>NC_035109.1:72548903-73798903 GCF_002204515.2 Aedes aegypti | reverse complement strand
AGTACAAGCCAAACCAAACTAACCATGCGCATGCGTTAAAACTCCACACAATAACCGAGCTCGAAGATAAGAAGAAGATGATCGATAAATGTCGATAGAATTAGTTTAGCAAATCCGCACACACATTAGGGAAAGTAGGAAGAAGAAGTAGAAGAGGAAAGGAACACACAATTATGAATAAAACCTAGGTTATCAAATTTGAATAAATTTCTAAATGTTTTTGCTGTTCTCAACCAGATTATGTATTTTTGTAATATGTTAGTGTTTTCCCTGTAACAGTTTTTTTGGTCTTCGAGATTTCTCACGTTTCGCGTCGTTCTACCTGTTTCTTTTTCTGTTTTTTGTACGCCAGGATAGACTGCCTGGGAAATCAGTCTCTCCACTCACGTGTCTGAAGCGGACAGGGAAATTTGAATTAGTGAGTTCTTCCAGTGATGATACTCGTGAGTGGTGTCTTTTTGTGTCGGTAGAACGACGGTCAACATCAACTATTTTTTGAGAATCGCTTAAGGCGACCTCTATAACTGAGAAATCTCGATCCACTATTCCTTTGAGTTTTCTGTATCGTTTCCTAAATTGCTATTTGGACTCTTATAAAACAAACCCGCCCTGAGGTTGGGTTTCTTGCCGGGCAAACATAACTCGACAGACGGTCCTCTTCGGAGGTGGCGCTAAAGCCGTCTGTTTCTTGAGCCAGGGAACGAAACAGGAGACGGAAAACCTTTAGCCGTATTTTACGTGCTACAGTAGGTCGTAACCTCACTTATTCAACCACTTTCCCAGTCGTCTTAATATCTTTATCGTGGTAAACGTGCTAGTATACAAGCTTTCGCGGCTGTCGTCGACTGGCCGAATAAAAGCTTTGATGACGAACATAAATCGCAATTGGATTATATGCTTCAATGAATTGTGTTACCCCTTTTTGACGCCAGATGTGACCCGTAACCATCCAGCCTACCGTTGGACAGTGGTACCGCCCATAGGCAAAACTCCGGTATAGGTTTCCAAGGATCAATTACGAACTCAAGAATATAGGAACATAATACATAATTAGCGGGCCAAGGTCCTGAAGATGGACGTCAGTGTCGCTCTTGTGAGAGTATCGCGATTAAGTTGCGTAGTACGGCTGATCAGGGCCCCTTCTCCAATATACATTGAAGATTTTTTAAGAATAAACATTTTTTTATTAAAAAATACTGAAATTGTTGAAAAAAAAAAATATGTGAAGGAAAACATGTCCATTTTTATTGAATTCTATTATACCGTTTTCAACGTATAGCTTTCGTGTTTTTCCACAAAATGTGTAATAAATTAGATCATTGGCAAGGGGGATATTTGCAAAATAACTTGTAGTTGCATATAATCTTTTAAATAGCACTTCCTCTTCTATGTGTGAAAAAAATCCTATAATAATTTTTGAAGTTCTATCAATGATAACAACCCCGCTAGTGTTTTGATAGTCAGCTAACTCAGATGGTATTTACACCAAATATTTTATAATTATACAATTATTGTATAATGGACGGTTTATGACCGCTTCGTAGAACAAATGAAACCACTGTGCGTTGGTTCATTGTTGAAAAAGCAACATACTTATAAACCTCTCTACACCTTGCTTATATTGTTTTATCGTAAAGATTCATTTTTCATTCGCAAATCACTCTATTGTTCTGTAGACAAAGGTGGTGCCCATGAAATGAAACATAAAATGACCTTTACAAGTATCATTATGAATTTCGGCATTGTGGTTAATGTGCGTGGAATTATGTTCGACTTGATGTCTCCGGTGTCGTACGTCATTCGTTCATGCATTTTGAATTGGTGTTATTCGGTGTGAATGTATTCGATTCAACATTTCTTCGAATATAGGTATTATCCTTAATGAAATTTACGATAGATTACTTTATAAACAGGTGTTTTACAATGCAATGGAGGAGAACAGCCATTAACGTTCATGATTTAGAAGAGTTTTACTTTTAAGATTATTTCATTACATAATTGCATTACATTGCAAACAAGTCGAAATAACAAAATTTGATCAAATTTGAAATATCAATATTTTCTTAAGATGTTGTACGAAGAACAACAGTGAATGAGATGATAGCAAAAATGCCTGTCGCTGCCCTACCTATCGCTAATATATTTACGACTACTATACAAACTATTTCCTCGCACTATTACGCCTATTTCGGTTCCTTTTTTACGGGGACGACATAAAAATAATTACGAGCAGGCAATCTGCGTTTCGCATACTTTCTCTTGTTATGCTACGGGAGATCGCGTGACACTGATGGTGTTCCAAAGCGTGACTGAACCAATTTAGGTCATCGTTTGGTAGGCACTACCTATATCGAAGTGTTATGAGGATTTCCAACGATTCAACCATTTTATTCAATTCTGCCAGACTAACATTGTAATGCATTGGGTGTGGTGATTTTTCAAGAGAAAATTTGTTGAAACATACTATACAACTTACACGCATTAAACTAGGGATTCTTTGAGGAATTCGTCTAAAAATTTACATGTTTAGGAATTCAAGGTCTGTTTTATGTGTTTTTCGGAGAAGTTTTATGATTTGTTTTTTTTTTTCAGAAACTCACGAGCTCCATGAGAATTTCTCGGGGAGGAATCATTTTTAGCTATTAGAAGGAACCTCTCCAATTTCTTTTCAGATTTTTTTAAACAAATTTTCAAGAATCCCGGACTTTTCTAAGCCCCTTTGTGTGGTCCTTAGCCCAGCAACTCTTATCCCTACCTCCTCGTAGTACTGGCCGGGGTACGTGTAACCTTAGGGAAGATCTGGTAACCAACCCCGGTGGGAACTTTGGTCGTATGGTGACATGGAAGAGGGGGTTTGCTTTTGCTTTAGCTTTTGCTTCAGCAAACCTGGAGCGCATGTACTCCATGTTAAGAGCGGCTCACAACAGCGTCGGTTCCCCATGTCAGTGGCGGCTGATTATCGTCCGAGTGCTAGAGAAGGACTCTAAGCTAAACTGCGCACTATGGTCCTCCGAACATTAAGGGGGAATGGTGCTCCGGAAATTTAGGGTGTCAGGCCCAGCAAGCCAGCCGTAAAAAATCAAGCAACGAATAATCAACGACAGAATACGAACCGGGACAATCGGCAAAGACCACAGTGACGTAAAGGGACCCGACTAGAGGCTTGTAACAAAAATATAATAAAATTTTATCAGAATATGATATGCATATCATATTATTATATAATTTTGTTAGGCTCCGTTATCCATAGAACATAATAAAACAGAAATATAACATAATGTGTTTTATTTCCCTTTAAGATATTTTTTTGTTCGTTTTTAACAACTTTATAACAAAACAAATACAGTTAACTCTCCCTTACTCGATATTCCGTATCTCGATATCGAGTTAGAGAACCATAGTAAAAGTTGATTTTCATGGCTAACTTGATGGTCCCTTGGAACGCAGTTGCACTGCTTTTGTGTTCTGTAAGTCGATACCTCCCTAACTCGATGGTCCCTTCAATATCGAGTAAGGGAGAGATGACTGTAGATAGACTGTAGATATGCATTTCAATAATATACAATATTATCGTATATCGAACATTATTATAATTTTGATACTTTGTATCAAACATTATAACTTGGTTTGATATGTTTTTGATAGAATTAAAACACATTTTGTTATGTTTATGTTACTATTCATACACTTTTTGTTATAATTTTAGTTATTTTAACAACATCCTGCATCAAGTTTGTAACAAACTATGTTCAAAAAAATCTTATAACATAATAACATATGCTGATATAATTTTGTTATGTACCCTTAGTCGGGGACTAGCGATTGGAAGCTCGGTACGTGGAACTGTAAATCTTTCAACTTCATCGGGAGCACACGCATACTCGCCGACCGTGGATTCGGCATCGTAGCGTTGCAGGAAGTGTGTTGGAAGGGATCAATGGTGCGAACGTTTAGAGGTAACCATACCATCTACCAGAGCTGCGGCAAAACACACGCGAGCTGGGAACAGCTTTTACACTGAGAGCTGCGTTGCAGTTGAAAATACTATATTAAAAATTACTAAATCATAGTTAAAAACTTGCAGCAAGCCAGAATCGAACCGAGAATCTCGCGATTATCAAGCGCGAACGCTTACCGCTCGGCTATCGATGCGGTTGGATTTAGAGGGACCAAAACGCAAATAAAAAGCGTTCTTGATAGCTCAATCGTGATTGGAATAGTAAATTTAAAAACTTGTTCATGGTTCTCATCACTTCAACGCTTGTTTCAGTGTATAGTGATGGGTGATATATAAAGGCGCGTGATCGGGTGGTGGCCGATCAATGAGTGAATGTTCAAGTTGAGGCTCAAAGGCCGGTTCTTCAACTTCAGCATAATAAACGTGCACAGCCCTCATTCCGGAAGCAATGATGATGATAAAGACGTTTTTTACGCGCAGCTCGAACGCGAGTACGATGCCCAAACCATGACGTCAAAATCATCATAGGAGATCTAAACGCTGAGGTTGGCCAGGAGGAGGAGTTCAGACCGACGATTGGAAAGCTCAGCGCCCACCGGCTGACGAACGAAAACGGCTTACGACTAATTGATTTCGCCGCCTCCAAGAATATGGCCATTCGTAGCACGTACTTCCAGCACAGCACAGCCTTCCATACCGATACACCTGGAGATCACCACAGCAGACAGAATCACAAATCGACCAAGTTCTGATTGATGGACGGCACTTCTCCGACAAAACTCTCCGTTGTGTGACGTATAATACCGACGGCCGCCCCGGTACAACCTAGAGCGGCTTAAGCAACCGGATGTCGCAGCGGCATACGCGCAGCACCTCGAGGCTGCATTACCGGAAGAGGGTGAGCTGGAAGAAGCCTCTTTTGAGGACTGCTGGAGAACAGTGAAGGCAGCCATCAACAATGCAGCTGAGAGCAACGTCGGGTACGTGGGACGGAGTCAACGGAACGATTGGTTCGACGAGGAATGTAAGCAGGTTCTGGAGGAGAAGAATGCAGCACGGGTGGTCATGCTGCAGCAAGGGACCCGGCAGAAAAAATGGAGGAGACGGAGTGTGAGGAGATGGAACAGCTGTGCCGGTCTCAAGAAATACGCAAGTTCTATCAAAAGCTCAACGCATCCCGCAACGGCTTCGTGCCGAAATGTCCCGGGGAATAAGGATGGGAGCATTTTGACGGACGAGCGTGAGGTGATCGAAATAAGAAAGCAGCACTTCGACGAACATCTTTTTTTTTTTTTTTTTTCTGCTCAACAGACTTCGGACCGAGGTCCGGGAGTGTGGGGTTGGGGACCATTTACTACGTACAAGCAGTAAACAGGACTACACCCCCGACCCACTAAACCATTTCCATTGCCGCCAAACCCTTCGTCTCTCCGGGACCACCAAGAAGGCATTGCTTCGGAGAGGGGCTATTGCACATCGCATCCTCCAGGTTAGCTGCGTAGCCATGCAGCAACGAACATCGATGACACGCTTATGGGGGTCCACCAAGGTAGCATGCTGGCGCATTGCCAGCTTCCCGGGTGGTCCTCACCTCCCGTTGTCCGCTGAAGGCGGGCAGGGTCGACCACTAAGCCCGCGCCCAGCTGCACCGCAGGTATCAAGAACTGATACTGCGGGCTTCGCAATTTGACCTACTGAAGGCTCAGGCCCTATCAGCTAGCACCAGCTGGGATTGCTGACGAAGGGGCCTCCACCTGCCCCGAACAACCAGAGGCTCGTATCCACCCAGTAGGCCGGCGCCACGACAGCAGCGCTACCAGGATGTTCTCCCCGCGGCCACTTAATCGCTGTAAGGGTCGATTTCGACCGTAGGGCACCGGTATGACCTACGTAGCCGACTGCGAACCCTTGGACCACCTGATTGATTAGCGTCTGCACTAGTCACTCCTCGAGTCCACACGCCACCTCCTTTGGAGTTCCGAGACGATGTGGGTGATAGCCGATGAAACGGCATTCCAGCCAAACTCGTCTGCACACATCCTCTGGACCAAATTGTCCGGAGTCGTGTCCCGACCGCATGTGGCAAACATACGGTCACGCATTGTGCGGAAACGCGGGCACACGAACAAAACGTGTTCCGCCGTTTCCTCTAAACCTGCACAAACTGGACATTCGGGAGAACCCGCATGACCGAAACGGTGTAGATATTGTCTAAAGCATCCATGACCCGAAAGGACCTGTGTTAGGTGGAATGTTAGTTCCCCATGGCGCCTATTGACCCAGATATCTAACCTCGGAATCAACCTGTGAGTCCACACTCCCTTGGTGGAACTGTCCCACGCACGCTGCCATTTGACCATGGAGGTCGTTCTGGCAGTCCTGCGTATACCTCTTGTGCCGCACCTTTCGAAGCACTCTATGTCTTCCATGATAAGGATACCAATAGGCATCATACCGGTGATGACACAAAGTGCATCGTGTGACACGGTACGGTACGCGCTCGCAACCCTCAGGCACATTAGCCTATAAGTACTCTCTAGCTTGCTACGGTAGCTATCGGTACTCAAAGCCGTGCCCCAAGCCGGGCCACCATACCTCAGTATGGACGAGGCGACACTGGCCAGAAGCTTACGCTTGCTGGCGTACACCGCAGAGCTATTGGACATCATCCGGGACAGTGCCACAATAGCTGTGGAGGCTCTCTTGCAGGCATAATCGACATGGCTACCGAAGGTAAGCTTGTCGTCGATCATCACCCCCAAGTGTTTGACGGAGCGCTTCGAAGTGATTGTGCAGTCGCCTACACTGATCACCGCTTGCTGCACCGACTTTCGGTTGTTGACAACAACAGCCTCAGTTTTGTGGTGAGCCAATTCCAGTTTCCTGGAGCTCATCCACTCCTCCACAATTGCGATCGAGTGGGCTGCAGTCAATTCCACTTCTTCGATCGATTCACCGTAGACCTCCAGCGTAATATCGTCGGCAAAGCCAACGATGACCACACCCGCCGGGAATTTTAATCTCAACACCTCGTCGTACATGACATTCCATAACACCGGACCCAGGATGGAACCTTGCGGGACTCCTGAGGTTATGTGAAAGCACTTCCGACCCACCTCTGTGTCATAGACTAATACCCGATTCTGGAAGTAACTTCCGAGAATCTTGTACAGGTACTCGGGTATCCCCAGACGCAGGAGCGCATCAGCAATAGCCGCCCAACTGGCACTATTGAATGCATTCCTTACATCCAGAGTCACTACTGCGCAGTAGCGAATACCCCTCCTCTTACGCTGGAGTGCTATCTCAGCGGTTTTCCTAACCGTCAGAATAGCGTCTACAGTGGACCTCCCTTTCCGGAAGCCGAACTGGTTGCCTGAGAGACCATTTACACCCTCGGTGTACCTCGACAGTCTGTTGAGGATGATCTTCTCGAGCACTTTCCCCACCGTGTCAATCAAGCATATTGGTCTATACGCCGACGGGTCACCGGGTGGTTTCCCCGCCTTTGGCAATAGTACCAGGCTCTGCCTCTTCCACGCATCTGGAAATACTCCCTCGTCCAGGCATATCTGCATAGCAGATCTGAACATACCGGGAGCCTCCAAGATTGCGACTTTGAGGGCCAGGTTTGGAACTCCGTCCGGACCTGGTGCCTTCCCCATGCTTAGGGATTTTGCAATCCCTACAAGTTCCTCATCAGTTACTCTATCCTCATCGCCAGCCCCAATCCCCGGCTGTCCTACAAAAGGAGGCCATGGGCTAGGGTTGTGGCGCGGGAAGAGCCCCTCGATGATCCCCTCCAGCATCTGTGGAGATTGCTCCGTAGGAGCAATTGCACCTCTTGTCTTCGCCATTACGATCCTGTAGGCATCACCCCACGGGTTCGCGTTGGCACTCTGACAGAGTCCCTCGAAGCAGGCCTTTTTGCTTGCCCTTATCTCGGACTTCAGCGCGACTTTGGCAGCGGTGAACACCGCCCGTCGTTCTTCACGCTCCTGCTCGGTACGTGCTCGCTGCATCCGTCTCCTGGCCCGTAGGCAGGCACGGCGCAGGTTCGCAATAGCTTGAGTCCACCAGTATGTCGGTGGTCTCCCATTCCTAGGGTGGACTTTTCTAGGCATGGTCGCATCGCATGCACGCGTAAGCACCGCTACCAGTTCGTCCCCGCTTAGGCCGAGTAGGTTACGCTCACGGCGAAGCGCCTCCCTAAGTACTTCATCATTGAAGTACGATGTCTTCCACCTACGAGGGCTTGGCCTTGACCTAGCCGCTTCCTCAACCCGCTGCCTGCTGTTGTTGTAGTCGATACTGTAGCGAACCGCCAGGTGGTCGCTGTGAGTGTAGGCATCGTCTACCCTCCAGTTCGAACTACTCGTTAGGCCAGGACTACAAAAAGTAACGTCGATAATCGACTCCGCTCCGTTACGGCTGAAGGTACTTTTGGCACCAACATTAGCCAGATCGACATCTAGCACGGCCAGTGCCTCTAGCAGGATTTGACCTCGCTGGTTCGTGTTACGGCTTCCCCATTCCACGGCCCAGGCATTGAAGTCACCCGCTATTACAACTGGCCTTCGCCCTGTCAGCGCGGTCGTCATACAGTCCAGCATCTGCGTGAACCGCTCGGTCGACCAACTCGGAGGCGCATAGCAGCTACAGAAGAGGACCCCGTTTACTTTGGCGATCACGAAGCCCTCGTAGGTAGTAGACACCAACTGCTGGACAGGGTATTTACCCGTTGTCCATATCGCCGCCATTTTTCCGGATCCATCCACGACCCAGTTGCCGTTGCCGGCGGGTACTCGGTATGGGTCCGATATGATGGCGATGTCCGTCCCCCACTCAGCAACTGACTGGTACAGCAGTTGCTGAGCTGCGTCACAGTGGTTCAGGTTCAGCTGCGTTACCTGCACTGTGACTTTTCGTTGATGGCTCGTTTGAAGGTCGGGCACCTTGAGCCTCCCGTTGGGTGATTGTTGTTCACGGACTTGCCGGAACAAATCAAGCACTTGGGAGGGTTCTTGCAGCCTAGTGCCTTATGACCTTCCTCACCACAACGCCTGCACAACTTAGTCCTATCAGGGCCTTTACAGCCCCAGGACTTGTGTCCAGGTTCCCTGCACCTAAAGCAGATCACTGGTTGCTCATGTATGTTCAGTGAACATACTGACCAACCAACCTTGATCTTACCTACCTTAGCGGACTTATTTGCGTCTGCCACAGGTAGGTGTACTAAGGCCACCTGAGTACCTGCCGGACCTTTCCGTAGCTGAACGGTGGTGGTGGGCACCTGCACCTCGCACTGTTGCCGCAGTGCCGTGACGAGCTCTTCTGCGTTAGTGATCTCGTCAAGGTTCATCACCTTCAGAGTCACTGACTGCGTCAGAGCCCTCACTTCAACACCAGCGCCAAGGACCTCTTCCGCCAAACTTTTGTAGGCGGCGCCCTTGCGCTCCTTGTCGCGCTTAAGCTCGAGGATCATTTCACCTGTACGAGTGCGTCTGACACTGCGTACGTCGGCTCCTAGATCCGCAAGCTTCGCGTCACTGCGCATCGCCTTCAGGACTTCCGAGTACTTGGACTCTTCCGTCTTGATGATGATCGCATCACCCTTTTCGCGCTTGGCACCTACCCTCCTACCTTTCTTAGGTCTGGTATCCCTGCGCTCCTGATTCTCCTGTTTCTTCTTCTTCTTCTTCCTCACTACGGTTGTCCAGGGGGCGTCCCTCCCCTGCTCCGCCCTGACCTGTGGTGATGGAGGACCTCTCAAAGGTCGCAACCCCCTGTTCCCATCACTCCGTGAGGGGCCAGCCTTTTCGGGCCCACCCTTCTCGGCTTTCCGGGACGCCTGGCTGGGGTCCGATTTTCCGGCACTTCTGCCGGTTTTCGGGGTCAGTATCCGCCTGGCCTTACGAGCGCCGCCGGGTAGCTCCTCGCCTGACGGCTGCCTCGCGCGCTTCTGCGATTGCTTGCTGTAAGCATTCGCTTCCACGCTTTTGGGACTGCCCGCGAAAACGAAGGGTTCCGTCTGGGTAGACTTCGGCACCTTCAGTTCCACGGGTTCTGCCGCAGCCACAGTCACCATGGGTTCAGCATGGTTCTGCTTGGCCGCCAACATTGACTTACGAAGTCTAAGCAAGGCCTGCTTGAGGTCCTTGCTGATGTTAGACTTCGAGGACGCAAAGTCAATTATGGAGTCGAGCTGCTGTGCAGCCACTTCCATCGCAGAGAGCCCATCTCTACTTTTATTGATGGCCCTCATCAACCACGCTCCATCCATAACTTCACCCGATGCGTTAGCCGGGGATGAAATATGGGTTCCAGCACTGGCACTACGTGCACTGCTGCCTCCTCCTGCTTCTACTCTCCTCAACGGAGATCTAGCTAGCCCACTTCTTGCGAAGGGGTTCGCTTCCCTACTACTGCTACTACCTGCACTACCACTACTAATCTGATTGTTGTTTGAATTTGTACTCATTTTGGATCCCACGAGTAGCACGGGAAAAGAGGTCAACCACGCCAGAGCCCTGCATTAACGCGGTAAGGGACAAAATACTGTGAGGGGTGCCCAGGTGCCCCACAGGCTCCGTTAATGGCCGAACATCTTTTTCACCCCTTCGACCATTCATTCCTCAGCACGGTTTTTCGCATCACACCTTGAATTGGGGTTACCCCGTTTGGTGGACTCTTACCACCGGAACGGGTTGTCCGTAGTTCTATTCTGGACGCCGGAACTACACGGCCAACATCTGAATGGCGCTAAGAGCACAGGCAATGAAGGTCGGGACAAAGGAGAAAATGCCTTCGTTGAAACTGCGGAGGATGGAAACCAACCAGCTCCCACTTTGAGAGAGTTTAAGGATGCCATTCATCAAATAAAAACATAAAAACAACAAAGCTGGTGGTAAGCATGGTATCGGAGCTGATCTCATAAATATGGGCCCGGAGAGGCTGGCCATTTGTCTGCACCGGCTGATAGGCACAATCTGGGAAACAGAACAGCTACCGGAGGAGTGGAAGGAAGGGGTGATATACCCTATCTACAAGAAAGGCGACAAGTTAGATTGTGAGAACTTTCGAGCGATTAGCATTCTAAATGCGGCCTACAAAGTATCAGATCATCTTCCATCATCTGTCACCTATAGTAAGTGAGTTCGTAGGAAGTTATCTAGCCGGCTTCGTTGTTGGCCGATCGACAACGGATCAGATTTTCACTATACGGCAAATCCTCCAAAAATGTCGTGAATACCAGGTCACAACGCATCACCTTTTCATCGATTTCAAGGTGGCATACAATAGTATCGACCACGTAGAGCTATGGAGAATCATGAACGAGAACAGCTTTCCCGGGAAGCTCACGAGATGGACAAAAGCAACGATGGAAGGTGTGCAAAATTGTGTGAAGGTTTCAGGCGAACACTACAGTTCGTTTGGATCCCGCCGGGGACTACGACAAGGTGATGGACTTTCGTGCCTGTTGTTCAATATTGCGCTAGAAGGTGCTATGCGGAGAGTCGGGCTCAACAGCCAAAGTACGATTTTTACAAGATCCAGTCAATTTGTTTGCTTCGCGGATGATATGGACATTGTCGGCCGAACATTTGAAAAGGTGGCAGACTTGTACACCCGCCTGAAACGCGAGGCAGCAAAGGTTGGACTGGTTGTGAATGCGTCCAAGACAAAGTACATGCTAGCTGGTGGGGCCGAGCGCGACAGGGATCGCCAAGGTAGCAGTGTTACGATAGACGGGGATACGTTCGAGGTGGTCGACGAGTTCGTCTACCTTGGATCCTTGCTGACGGCTGACAAAAACGTTAGCCGTGAAATACGGAGGCGCATCATCAGTGGAAGTCGGGCCTATTATGGCCTCCACAAGACGCTGCGGTCAAAAGAGATTCACACCCACACCAAATGTATCATGTACAAAACGCTCATAAGGCTGGTAGTCCTCTACGGGCATGAAACGTGGACGATGCTCGAGGAGGACTTGCAAGCACTTGGAGTCTTCGAACGTCGGGTGCTTAGGACGATCTTTGGCGGTGTGCAAGAAAAAGGTGTGTGGCGGCGAAGAATGAACCACGAGCTCGCCCAACTCTACGGCGAACCAAGTATCCAGAAGGTGGCCAAAGCTGGAAGGATACGTTGGGCAGGGCATGTTGCAAGAATTCCGGACAGCAACCCTGCAAAGATGGTGTTCGCGTCGGATCCAAGTGGTACAAGAAGGCGTGGAGCGCAGCGTGCTAGGTGGGCGGATCAAGTGCGTATCGATTTGGCGAGCGTGGGGCAGAACCGAGGATGGAGAGGTGCGGCCACGAACCGAGTATTGTGGCGTGAAGTTGTTGATCCAGTGTTATCTGTTTAGATGTTAACTAAATAAATTAATGAATGAATCCAAAATGAAATCAAGAAATAAGTTCAAACAATTTCCTTGCGTTCATTAAAAATATAGTTATAGAGGGGTTTTCGGTGGACATTCTAGCGTCAAACTGTTCCTTAGACATTACTTTGCACAATACCTAGAGTTACTGCTACAAAAGAGATTGGAAGAACTTTTAAAGAGGTTCGATGGAACTTGTGGAAACGTTATACGTGAAATTATTGGAGAAATTAATGGGCAAATTTATGGAAGTGATGATTTTCTGACATTCTGATTTTATCTTTTTGTAGAAATTCTCTAGAATTTTTCAAGTAATGTTTCCAAATGCATATCATTTCTATATTGCTAGACGTTTATGAGGTTGCTTTATTTTTTCATGAATTTTTATAGTAGTTAAAATTTCTGGAAAATTCAAGGCAGCATTTCCGGATAGATTTTTTGGCGGTTATTATCGTAGCAAAAATTATAGCGAACTGTCTAGCCAATTAATAAGATCACAACTTATTTTATGGGAGCTGATGGTTGAAATAAGTACTTACAAACCTCTGAAGAAAGCTTAAGATACATGTTTTATAGATTCTTGGTTAAAGATAAATTTATAAGGACTTTAATAACGTAGAGTTTTTTGATAGACAAAATTCTTAGTTTATTCCATCCAATAATTCCGGGCGCAATATTGAAACCAATAGACATGCTAATAATTTTTTTTAAAGGAGTTTATTGAGCATTTTCTAGTGGCATTGTTTCTAAACTATAGGCAGTTTTTCATAGAGCCAAACGTATAGCGAAATCTAAATCCGAGGAGACGCATGGTAGCTCTCACCAATTAGCACAAACTTCCCAAAGGCAGGTTAACGTTTTGAACTCTGGAGCCGGCTTTGTTCTAAAAATGGCTAAATCGTACCCTGTGTTAAGATTATGATTAAAAAGCATCTTTTTCATCGAAAATTTCTGTTTTTTTAATTCGCTATACAAATTGCGATATACTACGTAAACGAAGACCTAATCGAAAATTCACATGGTACCGTTTTCCATCGATGTCTTCTTAGGTATTCGATCGTATCAGGAAATTGGTTGGAGCTCTGACTCGAAACAAGTTCCCCCAGCGTCCACCACTAGCACGGAGCAAACTTTGACACTTGTTCGTTTGGTGAACAGCTTGTCAGCAGCACATAAATGGTAAACCAGTCAACGAACAACGAACAACGAACGCTTGGCCCATATGAGTAGAGCCAAGTAATTGACGTCTGCCTATTTTTAGTGCTGCACTCGAGGAAACATACAGCATAAGACGGGGCAACCGAGTGGGTTGTAGTGCGTGGCATTTGAGAGCCGGATCAGCAACTTCAAGGGGCGGAAGTCACTGGGGGAGGAAAGGATAAGAAAAGTGCTCTCTGTGTTGCTGAACGTTGACTTGAGAGGTCTTAATCCGGATTTTTTTTTTTGCTCTCGGGTTACGACAAGACCATTCAGCTCTTCTCAGAAAAGGAATACGGATCATCCTACACACGTTTTTCCAACGAGTCAATGCGATAGGGTATTTCTGTTACCCATCCACCGGTCATAATACACCATAAAAGTCAATCGTATTTTTTCTGATTAAAGTTTGCTTCCCATATCTGATTTCAATATCATTCCAGTGATTAGTTTTCAGGATGATAAATGATACTGTTGGTCTTTTCGGTTCCTATCGAACATAGTAATGGCAAAACATGGCATTGATGTGATGAAGCGAAAACGAAGAAAAACTCATTGTTGGCAAGTAGAGAACAGAATGATGATAAATGATTTTCATTTCAATTTGGTATTTACGCAATGTTTTCCGAGGAATCCGGAAAGAATGGAATCTGATTGAAGCATTCAATGAAATACTGAAATTTTATACGGAGAGATCTCTAGTACCGGACAGCACCTAATACCAGACATCGCAAACAAGAGTAATTTGAGTAAATTATGACCAAAAAATTTTTCCTGCCTTTATTCTCATGCCTTTATATTGATTGAAAACCATTTTAGCTTAACTAGGATTGATTTTAAACTGCTACCTGGCACTTATCCACCTATCACAAGCACATGGCAGTGCCGACAATTGCAAAGCTAATATTAGTGTTTAACTCTTCAGTCTTAAAATTTTATGAAGACAATTTACACCGTCTTCAGCCATAGGCTGCACAGACTGAACATAACTAACATTAGACAACGGACACACGGAACGACCAATGGACCAGTGAAGAATTTTTTGTTTGACGAAAAGTTTTCTCCGACTGGGGCGGGAATCGAACCCACACTCCGTAGCACAATACGCCTAAACGACTGACGCTGCTAACCGCACGGCTACGAAGCCAAAATGCGAAAATAAATTGAGGTAGTTGAGATTATTGTTTAATTTAGAAATAACTATACAAATAGTTGATTTGACAGTATATTGTTAAAAATAACTATACCATATAGTTGTTGACAACTATATTTTTTATCAAATTTACATACGTCAAACGTGAAAATTCAACTATAATTTAGTTGTCTCAAAGTAAATTTAATTGAGTTTACAATATTTTAAAATGTTTACTCAGCATTTTGTTCTGCTTTTTCAACATATCTGAAAGATTCGCTGCTGCTTTATCGATCTAAAAAATCTATTCCTTGCAAGTTAAAAGTAGGTAGATTTGTGAGCATGACTTGAAGTCTAGGGATGCGAATGTTTTCGTTAGTAGTAATTATCCAAATAATAATTTATATAAGTACAATTGGATAGCTGAATCAATGAAGTGTGTGTATTTGATTTGACGTTAATTTAGTGTTGGCGTTAGTTAATTTTACTTCGAAACAATTATTTGTGCGTAAGTAAGAATAATGAACCCGTATAGGCCTGAGTGGAAGCAAAAATTCTAAAACCCTCACCGCTCAGTGAATTTTCAATGGATTCAAATGATTTTTTGTCAGTATACCGGCACACATATCTAGTTCCTTTGTCTAGAAGTGGACAAAGGAACGCAGAAATATTCCTGTGGCCGGAGTTATTCCGGTGGATCACTGGGTCAGGTCGGGTGAGAAGGGTACTGTGAGTTTGTGCCCCTGAAGGTAGGCAAATTTCAAGTCACAGATAATTTCCTAAGTCGGCTATAATGTAGCCACTACATGGCGAAATTTTAAGAAAATTGCATCAGTGTAAACCTTTTGAGAAATGATAACTTTGGATAACTATGAGTTTTGCATTTGATAAATCCTACAAATGACCATTTCGGGTCCCGGGACGCCTCAAACTTACGATAAAGTGGCCAATTTGTATGTGAACATATGTGCCAAGCTTATAGGAACGCATTTCAGTGCACAATTATGTTTGATTTCTACGTTTCGAGAACTGAAACGAATTAGTATCCAACAAATCTATAGTCGGTTCTTCCGAGCATTACGTCTGAATGGCCACTACCGGTATATTTAAAACGGTGCAAAACTCTTCATTTATAATGTTGAATATCAGAGCTTAATGATTTATGCAAATTAAAATGATTGTCATTGCAAATAAATAAAGGTAACTTGGCATGTCCCAAAAAATAGCCGTTTTTTACCCGACTTGACCCAGTGATCCACCAGAATAACTCCGGCCATAGGAACATTTCCGAGTTCCTCTGGCCATTTCTAGAAACTATATATGGGGGCCAGTGAACTGACAAAAAATCATTTAAATCCGTTAAGAATTCGCTGAGCGGTGAGGGTTTCAGTGTTTTTGCTTTCACTCAGGCCTATACGGGTTAACGGGATAGTATCTCAACATAAAGAAATTCTTCTGCGTATGAACATGTTAGATCTACAACATTTTTTGTCTCAAGCACCAAAATTCCGCTATTTACTAAATTAATTAGTGCTGAATTTATTGTCATTTTCAAAAACACCAAAGCACGTCTAGTTTTTGAGATATTGGCAGTTGAAAATGCAAAATTTGACTATTTTAGCCAACTTGCATGCAAGTTTGTCAGCTTGTATGGCAATTTATTAGCTTAATTAGCCACAGAATTCAAACTGCATGTGTATAACACAACTTATCAAACAAAGTTCATAATACTTTCGATGCTCAAGTTTTTTTTATAGTTTCGAAAAACATTGTATTTTGTCGTATAAGAGAATCAAAGAATTGTGTGTGGAGACTGCAAGCATGTTGGAAACATCGAATAAATCTAAATATAATCATGAAATTTCAGCAAAATTATAACTGAAATGAAAGTTAAAGTTCTATTTTGCATGCTTGGTGGATTAGATCATAAAAAAGTTTAATGAATCGTACCTTAAATTTGATACGAACATCCATTAAACCAGTGTTTTGTACAATTTGCTGCGACCTGTAGCTAAAAATTGTGACGTGCTGGAAATTTATGAGAACGATATCAGATTCAGCAATCCCAAATCTACTGGAGACACATAGTTTGATCCTTGAGACACGCAAAAATGTCATTTTTGTTACACTGTGATATGGAACAATATGACAACTGCATGTATTAGCCCATTTTTTTCCATACAAACTTTAAGCTCAATGAGCAATCTTGGGGCACCATCACTACTAATCCAATTAATTTGAAGAACAGGACTTGAATGCATGTCAGTTTGCCATGTTTGCCTGATTTCTTATTCACATGGGACAATTATTCGTCTATGGGCAGTATAGTGCTAACGTTTTTCAATAAAATGTGTTTCATCATATGGTACATGATATTTTTGAATATTTGATGAAAACAAATATAATATTTTTTTCTTATCGTCAAAATAATTCACTACAACTTCTTCATAGAACATTTTTCTCTGGAATCAACAGTTTCTGAGTATGAATTTTCCAAATAAACTGCATGCAAAAACTTATAAGTCATTTTCAAATGTTTTTTTTATGGAAAAAAAAAACTCATTCTATCATACCGAGTGCGGTTTGAAGAGTCTGAGCAAGCATGAGTTTTTTCGTTGCGTCGCCGGTTTTGTTTTTTTTCTCGGTTTTCGCGTTTGCCGGGCTGTGCGGTTTAAAGAGCCCGAGCAAGCATGTTTTTTTTTTTGTAGCGTCGCCGTTTTGTTGCGTTGAGCGAATCAGGTATCAGGTATCAGAAGGCCGGCTCCAAAGGCACGTTCCCCACCATTTAGGAGATTTGTGCCATCGCCATATTTGAGCCTATTTCATCATCTACCCTTGGTGCGGTCCCTTGAAGAGGGAAAATCGCATAAGCGAAAAGAGAGCATGTAGCTCCATACCACAATGGGTTCGAACAGCGCCCTGAAAAGGGCACTGCAAATCGCATGAGCGTAAAGAGAGCCTATAGCTTATTACCACAGCGGGTTAAGAATAACAGAATGATCCAGGCTTCTGAATTCATTTTCACTTATTAAGTGATTATCAAGTAATTGGATTCGCTTTTGGGCAAAAACTGGACTATTACATATCAGGTGATACGAAGTTCATAATCGGAGTCACAACTATCACACACAATTGAGTCAATACGCTGAATATTTGCCATGTGATAGTTGAGTCGGCAGTGGCCTGTCAACGCTCTGATCAGGAGACTGCAATTCTGCTTTGACAGATTTGATAAATACTTCGCCACCCTTGGAGATGGCCCAGTAATGTACAATTTTGTTTGACGACATGACTTCAAACTATTCCAATATTGCTTGTATTGAGTTGCCGTCCAAGAATTTATCTGATGCTTTACCCAGCACTTCGAAATTGGAATAGCTGCCTGAGGACCAATGAAGCCATGCGATGCTCCATTGCGAGCTAGTTCATTATCCAATTCATTCGACGAGCGATATCAAGCTTAGACCCTGAGTTGGCCGAAGCAAGAGCTTTTAAAGCAGCCAGACCATCTGACATATTCCTTTACAAATAGCCAGACGTCCAATCTTCCCGTGAAGGGAGTTGTGCAGAAAATTTGCTTTAGGAGAGTGACAAGCAATTGTGAGATCACTCGAAGCAAGGACAATTGTATCCAAATTCACCAGAAGTGGAAACATCCAAATCACTAGAATTTCCAATGGACGGAGAGAATCCAAGGAATTTGGTCACAACCAATTCCCAGATTGTGGAGCATGAAAATTTCGAAGTCTGCGAATTTACATTCATATGTTCATAGAGATGTAGCAATGATCAGATAATGACTCATCATCTGAAACATGAAAATTCGTCAACTCGTGACTGATTCTGTTTGAGCAAAACATTATGTCTAACACTTCTTCTCTACCAGATACCAAGAAGGTTGGGCGATTTCCTATAATAAGTAATCAGAGATTTGAAGTACTTAAGTACCATCAGACTGAAGCTTCTCAAATTGATATATGAGCTGCTACAAATGATGTGATGAGTATTAGCATCACTGCCCCTTTTCATAGGCATTGTACGATAAATTGTTTGAAATCATCCGTTAGGGATGGTTCATCATGTGGTAAATAAACCACAAAACGAAAGACGTATTCATTTCCTATTGAAGTCACCAACAGAAATATCAATTGTGACAGCACATACATCTCTGGTTGTTAACTCAGAAATGAGTGTAGCAACGATAGCGCTAGTTACGAGCACGCATGCACAAGGCCTGGCACACGAGTTTGCCATTTCAAGTTTGCTTAAAGTAGCAAAAACTGGGTCCACAATGTCTCCTAGATAGAAGCTCCCCTTACGAAAGTAAGGTTTTTGAACTAGCGCCACTTGAGCTGTACTATTGTGAATGTGTTTTCAAAGATTATTCGTTGCTGATATTTTATGTAGCCTTTACCCAAACTAGGCAGGATTAAGCTTTTCGCAATCTCAGCACGAAAAAGACCAGCGGCGAAAAAAAAAAATAGTTTGGTATCTCTTAAAAGTCGCCAAAGGCGAAAAGCACAAAATGTACTGGGTAAAACGCACAATGCGAAACCATAAAGGTGAAAATTAAAACTAAATTACAACGTATGAATGATCTTACCCTTATTTAGCCTCAGGCTTGAGACTGAACAAGGGCTGCCGATTATCTCGGAGAAACACAAGGTCACCTGCACCATTGCTCCGGGTAGCACAGGAAGGGCGTATACTGTAGAGGGCGCCCTAGTACTCCACAGGCTCCGTTTGCGGTTAGGTTTTATTTATTTATTCATTCTTAGGCACGGTAAGCTTAAAGCCGCATGAATTAGGAGTCACCTGTGAGATGGAATTTTACCACCGGAACAGGCAGTCCGTAGTGTTGATTCTTAGCCAATTGAAACAGCCGCTACCGACACTACGCGGCTATCTAGGCTGATCTGAAAAGTAAGTTAACATTGATGATTAACTGCTGACGTGCCCAAACAGCCCGAAAAGGTTTGAAGAGCCCGAGCAAGCGTGGGTTTTTTTTGTAGCGTCGCCGTATTGTTGCGTTGAGTGAAGCTGAAAGTGGTTTGTGGCTGCTCAATCAAGGCTGAAGGATCAAATTTGGTGTGCTCGTTTCATACTTTTATTTCAAATCTGTAAATTTGTGTGACTCCACATTAAATTTTTCAGCGGAGAGACGTAAATATGATTTTTCAACAAACTGTGAATGGTTCGTCACTATGAGTGTCGGCATAAACTCTAATTTAAAAACTATTTATGTTTTACATATTTTATTTAAACACTTCTAGTAAAAGGAACCTCTGTTTTTGTTATTGAAGAAATACTTTGAATGAGTACTATGATTATAGATATGCAAAAGTTTTACTCTATCCAACGAACTTTTAATGGTTTGCCACAGTAAGTGTCGGCATAAGACTGTTCTGTGATGGTCCAGCCAATCGAGTTTTTTTTCCTTCTCATATGAGTAAAATATGACACCGTAAATTTGGGTGAAATTGATCAGTAGGGTGAAATAAATCACCGTGTCATGCGATTGTATTTTTTAATAATAGTGCTCCAATATCAATGAAACCTATAGTTAACAAACGTTGCTTGTCTTAAAAATTGTCGAATAGTGTGTAGTGATTTTTTTTATATCATAGAATGTTTATTTCCATTAAAATAATGTGAAATTCCAGAATCTTGTTTGGTGTGATATTGATAGACACCCATGAACTTCTAGTTCTAAACATGGACTCGTCCATGGTGTAAGCCTGAAAGTTTGTGAGGATGCTTAAAATATATTCCTAAAACAGATTTCACCATCCAAACTTTTACAAATTTGCTCGGTTTGTTGATATAATTGAATTTCTACTGCATGTTAGGAAATTCCTTTGGAAATTTCCACCATTTAGGCGTTTTCCGTGATATTCTTGAAATTTAAGTATTGATTATTTCCATAAATATTGTCTTGTTAAGAATTTAGCAAGCATATTCGGATTCAGGAGGCCCAAATTTAGTATGTAGAGTTAATTCCAAAACTAACAATAATCACATTCACAAGTGATTATTTTCACCCCGAAATGGGACCACACGATTTTATATTTTAGAGATTATTTTTAGCATTATTTGTTAGAACAATTTCGGTACATGAACCAATGGGATTCACCGTCGTACTTGTTTTCCTGCATTTAGTTGTATGGTATTGACAACATTTTAGAAAGCAGGCCGGAAAAGCCATGGAAAATGAACAATTTTACCGGAAATTACGGTGACACATGTTTTCATCCTGACAACTGTAGGAATGGTGCGTTTAGCTATTTGTGCAACAAACTTTGAATGGTTCGTCACTTCAAGTGTCGACTTTATTTTCTTCTACTGGGATATGTGTCATATTGATTAAAAATATTATATTTAAAGGCATGTTTATATCTCACAAATAAGGACTGTTCATTTTATAAAGTGGACACCTTGGGCATGCTGTATCTTTCTTATTAATCAATGAAATTTCAATCGGTTTTTTGCACATCGTTCGACTAGTATTGTACAATGATGTGATAATAAAAATTCTCCAAAATAATTAAATTTCACACGAATATGGAACAACGATTAGATCGGTCGATTTTTTGAGGTTATCAAAATCAATGATTGTAAGAAATTGGCTGGAAAATTCGATAATTTATATTTTCTATTTTCAAAAAAGGCTTGTGCTTCGAAAGCATCATCAATCAGAAGCCTGATGGAAAAAATCAAGTTATTTTTGGAGCAACAATTTTACAGATATAATAAAATCAATTTTCCCGTATATTTTTAAAGAAATTTTTTTTAAATTTGATGGGAATTGATATGAGTAGAATTTTTTGTGTAAAAGTACGTCCTGACGGAAGTCCTAATATAGTATTAATATGAAAAATAACGTTCGCCTTCATAGAGTTACTTAGTAAGTCCCCACGTCACATTCAAAGCACAACAGAAACACAATCGTTTTATTCTTAGAAGACCTATCAAAGTACATTGACAATCATCAAAATTGGCAACACTGCTGTAATAAAATCGATTATAGTTTCCACATATTATTTTCATAATATGTTATTCTGAAATTACCAATTGAAAAATTCGGAGAAAACTGTTTACAATTTGCTGTAGATCGATAAATATGCGTACATGATTTTAAAAGTATGAGACTTTTTAGTAAAACGACCATAAACAGTAAAATTTATACTTAAGACTGTAGTTTAATCTCACGATTTAGTTTTCGTTTATACTAATATAGATTCTTTAGTAATCCAAACTAGTTTTGAACACGCTTTTTACTTTTCTCTTTTGCTGGGAGTGAAAGGATGGTGTATCAGCAAATTTAGCCATAAATGGGTAAATCACTAAAGTTACCTAATGTCATAGAATGGTGGAATATAATTGATATTTTTAAAGCTTTACCTTTAGTAGAATAGTAAAGGATACAAACATACAATTTGTTCATAAAAATAAGGATTTTTGTTTTGCAAAAAATAATGTTAAACTTAGACGGACAGCTTTTTTTAAGAGTTTTTGGAAAAACTATTTAGCTCTTCAACCAAAAGCATTTTCAAAGATTTTATATTTTCATAGCATTTTAGAATAATAGGTCAACGATACACAGAAAACCGATTACGATTTTATCAATAAATAAAAAAGATATAGCATAAACAAAGTGTCCACTTTATAAAATGAACAGTCCTTAATCGCTTATCAAAGTGAATCCTTTGACCCAAAAATCATTCCCATTAACAAACATCCCTCCCAGTAACCTTTGTGGAGATGCAGAGGCAAACACGGTCTCCAAATAGCAAAGGTTACACACTAACATTCCTTCCATCAATCCCGCCTGACTACAAGGACGTGGCCGGCGCACACTGAAGAAGATTATGACCAATCCCAGCCTAACTTCTAGTTGATTCTTTGTGCATCTTAACTGACTTCGGTCAAACACGGAAAAGCAACCACTGATATGTGTAGTCAGTCTAAGCTAAGCTAAGTAAAAAACTTATTCTGTCATACCGAAAACATGTGCAAAATTTACTGCAAATCGAAGATGGTCAAGTTCTGTGACTGACCGATTGCGTCATTTTCTTATGATTTTTCAATATTCAAAAATCTGAGAAGTTTTACCCCGCATTACGGTACTGATAGGCATTGGAAACCTAGACTCATTCTCGCTCTGCTGTTAAATCATCTCCTAGAGACTACGAAAAACAGAGCCTCGCATTAACAGCAAAAGAATTTCAAGCAAAGAGGTTTGTTCTGTTATAAGGATTCTATAATGTTCCTTGAATTACGACAATGGCTAATCTTTGAAGAGTTAGTACATTCAGAGATCCCTATCTCAATTTTATCAATTGTGTCAGGTTTAGCCTCGGCAGGGCTCCAAATCTTTTGACTATATATAAAATAGTATTGAGTCGTTGATGTTGAATCCAAAATCGTTGATGTTTAATCGATTACCGTGCCTCGTAAAGGAATCTGTGTCACAAAAAAATAACTCATACGGTATCAGAGTCACAAATCATATGACGAGTTTCAAACATAATGTTACCCTCCATAAGATTTGTACCACTACTGAGGATATTAAATCTATTTTAGCAATCAGAGTGAATTAACCTAAAATCTATTAATAGTATATGAACTCTATGTAACAAAATAACGTTTTCTGCTACAAATTTCACCATCGTACATTCCGTTTATCAATCATTTATAAATATTATCTAAATCATGCTCTGGTATCACTTAATTCCTCTTCACGTCTCTATCTTTTCTGACCCACTATAAAAACCAAGAGCCTTGCAAACAAAACACTCTCTCTAGAACCGCCTTTCCAATGTTCACGATACTTCAACGACGACGACGAAGAAGATGATGATGATGATTGAATCAGCATAGCTAGATGGATGATAACTTACATTGATTATCTGTGTCTGGCTCTGGTTTCCCTCGGACGGCACAGAACATCAGCATCCAATACTCAAGAGCATCGTAAGGATCCAATTTTCGAATACATCGTTATCGCGCGCAGTCCTTCGATGCAACCCAAAAATGAAAACGAATGCGACGAGAATGGAATCGCAAAACTTTCAATCCAATGCTTCATCCGAGCGGCATCGATGAGGAGCCAGCTCCATCACAGGCAGCTCTAGCACATATAACATCCCACAAACACGTGAAAGTATGGATACAGCCGGAGAAAATGTGGATAGGAAATTGAGGAAAAACGCGAACGAGGGAGCCTGTAAAGAGGGCTGTGTGTAATAGAAAGAAGATCCTTCTACCCACTCACACACACTCACACATTTGACTGAAGCACCTCGACGCTGTTGGTCGGATTCCACATTGGTGTGTGCGGTCTGTGAGTGTCACGACGTTACGGGAGACACTGTGGACGCGGGGGTGTCGAGATTTTCCCAGCCTTAGTTTTTTTCTGACTTCCCACCCAGATTTCTCAGTTGGTATTCTGCTTGCTGAGTTCTTTTCTTTTAATCTTCTTAATATTGTGAACTATACTGCTGCCACCTGAGCTCAAATGAGCCCTTATCTTTCCACTCGATTCTGTTTTACTATTCTTTCAACACTTTCTCGTTAATTAAATCGAAGATTTCTCCACCTTAATCTTAATCCGTATCGCCACTATGCACAAACTTCCCTTTCGATCGGCACACGAACACAGACTTGACTTCCTTTCTCAAGTATCAAAAGCTTGTCGGGGTAGATACCACTGGTTCAGTTAAAACCCTTACGAAACATCTCCTTTCCGTAGCCCACCAGAAATAATATCAATTTACATTTCCCACACAGTTTTCCTAGCGCACCGAGATTTTCCAACCGCGAACATTACCATTTTCAGACAGCAATTTTCGTTCCTTCACACCACCACCCCCAAAAATTTAACTTTAGTTTTTCCACTTCATTTCGCGCGAATCGTGTAAATCCTGAAGTACTGAATAATCCACTGGAAGCTCAACGCGCACTAATCCTCTCATACGGTTGATTTCGCTTGTCCCAATACCCAGAATCCATAGGCTGAAATCCAAAATTGAACGTCTATCGTGGTACCGCTGGCAGGCTTGAATGGCAGGCGTCGTCGGAGCCTACTGTGTGCCTCGCGTTGGCTTGTCTCTCGGGGAAGCGACCGTGGAACTGATGCTTTCCGTGTGGATTCACCTCGGAAAAAAGCACATTCCATAAGGTCCTGCCACTTGATGAGCTCCAGAAGCGCCACCGTTCCAAGGTACCGCTCAGAGAGCGGGTTCAATTTCTCTCTTGCGAGTGTGGGGATATGCCACGAGAAGATATTACACGGCTCTTACCTTTCACGGTACGCTCTCGGAGTTTTCGCGACTCCTTTCCATATTTCATTCAGGTTGCTCTCATCTGTTATTAAAATCTATCAAAACAAAGTTAGGACGGCCGTGCTGCGGGTTTTCACGATTGAATTTGTAAGTTAGAAATTAAGATGTTCCGATAAAAATCACCATATTCATCATACACATTTTTCTTTAACTGATTGGTACGTCATTATTATCGACAAATTTGATCTACACATTTCCTTCCAGTAAAGATTCTAGTCAGCCATAGTCATAAACCTTTAACGTAACTGGTCAACATCAACTTTCCATTTTCCTAGGTGCTCCATCTCGGTCGATAAGAAAGAGAGATATTCTTTTAAATATGATAATACGATGAAGGTGGAACAACTTGTTCAATGAAGAGTGCCAGAGAGTGACATACTTACGTGAAGTATGCAGCTAGAAGCCATGTGCTTGTGGCCAGTACCCGACAGAACAGAGAGCGATACATGGCAGCGAGAGCTGAATCCAGCGCAGAAAGTAAAGACAGCATGAAGAAAGTGTGGTAGTTGAAGCTCAAAATAGCGTAAACTAAAACGATATGCGGATATTCTATGCAACGGTAAATTGGGTGCGGCACAATACCGTTTCAGTGCACGTCATGTGTAACGCTCGAGAAGGGAATTTGCTGACCGGTGGCTGCCAGGTGGAAGGAGCACTTCCATCAATTGTTGAACGGTGAAAATGGAAATGTTGCGAGGAACAGGATGTACATTGATGATGACGATCAAGCTGTGGACACACCGACCATAGGAGAGGTTGAAAAGGCTATCAGCGAGCTGAAGAACTGTAAGCCTGATGGGAAGGACATGATCCCGGTCAAGCACGTATACCTTGCAAATAATCTTTGATAAATTTCGATACTTAGTACACTCAGAATAATCCAAACGTCATTGTTACGTGTAAACATACGTGATTTTTTTCATCGCGCTTTTCACGTAGCACTTACGTGAATCATTGGTAGCACAGAATGAACGCAGGAACTATCGAACTCCGTTTGATTCAATTTTCGTAATCCATCTATGTAACAGTCGCGCGACACCTTCTATTCACATTGACGCTTTCCAGCACTGGCTGTAGCCTTTACATGCTATAATATGAATGAAATCAGGTATAAAATATGAATTAATACAGGATTCTTCGGTATTCAACGAGTACATACCTTTAAATTAATCTTAAATGAGGTTTGAAGTTCAGCAGCTCTTCACGTTCTTCGAAAGTCTAGTGGACGCCATCTTAGCATTCGAGCTCAACACTGAATGTACGTGCGATATATAAATGTCAAAAATGAACTTGGGCACCTACGTGGTTTTCATGTAAGTGTGATAGGTAACCCCAGTGATAGTCACCGAGTCTCCATTTGGTGATTATGTATGGTATAGTAAGCAGTACCTTACTCAGGTGAAGTGTAGGTAAAATGAATTTCGAATGGTCTACGTGATTTTTCACGTAGCAATGACGTTTGGACTTTTTTTGAGTGTATAGCTTGCAGACAAACCACCTGTTTATTGGCTTCAAGGCGTAGTACGACTCAGTGAAAAAAAATGAGCTGTGGCAAATAATGTCTGATGATTTTCCGGCGAAACTGATTAGGCTGATACGTGCAACGCTGGATGACTCGAAATCAAATGTTCAGAAATCGATACAAAATGTGTGTACGTCAAGGTGAGCCGAGACTCCGCTATCACGAACTGTCATGTGTGAGCCGCTTTTCAAAACAATGGACCAACATGATAAAAGAGAGTAATTGATTGAAGCACATTTTTGCATTTTTTAATATAAAGTTTGATAAAACCTACCTTGGGAACTAATTTGAAAATGATTGTACCCCGTTTGGCATAAAGTCGTTTGACATAAGGTCGTTTGGCATAAAGTCGTTTGGCATAATGCCCGTTTGGCATAATGGTCATTTGGCATAATGGCCGTTTGGCATAATGGCCGTTTGGCATAATGATTGACTTAAAATAAATATCGGCATTTTTTAAGCTTTTTCCGAAATCAACATCACCGAGCCCATAGCAAAAAAATTTGGTAGGTTCTAAACAAGCGTGGTGTTTTTTCAGAGATTATCCAAGCTTAGAATTTAAAAAAAATGTTGTGACATAAGAGAGCATTACTAAATAAAACTCGTGACGGGTCTCTACATCTCAGAACATAGAGTATCTTTGAGCTTGTTGCGATATACATATTTGAAAACAGTAAGTTGGTAAAGAAAGTTCGCTGTTATTCATCAAGGGAGCGCTCATGGAATATTTCGCTGAAGATCAAGCTCTGTCCCAGTTTGGACGTAACACTCGATGAAAATTACTTGATAAAAGAATGGATTTTTTTTCCAAAATATCAAAAGCTCTAATCCAAAGATCTATCAATGCGACTTAATGCAAAAATAGCCTTTATACGAGAGCAGATTATTTTTCATTTAAAATGTTTAAGGCTCTAATGCAAAAAAATCTTTTCACAGCATAGCTCAAATGAACAACACATCTTTAAAACAAAATATTTATGGCAAAACTTTTCAACGGTTCAATGTAAATTCTAATTTTGAAAGTGTACATCAAAAACACCGTCTATTATCAAGAGAAGAGAAAATTTGTGATTGAAATTATATTTTTCCAAGGAAGGAGATCACGCGTTTGCCCAAAAAAAAATATAATTTGAATATTGGCAGTTTCTAAAATAATTATCATTCTCATCACATCTGGCAAGAATTGATAAAATAGTAAAATATAAAAATGGTTAACATTTGGCTTGGGCTCATCCACAAATTTCATAACGCTGATGGGGGTAATTGGGTGGTCCTCGTGTTGTTACGGCTCATACAAAATTTGTGAAATGTTCATACAAAAAGCGTAACAAGGGGGTGGGTGGGTGTCGAAAATGGCCATTTTTAGCGTTATGAAATTTGTGAACAAACCCCTTTACTAAATAATAAAATTAAATACAGTATAAATATAAAGGAAAGCCTATTTTTAAAAGAAGTCAATATTCACAATTAAACCAATAGACGAATGGACGCCAAAAATTATTGCGGCAATGACTGGTTCTCCCGAAAAGTGGTGACGAGAAAGAACGATAAACAGTCAAAAGAAGGAAGTATTCTGTAATTCTCGGTTATACACATGTTGGCAAAAATGCTGAGGATGGTAAAACTCTAAAGAACCGCCAATTAAATAAAAAAGGGTGCATATTAGATGGTCAGTTCGTTCACCACCCTGAAATGTATAAAGTTACGACAATTATGAGTGCTAAAAACTTTTCGAGAAAGTGTGCTAGTCGGGGAAACGGGATATTCGGGAACTGGCGTTCGGGGAGACGACATTCAGGGACCGACATTCGAGGAAAAGTAGCACAACCCATCGAAGTAACTGCTGTAATCGATTTATCTTTTCGCTGATAATTTGAGTAGATAAATGTTATCGATTGCCGCCCATTTGTCAGTTGAAAACAAAAATATACATAAAAAATATAGCTCCAGAGAACAGCCTATGAATAAAAGAAGGAGAAATTTATTGAAATGTTAAATCAACAGTTTTCATACCTATAATTATGGTTACATCATATTTAGAAAAAAAAAAATAGAACAATTAAAAGAAGGGTAAATTTGTGCTAAATATATGAATATCTTCAGTGCAAATATTTATTCCAATAGTGAAACTCAAAAGAAGAATTAATGTTTGAAAGAAGGGTAATTTCTAGATAAATAATAAAATACTATTGGCAAAAACTTTCCTAATATGCTCAAATTTTTCAAAAGCGAATGATAGTTGAATAAAGTGTCATTTTGTATCAATTGACTAACAAGCCTGTTGTCATCAGAAAGATTTAATAGAAACGTAAAAACGAAACATTGAGAAATTCTTGATTTCAGACTCATTATGCCAAACGACTGTTATGCCAATCGACCAGTATGCCAAACGACCATTATGCCAAACGACTTTATGCCAAATGACCATTATGCCAAACGACTTTATGCCAAACGGCTTTATGCCAAACGACTTTATGCCAAATGACCTACCACCTTTGGAAATATGCTATTTTAAACATAAAATTGCTCTGATGTAATGTCTGGTTGAGTCGTGACCATATAGTGTTGCAAGATTTTCGAATTTTATTATCACAAACAGCTCATTTTCATACTTGTGTTGGTTAAGGAGTATACCTAAAAGAAGTAAAAAATCTCGAAGAGTTTCCAACGATTGTACCCCGTTTGGCATAAAGTCGTTTGCCATAAGGTCATTTGGCATAAAGCCGTTTGGCATAAAGTCATTTGGCTAATGGTCGTTTGGCGAAATGGTCGTTTGGCATAATGGTCGTATAGCATAATGGCCGTTTGGCATAATAATTGACTTAGAATGAATATCGACATTTTCGAAGCTTTTACCGAGATCAACACCTCTGAGCCCATAGGAAAAAAAATTTGAAGGTTCTCAGAGAAATTCCAAGCTACGAATGTCTAAAATTGTTGTGACATAAGAGAGCATTACTAAAAAAAACTCGTGACGGGTCTGGTGGAAATTTTTTCGAAAATTTCTCCACATCCCAAAACATAGGATATCTTTGAGCTTGTAGCGATATACATATTTGAAAATAGTTAATTGACAAAGAAAGTTCGCAGTTATTAGTAAAGGGAATGTTCATAGAATATTTCGTTGCAGATCAAGCTCTGTCCCAGTTTGGACGTAACACTTGATGAAATTTACATGGTAAAAGAAGGGAAAATTTATTTGCAAAATAATAAAATCTCTTACCCAATGATCTATTATTGCAGCATAATTGAACAATAGCCTATATATGAGAAGCAGATTTTGGTTCGTTTTAAATGTTAAAGCTCTAACTCAAATGAACAACACATTTTTGAAGGAAAATATTTGTGGCAAAACTTTCGAACGATTCAATATTAATTTTAATTTTAGAGGTGCATATCAAAAACACTGTCTTATATCGAAAGAAGGCAAAATTTGTGATTAAAATAATATGATAATAAATCTTCGAGCTGTTTAGTAGAATACCTATAAGTAGATGAAAAAAACCAAATTTAGTACTATACCATTTAATTCCACTAGAGTTTGTATCCTTTGACAGATACGCGTATTTCGACCGCAACTGTAAGGCCGTCTTCAGTGTCGTGTACTAGTTGTACGAGTCGAGTCTAGTACACGACACTGAAGACGGCCTACAGTTGAGGTCGAAATACGCGTATCTGTCAAAGGATACAAACTCTAGTGGAATTAAATGGTATAGTACTAAATTCGGTTTTTTCATCTACTTAAAATAATGTTTTCCAGCATATCGAAAGGAGATCATGTGTTTGCAAAAAAAACAATATGTTGAATATTGGCAGGTTCTAAGGTAATTATCAATGTAACAGCACGTCTTGTAAGAATTGATAAAACAGCAAAATGTAAAATGTTTAAAATTTAGCTTTACTAAATAATAAAATTTTAAACAGTATAAATATAATGAACAGCCTATTTTAAAAAGATGGCAAAATTTATTATTAAACCAATAGAAGATTGGACGCAAAAAATAATAGCGGCATAATGAAACGAAAAGGCATCAAAAATTGCGTTCAGAATAATCGAAGTGATTGAGCTACTTTTCCCCGAATGTTGTTTCTCTGAATGTCAGTTGCTCGAATGCCAGTTCCCCGAATGACCCTTTTCCATGAATGCCATTTCACCGAATAGCCCGTTTCCCCAAAAAGTGGTGCAGCTTAAATAGGTGCTACAATAGTCTTCAGTGGCTTGATAGTGAACGAGAAAGAACGATAAGCAATCAAAAAAAGAGGTATTCTGTAAATCTCGGCTATACACATGTTGGAAAAAATTCTGAGGACGGTAAAACTTGAAAGAACCGCCATTTAAATAAAGAAGGGTGCATATCAAATGGCCAGTTCGTTCACCACCCTGAAATGTATAAAGTTATGACAATTATGAGTGCTAAAAACTTTTCGGGGCAAAAGGCTATTCGGGGAAGCGGAATTCGGGGAACTGGCGTTCGAGGAAACGACATTCGGGGAAAAGTAGCACAACCCATTGAAGTAACTGCAGTAATCGATTTCTCTTTTCGCTGATAATTTGAGCAGATCAATGTTATCGATTGCCGCCCTTTTGTCAGTTGGAAACAAAAAAATATAGCCCAAAAGAACAGCCTATGCATTATTATTTATTTATTTATTTATTTTAACTTTGAATTTAGAAAGAGGGAAAAGCCCCTTTGAGTGATTATCTTTATAAATCGTTCTCAAAAAGGCATAAAACCTCTTTATCTTTTCAAATGACGTTATAAAATAAAACTAAGCTAAAGGCTCAAACGGAATAAATCCATGGCAGAGCCAAAATCTTCAATGGGGACCAGGACGGATGGTTTACTTCAGATCATCAAAACTATGTCGGTCAAGGGAATTTGTTTCTTCAATTCTGAAATGAGATTAAAAAAAACAGAAACAGAATCATACAAAAAAAGAAGCATCATTTAAAAACCTGTAAAGTGTTTTCATAGATGGAAGGTATTTACATCCTAAAATATCTCGTACAGAAGAAGGGAGATAATTATGATTTCTATTCAAATCATTCATAAATTTAATTCTAGGAATTTTATATCGAGTACATTGAAAAACAATATGATCAATATCCTCATAGGATTCACCACATTCACATAAATTAGAGTCACTAATACTAATACGGTATAAATGACTATTACAAATATAATGGTTGGAAATAAGTCTGGATAATGTACAAATAAAATTTCTACCCACCGACAAATTTTTAAACCATGTAGATTGGTTGACAATAGGTAAAATAGAATGACACCAACGGCCTTTATCACTAAAATTCCAAGAAAACTGCCAGTTGTTTACAGAATATTTTTTTAGTTCGGAATAATATTCTGATGGAGCAATTTGACGATCATATAAAATATAACAGCGAACACCTAATTTAGCTAACGAATCAGCCTGCTCATTACCATAAATATTTGAATGCGCAGGAACCCAAACAAATTTTATAATGTATCCCTGAGTATGTAAATGAAATAACTCTTCTTTCAATTTCAAAATAATGTGATGAGTTTTCGAATTAAAATTAATTGATTTAATTGCATTCAAACAGCTTAAGCTATCTGTACATATGATAAAAATATTTTGAGAAGATTTTTTGATCAATGTACATGTGAAATACAATGCAATTAATTCAGCAACAAAAATTTAACAAGGTGATTGTAATTTAAAAAAATATGCCGAATAGTGATTATATACACCAAAACCAGCAATATTTTCAATCAATGAACCATCGGAAAAATAAGTTTGATTTGTGTCAAGACCAACGAATTTACGTTTGAAAAATAAAGGAGCAAAACGAGAATATTCATTACTAGAAATTTGTTTTAATTCTTCATGCAATGACAAATCAATGTTAGGTTGAAATGAATGAATATCAATGGCATAATTATGAAAATCAAAAGCCAAAGCTGGTTCAATATTTACAGAAGAGCAATAATTAAAAGAATCTAAAATCCTACAAGAGGGATTTATTTCATGTAAGCATTTCAGAATATTAATAATTGGATGATTTGTACTAAAACATTGTATCATAAATTTACAATTCAATTCATGTAAACGAATTTTTAATGGATAAATGCCAGATAAAACTTCAACAGATTTTGTGTGAGTTGAATTCATCAATTTCAAACAAATTCTTAGACATCGATATTGAATTTTTTCAAGTTTACAAAAATGAGTTTGAACAGCACTAGCAAAAGTAAAACATCCATATTCTAGAACAGAACGAATAGTAGTTTTATAAAGAATAATCAAATCAGAAAGATGGGCACGCCACCAAGTACCCGTTATGGTTCTAAGAAAGTTTATTCTCTTCGCACAAATTTTTTGAATATATTGAATATGTTTATTCCACAATAATTTCGAATCAAACCATATTCCTAAATATTTATACTCATCAACTTGTTCAATTGCATGACCATTGAGAAATAAATTAATGTTGACGGCAGAACGCTTACGAGAAAATAAGATGAATTTTGTTTTAGAAACTGAAAAAGTAAAACCATTGTTATGAGCCCAAATATCAATATTATCCAATGTATTTTGCATAAAGTGACGAATGATTTCTCTATTATTTCCACTAATGGAAATAACATTGTCATCAGCAAATTGATAAAATTGACAACCATTTGGAATGACAGAAGAAATATCACTCGTAAATAAATTATATAAAAATGGACTCAAACAAGAACCTTGGGGAAGTCCAAAATAACTATATCGTATGAGTTTAGGAGAGCCATCATGAAAGAAATGCATAATTTTAAAAGAAAATAAATTATATAAAAAAATAGTAATAATATTTGGAATTTTGAAACTATTAAGTTTATTGAACAGTAAATCAATCAAAACAGAATCATATGCCCCAGAAACATCCAAAAAAGTAGAAACAACATCCTGTTTTCTATTAAATGAGAGATGAATTTGTGAAACTAAAAGGGCAGTACAGTCACGAGTACTATGACCTTTTCTAAACCCGAATTGAGAAGCCGATAAAATTTGATTTTTTCAGCTCATAATTCAAGACGATTAAGTATCATCCTCTCCATAAGTTTACGAAGACAAGACAATAAACTAATAGGTCTACGACTATCTACCAAAGAAGGATCCTTGCCTGGTTTTACTAAACTAACAACCTTGATTGAACGCCATTCTAAAGGAAAAATATTATGATGAAGAAAGGAATTATACAATCCCAACAAATGAGTTTTCCCATCAATTGATAAATTTTGAAGCACAATAAATTTTATATTATCAATTCCTGGAGAAGTATTATTAGTTATAGATAATGCTAAATCTAATTCTTCCAAAGAAAAAGAAGCACACAGTTCAGGGAAGTAATTATATTTTTGATTATTTTTAAAATTTATTGCTTGAGGAACAAAATCTGGACAAATTTTAGATGCAAATTTATCGATTCAATCTTCAGAATATTCTAAAATATTAGAAGGAGAACAATCATAATTTCTCAAATTTCTAGCTACAGACCATAGAGTAGTTAATGATGAATTTCTATCAAGACTTTCAACGAAATGTTTCCAATAATTTCTTTTATTATACTTTGTAACTCGAGTAAATTGAGCTTCAGCCTTACAATATGAAAAATAATTTTCCCTTGTTCCAGAACGACGAAATATTTTGAAAGCTTCTGATTTATTTTTAAGTGCTAATGAACAATCATTATCCCACCAAAATGAAGGACGTCTATTTTTAATGCGAACATTTGAAATGTTTTTATATTTTTGAGATTTAATCAAACAATGATTTAATAATGCAGAAAATTGCTCATAATTTTCAAGTGGCGGTAAAGAATTATCAAAATTAATTAATGAAAACGAAATAAGATCAGAAAACTTCATCCAGTCCACATGTTTATATAAATCAGGAACAAATGGCTCGTTAGGTATATGACCACAATTAGAACGAGTAATTTCTATCAAAATAGGTAAATGATCACTACCATTAGGATCATTGATAATTTTCCAAGAAGAAATAAATGACAAAGAATTGGAACAAAGAGATAAATCAATACATGAATGATGGGCAGGTGGAACAGCAATTCTAGTGAATGAGCCATCATTAAGTATATTCAAATTAAATTCATCTACTAATTCCATAATCAAATTTCCTCTCCCGTCAGTGGTATCGCTACCCCAAGCTATATTGTGTGCATTAAAATCTCCTAATATGTAGAATGGAGAAGGAATTCTATCCAAAATATTTCTTATTTGTGATAAAGAAAAAATTGTATTGGGAGGAATATAAAAACAAACAATCGAAAATTCCTTGTTATAATCTTTAATAGTAACAGCAATATATTCTATTGATGAATCAAGAGGTAAATCTAAATATTTAAACTGAATACCATTACGAATGCCAATAAGAACCCCTCCAGATGGAATATTCCTATCTTTACGAATAATATTATATGAAGAAATATGTAATGTTTTACATTCAACCAACCAAGTTTCGTTTAAACAAAATATATCAATACTACGATTTGATAATAATGACTTCAATCTGTCAATTTTAGGAATAAAACTACGACAATTCCATTGTAAAATATTGAAGTTTTTGAAATTGATTGAAGCCATTAAAACGAAAATAATGAAGAAAAGAGGGATCCAAATGAATAGAATTTTTCAAAAATACAAGCAAGAAATGGTAAACATTTTTTAATAAAATTTTTCCAAAAAACGTTTATATCTAATAAATCTATTATTTGTTCTAAAATATTCAAAACTGAATTATCATTACTGTCATCAATGTTAGAAGAATTATTAGCATTGTCTTCGGATTTTTTATTTGGAAATGTTTGATCAGCATCTGTTCGTTGAAAACCAGGAATTGTTTTGGAATTAGAAGAAGTATCGAGTGGAGGGAAATTGTTATCAAAAGATGTCGATGGTTGAGGATCACAATTATTATTATATTTAGAGACTAAATTGGCTCTTTTTCTCTTGGTTGGAGGTTTGTAAATAAATTGATTAGAATTTTCATTTAAATTATCATCATCATAATCGGATAATGTTTCGTAAATATTAGCAGAAGGAAAATCACCAGATGCTTTTAAAATTTCTGAATAAGAAAAACGATTTTTAATTTTAATTTGTTGATTAAATTTTGCTGATTAGCTATGTAAACAGAACAATCCTTAAAAGAACTGTGGTTTTGTCTACAATATATACAAACATCAGAATGTTTTTCACATTCTGATGAAAGATGGGCATCTCCATTTAGAACATTTAGGTCTGTTAGAACAGTAATTTAAAGTATGTCCAAACAAAAGGCAACGAGTGCAGTGCATTAATTTAAGGTAATAAAGCCGCACTGAATAAGTAACATTATCAATTGAAACAAAATCTGGGAGAACAGATCCAGCAAAAGTAATCTTAATACAGTCGGAATGTACATAATTAGTATCATTTCCATTAAAAGATAATTTAGATAATCTATTGCAATCAAGAATTTTTACAGGAGAAATAGATTTGTTTTTGAAAATACCTAAACCATAATTAATAACATCCTCACAACTTAAAAATTCGTCATACATAACACCACTAATTTCGCATGATTCGCACGGAGCGTATACACGATACGAATTTGAAAATAAATTTGATTCGAGAAGCGCATTTGCGTCCCCGCGAGATCCAAAAACTACTCTTAATTTGTCCAAAGATATTTTCTTGATTTCTTTTTCAGATTTGTATCGTTTATACACCTCTGCAGAAATCAATAAAACATTAATTGGTTTATCATTTTTCTAAAATAAACCGGGTATGGGCCAAGAAAAGTAGCCGGAAAAATTTTTACTCTAAACGGCTTGGACGTTGTGCCAGGAGGTACAAAATTATCATCCTCTTTAGAATTTGGCGAATCCCCGTCGGTTTCCATAATTGTAAAACAACGGGGCAAACTAATACACAATAAAGAATAGAACACCTACTAATAAGTACAGATAAAAAAAATATAGAGATAAAGGAAACAAAAAAATGTACTCAGCTGAATCCTAATAAAACCAAAAATGCAGAGTAAACTCCAAAGGTTTTCTCCCTGGAAATTCTTCAGGCTTGATAATCAACCAGTCTGAATGAAACGCTTCACAACGATCTCTTGAATTACTTGCATCCAACTGATCGAAAAACTTCTCCTCCGGAACGGATCGCTCTGAAGAACGAAACACTCTCCAAACGCTCGTAAAAATGTCCAAAATGATGAAACGTATATCACAGATACCACAGCATACACGGAAAATGAATCCAATGAATTCTTGAGCAGCTTCTATGGCTCGGGAAATTTTCTCCTCCTGAAAAAGGAAAAAAACTGTCAGGCGTTGAAAAAAAAACTACGTCTTGACGATTCAAGGCCTACTACAGCAATGAACAGCCTATGCATAAAAGAGGGAGAAATTTATTTAAATTTCAAATCAACAGTTTTCATACCTATAATTATGGCTACATCATATTTAGAAAAAGAGAACAATTAAAAGAAGGGTAAATTTGAGCTAAATTTATGAAAATCTTCAGTGCAAAAATTTGTTCAAAGAAGAATTAATATTTGGAAGAAGGGTAATTTCTGGATAAATAATAAAATACTATTGGCAATAACTTTCTTAATATGCTTAAATTTATTCAAGAGCGAATGATTGTTGATTAAAGTGTCATTTTGAATTAATTGACTCCAAAACAAGCCTGATTTCATTAGAAAGATTCAATAGAAACGTAAAAACGAAAAATTGAGAAATTCTTGGTTTCAGACTCATTATGCCAAACGACCATTATGCCAAACGACCATTATGCCAAACGACTTTATGCCAAATGACCATTATGTCAAACGGCTTTATGCCAAATGACCTACCACCGTTTAAAATGTATTGATCGTGGAAAGTTGCACCGAAAATCAACTATTTGCGAAGATTTCAAATAATCACTGTTGCTGTAAACCTTTGGGGAGACAGAATAGGCTTTCTGGCAATGGGGATGAGACTTTGAAGACAATTTGAGGAGAGAAACAAGAAAATTTGTGTAAACTTGACGATAAATGGGGGATTTACATATTTTTTCTCATAGCTCTTCAATTGTTTGCCATAATCGTTCTTTTAAGTGAGTTTATCTAACTTGTGAAACATCTTAGATGTCTTTTCGTCTTGTTGGCATGATATATCATCTATATTTTTCATCTGTGAATGGTTTTGCAATCATATTCTCAAAAACAAGTTATTTCAATTATAGTGACCCAATGTCACCCCCTCTATGGGGTGAGATTGGGTCATTTTTCATTCACTTGTAGCGCCGCAGTGAATAAATATGTTTCTATAATTTTCTGGACAGTTGTTAAAGTATCATCAAAGTACATACACACCAAATTTTAGGTTTATTGGAGATAAATTGCGATAGTTATTCAATTAATGAATCGTACATATCCTTTTTTGACCCATTCACATCCCCAACGACGGTACATATATTTTTCGAATCCTTTCCCATATCCAAACTTCCAGTATTTTCTTGTGGAAGTGCAGAGGACTCCTCGGCTTCCATAAAGCAAGTAACACCTCAACATATCCCTCCCATCCTTAAATAGGCCTGCAGTCATACGCAGCTGGCGCCGTTATTGTTTGTCATAATAATGAGAGCACTGATTCTAAGTAATGTTCTTGCAATAACGGAGTAGCAACTGCAGGTGGTTGTTCATGCTCATGCTCACAATTTGACGTTTCTACCTAGGTGGTAGAGGAAAATATATTAAAAAATACAGAGAAAGCTCAAGGGTATAGGCTTTCTAAGCATCAACTTTTGTTAAATTTTGATATCAAAAATTAGAACAATGTTTTATGCCACCATTTTTTTTTCAAATTTCAAATAAAACATGATATTCTATACATTTAATTTTATATGTTTGAAAATTAACTGCTTAAACGTTACACCAAAACAAATTTTGAAAATTTTCTAATTGTCGTGGTAGTATTATGAAAGATACAAGAGGTTAACAATATATAAAGATTTTCTTCGATATTTAAAAAAAAAACCTTCAATAATTCCTCTAAAACGTCTTCTAAAACACTTCTTTGAGAATTTTGGGAATTCCTCCAAAAATTGATTTATTTATCATTCCAAGCTTTCATACAGTGATTATTTTTCAAGGATTCCCCAAAAACTTGCTCTAGGAGTTCATTAGAAAATTCGTCCAGAACTACTACAGAGATTCATAGAGAATATACCGCAGCAAAGTTGCACACGATCCCCATTGATAGAAATGATGCGCGCAACGCTGATTGAAACGTACGCGGGAAAAAATCGTTGCCAGATTCAGGAACAAACAGTCATGAAATCATAAAATATTATGTTTTATGATATCATGACTACAAATAAAAATTCATTTAGTAATTGGATTTAAAACCACGACTATTGTTCAAGAATATAAGCCTCACTGTCACTATTTTCATCTTAGGCTAACATTTTGCATACAAACCTAAGCTCCGGCTGTTCACTATTCTGCTAGCTATTGGTACTCTTGGTGGCACTCGCTACGGTTGACAATTTAAGAATGTATTTCACGGTTTATTTCTTAACCACCGGCACAAAAGCAGGAACGCTTTCAATCGTTTTGTTATTTGCTTACCTATGAAAAATATAAACTGGGATCATGATTGACGTATAATGTTTATTTTCATGAAATGAGTTCATGATTCAGGGATCCTGCTTCATGATTTCATGATTCGACCACTGTTTATCATCAAAAAACGGAATCATAAATGACAGGTATCTAAATTCATGAATAGTGCTTATGTTTTCATGAACTGTTTTCCAGAGATTCCAGATTCCAGAGACTGCTTCATGATTTCATGACGAAATTGCCATGTTTCACATCAAAAATAAGAATCATAAATGACAGGTAACTAAATCCATGAATAGTGCTTATATTTTCATACATACTTCATGATTTAAATTGACATTTTTCCTTGCAAAAAAAATGAAACGTATAGCTGGCGATACTGTAAAATGATTTATGATTTCAAGACTTTTCGTCATGGTGTATTTTCATAACATAAAATTCCTCCTGGAATAATAACTTCTTTTTCTTGTTCGCATTTTCCCCGTGTAGTGAATTTGACACGGTCGTGGAGCTTGGTCTATGGAAATCTTGTCAGTGTTACGTCTGTTTGTCTATGATTATACAATTCAAGGCATAAATGTTCGATATATTTACCAGATGTTGAATTGCTTATATATACTAAGTGCAAATGTCTGCTACTGGATGAGTTATCATAATTACTCTTAGAGAAACCTTATACCTATCTGGAGTGATCCCTGGAAGAATTTATGGGAAAATAATACAGGAAACTCTAGAGGAAATTCTTGAAGAAGAGTCTGTAGTTCTTTATTAAAGAAGCAGAGGTGGGATATCTGTTGGAAAACTTTTATGAAGAATACATTAAAAAGTTTCTAGAATAATTTCTGTAATTATTGGCATGTTCGAAACATGTTTTTAATAAAGCACGTAGCTATGATTTTTCAATATATCGTCTGTCGATAGTTAACCAAGTCAAACTTATCTATTTTATTCAAAAATATCGTAGTCATTTTACCTCCGGTTCGATTTATCGTTAACAAATGGTTCAAAGCTTATAAAGCCATTTGAAAATCATTCTTGTTGATTCCATTTCTATGTGCCCCAACCTCTTCAGAAACAAGTCCAAAACTATACCCGCACCTTAGCCCTCGAAGTCACAGCCAAGACCAATTTGTCATGCACCAAGAATGGCAATCAATCACCGCCACCTTTCCCAGATAGCTCACCGGTGGGTGACGACGTCGGTTAGGAAGTGTAAATATTTTCCCAAACATCAATCTGGCACTCGGGGGGGGGGTAAACTCAACCCAAGAGCTACTTCCCATCGGAACGGAAAAGCCGCGCGCTCTCTTCGTCAAGAGAACGTTAGTTGCAATTTTTGCGAGAAGAGCAAAAGACACGCTCTTTATCACTTTCTCTACAAGGTTTGTCAATCTTTTCAAGCACCAACCATGTATAGGTTAGTAAGAGATCGTACCTTCATGAAGGGAACTTCAAATGCGGAAAAGAATAGTTGTGGTAAAGGGCATTTGCCAGTGAAATTGATTCAAATTGGACCAGTTACATTCGAGAGGCGTGTAAATATGGGTGTCATTCTCGGAGCAAACATTGCCAGAGGTGACTCTCTGTTCATGATCTTGAGCGTTCTTGGCTCTGACAGTTTCAAGGTAGAAAGGTAGCCGTTTTCTGTTTTTTTTTTTTTTCATATGCCCGTACTCGGGTGAAGTTTTAATGAGCCTTTCTTCCGTACATTTTGGTGCTCTTTTTCTTACTGAGAGGCTTCTGTGAAAGCCTTGACCACCTGTATTCTGAGTGAAAGATGATTTCAATAGTACCTATAAGAAATAATTAAGAAGTTTTTTTCTACATATGACGCTCGATGGCAAGAATCTATTTCTAAAGGGGTTTCATTTGCATTGTTAAGAAAGAGGTTGATGGCAAATGTATATATTTTGCTATTTTTGGTGTGTTATTTAAAATCACGCCACACATTTCATGCTTTTTACTGCCTTTCAAAATATGATATGTATTAACCTTTTGTATTGTATACGCTAATTTGTGAAGTAAATAAACTAAGTAACCAATTAGCTGATAAACTGATGAAGTGAATAAACAAAGTAACCATGCGTCTCCATCTCCTACATCAAGTCTCAAAAGTATTCTACTCTGAATCTCACCTGACATTGACTAGTTCAATCATTTATCATTCTATCAGCTTTGAAAACATATAGGGTAGAGGACCAGTTCTGGCCATAGTGAATTCCTATAATCGCGATTAAAATTGAAAAACTGAGATTCGTAGAGTCGAGCTCGTGAACAAAAATAGAGTGTAATATATCGAAATGTCCTACTCATTTTTCGCAAAAGTAAGTGAAAAGGTGAAATTTAATGACTTTTATCGCACAATCAGGCAAATTTTTCCACGAGATAATATATGGCTTGAACTTTTAATCCGCTGATTCGAACTTTAGCCCCACAAAATGGTTTCCGGGCATTTATGCGAAAACATCCTTTATGATGTTATATGGCCTACAATGAAAGTTTGACCAAAAATTACTATTCTTACTTCTATAAACAACACATAGCTACAAACGAATTCAATAATATTTGGATTGGAGTGGAAGTCTCTTACATGAAGAGCATTCGAACCACTGTGACATTTATATCATTTGTTTTGATTTGAGCTAGACAACTTAAAAAAAACTCTTGCCGCACTCGAGCAATTGCCCCTCTTTACTCTACATCTTGGAATTCACTCAAAATGTGGTCCCCGGGCCCCCACATTGTAGAGCCCCCACAAATGTCGACAAACATATTTAAACTTTGACAAGTAATTAGAATCAATGCAATGGTACATACTTTTTGGAATTGCATCATATAATTTTAGAGATTCAAGTGTAACTTAAGCCTTTTCAACGAAGTTTAAGACTAGGTTTGAATATATCTGCAGATCAAGTAATAGAACTTTTTTTATTTAATAATGTTTTTCTAAAATGACTCTATCAATCACACTGTAGAGCTGGTAGCGTTTAAAGACCGCTAGCCTGAAAAAAGAGACCAGACAGGAACCAAAAACGACCGAAAATGGACCAAACAGGAAACAGAAAAACAAAACGTAACCTAATAGGAACCAGAAGATAAGAGTTCGAATCTGCATCATAGAATCAGGCCTGACATTTATTTTTTACTTGTTTTTAATTATGAATCGTGGTTTACGGCTAACCAGCCGAGTGGAAGTTTAACAACTTAATTTATTTTTTGTTTTGTTATCCCTCAAGATAATAAGACAGTACTACTGCTCGTATTACTGCATGTAGTTATTTAAGATTTTTTCTTCGAATTTCGTGAGAATTTGTGTATTTTTAACAAAATCATGAGATTATTCTCCACAAAGTCATTAAGCAATTATTTATCGTGGAATTTCTCCAAGAATTTTGTTTTGGACATGTCAAGAAGGTAACCTAGATTTTTTAAAAGATATTCATAGAAATTGCCTAAGAGACTTCATCAATTTTTTTCAAAGATAGTCATAGAAATTACTTGAGAGATTCCATCAGAAATTTCCAAGTAGGTTCTAAATTCTCCAGGATTATATCCGGTGAATCTTCAATCGAAATTTTTAGTATATCCTCTAAGATTTGCGTTTGGAACTACCGTGATGCATCAATACCCGGACACTTAAGCAGCGAGAAATGTTCAAATTGTATTTTTGATGAGAATCATGGGTAAACAATCAAAGTTCTGTTACTAAATGAGCAACTTCTAATTAGATTTTAATGTAGGTGATAAATTTTTCCCTAAAATTTACGATTTTACCATGAAAATCATTAAAATAATGAAGCATGTCTTGTCCTTAAATCCGGACACCTGAAGTAGGTTGAATCGAAATCCGGACAATTGTTAAAACTTGAACTATATGCACAAGATTCACGAAGATTGTATTTAATTCAAATTCCACATCATATATCATACAATATAAAGCAGTTTTGCAACCCACAGTGTTTCAAATAGACGACAAATGAGTATTGTTTGTATTTGAATTACCTGCGATGCTCTTCCTTTTGGTTCTATGGTAGTAATGATAGATTCACACAGTTTTTCCGTAAAAATCACTTTGTTTTCACTCATAGTGCCTTCTGTAGCTGTTTAACAAGTTTTTCTTTAATACCACTAATTTTACATCCGTTAATTTTGATTCAACTAGGGTTTCTAATGCAATGTCCGGATTCAAAACATTTGGCCATAATTCCGGACACCCTCTTATCACACCTCTTAGTATACATTTTCACCATATTCCACGACTTAGATGTCCCCGAATCGTAAAACTATCGTTTTGGGTCTATTTCCGTTTAAATCACATCACTGACAATACAAATGAAACAAATTATCACAAGAAAATCACTCGACCTGCGTTTGTCAACACTTCTACCGAATAAACTAACGATGCGAAAAAATGACGTCCAGACGGAGCGGCATATTTATTTTGCATGTTTATTGATTACTAGTGGTCCCGGAAAACTTCGTCTTGCCATCAAGTAGGCCGTTGAAAAACACTACTGATCGTCCCATAAAAATGACAGTTCCGTTCACGCTCGTGTTTCCGACTTTCCCGGTAAATATCCTGGGATTTTTATACACACAAACACGTCGGAACCCTTAACGAACAAAATGGAGCAAAAATCGTTCATATCCGTTCATCCGTTCGTAAGCCATTTCGTGACATACAAACACCATTCCATTTTTATTTATATAGATTTGGCAATGATAACTATATTACAACTATCAGAAAAATGAGCAGAAGTATCATAAATAATTAATATGGTTAAAAACAGGCAGAATTATATTTAATTTTACGTTTAATTAATGAATATTATTAGAGTGTCCGGATATTGGTACCGTCCGGATTTTGATTCATCACGGTACTTCATAAAATCATTGTAAGATCTCCTGGAGTAACTACTGGAGAATTCGGTTGAAGGATTAGAAAATCTGGAGGAACTCCTAGTATAAACTTTGCAAAAAAATGGGTTCTATCCCGTTAGGCCGAATGCCATTAGGCCGAATTCCGTAAGGCCGAATGTCGTTAGGCCGAAAGGGTCGTTAGGCCGAAAGGGTCACTAGGCCGAAAATGGCCGGTAGTTTTAATGAGCCATACGGTCGAAAGGGTAACCAACAGGGATAGGTCAGCCACCAAATGAATTTTCAGGTCGAATGGATTGTTAGTTACTATATCAGGATTACCTAGAAGCCCACATTATCTGCTGCGAAATAAAACTAGAACGAACAGCCTTTGATTAAAAGAAGGAAAAAACACTGATTAGCCATTTGAAGCAATAGCAAGTCAATGTCAAATATTATTTCGGCCTAACGACCCTTTCGGCCTAATGGCATTCGGCCTAATGTCCTTCAGCCTAACGACATTCGGCCTAACGGTATTCGGCTTAACATCCTGCACTCAAAAATCGAGGTAGCCCCTGTTCAAATTACCGGGGTACTCTCGTTGGAGTGCTCAAGGATTTCTAGAAGACAATTTTGAGGAACATAATCTATGTATCCTTTGAACAATCGCTGGAGGAATTTATGGGAGAACTAGTTGAAAAATCTCTGGAAGAACTTCTGGAGACATCCTTGTAGGAGTCCCAGAAAGTATTCTAGATGAAATCTCTGGACAAACAACTAGAAGGAGTTTTTCCTTGTGGAACGTGAGAGGAAATTTTTAAAGAACATGCTGAATAGCCGCGTTATGCTCTTTGATTTTTTCTGCTAGCTGCTACCAGCTTTACAGCAATATCTTCAACTTACAATAGCTAAGTAGCATAATTTTAGTTAAGGTAACAATAAGAGGGAATCATCAAATGAATTTTGTTGTTGACGAATAAAACCCAAAAACATTGAGTTTAACCTGTGAATATATGAAACATATTAAAGAAAATATTAGATATGCAACATATTAAAGAAAATATTAGTTAAATTAATTAAAATTCAAAATTTCTTCACCTTCATAAGGATTTTTAAGAATTTTTGAACGTTATAAAACAGTTTGACTCCTGATAATGAAAATTTTACAAAGAACATTTGAAATATTTAGCGCATTTCAAAGTATCAACATGTTTGTCTTTGAAAAGGGCCCCCACAAGACATTGGCCCCCGGATCTCACCATTTGTAAATCCAGCCCTGCTCCAGAGATTTCTCCAAAAAAAGGTATCAAAATAAGCATTCCTGAAGAAATTTCTAGAGCATTCCTTTAAAATTATATTGAGGTATTCTTGGAAGAATCCCCCGAATATCGCTGAAAGAATTTTCGGAGGAATTCCTGGAGAAATTTCTTGAGGAATCCCTGGAGGAGTAAAGACCTGAAGAAATATGTGAAGAAATTCCTGGAGGAACCATTAGAGCAATCCTTGGTGCAATTCCAAGAGGATTATATAGAAATTTCTGGAAGAATTTTACTCAACGAATCCTTTCCTCGAGCTCGGAACCGGGCTCAAAAAATCCGGTTGCGGTCAAAAGTTCTAATTAATCATTGAGAAAATGCCTCTTTATTCATAGATAAAATAACATGCATTTTGATTAATCTCGTAATTTGAGAACATATCTTAACCTTTGCGTTATATTCTCAAATTACCTTCATATGGCGAAATCGGAACTGGCTCCGGGTGTCCGGATACAGTAATTTCAGATTTGGTAACTGGCATTGCGTTTATTTAGATTTTGATTCTGGATATGGATTCTTGATCTGGATTCTTGTTCTGGAAAATTCAATAATGGGTGTTGTTAAATTGTATCTTAATCCAATTTTCCAAAATTTTTGTTGTCCTAAAACTATTATAAAAATGCATTTGAAGTTCATTTAGATTTTTTTTAATCACCCCTTATCTAATTTGACTTTGGGATGAGTTGTCATTATGTGAATATTTCTCAATCATTCATAATAATAATAATAATTTAAAGTCTCTATAATAAAAAAAAATCAAAAACCGGATTTTGTTATCTCCTACCAACCAAATTATATTTCTTGTCACATGTATTGGAAAAACGTTATGATGGGTCACTGGGTCATTGTAGCTCTGATTGAAACAAATATCGTCGATATATGAGATACCGTCTCGTGTGTCTAACACAATATGCATCAATCAAACTACATCACCACCTCACAGCACCACCCATTCCCCCCACCAATGGATATGTTTCTTCTCACTGTAGGTTTAGCTATTTTTAGCCACCGGATGGATAAGGATTTCCCTCTATCACCCATACAGACACGCGCTCGTATCCTTGACGTCGGCAGTTTGCTCCCACGAGAAAATTCCATTGTTCCAAGAGAACCTCTCCTAAACTGAAACTGGTTGAGTTTTCCACTCTCTCGAGAAAAACAAATTCTCTACGCTCTTCATGAAATGAAAAACTACTCACTGTTTACGCCGCTATGAACCGTGGCCACAATGTTGTGGAAACCTTTCGTGTGGCTAGGCGAAAAGCATGATAACGGGAATAGGTAAAAACACTCCCGTGCAAAGGTTTGTGAGCCCCCTAAAATCTTTAAAGTTTCCATTCCTCTGTGAAAATGCGTTAAATTAAAACTTTCTACTTCTCATTCAGAAGACAATGAGTTATTCTTACTTCATAAGTACTGTGAGTACAACATGTTTGAATCTGATTTAATAAATTTTCACTTGTGACAGTTCACCAGAAGTTCATTTTTTTAATGATACATAGAGAGTTTAGAATTGAAAGTATAGATAGTGCCACCGTAGTCTTGTGCGTTTGACAGAACAGCAACGCTGTCACCAAGTTAAATCACATGTACGGTGGCGCCGCTGTTTTGATGCAATGAGCACCGAAAGAGTTACATTCAATGGTCCATTTTAATTAGACGTGTTATCACAGAGATGTGGACGTACACTTTTGTATAATATTTGGGGGGTGTCCCTAAACTATTGCACGGGAGTGTATGTACAGCATTCTCAATGGACTACATACCTCTTGGAAGGTGGTTTCACTTTTGGCCCCATACCATCCTTCTCCCTTTCAGTATTGTAACGGCAAACAGATTGGACGGACAATAATTGTTGATGATGAAACGGGGTGGCGAAAAGGGTAGTCTAAGCGTTTGCACGTTGTAAACGTTATATAACGCCATTGTCCGGCCCGTATCTATTCCGGATTCGTGTGTCAACCTTGCTTTTTGGAATGCTAATATGTATACAGGCTAAACGGTCAACCCCATCGCTGGTGGGTGCTCCCTACATATATCATCACAATTATTACTGAAGCTTGCTCTTGCTTTCGGTTGTGCCTTTAGCTATTATATCCCATAGGTCGTTAGATATTTTTTTGGGGAAAGTGAAATAAATTGGCACTGAGATCATTTTCAATTATTACTCTATAACGGGCTTCTGATTACCAGTCTAAAATGCAAACCTTTTAAAAGAAGAAGATGGATTTGGAGCAACATTTGATTTATCGAGGAAAGTAAAAAAGAAAACATGCCATATATCAGTTTTATTTTTTAGCTGTATTTTATCAGTTTTAGTCATTGGTCCAAACCAGGGCTGTTAAATGTCATGAATTTCACATGACTTTGACATTTGAATATTGCCAATATCATCGATCCAAGTGGAAAAAGTCATCGGAAAATGTTTTTCCCGGCGACCTTTTCCGAATTTGTTGCTAATATTCGCTAATGCGCTATTTCGCACGCAAGGGTGCTATAATCATTTTAATTTTTCAAAAAATTTGACATTTAACAGCACCGGACTGGACTCCAGAGCAATCTCGTAAGCTGGATTGTGAAAAATTAAGATGCAGTTGTAAACTCACTATGGGCAAAAAGCTTCTACAATAAATATTTAAAATATTTGAAAAGTTTTTAAAGCAGAAAACAATTTCAGTAAAATTTTTCAAAATACTAAATAGATTTATTTTAAATTGTTGAAATGTCTATATTTTGTCTCACCTTATCGGTTCATTTTCTCCACTTTACCCTAACATCCTTGTTTGTACTAGCGGAATTGAATTAGAGCTGGTTTAGGTGGTACCATTTGCGTGTGACTGCTTGTTTGGCGAACCGGACATTTATCATATTCAATTGCTTTGTTTAATACTGGAGATAATACGAGCTAAAACTTGCTGTTAAAATATTGTGTGCTTCATACATGCTTCAAACATCACGCAATCCCCTCAAGAGGACATCACACACATAAATGTGAAATTTGTCGATCTGAAGAGCTCAGCAACCTAAAATGGTGGAAAACGATTGAAAAAAAAATCAAATCGATGCAGAAAACACTTTGCAACATTTTTTTCCTAAGCTCAAAAATACCACTCTTTACTCCATTTAGGGTTGTTGAATCATTGCCGTTTTAAAAATATCATAGCATGTCTAGTTTTTGAGATATTAACTTTTTAAAATGCATTATTTAAAGACTTTGGTCAGCTTGCATGCAAGTTTGCCAGCTTATATGACGATTTATTTGTTTAATTTACCACAGAAATCAAACTTTAAGTGTTGAAGAATACTTTCCAACAAGTTTTATAATATTTCCGATGCTAAAAATATATGTTTGATGCTTTAGAATAGTATTGTCCTCTGTCAAATCTGAGCTCACTAGTCATTTGTTATGGTTAAACTGCATATCTGGGCATAAAAAGCCGTAGGGTTCGTTTTGAAAATACGTCCTTTCGAAGTTACTAAGTCACTAATTCAAAGGAAATCGGTGAATGATTTTTCGTTTACCGCGTAGAAGTAGAAAAGTACCATCAAAACTTGATTCAAAGCTGGTTTGGCTAGTCATCTGTAACCTCTGGACAGAGTTTTGAATCACAAGATCGGTCGAATTAAAAGTTACGCCCTTTTTGAGGCGTAGATATCAGAAACACTATTTCAAAATAGTTAAAAGGGGCATTCTAAGATCGTCATTTAACTTCAAATGTTGTTGACGGTTCCGGATCATTTGGACGAACGCCATTTGGCCTAATGCCGTTTGGTCGAACGCCATTTGGCCAAAAGGGTAATTTGTCCGGTTGCCGTTTGGCCGAAATTGAAAACGATGTGAACTATAGTGAACTATAGTTAGCATGCTAGCGATAATGGCTGCCTGCATTGCGTTTGTAGTCAGTTTTTGAGAGTAACTAAAACGGTTTACGACTAATTCGTCCTACTGCATGATCGGTTTGCTTCGATTCCTCGAATCGTACTAAATAAATTATTTCATAGTTCTAGAAACCACAAATTTACTGATATACGCAAGCAATGATGTAGAGTTCAGGTCACACGTTGCAATCTTAATCTTGGAGTAGAATGACATCTTGCCTAAGTTAATTGTTAAGCTAAAAACATGTTTTGAGTAAGACTCTTTATGAACGTATTATACTCCTTAAATCTAATAACTTACAAAAATACTTCTCTCATGAAAGAACAGCCTATAATCAAAAGAAGGAAAAATTCCCACTCAAAATAAATGTTTGCCAACTGCAATGAAACCAGTATAACTCGAAAGAATAGCCTATATATAAAAGAATAAAAAACATTTGATGGAATTATTAAATAACACTTGAAACCCTAGCATGCCGTTGGTAATCCAGATCAAATCAAACATCAGCTTAGAGTCTTGATGCGAAATGGGGAGCTTACAACTTCATCCTGAATTAACGGGCCGATTTTATCATTTCTTTATACACAACCTGACGTCCCGTCACACAAAAAATATCTTCAAATTAATTAGCTGATCAGTTATTGGGTCACACTTATTAATCCTACAAATCAGCGTAGTACCTAGCAATTTGATTTTTTTTTGTAATTCGGCCAAACGGCATTCGGCCAAACGACCCGTTCGGCCGAACGGCATTCGGGCAAATGGCCGGACACCGTTGTTAACGACTAACTGTTATTAATCATCAAAAAATATATTTATAAAGCTTGAAAATATTAGAATTTTTAGGTAAATAACTCTCTAATACCCAACGCCGCCTTCAGACGGAATTCTTTTTGGAATTTTGTGTATTTTTTTCTAAAATCGATCTATAAACACGTTTTGTACAATGACGTATTTTTATTCGCACATTTATGAATGTGGGTTTTTCACTCGCATTGTATGCTATTACTCATCACTTCCGAATTCTCACTCACCCTCACGATAATAGATTTATCCCTCACAGCAATTTTCAGCGATAGGTTGCCTAGCGATTTTATCCGTCTGCAAAACAAAGCGAAAATAAATAGTTGCACATTTCCGTAGCTGTGAGAAGTTTGCTTTCTCTTTCTCCGATTCATGGACAACTTTTCCTGTATCCATCGCCACGAGCAGCAGTTGCTTTTATGCACCAAATTAACCACTACTTTCGGTAAGTTGGTGTGGTAGCATGGTTAGTGTGCACGCATCGCGGTTGTTTTTAGCAATGTTCTAGGTTCGAATCCCGTCGCCGGCACTAGTTCTTGTTTATCCACATAGTGATAATTCTCGGGAGCAGTTGGTGAGCGAAAATAAAATGGAGTGAAAAATAAATCATCCTCAGAGTGGAGTGATTTTTGGTTATCCTAGCATCGTAGCTCCAGGGAAAGTTAGTGTGAGCGATAAAAGATATTTACGTGAGGAAACGAAAAAAGCATTCTCCTTACGTGCGAAAAATCGTAGATTTCGTATCATTGATACGAAAATTCAGAACCCTGCTCGTCACACTGCATTTAGCTGCACAGACTGTAACTTAACACTAGACAACGGACAAGCATGCTCCAGTGGCACAACCTAGAAACATTCATGACGAAAAGTTTCAACGGCTGAAGCGGGAATCGAACCCACACCCCATGACCCGATGCGCTTAAGGCCCAAGTAAAAAAGTTGCAAAAGTTAAAACTGAAAAAACAGTTTTCTCTTTTTAAATAGACAATTCGGAGAAAATAAAAACACACAGCTCGTTTGTTTGCCAAATAAAAAAGCTGTGTATTTTTATTTTCATCAATTTATTGTTTTAAAAGGAGAAAACTGCTTTTTCAGTTCTGACTTTTGTGTAATTTTCTCTTGCGCCTTAAATGCCTGTCGACATTAATCGCACGGCCACGAGGCCCACAAGAAAAAATGAATGAGGATAGGGATGCTCAAAAATAAAAATTAGACAATTGAAAACCCAAAATTCATAAATCAAGCGTATGCTAGAATAAGGGTGTAAGTCGCATGATCGATTTCTCTTCATCGATCCTCTCTTCTGTGAATACTGTTTGTGCTACATATTTTTTTTTTTCAAGCTGTAAAATCTTGTACTTTCTACTTCTTATAGTGTGTTAGCTTATGTCGAAGTTAAAAAATTTCTTCCGGTTGTTTGAAGCTGTACGATAAGTTTTTAATTTTTAAGACAAATAATTCATTCTTTAAACTTTTAATTATTTTCTTCCATTCTGTAGTGCTGCTCTTTCTCTATTTTTTTATTTACTATGGTAACCTAATTCGATTTTACTGTAAATGTTGACTTCCCAGTCAACAATTGCGAGAGTTAGAATTACCCTAACATTGTAAATATTAAGATATGTGTTCCTATTCAATTTTAGACACTTACATTTAATTCATTCCCATTATTCTCCTGGATATCTATACTTCTTAGAGCACATTATCGGTTCTGGGTGCCTCCTGTAGCTATTCAAAGATGACATTTCATCACATGTTCTAATTAGATTAGGCGCCATACACAAATTACGTAACGCTCTAGGGAGAGGGGGGAGTATGCTCAATCGTTACGGCTCATACAAAAAATTTAAATTACGTTACGGACGGGGGGAGGGGGTCGAAAATTGCCTATTTTAGCGTTACGTAATAAATGGATGCCACCTTAATGAACGCTATACTAACATCAATTGGAATCTATTAAAGTTTTAAATCCAAATCTATCCGACCATTTCAATTGATATGTGAACTAGTTAACTAATCTGAAGCATAAAAAGTTCAATTATTTTATAGATAGGGTAGGTGTACCAGTTATTGACATAATGGTTCCCTATTTCGCCATACGTGATAATTTGATTATCTTCATTTTTTTTTAATTATTTTGTGTGTTTAAGTAGTTTGATAACAAATATATCTTGTTATTTAAACATTCAAAAATAATCGAAATATGATAAATTTTGAGAAAACACCTATGGCCAAATAGGGAACCACTTTAGGCATAACTGGTACAATTTTCCTATACATGAACAAATTAGATTTACCTGAAATATAACAATAATTGTAAATAATTGGATAGTTATTTAGATTTTCACAAATTCGTAAATTCTGTTACAGTACAGTAGATATCATAAGAAGAGTGATAAGTGCATATGTGGCGTCACTTATCACTCTTCTTATGATATCTTTTCTCTACCTGAGGCTAACTGACATTATTTGCCAAGTTTGAAATGAACGATGACCATAGCTAGTCAATGCAGATCGGTTTGGTGTGGAGCGCCGACCGAGGGATCGTGACAGTAAGACTTGATCGAAAAATCAAAACCCGAATGGATAAACTTAACAAGGTATCGCGGGTAGCTACAACCGAAAATTTTAAAACTAGAAATATTTTAAATATGAAGTATATTTGCTCATTGTTAAGGCTTTAAAACGCTTGAGCCTACGCACGAACTGTAAATTAATTTTGGAAAACTTTTATGACATGTAGTTGCAGTTTATTATTTAAAATATCCAAATATTCATACATTATTAACGAAATTAACGCCTGATATATTTTGACGTAGGACTAGGGTGTTTTATGTATTATGGACAGAGCGTTACGCGTATATAATTTGGCCACCTCCATTTGATTTTGCCGTAAATGGCCAAATTATATACGCGTAACGGTCTGTCCAAACTACTTTGATTGCGCTACGTTTCTCTTCTCTATACAGGAAAAAAAAATGAATTTTAAAACCAAGAGCGTTACGTTGGTATGAAATATTTTAAACGTTTATAACTTTTTGCTGGCTTAACGAAATTCCTTGATTAGCACCTCAATCTAAAGACAAGGCATCACAGGTTCATGTTGTTTACTTACTGAATTCCACATACCTGTTCATATAGTTTAATAACTGTTTGAAAGAGAACAGTGATTTCAAGAAAATTTATAAATAGGGGTGCTAGAGAAAAGTTGACGTCATTTGCTTTTCAATCACCGCTTGAATCGCATCTCAGCAGGCAACAGATCGGCTTGCTCTGACCGGGCACAGACATCGATAACGAAGGACCCCCCGTTTGTCTTGCTTTGCTCAAAGTTTGATTTGATCGTCGACCGACCCACGGCATAAAAATTAACAAGGCAGTCTCTTTACTGATGTAAATATCAAGTTTCATTGTAAACATGTGACGTCACTCCTATCGTACCATATACCTTCCGGACAACTAGATCATTTTTTTCGCAAATTTGTTCGAGGTGGATAGGAATGACGTCGTCAAGTAGCTGTCAATTTTCGGAATATATCACCTTCTTAAATTTAGTACACCGTGGACCGACCGAGAGAAGATGCCGTCCGAAGCCAAAGCCATCACCGCTGCCGCCGCCAAGAAGAAGAAGAGGAAGCAGTCCACAGGAGAATGAGATGGATGTGGCCGCCATCGCAGCCCTAAACGAATGGAACGGGTCCTCCCTGCAGGTGATCGAGAAATACATCGGAAAAACTACAACTACGATGTCGGCAAGATTGCAAGATTGGCAAAAGTAAAGTGAAATTCCGGAAAACTGTGGCTGTGGCTGGCATCCGAGGAGGAGGAGAAAAAGAAGGTAGTTCCTAAGCAAAATCTTACCAAGTTTCGAAGACCGCCACGATGCAGAATACCCCGAAGAAGCCGCCACCGCAAGACCTCATCGGGCGAGGAGGATTTCAACCAGTGCGCCGTCAAAATGTGTCCATGTTACTCGAATTCAACAATTCAATCGGCCCTTTGGGGTCATGCACAAATTACGTCACGCTCCAAGGTGGGGAGGGGGTCATGCCAAGTGTGACAAGCCAAACAAAATTTTCGGAGGACTCATACAAAAAGTGTGACAAAGGGAGAGGAGGGGGTCAAAAAAGTTGAAATTTCGCGCGACATAATTTGTGTATCATCCCTTTTCAGGGCCAACAAATGTATACTAAAGAGTTAATTGTGAAATATTTCCTAATGTGTTTCCACATACTTGCTTTAATCTCTTAATTCATCTCGTAGCATCATACAATATCTGATTTATTACGAATAATTGACAATACGGCAATTTAAGGATGTTTCCGAGGACGCTGCTGCAGGGCCGTCGGGATGCAATAACAGCATAATGCTCATCTTGTACATCCTTTGTTAAGACATCGATTTCATATAGCTTCTTTCCCAGATCAGAAACCGAAGAATACGAAAAAGAGGAACATCATCTGCTATTCTAAGGGTATTTCGGTTTCATTATATTTTCGCTTTCGAGCTGGTGAGAGGTCCGCCGAACCTGCTCAGCTCCTCGCTTCCTGTGCCACAGAGCTCTTGATCATCAAGCTGCTGCAAATCCAGCGTCCGGTTTGTGAAATCGCTCAAGATTTGTAGATTGACTCGCACTTCCAGAATTAGCCCTGCAGGAATCGGAGCGTCAACGCAAGATTTGTATTAGATGACTGGTGAAAATCAGCCAATGCCACTCGTAGAAGCGCCCATCGTTATCGCCACCGTAAACCATCTCGGACGACGAGGATTCCAACATTGCGCCGTATTTCAATTTTTGTAATCTAAGTCAGAAATTTCCATATAACGTTAAACGCCTATAGGTATGCAATGCCCTACAAATGTTCGTAATTCATTCAATTTTGTTCGATGCATACTCCATTATCAAAGTTACCCAAAAACAGAAAACCGACTTTCGATTATATGAAAAATTATATATCCATTCAAAATAAATCTTTTGGAAATCTATCAACAGCAATCGATAGGTTGGATGCCAGTATTTGTTTTAAAAATATAAATTATAATTCTTTGAAACAGCATGCATTAATATTCAAGTTTTCTTCGAAAAAACTATCAAAGTTACCCCGTTTTACGGTACCACATACTTGCAATAATCGCTCAATTCTTCTCGTAGCATCATACAATATCTGATTTGTAATGAATAATTGAGAATTTCCAATAGGAATCTTCCATAGTCGAGAGGTTAGAGTCTACGGATACAGAGCAAAGCCATGCTGAAGGTGTCTGGTTTCATTTCCCGGTCGGATCTTTTCGCAATTGTAATTTCCTTGACTTTCCTTGGCATAAAGTCTCATCGTATGAAAATGTCAACTTTGGCAAAAAAAAAGCTCTCAGTTAATAACTGAGGAAGAGCTCATTGAACACTAAGCTGAAAAGCAGGCTCTATCCCAGTGAGGACGTTATGCTAAGGAGAAGAAGAATTGACAATATGGCAAAATTGAAATTTACGGTGGCGATGACGATATCGATGACTGGGGCACTTCTTCGAATGGAAAGCTCCTCACTGTTCTTAAATTTACAAACCATTAGATTCTGAATTATAAGTAAAGGAAGGTTGCAATTATGACAATTGTCTTTCATTCAAATGCAGCAAATCACAGGGCGTAGTTAACGTCATGCGGTCGTGTCTTGTACACAACCCCACTGTTTTTTTAAGGTGAAGATGAATCGAAGCCAAACTTCAAATTTTCAATAGCACGGATCTGGAGAACCAAACATCCGTTTAAGCTGAAAACTTAATCGATTGGTCACTAGCTCGTGGTGACCAATTGATTAAGTTCTCTGCCCAAACGAATGTTTGGTTCTCCAGATCCGTGCTCTTGAAAATTTGAAGTTTGGCTTCGATTCATCTTCACCTTAAGGTATTCTACTTTGAAATCCGAAACTCTGAAAAAGCTTCCCAACCAAATGACAGATCTCCCTTAAAATCATAACGTAATTGAATACTCACAATCACAGCACCTATCATCAAACATTCTATCATTTTGAATTTTGTCGATCTTTTGTGTCAATATTCCGCCCAAAGGTTACAAAAAACTAGATCTACTTTGAACCAAGTTCTGATGGGATATTTCAGCGGATACCCTCAGCTTGGTCTTGCTGAATAGCTGCACGTGTACCTATACGACTGCTGAATTTAACTAAACATAATTGGTATGCAGCCCTTAATCGGAAACCTTTTTTAGCCTTTTTACAGCCTTTCGGTACACCATTGTGTAACCATAAGGCAAAAAAAAGTAAAACCTATATTACCGTGAAATCTGTACATTTTCCACCATAAAACCGGAAATAAATGCAAAACAAAAGCATAAACTGAACTTCCAAGCACTGCCAAAATTTCCACCTCACGTAACACACAGACAAAATGGAAATGCAATTGAATTAAGATTATCACTCCCTCGACTGTAGTGGGCAATGTTCAAAACTGCTGCCAAGGCATGTATTTATGCATTCGCACAGCATGCAATAAATCCCGCTCCATTCAGTGGAGTAGGAACACAATATTAGCAAGCATCCGTTTTGGGGCACAGGACTGTTTGTGCACTAGGGTGACCCATCATAATCAAACAATAAAAATGCTTAAGTTACACCTCCAAGTTTGTTCATTTAGCCCCTTAGAAGCTGTTTTGAAAATTTGAACGGAATGCGTCAACTCTTAGGAAGGGCTGAACGAACTTGAAGTTTGCATAGAGAATATTGACCAAGTATACACTCTTTAAAATAATGGAATGACACATGACATAAGTGATGGAACGACACAAACACATGTTCTTGAAGGTGTTTTGAACAAAAAATTTAATTTAACATGTTAAAAGAAACGAAAACGATAGAACGTTGATCCGAATCAGACGCTAAAAATTCGATTTTTTGGGAGTGTGTATGGAAAAATCGGTTTTAATTGCATTTACATCCATAAGTGGTGCTGAAGTCGACAAATTTCATTAATTATTAATTTGAAGATTTACAAATCCAGTAAGAAACAAAAAAGTAACGCCTATACGCATGGCCGAAAATGCAATTAAAATCGTTTTCCCATATATTCGATCAATGTTCTCCAGACAAATTTCAAGGTCCTATTTAGAGTTTGCGGATTCCACTCAAATGTTCACAGCACCTTCTAAGGGACCAAATAAACTTATTTAGGGGGTATTACATAAGATTTTTACTAGTTGAAGTTTTCCATGCAAAAATGGGCCACCTTACAGTACATATTTAAATATGTATATCAAAGGAGGATTTTCCCTTTTTCGAGTTCCAAGTTTTATTACCACCCACATTCTGCCTCATGCCTGTTGCACTCTCATGAGCGTCAAAGGGCGGCAAAATTTCATAACGTTGTACATATGGGTATATAGTGAAATATAGTCATACAGAAAGCAGAATAAATGTTTGCCTCGTTCCACTTGTAGAGTGTTGCCATTGGTATAGCAGCACAGCAAACGCGATGAAAAATGAATAAATAGACACATTTATTCGTAATCATATGCAACCGAGACGATATGGAGGCACCCGTGTTTTGTTGTGATAGACACTCGTTTTGCCCGTTCATACAAAGTCCGAAGCGGAATGTCACGGTACATGACAACCACAAAGGATCCAGCGGAAAATGTTTAGCATGAAAAAAGGAATTTGCCATGAACGTGATGGGTTAGGTAAGCACGCTGTGTCTCGACGCTAAGCATTTACCCAGAATAGTGTAATAAGGTTGGTTTCGTAGGTGATGAGCTATAGAGTAGAAAAAATAAGGTATCATAATAAGATTTCGGCATCACACTGGCGGGTTTTGAAAGGGTTTCGTACAAATCCAGTGAACTAAGGCTGAGTTTCTCCAGCTATGTTAAATCTATTATTCATATTATTTTGAAGCATACTGTGAAATGAGCACATAGTAATGTTACACATACTAAAGCAATATTTGTTTAAACCATTCACATTTCGGCATATATATATATATATATATATATATATATATATATATATATATATATATATATATATATATATATATATATATATATATATATATATATATATATATATATATATATATATATATATATATATATATATATATATATATATATATATTTAAAAAGTGAGTGTAAAATATGATTTGAAGAATGAAATTTCGCTTTGACAGAAAACTTGTAAGGCAAAAACTTCAAATGGTAGTTGGAGGTATTATAAACAAACTTTTATAATGAGAGCAACTTCGAAAAATAACGCCCCGTTAAGATCACTTTCAGTTCGATTTTTGAAAGTATTGTCAAGTTCTGAAAAATTTGGCATTTCTGACTTCGTTCTCAATTGATTTCGAAGCACGATCAAAGCAAGCGAAGAGAAACATCGAATTTGTATCGGTCCATGAACAACAATGACTCTCATGATGTGTTGCGGATCATGATTGTTTTACCGAGAGCGATAAGTGAAAGATATTCAACCCCTGAGTAGTGCAAAACAATTGTGCCTCGAATTTGTATGAGGATTAGTTTTGAATGCACTGACAAAAATCAAGCACCATGCGTCTTCATCGGTTCCAGATGGCAGTTGAATACAGCTAGCCCGGAGAATCATCACTATTTTAATAAAGATTTCTACGACGGTTCCGCTTCAAGGTTCTCCACAGATAGTGTGATCCAACAATGATGAATAATAAAAAAATCCAACATGTTGAACATACTGCACCGAACGAGCTGTATGTTGGCACCTCCCTTGGTGCCTTGTCGTCATACAAAACAGGGCTTCTCGCCTGTCGAACCACTTAGTGCCCTGTAGCGTGCTATGGCCTGTTCGTGTGCCAACCAATCTCGCCCGTAACAGGTGTCTGCTAGTAGGGGAAATAGGTGTGAAATGCTCCGTAGGGGTCGAACGCACCACTACAATATCTTTGAAATAAACGATATTTACCCAAACTCAGTCGTTACCCAAACGAGTCATTGAACTGCAATTCATTTCTTTGAAATTTATTTTTTTTTATATATGATTGTCTCAATCCAGTGACTATTTTTCGTGATTGCGAGCTTATTTATGCGACTTCCTCATAAACTCATTTAGAATAACGTTGTGGACGAAATTCACAATTCAAATTGAGTTTTTCCTAAGGAAGCGCATACTACCCCGTCTTCCCTTAGTTGAATTTAATGTTCCATGAGCTGGATCGTTCATTTTTTCCCGGGGGCTTGATTTGCTCGTCCTTTGGATGGCTTGGCACTAGCTCCTGGTACACTTACTGGAGTCGTTCTCGTTCATAGCACAAGTGCAGGCTTTTTTTTTCTTGTTGGACCTACCTACCTCCTCATCTGTGAAACGTGGAAGGTGTGCTGGAAATGTGCACCGAGTTCATAGGTCATCATAATCAAATGGGTTTCATGAGAGAATGAGCATAGTATTTTTTCATTTCGCTTGTACTCTAAGCTTTAGAATTCGATATGAATAACCAAGGCAAAATTTGAGTTGATTGATTATGGAAGACATCTGCTTGTGTTTTGTATTTTTTTATTAAATTTCCATCTATTTTTACTAGAGGAAGTTTTTTAATAATTAAGACAGACATAACATTGTTGTTGGCGAACCTTGCTTGGCCGAGTGATTAGAGTCCGCGGCTACAAAGCAAAGCCATGCCGAAGGTGTCTGGGTTCGATTCCCAGTCGATCCAGAATCTTATCGTAACGGAAATTTTCTGGACTTCTCTGGGCATAGAGTATCGTACCTGTCACTCGATATTCGAATGTGAAAATGTCAAATTTGGCAAAGAAAACTCGTAGTCAATAACAGTGGAAGTGCTTATTGAACACTAAGCTGAGAAGCAGGCTTTGTCCCAGTGAAGACGTAATGCAAAGAAGAATAAGAATAAGATATGGTCGGCGTTAGGTCAGAGTGGACCAAGTGACTTTTTTCATATTTTGAGGGAAAAGGACTAAAAGCCTAACGCTCTGTAATTTTTGAACTCGTTTAACTTTTGCTTCTGCTATTTCTACACATTTTTGTGTTACTTTCAAACAATATAATGTGAAGTGATAATTATGAAAAATCATAATCTAAACCTCTGATATAACGATCTTTTGAAGGACTATGCGTACTTGGTCCACTCTGACTGAACTAAAGGCCACCGTTCAGTGAGTTGGTTCACTCTGACTGGAAAATTTCTAGGGAAATATTTTCATTTAATACTTGCATGGTCAAACTTGGTGCATATCTCTAAGATAAACAGATTATCAACCCATTCAACACGAACTACCATAAACTTCTATCGGACTCTGAAATGTACTCAAAAAATGCAATAATCAATCAGTTTATTGCTATTCAACACTTGGTCCGTTCTGTCTGCACAGAAATGGTTGCAATGGTTATGATGGAGAAATTTTTAATAAATAAGTTTTTTTAAGAGCAACTTTTGGTCGATTTTCAAAATTTTGATTTTTTGTTGAAATAAATACGTTCTGATGACTCAATATGAATCTTGAAATTATTTTAAACCGTCGTTGGGGGTGAGAATGGGTCAAAAAGGGATATGTACGATTTATTTATTGAATAACTTGCAATTTAACTCCAATAAACTTCAAATTTGGTGTGATGGAACATTAACAACTGTTCAAAAATTTAAGAAAAATATTTATTCACAGCGGCACCACAAGTGAATGAAAAATGACCCAATCTCACCCCATAGAGGGGATGACATTGGGTCATTGTAATTGAAATAACTTGTTTTTGAGAATATGATTGCAAAACCATTCACATCTGAAAAATATTGATGAAATACGATGTAAACAAGACGAAAAGACATCTAAGATGTTTTAAAAGTGTAATAAGCCTACTCAAAATTACGATCATACCAAAAAAATTGAAGAGCTATGAGAAAAAATATGTAAACCCACCATTTATCGTCAAGTTTACATAAACTTTCTTTTTTGCCCTCAAATTGTCTTCAAAGTCCCATATCCATTGCCATAAAACCTATTCAGTTTCCCCAAAGGTGTATTGAAACAGTGATTATTTCAAAGCATAACAAATAGTTAAATTTCGGTGCAACATTCCACGATCAATACATTTCAGGCAGATGTTGACGTCATAATCCTGGTATTTTAGCGATTATTTGTTCATCCGTGAGATGTTTCTGTAATATTAAAATGGTCAATATATAAATAATTAATATATTAATAATTAAATTCCAAAAATAATCCATTTGATAAAATTTTACGATGTTGCTGCGCACGAAACACAGTTGCTGGTTTGAAAAGTTGTAAAAAGGGGTTGTTCTTCTTTTGGCGTTATGTCCCCACTGGGACAGAGCCTGCTTCTCAGCTTAGTGTTCTTATGAGCACTTCCACAGTTATCAACTGAGAGCTTACTATGCCAATGACTATTTTTGCATGCGTATATCGTGTGGCAGGTACGAAGATACTCTATGCCCTGGGAAGTCGAGAAAATTTCCAACTCGAAAAGATCCTCGACCGGTGGGATTCGAACCCACGACCCTCAGCTTGGTCTTGCTGAATAGCTGCGCGTTTACCGCTACGGCTATCAGGGCCCCGTAATATTGTATTGTTGTTCAATACACAGATATGCAAGTAGACTTGTTTGATGTTTCAGATTTGCTGTATTTAGAAAGAATAAACACATCTTGATGAAAAAAGAGAACACCCGGCAGCGCAAAATATAAAAAAGTGGACTTGCAATTTCATTTACTTTCGATCTTGCTTGTCCCAATCTCACCCCCGTTTTTTTATGTTTTAGACACCGTACCGAAAAAAATTAATTTTTTGTAGAAAAATCAAATAGATTCCGAATAATGCGTGTGAAGTATTGTCTTACGTAATTAATGGACCGCCCCTAAGAACATTTGTTTTGCCGCCGCACCTTCATTTGGAAACACTTTCAAACATTTCCAAGGAGTTTTTTTCTGAAGATTGGATGACTAATTACCAGAAAACCATATACGCGCAAGAAACCGTGAAGGAAGAAAGTAATGAATTTGGTTGAAAATGCTGTGACCTTCTCTTAGAATATTTCCCAATTATTCTAAGAATATTTCAGAGCTCGCTATGGAATTATTTCAGAATTTAACTCGAAACTTATCACAGCGTGTACAATGTAAACGTATCATGAAATAAGCGCGCTTTTTAAGCACAACATGAGCGTAATAAGTTAACTCATAGACAGTGGCGCAACCAAGGGGGGGTTTTGGGGGTCAAACCCCCCCCCCCCCCCAGAGCAGATTTTTTTTATAATAAATTTTAAATATATTTTTGAAACTCAACACCAAAGTCCACAAACACTGGACCAGTAAGTTGTATTGACAATTATGTTGTTTTGAGTTGTGGATCTCTAATTTGAAGACTTTTGAAGGAGTTAAACACATAGTTTACTAGCTTTTTCTGATAAATTAGCCACAGATTTTCGAAGAGAAGTTTGTATCGAACAAACATGCAACTATGTTTGTATATCTATACCGTTCAAAAAGCTGTTTGATGCAAAATTCGATGCTTTGAAAAATCTTTTAGTTGGCTCAGCATTTGGAAAATTTCAAGATCTCCAGATAGCACGTGAATTTCCGGAGAAGCAATTCTTTAGTTTTAAGTATATGATTACAAATAAAAACCCTAGGAAAGATTATGGAAGATGGTGATTCCATTGCTAAGCTGAAAATTCGTCTACAATATGGAAATGCTTCAATATCTACAATGCTGATTTGCCCTCGACAAACTGCTAATGACAGTCGCAATGCTTATTACTGCGACTTGTACTTGAAAGATTCTGATAGTTGAAAAGTGTGTATAAAATGGGATTTCGGATGGACGGAGAAACTCGATTAAAAATCCAGATATTACTTCGGGAGATAACATAATCTTGTAATTCGCGGTTGGTAATAAAAGAACAAAGTAAACACATTTGACATTAGCAAAATACAGCCAAGTCATTATCAAAGTATGCATACAGTATTGGGTATTCATACAGGCCTGGTTGCCAGAGGTTGATCCTTTACAGTGTATGTGCGCGCATCCATATGTAACTTGGATAAACTTTCGAACAAACTACGCGATATGTAATACGCATTTTGGAAAACTTCACCAGGTACAAAAGATTTCCTTTTAATAGAGTTGTAAATTTATATAAAAATGTATGCCCAGAATGGAAGAGAAAAGCTTAAGTTTGCATTTGGTGTTATTTTTTTCTTATGGTAATCTCGCAATAAGGCTGATACAAATATTAATTTTCTTTTATGTCCGAGACCACTTGAAAGGTACGAGGGGGTGGGGGGGGGTTGGTGATAAAAACAAATAAGGAACAAAAAAATTAAAATAGAAAAAAAAGTTATTTTTTCGAATTTTTATTTTGAACGATAGTTGTTCAACTTTTTTCAATCGTCCTCTGGACCTTTATTTTACCTGTGTTTTACTTCGAAAATTAAAAAATCCCAACTGATGCCAAATAATTGATGAATCTTTTTTTTCTCCCCTGCAAAATTTTCGGATTTTTGAAGGAGGGGGGGGGTGGTGACATAAAAGAAAATTAATATTTGTATCAGCCTAATTTTAAATTATTCAGCCCGAAAGTTTTTACATCCGTTTTATTTTACCAAAAACACATAATCTTCAGCTTCACAAAACCCCCCCTAGAGCCAAATCCTGGTTGCGCTACTGCTCATAGATACCACCAAGAAGTCCTGCAAAGATTATTTTGGTTTTGTTTATATAAGTTTTGAGTCCTCCTAGAATTTATCAATTACACTACAAAGGTATTCCGTTTAGTATACAAAGATTCCGTTTAGAGCATCTTCAAGAGTTCAACTAGTAATCAGTGGTGGAAATGTTCGCATCACGAAAGTTTTTGGCTAGCACGCTCCTATCAAAAGATAAAACTGTTCTAGATCAGTTTTCACTTATCTAGATGAAATCTGAATGAGTCAAAATGTAGTACAAATTATTCCAAAATACTTTGTCGAAGACATCAAACCTCTAGGATGCATATCCAGAGTACTAGAGGTTTTGGCCGTCCAAAACAGCGATCTGCCCCAGTGTGCCGCGTGCGACTTTTTTGTTGTGACGATTTAAAGTTTCGATGAAAACATTTTAAAATACTTGAAATGTACAAATAAATACATTAAATATGACAAAGTGTTTTCAAGAATTGATCAATAAACTTGTGCAGTAATAAACATTTAAGTAAAATTCAAGATAATACGTTACATATGTGTATCTACACCTTTCAATTTTCATTAAGAGAATAGTGCTGTGTTTAACAAAAATCATAGAATACGATGCAAATAAATGACATACGTCTGAATGTTTATAATTATAAGTTTATTTTTTCAAACTAATGTTCTAGACTAGTCGTAGACAAAAAATTAGCTGCCGCCATCAGTAAATGTTGTAAATTTACTTTGTTATTGTTAAACTTTGACCACTAGATGACAAAATATTTTTTAAATATTTTATCCGGTTCAGCAGGCATTCTCTCCACTTAGTATCACTGCTAGTGCTAGTAAGATTCAAGTAAAGTACTTTAAGTACTTTAAGCTCTGCATAAAGTATCACTGCTAGTGCTAATAAGATTAAAAATTCCTTCAACAATCCCACCAAAAAATTTTCGACAAATTTTCCAAGAAAGCCTTTATAGATTTTTTTCCCAGGTTTCCAGGGAAATGTAAAAAAAAAGTTCAGAATTTATTGGAAATATTTAGATAACAAACCCGGAATGCATTTCTACATTTCTATTTTTCTGGAACTTCTTAAGTTCCTGAACTCCTGCAAGGATCTGTGAAAGAACTATTGGATTTAAGTAAAAGTCTTGAGAGATTTACTAGATAAATTTGTGAAATAATTCATGAAATAAATAATTATTCGTATTTCTGGATGGTAAGAAAATTATAGAGCAACGATCGTAGGAATTACTGGAATAATATCTGTAGCATTTACCGGTCTGAAACATAAAATAAACTTTCGAAGAATCGTTAGAGATTTCACTAGAAAATTTATTCGAAAACTGTTTGAAAAATCTGCAGGAATACAGGGTGTCCGCAAATTATCCGAACAGCAAAATTTGGGAAAGATGATCTCGCATTTGAAACAATGAAAAATCAATGTTCATTTACCTTTTATAATACATCTACATGCTAACACAAAATACAACTTTAAATAATTTTGAATCGAGTGCTTGTTACTGAGAAACATAAATTTAAATTTTTCTGGGACGATTTTCCTGAGGGCCGCTAGTCATACTGGAGATGCGTTATCCTTAAAATCTAAAAGAGACGAATCCAAATGTCCTATTATCATTTGAAGTAACCTACAGTTTAGTGGCTTCAAGTTTGACTTGAAGTAGAAAATTATACGGTTCAAATTCAATGAGTTCTATGGACATTTCTCTTCCGTCATAAAGCTCGAAAAACAACTCTTTTTAAGACACCTCAATACATTTGGCTTGGTTTGACAAATATTTGAATTCGTAAATGTGTCAAACTTACACCTTAAGGATATAATAAGCTAATGGTTGAAACCATGCAAGAATATTGAATTTATCATGCTTGATTGTATAGAGACAGGTCTTCAAAGTTTGTACGGATAATTTGCGGACACCCTGTAAACCTTGGCTGAAATGCTGGAGTATTCCTTAGAACAATTACGGGAGGAACTTGATAAGGAATCCCAGGTCAAATTATTTTAGAAATTCCGGAAACTTATTTATTTATTTATTTATTTATTTCGTCAATCAATAGTAGACTACACATTTGCTTAATTCTATGTTGTATTATATCTTAAGGAATTAAAATATTGTCTTAGCTTTGTTCGCGACATGGTCAGATCAATTTCTGTGCAATGCTGATTATAAAGAGACATCATTCGATTCATTGGGCCGAATTTTGCATAGTTTGTACGATGATTATTTGATGCAAACAAATTCCGATTTCTTAACTGTCTAGCGGGCGTGTAGAAATTCAAACATGATAAAAGATTGGTGGAATCAATACGCTGCGATACAATATCATTGATAAATGAAATCATGGCTATTTCGCGACGCTCATTTAAGGTTTGAATATCGATAAGCATGCATCGAGCCTCGTATGATGGCAGTGGAAACGTTGTCCAGCCTAATTGGGTCCTAAAATTTTTAATGAAATCTTGTTTTTATTTCATAACACGAAAAAGCATGTTACTGTAACTACTTTTGCAATTTATCCCGCTCAAATAATGGCTATATCATGTTTAAAATTTAATTTAAAAATTTGGTCCATAAATGAACCTTGACACTTTTGATCATGTTTGACGTTCGCTTAGTCGACACAAATACCACAGGGGTTTTAGTTCGACCACTGGGGTTGTTCCTATCTGACATTTCGTAAGCGACACGGAAAACAAAATACACCCAAAATTTGAGTTTAAGCCAGAGGATGTGACAAAATCTAAAAAAAATTTTTTTGGTCTTAAACCAACGGAAAACATTAGAAAATTGAGAAAACATGTGTTTTTGGCCTAAACTCAAGCGTTTGGCACTAAAATTGGGACAGGGCTTTAGGACCCTATTTGCGTAAGGCATATAAAAGAAATTGCTTTTGTACTGATTCGATTCTATCACCATGTATTTTTATATGCGGAGACCACACAATACTACAATATTCTAGAACTGATCTTACATAAGCAATGTACAAGGTTTTAATCGTATATGGATCCCGAAAATTGTAGCTAAAACGCTTAATAAAGCTCAACATATTGGTTGCTTTATGGATAATCGTATTATAATGATCAGTAAAGGTAAGTTTAGAATCTAATATGACACCTAAATCTCTAATCTTATCGCACTTTTGAACAATTTGATTTCCTAAAGAGACAGTAATCTGTGGTGTATTCCGTTTTCTGCTATATGTGATTAAATTACATTTTTTGACGTTTAATTGAAGTAAGCTTTTGCTACACCATTCATCAAATATACTTATTTCATTCAGATAAATGTCGCTATCTTTGTTGCTATTGATTTCCATATAAAGTTTCATATCGTCGGCATAAATCAGAATTTTAAGATGTTTAAGCACATATGAAATATCGTTAACAAATAATATAAATAACAATGGACCTAAATGCGAACCTTGGGGAACTCCTGATGTAACGTGAACAGGTTTAGACATTTTTCCCTCAAATTTAACTATTTGTTGGCGATCTGTTAAATAAGATTCAATCCAGTTGAGGAGTCTCATCGCAATTCCCATTTTATTGAGCTTGAAAATCAACATAGGAATGTCTAGTCTGTCAAATGCCTTACTAAAATCGGTGTGAAGTGCTTCGACGTGGTTACCTCTATCCATTGCATTCAAAGTGTAATTTACAAATTCCAAAAGGTTTGCTGTAGTAGAGCGACCTTTATAGAAACCGTGTTGTGTATTCGTTATTCTATGTTTTATTTGGCTGAACACATTTTTATTTATAATTGATTCAAATAGTTTTGGAATGGATGAAATAATAGCAATTCCACGATAATAAAAGAGATGAATTGAAGGAATTCATATGAAAAAACTTCGAACTTCTTCGAAACTTCTGGAACAAACCTCAATATAAAAAAAATCAGGCAAAGGCTGCATATACTCAACGATCACTAAAATTAACTAACGAACAACACGAAACTCCAAAAAGCCTAGTGATGAATTTTTCATTGGACTAAAACTTCCTCCGACTGGAGCGGGAATCGAACCCGCTCTTCGTTGTATTCCCAATACGGCTAAGCGACTGAAACCTTTAAATCACCACCGAAAAAGCTGAAAATTTCACTTAACACTATTTTTATGGTTAGGATCGTAAGGATGATATGGGAAATTGGATTTTCAAACATTTTTAAATTTTGAATCGCCCTACTGAAGCAGTTTCTGAGAGATTTGGTGTTTGTGATTACTGGGACAAACGCTTAGGCAATTTATTCTAAAGGTATGCTTACTGAAATTTCAAAGGAACCATATGAAATCTTTTTTTTAACAGTAGTTTACAATAAGAGACTCAGCAAAATCACGACCCTCTAACTTATCAGGGCAAAACGCAGGACAACTGGCCGACAGCAAACGAATCTTCTGACTTTTTCCAATCGAACTTCACCGTTGAGCCAGTCGATAAATTGTACTATAAAGTTTTTGTACTTCACATTGCTCACAGTGGGAAAAAGAACAATATTAATATTTATACACGGGAAAAAATTCTGTGGTAATAATTACTATTGTAGCTGACTACGCCCATTCTTGAAACTACCATGGAATTTTAGATCAATTTACTATGTTTACGGTACATCCCACCATATAACTGGTACATTCGACAGAAATAATTTACAACAATCTGATTTCGACTACAAACATGGTAAAATCAAGCGCGTTTCTGGTCTGCTGAAAATTGCCGGTGCGAGCGCTTAAGTTAACCCCCCAAAATAGTAGTTCTTACCGCACAATTTTTTTGTAGAATGCACATACTAAAAAGAAGCTGAGAGGTTTTGAAATGTTTGGTTTGGCATGAAATCGGTTATGAACTTTAGAAATCTGCTTATCCTTCTACTGATGAAAAATCTGGTTACACACTTGCTTTTGTGCATGCAACAATGTCTTGATACTACTGTCAAATAGATTTATTGAAATTCTCATAGGTATGATTTTATGAGTTGTGAATGAAGTTATAGCATTTTTCCTCAAATATTAATTTGTAAAATTATTGGTAATAATTAACCAATGAATTTACCTAGGTAGGTACAGCTATACACTTTGCGGGACGGTTATCGGTTCGCTCTCAATTCTCTCTCTCTCACATTTAACTACTACACTAAAAACAATACACACAGCGCCTGTATTTTCTGGAGAAGATCAAAATAATAGAATTATTTCTCATATTTTTCATAAAATAAAAGCAAAAGTTTTAACATTTAAAAATATCTATTGAAGCAAAAACTTTTTAAATTGAAAATATGTTATTATTTTTTTTTTGTTTCTACAGAAATATTGGTTCTACTATGAACGAGTGGGTTACGGGTAGTTTCTTCCTAAAATCATACAGCCGCTGAGTACAACACTATTAACGTGTACAGTATTCTCTCGCTCTTATTTCACACCACAGTCACACACTTGCATTGAAGATTATAGCGAACAAATTGTAAACAAACAACATTTTACGATACAGTTTACTGAAATTTGGGCAACAAGTTTAATTATACTCCAAAGGAACCACAGAGATCGGTGTAACTGAGATGGGCAAAAACTGTGCTGTTGAAGGATGTCCTAGTTTCAGGCATTGTATATCAACAAAATCGTTCTACAAAATATTCACTGCAAAGAGAACGTAAGTTGATTAATCTTGTGATAATGCATTCTTCGCTGCATCACATCTGTACATTTTTTTTCTTGCAGGAATATCGACAAGTGGATCGAGTTTTGTCAAAATTCACCGCTTGCAAAAGACAGTGTGATTTGTGAGCGACATTTCAAAGACTCTGATTTCTGCAATCCCAACAACAAATCGCAAGGGTATGTATTCACATTTTTCTTTTGGATATATAGAGACTTCCCTTTGGGGCCCAGATAGCCGTAGCGGTAAACTCGCAGCTATTCAGCATGACCATGCTGAGGGTCGTGGGTTCGAATCCCGCTGGTCGAGGATCTTTTCGTAAAGGAAATTTTCTCGATTCCCAGGGCATAGAGTATCTTCGTACCTGCCACACGATATACACATGCAGAAATGGTCATTCGGCAAAGAAAGCTCTCAGTTAATAACTGTGGAAGTGCTCATAAGAACACTAAGCTGAGAAGCAGGCTCTGTCCCAGTTGGGACGTAATGCCAAAAAGAAGAAGAAGAATATAGAGACTTCAACAAAAACATTGTTGAGGAATTAAAACACTCATTCTTATCGGATATTATTTATTTCAGGGTACACTCACTTGCATGTCCGAGCCTTTATCCGCCGACTACCGGTTCAGTCGAACCGAGACCCAGTTTGTTGCATAGGGATGAAACGCAGGAACTAAAGCTAGAAATCAAGATTGAACCGACGGAAGTAAATTTTTAGTTGGCCCTTAGACATGATGTACACAATTCCTACTCAACTCAACTATTGAATTGTTTGTAGAAATTAAATGTTAATACTTAAGTAGCTATAGGTACCGCAAAGTGCCTAATTCAGCGCATTTGGTCCAAAGTTTGTCGAAATTTAAGAAAACTGTATATGATGGTGATACATCACAATAACACTGGAAATCAACATTAACATTATTTCCAATTTATTGGAAACATTCCAAAATGCGCGTAATTAGGGTCTTAGGCCCGCTGAATTACGGCACCTTACGGTATGTATATTTTATTTTGTTAATTCGACTGATAACATTTATATATTTAATAATTATAAATTAGCCAAAACAAGATAAAAAATGCGAAATATGAAAGTACACAATAAATTTAGGTCCTGTAAATGTGATTAATCTTTTCGTTCAAGTGCAATACTAAATACGAAAATTACTGGAGAAACTAACAATCGTATGTTATGGGGAATGAACTTCTTTGGATTTTTTTAGGTGCAGCTCAGGTAACGTTTAGCATAGCATATTTAATCGAACACGAAAGTCGATGTTAAAAAAATCTAGAAAATAATTCCTCCAAAGATCTGAAGATAATATCAAAATTTTGATCTTGGAATTTCTTAACCAATTCAAAATTTGATGTTTGCAGCTCACAGCTATCGATCAGATTTTTGAAAAGAAAAATATGATTTGCTAATGTTATTTCAGGAGTAAATTTTAGATCATTTCCAAATATTTTATCTTTTATATCTATTAAGGTAATATTTATTTTAGCTATTCATATCCTATTTTCTTTTCTATTACTAAGCTTTTAACGCCTGCCCGGAAACTTTTTCCGTGACATGATTTGTGCATGGTCCGTAAATACTAAACAGATCTTCAACAGTTTGGCCAAAAAGGCCATTCTTTTATGCAGAATAGCTTAAAACTGAAATTTTCTTTAGATGCTCTTTCACTAAGATGTTTTTCGTACTGTAAATAAAGAAAATCTTTCGATTACAGCGCAGACAACGCTACAGAAGGTATTAGAACGATGTTTTTATCCATACATTTGATAATTTTTCTTACACAATATGAGCTACCCTTCCTTCAGTAGTCCTAAAAGTTGTTATAGACTAGTTGCGCCCTGCTGTCCATCATTAACATGGCAGAAGCGAAACTGCAATCGAAAGCAGCAAAAAAAGACATGTACAGTCAACTTTCGTTCGTTGCACTATCTTTATGTGGGCTACACTTTAATTGGGCTTCCGTTAGTTGGGCTATAGCCCACCTAAACGAAGGCAAACGTCATTTTCAGACATAAGACGTAATTTATCAATGTTGGTAGCTCTGTTTTTCTTTTGTTCTATGTTATTTGAAAGCTCGAAACTCAGCTCGATTAGTGAAAGTCTTTCACAGCGGGCTACAGGTTTAGTGCAACGAACGAAAGTTGACTGTACTATGAATGAGCATAAGAGCTCTGCTATGTGAAGGCCCACCTAGAAATAGCATTTTTTTTAGTTGCCTTTCACTGCAAATTACGGTCAGTTATTGTTTGCGGCCAAAGGAGAAAAATATAAAAAATAATCTCACCATCCATTCATCACACTGCAGGGGTAATAACATATTTTTATTATGATGCATACTAAAATTGTATTTTCCGGGGAAGCCAGATTGCAGCACCCCAGAAGGGTTGCACAAACGACTAGCAATTTAGAACCTTACGGATGTATTTTTTAAGCTTAAATAAACTCCTTCTCACGACGTTGTATGGCTATTTTACTTTTCAATTTAAAAATGATTTTTTTTCACCAAAAGATATCTTAATACTATTTTATAAATACACAGGGCAACATTTGTTTAATAGGAAGAGAAAGTATGTACCTCATAATTTTCACCAGTAATTTTTGCAAAAATACCTATTACTGTTACCTGAGCCAGTCCCACTATGAGGCATTTTGTATACATTTTTTTTTCAACCTAGCACTAGTTTTCGACCCACTCATATGATTTTGGCCTACTTTGTATGAGAATACGAAAATTGGCACAGATTTCTTGTGGGTCGAAAATAAGTACTTTTCCCCTATTCTAGTAAATTTAGTATATCATTAGTCGTATTTATGTATTTTCATCGCACCGGAAGGGGTAACTAGTATTTAACCCAGTAATGAGCTACGCAGGTATTCCTGAACAATAAACTTGAACGTTTGTTTTCAATGTCAGGGACAGTTCAAATGCAAATCAAAACTAGAATAAGGTTGCTGTATATAAGATTGAATAGGAGAGGCGGAGGTGGAATTGTATCACAGTCATGCACAGTCGACGAAAGTAAAATTTTACAAAATATTCGCAATATCTATTACATATACTATTGTTTTACTAAATTAAATCTTTCCATTATGTATGTGGATATATTTGTATAGTCTATCTTGAACAATTAACATGGTCGCACTTGAGATAAATTGTTTTCAACAAAAAAAATAAATGTTTTTTTTAAGAAACAATAAATTAAAAAAAATATTTACAATATTAACACTCCAAATACCGTGTTAAAAACTTTACGCGGATTACCTCATAGAATAACAATGGGACAAGGGGTAGGACACTTGATCTGGTAACAAAATATTAAAAGCAAACTGAATATTTACATGCACCAGAAGAACAAATTTTATAATAGCAAAGCTCCCGTTTAGGACTTGCTCTATTTCTGCTATTGCTTTTTCGAAAGGGGATTAAAAGATGTAGTCGATTGCGTCCATCATTCAGATGAAGTTGAGCCTACGAAAGTGTATATTAGGTATTCGAACATACGCGACAGACAGGGGTGGCGGAATGAATGTGTTTTAAAATCCAGAAAACAATGAACGTACTGACCAGGTATTAGTCTGAAAAGAATTTCTCGTGGGTTGAGGAAATGGCTCTGGTTCAAGTAATGGGTATGGTAAATCAAATATACTTTTGCGGTGTAGGCGAAAAAAAAACCAGAGAGATAATACTGAAAGAACATGCAATTTAATTATCAAAATCTGTCTACAAGACGTCAAATCTACAAGACGTCAAAATAAGTTTTTCTCCCACCATACATGTTTCAGCTCATTGAAGGTTAAGTTTTTATTTGAATTTTTACATATTAAATTGCTAAAATGCGGCCGAGTGTTTCGAGGACGACTAAGATCGATATCTGACGTTATCATCCATCGTTTCTGAGTTATCTGACTAGGCATCGTCGTTCTTCATCCTCGGTGTCTTAACATCGACATCTGGTGAAACTCTGTTCACCTTTCTGCTGTGGTAATCAGGATCATACCGTAACAAAATTCTCACCATGTGTACCACTTTGAAAAAATCTTGTACCGTTTTGTCTCAAATTCCGAACAGACTCATATTCCGAACACTCGGTTTTTGTATGGCGATTTGGTTGAAATGTTTCGCTGAAATATGTCACCAAATAACAAGGAAACGCCAGTCGATTGCAATTCAATTTTAACGTCTCCAATATAATTTATACCGCGGGTGTAGTGATGATTCTCTAGTTTGAAACCAGTAGAATCAGCTCAGATAAATTTATTGACGAAATTATTCATTTGAATACGGTTTATTCGTGCTGTTCGGAATTTGAATCAAGGTGTTCGGAATATGAGACAGAATAAACACAGTGTTCGGCATTTGAATCAAAATGTTGTTCCATACTTTTACGTAAAAACAATACTAAAACTAATTAAATCAACATTATTATTGGTATACCCAACAGCTAACAGTTAGGCTTTACGAAGAAATTAAAATTTACACAAATATCAGCTAATTTATGCCAATCAGATGCATTTGAAGTCACTGTTAGCCTTAAGTGTTCGGAATATGAGTCAAAACGGTATTCTAGCGTAAACTTAAAATATGTCAGTTTTTTCTTGTATGAAAAAGTCACAGCCACCTTGATGTAAATTGATGATACTACGGATATTTATATGGACCAATGAACGTGTTCACGATTTTGACGTTTGAGCGGTGCCGAATTCACTAGTTGCCATGGTCACGTAAATAACACGGCACCGCTCAAATGTCAAATAGTGAACTCGTGCATCGGTCCATATAATAATCGATATGGATCAATGCACGGGCCCAGATAGCCGTAGCGGTAAACGCGCAGCTATTCAGCAAGACCAAGCTGAGGGTCGTGGGTTCGAATCCCACCGGTCTAGGATCTTTTCGGGTTGGAAATTTTCTCGACTTCCCAGGGCATAGAGTATCTTCGTACCTGCCACACGATATACACATGCAAAAATGGTCAATTGGCATAGAAAGCTCTCAGTTAATAACTGTGGAAGTGCCCATAAGAACACTAAGCTGAGAAGCAGGCTTTGTCCCAGTTGGGACGTAACGCCAGAAAGAAGAAGGATCAATGTACGAGTTCATTATTTAGACGTTTGAGCGGTGTCAAATTCACTGGTTCCGTGGTCACCTAAATAACACGACACCACTCAAACGTCAAATAGTGAACTCGTGCATTTGTCCATTAATATCAGCATTAATGAGTGTCCTACCCCATGCAATGGGAACTAAAAGTTCAAGCAGCTGGTTCTCAGCGACCTGTGAACCGATTTTCGATTTTCTTTCCATGCCCATTGACCCATCATGTTTACTTGATTCTGTGTAGATTTCACGTTTGTAGTGCTGTTCAGTCGTCAGAGTAGCATGAGTCAGTAACTTTTTATCGCAGGATCCACACGGTATCACTATCACGGCATTTGCAGTGTTAATTTTGTTCGATATAAGAAATACATTTAAGCTGCTAGATGGATCAATCAACATACACTACCCGTCCTAAATACGAACTCGGTTGAAAAAGTATTGCAACATTCAGCTGAATATTGAATCACCCTGAAAAGTTTAGCATCCCCCCAAAAAAGAATATTCATTATGATTTACTGTAAAACGGGGTAACTTTGATAGTTTTTTCGAAGAAAACTTGAATATTTATGCATACTGTTCCAAAGAATAATAATTTATATTTTTAAAACAAGTACTGGCATCCTAGCTATCGATTGCAGTCGATAGATTTCCAAAAGATTTATTATGAATGGATATATAATTATTCATATAATCGAAAGTTGGTTTTCTGTTTTGGGGTAACTTTGATAATGGAGTATGAATCGAACAAAATTGAATGAATTACGAACATTTGTAGGGCATTGCGTACCTATAGGCGTTTAACGTTATATGGAAATTTCTGACTTAGACTACAAAAAAGGTCCCAGTTTGTGAAAATGCGTTTGGCTAAGAGATTTGAGACCGTATTCAAGTTCTATGGTAACTAGGCTGCCAAATATAAGTGGCCAACTATTCAAAAGTACATCAAATAGTGATCGTAGAACAGATTGTTTGTAAGCGTTTCGAAAATGCTAAAATTGTGTCAATTTTCAATATTCGTATAAAAAGCCTCAAATGCACTTGATTCCAATGAAAATAGCTTTGACATGAAGTGTCATACTAATACTCTTTACTTTTGCATTTGTTTTGCTTAACTGATGAACAGAAACTTCGTTATTTCGTTTAATATGTTGTGGGTCTCGCACTATCAAAGTTACCCGCTTTATCAAAGTTACCCCGTTTTACAGTATCTCGAGATGCTGATGATCTATAATGGTGCGGTCTTCAGCAAAGTTGTTCAGCAAATCAAGGATATTCGGAAAGCAAACATTTTGGTTCGCAATTTTGCCGCTAGGTGGCACTAGTGAGCATGTATAAGTGAACATTTTAAGCACGTTCTATCTTGTGATCCACATGAGAGAGAAAGTTCATGTCTTCAGCAAAGTTGTTCAAAAGGTCAAGGACGTTTGGAAGACAGACAGTTTGATTCATTTTTACAAGCATACTAGCACCACCATTTTGAACCAAATAGTCTATCTTCCGGATTTTCATAACTTTATGAACAACTTCACATGATAGAACATGCTTAAAATGCTTACTAGCGCTACCTAGCGGCAAAATTGCGAACCAAACTGTCTGTCTTCCGAATGTCCTTGATCCACTGAACAACTTAGCTGAAGTTTGGATCTTTGCAAATCATAAGGATCTCGAGATATAGCAATTTAAAATTTACCTATTTTAAGGTGATGCTAAAATTTTTGGGGGTGATTCAATATTCAACTGGGTGTTGCAATACTTATTTAGTGAGTCCGTATTTATGACGGGTAGTGTATGCTATAAGATGTTTAACAAAATGCCAAAGAAAACAATTAGATTACATATATTATAACATATGAGAAATTCACATAATCAATTTTAATACTAAAATATTATCCACTTGTTTCTATTGACAATAGCATCCATTATATTTCATTTATTTATAAAAAAAATCACTCTCTTTGAATAATTTATTCGGAGCCTAAATGCTCGCCTCGAGAAAAAAAAAAGAAGATAGAGTTTGTTATTAGACCAAAAGAGAATCGATCTTTACAGACAAATTTTTTGAAATCAGTGAATTCAGGCATTCACACTTACCCTGTTGGAGCACTTCCTCCGCTGCACCATACTGTAGAAAAAAACATGTTTTCTTTTAGATAACTACGATTTACCTATAAATTTCAAGTATCTCAATAATTTGGTGCCTTCGAAATCGTGAGCAAGAACACAATTCGACCATTTTAAAAGTCATATTTGAATTTCGGCTAGGATTTCAGAATGTTTAACCTTAGCTTGATTAATTGATTAATATACCTACTGCGTTACTGTATCGAGAATTTTACCATTCTATGGCACCATTCTGTGGCACCGTCCCAAAAAATGCCGCTGGCATGGCTAACCGGTCATCAAAATTATAACCTGATATTCCACCAATTTATGCCACACATTATGTCCAAGGTACGTGCCAGAACCCATGAGCAGAAACCACTATAAAACATGTACGAAGAAAACCAAAAAAGAAAACTATACACTACTTCCACCAATTTCACCAATATTTCGGCAGACCGTTGGCGTCATAGAACTCCTCGGCGCACAGATCCGTAGTGCAAGTCAGCACTCCATTAGCCAGACATTCGCACACGTTGCACTGCTTGCGGAATGTCTTTCTCGGTGGACACGGAAGCCGCTTACGTTCTTCCTCTGGGCCTTTGGTTGCCGTTCGCTCGATTGCTTCCAGGATAGACTGGTCGTATGAACAAAAGCGTTGTCCGACGCCATCGAGCACGGTAATGCAGTTTATGAAACTGCTGGCCGATCCAATAGTTCGCTTGGTCCGGTCTGGCAAACTTTCGGTGGTTAAAGCTGGTGCAGCTGTCGAGTGGACAGTATAATTTGCCATGAATATAAATTTAATTTTATCTATTCCACATACAGTCACCGGCAAAATAAAGTGCCAAATTGCTTGTAAGTACTTAAATTTACCAAAATCACTTGTTAAAACGACAAATTTTCGCGTAAACTGAGATAACGTCCTAACAGCCATTGGTAACCATGTGTGTAGCTCGTTGTTTCTAAGCAAATTAATTAATGATCATCCAAACCAACAATATTGCCAGGTCCTTTCTTCACCATAAATAACGTGTCAATCCATTCAAATGCTCAGAAACAACGAGCTACACACATGGTTACTAATGGCTTTTAGAGCAAGATCACAAGTCATTCGAGAATTCTTCAGTTAAAATGTGTGTACCTCGTATCTATGATAAATTCCAACTTTTTTATTAAGAAGACACAAATGTATTCATAAGAGATGGGCCCAATATAAGTACATTAATTTTATCAAAAGAATTTCACGTTTTAACTGACCATTTTCGCCAATTTTTTGTGATTACAAGCAAGCGGGCACTTTATTTTGACCGTAACTGTATACATATATTGCCACGAGAGTCCTGATGGCTTTACCTGCTGCACATGGATTTGACGCAATTTCAAACAGAACCGTCGTTATCGCAAGCACCAAGAACGGAATCAAAGCCGAGCGATCCATTTTAATCTAGCGGACTAAAATTATATTCCACAACTGCAACTGTCAGCAGCTTTGGTCTTTGTTTTTAAATAATTAAGCTGCTCAATGCACAAGTGCACCACATGAAATATGTATGTAGAAAGGAGTTGCAATTAGAGTACAGAAAGCGATTAGTCCGCTGGCGAATCAATATATGAAATGATAACAGAGGCAGAGCAGAACGGCATGAAATAAGGTCATTTGAAATTGTACGTTACGGTGAAATTTATACTGTAGAATGTAAAAATGGCACACGTAAAATGATTTTTTTTATATTGCCCGTAAAATAATGAGTGCACGAATTCAAATGGATCCAAGTTTCATTTCTCAGAACTGGTGGCAAGTCTCTTTTTAGAGATGTGTTCAAATCTTGATTTTATTAAATAAGACGATATAGCGTGTTATTACTACTAAAGGGTGTACGGAATCAAATTGCGACACACACATTTGGCAAGATTTGGCAAAATTCACACGTTCAACCAAACATCTTCAATCATTCAGGAAGTTAAATAACATATGTTATAAATATTTTTCATGTTTGTTTTATTCAATTTCAATTACATATCCAAATGCACGAACTTTTCTCCTCGCACTACTCATAAGGTCATGTACAATACTTGGACCAACTTTTTTTTGCATGGCAGTCCATTTTTTATTCATATCTTCCTCCGATTCCACTTCCTTAGGATGCTTCCGAAATGCCTGCTTCATGATGGCCCAGTACTTTTCAATTGGCCGCGGTTCCGGTGTGTTCAGTGGGTTGAGATGCTTCGGCACGAAATTGACCTTCTTAGCCTTATACCACTCCAAAACTTCTTTCGAGTAATGGCATGAGGCCAAATCCGGCCAGAAAATCTCAGGACCATTGTGTGATTGCAGAAGAGGAAGCAGACGCTTTTGGAGGCAATCCTTTAGGTACACCTGCTCATTGACCGTTCCAGTTGTCACGAATGGAGTGCTCCGCTTTCCACGCGAGCAAATTGCCTGCCAAACCATATAGTTTTTGGCAAACTATCTTCTGCTTTCTAACGTCCTCAGGAACATAGAATTTATGCTGAGCAGTGAAAAACTGGAGCCCCGAAAGCTGCCGGAAGTCTGATTTTACATATGTCATATCATCCATAACGAGGCAATGTTGTTTCGTCAAGATCTGGATGTAGAGCTTCCGCGCACGTGTTTTATCTACCGTATTCTGCCGCTCATCGTGATTCGGCGCCTTTTGGACTTTGTACGTATGTTGTCCTTCACGTTTTTTCGCATCTTGCACGAAAGTTGGAATTCTTCTTGAAGGCTTCTTCTTCTTTCTGGCGTTACGACCCACTGGGACAGAGCCTGCTTCTCAGCTTAGTGTTCTAATGAGCACTTCCACAGTTATTAACTGAGAGCTTACTATGACAATGACCATTTTTGCATGTGTATATCGTGTGACAGGTACGAAGATACTCTATGCCCTGGGAAGTCGAGAAAATTTCCAACCCGTAAAGATCCTCGACCGGTGGGATTTGAACCCACGACCCTCAGCTTAGTCTTGCTGAATAGCTGCGCGTTTACCGCTACGGCTATCTGGGCCCCCTTGAAGGCTTGAACTATCCTTTTATATTATCTCTTGAAGGCTTGAACTTGAACTATACGGAGATCTAATGCCACTGGTCATCAAATTCAGTGGACTGTATAAAAAAACGTTTCGGACTCGCGAAAAATAAAACGCGTCTATTCACTTCAACGTCGTAACAAAGATGGCTTTTTTTATTCAAGGAAATGTCACACAGAAGGTGTGCAGCAACATAGCGGAACATATAAAAAGGAACAAAGTCAATGAATATAGGCTGGAGTAAATTTATCAAGGTTTATACATTCTCCCCCGCATTGGAATGGTTTATTTCAATTCTCCAAATTGCTCCGAGTCAAGCGGTAGAAGGGAAATCTCGGTCACACCCCGCTTGCATTCACCCCTGGCGGTGCGCCGAGTTACGACCCTGGTGATGTTATCGCTGCCAGGGTGTGTTTCGATGATTCGGCCGAGTTGCCATTGCATCGGCGGAACGTTGGGATCATTAATCAACACCTAGGCTCCAGGTTGAATTCTAGTTGTTTTGAACCACTTCTGGCGGTTCTGCATCTCCGGCAGATATTCGGCAATCTACCTTTTCCAAAAGTGTTGTTGAATGGCTTGCACTAATTTCCACCTCGTCAGCGTTGATATTTTCATATTGATGTACGAAGGCTCAGGAATACACTTCATTTGTCGTCCAACGAAAAAATGAGCAGGAGTTACCGCGATTAAATCGCTGGGATCATCAGAGCATGGAGTGAGTGGCCGCGAGTTAAGCACCGATTCGATTTGAACTAGCACCGTACTCATTTCCTCAAACGTTAGCTTCTGATTCCCAACTACTCTTTTCAAGTGGTGCTTGTCAGACTTCACTCCGGACTCCCAAATTCCACCGAAATGTGAACTTTTCGGTGGGATGAAACTCCAGGTGATCGATTGGCTTCCACAAAACTCTTCCAGTGCCTTGATGTGCTGTTCTGCGGAAAACAAATTGCTTAGCTGCTCCAGTTCGGCTTCAGCTCCAACAAAGTTTGTTGCGTTGCCTGAATAGATCTTGCTAACAGGTCCTCGTCGTCCGATGAACCGTTTCAGCGTGGCATCGAGAAACGCATCGGTGGTTAAGCTCCACACCAGCTCGAGATGGATGGCACGTATACTAAGGCAAACAAAGAGACATATGTATCCCTTCGTAATCACCGGTTTGCGTGCTAGGGTGAGTGACTTAATCGAAAAAGGTCCCGCATAGTCGACGCCGGTGTGGAAGAAAGCAGGAGATGGTTGGACTCGGTAAGACGGAAGATCACCCATAAGCTGCGTCGTCTTCATCGGATTTGCTCGAAAGCACGTAACACACTGCCAAATTACCTTTCGAATAATATTCTTAGCCTGCGCTATCTGCAAAACTTCTTGATTCAACGCAGCTGGGCCATGGATCGGTGAATCAGTAGATGTGGCATCTCTCCTCTCGATATTAGATCGGCCGGATTGTCGTACGTGGGAATGTATTGCCATTGGTACTCGTTAGTAAGCTTCTAAATCTCGATCACTCTGTTCGCTACGAACAACTGTAGAGCAGCTGGTGATTTTTTGATCCAACAAAGCACGATTTGTGAATCACAGGGTCACACGATCGAAAATGATGTCATGACAGGCATGTCCCATAAGCTTGATCTGATGCGTCAGCAAACCCATGGAGTTCCACAAGTTTGGATCCTTCGCTGATTATCCACCTGGGCACCTTAAGGTCATTCAACGCCGGCAGTTGTGATCGGAACGAACGCCACCTTTCAGCAATGGTGTCAGGAACGGGATCGCCCCAGTCCAGATTAAGAAGCCCGACCTCTCTGAAGATCAGTTTCGCTGCTGTGACCACCGGTCCGCCGAGACCCAGCGGATCGAAAAACTTGGCTATTCCACTGAGTACTATCTTGCGAGTCACCGGCTGGGACAGATCGTTAGGAGGTTGAATGCAGAGCGAGAACCAATCTTGCGAAGCATTCCACACTACTCCTAGAGTTTTTACCACCGCATTATCAGCAGCATCTTTCACGTCGTATGTAGTACCCCAGAGGTTCTTTGGAATTCCTTCTAGGATAGCTTGATTATTTGAGCACCACTTATGTACGTCAAATCCTCAACTCTGCAATAACTGCAGTAGCTCTTGACACAACGATTGTACCATTTCGCGGTATGCCATTTTGTGGTTTATACCACTTCGCGGTAAAAGCGCTTATTAAGGCCCAAGTAAAAATGGTGCAAAAGTCAAAACTAAAAAAGCAGTTTTCTCTTTTTAAATGGATAAATCGAAGAAAATAAAAACACACAGCTCTTTTATTTTCCAATTAAAAAGACTGTGTTTTTATTTTCATCAAATTGTTCTTTTAAAAGGAGAAAACTGCTTTTTCAGTTTTGTCTTTTGTGCCATTTTCTCTTGCGCCTTAACTGCGGTATTAGCGCTATTAGGGGCCTTCCTTAGCCGAGTGGTTAGAGTCCGCGGCTACAAAGCAAAGCCATGCTGAAGGTGTCTGGGTTCAATTCCCGGTCGGTCCAGGATCTTTTCGTAATGAAAATTCATCGTACCTGCCACACGATATACGAATGCGAAAATAGCAGTTTAAGGCCTAAACTTTAGGCAAAGAAAGCTCTTAGTTAATAACTGTGGAAGTGCTATTAGAACCCTACGCTGAGTGGCCGGCTTTGTTTCAAAGGGAACTTTAATGCCAAGAAGAAGAAGAAGAAGAAACCCTTTCGCGGTTACCGCTTTTCTAAGATTATAAGGTATAACTCGATTATTATTAGGGGTACCGGGGGCAGTATGGACACCCGGGCAGAATGGACACCCCCTGTATCTTTTAATAAGCGAATACTTTTACACTTTAAATGCAAACAATATTTCAGTTGCCTGTCGAAGGAGTAAATTATCCACTAAAATTTCAGAAAAAATGTTCAAAACATTGATTTTAAATAGAAAAATTGAGCATATTTTTATTTGGTTCGAAAATTATAACATTCACACCTCACCAAATAAGGTTTCAGAGGCAAATGACTGCAAGTTGACCGATAATGTATCTCTTGATTGAATCTTCAATTATTTATGCTATATTCAAAAATATAGTAGATTTTTTTCTGGTACTTTAAGACATTGAAAAACTTATATAAAAATTTCTTATACTGTTGGGGCAATATGGACACCGGGTGACAAAGTAGAGCTGACACTGCAAAGAGAAAAAAAATATAACTTTAAATACAAAATTATCCAAAAATATTTAGCATTCAATGCAATGATTATGAAGCGGAACCACAAATCAGTTGAAAATCGTCAATTCTTGATTAAAACTAACCTGGAGGCAATATTGAAAGCATCTCTACGAAAAATGTCGTAAATTGGTTTTAATCATATTTCCAGTGGCACAGTGACCTGTCACTATGATTTCCTGAATATGAACTTCATGTTTCGAGGTTTTGAGAACGATCGCGGTACAATTTTCCTATAAACATTAGGGTGTCCATACTGCCCCATGGGGGTGTCCACTTTGCCCCGCTAGCTTGATGGCGACTACCAAATATGAGCTTTTTTTGAACCTATTTTTAAAAACAAAATATTTTTTTCCCAATTATGCAACCATGTTTAACAAATGCTTAAGAACTCTAAAAAGCATACTGCACATGAAAAACAGTATAATATTCATGTCCTCACAGTCAAAATAGGCAAATTCCTTAGGGTGTCCATACTGCCCCGTGTCCCCCTATTATCTCTATTAACGAGATTTGCAGCCCGAGGCAGGTTCATCTCGGATCTAATTCGATATCGAGTAAGGGAGAGTTGACTGTTTTTTGAATGGTGTCCAGCAATTTGACCGAATGTTATTTGGCCAAATTGCGAACTTAATATTAATCAGATAGCTACAACGCTGATATGTAGGATTTATCTTGGCCCAGTGACAAATCCTACTGTTTTTTTATTTTGATCCGTATTTTTTTTATTTAAACATAAGCTATTCTATTGAGATTTTGAGGCAAAATTCGCTTGTTTTAACTGATAAATTTACTTTATTCAAGTCCTTAGCAGCCTTTTAGTTATACTGGTTTAACAATGATTTGTATTACACTTGCTTACATTTTCATAAGTGATTTTTCCTTATTCTGATCTTTCTTGTTCTTTCAAAACTTGCTTTTCTCATAATTATTGCTATTGAAGTTTTTAACACGTTCATCAAAAATTTTTCTTCTTCTGTCTCTTAAGTGAATACTAACGTGATATACGATAACATTTTTATTCGAGATTTTGCCTTCTCTCATAAAAAGTATATTCTTTCAATTTAGCACTGTCACACCAGTTATTTTTCAAAGGCAGTTATTTCTATATCAATGATGAATAATTGTCCTTCTTTAAGCATTATTTGTCCAATGCAATGTATCTTTGGAACTCATTACTTTTGCTTACTCTTTTTTTTTTTCGATCAAACGGTTTTTGGGCAATTGACCTTTTCGGTCCAACATCATAGGGGCAAATGAGCCGTAACCGCACATATGCATGTTTTTGCTTATTTCACAGTTAAATTGTAACTACTAAAATTTAATTGATTATTATGCCTTCTAATGATCGAAGGATTTTCGTACGAGTTGCATGATTATTTGTTGGCAGTAGGGTAACGGTCGTATTTTGGACCCCCTAAGTGATTTTAATTTTTTGTCCCAATTAATTATTTGCACAACGTAACCAAGTCATTTTGGCATGAATTTAGCAAGGATGGAGGGCGGCTGTCAACTGGGAATAAAATTGAAAAGCCGCCAACCTAAGTCCAGAACCAGTTTTAAGGCTTAACGCGGAAAAGTAAAAATCATTCTTCGCAAAATTACAGGTAATCAATGCGCTTGAAAGAAATTGTTTGCAAGCAGTTATTTGCTACGTGGTACTGCAGTGCGCTGTTGGCAATTTAATCAGAAAATTCTGCTAAATTCCCGAAAGAGATGTTTGCGAGAAAATTGATTACGCCGTCACCATTGTTTGGTCGTTATTTTGTATGGTTGTTTACATTTTAGAACCAGCGACACGTCGGGGTAGCAATAAAGAGCCGCCAGTTCCACCCTTGGAATGTAGAGAAAAACTTCCTCTACGAGATAAAAATGCCCATACGGTCATGTAGAGTTAAAAAAACGTCGAAAATAATTGAATTGTGAAGTACTGTTTTTCATTATTTTGAACACACCAATACATTTTGGATCCTCAAAGTATATATTTTGGACCCCCGGCAATTTTTATCGTTTGACGATAAAGTCCACGACAAAGGTTGTATAATATGCTTGCCCATAGTCTGATCAATCGATTGACAATGGAAAACCATAGAAAGTCTACGCTTTTAGTTCAGAAATTTGAAAAAAGTTTTTGTTTACATTTGAAAAATTGCTGACGGCTTCAATTTCTGTGTGTAACGTGTTGTAACGGTTGCATGGATGAACTGATTAAATTAAATTAATTTCAGATAAAACAAACACATTTTCTATGTACAAGCGGTTGATGCAAGTGCGGAATAATCCTATCTTACCAAATTGCATGCGAATTGCGTTGGTATTTCGATTTGAACTGGAAAATTTACAGGAAAATGGGCCAGGGGGTCCAAAATATATTGATTACCCTATCACTGATAACATTTTCATCAGTGATTTTCCCTTCTTTACTGGTAATGTGAGCTATACATCCCTGTACAAACCGCAAAACGGTACACCGCGAAACGTCATACCGCGAAATGGCAAACCGCGAAATGGTACACCGCGAAGAGGATTACCGCAAAATGATATACAATCGTCCATACATATACAAATGTTAGGCATAGGGTCATGGCGAGCGTTTGGTATGTATGGTAATAGTTGATTCTTATCTAATGGGGGTATTACAAGACCACGCGGACAATTTCGAAACAATTTATTTCTATACATCGGTCTTATTAACCGAAAGGCTCAGCAATGCTGCAAAACCATTTCTTAGAAAATACTCATTAGTACCGTCATATAACAAACGTAACGCAAGAGTGGGTATGGTTGGGCTCTTCGTTACATTCATGGCTCGCGTTTGACAATGGGGACATTAAGGTCAAGATAAACGAGGCCGGGCTTCAATTCTGTGGTGGCACGGATCTGGAGAGTCGAACAGCCACTCAGACTTATCGGTTGGTCACTCGCTGGTGAGCAGTTCATTAGGGTTTCGACGTAAGTGGTTGTCTGGTTCTTTAGGTTTGTGCTCTTGCAGGATTAAGCTTTGACCTCGGTTCATCTTCACCTTAAATTGACTTCAAAAACCCTGGGAGACACAAATCATTTCTGGGGTTCAACAATAGTTGTACAGGTAGTTTACTTGATTTTTAAAGCATTTGGAAGACATTGAGGATTCTAATTACTGTTTCGACAAATAACAATTGAGATATACATAATCTGGCAAATACATTTTTAATTTGGGATTATCATACAAATGACATGACAGAGAACAACAACGACATTTAAGAAAACTTCAATACACTTAGTTTCGATGAATAGTTACGCAATGATTGATTAATTGCTTTACTACTTGATGCGCTACATAAGTTGATGTTTTTGATTTAACATATCTCATGTTGCTATTCTAAATTTATATTTCAAATTTATTAGATTTGATCAGTAGTTTTCATTTATTTTTTCAAATATTGTTTATTCTTTACATATATATTTTTACATGTTAAAAATACTATTTCAATATTGAATCACTTTGCTCGTAGGCTCCAAAATAATCAATGGAATTGTTTGAACTACGGATTCATTACATTTTGCAGCATCATTAGAATTATTGTGTCAAGTCTATCCTATTTAGCTAACAGCCAAGCCAATCCTATTTTCCTTCTCCAATGGCGTTCGCGTGGTCAGCATAGACTATTCAGCCATTACCCCTCCTATCATTGGCTTTGGATTGACTTGCGCTCTCATTGCCCCACCAAACGCTGCAAAATGAAAATGAAAATTATTCAATCAATATCTTTATTAACGAGATGTTTAGCCCTGGGCTATTTAATCTCGATACCAAGGCTTTGCTTCCCTTCCGAAGGTAGTCGTCACTTTGACTATTTGTGTCATTAGTGACTATCTCGGGGATGGAAATCGATCCCAGGTCCTCAGCGTGAGAGGCGTGTGTTCTAACCACTACACCAGGTTTCAGAGGTCTAGAAGAGTTTTTTGAGAAGGAAGTTTTGATTAGAGAAAACTTTCAATACTAGCTCAAAAGTTTTGAGCAAAACAGGGCCGCTTATCACTCTGATAGGATGATTCAGTCACGGCTCTCCAAAATGACCCGTGTATTCTAAAATAAGCGCTTCAGGTATAAATCCATCATATCATTTTATATAGGCGAATGCTCAAGACAAGGCTGTGAATTATCTCATCTCATTGTTGACGTTATAAAAGCATTCATTGCAAAGATATTGAACTCGATGACTGTATGATAAAATGTGATGGTTTGCTCAAATTGCCCTCTATTAAGGAGAAACTTAGAGATGAAAATCACCCAAAGGGGTCATGCACAAATTACGTCACGCTCCGAGGGGGGTGAGGGAGTCAGACCAAGCGTGACAAGCCTTACAAAAATTTCGGAGAACTCATACAAAAACGTGACAAAGGGGGTTTGCTCAAAAAAGTTTAACTTTAGCGTGACATAATTTGTGTACCATCCCAAAGTGAAAAACAGAGATATCGTTATCTTTATCTTATGTACTGGTTGGAACATTACCTGGTATGCTAAATTTTCCCGGTATTCATTGAAATTCCCGTATATTTCCCGGTTTTCTCCCGGTAATTTGAAATTCAAGGCTTTTACCCGGTTTTCCCGGTACGCTATTAATAAATTCCTACAAGGTTCTACAAAATCTATTAGAAATTCTTTCGTGATTTCCTTAATAAATTCGACCAGAGATTACTCATTTGAATTCTCTAGGAATTTCCTTCAGATTTGTTAAGGAATTCCTTCGGAATTTAATCCAAGGCTCACTCTTGTAGTCTCTTCTGAAGATTTCCCAAGTAAATACTGCAAGGATTCTCCTAAAGTTTATTTAGGGCCTTGAACCAGACGAAAATTTCCTTAAACAATTCCTGGAAATACTTCTGGATAATGTCTCCAAAGACTTCTGTATGTAATATGTTGAAGAATTTCTGGAATCTCCAATCTTCAAGGAATTCTAAACGACAGGAAAGAAATCACCGTAAGAATCTCTGATGTAATTTGTGAAGCTATCTCTAGAGAAAGTACTAGTTGAATTCTTGAAGAAATCCTAAACGAAAATGTTGCTGTTTGGCTGGGAAATTTCTTGAGAAATTTCTCAAATAATCTTTGAAGAAATATCTGAAGGAATCTCTGTAGCTACCTGTAGAGGGATCCTTGAATAAATTTTTGGTCAAGCTCTTCATTTAGCATTCAAAATCTACTATTGCTATGGAACTTTCGGATCATAAATAATTATAATCTAGTTCTAAATCTTTTTAATTAAGTACTAACAATAATGCTATAAAACAAGTTGTAGCTTACTCGTCTTTAAATGCAAACCCGAAGGAGTCTGTCCAAGACATTTTCTTCATCGTAACCAATCCGGTGGCGTGTACGTTCAACTTATTACCGGAACCCTTCTTCCCGAAACTTACCTGCCCTGCCTCGTCCAGCTCGGCGTGTTGATCCCCCGCCATGTCGGGATGAACCTCCAGTTGGTCACACGTTACGTGCACTTCGGTATTTTCCAGTACGGTGTCACTAATGGCAAGATCTACGGTCGTAGCGGACCGCGCAGTCACCGTACATTCACCCACGGTTTCCGAAAGCTGGAGGGATACCTCACGGCTGGCCGCATTGGCATTGAGAGTTCCGTAAAAGCCATCTGAAATAAGATATTAGGAATTACCATTCGAACATATCACACGGTTCCCAGACCTTTATTATCAGAAAAAAAGTCTCCATCAAATATGTACTCAATTTAAAAAAAGGTAAGGCACATTTAAAGTTACGCTCTTAAGAAAAAAAAAATCAGTAATATTTAAACGGCATTTTATTTAATGCTATTATCAGAATACGATCAAAAACTGCGTCAAGATTGGTTTATTTAGCACTTTTAAGGCGTAACTATCAAAATATAAACATTTCACAAATATAAACATTTCACAAATATCCAACTTTTTATAGGCTCAAGCGATATAAGGCATAACGGAGTAAACTTAATCAAGTAATTAAATAAGTTTTTGTAGCACAATAATCTGGATAGTCTATTGAAATAAAAAAACTCCCTAATTCCTAAGGAAGTCATGGTGGATTCTCTGAATAAATTGTTAAGATATTACTGTAATTGTAATTTATAATGTGCATCCGGCCCGCCGCTTCATTTTTTGCGACGCGCGAAGAGCTTAAGGATCTGTTAAGTTGAGGAAGCTGTTTTAAACTTGGTCTTAAATTGTAAGTATTCATAACAACAAGATGCTTGCATTATTATCTGTAGTATTTGAACTTTGCTGTATGTATCAGTAAGCTTCAAAATTTTTGTATCAGAATCTCAACAAAGTATAGCGATTATTCATAACTTACTCATGACGAACTTTCCGGGACCGTTCGAAACCACCTGACAATTTTTATGGATACTCTTCAGCAGCAAGTTGCCTCCATTGGTCCGGAAGCTGGAATTGTTAGAGTAACTCGAAGTGACCGAAATGTCCCCCTCATTGCTTTCGACTTCCACCTCACCGCCCTGCAGTTTCTCCAGCGCCACATTTCCCGTCCCAGAGGTGACCACCTTGATAATCTGCGCCAGTGTCGTTCCAGCGCAGGAAATGTTCCCGTCCGCACTTCTCAAATCGATCAAAGTGCAGCGCAGATTTTTGGTGTCCACATTGCCACCGGATTCGATCCGGATTTCGTCACTGTACAGATCGAAAACCGCTGTGCTTCCATTGTTGAGCACTTCCAGATCGGCTTTGATGGGAATCTCCAGGATGCAACTCACCGGACTGGAAGGAGCACTGGAATCGCTTATGGACACTTCGTTGCCACTAATCTCAACATTCAGGTTGTGGTCTTTCTCGCTATTAACCGAGGCTTTCAGAAGATTCGAATCGGGACAATCCAGCAAGTCGTAGGGCACTATCTTCAACGCACAATTGCAGCGAATTTTTATCTTCGAGTATGGATCCACAATTTTGAGAATTTCTTTTGCATGCTGATGGTAGGCGGGCGATGTCAGTACACTTCTTATTGGGTAGAATTGTTTGATACGGCGGGTTAACACGGATGCGATGCGCGATTGAATCATTTTCAACTCATTTGCAGTCGTTTATCGATTTTTCTTGGAAAGAAACGAGAAAAATTGAACGAAAATAAATTACCTATGCCGGTTTGAATTATTAACAGCTGATGATGTAAACAAATCATGATTTTGGTAGCAATGTGATGACATTAGTTGGTAGCATTCTGAGGCGCGCGCAGAGTCAAAGGCGAAGCGTCGAAGAGGTCGAAGACGAAGATTGGCCGAATATGTTGTGCATTTAGAATAATGTTTAGTTTTTGAAGGCTGGCAGACAAGAAAAGTAATCGCTTATCTTGAGAAGAAATCTCGCATAACTTATGATCTCGCCCTAAAAGCAATTGGTAACCATGTGTGTAGCTCGTTGTTTCTGAGCATTTGAATGGATTTACACGTTATCTAACAACGCTATTGTGATAAAAGGATCATTCTCTACCTGTACGTGATGTTGGTTTGGATGCTTATTCATTCATTTGCTCAGAAACAACGAGCTACACACGTGGTTACCAATGGCTTTTAGGGCGTTATCCCAGAGTACGCGAGAAATGTCATTTCTTTCTCTTGGAAATTTCTTTTGTAGGAAAGAAATTTCACTTCTTTTTGTATGAAATTTATTGGCCTTATTTTTACTTTTCTTGAGCGAAACAGCAAACTTAGCTTAAAGCCTGACTCGCTGCTGACAAGTAAAGCCCCAAGCACAATGTGAGCGGCAGCGCAGTACAACGGCAAAACAGCAGATGGGCTATCTTGAGCTACACTCTACTTGTCAAGTCAATGTTGAAAAGGATTTAGTCAACATGGGATTGATAAGTAAAGTGTAGATCAAGATGGGCATGCCGTTTTGCCGTTGTGCCGCGTTGCCGTGCACATTGTGCTTGGGGCCTAATTTCTCGGCCTATCTTGAGGCATGGGGAATTTCTGCCGGGAATCGATCAAGAATGCACTTTTTTCTGATCGCAGTACGCAGTTGAAAAGAAATGTCAGTTCAAATGGGAGCTGTGGTAATACATTCATAGCTATATAATATTAACAGTTTTATTATATTAAAGCTATTTATTATGATTAATGATCCATTGATCACACCAATCGCGGAAAAGAAAGATAATCTAAAACTAAATTTAATAAATCAGTTTTAACAGAGATCTTGGAGAGAAAACACGATTAAAAAACTTTTTGTTCTCATTTCACCAATTTATCCGTTTGTCCCGTCATCAAGATCCATTTCAGTTCCTGTTTGTCATCTAAAGTTCGTTCCTGTCGCTACCTGTCGTCTGAAGTCCGATCAGTCCTGTCGTTGTCCAACCGTTCATCAAGTTCCGTCCACGTTGCTGTCTAGCATCTGAAGTTCGGTAAATCTCTTCGCTTATCCTGTCTGCTAGTTAATCGAGTCTATTTGTTGGCCGTTTGCCAGTAAAACCATGGGTGGTCACCACATTGGCGCAATCAAAGTTTAAAAAAAGTGAGTAAAACTGATTTTTCTTCACGCGAGTGTAAGGTAACTGCTAAATACTGTTTTTAAGATTTTTTCGTATTTTTTTTAAAGTTGTAACATTAGTGATCAGTTGTCATGGAAACATGTTTGGGTGGAAACCAACTGTTTGTAGTTACTATAATAGCGAGGTTGCACGATTTTTTTTCAACCAAGTTACCGTTTTGATTCATATTACGGACACTTAAGGCCTCAGTGAAGTATAACCCAGCTTGGACCATACAAAATAAATCATTCTGGATTGGGATGGTGGGTAAAGAATACGCGTCCGCAACTTGAATAATTTTAAATAAATCAAAACGTGTGGCCTTTTCATGGTTCTTATTCCGGACGCTCCCTCACTTTTGCCTCATATTCCGGACGCTTTGATTCGAATTACGGACAGCTCATGATAATCATTAATGGAACAGTCAAATCATCAATTGAAATCGTTCAACCACTTAAGAGACGTCTAAGGTAGTTGGGCATTATAAATTTGCAATGATATTTGTGGAAAAAACCTAGTAAAACGAGCCTCGAAAATGAGAACTTTTGGATGGCGAAAATTGAAACATTTCGTGTGAAATGTTTCCCATACAAACGAGAGTGTCCGGAATTTGAATCTGTCCGTAATATGAATCAAAACGGTATGATCAAACCTTTAATTATACAAACAAAAGAAAAGTTAAAGTTATCATTGTTTTATCACAACGGTCTTGTTAGTGTATCACCGTCGCATCGCACCTTTTGCGCCTGTTTCTGAAGCTGTGAGACTGGGGTGCATCGAACCAAAATGATTCAGCATTGCGGATTATGCACGATCGAAATTGTTGCGGAAGATATTGTTGTGTCATGCGAAGGAATCTGCAAGTACCAACGTTATTTTCATGCAAAATGCGTAGGATTATCCTACGATGAAGGATGCGCATGTTTGCACCAAAATATTTTTTGGATGTGTGATTCATACGCAATCGAACATGCTCGTTTCCAGAAGGTTTTCTATGAAAAACAAGCTAACAGCTACGTTACGAGGAGCGAAATCGATGGGTTAAAGACCGAAGTGAAACGGATCAGTGAAAGTTTATCGAAAATTTCAATAAATTCTACAACAGATCAGGATTCGTCTACGTCATTCACACAGCTGCACTTTTCCAACGAAAAATATTCGTCTCCTCTGTCTTCTACGAAACAAAATGCGATCGATCCTGAAAAACGTATTGAACATGAATTGAAAGAGATGGTTTGCGAATCTATAAAAGCTTCTGAAGTGCATCATGTTAAATGTTTGGTACCTGCGTGGATGAACATATCCAACCTCAACTATGTATCATTCAAAGTCACCGTTGATGTTCAGTTTCGTGATGCCGCCTTGAAGATTTCAAACTGGCCGAGTGGAGTGCGATGCCAGAAATTTCGAGACATCTCTAATTCTGCGTGGCGGCTCTCAAATCGGATAAGCCAACTGTTTAATGTACTTTGCCTACACTGCTGTCCTGTTCAATGCCGAAAAGTGATTCTGATCCATATGTTCTAAGTTGATTGTAATTTACTCATGATTTCTGTATTATTGTGTAATTGACACGTTTTAAAACAGTCTGTGCGGCCGTGTTGGTCGAAAATGAAGTAAATAAATAAAAAAGATTTGCCATAATTTCGTTGTAAATTTGCAAAAAAAAAAAGAAAAAGAAGCTTGTCATTGTGATATTCATTTGGTTTTATGATAAATGTTATTAATAGTTTTGAATTGGAATCGCGATTTGATGTTATATATTTTTTTCTTTCACGCACGATGGATTACATCGACAAAACTAAGGATTAATTTTTATCTCTTACTGATTTAGTCGAAGTTTGTGGCATAAGCCTGATTCGCTGCTGACACGTAATTTCTTGGCCTATCTTGATGCTTGGGAAATTCCTGCAAGGAATCGATCAAGGAAGCGATTTTTTCTGATCGCAGTACGCAGTTGAAAAGAACTGTCAGTTCAAACGGGAGTCGTTGCAGAAAATTTCTGCAAGGAATCGGCTAGAAAATTCTTTAGCGATTCCTGTTCAGCAACAAATCAGGCTTTATTCTGAATTTGAAAAGGATCATTGAAATATTTCTTTACAAAATAGAAAATCAAATGAAGTTTTTTATAATTAACCTATTGATTTACTCTTGGTAAAATCTCAAACATGCATTCGTGATTATGTTTTCAACCATTGGGTGGGTTGATTAGATGAAACTAGAACTCTTTTAATGTTTCGTTATCTCTGCGTAGAATATATTGCTGTTTGCATTTGAGGAGCAAATCTTGACTAAACGTCCTCCAAATGTGGTAACACAAAACAATCAAAGGACACCTAGTAACGATTAAATAAATCACCGCTGCCCTAGCAAGATAAATCGATTTTTGACATCGCATTTCTTGTAAAAAATCTTACCGCGTTTGGTGTTCCCGCATTTGATATTTGCATTTCAAATGCACACAGCAATATAGTCACATTTTAAATTTCAACGAATTCATCAGAAAACCTCTACGTGGGTTTGGACTCAATCATCAACCTCTGCGTGGGTTGATAGGCCTCAAGGACTCAATAGATGTTTCATTATTAAATCTCTGCGTGGGATATAAAGTTACATTTTAAGTCCCCAATCGGATCCATTATAAAACCTCTGAGCGGGTTTGGACTCAATACTGCATCAACCTCTGCGTAGGTGGATGCGGCCTCAATACTGCATCAACCTCTGCGTAGGTGGATGAGGCCTCAATACTGCATCAACCTCTGCGTAGGTGGATGAGGCCTCAAGAACTCAATATATGGTTCACTACAGGGATTGAATCCTGAGAAAATTGAGAGAATCTCTCACTTATCGCTCTCTGTACCTATCATAACATGCTGCACATTATGAGAGACTGTTTATCGTATACTGCTACAACTTTGATCAGATTGGGGGGATAGTAGAGCATGATAAAACCCCTCTAAACATAAGTAGATGAAAAAATCGAATTTAGTACTATACCATTTAATTCCACTAGAGTTAAATGGTATAGTACTAAATTCGATTTTTTCATCTACTTATAGGTATTCTGCTAAACAGCTCGAAGATTTATTATCCCTCTAAACATGCTCCAAGCCTGGGGGACACTATTGATATTGGAAGTTCGTGGATTGTTTATCGTGCCAGCAAAGAAAAACACCTATTCGCAACGGTAAAAAAGCGAGAAAAATCGATTTTATCATCGCTCTCTCTTTGGGGCTCTCGCTCGCTGCTTCCATTTATCAGACTTGTTACACCTTGCGATACAATGACGATCGTGAACCGCAACACATGGGATGTTTTGCTTTGCTTGCTTTGATCGTGTTTCATACTCAAATGAGAGCGAATTCTGCAATGCCTGGTTCACTATCAAAAATCTGCATGGGTTATATGAAGTCTGTTTACGAATTCTTCCTGAAACCTCAGAGTGGGTTTGGACTCAATAATGCATCAATGTCTGAACGGGTTGTTATTCAAAATGTATTCTGAATATGTGATACAACTTGTTGCGATAATAGTTTTTGACAAATTTTGTGTGAATGGAAAATTTGGATTAAATTTGTAAAACCAATGTTTTTGTTTTGGCTTTTTGTGGAAAAAAATTTTTGCTGCTAACAGAAAATAAGGGGTCATGCACAAATTATGTCACGCTCCAAGGGGGGGAAGAGCTCATACAAAAAACGAACCAAAGGGGGGGGGGGGAGGAGGTCGAAAAAGTCGAAATTTAGCGTGACATAATTTGTGTACCATCCCTGAGGCTTCTGAAGAATGCATTGATGGCGGGAAAGAAACGTAATGCTCTTTTCTCAAAAAAAATAAAGCAAGTCGCACCAATAGCGAAGTCTGTTCGGAATGCTCACTATTTGATAATCAACAGGAAATGGAATTAAGGTACTCTACGATGCAAGAAAATAAGTCCAGATTAGGGTTTATTGACTAATTTCATAAAGCTAAAAATGGTAGTTTTTGACACGCACACACCCACCCCTTTGTAACGCATTTTATATGAATATTTTTCGATTTTTGTATGAGCTGTAACATCTTAAGGACACCACCCACAACCTTCAGCGTTATGAAATTTAGATGAATCAGCATTACAGACTTCAATTAACAATTTATCGTTTGCTTCATTGAATGTATCGGAATGTAAGCCTGTTGCTGGCGAGGAAGTTATTGATAAAAAATCATTCGAGTAATGGGAGGATCTTTTGTAAGCATCGATGAATTTGGTTGGTGTTACCGAAGAACATATTTAGATGAGTATTTTCAAAATCATAGCCGGTCAAAAATTGCTAGATATATTGAATGCAACTTTTAATATGGACGATTTGCCTAACGATATCACCAACTCGTATTCTAATGCAATCAAGCGATTAGATAACTACTTTGGTTCACTTAGCTACACCATGATGCAACGACAAAAACTTCGTTCTTTGGGTCCATTCACAAATTTAATAACGCTGAAGGTGGTGGGTGGTGTCCTTAAGATGTTACAGCTCATACAAAAATCGAAAAATATTCATACAAAATGCGTTACGAAGGGGTGGGTGCGTGTCAAAATCTACCATTTTTGGCGCTATGAAATTTGTGAATAAACCCTTTGGCACAAAATTCAGAAGAATCCAACACTTCCTACGTTAAGGTGACACATCTCGGAATTCAAACATGGCAGGCACAATGGCTGGCTTGTGCCCCTACTCACGATTTCAGAGGCACAAAACTGGAGAAATAGTTAGCAAACGTTTCTGATCTGCTTATTTTAAGCTTTCTGCTAGTGCACAAAGCCAAAATAAAAAGTTCATTGTTATTGGATACTTTCTTCGCGAGATTTGTGCCTTTGAAGTTTCAGTATAATCTTAGAAATTGATTCCAAACTGTTTCACCTTAAGCGCGTTATAGAAGCTGCAAAATTATGTGATTACATTGACGACCAATTAACAGAAAATGTTTTGTTGACCATTCAGTCATACGCGGTCAATTTGAAGATAAGAGCAATTAGTAAAGGAATTAGGAAAGGCGAGTCTGTTGCCTTTTTTTAGACAAAGTGAGGGCTATCGAAATAAAGAAAGTCAACAAGGAAATGTACACCCACCATGACAATATCGTAGTTTTGTGAAATAATTCGATTTTTTTCGGCGAGTTATTCCTTTCGATGAGTTCGTCATGCCCCAGTTTTAACTGGGTGATCCCTCGGCTCGATGTGCCGGGTCTGTTTGGTAGCAAGCTGTCAAACTCAAAATAAAGCATTTTCTGCGGCGTCTTTCTTCGCGAAGTGGAACAGTGGTTTTGATTTGATTGTGGAAAAGTGCATATTTTGCTGAGAAATATCCATTTTACAGTTTAAGTGTTTCAATCGGGGACTAGCAAAATGTCCAATCTTGACGATCAGTACAACACCTTCATGGAGGAGTTGGAACAGAAGCCGGATGTTCGTCAGCTGGGTTTCCTTCATGAAGACATTGATGATGATGATCCGATGCGAGATGTGAGAGCGATGGCGGAAGCCGAAAGGCGGAATAATCGACGGATGCGGAATCCGGCTGCTTTGGCCCCTCGTGCCATGGACCAATCGGAAGGGCATGAACGGATGGAAATGGATGCGGATGGGCCCATAACGGAGCTGAACCCGAACGACATGAACCGCAAGGTTTTGGTGATGAAAAGCGGCGAAATGGAGATTGCCTTGGAACCGGAAAAGGCACTGGTTTATACGTGTTTTAATACAACTTACGATAGGGCTTCTCTAAATCGGGCCGATGTTTGGCATCAGATTATGGTGCACCATGACGGGAAGTATCGGAAGGAGGAAATCTTGGACGCGCTTTTTACGGTCATCAGCACCGACGATTTCTACCCGGTAGCCTATCGAGAGCACACAAATATCGATTACTTTTTGGTACGGCTTTGCAGCAAGGCACTGGTAAAGCTATTCGATAAGAATTTGAAACTTCCGATGCCGGGCTCTTCGGATCCGTTGAAACTGACCGTTAAGCTGAACATTGCCAAGTACATACAGGGGCAAATCTATCCGAACGGGAAGATCTTTTCGGCGGTAGCTGAACGCTGCGACAATGCCGGTTTGTACGGATTCTCAAACATGTTGAACTTGGACTGCTTCCGCAACCACGGAGATTTCGAGGAACTCAGCGTTTTTCTTGGAAATCGAGCCCATTTGGAGCTGGTTTGCAGTTCCATAAACAGATTAGACGAAATACGGGCCAAGATCAACGCAATCAAACTGACCAACAACAGTATTGCTCACATATCGCCGCTGGTGGCCATCAAAGATCTGCCTATTCAAACGCTGGATTTGCGTTTTAATCGGATCAAGCACCCGGCTTCGCTGAGACCGCTGAAGGGCTGCAATATCAATGAGCTGTACATCGAAGGCAACGGGATTGTGGATGTGCCTGGGTACATGGACGTCCTAAAGGAGTATTTCCCGAAGATCATCAAAATTGTGAGTAGAATTTTTTAATTGATTTTCCTTTGAATATTTTACAGCATCATCCCTCCAAAACGTAGACTTTTTCAGATTATTTTTCCATTGAATCTTCCACCGCATTCTCCATTTTTTTTATTTATACTACACAATCCACACGTCGTTGTTATGTTAAAACAAACGTTCACGGTTTTTTTTTTCCATCGCACTTTTCACATAGCACTTATTTAAATGATAGGTAACACAGAATGAATGCATGAGCTAATTAATCTCATTAAACCCATGAAAGTTTCACGTATCAGCTACTTGAATTTTAATGTAGCTTTTACGAAGCTTTCTAATAGATTGAAGATGATTTTTTATTCACAATTATCGGGCTCGTTTCCCTCCCTGGGCTTGGAATTATATTTTCCAGGGAGCGATGAATTTTGATAATTGATCGCTGTTGTTAGTAGTTTTGATTAGATGTTGGGTGAATTTCAAAGCAATGGCAACCTCTTTATTACAAAATTTAGATTTTATCTTCTGACCTAAAGATTCTGGTTAAACTACTGTACTATGCAGTTGGGCTGCACTACGCTATCACTCATCAAAATTACTTTCACTTCGGGAAAATATAATTTCAAACTGGCGAGAAGATTACAGACTGAGGGTGGGTTAGGAGCACAATCAGACCCTTGAATGTGCAATGTGGGGTAGTAATTGGGAATGCCATTGACGGTTTGTAATCTTCTACGAGGTTTTCGAAAACCAACAGGGCGCGTGCACCGGGTTGCGGATAGGAGCAAAGGGAGATCAATAGCATCTACCTAAAATAATAGAGCAAAAAGCCGTTCCATGATTAGGTAATGTTTAGCGATCTTCTATGGTGTTCTAGTACTATAAAATTCTTCACTCACTGGGAATTCTGGCCTTGATAATATCAATAGTGATAAAAACATAAAATAATACCTAATACTTAATAAGTACAATGTAGCTTCAATGTAGTAATAAATGAAATAAATTCAATTTTCTATACTTGACAAGGTTTTGAAGACAATCAATGAGTGAAAGAACTACCTATTAGAAAAGCCACATCAGCTAAGGCTGTACATATACAAATGTTGGTCATAGGGTCATGGCGAGCATTCGGTATGTATGTCTATGACTGATTCTTATCTAATAGGGGCACTAGAAGACCACGCGGACAATTTCGAAACAAATTATTTTTACACATCGGTCTTACGATCCGAAAGGCTCAGCTATGCTGCAAAGTTTTTGTAAGCTATTCATTACTACTGTTTGATTGTTTATAATTCTGCCCTAGGCAGGTCCCACAGTACCAGACAACTTCGGCGACACTATCATCCACGTTCACGCAGCAAAAGTGGTACCATTCTTCACACCTTTCACAACGAACGCTGGCATCGAAATCCTCCCCTTCATCGCAGCACGGGTATTTGTAGGCCTGGTGGTAGATAGATTTTGAGAAAATGTTCGCACCCTTCGGATGCGGGTAAAAATGATCTCACAGTATGTCGGCTCGCAACAAACTCAAAATCTAGTTTTTTCCCTTCGGCTACAATTGCTCCTCTTACTCTACCTCCGGGTGTGCAGGGTAATCCTACTGTACAATAACCAACATTAGCACATACGACACACATTAAACAAACGTAATCTTACGGTAAACAACGGTGACGAATAACTAACGTCACTAGTTGACTACAGCTCGACGATATTCTATGTTCCACAATCACAATCGAACGAACAAATCACAAAATAATCTTCACTGGCAAACACTAATTGCTGATGGAGAAAACACCATCTTCCACCGCAGTTGCCTTTTTAATTAATCGATCAGCTGCGATCAATGTGATGGATTTTACTAAGGTGGCGCAGATCATTGATGCGTGCCACTAGTTCTCTCTTTCATTCTTCCGCTGTTCTTATGCAGCGCAAATAGTGACGTCATTATTTGCGCTGCATAAGAACAGCGGAAGAATGAAAGAGAGAACTAGTGGCACGCATCAATGATCTGCGCCACCTTAGTAAAATCCATCACATTGAGCTGCGATGGCTGTTTTTTCCTCTCTTTTGCACTCTCCGTTACTCTACATTATGCTGCGATGCTGCACAACAACAACAAAACAGAACACGTTCACGGTTGTGCTCTTTCGCAACAGTGGGCCGCGGCGCTGTAATTGTGAACAGTGGGCCGCAACACCACCCTTATTTAGCCTCAGGCTTGAGACTGAAGAAGGGCGGCCGATTATCTCAAAGAAACACAAGGTCACCTGCACCATTGCTCCGGGTAGCACAGGAAGGCCCTAATAATGTAGAGGATGCCCTAATACTCGACAGGCTCCGTTTGCTGTTAGGTTTTATTTATTTATTCATTCTTAGGCACGGTAAGCTTAAAGCCGTATGGATTATGGGTCACCTGTGAGGTGGACTTTTACCACCGGAACAGGCAGTCCGTAGTGTTGATTCTTTGCCAATTGAAACAACCGCTACCGACACTAGGCTGATCGGGAAAAGGAAGTTAACATTGATGATTAACTCCTGACGTGTCCTAACAGCCCGGAATCCCACCTGACTACGTGGATTTTTTTTTCGGGCATTCTGTTATTCTTAACATGTTGTGGTTTTGATTACAGTGCCCTTGAACCCTCTAATACCCAACCCCGACTTTAGACGGAGTTTACTTTGAAATTTTGTGTAATTTTTTTTAGCTTGGAAATAAACAAAGAAAGCTCGGGAATGTCTTCAAAGAAAATTGTACATTACTGAGCAATCTCCAGGGGTGTCCAGGTAACACGTGTCGTAATGTCACGAGGGCATCCCAAAAACTTTTAGAAATGTCCTTAGAGATCTTTTGGAATAATTTGACGGGTTCTTAAAAATAACTCTTATCTCTTGGTATCTATTTAATTGCTTATTAATTTCTTGTTATACGTTTCGCCTTTTTTCATTCATGTGTGTTTTTTTTATTCAAGTCTAAAGTTCTTATTTCAAAACACTCCCAAGTAACCATTAGCCTGCTAATTCGCCTATTTGATCATATAAAGCTATTATAAGGGGGCATGTTAGCTCTGTAATAGCACTACATTAGCATGGAGGGTGAATTTAAGTATTTTTTGGTTACTTGGGCTTAGTCGTTACCAGCCTTGCAGATGGGTTGCTTCCCCCCTATTTCTTCCCATCTTTCCCTTTCTCTTCAAAAACCTGAAAGGCTTTTATAAATCGATTATTTTTAATATATTTCAGGACCGCACATTCCTGGGGGCAAAACCAAGGAAGCAACAGAAAGTGGTGGCAGCTGCAAATCGTATCGGCGGAGACGACGAGGTAGAAGTGACCTCAACTGCCGGCGAGGTGTTTGCCAGCATAAACGGCGTTGTTCGCAATGCAAGCGATTTCAAAAAGTACAAATTCAACACGAAGTGGCACCAGGTAGTCGTTTCACACGATGGCCGCTACGACAAAGCGGAGATTTTGGAGAACCTGTTTACCGTGCTGGATGGCTTCGATTTCTATCCGTGCTACTATCGAACCTATTCCAAGCAGGACGAGTTCTTCGTGATCAATTGCTATGAAGCGCTGGCCTTTTTGGTGCAGTCCAAGCTGGCACTTAAAATGAAAAGTAGCAGCGAGTACATTTCTATTGTGCTGAAAATGGACATGGCAGAGTTCAAGGACGGACAGGTCGTGGTGGAGGAGAAATTGAACTTTGCGCTTCAATGTCAATTTAACGATCGTTGTCTGGATTTGTGTAACTTCCAGCAGGTTCTGGACCGGATCAAATTCGTGGATTTCAGCGTGAAGAGCACCCGTACTCTGTCGACAATCCTCACCTTGGCCGGTAGGAAATACGGAGTTGCCTGTTTGATTCTTCGCCTGCGACATAATGGAATCCGCAATTTGGGAGCGTTGTCATCGTTGATTTCCTACCCGAAACTGATTGCACTGGATTTGCGGTTCAATGATGTAAGTATACACACTTGTTACAAAAATGTATTAGAATATAATTGATTTAGAATTCTTCGTCGCCAACGCTTCCATCGTTGCACACATTCGTAATAAAGCAATCGAAGAAGAGTTCCCCCTTGCTGCAGCGGCATCGTTTGCAACCCTGGGCGAATTCGTCGTTGGCGTTGCACATTTTCGATCCAGGCATCACGGGACGACCGGTTTCCGGATCGCACGTATACACACAGTGCTGGCGGTTGCCGTGAAAGTTGCACTTGCAGAAGTAGCATGCCTGCAAATTTGAAATATTCAATTCAGGCGATTTAGGATTGAAAATTCGATTTCCTTACGTGATTCACCACTTCATGCGGAGTGCATGGAAGCGTGGTTTCGTTGAATAACTTGTGTAAATCTGTGGGCATCGGTGAGGGACTATCGGCTGGAATAGACGAATTTTAATCAGATCACTATACAATTATTAATATAACTAAATCAACCCAAGATCCTCGTCACAAATGTTACTACCAATGGAATAAAAACTACGAAGTGATTCATGATCAAAAACTGTTTCAGAACTGCAAAATCGTTTCGTAGAAAACTGTCTGAGTTTTAGCTTCGTATTTATCCGATTGATGTTGATCGATTGGCGTGTTTGTCCATCTGGTTTTGGAACTGTTTTGTTTATTCTACTACGTGAAACACATTGAATGAATCGGAACGATTGTGGCGCAATGTTGTTTTAGCTCGCCGCGTCATTTGCGACGAAATTTGTGACTAATGAAAATACGTTTTGTTTGACTGCTATTACGTGACCACCTCTGCAATAAATTAGCTTTTACGAATAGTAAATAGAGAGCCGGATCCTATTCCTGGCACTTTTGATTCACTTCGGCAGTGGGGTTTTTTGAAAGCTACTGAGCTCATATTTTTACGCGTCGTATTGAAGTGCTTCTTGTTGCAAAGTTTCGGACAATTCGGTCGACCCCCCAAAAAAAACCCCATGCCAAAGTGAATCTTGGAGGTGCCCAAGTAGCTCTGCACCGGTAGTAGTATCATCTGTAAAACAAACTTTGGTTTGTTCGAGATCGAAGCATGTTCTGCTGTAGTTAGGTATATCATATGCATCGCAATAATCATAATTTTCTTATAAATCTCGTTATTATATAAGATATTTTGCTCTTTTAGCGAAAATTGTAGGGTCGATAGGGGCAGTATGGCCCACCTAAGCAAAAGTTCTTGAAAAGCAGTGAAACACAATAAAATTTAATCGTTCCGTAAGCTGAATTAGTAGTTCGAAGTATCTCCTTTCATACAAAAGTTGTATTTTGTAAAAAAGGTTACTTAGAATTATGTTGAGAACACTTTTGAAAAACGTTATTTTGTGTGTGATTTTACACGGGGAAAGTCATTTGGCATAAAGTCATTTGGCATAACGGTCGTTTGGCATAATAGTCATTTGGCATAATGGACGTTTGCAATAATCATTGAAAACTGACTTGAAAAAAAAAGGTTTTTTTGTGCATATTACTGCAGCATGGTGATTTTTGCGCACCATTGAAAATCTGACATTGCTACTATGTTTTTGGCGGGTCTACCCCGTTTGACATAATACCATTTGGCATAATGCCGTTTGGCATACAGTCGTTTGGCATAATAGTCGTTTCGCATAATGATCGTTTGGCATAATTAGAAAAAGGAAGATACTGCAGTGTTACAGTAATATGCCGTGCCATAAGATGCGTCATAAAATTCCATGTTCCTTTTTTTCAAATGACATGGAATGACTTAGGCGTTGGATATATTTTTGTTAAAAATGCGCCATAATATCCCGGACTTAATGATCTCCGAAGTCATGTATGATGCAATTCCAAAAGAGCTTTATTCGATATTGGTTTCCTTGAAAAAATGATAATTAGAAGTATGTCCTATCACTAACTGACAACGGAATGTACGATGGTAAGTAGTTTATATACACCCCTTTGCTTAATGGAAGGAATTTGATCAAATTCAATGTTTTTCACAATATACCAAACGGCTATTATGCCAAATGGTGATTATGCCAAATGGCGATTATGCCAAACGACCGTTATGTCAAATGGCATTATGCCAAACGACTGTATGCCAAGTGACATTATGCCAAACGTGGTAGACCCGTTTTTGGCATTATACCATTGGTATTGGTAACTACTTGCATTTTTATTGACAATTTTGCCTTCTTTCCTACGTTGGCATTATAACTGCTAATATGTTCATCGACGATTTCCCTTCTTTTGATCACAAGCGTTTCTTTCAAGTAGCACGATTTATTTTTGTAATTAATTTTTTTATGCCAAATGGCCATTATGCGAAATGACCTTTATGCCAAATGACTTTATGCCAAACGGGTAGCCCAATTTTACGCTATACACTGAGAACAGCGTTGCAGTTGAAAATACTACATTAGAGGGTTAAATTAAATACACAACGCCACTTGATTTGTGCAGACTGAATGGATCATTGAAGGTAGCTTTTGCCAGTGCTCACCGCATCAAATCAAAGGCGCCACTGTATTTAACATTGTGACAGCATTGCTGTTCTGTCAAACACACAAGGCTACGGTGGCGCTATCTATGCTTTCCATAGCGGCCGTTTTAGTTATTTTAATGATCCATTTGCATTTACTTTGAATATTTTGTGCATTCAATTTTACCATGGTACCATTTCGACAGTAAAAATTGTCACCACTGTGCTCGAGTCATTTCGCATTCAGGTTTGAAAAAACGTTGGGAAGAAAAAGATTACAGTTTTGAAGAGCCGTGATATTTTTTTGTTTGAACGGTCATGGTTTGCTTTGGATTTTGATGGTCGTATAGAAACATGTAAATGTAGAAGTGGTAAATGTTTGCTACAGTACTTTTCCCATCCCTGCCCCTAGAATTGAAAGTTTTTACAATCAAAATTTATGGAAACGAAAGTTTTGTCAGACATTTATGCAGTAAATCAGATACATTCATTATTGCTCAACATTAAATTGAATTGAGTAAATGTTTTCAAAGAATTTGTCAGTGATATATTTAGGCATTCTAAATAAACACTATCAAAGAACCTGTAAACTAGAAAAAAAACTTGCCAAAGTTCATAGATTCGAACAGTTGTATTTAACAGGCCATCTAAGAAATCTGCTAAGTGGCAGTCCATTAAGCACGTAGTTTTTTTATTATTTTGAGACTCCTCCAATGTTCTTTTGTCCACACAAAAAATATAAGGTTTGTATGGACCGTGGTCTTTTGCTAGAACCCCGTCTCCCCCCACGTGGTTTATGGGGATCATCAAGATGCTCCTAAGAACCAAGAAGAAGCAATCCACCGCCAATCAGGTCAAAAGCCTACCAAGTATCCCTAAAGGTGTTTGGCCCGAATACCTGGTGAAGTTTTTGGGAAGACTTTTTACGAAAAATCCAGCCAGCAACTCGTCAGACTTTCCCAGACCTCCATTCCTCTTAAAAAATACTTAGAAAGATAACTGGAAGAAATTCTTCGATGACTTCTTAGAGAATTCCTGGAAGAATCTGTAAATTACTTTACATAAATAAAAATGATAAAATGTATCTTAACTTAAGGGCTGTCCGTTTTGCTGGGCCGTGGCCGCTCAGCCAAGGATTTAGGAGAAATTGGTGTGCTCGTTCCATGCCTTTATTTCAAATCTGTTAAATTTGTATGACTACACATTTTCATCGTTAAACGGTGGGAATGTTACGTAAATATGATTATTCAACAAACTTTGAATGGTTCGACACTATGAGTGTCGGCATGAAATTTTGTTCTTTATTTTAAATGCTTTATATTGTGTTAAAATTATTATTGTTTTATGGCTATATCGGTCATGCGACTCAAAGGTAAAGGGAGTCTATAGAAGTAAATGATTTTTTTTTGTTTTTTTTTTGTTTTTTACAAGGGGGAAATCTGCAAACAGATCCCCTGAGAAGATAACTCAGGGAATGCGGGGATGACGCACCAACGACGACCCGCTAAAACCAGCCTATGCACTGTGCATGAGCAATTCATTTAGAATTGCTCAAGTGGTGAACAGTGCATCGACATGACCCTTGGACTCAGACCCTCATCTCCCCGGAACCACCTTACGGTATTTCTTCGGGAAGGGACCAGTGCATATAGCACAACACGTGTAGCAGAAGTAGCCTAGGCAAACTGCTTCTCCTAGCCGACTTAAACAATGTTACAAGGGACCAGCCTCGGCAGGGCTAATCCTCTGCAGCCAACTCTTGGTCGGCGCGCCATAGACGCTGCAATTCTAACATAATGTGAGTGACAGCCGTGGTTACTGCATTCCAGCACTCGGCATCCGCACACATTCTCTCTATAATATTGTCGGGGGACGTGTCCCCTCCGCATGTAGTGAGCATGCGACCTCTCACAACAATGAAACGGGGGCAATCGAACACGACATGCTCCGCTGTTTCCTCTACACCAGCACAATTGGGGCACGCAGGAGATTCTGAGTGCCCGAACCTATGCAGGTACTGTCTATAGCAACCATGTCCTGACAGAAACTGCGTCAGGTGGAAGTTCACTTCCCCATGGCTTCTACCATACCAATCTGACACATTTGGTATTAGTCGATGGGTCCATCTACCCTTAGTGGAGTTATCCCATTCCTGCTGCCAGCTTCTGAGCGTTTCCTCTTTACACGTGTCGCGGACTCCTCTGGTACCCCTTTGGTTGAAGCATTGAACATCTTCCTTGATGATGAGCCCGATGGGCGTCATCCCGGCTATGATGCACACGGCCTCTTTAGATACCGTCCGGTATGCACTTGCTACTCTTAAGCACATTATCCTGTACGTGCTTTCCAACCGCTTTAGGTTTCTGTTCGTTCTAAGCGCTTTTGACCAGATTGGTCCTCCATACCTTAGTATGGATAGCGCCACGCTTGCCAGCAGCTTGCGTTTGCTGGCAATTACAGCAGAGCTGTTAGACATCATCCTCGAAAGCGCCGCTATAGCCGTAGATGCCCTTTTACAGGCATATTCAACGTGGCTAGCGAAGCTCAGCTTGTCATCGATCATTACCCCAAGATGCCTAAGGGATCGCTTGGACTCTATGGTGCAATCACCTACCGAGATAAGCGCCCGTTGCTCGGACCTGCGGTTGTTGACCACCACCACCTCAGTCTTGTGACGGGCCAGTCCTAGTTTCCTAGACTTCATCCACTCCTCAACCAGGGAAATAGAGTGCGCTGCTGTCAACTCTACTTCCTCCATCGATTCACCATAGACCACTAGGGTGATATCGTCGGCGAAGCCAACAATCTTAACACCCGTCGGAAGGGGCAGCCTCAGTACGTCATCGTACATCGCATTCCATAACAGCGGGCCCAGGATTGAACCTTGAGGTACTCCCGCGGTAATTCGAACGCTTTTCTGCCCCTCCTCTGTGTCATACAGTAGAATCCTACCATCAAAATAGCTTTCTAGAAGCTTACACAACTGCACCGGTACCTTGAGGCGGTGAAGCGCGTGTGCTATTGCTTCCCAGCTTGCGCTGTTGAACGCATTCTTCACATCCAGAGTGACAACCGCGCAGTAACGGATGCCGCTCCTTTTATGCTCGATTGCCACCTCAGCTGTTTGAACGACCGACTGGATGGCGTCCAGAGTAGATTTACCTTTTCTGAATCCAAACTGGTTGTTGGACAGGCCGTCCGCACTCTCCGTATACGGTACTAGTCTGTTGAGAATCAACCTCTCCAATAACTTGCCCGTCGTATCTAGTAGACAGATAGATCTATACGCCGACGGGTCACCTGGTGGTTTCCCCGCCTTTGGTAGTAGCACCAATTTCTGTCGTTTCCATACATCCGGGAAGATTCCTTGATCAATGCAGCGTTGCATCGTGGTTCTGAACATGTCCGGATCCGTGTTCACTGCCGCTTTTAAGGCAACATTCGGGATACCATCGGGTCCCGGTGCCTTGTTTGACGCGAATGATTTCACGACTTCTGCCAGCTCTTCGTTCGTCACTCTCGCCACTTCTTCTCCTTCATCTGCCGCATACGGCGCTGGGGGCCATGGGCTTATGGGATGGTGCGGGAAGAGTACATCGATTATCGATCGCAGCAACTCGGGCGATTTCTCTTGGGGCGCTATGGCTCCTTTGGTCTTAGCCATTACCACTCTGTAGGCGTCACCCCATGGACTAGAATTGGCACTCTCACATAGACTTTCAAAGCATGCCCGTTTTCGACTCTTGATTTCCTTTTTGAGAGCCAACTTTGCCTCTCTGAATGCTGCACCGCGTTCCTCTCTTTGTGCTTCTGTGCGTGCGCGTTGCATTCTTCGTCTAGCCCGAAGGCAGATTGCTCGAAGATTTGCAATTGATTCGCACCACCAATACACTGGCGGCCTGTTCTCTCTAGGAGGGGCTTTTCTCGGCATGGAAGCATCACACGCTCGTGATATCATAGCAACTAGCTCTTCACCGTTTAGGTCCAGAGTGTTTCGTTCGCGCCTCAGGGCTTCAGTGAATACTTCGCCGTCGAAGCGCGCTGTTTTCCATCCTCGGGCTTGGGTCGAGTTACATCGCGCTGCCTTCTGCCCGCCTGGTATTATACTATAGCGAATCGATTGATGATCGCTATGAGTATAACCGTCATCAACGCGCCAGTTCATGGTACCTAAAAGGTTAGGACTACAAAACGTCACGTCGATGATCGATTCTGCACCATTTCTGCGGAAGGTAGGGGAAGTGGTGGTAAAATGAACAGGGGTGGTAAAATGAACACCGTGCCTTTTACCGAGAAAAAACAAATTTCGATTAATTTTTATCACGCACGGACGATTTAGAGCATAAATCCGAGTGTTCGAGTTGATACGTAGGTCAATTGAAGTGAAAATATCAACGAAAACTAAGAATTTAGAAAACCACGTTTGAAAATTAGAACTGACGTAACTTTTAGCTCGGAAGACTTGAGGTTTTTCAGTGAGGTGAATATCGTTATGATATGATGTCAAATCTGATACCTTTAGAATTCTTTTTGAATGGGTTACAATCATTAATGGATGTATTTTCGGTGGGGCAATGAAAATTTTCAGAAATATTTGTTTTGCTCACGTTTTTTGCATGATGTTCATTTTACCACCAATCGCTGTTCATTTTACCCACATGGTGCAGGTAAAATGAACATTTGCATCGCTTTTTGATAGTGATGAAAATATGTGAAAATTTAGCTATTTTAGTCTGAATCCATGTCGCTGCTATAGATTACATTCCTATTTTTGATGTTGTGCGATAGAACTATACAAATTCCTCGTTTTTCTATCAGAAACAAGATGATTTCCTTAAGGTGTTCATTTTACCACCCCTTCCCCTACTCACTGTACCCACATTTGCCAGCTCTACATTTAATGCGGCCAGGGATTCCAACAATAGCTGGCCTCTTTGATTGGTGCAGCGGCTACCCCACTCCACTGCCCATGCATTAAAGTCGCCAGCTATCACTACTGGCTGCCGATTAGCTAGTTCGGCCATCATCCTGTCAACCATGTGGGAAAATTCCTCAATCGACCACCTTGGGGGCGCGTAACAACTGCAATAGAACACGCCGTTGATTTTTGCTATCCTGTAGAAGTAAATGATGGAAACGAATAGGTGCATAGGCGTCGCAAGGGAGCGACAAGATTGAAATTTAATTAGGTGGTGAAAACTGAGCAAGCCATTTTAAAGTCAGTAAGCATCGAAGCGTCCTGTTATTGTGTTACATAATTTGTATATTGTGTTACATAATTTCTTTTACTCTTAAAAAAATTACGCATTACGGTTGTTCGCGAGTAGCATTGCCCCCACAATTACATCTCTGGATACATTACAATTAATATGCCAATGCCACATATCCATTGTAAGGTGCCATATATTCAATCTCCAATTCGTGTTGGGGGATTGCTGGCCAATATACAGTCCACTTGAAGCATCCGCAATCCCAAGGACTCTCCCCCAACATTTGATCCTTCCAACCGGATCGGAACTACCAGAAGACTACCCGCCATTTGGATGGGCACAATGGATTGACCATAAAGAATGGATAAGATATGCCATTGTGCTAGGACAATCGATACGATGCTTGCAGGACATCGGTGGAAACAATGGTTTCTCACGGATTGGATTGGATACACGGTGTGTGTTCAATCAACCCAATGACGCGAACAAAAGAATTGTCCTCGTCCTATGCGCATCACAAGGACGTGATCAAGGTGAAATCCTCTGTTCGGTACAGAACTCTCGTCGCAACTTTTGCGCATGCAATTTGGACCATAGCATATAGCAAGCGGAACTGGGAACAAGATGTTCTCAAAGGATGTTTAACGCAAATCAAATTTCGATCATAGAAAAGAATTCTGTAACACCATATTTAGCTACCTGTGATATTACGATGGAAGGAATTCATTCAGAAACTGGAACAGTTTCTGGGTGGGTGAGGATGTTTGCGAAATGAAATTTCACCGTAATCTCAACAGGTGAAGGATCGGTGAAAAATCACGGAACAATCTGTAAATTTTTTGAACAAAATTATAAAGAAAAACAAGGAAATGGTTCGACCGGGATTCGAACTCTCGACTAGCCAATCCGGAAGCAGGCTCGCTACCTCTAAACCAGCTTTCACTGCTTGTTAGTGGTGTGCAAAAACTGAAACAAAACAAAGCTTATGCCTGCCAGAGCGGCTATCACACGATTTCACAGAAGTTCGGTGAAAATAATGCTGTTACTGTTGTTTGTTTCACGGATTTTTTCCCGGTAAAATAAAAGATTTCAAGGATTTTATCCTGTAAATTAGATGATTTCACGGTTTTTTCGGTAAAATCTGTATTTTCGTTGTTTTTGAACTGTAAGCTTGCGAAACGTGCAATAGCAACTTCGAATGGAATTAAGGATCATTCCATGGAGTGGAGTGGAAAGTGTTTTTTGTTGAAAGAAGCGGTTAAATATAATGAAAAGTTGAATTTCATTAGCTCGTATCTTTTTTAAGAGTGCTTTGCAAAGACCCAAGCTGTCCGATTCATTTTCGCGCGAACGGAGCGTTTTTCTTCTGTTAGCACTTCATTCGCGCGCCATCGAAGTGGTTTTGTATCCCTGCTTTAGCGTGTTTACGCTGAGATTGTGACTGTTCAGTCGAGGATGGATTACCAACTGGTGAGCTCGTTCATGCTTAACACATTTGTACTATGACATGTATTTTTCCTGTACTTGTTGCACAAAATTTGGATTGTTTGACACTTAAAGTGTTGACATACGCGCCTATTCATGTTTTAAATAATTTCGAGATTCAAACCTTTGAATAGTTCGATGTATAAGATGTCGACGCATTTATTGATAACTTTTTAAACCGAGGTTACAAGAGTCGCATCACTTATCAAGGTGAATCCTGATCATGTAGCTTTTAAGCCCTCCCACTAACAAAACTTCTTCCCACGACAACCATGAAGATGCAGAGGTATACTCGGTCTTTAGTAACAATGGATGTCACACTAACATTCCTTCCCTTCCCCGATGACCGTAAGGACGTGGCCGGCGCCGTTATTGACATTAATTTTTTCAGAGTCCTTGAAAATGTACATTGAAGATGGTATGCTACTCCAAAGCTACATCTGTTGGTTCCCTGTACAATTTCGATTACGTATTCTGGTCAACCACGGAGTAGCAATCACGAATTGTACGGTCATCAATGCTCATGCTCATGCTCATTAGTTCGTATCTTTTTTAAGACGAGGTTCATTTGTTCATGCATTCATTCAGAGCTACCTACGATCCACGTAAATGTTACGTGAAAAGAGGGATGTAAAAAAACCACGTATGTTTTCACGTAACAATGACGTTTGGATTATTTTGAGTGTATATTGCCCATAAACGCATGGATTTCCTATTCACATGGGACAATTATGCGTTTATGGGCAGTATAATGTTCAATACCCAAATTTGCCAGTTTAGAAAAAATGGCTTGTTTGGGACCGGTTTCACGGAGGTCCCATAAATAACCGAAAAAATACCCAAAGAAAAAAGCTGGTTCCATTGTCTAATTAAGTTATCACATGACGTCCTATAAACTATGACAACAAGTCAGATTTATATCAATTAGTTGGGTAGAACTTGATTGAAAAGAAAGTTGAACTCTAATTTTACCCGACTTGATCCTTCGAACCGAGTGTGATTTCCAAAAACTCCAACGATAGTCGTAGAACCAGGTATTACATTTCATCTCATCTTTAGATCCTCTGAGCATGATATGGATCGAATCGTAAGATATCATCTTAGAGCTCTGTGATCGATTTTTCGTCAATATCTTATGCTCAGATGAGTCATCTTGAGCTCAGCAATCCACGCGTTTGATCTACTTGACGGAAACACAACACACTTGACGGCGTTCCGCTTAGTTGCAGGGCTGTTACAACAGGCGCAAATTTCGCGATTCTAGCGGATTTCGCGATTTTCGCGGATTTGTAGCGGATTTGACCAGCCAAGCGCAAAAATCGCGAGTGGATAAAATTCTGTCGCGAAAATCGCGGATTTCCCAGAAAATGCGGCAAAAATTGCAGTTATATTCATAGAGGCGTGATTTCACAATACGAAAATTTCTATTTAAAACTCAGAAAATCCACGTCTTCTCCTTGAGAGCAGTAAAGTTCAGTTTGTATAGTCACTGATATCAAAAATATTGTTCGGGGAATTATAAAAAGCAGTAACATTTTATTTGTAAATCATTTTTATTTTATTTTGAGTCATTTTTCTCGAGGATCGCTAGTCAATCATGAGATAGTTCCTCCCTAAATTCCTAATGACACTAGATTTTCTATTGATGTTTACGGCGATCTATATGTTCTTGACTTTAAGATAAACTGGAAATAGATTATTGTACCGTTCAAATCCTGTAAGTTTGGAGTACATTTCTCTTCCGTTAAAATCTTAAAAAATGGCGCTCATTAAGACCACTCGGCACATTTGGCTTGGTTTTTCAAATACCGTAAAATGGGGTGTTAAGGGATGAACAAAATTTCAACTCAATTTTCGAGCAACTTCTGGTATGCCAATAATTGAACAGTACACAGCCCTACAATTCCTCCGGCGTGTATATCAAAATCCAATAACAATGAAAGCGATCTTATGACAGGTTTCTGAGATAATCATGAAAATGTGTGATGGAAATGCAAAATGGGGTGTTAAGGAATTTGAGCTTTGTAAATGAAAGTATATTTGGTCAACAGCAAAACATTATATATTTGGTCAAACAGTGCGCATCGTACCTTCGTGCTGTGCGTACACGAATTCTCTCTGCTCTTGGAAGTTTTCTTAAAAACTACCTAAAGCAATAAAACAGTACTTTTCAGTGCTACAAAAACAGTACTTTTCAGTGCTACAATTAAAAACGGTACTTTTCAGTGCTACTTAAACAGTACTTTTGAGTACTAATTTCTACTATTGATCCCTTTACGATCCTTGTTTGGACCCGTGCCTTCGATTTTTCGTTGGACCCGTTGGCGAAAGCTAGCGGTGGTAATCCTTCTTGGACACCGTCTTGGGAAAAAAAACTTTCGAAGGTCACGTCTTCTTTCGTTTATTAATTAAACATGGTATCAACAACAAACAAAAGGAAGGGTGAATCTCTGAATTCACTACTTCCTTCCAAAAAAGTGGGTTTTAAAACTGTCACTACACGTGGCAAGAAAGGAAGAAAGGACGTTTCTCCGAAATGCGAACTTTCTTCCAAGGGTGAAATGAATAATTGTATCGAAATGAGCAATCAGTTCGATGCTCTAGACAAATTTTCCGAACACCAAATCGAAGCAGCCTCTAGCCCAGGCTCTTTGATTCAAGTGAGGAAGCAAAGAGTGCCGCCTATCGTGGTCAGTTGTTCCGAATTTGGGGGATTTAGGCAGGAGATCTTGAACTCCATTAGGGGAATCAAGGTTTCCTTCCAAATCGCAAAGAAAGGAGACTGTCGCGTTTTGCCGGAAACTCTTAAAGATCGTGAGCTTCTTCTCAAACATCTTGAAGAGAAGAAGCACAAATTTTTTACTTATGACGACAAAACTGAACGTTTGTTCAATGTTGTCTTGAAAGGTCTCTCAAGTGACTATAAATCACCTGAAGAGATCAGAAATGGAATAAATGATTTACTTGGATTTTCCCCAGTCCAAGTAATCATTATGAAAAAGAGAACCCAATCTGGCATTGTTCGGAAAGGGCTTTCTCAAGAATTTTATTTAGTTCACTTTAACAAAAAAAGAACTAAATAATATAAAAGCTCTAGAAAAAGCAAAACTTTTGTTTGATGTCCGTGTGACATGGGAACATTTCCAGAAACCTGGAGGAAATTACCAGAACCCCACTCAGTGCCGTCGGTGCCAAAAGTGGGGTCATGGTACAAAAAAATGTCGCATGGATGCTAAATGCATGATTTGCGGAGGTTCTTCTCACGCCAAAGACGCCTGTCCAGTGAAGGAAGATACCACCAAATTCATATGTTGTAATTGCGGGGCTAACCATAAGTCCAATTTTTGGAATTGTCCTTCACGCAAAAAGGTCATTGAGGCTCGTGCCAGGCAGATGAAATATAATATCCGTTACGATAACGGTCGTTTCCGGAATTTGCCTGGTAGAGTATCGAACAATGTTCATTTTTCAGTTAACGATCGCTTGATCATGAATCATACCCATCAGGAAGATCATAATCATGCTCATTCACAAACTAATTTTAATCCGTCGGGTAGCCGTTCGAATCTTTCTATTTCGAATGTATCTACCCACGGTAAATCCTTTGCCGATATCGTAGCAGGAAATTCGAACTCCTCCCCTGTTCGATCCATGGGTACCCATTCCACTTGTTTCAAATCAAATGGAAAAAACCCTACCGCCACAGGTAACTCCGCTTCTTCGTCTACCGGAAATTCCAATGGGAAATCACATGACATGTCTGCCTCTGATTTTAATTTTCTAACTGAACAATTGAATCTAATGATTGATGCAATGTTCAAAGCCACCACTATGACTGAAGCAGTCCAAGTAGGTGTAAAATTTACAAATCAAATTGTTATTAGATTACGTTTTTCTAATGGATCCAAATAATAATTTAAATATTTTAAATTGGAATGCTCGTTCTCTGAATGGTAAAGAGGACGAGCTGTTTAATTTTCTTACGGTTAATAACGTGCATATAGCAGTTATTACCGAAACGTATTTAAAACCTGGATCTAAACTCAAAAGAGATCCTAACTTTTTTGTTTATCGTAATGATCGACTTGATGGGGCATGTGGGGGAGTTGCAATCATCATTCATAGGCGTATAAAACATCAACTGTTTTCATCATTTGAAACTAAAGTTTTTGAAACTTTAGGTGTTTCTGTTGAAACACAGTTTGGTAAATATACTTTCATTGCTGCCTATTTGCCTTTTCAATGCTCTGGGCAGCAAGTTAATTTGCTCCAAACTGACTTGCGAAAATTGACTCGCAATAAGTCAAAATTTTTTGTCATTGGTGACTTTAATGCCAAACATCGGTCATGGAATAATTCTCAAAGTAATTCCAACGGCAGAATTTTATTTGATGAGTGCTCTTCAGGATATTTCTCAATTCAATGCCCTGATAGCCCCACATGTTTTTCCTCTTGTAGAAACCCATCCACGATTGATTTGGTCTTAACCGACTCTAGTCATCTTTGTAGCCAACTGATTACTCATAAACTGACACTTATATTGAGCTGTTCGGTAATCCAATCCGCATGGTTATTAAATTAATTAACTCATTACGCGTGGTAAAGATGGACAAATTATGGGTGAAATTATGAAAAAAATCCACGTGCTCGGCTGGGATTTGAACCCAGGACTCTTGTATGCTAGACGAGCGCTTTACCAACTAAGCTACCGAGCCACTTGGTGACCCAATAACTGAGTTGGTTACAAGTTTAGAATTCAGATCCCTACAGACCACGCAGACCCCTTTCATAGCATACAAGAGTCCTGGGTTCAAATCCCAGCCGAGCACGTGGATTTTTTTTTCATAATTTCACCCATAATTTGTCCATCTTTACCACGCGTAATGAGTTAATTAATTTGATTACTCATGCTGATTTTGATTCTGATCATGTCCCTGTTACATTTCAAATATCCCAAGAAGCGATTCTCAATCCTATCAGCTCCACTTTCAATTATTTACGAGCCGACTGGAATATATATAAAACGTATGTTGACTCCAATCTTGATGTTAACATTTCTTTAGAAACTAAACTTGATATTGACAATGCTCTTGAAACTTTAACAAATTCCATTGTTGAAGCCCGGAGCATTGCAATTCCAAAATGTGAAGTAAAATTTGAATCCGTGATTATAGACGATGATCTTAAACTCTTGATCCGTCTTAAAAACGTGAGGAGAAGGCAATTTCAACGCACTCGCGATCCTGCTATGAAAATTATATGACAGGATTTGCAGAAAGAAATCAAGAAACGTTTTGCTCAATTAAGAAACAAAAATTTTGAAAATAAAATTTCTCAATTGGACCCTGGCTCTAAGCCCTTTTGGAAATTATCGAAAATCTTGAAAAAACCTCAGACGCCAATACCGGCATTGAAAGAGGAAAACAAATTATTACTAACTAATTGCGAAAAAGCTCAAAAACTTGCTATGCAGTTTGAAAGCGCGCACAATTTTAATTTAGGACTTACTAGTCCAATTGAAAATGAAGTTACTCAGGAGTTCGAAAATATTCTCAATCAAGAGAACGTTTTCGAAAATGCCTGGGAGACTGATTTGGAAGAAGTGAGAACTATTATTAAAAAATTCAAAAACATGAAGGCTCCTGGCGATGATGGAATTTTCTACATCCTCATCAAGAAACTTCCAGAAAGTAGCTTATCATTTTTAGTTGATATATTTAACAAATGTTTTCAATTAGCATATTTTCCTGACAAATGGAAAAATGCTAAGGTTGTTCCAATTTTAAAACCAGACAAAAATCCTGCAGAAGCTTCTAGCTATCGTCCAATCAGTTTGCTTTCCTCCATCAGTAAACTTTTTGAAAAGGTTATTTTGAACAGAATGATGGCCCACATCAACGAAAATTCAATTTTTGCCAATGAACAGTTCGGATTCCGCCATGGACATTCGACCACTCATCAACTTTTACGTGTAACAAATTTGATCCGTTCCAACAAATCTGAAGGCTATTCTACTGGTCTTGCTCTTCTAGACATAGAAAAAGCATTCGACAGTGTTTGGCATGAAGGTTTGATTGTAAAATTAAAAAACTTTAATTTTCCAACATACATTGTTAGAATAATTCAAAGTTATCTGTCAAATCGTACACTTCAGGTTAATTATCAGAACTCCAGATCTGAAAGACTTCCTGTAAGAGCTGGTGTTCCTCAAGGCAGCATTTTGGGACCAATATTATACAATATTTTCACATCTGACTTACCTGAGCTACCTCAGGGATGTCAAAAATCTTTGTTTGCGGATGACACAGGCCTCTCCGCCAAAGGACGAAGCCTGCGTGTCATCTGTAGTCGATTGCAAAAAAGTTTGGATATTTTTTCTTCATACTTGCAAAAATGGAAGATTTCTCCTAATACTTCCAAAACTCAACTAATAATATTCCCACATAAACCAAAAGCTCTTTATTTGAAACCTTCAAGTAGACATGTTGTCACGATGAGAGGGGTTCCAATAAATTGGTCAGATGAAGTTAAGTATCTAGGGCTCTTGCTAGATAAGAATTTAACTTTCAAAAATCACATTGAGGGCATTCAAGCCAAATGTAATAAATATGTAAAATGTCTCTATCCCCTTATTAATAGAAAATCAAAACTTTGTCTTAAGAACAAGCTTTTGATATTCAAACAAATTTTCAGGCCAGCCATGTTGTATGCTGTACCAATATGGACTAGCTGTAATACCAGGAAGAAAGCTCTGCAGAGAATTCAAAATAAAATTTTGAAAATGATTCTGAGGCTTCCTCCCTGGTATAGTACAAATGAGTTACATAGAATATCCAATGTTGAAACATTGGAACAAATGTCAAATACAATCATTAATAATTTCAGGCAAAAATCGTTACAATCTTCTATTGCCACGATTAATGCGTTATATGTTTAGGTTAAGTTAGGTTAAGTATATTAAAAACATTTTTTTTTTCTCTTATAAGCAGGTGAAATCAACTCACCTGTAAAAAAAACTGAACTGCTACGGCAAATGAAATGTAATATGTTGTTAACAAAATGTTAATTAAATCTTAAATTTGTTTTACCAAATTAGGATGATAGTGTTGTCAAATAACACAGAACACCTAGATATAAGAAATGAATGTAATGTTTGGAATGATACTAATAAAGAAATTAAAAAAAAAAAAAATAAAAAAAAAATATATATATATATTTGGTCAATAATTTAGGGTCGTAGATCTTCTTCTTTCTGGCGTTACGTCCCAACTGGGACAAAGCCTGCTTCTCAGATTAGTGTTCTTATGAGCACTTCCACAGTTATTAACTGAGAGCTTTCTCTGCCGATTGAACATTTTTGCATGCGTATATCGTGTGGCAGGTACGAAGATACTCTATGCCCTGGGAATCGAGAAAATTTCCTTTACGAAAAGATCCTCGACCAGCGGGATTCGAACCCACGACCCTCAGCATGGTCATGCTGAATAGCTGCGCGTTTACCGCTACGGCTATCTGGGCCCCTGATACTTTTCTTACTGGTCGTAGATACTTTTCTTCAATTTCATAGGTATTGTTCAATTTGAACCTGATATCACTTCAATATTATGCAAGTCGGAACTTCTACAAACGCAAACCGTTTTATTTGAACTGCCAAATCTTTCATACATATTATTTCTATTTGGAAGCTCTTAGTACATCGTATATTTGTTTTGGAATGATTTTTATACTTGCATGCAATAGGACAGGGATTGAATCCTGAGAAAATTGAGAGAATCTTTCATGTATCGCTCTCTGTAACTATCATAATATGCAGCACTTTACGAGAGACTGTTTATCGTATACTGTTACAGCTTTGATCAGATCGGGGGGATAGCAGTGCATGATAAAATCCCTCTAAACAAGCTCCAAACCTGGGCGACACTATTGCTATCGGAAATTCGAGAGTTGTTTATCATGCCAAATGAGAGCGAATTCTACAATGCCCGCAATAGAATCATATATTTGCAGTTTCCGAATCCTAGTAGCTGTGCAGAGCAACTTTGTGGATAACCTATGTAAGGATAATTTCAACATGTTTTAATGTTAAATAGAGGAAGTGGTCAATTTGCCTGTAAAAAAAGCACCACAATAAACGATGTATTTGCATGCAGTGACATGTTCGGAAAAATCCTAACGAAAAGTATTCCAGTATGGAGAGGAAATCTATGCCACACTATAGCACGATGCGCTTAATGTCCAACAACACTAAGCACATGGCCATGAAGCATGAGAAGTTCTTCAAAAAAAGCTTAGAAAGACATAATATAATTATTGTTTATTGTCTCGTGCTTGAATGGATCTATAGCTCCACAACCATTTCAGCAGCAGCCATTGAAACTTTTCGTGAGGAATGTTTCTCGGCTGTACCATTGGAGCATGCTTGTCCGTTGTCTTGTTAAGTTACAGTCTGTGCAGCTAAATGGTTGAAGAAGGTGTCCGTGTCATTTTTTTTACTCTCAGCAAATAAGTGAAGTAAAAATCGTGTTAAAAATTGGTTTAGATTACTAAAAAAAACTATATTTGTATAAAGAGAGCTATATCGCGAGTCTTAACCGCATTTTAGGTATAAATTTATGACCATAAACATTTTATTAAAAATCTCTTACTTTCAAAATCTTGTACGGATATATATTGATCTACTGCAAGTTGTAAGCGTTTTTCTCCCATTTTTTATGGGTAATCTTAGAATAACGCATTACGAAAATAATACATGGAAAAAACCGATTTCATTGCTGCAGTGTTGCCAACTTCGATGATTGTCATTGTGCTTTGGAAGGTCTTCTGGAAATAAAGCATTTGTTTTTCTATTGCACTTTCAATGTTACGTGGGGACCAGATTAGCAACTCTATGAAGGCGTAGTTTATTTTCCATTTCAATACTTTATTAGTACTTCCATCAGGACGTACTTTAAACTTAAAAATTCTACTCATATCAGTTCCAGTGGAATTTGAAATATTTTTCTCTTGAAAAATCAGTGAAAAATGAGTTTATTATATCTGAAAAATTGTTGCTCCAAAAATAACCAAATATTGTTATGGAGGCTTCCGATTGATGATGCTTTCGAAGAACAAGCCTTTTCTGAAAATAAAAATATAGATTGTCGAATTTTCCAGTCAATTTCTAAAAATCATTGTTGTTGATAACTTCCAACAATCGACTGTTCTAAACGTTTTGCCTTATAAGGGTAAAATTTTATTATTTTTGTGCTGTTTTATTATCATAATATAGTACAATATATGTCGATCAATGTACAGAAAACCGATTCCGATTTCATTGATAAATTAAAAAGATATAATATGTACAAGGTGTCCACTTTATAAAATCCATCCATAATTCCTAGAGCCACAAATCCTCAAAGTAGAAGAATGTGGAAATAATGTCAAAAAAAGCCCCGTTTGACGGTAGCATTAAAAACTAGTATTTGATCATGAACGTTTACGCATTTTTTTATAAAGAGTAGTAAAGATGTCAATAGAACAGACATTTGTTTGGCGCGGATTGGTGTTCCTAGGCGCGGATCGAATTTCTGAAGTCGCGATTTTCGCGAATACGATTTTAAGATTTTTGTAACAGCCCTGTAGTTGCATTTGTTAGTGAAAAACTAACCGAACAAATGCCCTACTAAAACGGAAATCATCGATCACAAATAATTCAGGTGAACGATATAAATAAAGCCTGATTTTAATTTTCATTAACTTTTTTAGGGTTTGCAACATTGTTCTTTTACCGCTACTGGGAAGCCGGAAAAAATAATAAAATGATAATTATTTGGAGTGATACAGTTGTTGGGATCAATAAAAATTATTTCAGTTGATAATCCGAAGGATTGCATGTTTCTTAGTTTCAATTCATCTACATAATTGTACTTTCATGATATATCATCTTATCATGTATCTACAGCTAGCTTCAAGTCGGAATCTGATTGACTCACGTACATTGAATACTTGTAGCATAACTATGGAAATACACACAATTAATTTGAACATGGTTCTAAGCGGCAACAATTACAATGCGTTCACTTTAACTCTCATTGAAACGAAAATCATGTTTAATTGTCAGTAAGTTCATCTAATTCCATAATCTACGAATCTCGTTAAGATGGTTCACCGCCTTTCAAGACCGTCACAGAAGGACATTTGTGTATACGATTACCTATAGGAGGGGAGATAAGTAAACTGTTAATAAATCAGATGGTCTGGATTTCCCTGATAACTGGGTAGCTAAAAATTCAACTCACTAAGTAGACAAGAGGACAATATATTCACTAAACGAATTCAAAAGGAGCTTCTCGGTCACTTTGAGGCATAACATTATGAGTTTTGTTCTTGGAGATACTGTTATTTTGTAATAATAATAATACAAGCCCGTTATTGTGGTACAAGGAAAGTGCTCGTGTTCGTGTTATTCATAAATTTCAATTTTCATTGCTTAGAACCAATATTCCAGAACTGTTTATCGCCATTCTTGATTGCCAAATAGGACGGTATATTCGTAGATCACAGTTGTTCTGAAAACAAAAAGATTCCGAAAAATTGCTCGCAAATTCCCAGTTGTTATCTCTGTAAAGGAAGGTAATAGAAATAAGCATAAATAAGAAATTAATAAGGCAAATTGATCCAAACCACCAAACAGCTGTCAAGATTATCTTCTGATGCTTAAGATTGAGATATGATATCATTTCAGAGCGCTCTTGGATTAGAGATAATATCTTTCCATTATCCTAAGATGGTCTCGTTCATCAGATGAGATTGCAATGCCTGCGTAGAACTAGGCATTCGTCAAGAATTGCCGTAATGGCGCCAAAACTAACTTTTTCGAATTTGCTGGGCGGATACGGGTTAAACCAAAACTGAAAGAAAATCACCGACTACAGCGCTACCTACGGTGAAAAATTTAATTTGAATTATTCTCCCATTTTTTTGGTTGAATTCTTCATACAAACATAAAGCTAGGAATCCGCTCAAATTTTCACAGTGGCATCTGGGGTACCAAATGAACAAATTTGGATGGTGTTACTTAAGATTTTTGCAGTTTGATAATTGTGGGCATCCTAATAAGCATTCAGCAGATTAATTATCGCATAATTTATGATTTTGACAAAAAATGTGGTGATTGTTTCTGAGCAAATAAATGAATAATCATCACTACTGGGAGATAGATAATGGTTTTAAAACAGTTAACTACCATAGCCATTTTCAAAAAACGTTTAAATCCTTTCCAACATAGGAAACAACGAGTAACCGATGGCTTCTAGAAAGTTATCCTAAATTATGCAAAACTTTTACTATATTCTATCCATAAGCTCCTTCTATTGATATTTTAGAGCAAAAGCTCCATCTTATCCATCACTCATGCGCATTTTCCGTTTGCTCTGCCTTTCTTCTCTCCCGCCATACACAGATTCGCACCTTCGACGACCTACAGGGTGTCATCAAGAACAAAATCAAGGAAGTGTTCCTAGACAACAACCCGGTGTGCAATGCGGCCGAAACCGGTGTGGAGTACATTCGCAAGGTGAGAACTTTCTTCCCGGCGATGGAAAAGCTCGACGGCATCCCGCTGCTCGACAACGGCAATGTGAACTTTTCGCAAAACTTTATCTGCACACCGGAAGCGTACAAGTTCACCGAATCGTTTGTCAAGCACTATTTCTCCATCTACGATTCGTTCCAACGGTCCAGCTTGAAGGATCTGTACCACCCGAAGGCACAGTTCTCCATGACCAGCAATTTCAGTCAGTCGAAAACAATGGACTCGCATCAGGTGCGTCTGAATGCCTATCAAGGTAAAAGCCGGAATCTACTCCGATTGGCCAACATTGACCGGGCCATCAGCAGCCTGGTGGTGGGAAGCGAACGCATTGCCAACGTTTTGGTCTCTTTCCCCAAGACGGAACACGATTTCTATTCGTTCCGCGTAGACACACCCATCTTCCGGCCGGAATGTGTGGTCATCACAGTTCATGGTGCCTTCAAGGAGATGGCCAATTCCTTGCTGAGTGATGACTTTGTGCTGGGATTCACTCGAACGTTTTACATTCAACCCTGTGCCAAGGGTCTTGGCATTTTCGAGAAGGCTATCGAGTTCAAAATCTACAACGACCTGTTCCACATGTACAACCTGACCACATACGGGCGGGAAAACGTATTCAAGCATCATGACGAACCAGAAGTGGCTGTAAGTATCGCAAATTGCCAATGGAAAAATAGCTTTCGTGTCGTTAATCTGTTTGTTTGTTTCTTTTGCGATTCTGTAGGATCCGTTTGTGCCGCACAGCGAAGAACGCGAAAATACAATTATCGTATTCCAGGAGCTCACTCGTCTCAATCGTAAGTGGTGTATGCGTTGTTTGGAGGAATCTTCCTGGAATCTGAAGGTGGCGCTCAACATCTTCCTCAAGCTGTACGAGGAAGATCGCATTCCCGAGAATGGCTTTGACACGACGCTCGGTCAGAAGCGTTAAGTTAATGTAAATTTTAAATTATGCATTCGCTTGTGCGATTGTGGACTAAATGTTTGTATTGGATGTAGTTGTGATACCTCTACAGAACATTCTTCAATCATCCTACGCATTGTAGGGTTCATCTTCAATTCTCCTTTGCTTTGTCATAGTCTTTTTGAGGTACTTCTTAAAATTGTGTATTGTACCTACTATAACAACCCTTTTAATCCATTTCATGGTAAAATTATGGATTTGTCGAGGTGTCTATAAAATAATAAATTTAAAGTACATCTTACATACATTTATTTAAATCTAGTATTTTTTATATTGTAGTAAAATATCACTCCGTCCAAGCTGTTAGTGCATACTTTGTCTCAGCGGGGACCTAATTCCATAAAGAAGAAAAAGGAAAAGAAGAACAAGAAGAATAATAAGTTGAATTGAACAAGCATGGTAGTGAGTCAAAATGACCGACCTGGTTATCAAAAGTCACTAGAGCCACTTTTTACATAAAAACGGTAACCTTTTCGAGGTCTGATAATAAATCAACGATAATCTGAACTGGAGCAGCTTCTTAAACTCAAATAGCATGACAGTAATGTTTCCCTGGTTTTCATTATTTTTATTATTGCAGACATTTTTTCTATTATCAAAGCATGTAGAAAGGAAGGTATTCTTTGCCAACTTTCTGGAAGAAAAGTTAATATTGCTATATCTATTTTTTTTTTTACGTGGGACTACTTCTTTCTTTTCTATACAGGAGTGAAATTGGAATTTCAAAGCCAAGAGCGTTACGTTGGCATGAAATATTATAATCATTTATAATTTTTTGCTGACTTAACGAAATTCGTTGATTAGCACCTCAATCGAAAGACAAGACATCAAAGGTTCATGTCGTTTACTTACTGAATCCCACATACCTGTCCAAATAGTTTAATAACTGTTTTAAAAGAGAACGTTGATTCCAATCAAATCTATAAATATGGGTGCTAGAGAAAAGTTGACGTCATTTGCTTTTCACTCTCTGCTTGGATCGCATCTCAGCAGGCTTCCCCCCCCAGGCGTGAGAGCAGGAGGTGTGGCGATTTACCAGAAGGATATTGCCTTCAACGTTGCTGTCCCTCACACAATTCAAAAGATTGATGAGGAATATGATACAATGCTTGGCGTAGCAGATAGGGTTCCCAGTACCGACCCCTTTTGACAAGTACCGGTTCTACGGTACTGTAACTCTCAGTACCGGTAGTACCGGTAAAATACCGGTACTGGAAGATATTTTCACAATAAATAGGGAAAGTGTACCAGTTATGACCATAGTGGTTCCCTATTTGGCCATATGTGAAATTTTGATAACTCTCACATTTTAAATCTTTTTGAATGTTTTAACATCAAGATATATCTTAAATCTAACAACAACAACACACAAAAATTTTCAAAATTTGAAAACATTAAAATAAACACGTATGGCGAAATAGGGAACCACTATGTCCATAACTGGTACACCTACCCTATAATGCATACAGTTTCGGATAACAAATTTGCAACTTTTTCAAATTTGTAAAAAAACAAGTTTGCTGAAGCTCATTCTTCATTTTTATGAATTAGAACACTAACAAAATATGGCCTTAAAATAATTATTAGTAAACCGTTTGAACTTTATAATAGATGGAATACTCAAAAATATGTGTTGAAATATAAGTTTTGTCTGACGTGTGGACCACATTCATTCAAAACTGTTCTAGAACCATCAACAGTTGACAGTTTTATAGGGACTTGCAAATGTATTGTGCAATATTGTATGTGGTGCGGAAAATCGTTCAAAATGAATAACTTATTGATTTTTTTATGTTGTAGCCTTGCGTTTCGTTCATAGAATATGATTTAAAAATTTGTTGCCCATGCATCGTGAGTTTCAACAAATATGTCACTTTCAACATAGTCGTAATACACGAATTATTCTGAACAATTTTAATCAATTTTTGTGCCATAAATGAAGCACGTTTGAATGCTTCAATATGCTGAAACAATTATTCATATTTGTGCCTAGCTGTCTAGAAAGCTTAATGTAGGTTCAATCATATTCGATAATCTTCTGGGTAACCATAGGATCTTCTGAACGGGGACGGGCCTGATGTAGTGGTTAGAACCCACGCCTCTCACGCCAAGGGCCTGGGATCGAATCCTATCTCCTCAAAAGTTACTTATAACGTAAAGTTTATAGTGATGACTTCCTTCGGAAAGGAAGTAAAGCCGTTGGTCCCGAGTTAAATTAGCTCAGGGTTAAAAATTTTGTTCATGAAGAAAGAAAAAAAATCTTCTGAATCATTTCCGTTCAATAACTTCACCCTCGATAATATTTCGAAACTTGTTTTTAACGAAAACAAACCATCCTCAGAGCTCAAAAGATAATATTTAGAATAAGCCATTATGTAATACGTTCCTTGATCGTCCTGAGAAATTCGCTATCTACGAACTTTACCAAACATGCATACCATTTATTGTGAAGAAATTAATTGATTCAAACGATTTTCAGATTTTTCATCAGTACCGAAAATACCGATACTCAATGCTCTCCAGTACCGGTATTTCGGTACCAAAAATAATCGGTATTACCGGTACTTTCGGTACCGGTACTCCCGGTACCAAAACCCTAGTAGCAGATCAGGTTGGAGACATTTGTGCGGCATCGATTATGGTTGTGAATGGACTATGAAGTGCTGCTAATAACAGTGTACATTTCTCCAGGTACCGTGGACGTACCATATTTGACGCGGTTAAGAAAATCCTAAATTCGAACATTTGTCAAATCGTCAAAATCTGTCCGATTTTGTTGAAATTTGAAGCTATGCTAGCTCAACTATTATAGAATTAGGGAAAAAAATCAGTAAAAACTAATTAAGCGTTTTTGTCTTCATGTTTAATTGACTTTAGGTTTTTTTTAGGTTCCTTATTTGACGCATCAATTCTGCAATGTGCCTAATTTGACGCACTATGTTCCTTCCTGAAAAATAATTACTTAATTTTAAAATATACAAGAGTTTTAGTATTCAATAGTTCAATTAATTGAAAAGGCGCTTTGGAGTGGACATAAAGGTTAGAACCTTTGGAAAACGTTTTGAATGACGTCATTCGGTAGTACTTTTGCTATGCGTTTAGTTAAAGTGTGTATAAAACCGGCGATCGAGTTCAATCCATAGTCAAGAATTATTGTTTAGTTTAATGTATTTTCGCCGTGATATCAAACGGGGGAAAGGTTTGAAAACTACATTGCGCTGGAACGGGGAAGAAAGTTGCAAAACTAAGGAAAAACTGGTCGAAAACTAGAACGAAAACAACCGGTTCCAAAAATGGCCGTTTGAGAATCTTCGTTACTTATAACACGTGAACTACACCTACTTGTCCCATGTTCTATGTAACCCTTATGGACCGCGGGACAATTATGCGTAGAACCAACGGTAGTATGAGCCTCGAAATAGATCGAGAACCATATATGGGGTCATACATTAAGTACGTCATGTTATTAGGTGGAAGGAGGTGTTCTGCAAGATGTGACGAATCATAAAAGTTTTTTGAAGGTTTCATATAAAAAGTGTGACGTAGGGCGGATGGGCGAGGTTGTTGTATTTTTTTTCGTGTGTGTTATTTTTGTGTGTATGTCACGTATGTCATGGACACCTCCTATTGTATACATTTTACTAAACCAACCATTGAACCTAAACCTCATCTCCTGACGCATTTATCGAAGTCTCCTATTGAAACATTAGGGGACGTCCATAAACCGCGATAAATTGTACCATTTTCAACCCCTCTCCACTTTGGCCGTATTTATTTTCCTAAAAACGTGACGTAATCTATGGATGACCCTTTACATGTGATTACTTAAAGCATTGGGTTGTTCTGCGGACGGATTTTTTGAATGCAATATTCCTTTTCCTATTTTAATGACGGGGTTGGTGATCTAACGGCTACCGCTTCTGCTCCATAAGCAGAAGGTCATGGGTTTAATCCCAGGCCCGTCCCTTTCCTCGAACTTTGTAGTTGTTATCTCTCACTTGCTTCTATTCATTCTTAATCTATCACACTCGAACTATTCGTTCATAGCAAACGCTAGAACCAGAGACGGACAAGAAACCGTTTCCCTAACGCTTCCATTCTTCCACGCGCATGCCTTTCCTTACGCCTGATACATAGGCAGTCTGCTAACCACACAAGCAAACCTCTCTGCCATGCCTTCACTCCAATCCATACACTTTCGCATGAACTGACGTAGATGCAGGGGTATATCCGGTCTACTGTGGGAGCCTGTTTAATGCATCATCAATTCCTCCCCCTTCCCCTCATTGGTCAGCATTCTGACGGGGCAGGCGCCATTGTTGCCTAAAAATAGAAGATCACCAGCACTTATACAATGAGAGTGTCTGTTAGTCCTAAACAGCCATTCGGTTGGTTCCTTGTGTAAGTGCAGCTGATCTGGCGATACTGGAGTAGCATCCACGGGCGGCCAATCAAGCTCAAACTCAAGCTCAGCAATATTCCTTTTCCTATTTTCGATTCAACAAGACATGCTGAAAAAAATGCAAATAATAAGAAACATTGTGAACCTAACTTGACGCACAAGTTTTTCATATAAAAATATGTCTTAAACCTTGAAAATAGAAAAATTACGACGTCAATTCATGAATAAAAGAATATTACTGACTGTTGTTGATGATATTGCTGTAGGAATGAAAAAATGGACGCACTTGTCGGATGCATTTTCAAATATTTTTTTTTTATTTTTTGCCTAAAAATAAACTTTTTTTATTGATTGAAAATAAACTTTTTTTTTTATTGAAATCCTTCAATAACATGTACCACAAAGTGCCGTAATTCAGCGCAGTTAAGGAATAAAACGATTCAAATGGTTACTTAAAAATTAGTATTGCATCAACAAAAAAGCTTTATGGGTGGATCGCTAGCAAATCTATTCTAGATTGTGGGAAAAATATGAACTAGACTGTATTCATAATTTACATTCGTGATTTTTTTGAAATAGTTAACTCGTTGAAATTGCCTAATTCCGCGCATTTTTTAAACGCTTTTCCATATTCCGCGCATTTTTTAAACGCTTTTCCATATTCCGCGCAAAAGAATACCTAATTCCGCGCACTCATGAAACAATCAAATTAACATTAATTTTGATGAGGGGCTGCACCCATTCGTTACGTAACACTTAAAATTGAAAATTTTCAACCCTCTTCCCTTCCGTTTCACTTTTTGTATGAGAAAACGTAGAGTTTTGTATAAACCGTAACTTTTTAGTCCACGTTCAGTTTTTTTTAATTATTTTTCTGTCTATCACATGAAATAAAGATAACCAATACCGTGGCATTCGTACGTGTGAATTTCGTCTAGGGGAAAGTGGGGCAATTTGGCCATCTTAAGAAAAGTCGTTAGAATTGCAATTTTTAGATCAATACACTAGATATGCACGATTTCCGTTGACTTAAAAAAATCACGAATGATATTTTCGACGATTTTTTTTGTCGATGGGGTGATATTAGCATTATTATTGTGAAATTATCTCATAAAATCTAACAATTTAATTATATTATTCACTGAACTGGAAAGTTTAGAAATGAAATACTCTTTCGAAATCTACTGAGCTCATATTTGGTTTAAATATGTTTCTTATTGCATAGTTTTAGACAATTCGATCGAGAAAAACCCCCCATCTTCTTCTTCTTGGCATTAACGGGAATCGAACCCAGACACCTTCAGCATGGCTTTGCTTTGTAGCCGCGGACTCTAATCACTCTGCTAAGGAAGGCCCCTGAAAAACCCCCATGCCAATGTGAATCATTCCACCCCATTGGCGAAACCGCCCCGACTACCCCTATTTGTATTCTGCACTGTCCATACAATACAAGTACTACCCAACTAACAATTTTACCGCTATAAGCCAAGATTATTTGTTTTGTGCTGTATAACAGTTGAATTGAAGCAGCGAACGCAGAAAAAAATGAAAGCTGTCAAAAATAGAACGATTAGCGTTAATACAGCTGTAATGCAAACGTTTTGCAGCTACAAATCTTAGCTGAATAAATTTCGTCAGTTATCGCTTTTGCTGCTTTTACTAAGCAGTAACTCAACACCGTAAAAGATAGCAACCTAATGATGTGGAATAAAACTCGCCATCATCAATCCGGCTGCTTGTATACAATATGATTTGTTATGCTGCTCAATATATATTTAAGAAGCGCTTTGTCGTTAGTTATACAGCGAGCATACAGCAGTATGCTGTAAAACGACAACTTGTGGCGCATCTACTCAGCTTGTTGGATGTAAACATTGCGTTTGACGTTTCGCACCCTTTTACAGCCTGATGAAGTGGTGTAAGCGCGGCTATCCCGGATAAAAACGTATCATTCAGTGAATGGAATAAACCATTAATGTACAATATAACGTATTGGATACAATACAGCGTATTGTGATTGAATGTCGAAGCAATATTATTCTTGTTTGGATATACAATTCAAAAACAATATAATATATTGTAACAGAACATTGTATTGTTTTTAATTGGTTTTATACCTTACAATTTTGGTCAAATTCCTATTTTCGCGTAAAACAACTGTTGCTTTTTTCTATGTAGCTTTGCTGAAAGAAATAAACAAAACAAGTTCAGAAAGCAAGAAATGTTGGGTGAAAAATATTCAAAAAGTGAAAATAAGTAGTTTTTTAGAAGTCACTTGACATTAGCTGTAACGACGAATGCAACCATGATACAGTTCGTTGAATTGTTTTTAAATTGTACAACAATACACGAATTGCTAATCAAGACAATACATGAACATTATATCGTATTGTATTTTCAAAATGTTTGTATGAGAAAATATCTATATTTGTATTGTTACGATACTTAACCACCCATACATTATATTGCAAAAATCTCATATACCATACAGTGAACTGTTCAAAACAATATATTTTACTATAATTGTATTGTCATTTTACATATACTGTATTGTATTTCCATTATATTGAATGGTACTGTTACAATACGTTATATTGTTTTTGTATTGTATTTTTTATTCGGGATGGCATATATTACGATCATTATAAAATATTGTGTGAACCGTTTTCGATGTAGAACAAAACGGTGTGTTTTTTTGCCTTTCGATATAGACTGTGGTGGCAACAAGGGCAGCGTCGAGACTTGTGGATGCAGAGATCGTGAGTTCGATTCCAAGCGGTGGCAGGTAACGTTGGGAACAGGCTTCCGAATTCTCACTCACTCTCACGATAATGGATTTATCCCTCACAGCAATTTTCAGCGATCAGCTGCCTTGGGATTTTATCCGTCCACAAAACAAAGCGAAAATAGATAATTGCACATTTCCGCAGCTGTGAGAAGTTTGTTTTCTCTTTCTCCGATCCATGGAGAATTTTTCCTGTATCCATCGCCACGAGCAGCAGTTGCTTTTATGCACCAAATTAACCACTCCTTTCGTCAAGTTGGTGTGGTAGCATGGTTAGCGTGCACGCATCGCGGTTGTTTTTAGCAATGTTCTAGGTTCGAATCCCATCGCCGGCACTAGTTTTTGTTTATCCACATAGTGATACTTCTCCGGAGCAGTAGGTGAGCGAAAATATGATGGAGTGAAAATCAAATTATCCACTCTGTGGAGTGATTTTCGGTTATCCACCATCGTAGCTCCAGGGAAAATTAGTGTGAGCGATAAAAGATGTTCACGCGAGGAAGCGAAAAAAGCATTCTCCTTACGTGCGAAAAATCGTAGATTTCGCATCATTGATACGAACATTCAGAACCCTGGTTGGGAACATTAAATTCAGTTACTTATGATATGAATTCCGGAAGCTGTGAAACAGCTTGAAAATAATATTGAGTCGATAATACAGCGAAGCTGTATAATAATTATTCAACAGTTGCGAAATGGTTGAGAAAGCGCATTCCGAAGATGTTACACAGCTACTTGTCTTATAACTGTTGAGATAGAGCAATGATCGGTATGAATAAGAGCTGCCAACACAGCTTAAAAGTAGTTGAGTAGATTCGCCAGATTTGTTGGTAAAAGGATCGCATAGTGGTTATCACGCCCAATGGTATGGGTGCCCTAGTGTAGATGTAGTTGTGAACCTTAGAGGAAAACAATATGCACTCAGTCTCGAAAAACACCCAGAAACCGGGTGTAAATTTTTCAAATTGGGTAATATTTCCATATGCATTTTGATGAGTCTGGAAAGCGTGTGCAAGTTTCTTTGAGGAAAACAAAAACAAACTGTGTATGACAAGCGTATGCTAGTCTACGTGTGTTCATATGTCACTAAGCTCTATAGAAGCTTTCGTTCGTATGTACAGCGCCTTTACCCAGCATAAAGCCATATAAAGAAGGCCTAGAGAATGTTTACATTTGCACTAAATGATAGTTGGGTAGTTCGCATTATTGCTTGGAAGCAATAAGTTTTAAGTAAATCAATTAATGGTATCCACTAATGCCACGGGTAACTGAAACTTAATTTTTTTAAGCAACAAAGACGTAACGTTTCCGTGAATCATTTCCCGAGAATGTGTCGTAATTTGTGGGGTCTTCTACAAATTACGACATATGTTGGTTTTCCAATAATTCTATATGGATTGTATAATATAAATAAGAATCATATACAAGACTTGTAGTACATTGGCAATGTAATGTGTGGTTCATTATGCTAAGTCAATTTTGTGCGCACAGATGTATAGACTATTTTTTGGGGCTGTGCATAAACCACGTGGTATTTTTTCCCTGTAAGGGACCGTCCATAAATAACATAGCATTTTAGGGGGAGGGGGAAGTCCACGATTTTGCTACGAACCATGTATTAAGTATGGAAAAATAGGCTACGAAGGGGAAAAGTTTGTCAAAAATTGGTCAAAAAATGCTACGTCATTTATGGACGCTGCCTAAGTGGGCTTTCCCGATATTCCGCTTGTACATGAAACGTATGTATGCATGAAGTTACTTTTCAGAGAAATAGACAGATGTGAAGACGGATAAAAGCATGTTTTACTTGTCTGTTGTTATACGAAGAACAGTGCGCGGAATTAGGCATTATGACAAAAAAACGTAGCCTAATTCCGCGCAATTCTTTTCGAATAAAGCTCAATAATTATGCAAATATTTGATAAGATTTCATAGAAGCACCATGAAACATATCTGTAGCAAGTAGTTCCATGGAATATTGCATAAAAAATAAAACATTTTTGATAAAGAAATCGTGTTTGTTGTTGTCCTACAGTCTTAGCACGGACGCTAAGAAAATTAGAAAAATGACGTTTACTCCGACGGGCCTTCACTGATTATTTTTTTATGCCGCGAAAAAATGCCTTATTTGCTTTTATTTGTGATTCAAACTTATACCGAACCAAAGTAGCCTCGAATAGCATTAAAAGTTGCTGAAATGTTAATGTGTATTTCCATACATAAATAATTTTGTATGAAATGCGCGGAATTAAGCACTGCGCTGAATTAGGGCACTTTACGGTAAATGAAGATTGAGGAATAAATTTTCGATTGCTAGTCTGAACTAGAATTAGTTTATGATAAAATTAATTAGAAAATGCGTCAAGTTTGGACCCGCGTCAAATATGGTATGTTCACGGTACTACTGTGCAAGATACGAAAATGTTCATGACCCGTAATTTATTCAATTATGTAAAACAATATACCCCAAACAAGAAAATATTAAATTTGTCGGTTTGATGAATAAACATTTTAATTTAAAGTTAGCAAATCGTCCAAATGAAGTGGCCACATTAGGTGGTTCTTGTATTGATTTAACGTTTATTAAAAATCTAAGTGTTGAGTGCAGTCGATATTGTTCATATTTTTCTTACCATAGACCGATTTTATCGATTCTCACGATCGAAGCACCCGAGCCTATCAAACATTAAATAATCTACTGGAGGAGTTTGGCGAACTACAGCTGGAGATACCGGTCACCGAACCAAACAACACAAGGAAGCGACGACCAAACAAACAAACTCAATCATCTGGCACATCACTGGATTATTCCTGGAACACCAAACACTGGTTCTCGCAACCACAGAACGATAACTGGTCCTTTACAGGACCACCAAAATGAGTCCAAAAAAAATTAATTTCTGAAAACTTCATCCTATCAATAACAACACAAAACTAGTACACTTACAAATTCATACACATGACAAATTATTAATAATCTTTCACTACACTCATACTCAAACTGCACTCAAACATCATAATCAAATCAAATCCTTTTTAAAGGTTTTTACTTTGAAATCCGAAACTCTAAAAATGCTTCCAAACCAAATGACAGATCTCCCTTAAGGGGACACGGGAGACCGTGTTATTTTCCCTATCTTTCGTCTCACTCTAACAATAATCATCAAATCTTTGTGGAAGCAAATCTCGAGTTTTAGTGAACCGATGAAGCTGAAAATTTATCGGGTTGTGTACTACATATAAAGCATCATAGTGATACATTTTCGCATCGATATATGGAGTGGTTCTTGGGATTTGCTTCTTGAAATGGATAGGGTGATTATGATGACGTCCCGTGCGGCCTTAAAACCATAACGTAATTGAATACTCACAATCACAGCACCTATCATCTATCATCTGCAAAAAGCTACCGCACTGTTGTTAGAGTGTGACCCAGAATTGATCGAAGTTGTGTCCATAGTAGTTCTACGTGAACCCCGCGGTAATGTAACAGACATTACCCACACCAATTTTCAAGGGATTGGTCTTCCGATACTATCATCTAAGGATGCTTTATGCCAGACCTGAACTCCTCCTTGCTATCGTACGACAACGTTTTTAGCTGCTCGGTGGTAGAAACGGTGCCAGAAATATTGTTCATCGTTGTCAACGTTGCTTTCGGGCAGAACCTTCCCGCCTCGAACAGCAAATGGGCGAACTTCCGTCTGCTAGAGTAACTGTCGCACGACCTTTCTTCTTCGTCCGCCTATTTCTGGTACTAAGCCTAAACACGGATGTCTCTACAACCAGTCCTAACTACATCCCCGTAACTTTGATAGCGTAGCGCTGCCGGGACTTTGTTGGACTGGACAGAAGGTGTGGAAAAATGGGCATCGAGCGGCTACCTTCTACTAAAGCTATGGCACCACAAATGAGCTAGGAACTGGCTTCATTGTGTTGGGCAAGATGCGACAACGCGTTATCGGGTGGTAGCCGATCAACGCGAGGATGGGCAAGATGCGTATCAAAGGCCGTTTCTTCAACTACAGCATTATCAACGTACACTGCCCACACGATGGGAGACCCGACGACGAGAAAGAGACGTTTTACTTGCAGCTGGAGCAGATACATATATGACGGATGCTCGCCTAGGGTGGGGCTTATTTAGGGTTACCATATTTGCTCCCACCGGAAAGAGTACATTTTTTCGAACTCTGTAAAAGAGTACTAAAGAGTACACTTAGCCTAATAGCTTAAAATTTTGAAAATGCTCGTTTTACTAACGTGTTTATCTGAATTTCCTTGTTTTGATCATTTTTGTATTATTTTTCAATCTCAAGTAGTTGCTCACATTAACTTTAATGACATTGATTATAAGTTAACAGATTTGTTCAGTCGGTTTTTTAATTATAACGACGTAGGGAAGGTGTACCGGTATTCACCATGTACCAGTTATTCGCCACACCGGATTAAATACCGTTTTACGACATATATGGTTGCCAATTGTTTAGTGTTCACTAAATTGCTTTAAGATGATACGGAAACATTCTTGGAAACTGCAAAATTTTCTGAGAAAATTATAGAAAAAATCATTTTCCTTAAAATTTTTGCTTCTTTGCACCTATTTTTCGCCATGGTGTTCCTGATTCGTCACCCTCCATAAGAAATCAACGTAGGTAGCGAATTCAGGATACGAAATTAAAATCGTGGCGAATACTGGTGCAAGTGGTCCAGTATTTGCCACCCCCATTTTTAATACAAAAACAAAGTTTATGATTAGTTTTTATATTTTCCCTGCTGAGCATGGATTGAAAGCTTTCGTTTAATGTATTGACAGTAATCAAAGGTCTTTTGATTTATGTATAAACAATATGTTTCCTTAGGGTGGCCCAAACTGGTACACTTCCCCTATATAATAAAGAAAGCCGTTCAAATTTTGGCAATATTGTAGTCTATCATTTTTTTTTAGTACACGCAGAGAAAAATATTTTGAAGTCAAATAAATTCTGAATCATTTCAACAATATTTCTGCATTATTTGCCGGGTTATAATTGCTTCTCATTATTTTAATAACTACTAGTAATTTAGTTCAACAATATTTCTCGTTGAATTTGACAGCTGGGGTCAATGTGGCTCAACAAAATAAATTGTTGATATAAAAAAATATTTCTTTCAAACAACAAATTTGCGTATTAAAAAAAATGGCGTTTTTGAAACAATGTTCTGTACTTTTTCGATTTAATAAAATTTTATTTGAAATAATAAATCCTTTTTATTATCTCGACCTCCTCACACTTCATTTCCCTTTATTTTGAAATGAACAAAAACGATTAAATGTAGCTTTAAAAATCTAAATATATTTACATTTTCATGTGCTACCTTTCACTAGGATAATGCAGATTAATAACTGGCATTTCCAAATTTCCAATTTGTTATTGAATTAGTTCTGCATCGCAACCGGGGGATGAACTCATCAGATCAGTTTCCTTCCGCTGAGTTAGGTTCAGCGGTTCGAGTAGGAGTTAGCTGCAATTTTGTAAAATAGCCTATTTGATTGCAAATTTAAGAAACTAAGAGTCATAACTTACCCAGCAAGGCTTCGGTCATGGTTTTGGATGTTCCGAAACTATTAAATAAGTAGAAATTTTCTTCTCATCCGCGACAGACTTTTTTGTTTTACATTGTATAGAGCGAGAAACAAAATGACAGGTCAGATCTTCAGCTTTAAACACTGAATTGAACTAATATCAAAATCAACAATGGAAGTATTTGAAACAAACTAATCTGCAATTTAAATTGATATTTTTAATTGTTGTTTCAAAAATAAATCTAATTTAAAGTGCTTTCAGTAAATTCAAAAATATTGTTGTTTTGTTGTTAAGCATCATTGCTGTTTCAACGCAATTTGTTTGATTACAACAAATAGAAAGCGCTTGTCAAAAATAACAAAAATAACTATTATTTTGAATAATTCTCTGCGTGTACTGTTCGATACCAAATTTAGAACGATATTGGTTTGTACAGGAAACTAGAACTGAGAAGACCCCTTTTTAAAACCTAGGATCTGAAAAGAATCTCGAGTATTGTCATTCATTAAATTAAGATTTGCTAGGGACTTGTTGAAGCAATACAGAAGACGCAAGTTAGTTTAATAGTTTAGTTGCGTCTTTTGGGCACTATATTTTAAAGTTACATCCTTTCTTTCTCACAGCTGTGTTCAGCCATTGGACCATAGTTTTACCTTTAGGTCACTTATATCTATATTTAGTTAGATATATGAGCTTGTGAATACTTGCTGATCATTATTAAGCTAATCGTACCAATTCGAATTAGCTATATAATTTAACGAAAATCGTTGGATCCCTGTTTTCATGGGAAATATTTGGTTTCTTCAAAATATTATTTGATTTGTTCGGCAATCGTCAGTAATGACTAGAAAAGAGTACAATTGAACCCATTTAGCAAAAAAGAATAGTACACAAATTTTTAACACAAAAAAGAGTACATGTACTCTAAAAAGAGTACGTCTGGTAACCCTAGGCTTATTTCCAAAAATCTTCCGTAGTCAGGATTTACAAAGTGGAAAATGATAATCGGTCCCAAAATAACATCCTGTGAAAAAATGAGAATTTTTGGTGAAGGTTTAGAGGTGGCGCAAAGGGCGTATGTGCAGTTTTCCCATTTTAGTGAACTGTGAAAAATTTTGGTATGCTTTTCAGCTTGTTTCGGTGATTTTAAGACCCTTAAGGGCAAAAAATCACCTCAAAATTGCGATATCTCCACTCCTTTAGATGATATTTGACGAAATATATATTATGCATGCGATTTTTGGCCCTTGAATAGGTTACGCTGGCTGATTAATATGAACCCAGATAAGCATATGAATAGCTGGGGAGAATTCCTATGCTAATAGAATGGAACAAAGAGCAAAGAAGAATGATAGAAAGAACAAAGAACACAGAAGAATGTAAGGTGGGATGGGTTAAACAGGTGGGAGGGTGAAACTAGTGATGCCTTGAGCGTAACTGAGGAATCTAGAAAACGATAATTATATTAGATGACTTCATTTTTTTCATTTTTTTTTCTCGGGGATGGGATTCGATCCCAGATCCTCAGCGTGAAAGGTGTGTGTTCTAACCACTACACCAGATCCAACCCCTTGACTTCTATTTAATATTACGTACTTCAGAAATATTTCGAGCAATATTTCTTCAAGTAGGGGAAGAGCACCAATTTTTTAACCATCTCTAGTTTTCGACCCATGTATACGATTTTATTGGAACTTATTGCAACTTTATTGGACTTTATGGAAACATTTCAATAACGGCTAAAATGTCCTTAATTCCATGCGAAGTTTCATCATTATTCTGCTGGTAGATATAGATAAATGCACGTCACTTTACTGCTTTAGTTCAATAATCGTTTGGTTGTTTTTTTTTTTGAATGATGATAGCAATATATCGAAAGGGACCGTTGCAAAATCTACATCCTGGAAATTCAGCTTCACGTAGTATCTATTAAATTCATAACTAATTTATATAATTATTTATATATACATAGGATATCCTGTGAAAATTCCTTCATGTAGCTCTGTCCTAAAAAATATGTTTCAGAACTGTGACGACTTAATTTTGGTTTTATTTGAGAGGTTTTCAACCTGAAGTGCTTTATCTTTTGCACCCTATAGAAGCTCGTGCACTAATTTGAATTTTGACTACCGATTTTTATCCTTCTGCTGTTGTTTATACACATCTATTTCAAATACAGATGTAGAACGATGTATTGAACTTCATCTGCATTTTCGTTTGTCCGAAGTTATGTGGAAGGTGTTGTGGCGAAAGTGAAGTATTGGAACCCCAAACGCAATTAATTCTGAAATGGCATCATAATCCAGAAATTCCTGTGGAAATTCTAACAAGAAGTATTATTGCTGGAAAGCAAAAATCGTTTATGGATTTACCTAATAAGCATATATCGTGTGGGATCAAAATCCGAACACCTAAGAAATGAATCTAAACCCTTCCACTTCATATAAAACTCCTTCTACAGTACTTACCCGATTTTGTCAGCCCCCGATTTTGTCTGCCCCCGATTTTGTCAGCTTTTTGACCCGATTTTGTCAGCCTATTTTAAATTTGTCGAAAAATTGTTATCGTCATATTATACCACTTTTACATTAAAATTGATGATGATGTTTGATGTCATGCACGCATGGGCGTAGCCAGAGGGGGCAATGGCAATGCCTTTTATTAAGTGTTAAAAATCGACATTCCAATCAGGGGAAGCCCCTGATAAAAAAACTGGCTACGCCCATGTCCATCGCCCTCTTAAAAGTCCATGTAACCATGTAACATGTCAAAATTTGAAAAACAGGAACAAAAAAAAAATGACGCGATTTTGTCAGGTTCCCCATTTTGTCAGCCTAAAATTCATCGAGGGGCTGACAAAATCGGGTCCTTACTGTATTTGTATGAAGTGTACGGATTTTGAGCCTGTATGGATTTGGGCCCCTCTGTAATTTCTTTCAGATTATAAAAGCAATTGCTGGAGTTATATCAAACGGACATTCTAAAATACTAAATGAATGTTAAACTTGCATATAATCACATCTCATACATCCAACCGAGATATTTTCACGGCTCCATAGTTGATTCTAATATAATATCATCAGTTACACCCTCCCTGTTTAACCCATCCCGCCTTGCATTCTTCAGTTGTTCTTTCTATCATTCTTCTTTGCTCTTTGTTCCATTCTACAAGCATAGGAATCCTCCCCAGCTATTCTTATTCGGGTTCATAGTAATCAGTCAGCGTAACCTATTCAAGGGTCAAAAATCGCATGCATTATATATATTTCGTCAAATATCATTTAAAGGAGTGGAGATATCGCAATTTTGAGGTGATTTTTTGCCATTAAGGGTCCTAAAATCACCAAAACAAGCTGAAAAGCATACCAAAATTTTTCACAGTTCACTAAAATGGGAAAACTGCACATACGCCCTTTGTGCCACTTCTAAACCTTCACCAAAAATTCTAATTTTTTCACAGGATGTTATTTTGGGACCGATGCTCATTTTCCACTTTGTAAATCCTGACTACGGAAGATTTTTGGAAATAAGCCCCACCCTATTGCTCGCCGCGTGACGCGAAAATCGTCTTTGGTGACATGAACGCACAGGTAGGAAGAGAGGAGATGTATAGACCGGTGACCGGGCGGAACAGCCTGCACGCCGTATAGAACGACAACGGCCAACGATGCGTCAACTTTGCAGCTTCTCGTGGTATGGTAGTCCGAAGCACCTTTTTCCCGCGCAAAGGCCACCTGGAGACCACCCGATAATCAAACCGAAAACCAAATCGACGAAACATTATTCTCCAACATCACTAATGTTCGCACATACCGCAGTGCGAATATAGATTCGGATCATTACCTAGTTCCTATATGTATGCGCTCATAACATACGGTTACCAATTCGCGTCGAGCGGCTACGGGTCTCAGAAGTAGCCCACATTACGTGCAGCAGTTGAAAGTGGCCCTACCAACGGAAGAGCAGCTAGGCGCCGCCACTCCTGAAGATGGCTGGAGGCACATACGATCCGCCATAATTAGCACCGCAACAACAGCACTAGGTTCAGCGGCTTTGAATCATAGAAACGACTGGTACGATGGCAAATGCGAGCAGTTGCAGGATGAGAAGAATGCAGCATAGGCGAGAATGCTGCAACACCGCATGAGAGCGAACGAGGCACGGTATAAACAGGCAAGGAACAGACAATCTTCCGGACAAAGAAGCACCGACATGAACGAGATCGCGAAGCGATGGAAGAGCTGTTCCGCGCTAAAGACACACGGAAGTTCTACCAGAAGCTGAACCGTTCGCGCAAAGGCTTTGTGCCACAAGCCGACATGTGCAGAGACTGTGCCTAAAATCTTCTCAAGAACGAACGTGAGGTGGTCGAAAGGTGGCGGCAGCACTACGATGGGCACCTTAACTACCGAGCGAGCTGCTAAAATACGGTGGTGATGCAGTAGCACTGGCTAGAGCGCTGCACTGGGCCATTTCAAGATTTGGGAGGAGGAAGTATTACCGGAGGAGTGGATGGAAGGTGTCGTATGTCCCATCTACGAAAAGGTCGACAAGTTGGATTGCGCCAATGGATCATTGAAGGTAGTTTTTGTCAGTGCTCACAGCATCAAAACAAAGGCGCCACTGTATATGGGATTTAACATTGTGACAGCATTGCTGTTCTGTCAAACACACAAGGCTACGGTGGCGCTATCTATGCTTTCCATAGCGGCCGTTTTGGTTATTTTAATGATCCATTATCGTGCGATAACAATTTCGAACGCCGCCTACAAGGTACTCTCCCAAATTTTATGCCGCCGTCTATCGTCAATTGCTAGAGAGTTCGCTGGACAATATTAGGCAAAATTTATAGACGAACGAGCTTCAACGGACCATATATTCGCCCTCCGCCAGGTGTTGCAGAAATGCCGCGAATACAATGTACCCACACATCGGCCTATGATACAATCGATTGAGATCAGCTATGGCAGATTATGCACGTATACGGTTTCCCGGACAAACTGATAAGATTGCTCAAGGTGATGATGAAGCGTGAGTGATGTGCGTAGTCCGAATGTCAGGAACACTCTCGAGTCCCTTCGAATCTCTTGATGGCCTTTCTTGTTTACTGTTCAACATTGCGTTAGAGGGTGTGATAAGAAGAGCGGGGATAGACACGAGTGGCACAATTTTCAGAAAGTCCGTCCAGCTATTTGGTTTCGCCGATGATATAGATACCGTAGCACGAAACTTTGAGACGATGGCGGGAACGTACATCCGACTAAGGGCTGATGCTAGGCGAATTGGACTGAACATCAATGTGTCGAAAACAAAGTTTATGATAGCGAGGGGCTCAAGAGAGGACGTGGCACGCCCCCACGACAGTGATGAAATCGAGGTGGTTGAAGAATTCGTGTGCTTGGGCTCGCTGGTGACCGCCGACAACGACACCAGCAAAGGAAACCAGAGACGCATCGTTGCTGGAAATCGTGCCTACTTTGGAGTCCGCAGAACTCTTCGATCGAGTACAGTTTGCCATCGCACGAAGCTAACCATTTTCAACCATAAATCAGACCGGCACAAGACGACGTGGTGGGCACCGGACAAGATGGGTCGACCAAATTGAGGACGATCTGCGGACCCTTCGCGTGGCTGGCGACAAGCAGCCATGGACAGAGTCGAATGGATACGTCTCCTACGTACAGCAGAGGCCACCCAGGCTTTGCCTGACTGGTAAGGTAAGTAAGCATCCTATTTTTAGTATTATTTGTTTACTTGATTAACACCTGTAATCGTGCATGATGAAATGTTGTTGCTAAAACTCCAAGTTCTAAGTTAAAACTCTCGACTGCAACTAGATTTGTAGCTTGGCTCACCGTCCAAACATTTGATTAATCCAAATTCAAGGTAAATACGAGAACACATGAAATGCTAAACGTAAAAACGAATGCACTAGAGCAAATCTCCAGAATGTTTTTCTCGATTCGCTACTGATCCAAGAAATTTCCAAGCGTAAAAATTGTTCAGGGATCCGGTAAATTCTTCTTGGTCAGTTTTTGTCCACCCCAATGCAACTGCAGAAAAAAAACTTATTCAAAGGATCCGAGCATGTTGTCGTACTCCCATGGAAGCAACGAGCCAACTCAACTACCAAGCCAGTGCTCGATTGAGTTTGAGCTCATCTATTTAATCAGTGCGCCGAGTTCGGAGTGAATAACTTTCCCCATTACTCTTTTGCCACCTTCTTCTGCAGCTAACGCTTTCCGAACTTTCCTCGGGCAAAAACTTTGCAATCAGGAAGAGGTTGTCTTTGAATCGGTAGGTTTACAGCAGAAAGTATGCAGGAAAGAAAAACTGCTTGAATCAACTGAAAAGCAACACACAGTGAAACCGCACGATACAACTATCACAATCCTCGGTTGTCTCCCCCCTGAAGCTATTGCTAAAGCTCCCCACAGGAAGAGCAAAAAACTCAAGCCCAGTCAAATGTAATTAGGAGTTGCAACAAACTGTAAACCGGAAATCTGTAATTTGGTTTTCAGCAAAATTTCGTTCGAAAACTTCGATATCCAACCGCCTGTCCTGCTAACCGAAATGCCACGGTCGAAAGGGACTGGATTGCAGCACTGGAAAATCTCGTTACAAATTGTATGCAAAATTTAACCATTCTTCAAGCAAAAACCACTGCAAATGAGCTGTAGTCGTCGTCGTCGTTTTCGTTCACGTCGTTGGGACTGTAGTTACCGTGGAATGGAAAATAGTTGTTGATGGGACACGAAACCGAATAAATTTAAACCGTTGTTCATCTGAATGGCCATTGAAGATGGCTCGTCTTTTAATAATAATAAATACACAGACAAACAGACGTTACACTCTCACCGATGTCCATCGACCACCTTTTAAACGGCCAATTCAAATATATGGTAGGTGGCCAATCCACCACCCGCAGCGCTCGCATCATTTATGTTCGCGTTTGACGTTTACACACTACCGCCATCTGTTGGTCCATCGGCCAAATACACCGATTTTAGCATTGGGCGCACATGTCTTCGTGACTATGATTTTGATCGCGGTTTGTTCTAAGTGTTACGTCTGTTTGTCTGTGATAAATATATCATGGACAAAAGCTTTTCGGAGACATGTAATGACGTACATAGCTCATGTTTCCGATATTGAATGACTTTGATTTTAACAAACCGGAATTTGATAATCCAGTGAAAAAATCCTTCGAGAACTTCAAAGAATTTCTAACGAGTTTTCTTTAAGGGTTCTTCCGATAAGAGTTTAACTAAGACTCACGCAAGAATTAATCAGTATTCCTTCAGGAAGTTTATCTGAATAACAAGTTTTTTGAATGGTATTCCAGACAATCCTTTTAGAACAGTGATTTTAAACTGTTTTTGAAGCTGCGACCCCCTTCGATGTTCTACAGACATACCACGAACCCTAGAAAACTGTTGTTTTTGAAATGAGAGTATATGGAAGCTGTTCAAAGATCTAACAATAAATCAAAAGATATTATTGATAAGCTTTACAAAGTAAAGTCTGCTATCGATAATGCATGCACTATATTTGCAGGCAATCTATCGAACATCTTTACAAGGGTTCTTTTGAAAAGAATCTTACTAAAATCTGATAAAAAATCTGGGCGTTGAAAAGTCATAAATTTGTCGAAAATATTTCAATGAGTATAACAAAGATTTCTTCGAGAACCATTTTCACAAGATCGAAAGATTTTCACAAGATATGAAATTTTTTTGCAGGTATCTCCAAGGATTTCACAAGAGTCCGCTAAGTTCTCGCCAAGCAATTTTTCAAGGAAATGTCCGGTATCCACCAAGCACCACTACTGGAAGCTGTTTTGAATTTTTAAAGAATCTTCATAATTCACTTCGGTACACAAATTATATCACGTTCCAAGGGGGATAGGGGGCCAGGCCTAGCGTGACAATTCTTACAAATTTTTTAGAGGACTCATGGAACGGAGTAAAGTGAAATGTTTGAACGGTACCTCATGCAAACCGTCGGAGTTATTTTTTAATTTGAACTTCTAGTCACCTCACGAACAACAGAAAATCGTACTTCTGGTTACCCCTTTGGTTATTTTGTTTTGATTCTGCGTACCGTTCCGCAACGTTCCATTGCACTTTACTCTGTCCCATGAGCTAAATGACGTTTCAACCATTTTTAACCCGTACAGGCCTGAGTGAAAGCAAAAATTCTGAAACCCTCACCGCTCAGCAAATTCTTAATGGATTCAAATGATTTTTTGTCAGTATACTGGCACTCATATCTAGTTTCTAGAAGTGGACAGAGGAAGGCGGAAATATTCCTGTGGCCGGAGTTATTCCGGTGGATCACTGGGTCAGGTCGGGTGAGAAGAGTGCTGTGCGTTTGTGCCCCTGTAGGTAGGGAAATTTCAAGTCACAGATAATTTCCGGAATCGGCTATAATGTGGCCACTACATGACGGAATTTAAAGAAAATTGCATGAGTTTAATCCTTTTGAGAAACGATTGAATTGGATTGCTATGAGTTTTGCATTTGATTGATCCTACAAATGACCATTTTCGGGTCCCGGGACACATCAAACTTACGATAAAGTGGCCAATTTGTATCTGAACATCTGTGCCAAGCTTATGGGAAGGCAGTTTAGTGCAAAATTATGTTTGATTTCTACTTTTCGAGAATTTAAACGGTTTAGTATCCAACAAATCTATAGCCGGTTCTTTCGGGCATTTCGTCCGAATGGCCACATCCTGTATATTTTAAACGATGCAAAACTCTTTATTTATAATGCTGAATATCAGAACTAAATGGTTTATGCAAATTAAAATGATTGTCATTGCACATAAATAAAGGTAACTTGGCATGTCCCAAAAAATAGTCCTTTTTCACCCGACTTGACCCAGTAACCCACCGGAATAACTCCGGCCACAGGAATATTTCCGAGTTCCTCTGGCTACTTCTAGAAACTAGGCATGTGGGCCAGTGAACTGACAAAAAATCATTTGAATCCGTTAAGAATTCGCTGAGCGGTGAGGGTTTCAGTATTTTTGCTTTCACTCAGGCCTATACGGGTTAATCTGAACAATGTGGGTATAAATTAAAAAGTGTTCAGATTAAATGCGGTCAAATCAATGGGGGTACCCGGTAATTGTTTTGATTAAAAAAAAACCGCTCCTTAAAATATTTGAAATGTCAATTTCTTACTTTTAATCATCACTTATCTACAAAGCATTTCGTATCTTCTGAGAAGTTGTCAGTCTCTCTAAGGGGTCCGCGGATTACCGGTTTGGAAGCCCTATTCTAGAACTTTCAATTATTTATCATGCATATACAGTACGGTAGAGACAAAAACACGCCTTGACCGTTTTTCCATACAAAATATTCTATTTGGGGGCCTCCACATCGGTTTATAAAACTTAGTTTGACTAAAAATTTTGCTGCAGTCCAGAGCCAGAAATAACAATAATTTTACACAGTAAAAAAATCACAATATTTCAAGAACAAAATTATATGTTACATATCTCAAATCTCCCATTGAACAGAAAAGGCATAATTTTTGTTTGATTTTTGTCAAAAACAACCAGTTGAAAAATATTATTTTCCAAACTTGTTTTTGTTATTGAACCGAACAATTTTGAATTTTGAAAGAATCCACTACAAATTCAACCATATGAGGTGGATGACAAGCAATGTATAATGTGAAAACTTATTGCTCTTTTTCATCGAAAATCGCTTAATTATCTTAATGTGTTCCGACAGGCAGTAGCTCCGCACCCTTTAAGGTGATTTTTTTAGGCGTTTGAAGTTTTGATAGTTGTTTTTTTCTATAGGAAATTAAAATGACATGGGAGCAAGACTGGGAATGCTAATAGTAGTAGGCTTTTAAAACCGTGAATCTCATCAAGTAGCCTATGTTGGGTACATTCATTTTCTAAATCAGTAGTGTCGTGGAATGCTGTAGTATCTGCAACTCAACCACCAACTGGTGCACTTTACATTCGGCTGATTCCACTTTTCCCAACTCTGTATGGGAGCTTTAGTTGTGTGTGTTTGTTTGTACAATTCATCGCCCACTGAACTTATAGATGAAAATTATTTCCAATTATTGTTTTTTATTTTCAAAATTTGCAAATAATTTTAGCCCTGGAAATGGAAGGTTGATTGCTTTGTTGTCTAAACAGCGAGCCATTTCAAGGATGCCTGTTCATACACGTACAGCCATGGCATTCCTGATATCAAATGAACATATGGGAACATGGGGACAAGCATGCAGCCACTTATCGAGATTTTTCCCGATTTTGTCAAATAATCGTTGTTGCAAGGCCATAATCAGATGCGGATTCCTTTTTTACTGAAGAAATAATTAAATCATATTTTCAACCACATGGTCCCAATATTATTAATTTACCTTTCCGATCAGCGTATCGGGTCACTTCAATCAGTGCACTATGGTCCAGGAATCAGTTTTACGCGGAAAGATGCATTTTGAGCTTTAGAATGAAACATTAGACAAAAACGGTCTTCTACAAAGTTGTTTATATTAGTTGAGCCCTTTGTTTGGTTTTATTGAAAATTAGGGTGGACCACATTTTCATAGAAATTGTGTAACTAACTTTCTTATTTGTAGAAATTATATTATACATGCTTCAGCAAAGTTGTAGACCATTCAATTTCAAGCAACTTTGCCAAAAAAAAAGTTTTTTTGTATCTCTTAAATTGACCGATTTAGAGCTTTTTTCCTGCAGTGACATAGGGTGGTCCGAACAAAACTGGTTTTTTGGCTCTAGTTTTCAATTCAAATTTCTCATCAAAGTAGTCTATGAAACACTTTTAGAGCTTTAAAAAATGCGTAATTTGGTGGGTGAAGAAACTCGCTATCTCCTTCCGTTTAGGAGTTATTGTAGTTTTTCTCTCAAAAACATGCCTACTTTGATTGTGAATATCTCTGATTGGGTCAAATATAAAAAATATCTTTTGACAGCGTTCAAAAGACAAAATAAAATTGTACATTATATCAAAAAATTACAGATGTGTTATTTTTGTAACTCTAATAAAACGTCTTGAAAATCAAATGTTTTTTATCACAAAAACTTTAATAACTTTTGAACTAAAATAGATATCAGTAATCTTTTTGCATGAAAATTTGCGTTTTGTTAAGTTCTAAAAGTCGTTCATAGTCGACTTTGACGAGAAAATAATATTAAAAAAACTAGAGTTGAAAAACTTATTTTTGTTGGACCACCCTGCGATGATTAGAAAAAATGCTCTAGATTGGTCAAATTTTGAGCTACAGAAAAACTTTTTTTGGCAAAGTTGATCAAAATTTCAAGTTCTACCGCTTTGCCAAAGAGCATATACCAGTATTTTTGCAAATTAAAAAGCTGATTATATGATATGTGTGATATTGTGGACCACCCTAGTTTCAAATGACACAGTATGAAAGCTTACATTTTTAGAAACAATTTTGTAGAAGATCATTTTTGTCTAAAATTTTATTTTCATGCTCAAAATGCAAAATAATAAAGAAATACATACTATGAAAATCTTCAAAACAGTTTCAGAGCCCTACCTTTCTTATTTCAGATTTCTCGTCAAAGCAGTCTATGAGCGACTTTAAGAACTTAACAAAACGCAAATTTGCATGCAAAAATATTGATGATATCTATTTTGGTTCAAAAGTTATTAAAGTTTTTCTGTTTAAAATCCTTTGTTTTTCAAGGCATTTTATTGGAGTTACAAAAATAACACATCTGTAATTTTTTGATATAATATACAATTTTATTTTGTCTTTTGAATGCCGTCAAGAGATATTTTTTATGTTTGCCCCAATCAGAGATATTCACAATCAAAGTAGGCATGTTTTTGAGAGAAAAACAACAATAACTCCTAAACGGAAGGAGATAGCGAGTTTCTTCACTCACCAAATTACGCATTTTTTAAAGCTCTAAAAGTGTTTCATAGACTACTTTGATGAGAAATTTGAATTGAAAACTCTAGAGCCAGAAAACCAGTTTTGTTCGGACCACCCTATGTTACTGCAGGAAAAAAGCTCTAAATCGGTCAATTTAAGAGATACAAAAAAACTTTTTTTGGCAAAGATGCTTGAAATTGAATGGTCTACAACTTTGCTGAAGCATGTATAATATAATTTCTACAAATAAGAAAGTTAGTTACACAATTTCTATGAAAATGTGGTCCACCCTAATTTTCAATAAAACCAAACAAAGGGCTCAACTAATACAAACAACTTTGTAGAAGACCGTTTTTGTCTAATGTTTCATTCTAAAGCTCAAAATGCATCTTTCCGCATAAAACTGATTCCTGGACCACTGTGCAGTGTGGCGCATCATCAGCCAAATTGCTGACGGAATCGCGAAAACTCGACCGTGAGAAAAAGTGGCATAGCATAAACACAACCTAAACGCACATAAATCCTTTACGTTTCAAACATTATACTAAAATACCCTCCACAATAGATAACACTTGCCGGGTGGCATAGCCTCATAAGCCTTTTCATAGCTTCATCGGCCGAATTGAGAAAACCGCGGAACTGAAACAATACGTGAAACGAATTCAAAAACACATTTAATCGCGCGCAGAGCTTGCTGCGATCAATGATATGGGAACTTTAATTTTAACAAATTTCCTATACGAAAATAAATACGTATGTGGTTGTATATAGTGTTATGTATTGAACTTAATTAGTTTAATACTTACCATTCCGGTTATCACTTAAGAAAATATCATGGAAGAACATAAATCGCTACAAAAAATAGATTGTGGGTCGCACGTATCTACAGAATCCACGCAAATAAATTAAACTGTTAAATGTTTTACTACTTTTGTTTGGGTATTTTCTTGGACATTCAAGCTGCTTTTGATAATGTGTCTTACGATGCCATATTGAAAGCTACACGAAATCATGGGCTACATACAATGGTTACAATCTGAGAGGGAGGCACAGATACCACACATGAAACATGACACAATTTTTTTTCAAACTGGCAAGATAACTCCAACTTACCAAAGACAATCAAGGCAGACTTGATGAAATCGCTGGTTTGTGTACATTCGACTCATTTTTTTTACATTTTTGTAGTGTACCGTCGTTGGGGGTGACAATGGGTCAAAAAGGGATATGTACGATTTATTTATTGAATAACTATCGTAGTTTAACTCCAATAAACTTCAAATTTGGTGTGTATGTACTTTGATGGTACATTAACAACTGTTCAAAAAATTAAAGAAAAATATTTATTCACAGCGGCACCACAAGGGAATGAAAAATGACCCAATCTCACCCCATAGAGGGGGTGACATTGGGTCACTGTAATTGAAATAACTTGTTTTTGAGAATATGCTTGCAAAACCGTTCTCAGCTGAAAAATATTGATGAAATACGATGCAAACAAGACGAAAAGATATCTAAGATGTTTCACAAGTATGATAAACCCACTCAAAAGAACGATTATACCAATAAATTGAAGAGCTATGAGAAAAAATATGTAAATCCAACATTTATCGTCAAGTTCTTGTTTTTTTTTTCCTCAAATTGTCTTCAAAGTCTCATCCCCATTGCCATAAAGCCTATTCATTTTCCCCAAAGGTGTAGTGAAACAGTGATTATTTTAAACCTTCGCAAATAGTTAAATATCGGTGCGACATTCCACGATCAATACATTTCAGGCAGATGTTGACGTCATAATCCCGGTATTTCAGCGATCCAACTCATTTGTACTTCCGTTAGATGTTTCTATAATTTGAAAACACTGATAAATAATTAAATTAAAAAAAAAAAGAAATCCATTTGATAAAATTTTACGATGTTGCTGCGCACGAAATACAGTTGCTGGTTTGAGAAGTTGTCAAAATGCGTTGCACTGTTATTCAATGCATGGAATATTCAAGTAGATTTGTTTCATGTTTCAGAGATGCTGTATTTAGAAAGAATAAACACATCTTAATGAAAAAAGAGAACACCCGGCACCGTAAAATGTCAAAAAAGTGGACTTGCAATTTCATTTACTATCGTTCTTGCTTGACCCAATCTCACCCCCATTTCTGATGTTTTAGACACCATACCGAAAAAAATGAAATTTTTGTGGAAAAATCAAACAGATTCCGGAAAATACGTGTAAAGTGTAATGAAAAGACTTTCAACCTTCTACTAATATAACGATAGAGCACAGACAAACAGACGTAACACTTAGAACAAATCTCGATCAAATTCATAGTCACGAGGACATGTACGCCCAATACTAAAATCGATGTGTTTGGCCGACGCGCCAACAGATGGCGGTAGTGAGCAAACGTCAAACACGAACAAAAACGATGCAAGCGCTGCGGGTGGCAGATTGACCACCTACCATATTTTCGAAGCAACCGTTAAAAAGGTAGTCGATAGACAACGATGGGAGTGTGACGTCTGTTTGTCTGTGGATAGAGGTTGAAGTAAATGCGTAATACTTTGCACAGAAGCAATTAAATGCTGTAATTTTTTTCTAGTTTCAACATACAAGTTTGTCGATGTAGTAAACAAAAACTACTATTTCTAAAAATGTTTTGATCAATTACGTGCTTTTATCATATTTGTTTATTGTTTAAGAGCTGTCTTTGTGAGCCGGGCTCACAGAAATTTTGTATCGGTTACAATGATAATTGGATTCATCAAATGCTCAGAAGCCGTTATCTTTTCTCGATATTGCGTCACAAGCTGCGATCCCGATGCCCTCACTTATATGGAATCTCGTAGCAGATATGCGTTTAACCCCTCTACCGGCAGCTTCATTTTTAACCGCTAAAATAATATTCAAACCGCGATAACTTTTTTGTTTATCAATGTTTTTGCACCATTTTTTCACAAGCTCTCAAAAAAACTCTTCTGGTTTTAGAATATGTGTCGATATTGATCATTGGTCATCTGGATCCGAAGATATTCTGAAATTCCTTGGGGGACCGACGCGTAGCCATAACTCACGTAAATATCTCAGGCTACAGAATTTTTATCGTATTCGAATATTCACTCCTCGGAATGATACATTAATGCGAGTATGTTGTGAAAAAATGAAGCAATTTGGTGCAGCCGTCTTTGAGTAATGAGCATTTATGTTCCTGGTACCACCCTGGACAAATGAAGATTTTGAAAACTCTAAAAAAACTAATATCGTAATTTTCAGATTTCTCCAAGAATACTGAACCGATTAGTATGATTTTTTCAGAGTAGCTCCTCATTTCCTGACATTATATAGTACACATTTTATTTTTTTGATAAATTGACCAAAAACAAAATGGCCGCAAAAGACATTTTGTATGGAGAATGCCGTTCCCACAAGGAACATCGGAATATCTTAATGAATAGATCACCAATGATTAATACCGACACGGATCCTTAAACTAGAAGAGTTTTTTGAGGTCTTGTGAAATAATGGTGCAAAAATATTGAGAAACAAAAAAGTTATCGCGATTTGAATATATTTTTAGTGGTAAAAAATGAAGCTGCCGGTAGAGGGGTTAATAATAGCTTTTAATGATTTGTCGACGACTATCTAGCTGTGCTAGTTGATATGAGCATAAGCACCCTGTTCGACCTGATGCAAAGTGCTCTTCATGAAGTCGAGGGTTAGGGTCGTCAATATGGCCTTTCGGTTAACCCGAATAAAACATCAATTGTTCTTTTTACGGAAAGACGAAAACGCGTGGATTTCGACTTTCACGTCTTTTTGGCTTATGTGAGTATGGCAGTTCAGCAATGAAAAAAGTTTGAAAATTTGGTGGCCTAAAGACGGTTAATATGGAAATTACTATAGGAGAAGAGATATGCATGAGTTTGTTTGCTATTATTCAGCATCATATGGGATTATATATAGCCCTCTAAACATCTACAAAAATCCCAAACAAAATTAGCTCAAACGGGATTTGTTTCTTAAATAACACATCATTGAAGAATGAGTTTCCAATATGGGGTGATAAGTTTGTATATACATTTCAATACCAGCATGTTTGGAACATTTCTCAAAATTTTTCCAAGTAATTTTCATATAAACCTACATTGTCTTTGGGCCACCTTTAAATCACCACCGAAAAAGCTCAAAGTTTCACAGAACACTATTTAACACTATTTAATACAGAAGGAAGATATGGAGATTGGATTTTCAAAAATATTTTTAAATTTTGTATCGCCCAAATGATCAGTTTCAGTTCATTCTAGATTCCAAACTTACCTGGGTACCAACTAATTGAATCGTGAATCAAAGAAACTTGCATGGGCTCTTGTGCCTATCTTCTAGAGACATAGATCTTCTTATTTTTCAAACAACTAGGTCGTGGATTTTATAAAATCCATAATTTATAACACAGCTTAGATATAATACCGAAATACTGAGTCAAAAAGTCAATCTGTGCCAACAAAATTGCACGCTGACAACGACAAGAACAATAAATGGAGTAGAAATACAAAGCTCATCGAAGTGGACACAAAAAAATCTGACAGCAAGTAAAAAAAAAACGAAATTGCATCAACCACCCACCACAGAAAAGTTACATTGATGAAGTTGTATCTACACGGAGAAAATGAAGTACTCAAAAGTGAGTTCATTCCACTCAATTCCGGGGGTTCGTGCGTTAACCTAATTTTGAGTTGATGGGGTAGAAGTAGTTTTCATTTGCAGCCATGCGAAAAAATACCTACTGGCTAAGTTCTTTTCACTCAACCGACAGATCAAATAACTCAACTTTCAGTACTATGCCACTTACTCAAATTTGAGGTAACGCACAAAGGTTCGGTTTTTGGGTTGTTTTGCTCTTCGCTCTCTGACAACAATAGAAGGAGCGAATGAAATAGGAAGAGAAAAATAACTCAAAAGTAAGTTAAAAAATACTCAAATATGGGTTTTCCGTTTTCTCCGTGTAGGGAGTCGATGCCGGTTATGGACCCTTTGCGTATTATGGACCCCCTATGGAAAAACATCAAATTAACACTCAAAGCAACCTTATTCCTATGAAAATCCACCGGGGGAAGTTCGATTACATTGTTAGTCAGCAGTTTCAGGCAAAATATTTGGTTTGAGACGCATAAATACAGATATTTAAACAGTTTTGTAAATGAAACCACACAAGAGGGTCCATAATACGCATTTCCAGGTGGGTCCATAATAGGCTTGTCGGCAGCCAGCCGGATTACATGGGAATCAAATGGATGGTCCATATTAGGAAACGTCAAATTTGTAAACATTTCTATTATGGACCCTCCCGGAGTCAACAACAGTTTTTCAAATGCATATTTCGCTGGAAAAATCGAATGATTTTGTATGTTTCATAGGCGTACTATGAAGTAAAGACATTGAATTTGTTGTTAGACTCCACAAAACGTATATGCGTCTGAGATATCATTGCGGAAAAGCGTCGAGAATGAATTTCAGCTACTAAGGGGTCCATTACTAGCATTGAAACCCTACCTATGATTCAGTTCGAAATCAGAACGAAAGGCGAACTTTTTCCTGGCGCTCGCTCCCATCGACATCCCATTGCATTGGAGGGGCGCACAATCAGAAGCACATAACAACGTCCGTTCGAAGCATCATCCATCCATCCATCCATCGGTGGACGGATTGGAGCACAGTTTTGATTTATCCAGTTATTCTTTGCCCTGTCACAATACCGGGGCATCTTTTCCGGTTCGGTTGCAGCCTCATTTCGGGAATCGGAATTCGAAGACTAACATAGTTCTTACGGTTTTTTTTTGCCTCTCGATTCCCGATGAGCTCATGGATGGTTGAATGAGGATCAAGAGTTGCTTGTCTCAAAAAGAATTCATGGGATGAATTCCTCTTTTTTTTGTACATGGGAGAACTATTGAAAGTAGTATCTTTGTAGGCATCTGTTCATTAGGCGGATGGGGCTTATTCCATTCCATTTGAGCTATTACCACCAATGTTTTCTACTTTTGAAATAGCGCATACCTGGGAGGGAGAAACCAATACAAAATTTCTGTACGTCATAGTGAGCTGGGATTCCGCTGTCACGAACTGTCACTGTGAGCCAAGATTTCAGTGACAAAAATCGAATGAAAATCAATTCATGCACACAATGCAAGTAATGTCACGTGAGCACCATTCAATCGGATTGAATATAAAGCATTGGAAAACGCATCGTTCTACTTTTTCCAATAAAAATGAATATGTAGTGCATAGAAAATTGTGGCCCTTTTTCCATGTTTGTCAGGAAAAATCGAAAGTACACAACAAAAGAAAACTAGCGATTTTTCCCAAGCCTGCCTTGATTGTTGTTGGCAAGCTGGAGTTATCTTGCAGTTCAAACAAACATTGTTCTATATTTCGTGTGTAGTATCGGTACCTCCCTCCCAGGAGCATACCATACAGTTGTAATCAAGATCAGATGGAAAATTAGATCATGCGTTAAACGATCATTTCAAATTTGCTTTGAATTAATTCCTTCATTAGTATCATTTTTAAGATAACATTTATTTCTTATTTCTAAGTGTTCTGTTGTAAACAACACGTCCATCCCAATTTTGAAAAACTCAATTGAGCTTTTATTAACATTTTGTTAAAAACATATTTCATTTCATTTGCCGTAGCAAATCAGATTTTTTACAGGTTAGTTGATTTTACCTGCTTATAAGAGAAATATAAACGCTTTCAATTAACTTAACCTAAATATATAACGAATTAATCGTGGCAACGATTTTTGTCTAAATTTACTAATATTTTTTTTGAAATTTTTGCCAATGTTTCAACATTGGGTATTCTATGTCACCCATTAGAACAATGCCGGTGAGGAAGTTTTAGATTCGTTTTCAAAATTCCGCAGAGAATTTTTTCTGGTATTACAACAGCATACAACATGGCTGATCTGAAAATTAGTGTGAAGATCAAAAGCTTGTACTTAAGACAATGTTTTGATTTTCTATTAATAAGGGGATAGAGACATTTTACATAGTTGTTACATTTGGCTTGAATGCCCTCAATGTGATTTTTGAAAGTTAAATTTTTATCTAGCCCTAGATACTTAACTTCACCTGACCAATTTAATGAAACCCCTCTCATCGTGACAACATGTCTACTTGAAGGTTTCAAATAAAGAGCTTTCGGTTTATGTGTGAATATTATTAGTGGAGCTTTGGAAGCATTAGGAGAAATCTTCCATTTTTGCAAGTATGAAGAAAAAATATCCAAACATTTTTGCAATCGACTACAGATGACACGCAGACTTCGTCCTTTGGCGGAGAGGCCTGTGTCATTTGCAAACAAAGATTTTTGACATCCCTGAGGTGACTCAGGTAAGTCAGATGTGAAAATATTGTATAATATTGGTCCCAATATGCTGCCTTGAGGGACATCAGCTCTTACAGGGAATCTTTCAGACTTGGAGTTCTGATAATTAACCTTAAGTGTACGATTTGAAAAATAACTTTGAATTATTCTAACAATGTATGTTGGAAAATTAAAGTTTTTTTTAAAATTTTACGATCAAACCTTCATGCCAAACACTGTCGAGTGCTTTATCTATGTTTAGAAGAGCAAGACCAGTGGAACAGATTAAATTTGTTACACGTGAAAGTTAATGAGTGGTCGAATGTCCATGGTGGAATCCGAACTATTAATTGGCTAAAATTAAATTTTCGTTGATGTGAACCATCATTCTGCTCAAAATAACCTTTTCAAAAAAGTTTACTGATAGAGGAAAGCAAACTGATTGGACGTTAGCTAGAAGCTTCTGCATGATTTTTGTCTGGTTTTAAAATTGGTATAACCTTAGCATTTTAACATTTACCAGGAAAATATGCTGATTGAAAACATTTGTTAAATATATCAACTAAAAATGATAAGCTACTTTCTGGAAGTTTCTTGATGAGGATGTAGATAATTCCATCATCGCCAGGAGCTTTCACATTTTTGAATTTTCTAATAATAGTTCTCACTTCTTCCAAATCAATTTTTCAGGAATTTTCGAAAATGTTCTCTTGATTGAGAATATTTTCGAAGTCCTGAGTAACTTGATTTTCGCAATTAGTTAGTAATAATTTGTTTTCCTCTTTCAAAGCCGGTATTGGCTTCTGCGGTTTATTCTAAATTTTAGATAATTTCCAAAAGGGCTTAGAGCCAGGGTGTAATTGAAAATTTATTTTTTCAAAATTTTTGTTACTTAATTGTGAAAAGCGTTTCTTGATTTCTTTCTGCAAATCCTGCCATATAATTTTCATAGCAGGATCGCGAGTGCGTTTAAATTGCCTTCTCTTCACGTTTCCAGGACGGATCAAAAGTTTAAGATCATCGTCTGTAATCACAGATTCAAATTTTGGATTTGTAATGCTCCTGGGCTTCAACAATTTTGTTAAAGTTTGAAGAGCATTGTCAATATCATGTTTTGTTTGTAAAGAAATGTTAACATCAAGATTAGAGTCAATATATGTTTCATATATATTCCAGTCGGTTCGAAAACAATTGAAAGTGGAGCTGATTGGATTGAGAATCGCTTCATGGGATATTTGAAATGTAACAGGGACATGATCAGAATCAAAATCAGCATGAGTAATCAGTTGGCTACAAAGATGACTAGAGTCGGTTAAGACCAAATCAACCGTAGATGGATTTATAGAAGAGGAAAAACATGTAGGGCTATCAGGGTATTGAATTGAGAAATATCCTGAAGATCACTCATCAAATAAAACTTTGCCATTTTAATAGCTTTGAGAATTATTCCATGACCGATGTTTGGTATTAAAGTCACCAATGACAAAAAATTTTGACTTATTACGAGTCAATTTTCGCAAGTCAGTTTGGAGCAAATTAACTTGCTGTCCAGAGCATTGAAAAGGCAAATAGGCAGCTATGAAAGTGTATTTACTAAACTGTGTTTCAACAGAAACACCTGAAGTTTCAAAAATTTTAGTTTCAAATGATGAAAACAGTTGATGTTTTATACGCCTATGAATGATGATTGCAACTCCCTCATATATCTTATCAAGTCCATCATTAAGATAAACAAAAAAGTTTAGATCTCTTTTGAGTTTGGATCTAAGTGTTATATAAGTTTCAGTAATAACTGCTATGTGTATTAGAGTGGTTCAAAATATCGTTTTTGCTCCACACCGCTCATTCGATTCTAAATCAAATTCTGAGTATCCTCCCAAAATTTGAACTCATTTGGATGAAAACTGAGATTGCACAAGCCCTTTAAAGTTTATATGGGAATTACTATGGGAAAAGCAAGCAATTCATTCAATCGGTCATAGTGTTTGCCCATGTGCTCTTGAGGATTCGAACTACGTTGATACTGTAAGATACATTCATCAGCTACAACTTTGCCGAAGACCGTTTTTACATCGGACGCCCCAGTAATTAGTTATTGATTTATGAATGAGTTGTAAAACTTTGGCTATAATTATTGGGCTGCTCTGCAGGCATCACTGGATATATGCCGTAAAACATAGTAGCCATGATTTGTGCGTGCTATCTTTCGCGCCAGGTGCAGCAATGTTGCCTGTTCAGAAGTTATATGAGCACTGTTGTAGAATTTGTGACTATATATAAATCAATAACTAATTACTGAGGCGTCCGATCTGAAAACGGTCTTCGGCAAAGTTGTAGTTGATAAATGTATCTCACAGTATCAACGTTGCTCTAATCCCCAAGAGCACATGGGCAAATACTATGACCGATTGAATGAATTGCTTGCTTTTCCCATAGTAATTCCCATATAAACTTTAAAGGGCTTGTGCAGTCTCAGTTTTCATCCAAATGAGTTCAAATTTTGGGAGGACACTCAGAATTTGATCTAGAATCGAATGAGCGGTGTGGAGCAAAAACGATTTTTTGAACCACTCTAATGTGTATGTTATTAGCTGTAAAAAAACAGCTCTTCCTCTTTACCATGCAAAGAACGATCATTCCAATCTAAAATACTTAAATTGTTATTTGGATCCATTGAAAAAACGAAATCCAATAACAATTTGAATGGTAAAATTTACACCTGCATGGACTGCTTCAGTCATAGTGGTGGGTTTGCATCAATCATTAGATTCAATTGTTCAGTTAGAAAATTAAAATCAGAGGCAGACATGTCACTTGAAGTGGGTACATTATCTGATGATTTTCCGTTAGAATTTTCGGTAGACGAAGAGGCGGAGTAGAAGTTTCCTGTAGCGGCAGGGTTTTTCATCCATTTGATTTGAACCAATTACCAACGGTTACACGTAGTATGGAAAAGAGAGGAGTTCAAATCACCGGCTACGATATCGGCAAAGGATTTTCCGTGGGTAGATACATTCGAAATTAAAAGATCCGAACGGCTACCCGTCGAATTAAAATTAATTTGTGAATGAGTATGATTATAATCTTGCTAATGGGTATGATTCTTGATCAAGCGATCGTTAACTGAAAAATTAGCATTGTATCGAACCAGGTAAATTCCAGAAACGACCGTTATCGTAACGGATATTACTGTTCATTTGCCTGGCACGAGCCTCGACGACTCGCCTACGCGAAGGGATAGCCTTATGACTTATGATTGCCCCAGCAATTGGTGCATATGAACTTATCGGTATCTTCCTTCACTGGACAGACGACCTCGGCATGAGAAGAACCTCCGGAAATCATACATTTAGCTTCCATGCGGCAATGTGTTGTACCATGACCCAACTTTTGGCACCGATAGCACTGAGTCTTGCTTTTTATAAAGCATTAATATTATTTAGATCATTTTTGTTAAAGTGAACTAAATAATATTCTTGAGAAATCCTTTTCCGACGAATGCTAGATTGGGTTCTCTTTTTCTTAATGATCACTTGGACTGGGGAAAATCCAAGTAAATAATTTATTCCATTTTTGATTTCTTCAGGTGACTTATAGTCACTTGAGAGACCTTTCAAGACGACTTTGAAAAAAACGTTCAGTTTTGTCGTCATAAGTAAAACATTTGTGCTTCTTCTCTTCAAGATGTTTGAGAAGAAGTTCGCGTTCGTTAAGAGATTCCGGAAATACGCGACGGTCTCCTTTCTGTGTGATTTAGAAGGAAACCTTGATTCTCCTAATGGAGTTCAAGATCTCCTGCCTAAATCCCCCAAATTCGGAACAACTGACCACGATAGGCGGCACTCACTGGAATCAAAGAGCCTGGGCTAGAGGCTGCTTCGATTTGGTGTTCGGATAATTTGTCTAGAGCATCGAACTGATTTCGATAAAATTATACATTTCCCCCTTGGAAGAAAGTTTGCATTCCGGAGAAACGTCCTTTCTTCCATTCTTGCCACGTTTAGTGACGTTTAATCCCACTTTTTTGGAAGGAAGTTGTGAATTCAGAGATTCATCCTTCCTTTTGTTAGTAGTTGCAACCATGTTGAGTGAATAAACGAGAGAAGACGAGACCTCCTCAGAGTTTTTTTTTTCCAAGACGGTGTCCAAGAAGGATTACCACCGCTAGCTTTCGCCAACGGGTCCAACGAAAAATCGAAGCATGGGTCTTAACGAGGATCGCAAAGGGATCAATAGTAGAAAAATAGTACTAAAACGTACTGTTTTAGTAGCACTGAGAAGTACTGATTTATTGCTTTAGGTAGTTCTTAAAACTTCCAAGAGCGGAGTGAATTCGTATACGCCCAGCATGAAGGTACGATGCGCACTGGCACAGCAGAAAGAATTTGGGTAGGTATAGTATGTGTGTACTGTTGAGAATATGATTGTTTGTTGGAACGAATGTGTTGTCCACCAAAAAATTAAAATTTGCGTGTGTTATGAGCACGACTAATGCTTTAAATCCCGTACCAAACAAATATCGGTTCAATCGTTCATATGCATGTCAGAAAATAAAGACTCCATATCGTCATTGTCACGTTCAAATCACATTACCCTACTCATTTGGTAAATCGATCCAGGCTCACCACACGCACACTCGACCCGTCAGAAATATCCATCCGTGATGAAAGCAAACATTCATGTGGCCATACGAGTGCACACCGTGCGCCATACAAATAACAATTGTCAGTTAGCCGCAAATTTCAACGGTTTTTCCGAGCCTCGACCACAAAGCGGCCGTTGTTTGATATGTTTTTATTAAGATAGATAAATACTCACAAACAAGCGCGGTTTCAGAAGAACAATGTTTAGCTTGGATGCGCATTGTGGCCTCAATAGTGCGGTTTTCTGTATGGCAGCTAAATCAATTAGCCTTTAAATACCCAATGAAATAATGAGACTTGAGCAATAGTTTGATAATTTTTAGCAAAAAAAAAATCCAAATAGCGCCATTTTTGCCGGTGAATTGATAAAACTAATCAAGATAAATTGGAAATTATCAATTAAAAATTGTCAATATTGACATATAAACTATAATTAGGCAAGAAAAAACAAAAACAAAATAAGTACTAAACTATAGGCCTTTTCATGTGATAGGTCCGTCTATGCATTTGTTTACATCGGTGGAGGACCGGTGCATACACGAGGCTGTCATTTTCATAGAAGAACTGTCAAAGAGCTTTTTGATCAGCTGTTTTGGAACGTCATGTGAATAGGCCTATAAAGAAATAAGCACTAGATAACCAAAAATTCCAACAAAGAGATTGAAACTAAGCACTGAAAAACACGAAAAACGATAATGAAAAATAAAAAAGGCACTAAAAATTCAAAAGTTCATAATAAAAAAATGCAGAAACTCATTGTTATGTATAAGATTTAAAGAACTATTTTTGATTTTATTGTAAAATTTCTTGGAAAACTTAATTTTTAATTGTTGATTTTCAATTTGTTGCTATTTTTGCAAGTTTTGCAACAAAAAATATGTTTCTAAAATGCGGTTTCAGAATTATTAATTGCTAATTTATTCCCAATTATTACTTGGATCAAATGATTGTATTGTTTGTATATGGATAACTAGTGATTTAGACTAGTGATGGTTATCCTTTCACTAGAGCACGATAATATTTTCCCGTTCCCATGTGGAACGGGTTTCACTCGACTATCAGAGCCCCATGGATGCGGTGTGGCACAAATTAACAATTTTTCAATTCAGAAGCACTTCCGACTTGAACGAAAAATATCACGTCCCCGACGACACGCTGGATCTCGGCAACTTTTGCGTGAATTTTTCCTTCCATTCTATTCCCAAAATGAAATTTGTCACCACGCTACGCTGCACCTTCAGTAATTAAATTTCAAGTTTTTCCTCCAACTTGCAGGATGCTCTGGGACTTTGCAGTCTAACTAGGGTGAAGCGGAGTTACACCGCAGAGGAATTATATTGCCTGGTTATGTTGAGAAAATTTTCTTCGGTTACGAATATCGAATATGCTTTAAAATCTTTGACTGAAGAAAAATAAAATGCATCTGTTCAATATATTATTATTACCCATGACCATATATTCATATTCAGCAGAACATTTCGTGTGAAATTGCGAAAGTTGTTTAAAATTAAATCAGGTCTTACGCATTTTTGACCCAATCTCACCCCCAACGACGGTCGTAATAATAATGATTTGGGTGGAATTGACCTGAGTTTCCATTAAACGCAATCACCCTAGAGTGATGCTGTTCCGACTGGTGTTGCTCCTCCAAGTTTCCAAAGCACAGCACAGAAACGTGTCTGGCACAAATCTGACGAAATTCGCGCCTGGGCTGATGAACTTTTCCAGCAAAATTTTCGGTTGATAGGTATGCAATTTTCGTCATCGTAATAATAAATGAGGGGCCTTCATTTGGCTTGCGGTAATGTTCAAGCTGTCGAGGTTCAAATTTCGATACGGTTTGGAAATTTGCTAATATCCAGATTGCTTGACTTCCAAAAGCGAAGAAAGTTCGTAGTTAATAATTGTGAGGGTGCTCTTGCAAGCTGAGAAGCAGTCTCTGTCGCAGTCTGGATGTAATGTCAACAAGAAGAGGAACAAAAAATGAAATTATGAGCATTTTGTGGTTTCGCATGTGGAAACGCACTCTTTTGAACATAGGGATTCAATTAATTAAGTAGCATAGTATTCTTTGCCTGTCTTACTGAAAAATTAGTAATATCTTTGAAGATTGTTTTGTGCGGAGTTTTCATTACATTAATTTGACGATGAAGAACTTGTAGTGGACCTGAAGTCATCCAGACGACTGCCTTGAAGCTGTGTTATATAGTTCTAATGTTACATCAACGTTTGCGCCAACTACACAAACAATGGGTAACATTTCCCGTCTGTTCATCCAAACCAAGGCAGGTTCATTGTACTCTGTAGCGAGGGGCTGAACCCGCCTTGATCCAAACCGTGCAGTCAGAGATTGTGGGATAAAAACCGACACATAAAATGCACCAAAGTCGTTTTCTCATACAAAATGGTCAACTTCAGATCGCTCACATTTCACATCTCCGCCGTTTTTCAACCGATTGGAAAAGTTGTGTTTGGTTGTTTGGTTATCGGTTGAGAAACGGTGAAGATACAGTACTGGATGTGAAACTAAGATACTTTGCATATTTTGTTTTTTTTTTCAAAATCGATCTAGATTAACATTTGGAAAGGGTCAAAGTTTTTTTTTTACTTTTTTTTATAAACCCGTATAACTCAAAAACGGTAAGACCTACAAAAAAGTGTTGTATGGGGGACTGTCGTGAAATTTCCTGACGTTTTAAGAAATTGAAAAAATGAAAAACATTTTCTACACTGCAAAAAAAAAAATGATTCAAAACTTTAAAGTCGATTTGAAAAAACCGCCACTTCAGATTTTGATCATCCTTAGCAAAAAGTTTCGTAATTAAATTTACTTAAAGTCGTCCATACATTGCAAATTGGGCATATTTCAGAGAAAAAAGTTTATCTATCATTGAATTTTTTAAGTCCAAAATGATTTTTTTACTTTATTTTTGTTTCGCTTCAAATGTCTAGTATGATCATATTTTCAAGTGATAAGTGAGTTTTAATCACAAAATAGATTATATTTGTTTTATTGGGAGTAGTTAACAGAAATAAAACGGAATTATACAGAGTTTTTTTTAATTAAATTCAATTGATCTTGCACCATACCGCTTATGAGAGAATAAACTCCGTCTAACAATCCGATGGGTTTTTAATGGTTGGAAAGATATCACAATAATATTTAATTTCTTATTTGGTCAAAGCCAATCTTAACAGGTGTCTGGAAAGGGTCAGTATTATGCTTATGAAAAAAGTCGTGGTTTGTTTTTTATTTTTATGATTGCTATATATCCTTAAACGTAGTATCTGCACATGAATATTTACATTATTTTTGGGCTTTACTGAATAAATTGAATATTTTTGGTTCATCCTCTGAATTGGTTTACCGTTTGGCTGCAATTTGCGTATCACTAATAGGCATAAAACAATGATATTTTTGAGTACCAGGGACAGTTTTAACCTTATCAAACAATTCCACCAATTCCTCTGACATTTTAACATATCGTTCATTAGATTTATAACAGAAATTTAATTTGGTGATACACGTATCAGTTTGTTTTACTGCCCAGTCGAATAGTTCTCGCGGAGTTGCGATTGTGTTTCCATAGTATTTTGCAAGACATGTTCTTTTTGCCATTCGCTTGAGAGTGCCACCAATAGCGTCACAGGGGCCTTTGCCGTGGGATGTGGCAAAAAAGTGCCACTCTGCTTCCAATCCATGTATTTTTTTGAAATTACATAAGCTGACAATTGCATGAAATTACATAAGCTGACAATGAGCTGCAGCTCTATCTGACTTAAAAATAACTTTTAATTTGTTTAACAAAATTTATCAATTTTGAAATAAATAACTGAACTGCTACTGTGTCATGGGTCTGATATTATAATAAAACTAACATTTTCCAATTTATTGTCTTTTTTATGGTAAATTTAGAATTGGTGTATCGTTGCTTGGGAATTATTCCAATGATATCCTTGAGCAACGTTATAATTTTCAGAAATGTCGTCAATTACCAGTATTTAACCTTGTTTTAAGGAGTCTTTTTAGTTTCGTAGAAAAGAAGACTGTTATTTGCAAATAAAATCATGAGTTATGAGCTTATCAACTTTTTTTTTAGGTAGATAACAATACAAACATATTCATTAATTCTTATTCATCTGGCGTTCAACGCAGGTACGTTTAGTAAGTTTTTTTTCACAATACTTTTTCTAGAAGAGAATTGAATGGGGTATGGATAAGGTTGTTACTTTTCAATGCTTGCAATACTGTTGTTATACCTTTCAAACCATAAAAATCCGTCGGATTGTTAGACGGAGTTGATTTTCTCATAGGCAGAGGCGAAGTCCATTGATTGCCTTCATTTAAAAAACATAATCACTGTATAGTTCCGTTTTTTAACTATTCTCAATAAAAAATACAATCTATTTTCTGATTCAAACTCAAATTTATCACTTGAAAACACGATCATATTTGACGGTTTAAAACAAAATCTTTGAAAAATATAAAATTTCAGTTTTGGACTTAAAAAATTCGAAGTAAGAAAAACTTTTTTCCCTAAATTATGCCCAATTTGCAATGTATGGACGACTTTTAGTAAATTTAATTACGAATCTTTTTGCTTAAGGATGATCAAAATCTGAAATGGCCGTTTTTTTTAAACTTTAAACATTTTTTTAAAGTTTTGAATAATTTTTTTTTGGTGCAGAAAATGTGTTTTTATTTTTTCAATATTTTTTTCTAAAACTTCAGGAATTTTCACGACAGTCCCCCATACAACACTTTTTTGTAGGTCTTACCGTTTTCGAGTTATACGGGTTTATAAAAAAGTAAAAAAAAAAACTTTGACCCTTTCCAAATGTTAGTCTTGAACGATTTTGAAAAAACAAAGTATCTAAAGTATCTTAGTTTCACATAGTCTTCACACCCAGAAAGTTTCATTGAATTCTGAAGGGGTGCTGCCAATCCCTTTGTCGAGATGGCGTGAAATCCGTCTCAACTGAAAAATTACACCATTTGAAACACAAACTTTTGAGATATTGAAAATTTTCCATTTGGGGAAAAACGGCATGAATTATTTATTTTTTTTTATCAAACATTTTAGCAGAAGGGCCATTGCTCTAACAACATTCATTTAAGAATTATTGCTAATTCAAGGTTTTACTATTTTTGTCTGAATTTCAGATTTGCGATAACTCAAAAGATTGTTTATGAAAAGGTTTTTAGCTTAGTAAAATTTAAAGTTACTTTCAAGCTGTGTTGAAAATTTCAGATCAATCTAAGCACTAGAAGCCGAGCTCCAAACTTCACCGTTTTGTATGGAAAAACGACAAATGCGTACTGCTTTCTGTCCAGTACTGTATAGCAATCCAAAGTAGACCGTTTTGTATGGAAAATTGCTTTGGTACATTTTATATCTCCGATACTGTATGTACTGAGGGCATTTTAAAAAGTTTCCTCGAGATTTCTTCAAAAGTTACTTCAGAGACTAGGTACTACAACAGAAGATTCTTTCTAAAATTTCTCAGACAATTCTCCCATTAACTCTTCCTGATACTGCAAAAAAAAACCTCGAATATTTTACCACGCCCTCGAGCCCCCACATTTTAGGGCCCTACATATATCGATTAACATATATTGTAGTCAAACTTTTACGAATAATTATCAATCAATGCACTATAACCCAGAAAACAGTTTTACGCGGAAAGATGCATTTCGAGCTTTAAAATGAAATATTAGACGAAAACGGTCTTCTACAAAGTTGTTTGTATTAGTTGGGCCCTTTGTTTAATGTAATTGAAAATAAGGGTGGTCCACATTTTCATAGAAATGCTATTACTAACATTCTTATTTGAAGAAACTATAGTATACATGCTTCAGCAAAGTTGTAGACCATCAAATTTCAAGCAACTTTGCTGAAAAAAGTTTTTTTGTAGCTCTCAAATTTTAGAGCTATTTTCCTATGATGACATAGGGTGGTCAAAGGCAAACTGTTTTTTTGCTCCAGCGTTTTCAATTCTAATATTCCATCAAAGTAATATATGAACCGCTTTTAGAGCTTCAAAAAATGTGTAATTGGTGGGTGAAGGAAGGGCAAACATAAAAAATATCTTTTGACGGCATTTAAAAGGCCAAATAAAATTGCATATCACATATATATATATTTTTTTATCTTTATTAACGAGATTTTTAGCCCTTGGCTAGTTCATCTCGGGACCAACGGCTTTACTTCCCTTCCGAAGGAAGTAGAGTGTCCATTTCCCGGCCATTTTGCTCGTCCCGGGATTCGGGACAAAAATCTATGCTTGTCCCGGGAAATCCCGGGATCCCGGGATTTATCAAATTTTCAATAAAACTAGCATTTCGGTTGAAATGGAAGTACAAATTTAACAATACATTTTTTTTTAATCAATCAAACAGATAATGTAACTTTTTAAAATAGTATGTTAATTATAGCAAATCACATTTTAGATAAGACTTTCTTATTCTGATGAAGTAACCTTACAAAAATCAAAACTTAGCTTGACTAATTAGGGGTTTGCTATGGATTTTTTTTTTAGAATTCTCTGTAACAATTATGAATGGAAATATGATAAAATCTTAAGTCATAATTTTAAATCAATTTGCTTCAAATATTTGAAAAGTCATAAAAACTTTAGAACAAAAGAACGATAAAAGATCATTGAAGGTATTTTAGATCATGCTAAAAGGTAATTACTGAAAATTATTGACTGAAATTTGGTTAAAATTGAGTTCATACCATTTTTCATAAGATCTTTTAGCTGCGCTAACGAGAAACCATTTTTTGTTCAGTAAAATTAGGAAAAAAAACCAAATCGAATCGTCCCATGATGAAAAGTAGACGAATGTCAGTACCTCTGCAGATTTTGCACCGTGTAACACAGAAATTAATCGTTATTTGGTCATTCTTATATTTTTCTTGGAAAGGTAGCAGAGTGAAAAGCAAATTATGAAAGTTTCATTGAGATCGAAAAACGAGAAATCATTTTTTGTTCAGTAAAATTAGGAAAAAAGAAACCAAATCGAATCGTCCCATGATGAAAAGTAGACGAATGTCAGTACCTCTGCAGATTTTGCACCGTGTAACACAGAAATTAATCGTTATTTGGTCATCCTTATATTTTTTCTTGGAAAGGTAACAGAGTTAAAAGCAAATTATGAAAGTTTCATTGAGATCAAAACACGTTCCAATCTCATGGAATTTTTTGAAAATTTGTATGGAAAACGAGATTGAAAACTTCTCAGTCGATTTTCTCATTGCCTACTTTTCACAGATGGTACTGAATTGCGATTTGCGGCAGTTTAGGTGTACTTTCAAATTTGTTATCTCAGCAGGTGGTGAGGAAAAATGTCATTGTTTTTCTTTGAAATTTAGTGGTTTTCATCAAATTCTACGTATATTTCGGGAATCCCGGGTTTCCCGGGATGTCAGAATTAAATTCCCGGGAAACGGGAAATCCCGAAATTTGCCAAATCCCGGGATTTTTTGTCCCGGGATGTCCCGGGATGGACACTCTAGAAGGAAGTCGTCACTGAAATTTTTTGTGACTGTCTCGGGGATGGGATTCAATCCCAGGTCCTCGGCGTGAGAGGCGTGTGTTCTAACCACTACACCAGGTCTGCTGCCTTAAGAAAAAACTACAGATGTGTTATTTTTGTAACTATAATAAAAAGCCTTTAAAATAGAGAATTTTTATCAGAAAAACTTCAGTAACTTTTTAGCTACAGGAGATATCAACAATCTTTTTGCATGAAAATTTGCGTTTTCTTAGGTTCTAAAAGTCGTTCATAGACTACTTTGACGAGAACTTATTATTAGATATACTAAAGCCATAAAACTTATTTTTCTTGGACCAGCCTAACTTGATTGAGGCAAAATGCTCTTAATCGGCTGAATTTTTAGATACAGAAAAACTTTTTTTCAGAAAAGTTGAATAAAATTTGATGTTTTACAACTTTTTTGAAGAGTATCGTAACTCGGGGTGTAGTTGATCAGCGGAGAAAAGTTGATCATTCACGTACTCACATATACAAACTGTCAAGAGAGCTATGATTAGATCTCAACCTGCACAATATCAGTGATATCATCGTTAGCGAAACGTAGTCATTCGCATACACTGACACACCGGATGGATGGCGATACTTACATGCATGGATGGTGTCAACCGCCGAGTCAGCAGATTTATATTATAAAAAGGTAGTGACCGCGTGGCTCGTTCTCTTTTTTCCTGAAGGCGTCTGATCAACTACCGGTGGTAGAGGTATAGTGTAGTGAATAAAGTGGTTGTAAATTAGAATTAAAGTTTTTAAAAAGTTGAAGAAGTTCCTGCCGAACTTAAGTGGTGTCAGAAGTGGGATCGTGAAGGTGTTAAAATAGAGGAAACAGTCCCGCCGCACGATCGAGAAAACCCGGATGCAGACTTCAAGACTGTAAGTAGAAACTAATTAATCCTATTTTTCAAACCAATACTTTTTAAAATTCATATTATACAATGCCTGAAACCAGGGCTTCGGAAATGGAGGCGCTTCGAGCTGAAATTGAACAGCTCAAAGCGTTGATGACGATCGGGAATAGCAGCAAATTCTGCATTCCCGATCCAATCAAAAATTTGTCGGAATTTTCCGGCAACAAGAAGGAACTGTCGAGCTGGCTACGCGAAGTGGATGAGCTTTACGACATGTTCAAAATAAAGGGCGCGAATGGACAGCCCGACTCACTAAGCTCTATGTATTTAAGAGCAATAAAAAATAAAGTACAAGGAGATGCCCGCGCGATTCTATGCGCAAATGGCGATCCCGATACCATCTATGGTATCAAACAAATTTTGATCGAACAATATGGTGACCACCGAGACTTTGCGACCAATGTGTCGTCGTTATTCAATTTACGGCGAGGTGACAAAAGCCACCTCAGGTTTTACAACGATTGCAAAGACATCAACACAAGACTTAAAGCAAATTTGTTGTCGAATCCTCTATCCGTTCGACAAATTATAGATGTTTTAAGTGTAACTAGATATTTAGATAACATTGGGGAACCTTTAGCTTCCATAATAAGACAATCGAAGCCAAATACGTTGGAAGAAGCATACGAAGCCGTATCCATAAATCAAAACGCAGAAATTAGAACGAAGCCTATTAAATTTCATTCACAGTCCAGACCTCATAACGACCCTAAAAGCAGCGGCTCATATAATAACAATAACGGCAAAACAAATCCAAACGCGAGTAAATTTGTTTATAAAAAACAAGTGCAACAGCATAAACCTCGGGCAGAATACAATACTAACGAGATCGACGTGGCTAATGAATACGACGATGACAACGATGATGACGACAACGATGACAATGTGACAAACAGTGAAGTGCATAGTGATGATTCAAATTTTTTAGAAGAAGAGCGTCAGCAGGCAGCAACGTAAACAATTTTATACCTTACATTAATTACCAGACAAATAAAGGAGTGCTTAAATTCTTAATCGATACGGGCGCAAATAAATCTTACATTAGTCCGGAACATGTGCACAGGACCAAAATAACGGATCGGCCCGCAATAGTAACGAACAAAAATGGTAAATTTATCATCGACAAAATGGTCCACATAAATATTTTCCCCAGAGTATCCAATGAAAAGCTTCCTTTTCACGTTTTTAAATTTCATGAATTTTTCGACGGCCTCATTGGCTACGAAAACTTAGCAGCAATGAAAGCCAAAATTGACTCAGGCAATCATCAACTGTTGATAAAAAACATTCAGTATCCACTTTCAAAATATTATCCACGTTCATGGAACTTCCACGAACAGACGGAGGAGCTAGCTGAGATATGCACCACCTCCGATGGGACATTTCTCATTGAGAACGAGTTAAACTTAACGACCGGTGTTACGTTACAACCTGGTTTATATGCAGCTAAAAATAATCGTGCCACAGTGCATTTATTCAGTACCAAGCGTGCTAAACTGAACGAAATTAAACCGCTCGAAAATGAACGCTATTTCCTTAATCAACATGAAACGTGTCCGCGACTGAACTTCCCAGCGGATCACCTAAGCAGAGAAGAAGTCAAACTCTTAGCTAAGACTCTACAACCATATAAAAGCATTTTTTATCAAGAAGGACAAAAATTAGATTTCACACATCAAGTAAAACATAAAATTGAAACTACCGACAGCAATCCGATCCACCAGCGAACCTACAAATATCCATACCATTTGAGAGAAATAGTAAGTGACCATATACAAACAATGTTAGAGTCCGGTATTATACGAGAATCGTCTTCTGCTTGGACCTCCCCCATTTGGGTCGTCCCGAAGAAAGCAGACAATTCAGGTGTGAAGAAGTACCGCATAGTTGTTGACTATAGGAAATTAAATAAAGTCACGCCTGCGGATCGTTACCCAATACCCGAGATAAGTGAAATACTAGATCGCTTAGGCAAGGCGCAATATTTCTCTGTGCTTGATTTAGCCAGCGGATTCCATCAAATAGAGGTAGAACCAGCTGACATTCCAAAGACAGCATTTAATGTTGACAATGGAAAATATGAATTCGTGAGAATGCCGTTCGGGTTAAAGAATGCGCCCGCGACATTCCAGCGTCTCATGGACTCTGTGTTACGTAAACACTTGGGAGTAAGATGTTTCGTCTATATGGACGACATCATTATATTCTCTAGTTCATTGGAAGAACATATGAAAGATATTCAGAAAGTTTTGAAAACTCTCAAAGAAGCAAATTTGAAAATACAATGTGACAAGTCGGAATTCCTTCGAAAGGAAGTAGAATTCCTTGGACACGTTGTAACCACGGAAGGGGTTAAACCTAACCCAAAAAAGGTAGAGGCAGTTGAAAATTGGCCTCTCCCGAAAACACCAAAAGAACTTAAATCGTTCTTAGGAACTATTTCATATTATAGACGTTTTATACCAGGTTTTGCGCAAATTGCAAAACCAATGACTAGTATGCTTCGGGGGAAAAACAAACTTATCGTTTCTACTCCGGAATATGAGGAAGCATTTGCAAAATTAAAGGAAATTATGAGCTCTAAACTTCTATTAATCTATCCCGATTTCGATAAGCCGTTTATTCTAACAACGGACGCGTCGAATTACGCCATTGGAGCCGTTTTAACTCAATTGGTAGACAGACACGAAAGACCGATTGCGTACCTTTCTCGCACCTTATCGAAAGCGGAGGAAAAGTACTCCGCTACAGCAAAAGAGCTCTTGGCCATATATTTCGCAGCAAAAAAGTTTCGGCCATATCTGTATGGTAAGAAATTTACTATTTATACAGATCATGAACCGCTAACCAAAGAAATCAAACTGACTGATGCTACAGGTCGAGTAACTCGCCAACGATTGTATCTAGAGCAGTTCGATTTCGAGTTAATTTATAAAAAAGGAAAACAAAACGTGGTAGCAGATGGATTGTCCAGAATACCACGGGTTGATGAAGTGAATCTTCAAACAGTACTTGAAAATGAGCTTTTCGAAAACGATCCTATTTACGGACCGGAAATCATTAATAAATTCAAAAATCAACTCATTATGCATATATCCCAAGACAAGAAAAAATCCCCTCACATATTTTATTCCGTATTTTCAGGTTTTAGCAGACACATATTTCACCAGGAAGAATACACTGAGGACCAGCTATTGCAAATTTTAAAAAAATATTTAGCTCCCGGAATGACAAACGGAATCTTTGCCCATCCGTCGGTTGCAAAATTGTGCTTCAAAATCATAAATGACAATTTTAAAGGGATGAAAGTTCAATTTTGCAACCTGAAATTACCAGATTTAATAACCAAAAAAGACCAAGACGAATTTGTTCGTAAAACGCACAACTTTAACCATAGAAGTTGGAAGCTTAATTACGAAGAACTTCGTCAATCAGTCTTTTTCCCGGATATGATATCGATTGTTAAGAACTTCGCGAAAAATTGCCAAGACTGTAAATTTGCCAAATACGAACGGCATCCATTTAAAATTCCAATCACGCGAAGAACATATGAGAAACCTTTAGAGAATATCTTTATAGACGTATACGTCAAGGAAGGAGAGAAGTTCTTAACAGTCATCGATTCATTTTCTAAATTTGCACAACTTTACAAAATCAGTAGCGAAACAAGCGAAGAGTTAATCGAAACTCTCATTAAATACTTCAAAACGTTTGGAATACCAAAATTGATCACTTGTGATCAAGCTACATCATTTCGGAGCCAAAATTTCAAAACCTTTTTGGAAGAAAACGGTGTTGCCGTTCACTATGCTAGTAGCAGCAATAGTAATGGCATCATCGAGAGGTTCCATAACACCCTCCTAGAGATGTTTATGGCAAACCGAAGCAAAATCAATAACCTAACTCTGTACCAAGGACTTTCACTTATAACAGCACTGTATAACGACGCAAAGCATACAACAACGAATCTCACACCAAGACAAATAATCTTCGGAAATTCGACTTCACTAGACTTGAAGGACATAAACATGATGAAACAACAAATAATACAAACTGCCAAAGACAATATTGCCAGAATAGCTACCAGACATAATTCAAAAATAGTAGAAACGGACAAAGACTATCAAGACATCAAAAACAAAGAAATTCTTGCCAAAACTAAAGCCAAACCATCTCCATATAGCAATAGATATAGACTGGTCGAGGTAAAGGAACAGAATGACAAAACAATTACCGACACAACGGACATCAAAATTCATAAGAAAAATTTAAAACTCTAATGGGATTGACGAGGTATGTTGCTTTTTCTGACTTTATTTCAGACTATGTTTCCTATTCTGGACATCTACAGCTTGGACAGACATCCGCATTTACGACCTGACTAAGAATCCCATAGCAATCATACCTCTCGGACAGGCCAGGATTAGTAACAGTTATATCAGAGTAATTCATCCCGTAAATTTAACAGCCATAAAAGATGCTATAGATTTGTTTGACTATGTAACTAAAAATTCTGATTTAAATAATTCACTTTTCGATCAAGTTATTAGAAAAAAGATAAATAAAATACACTTAACGTTCAACAGAATTGTACCTCAAAACAGATTCAAGAGATGGGAATCACTCGGTAGGGCGTGGAAATACGTATCAGGCAGTCCTGATGCGGACGATTTGAAAGTCATTAACTCAACAATCAATTCTTTAGTAACTGAAAATAATAATCAAATACACATTAATAATGTATTCGAGAAAAGAATGAGAAACCTTACAAGAACTTTCAATCTTCTGATAGATAACGAGCAAAAATTAGAAAATGTTACATTTAAAAGCTTTGATTCACTTAATTTTGTATTCGAACTTGATGAACTATTGTATTACCTAGAAGTTGTCGAGGAATCCATTACATTGGCGAGAAGCAGCATCCCAAACAGTCGCATCATTCACGAACGGGAACTGGAAGCCATACAAAGAATCCTCAACGGCAATGGCTTTGGACTTGACTCGGTTGACAGTATTTTGAACATCGCCAGTGCTTACGTAATGTTCAACAAAGACACATTCATATACATACTGAAAATACCCAGAATCAAAAACGTACCGTACACACTCAGTTAAAAGCTCTCTTCGTGTGTTCCAATACCAATTTAGAACCACTCACAGAATGTATGCAACAACTAATCTCCGGAGAGACAGCTGATTGCCCCATGGAACGAATCTATGGAGATAAAACTATACGAAAAGTTAACGATGGCAATATTGTTATTCACGGAGACAACATCACCCTGAGGTCCAACTGTTCAACCACCCGATTCCTTAGTGGATCATACCTCATTCAGCATTCAAACTGTACGTTAAACCTGGACGATGAGGAGTACACAAGTACTAACCTGGAAATACAACCGTTCACACCGGTTACCACAATCAAGGTAAATCCGACCAATGTGATAAACCATATCCCGTTGGAACATTTACAGGAACTACATTTAGAGCATCGGAACCATATAGATCACCTCAACCTAACAACGGAAAATATACATTGGAAACTAAACATCTTTGGGTGGATAGTTTCGGCTTCAGCAACAACGTTACTGGTCTTCATACTGGGTATAATCATAACCACAGTCTTCAAGCTTTTCATTTTCAAAACAGTCTTTGCACCGAACATGCGAGAAGGAACCAAGGAAAATAGCAGTTCAACCGAGGCGCATCCTGAGTCGAGAAGCATACCGCTTATCCCGCAGCAATAGAGGAAGCCGAGGACGGCTTCTCACTAGAAGGGGAGCCGTTAGCGAAACGTAGTCATTCGCATACACTGACACACCGGATGGATGGCGATACTTACATGCATGGATGGTGTCAACCGCCGAGTCAGCAGATTTATATTATAAAAAGGTAGTGACCGCGTGGCTCGTTCTCTTTTTTCCTGAAGGCGTCTGATCAACTACCGGTGGTAGAGGTATAGTGTAGTGAATAAAGTGGTTGTAAATTAGAATTAAAGTTTTTAAAAAGTTGAAGAAGTTCCTGCCGAACTTAAGTCATATTACCTGATTTTTGCTCTTGATGTTCCTAAATTCGATTTGACATTCAAGATAGTTATACCATGGAAAAACAGAGTTTTTTAGGGAATGTTTGACGAACTGTTGAAAAGTTCTTCTCCAAACAATCGACTATTGCCAAGGCAATATAAATATACCATTTAAATAAACTGTTTCATACATTCTAGATATGTTCTGTGAATCCAGTTTTGAATTTGCATTGTAGATAAAAAATCGTTTTCCAAAAAAAGTATTTTTCGTGAGCTGGTTTTAAAGAAAATTGCATACCTTTAGGCGTTTAATGTGGTGTATTCTGTAATTCACAACATTCAAATCTAAAATTGGCCGATATATCAACAAATTGTAAGATTTTCGAGACTTGATTCAAACTCATTGACCCCAAATTTAGTGAATAGCATATCTTTTTATTTTTGGAAACCTGTCGCAATGATCGATCAACTTCACCTCGGAATCAGAATTTCTAGTTTTTTCATGTTTGCCCCGATCAGATATATTCACAGTCAAAGTAGGCTTGTTTTTACAAGAAAGTTCACAATAGCTCCCAACCCGAAAGAGATAATAAGCTACTTTACCCACCAATTTAACCACGCATTTTTTGAAGCTCTGAAAGTGGTTCATAGACTATCTTGATGAGATATTGGAATTGAAAACGCTGGAGCCAAAAAACCGTTTTCCTTGGACCATCCTATGTCATCATAGGAAAAAAGCTCTAAATCGGTCAATTTGAGAGCTACAAAAACTTTTTTCATAGATATGCCATTACTAACTTTCTTATTTGAAGAAATTATAGTATATATGCCTCAGCAAAGTTGTAGTGTAGACCATTAAATTCCAAGCAACTTTGCTGAGACATGTATACTATAATTTCTTCAAATAAGAAAGTTATTAATAGCATTTTTATGAAAATGTGGACCAGCCAAATTGTCAATGACACCAAACAAAGGGCCTAACTAAAACAAATAACTTTGTAGCAGACCGTTTTCGTCTAATATTTCATTCTGAAGCTCAAAACACATCTTTCCGCGTAAAACTGCTTTCTGGACCACTCTGCAATGCAATAGTACATACTTTTTGGAATCGCATAATTATGATTTGAAAGACTCATTATTTTAATAAATCCGGAATAATGGGCGAGGTTTATGCATATAAAATTACTAAAACAAAGTATTAGAACATTTAGAATGGGATTATGTTGACCTCATGGGAAACAAGAAGCTTAAGAAAAGTTCACAAACGATTTGGATAAACAAGTATATTTTATAGTACGAAGTATATTTTATCAAACTTTACTGTGATCTTATCCACCAAGCATGCAAAAGAGGACTTAAGCTTTCATTTTAGATATATTTTGGTTGAAATTGCATGATAAAATTTAGATTAAACCGATATTTTTAACATGCTTGCAGTCTCCATACAAAATTTTTCGTTTCTCTTATATGGCAAAATGCAATACTTTTCGATACCATCAAAAAATAAATTTTCCGCATCAAGAGTATTATAAACTTTGATGATAAGTATTGTTATACACATAAACTTGCATTAAAGCTGGCAAACTTGCATTAAAGTTGGCTGAAATAGTCAATTTTTGCATTTTCAACAACCAATATCTCAAAAACTAGACGTGCTATGATATTTCTGTACACGGCAATGGATTCAGCAACCCTTAATTTAGCAAATATTTTGATGCTATGACAAAAACGTGTTCTGCAGTGTTTTCTATCATGACTTTTCCAACTGTAACGAAGGCTTTCTCAACGAAGTTTAAAACTAGGTTTGAAAGAAATTTATATATGTGCAGATCAAGTAAGGCATCTGGGGTTATGCACCCCCGGGGAAATACGACATTTTGGGGTTGGATGTTTTGCAAAAGTTGAGACATTTTCTGTGAAATTTTTCATGTCAAATCGTATGGTGGGGACTCTTACTATCAGTCCCTGACAGGCATTGCAGGATTCGCTCTCATTTGAGTATGAAGCACGATCAAAGCAAGCAAAGAAAAACATCCCATCTGTTGCGGTCCACGATCGTCATTGTATCGCAAGGTGTAACAAGTCTGATAAATGGAAGCAGCGAGCGAGAGCCCCAAAAAGAGAGCGATGATAAAATCCATTTTTCTCGCTTGTTTACCGTTGGGGATAGGTATTTTTCTTTACTGGCACGATAAACAATCCACGAACTTCCAATAGCAATAGTGTCCCCCAGGCTTGAAGCATGTTTAAAGGGGTTTTATCATGCACTACTATCCCCCCAATCTGATCAAAGTTGTAGCAGTATACGATAAACAGTCTCTCATAACGTGCAGCATGTTATGATAGTTACAGAGAGCGATACGTGAGAGATTCTCTCAATTTTCTCAGGATTCAATCCCTGGTCCCTGATGAAAAATTGTTCCCAATCACTTGACAAGTAGCCTAAAAAGCACCGTGGATCGTTTTGCCTCAACGGTGCATATTACTCCAGATTCCCTTAATAGGATTCAATTATTTAAATATTTACTTTTAAATTGGACACTATCTATCACACTGCAGGACTGGTAGTGTTTAAGTAACTTGAATATAGCAACTTTGAGACATCTAGCTTGAAAAACAAGAGACCGGAAATGGACCAAACAGTGTGGCAAGTACGATGATATACTCTATGCCCAGGGAAGTCAAGGAAATTTCCGTTATAAAAAGATCCCGGACCGACCGGGAATCGAACTCAGACACCTTCAGCATGGCTTAGTAGCCGCGGACTTTAACTACTCGGCTAAGGAAGGCTCCCGCATATCTCAGGAATATAACCTGGTTTTTCCAAAGGATGTCCATTCAAATAACCTAAGAGATTCCATCTTATACATATTTTTCAAGGAAGTCCTAAGTTCTCCAGGATTGTAAGATCTCCTAGAATAACAACTGTAGAATTCGGTTGAAGGATTAGTGACATAATGAAAAAATATGTGAAGAAGCTCATAGTATAGTTTCTGGAAAAAATCGGGCTGATCCCTGAGGAAATTACTGGAGGTAGTTGAAGTGTCCAAGAACTTCTTGGAGAAAACCTTCTAAGCATCTTGTGAAAAATTGCTGGAAGAATTTGGAATTTGGACAATTGGTTTATGTTCAGACAGACCAGACTACATGATAGTTTGGCTTCTGCTGAACGTTTTATTAACAGTCCTCAATGTATCTTGCGGGAGTTTTTGTTTAGCATCTGTTTAGTTAACTTGAAATGAAATCATCCATGAATTTCTCAATGAATTTTCCAAGGAATCAGATGTTAATTCTGTCTGGGATTCCGTAGAGTTTTGCACTATATATTTCTTCAGATTATCTATATAAATAAAAATGGAATGATGTTTGTATGTCACGTAATGGCTTTAGAACAGGTCAACGGATTTGAATGATTCTAGCTGCGTTTTGTTCGTCAAGGGTTCCGACATGTTTGTGTGTATAAAAATCCTAGGACATTCACCGGGAAAGTTGGAAAAACGTGCGTGAACGGAACTGTCATTTCGTATGGGACGATCAATATCGGTTTTCAACAGCTTACTTGATGGCTAAACGAAGTTTGCCGGGACCACTAACCATACCAATAATTTATTCCAGAAATTGTTCTTGGGAGTAACTCGTAATTTCTCCATCGAATGCTCAGCAATGTCTCAAAAAAATATTCTCCATTTTTTTTTCTGAAAGTCGTTTTGTTTGCTTCCGAGAATTTCTATAGAAAGTCTACAAATATTCCTCAAAGAATTTATTTTAATACACTTCTAAGAATCCTGATAAAACTTTTTTTCGTTGAAAACATAAAATTATATTATGAAATATTTCACTTATTCTAGCATAGAACATACTGGAAAGTTTGTACGGATTTCTCTAATTATTAATCTAAGATCCCATCTCCGGGAGTTTTTTTCACTATATTTCAAGAATATTTGATCATAATGTCTTCTCGAACCTCGTCAGAAATCATACCCATAAGTTTGCTTTGGATATTATGTTTTTTTAGAGATTCACTTCAAGATTGTTTTTTTTTCTTCGAAAACTGATCCTAATAACTTCTCGGGATTTATTGACTCCAGTGTGAAATCAAATCCAGATGAAATCTCTACAGAAATTCCGAGACATTTTCTTGGCAAATTTATACGGATTGCATAGAGCAGGGGTTTTCAGCCTTTTAGGCTCGCGGAGCATTTTTTGAAATTTAATTTTTGCGCGGAGCACCTGCTATTCATCACCACTCCGTTTGAAATCCGGATTTTATTTACACACTCGAATCGACCCTCTAATTCCTGCGAAAATCGCGAAATAACCGTTTTTGTTGGTCAATTTTTACTTCTAAACTAGTAACAAACTTTTATATAGTTAGTTGTCCGGCAATCGTAGAATTGCTACGAAATAGGCTGTTCTTCGATACTATGCACAACTGCCGGACAAAATGACAGTTTAGTCTCCACTGTTTTTTTTTGCGTTCCCGGTGAGTTTCCTCAATTTTATGTGCAAGCGTAATTTTCATTATCATTCATGTGTAAAAATATATTTTTTTATTTAATTGAGCCAGCTTTTTTACTTCAACCTTTGACAATAAGTCATCAAAATTGAACTATTTTTCGTTTTTCGTCACATGTTCCAGAGTTTATGACTTGAAAACAGATTTATTGCTTTGGTTAGGGATTTTTACAAAATATTTTTATGTCAAACAATTGAACGAGTTTTTGGGGAGAAAAAAATGAGCTATTCAACTCACTGAAATATTCATAAATTTGATGAGACAAAAAAACATAAAATTTTGTTTCACATTGTGAGGATCTCGATTATAATCAAAATCGCATGTGCCTCAGATTTTTTTCAAGAAGAATAAGTAACTCGGTTAAACTTTCAAAACTGTTTTTTCATTGAAAGTTCCAAAATATTCTGACGGAAAAATTGTATTTCTTTAACCTAAAAGGTTATTTTCCATTCTAAGTTTAAATAACCCCAATTTAGCATATAAAACTATCCTTAACAAAATACAGGAGAAGATAATCGCCAACAAAATATTTTTAACCTTCCAATTACAAAAAATTTACCAATATGTTGAACGTTGTTGTAAAAATTTCCGAGGTACATGGAAGTTCGATTTAAATCGAAATGTTGACACCATGTGTATAAAAGTTAATTCAAAAAATTCATAATGCCAAAAATTTCCATTTTTGACACACCCAACCCATCGTAACGCTTTTTGTAAGTCTATTAAATTGAATTTGTATGAGCTGTAGCTTTAAGTCCCGGTTGGTCCAGGATCTTTTCGTATCGATTTAAAAACGATATTCAGCAAAGTTGTAGCTGATCAATGTATCTCACAGTATCAGTGTAGCTCTAATCCCCAAGAGCCCATGGGCAAACACTATGACCGGTTGAATGAATTGCTTGCTTTTCCCAGAGTAATTCCCATACACACTTTAAAGGGCTTGTGCTGTCTCAGTTTTCATCCGAATGAGCTCAAATTTTAAGAGGACACTCAGAATTTAATCTAGAATCGAATGGTGTGGAGCAAAAACGATTTTTTGAATCACTCTACCCACCCACCCCTTCAGCGTCATGCAATTTATGACCTCGACAACATCATAAGGTGGAGATGAATTATAAAACCACCTCTAAATTTTCAATAGTACAAATCTAGAGAACTGTTGAATGAAAATTCGATGGATTGGTCGAACAAATTTTCAGTGTCATCGGTTGTTTTGATCTCTTTTTTCGTACTCTTGACAATTTTAGGTATGGCTTGGTTTCAAAGCAAAAACTTAAAACACTCCAAGGCATTAGTACAAATTTTCAAAACTGCCGCGGAGCAGCTGCCAAGGCTTGGCGGAGCACCAAGTGCTCCGCGGAGCACGATATGAAAACCGCTGCCATAGAGTCATACTTCAAAAACTAATTTGCGGATGTCTGCAAAAATTCGAATGACATGTTACTGGAATTTATCATAGGAAATTCTTTAAATTGTTCATGAATATGTGGCTCAGAAAACAATTTGAGCCAATTCGTGTTATTGACTGGGAATGAAGAAGGTGGCCATCTATCCTTCATAGTTGAACGTTTTATGCAAAAAAGGTGCAGAGGTTGTATTTTAGCGTAAATTTCTTGAATGGACTTTCAAAGTCGCATGCCCCTCCCTGATGGAAATCCTGGCTACGCCCATGAAGAAGGAAATCATCAAATTAATTTTGTGATTGACGAATAAGCTCCAAAAACCTGGAAACATGTAGAATCTATATATTAATTAACTATTATATAAAATATTAAACGAAACATTAGTTACATTGATTTAAATTTAAAATTGGCTTACGTTCATAAGGGATTCCAAGCATTTTTTTTAACGTTGTAAAAAAGTTTGACTGGGAAAAGGGCCCTCACAAGACATGCCCCCCTGGCCCCCACATTTGTAAATCCGGCCCTGGTCGATGTTGTGGCGATCTGGAGTGCAGAGCAACGGCACAATCAATACCCGGTTGCTGCGAGTATAGGCCTGACCATTAACTGTACCAAAAAGAGATACAGGGTTGCAAGATGCTGAGGTAGTGTTTGAAGTTGTTGAATAGTTTGGTTACCTTTAGAACACTTGACACTGCGGCTGAATAAGAAATGCTTTTCACCGGAACCTGCATCTATGATGGCAGCCCCATCACGTAAGCTAGGGAACCTTAGGCTGACGACCTACTGTCCACGAAACTTCAAAAAATGTTTAAGAAATCCAGGAGAAGATTGACGCGACTCTCCTTCAGCAGCAAGCGAGATTCCGTGCCGGACGATCTTGTGTGGACCATATTGTATCATCCTGGAGCAAGTCAATGAATTCCAAGAGTCCCAGTATGGTATTCATTGACTACGAAAAAGCTTTCGACCGAGTTAATCACGAAAATATGTGGGGTGCCCTGAGATGCCATGGTGTCCCTGAAAAAATCATCGGCCACATCGAAGCGCAGCACGACGCCTTTACGTGCAGAGTATTGCACAACGGGGTCTTGTCTGAACCCATCCGGGTTTAAGTTGGAGTGATGCAAGGATGTATACTACTGTTCCTCATCGTAATTCACAAGTTCCTTTTAGACGTCATTGGCCGTGAACAAAACTATGGGCTGCTGTGGCAGCTTATTACTATGGATCACTTAAATGACCTCGATTTGGCTGATGATACTGCTATGGTAGCTCAACGGTGCTCTGATATGCAGAGTAAGCTCGATGATCCCCAGGTCAAGGTGATAGCTGCAATCACCCAGGATGGAAATCTTACACGACGGCCCTATGTATCAGAAGACCCATAAGTAAGTAAGTAAGTATGCACAGACGCATGAATCACGAGATATATCAAGTGTACAAAGATGCGAATATTATTAAGCATGTGAAATACGGCAGACTTCAGTGGGCTGTCGGAAGAAAAAATTGCAAAAATAATATTCAACAGGGAACCAGTTAGATGTCAGCGACTTCGTGGAAGACAATTAATACTGTGGCTGCACGCAGCACAGTGGTACCGCCCATAGGTCATAAATCGAAAAACAAAATGTCTGATCAATTATGATCTCAAGAATGTAAAAACATAAACATTATAGCCGTTCCTGTATAACATGCATAGTAGGGCTATGAATGATTGAGTGTATTTTTCATGTGTTAAAAATACGTTAAAAATTAAGCGATTTCAGCATTATGTTTATTGTCTTCACAAACCAGAGTCAAATGATTTTTTAATCAGTTTCGATTACAGAACATTAGTACAGATGTATATCTATCATTTCCGATACGTTTTAGAGTGTTATTTGACATCTAGGAATCAGTATTGATGTGAGTAATGAGGATAGAAATGTGCTCAATTCGTAACTACATCACTTTATTTGAAGTTTGTTTTTGAATATGTTCTTAATCACATTTAATCAAAATTCTGCCACCAAACGATCATGTTTGAGTAGGAAAATGAACCTGTGAAGGTTCTAGCTGCAAATATTTGCAAAAAGAAAATAGCAGCGTGCCTTCAAAGTTGTGATTTTTTACCAATAAAGGCAATGGTAAAAATAATTATAGAATTTATAACATACCAGTATATTTGTAGCTAACTGGAATGAATATACAAAATAATTAAATTTTTACTATTCATACTTCAATTCGATATGAATGCACTTGCAACATTGTATATTGATTTAACAAGTAGTTTTAGTGAAAGGGCTGAGACAATAAAATCATATTAAATTAGGTACATCAGCCATTCTAATATGCAAGAGATGACTTCCCAAAGTGTGGGAGGAACGACACGAAATTGTTCCTGTATTTATTTTGAGCATCCAAACAATATATTCAACGACATTACAGCATCTATATATACAGCCGCTGAAAAAACAAAATTGTGAAAATAAAAAAAATGTTCAGAAGCAACAAAATATTACCAAATAGTTCATTAGTTATTCCTCAGATGTAAAAATTGAAACTCAAGGTTGATTAAATTAAGTGACATGTTATTATTTGGTTTTGGTAGAGATTTGATGTGAAATTGGCATTATCAATTAATAAGTATTTCAAGTATTTATTTGGTATGTACATCTTCGGCACTTAGAAAAGTGTTCATTAGCTTTGTAGATCCACATACTAAAAGTAGGCTTATGAGCTTGCTAAGCATTTCTGTGGGGGAATTTTCTCAAGTTGGAGAATAATAATCCTGATATATTGCTTTCAATGTGTAGATTTAATGGTACTTATCAAAAAAATATTCAATATTATTGTTAATCTTGGGACACGGAAAGAGAGATAATTGCAAGTCGGTTTTATGCATATATAATAATTCATATAACAGAGCATTCGCAATATGATCTCCGCATCATAATCGCAATTTTTGAAGTGATATCAATAACGACATCAACCTCGATGGAGTTTTAACAGCCAAAAATAATTTATTTGGCAATTTCTAATGGTGTTTATCATCGAATATTGAGTAGAATGATTTATGACCGCTTCGTAGAACAAATGGAACCACTGCGCGCAGTGGAAGAGGTCCTGGCGATCTGGCAAGTGGAGAAGTATCGCCCAAGACCGACGAAGAAGAAGCTCTACAATACACTCGTCAAGTAGGTAAGTCGTGGTAAACATATAAGCATATGCTTCTACCTATCTATAAATATCGCGGATTTACAGATTCTCGTACCACAAGGTATACTATTATTGAAGCCGCCAAGTTTCATTAAGACCATCACAATATAAAAAAGGAATAAAGTTCAGTATGGCTTGTAGGAGCTACCATCTATAATAACAACACACATGATGTGTCGAACAATTCATACGGCCTTTTATTGATTCAGATACGTGAATACTTTTATCCAAATACGTTTACCAAATTCAATAACCAAACAGACAGACATGATAGATAGATCAAGCACAAAGTGTGCAATAAAAATATTCAATGATAGCGTGAAATCATGCAATCAGCATAGCATTTCAACGTTCTTTCCACTTTTTTGCCATCTGATATGATGTTATCTGATCAGAGCAAAAACCAGACAAAATTGCACAGGAGTAAGCAATAAGCAGAACATACAATACCACATGCACATATATTCGGTACAAAAGGTAAAAGGGGAGATAACTTCTGCTATTGCAGAAGAAAAACGCAATGCTGCAAGTCATCTCGATCCTCGGACTGGTAACTGCTCTTTGTTGTTGCAAATATTAAATATGTATACACATACATTTCATAAACATAATCAAATAGAAATAACGAAGACTTTATTATATGATCAAATTTATTTCTGCTTCCATTCATACATTTCCTTCTGCTGTGCCGAGGGTTTCTCTAGCTATAGCCGATCCAGACTCTACAGGCAAGGGGGGATCCGTAGCAACTCGTATGGGAGTGCCGTTCGCGTGCATGGACCATTATCGACAATTTTCGGTCACGGTTGCCAATTCCGTTCGGAACGCCACACCGGCTCCGAATGCGAACCCGGTGCCAAATAGCTCTCCGGCAGCGTGCCACATCCGAGCCCCGGAGGACCCCGCAGCCAAATGTAAAGTGAAACTCAAACAACCTATTGTACGACCGGGAACTTTTTCCCCAGAGCTAGAGAACTGAAGCAGCAACCAGCCTCCTGCTTGCTCAAGGGCGTAGCCAGGAAGGTTTTGGAAGTTAAACCCCCAACTCCAAGAGCCGAAAAATTATGACTTAGGGTATCTGTTCCATTATGGAGGATCTATATACGGTCTTCTTTTTCTTCGTGACATTACGTACTCATTGGGACAGAGCTTGCTTCTTAGCTTAGTGTTTAATGAGCTTTTCTACAGTTATTAATTGAGTGCATTATTTGCCAAAGTTGCCATTTTCACATTCGTATATCGTGTGGGAGGTACGATGATACTCTATGCCCAGGAAAATCAAGAAAATTTCCATTATGAAAAGAAAAAAATAAATCGAAATGTTTCGAAAACTTTTCTTTTGTGCCTTTGAAGTCGCTCCCTGATGGAAAGCCCGGCTACGCCCCTACAATTCCGCTCACTCGATTTCCTTTTCAACTTTGTCGGGTGAAATCGTATCCGTATCGTTGGGCGTTTGGTGTATTCAAAAAGGCGAAATTCAGGCGCTCGCTTGCTCATTCGAATCGAGAATAAAAAGGAATTGCGCTACAAATTTTCTTTGAATGCAATTTTATCTGGAGAAGTTGCGATTCAAGCAGGGTAGCAGAAAAAAAAAATTTTTTTTTCGCAAGACACGGGATGTTCCAGGTGCAGGCAAGAGGAAACGTGGGCATGATCAACCGTACGATTGTTGACTTTTTTTTTTGCTTCCACTGAATAAGGTGGCTCCAAAGGTGGGGGGAGGATTCCTGTTAGTGAAATAATATTGCATAAGTTTTCCAGTGGAAGGACAACCGGCGATGGGAGAAACCGTTATCAATGTCTTTAATTTGGTTGCTTCAAGGGGCAACTGCATTTCTTGAGCTGGGAGGAAAACGAACTTTTAAACAAACATTTTCATTTTTTGTAACGTACGCCCAAATTTCTCTTTGAATTTTCAGATATTCGAGCATCTTCAAGGCATCTTGATTCAAGATTCAACATATCCTTGATTTTATTATTAAGAAACTCAACCCAATTTAGAAGCTTTTCCTATTTTTGTTATAAAAATTACTGGAGACTTGTTAGTTTAGCATGACACAAGCAGCCTAACAATACATGTTGCATTAGGGCAACTATAATAGCAAAAACGTTCCATTTGAATTATTGTTTCATTACTGTTTCTGTTTAGGATTTATCACTGCGACTAGTATTTTGGTCTTTTGTGATATACTTGTATTCTTTGTTTAGTGCATGTTTTGTTTTTTTTTATTCCATTACTATTATATGTTCGTAGCATTTTCGGCTTACGGCCACGAAATATGCGTTTCTATTCTTATATATTCTTATATTGGATCATCTTCAGAGCTTGTAACAGAAGATATCTCCTGGCTTTCTTCCGAGGCAAAACGGAAACATACAAGTTTGTATAATATCGAGCTTTGAAAATGTTTCGAAATTCTTTAGTTATGTTAATGCTTAAATCATATTTATAATAAAAATATTGTCAGGTTCTATTTCGGGGTGAAATCGTTTGAATGTCGATACAACCATCGTTTTTCAAAAGCAACTCAGTATACTCAGCCCTGTCGTCGTAAAATTTGAGCTTCTTAGTCATCCCCTTTTGAGAAGGGCGTTGCTATAGATCAGAAGGCTATTGTACTTCCAGGCATTAATGAGGGAGTCTCACAAGAAAATTATATCATATTAATATATATTCCAAACTCATGAGAACTAATATGCATTTGCACGTGTTAAGTTTGTGTTCAATGCTCATTCAAATTAAAATGTGAAACGGAGAAATACCTATATATTTTAAAAAATATATGGATAATATCGAGCCCTCTATATACATCGGAATATCTTCAAAACCAGGGACAAACGATCAAAATTCACACAGATTCTCAAAATAGAAAGTATTTGCTTAAACTCAATGTTTATGTTATTTATTTCAACATGATAAGTATCATTATACTTTTGCTTAAAATCAAGATGGCGTCATAATACAATATAACCACCAGATTTTTTACACAAAATTTGATCCCATTGTACAGTTTACTCGAGCAAAGAACCTACCATTGAATACTTATTACTTTGTTGTACGAAATATGTTGTTTTCATAAATTTAGAAAATCGTTCATTTCAAACGGCTTATACCATTGCTCACCTAGTTTTTGCAGCTGTTCTAACTCAGTTTTTTTCTTAGGGAAGTTTCAAATATGACGTCCATCATGCTTTTTCCAATACCTAATACATGCACTGTCACACATTCGTAGACCACCTCCCTTCCTCAAAAGATGGGTGTCATTTTTGGGTGACCCCTTAGTTTTTGAAGGTGACCACAAAATTAAATACGAATGGTGCACTAATAGTGAAATTCAAGGTTTTTCTGATAAAATTCAAGATGACCAAATTTCGAATGACCAAATTTATTGCATATAAATACTGCATACTTTCTCAGTTTGATTTGTGTTTTAGGATATATGAAAAGGAAGATACGTAAAGAAATACCTGAAATGTATAAAAAAACGAGCTTCTCTTCAAACTGCTAGTTAGCGTAAAAGGGATCATCTGAAGAGATTTTTGAACAAACAATTTCGCCAGAGAGGTAATTGACTGAAATAAATATGCCTCAAAATGCGGCTTATGTGGAATTGCCGAACAGATTCACGAACAAATGCTCAAGGTTTCTTAAAGCAGGACTTCTAGAAAGTTTGAACCTTAGTTTTGGATTAAACAAGAGGTTCGAACTTCAGCCAAATATATTGTTCTTGAAGTGATACCAAAGTGCAAATAAATTAACAATTGCCCTGGATTTCAAAATATCATGCTATTGTTTATTATAATAGTTTGGCGTTGAATCTATTGCTGGATTTTAGTATTGTTGATTATTCATTACAGAAGGTTTTCAAAATCATTTCAGCAAATACCGTTTTTGATGCGTGCTTGATAATGAATTTTCGTCACTATCACATGAAAACTATTGGCCCAAAATGAACAAGAATACGAATTGATTGTCTTTAGAACATATAAAATGATTTTTTTCTGCTTCAAAATTTCATGTATCTCATCAAACTTCAAGAGTAACTTGAGATGATTCGATCGATATTGTTTCATGCTTATTATGTTATGTCGTGTTTATTAATTTATGTCGAAATTTCAACATAATTTTTCTTTTCACACGAAAAATCGATTTGTATACCACAGGAATATCAGAATTTCAGAATTCAGTGGTGACAAGGGGTCGCACAGCTCGGAAATTTCAATTGATTTTCTACAGGGCGTTAATTTGCTCCTGATTACTCCAGGGTGTTTAAACAGCTTGACAATTTCAATTGGTGTCCCACAGAGCGTAGAGATGTAACTGATCTATGTGGATTAAGGTCAAATTTATGTAGGGCGTTGATGAAGCTTTGAATTTTAAATTATTTTTCCACATAGAATTAAGATGAGCTATCTGAGACAATATCAAATTAATCAAGTTAAAGCTTAACAATTTAAAATTTAAGTTTAAAATGTTTAATTGATGCCCTACAGGACGATGAGATGCAGCCGATCTACATATAATAAAGTCAAAATAATCCAGAATGTTGATATTGCTTGGAATTTTCAGCTTATATTCTACAGGTCAAACTCCATGACGTTAATGAAGCTTAACCATTTTGATTGATACCATAAAGGGCGTTAATATGCAGCTAATCTATGTACGATAAGGTCACATTACTCCAGGGCCTTGATACAGCTTGAAATTTGCAAATGATACAGAGTGTTAAGGTGCAAATGATCTACATAAGACAATGTCAGATCACTCAAAAATGCATGAGCGTTTTAGCTTGTATTTTACAATTAATATGCTTCAGGGCGTTAAGATGCACCTTATCTTCTTGAAATAAGGTCAAATTACTTTACCCAGACAACCAAAATGTACGTATAACGAAATCACCTGGAGGCTTTGTATGTGCAACATTTCACTTATAAGATGTCGCGAAAAGGCCTTCTACGTACAAAAGTGGAGGCAATATGCGTGCATATATTATGTGATGAATAATAACATACAATGAGAGTGTATAAATATTCTACCGAACTAACCTGTGATCTCATGCGACTTAACTTATGATAACAAATGATAATTTGACAGCTGCTACGGATTATTCGACTTACATTGTACGAGTGTACGGGACGAAACAAAATATACAAATGAACTCAAAAAAGAAGTGTTTTATGCGAGGAAGCTCATCAATCTGACGAGTTTATCCACGGTGTTTTGCGGGTTTGATGTAATTAGAATGAATAAACGAGTTATAACGTGAGTTTACATGCGATTTCTGGTTGTCTGGGTAGGGCATCGATACAGCTTGGAATGTTTAATTCATTTAGGGCGTTAAGGCGCACTTTATCTACATAGGATAAGCTCAATTTTTTAGTAGGTACCGCTTAGAATTTGCAATTGATCTTAATCAAGGCATTGAGATGCAGCTGATCCACATAACACAAGGTCAAATAATTTCAGTGTGTTAAAGCAGCATGGAAATTTCGATTGATTTCCCAAAGGGGTTTTAAGATCCTCCAGATCTTGCAAAGATATAGGTGAAATAAAGTCAAATTACTCCAGGGCGTTGATATAGCTTACCAATTTTAATTGATGTAGGACCAATTTTAATTTTACACAGGACGTTCAATTACACCTGATCTATTTGGAATACTGTCAAATTTCTCCTGGGTGTTGATACATCCTGTAATTTACAATTGACGTTCTACAGGGCGTTAAGATGCACCTAATCGACCAAGGATAAGAACAAATTACTCCAGGGCGTTGATACAGCAATGAATTTATTAAATGATGTCCTACAGGGCGTAAAGATACAGCTCATCTATTTGAGGCAAAATCAAATTACTCCAGATCGTTGTTACGCTTGACAATCTCGATTGATGTTATACAGGGCTATGAGGTGCGCATGATCTATATAGGATAAAGTCAAATGACCGTAGGGGTTTGATACAGCAAGAAAAAAATATGGATTTGCTATAGGGCGTAAAGATGCTTCAGATCTCGCCAAGATCTTTGTGGACTTTCACTGCAGGGCGTTGATACAGCTTGGAATTATCAAATTAAGGGCGGTCGCATGCACCTGATCTACATGGAAAAAGGGTCAAATTATTCCAGGGCGTTGATCCAGCTTAGAGTTTACAATAAATGTCCTACAGGGCGTTAAGTTGTGTTTGATATACATGGAATAAGCCCAAATTACTCCAAGGTGTATCAACGCCTTGGAACACGTAGGTTTCGATTGATTTTCTACAAAGCGTTCAGATGCTCCAGAACTCGTAAAGATTTGTGTGGAATAAAGCCAAATTTTTCCAGGGCGTTGATAATGCTAGGAATTTTTAATTGATGTCCTACAGAGCGTCAAGATGCACCTGATCTACATGGAATAAGGTGATATTACTTCAGGACGTTAATACAGCATGAACATTTCGATTAATTTTCTTCAGGGCGTTGAGATGTTCCAGATCTCGCAAAGATCTATGTGGAATAAAGTCAAGCTACTCCAGGACGTGAACACAGATGGATCGATTTATGTCATACAGGGAGTATAGATGCATCTGATCTACGTGAAGCAATATTAAATTACTGCACAGCGTTGATAAAACTTGGCATTTTCAATTGAAGTCCTACAGAGCGTTGAGATGGACCTGATCTACATTGGGCAAAGTCTAAGCACTCCAGGGCGTTTATAAAGTTCGGAAATTTTGATGGATTTTCTACAAGGCGTAAAGATTCTCCAGATCTCGCAAAGATATGTGTGAAATGTAGTCAAATTTGTGTAGGGCGTTGGAACAATTTGAAAATTTCGATTGATGTCCTACAGAGCGTCAAGATGCGCCTGATACACATAATAAGGTCAAATAACTACAGGGCGTTGATACAGATAAGAAATTTTAATTGATTTTCTACAGGGCATAAAGATGCACCCGATCTCGCTAAGATCTGTGTGGAACAACGTCAAACTATTCCAGGGCGTTGATACAGCTTGATCGATTGATGTCATACAGGGCGTTGAGTTGCATCTGATCTACATAGAGCAAAGTCAAAATACTCCAGGGCGTTAATACAACTAGGAATTGATGTCTTCAGACCATTAAGATGCACTCGATCTACATAGAATAAAGTAAAACTACTCCAGGGCGTTAAATGCAACTGATCCAATTAAGACAAAGTCAAATTACTCCAGGGCGTTGATACAGCTTAACAATTTCGATTGATGTTACACAGGGCGTTTAGTTGCACCTGATCTACATGCAACAAAGTTAAATTAATTCAGGTCGCTGATACAGCTTGAATTTTCAACTGATTTCCCAAAGGGCGTTAAGAAAAATATCTGAGAAAAGCTTCTTAGTCATCGACTAAGCGCGACTAAGCAGGACGACAGGACTGAGTATACTTACTTTGGAATCTGATTTCTAATTGGTTTGCTAAATTCTTATCAATTTAAAACATATGGAAATCTTAAATACATAAATTTATATACCTCTATATACGCATAAATATGGACAATATGGACAATATGCACAGACTAAAAACGTGCCAATTTTCCACAGCCCGGCAATTTGGCTCCGATCATCTGGAGTATTCTTAGACGTGACTCACATTCTTTCTTCACCATGTTGCAATGAATAATCCACAGTGACCCCTAGAACCCTCAGCCGGATGGTTTTCGGAACGGAGACTTGGTCAACGATGATGTTCCGCGTCGGCTCCCGACGCGCGTTTGGGCCGCAGTAGAACAAATGTGACTTTGCAACATACATGCCGAAGCCGACACTCATCGCCCACTTACAAACAGCCTTCACGGCGGCCTGCAATTTCTGATGTAATCCTTCGCTTTTAGCGCTTTTAACGATGAGGAGAATTATACCGTGCCTCCAGGTGGTGTCGTATGCCTTTGACGGATCCAGAGACGATATCAAACAGTGCTCGTACGCCTTTCAAGTCGTCCGTTCGACTCCAGCTCAGTGATCAAATGGCGGTTGACAATCCGCTCGAGTAACTTCGCTATGCAGCTGGTCAGCAAAATAGGTCGCAGGGCCGGAATCTTGGCAGTTCGGTTTTGGGATAGGAACAACGAGGGTATTCCGCCTGCTGGCAAGAAACTCGCCGTTGCGCCAGATTTTATTAAGCAGCTCCAGCAGTACAAACTACACGGACAAAATTTCAGCTCGATCGGTGAAACTATATTTACGCGCCAGCCGTTCAAAGTTTGTATTGGATTTAGTATGAGAAAGCTTACTTTTGCAATGAAAAATCGCCAGAGGTCTCCCATTGACCTCTATAAAAATTCTGAACACAGAACTCGATTAGTATTTTTATGATGAAGAATATTGCCGAAGACCGCGAAACAATCCGACTCTTGTGAAAAAAGATATTCAATGAAAACCTATTGGCAAGGCGACGTGTGTTAACACGTAAAGGAATAACAATACAGTCGCCTCTCCACATCTCGATATCGAAGGGACCATCGAGATAGGGAGAGATCGAGACAAAGAAGATTAATTTAATGAACACTGGATTGAAAATCATTCCGTTACTAGGAAAATAATAAACAAACAAACTTCATTTCGAGTTTTCAAATTGTTCTGAATCTCTTAAATCTGGTCTAGTAACCTTTGATTATGTTCATATCGACATATGGGAACATGAAATCAACAGGAACACATCGAGATATGGAGATATCGAGATAAGGAGGATATCGAGATATGTAGAGAGATATCATATGCAGAATGAAGGGACCGAAGCAATCATCGACATACGGAGAGATATCGAGATGTAGAACATCGAGATGTGGAGAGTCGACTGTAATAACAAATTTCCGAATAGTCTACGCTTAATAACTTTTTTCACAAGTATCGGATTGCTTTGCAGTTTTCGACAATGTTTTTCATCGTAAAAATACCTATCGAGGTCTGTGTTCAGAATTTTTATAGAGGTCAATGGGCGACCTCTGACGATTTTTCATTGGAAAAGTAAGTTTTACCATAATAAATGTCATACAAACTTTGAACGGCTTGCGCGTAAATATAGTTTCACCGATCGAGCTGAAATTTTGCACAGTTGCTATGGAGCCTAAATGCAATCCAAAAAGTGGACTGGAGCGAGAAAAATTCATATAACCATATCCCAGGCTAAGCTAGACGTCGCCGATCTCTTTCGCCGTAGTACGTCGCCAGTTCTCCCGTTACTTCTTCGGGATTGTCCGTAAAACCATTAGGCCGTTTGAGAACAACTGAGCTTCTCTGCCGATTTCCACGCAGTGTGTTAACCGTGCCTCACAGATCAGTCGTGCTATGGGGGAGATTTTCTCTTCGAAGCTTTCCTACAATTGCTCCTTCACTTCTTTATTCATCTTTCGTGCCTCCGCTTTCACTGCTTGGAATTCCTCCAACGCTTCGGGTTGATCTGGGTTGACCTGCTGTAGACGTCGGAGCAACTAAAGACATTTTCGTCGCCGACGAATTACCGTCTGTGCCTCGGGGCACCGCCACAGTACCGCTTTCGGTCCGATTCGGCCACTAGTCTTGGGATGAATTTAGATGTCGCTGCAATTATTTTTTCAGTGAAGTTTCCTACATCCCACTCGACCTCTGGGCGAATAATTTCTGCTGTAATCCGTTCGTATAACTCCTGTTCTGCTCTATCGTACTGCCGTTTTCGTCGCGTTGTTCACTGCCATGACCACCCTTCCCAATGGACACCGCTATTGGGAAGTGATCACTGCAATGTGTGTCTGATAAGGTTCACCAGGTGAACCTTCGAGTCAGACTCTCCGAGCAGATGGTCACATCGATCGCTGAAGTGTTGCCCGAAGCCGGGTCGATGCGGGTAGCTGAGCCATCATTCAATGCCACCGGCATTAGGTGATTTTGTTGTTGAAAGCGATACTGATGATTGATGTTGGTACATAGTGGATGATAATGTGGTGGTGTCTAAAGCGCCATCGGCTACAGAGGTGAACTCGTCATCAACGGGCTCTCTTTTACTATCCTGTAAGCTTCATGCTTGACGATAGGAATGACGACACATGTTTTGATTGAAAACCGTTGTTTACACGTGGGAATAGCCTACCTTGTTGAGTATACCGTGGTAGGAGTCAAGCATAATAAGAAAAGTTTAATAAAGCAGTCAGCAGTCTTAAATTAGATCTTGGAGAGGAAGCACCAGAAGCACGAGGGTTATGTTGGTCTGATTTAAAGTTTCATCAATTTGTCCGTTTGTCTGTCGTCAAGATCCTTTCCAATTCCTATATGTCGTCTGAAATCCGATCAATCCAGTTTTTTTTTTTTTTTTTTTTTTTTTTTTTTTTTTTTTTTTTTTTTTTTTTTTTTTTTTTTATTAGTATTATTCCAAACATTACATTCATTTCTTATATCTAGGTGTTCTGTGTTATTTGACAACACTATCATCCTAATTTGGTAAAACAAATTTAAGATTTTATTAACATTTTGTTAACAACATATTACATTTCATTTGCCGTACGCATTAATCGTGGCAATAGAAGATTGTAACGATTTTTGCCTGAAATTATAAATGATTGTATTTGACATTTGTTCCAATGTTTCAACATTGGATATTCTATGTAACTCATTGGTACTATACCAAGGAGGAAGCTTCAGAATCATTTTCAAAATTTTATTTTGAATTCTCTGCAGAGCTTTCTTCCTGGTATTACAACAGCTAGTCCATATTGGTACAGCATACAACATGGCTGGCCTGAAAATTTGTTTGAATATCAACAGCTTGTTCTTAAGACAAAGTTTTGATTTTCTATTAATAAGGGGATAGAGACATTTTACATATTTATTGTTCGCCGCAACAGCCCATTGTAGTGGACACCCCTGTTGATAGAGATCATGAGCCACTACCTATGCCCACTGGATCGTTTGATGTCGGCAAAACTTCAAAATCAATGACTCGATAAAAGTGAAGGATTGTTTATAAACTGTGCGATAGTCGGTGATAATTCGATTTATTGATTGATAGTTAAAAATTATTTTTGGATTTATTATTATATGCAAAGGTGAATTATAAAATTTGTACACTTAGAACTAGATTAAAACTTACATGCTAATTAAAACTTACAGGCTACAGTTTAAATGGTTTAAAACTTAGTTGTGTGTGAGATAAAAACATAGTACGGAGACTGAATTGTAAGTAAAAATTGAATTTATCATTAAACATGTCCCAAATAAAAAACTATATTCTAGCTTAAGCTGATCAAACGCAAATTTGAGTTAAAGATCTTGCTGGAAGAACTCCTACCGAATCTCCCACAACAATCTTAAGAATTCACCGGATCATGATGAACTCGCTGTCGAATGTGCGACAAACCCGGTCGCAAACGAGGTTCCAGCAGGCGAATGCTAACCTCAACCCGGATGACGACGACAAGGCTTCTAGTAAGTGTTCGGAAGATTCTTTCATCCCATCCAGAGTGGATGAAGACGGAGGTGAGTTGTGCGATTGTGCTGGCTGCAATCGGCCGAATAATACGGAGCGATACATGGTTCAGTGTGGGAAATGTGAGCGCTGGTACCACTTCACCTGTGCCAACGTGAACACGGCCACGGTACACTCTGTTAGCTTCGTTTGTGCGGTATGTATGCCTGTCGTGTCAGAACCGGCACATAGCCAGATAAGCGGTATTTCGGGTACGTCGAGTGCTCATAGATCCCGAGTAGAACGTGAATTGCAGCGTCTGGAAGAAGAGCGGAAGTTGCTCGAGGACCTGAATCGCGAGCGGATTGCAAGGGAACGAGCGTTGAACGAGAAGGAACTCCAGGAGAAACTGGAGCAGGGTAAGCAGTTTATCGCACGCAAACATGAACTGCTAAATCGGAGAGACGGCGAAGAAGGAAACAGTGTGCGGAGTATGCGGAGCAGCCAGAGGAGTGCGAAGCGCACCGAAGATTGGGTACGGCAGACGAAGGCAGCTGATGAGGTAATCGGTGGACTGATACCTGCGTCATCGTCTGTGAATGCTGATTTGTCGGTATGTGCGTCCTCAGGAAATCTGCAAGTAGTACACCCTTCCTCAACTCCGTTGAGAATTCCACCTGCTATTTCCTCACCTGTCGGTGATGGCAGGGTTGATGTGGGATTAGAAGCGAAGTCGATCCCTCGGACCTTGGGAAGCATCACCATCGGCTCTGAAGATTCTCTTGAAGGCGCTGTCGGAGGAGACGCGGAAAAGGACAATCAGAGAAAGGGACTGTCAGATTTGCCGTTCGTCGATCTTCAGCCCTATGCAGATCTGCTAAAGGTTGAAGAAATCGTTCCAAGTGCTAGTGCTAGCGTTATGCCGGGTATAAAACGTATCGGTACTCACTACAAGCGATGGAGCGTCGAAACAGGTGAGCTCCGGAGGCAGCAACGACAAACGGAAGCAGAGCATCGAGCCATCCAGGACCTTGTTGTAAAACACCAGTTGGACATCGACACAAGACGGAAACGCGAGGTTGAGCTAGTGAACCAAATCAAAAGTTTGCAGTGGCGGCATGATAACGAGCTGCAGCTGATACGTGAATCGGAAGAAGGTTTACGAATCCAGCTTAATCAACGAGACCGTGAACAGGCTGTGTTGAAGGTTCAGGTGGAAACCCTGGAGAAACTTATCGTCGAGGAGAAGGAGCGGAGTCGTGCGACGGAAGTGAAACTTCAGGAGCTTCTCATGCTGCGCAACAAGGAATGCGATGCGCTGCAACTACAGCTGGCAGAGCTGGAGAGTGAAATCCAGTGTCTGCGTGACAGCGAACTGCTGCTGAGAACCCAACTAGAAGCAGCAGAGCAACGCGAAAATGAATCACACCGTCTACGGAACGAAGCGATGAAGGAGTATTGGGACCTGCACGACGAAGTTCAACAGTTCATCAGCGGTACTCGAGATGGGCTGGGAGATAGCGGTTGTTCTCCTCCATTGCCTCCTCCGCCTGCGTCTTGGTTTGAATCTACGAATGGGCCAAACATTGAAAATTCTATTCGCGTCGATTCAAATCATGCATTTCCCCCTCCGCCTCCTCCATTGTCGGTAGATTCTAGTTTGCTCAATCGTCAACAGGAATATGTGACTCAACCTGGATCGTGTGGTGTTGGAGTGATGAACGAACCTGTCCCCATTCCTCCTACTTCGAGTATGTTCCCTTCCGTGCCAACAACCCATCGGCAAATACCCTCGCCGACTCTGGTGCCAGCTCAGTTTGGACCAACGCCCCAACAGATTGCCGCTAGACAAGTAGTCACCAGAGAGCTTCCGATTTTCTCCGGTGATCCGGTCGATTGGCCGCTATTTATTAGCAGCTACCAGCATTCAACACAGATTTGTGGGTACACTGATTCAGAGAACCTTCTGCGTTTGCAGCGAAGCCTGAAAGGTAGTGCGAAAGATTCGGTAAGCAGTTTTTTGCTCCACCCGTCAACGGTGCCCCAAGTCATGTCCACTCTGCAACAGTTGTACGGCCGTCCGGAACAGATCGTCAACAATATGATCGCCAAGGTTCGAGCAACACCTCCACCGAAGCCCGACCGGCTGGAGACGCTGGTCAGTTTCGGGCTGATAGTTCAAAATCTGTGCGGACACTTGAAAGCGGTTGGGCTAGAGAGGCATCTAGCAAACCCGATTCTTCTGCAGGAGCTGGTGGACAAGCTACCAGCAACGGTAAAATTCAGCTGGGCGCTTTACCAAGAGCAAGTTCCAATGGTGGATCTGAACGTATTCAGCGACTACATGGCGAAGGTGTCTTCGGCGGCTAGTGGCGTAACGCAGCTTGCAAGTATCCCACAAAAAGCTGTGAAAGAAGAACGAAGCCGACCAAAGGACAGATCGTTTGTGAACGCGCACGTGACTTCAGAGCAGCCGAAAGCAAATCACCGAGAAGTGACGCAAAAAGCGGGATCCGGATCCAACAGTGGACATTTGAACGAGAAGGGTGCCAAATCTTGTTCCGTATGCAACGTCGAAAGCCACCAAATCGAAAACTGCTCATCGTTCAAAAGGCTGGATTTAGACGGTAGATGGAAGGCAGTGAAAGCAAACAAACTGTGCGCTCGTTGTCTCACGTCACATGCTCGGTGGCCATGTAAAGGAGAAGTTTGCGGAATCAACGACTGCCCAAAGCGACATCATCGTTTACTTCACTTCGAACCTCCAGTGACTTCTAAGACTACTAGTGCGGTGGTCTCAGTTCATCGTCAGCTGTCGTCATCCACGCTCTTCCGCATCCTGCCAGTGACCTTATTCGGGGCAAAGGGACAGTTCAACACCTTCGCATTTCTAGACGACGGATCGTCAGTAACACTCGTCGAGCGATCGATCGCTGAAGCTCTTGGTGCCAGCGGAGAAGTTGAGACTCTGAACATTGAGTGGACCGGAGGTATTAACAAGACAATCGCCGGAACAGAGGTCGTCACGATGGAGATTTCCGAGGCTGGTGTCAACAAACGGTACAAGTTGTCCGAGGTCTACACGGTCGAAAATCTCGGCTTACCACAGCAGACCACAGACTATGCTGAGCTTGCTAGTCGATACACACATCTCAAAAAGCTTCCGGTAAAAAGATTCAGGTGTGCTGTACCAGGAATCCTAATCGGACAAAGCAATGTTCATCTTCTCGCTACACTGAAGTTGCGTGAAGGGAAGTTGAATGAACCGATTGCAACGAAGACCAGGATTGGATGGGCAGTGTGTGGCAGTCTACGGAAGCCACGAGCTAACACAATACACAGACAACTACATGTGCACGCCGAACCGAACACAGAGGATCTCCACGAGTACGTCAGTCGCTTTTTCGACATCGAGAGTTTGGGTGTAGCTCTTGTGCCTACCGTGAAAGGTGTGGAAGAACAACGTGCCTACAGTATCCTGGATGCGACCACACGCCGGTTGAACAGCGAGAAGTTTGAAACAGGCCTGCTCTGGAAGCATGACTATGTAGAATTTCCAGACAGTCGGCCGATGGCGGAACGACGCTTCAGGGTCCTGGAAAAGCGTTTAGCTCGAGACCCACAGCTTTACGACAGTGTTCGTCAGCAAATAGCTGACTTTAAAGCCAAGGGTTACATACACGAAGCGACAGCGGAAGAAATTGAAGGATTCGACCTGCGTCGCACGTGGTTCTTACCGATAGGAGTCGTCGTGAATGAAAAAAAGCCTGGGAAAGTTCGAGTGATCTGGGATGCAGCTGCGAAAGTTGACGGCGTATCATTGAACTCCATGTTACTCAAGGGTCCGGATCTTCTAACTCCGTTGCTATCCGTGATGTTTCCGTACCGGGAGCGTCAAGTCGCAGTGTCCGCAGACATCAAAGAGATGTTTCTACAAATCTCGATCCGGCCGGAAGATCGTAGCGCCTTACAGTTTCCCTACAGGGATTTTCCTGAACTGCCAATGAGTACGATGGTTACCGACGTGGCAATATTCGGAGCAGCTTGTTCCCCCGCACACTCGCAATTCATCAAGAACTTAAACGCATCAGAACAAGAAGCAGAGTTTCCCAGAGGTGCAGCGGCGGTAAAGAAAAGGCATTACGTGGACGACTACGTGAACAGCCACGATACGGCGGAAGAAGCTATCGAGGTGGCGAAAGAAGTGATCGAGGTGCACAAGCGTGCGGGATTTCATATCCGAAATTGGATGTCTAGTGACAGAAGCGTGGTCGAACAGCTAGGGGAACCGAATCAGAAAACTGCAAAAGCTATGCTATCGGAAAAGGACACCGGGCTTGAACGGGTGTTAGGAATGGCGTGGAGACAAGATGAGGATGTCTTCACCTATATGTTGCAGTTCGGCGAGAAGGTGCGTATTCTGATGGAAAACACCACGATTCCTACGAAAAGGGAAATGCTTCGGCTCGTCATGAGCATCTACGACCCATTAGGGCTAGTAGCGTCATTCGTAATCCACGGGAAAATTCTCATCCAAGAAGTGTGGCGGTCCAAAATAGATTGGGATAGCTGTATTTCCGAAGAGATTGCCACGCGCTGGACAGATTGGATCGCTGTGCTCAAGAGGATGGATGGATTGCGTATACCACGGTGCTACTTCTCAGGATACGACCCAGCGAGCTTCAAAACTCTTGAGTTACACATTTTTGTGGACGCGAGCTAACAGGCTTTTGCAGCAGTAGCATACTTCCGGATCGTAGACCAGGGACAGATACGAGTTGCACTTGTCTCATCGAAAACGAAAGTCGCTCCACTTAGAGGACTTTCAATACCACGGTTGGAGTTGATGGCAGCGTTGCTTGGAGCTCGTCTACGCAGGACTGTTGAGGAAAATCACACGCTGAAGGTACAGAAAACCTGCTTCTGGAGCGATTCATCTACGGTTGGTTCGTGGATCAGGTCTGAAACGCGTCGATATCGTCAGTTTGTCGCCTTCAGAGTCGATGAAATACTGAGTCTCTCCAAAATTGATGAGTGGCAGTGGATTTCGACGAAGATCAACGTTGCAGATGAAGCCACCAAGTGGGGGAAAGGTCCGTCGTGTAATGTGGACAGCCGTTGGTTCCAGGGTCCTGAGTTCCTCTACAACAACAGTGAAGATTGGTCGATGACTCCAGACGAAGATACGGATAAAAGTGAGATGGAACTACGGGAGGCGTACGTCTTTAGTCATCATATCAGGAAGCCAATGATAGACACTAACAGATTTTCTCGGTTTGAGCGAATGTTGCGTTCTGTAGCATATGTCCACCATTTCGTGGACAGCCTACGCTCCAAAAAGGCTCACGGATCGGCGGATTTCGCCGGCTTGACGAGTGCAGAGCTTCAAAAAGCAGAAAGAACGTTGTGGTCGATTGCTCAGTCCGAGGCGTTTCCTGAGGAAGTTGCGACCCTGAAGCAGAACCCAAATCGAAGCACTGGACAACAGAAGCAGATAGAAGCGTCCAGCAGTATTGTGAAACAATCACCATTCGCCGATGAATACGGAGTATTGCGGGTAGGCAGTCGAGCAGCAGAAGCGGAGGTACTCACGTACGATGCAAAGTTTCCGATTATTCTTCCGAGAAACCATCGGATTACCGAACTTCTATTGGACTTTTATCATCGAAAGTACGGTCATGCCAACGATGAGACTGTAGTGAATGAAGTGCGGCAGAAATTTCACGTGCCACGTTTGCGAGTGGAAATTCGCTTAGCCAGGAAACGTTGCATGTGGTGTCGCGTCTACAAATCCACACCAGTTTGTCCAAAAATGGGACCGCTGCCTGCGGTACGATTACAACCGGATGTACGCCCGTTTACGTTTGTTGGAGTGGATCTTTTTGGACCATATCTGGTAAAGGTTGGACGCAGCGTGGCGAAACGATGGGTCTGCCTTTTCACCTGCCTTACGGTCAGGGCTATTCATCTTGAGGTAGTTGCCAGTTTGTCCACGGATGCGTGCAAGAAGGCGATCAGAAGGTTCGTAGCACGACGTGGCTCTCCTCAAGAAATATTTTCTGACAACGGCACAAACTTCATCGGAGCGAGTCGGGAGCTTCAAGACGAGTTCAGAAGGATGGCTACGGAATTGGGGAGCACTTTTACGAACGCCCATACGCAATGGCGGTTCAACCCCCCTGCTGCACCGCATATGGGTGGCTGTTGGGAGAGAATGGTACGGGCAGTAAAGGCAGCTCTAGGGTGCGTTCCAGTAGTACGGAAGCTGGACGACGAATCGTTTGCGACGGTATTGGCTGAAGCGGAAAGCATGGTCAACTCCAGACCACTTACGTTCATCCCACTGGAAACGGCCAACCACGAATCACTGACCCCGAACCATTTTTTGCTGTTAAGTTCGAATGGCGTACGAGAACCCGAGAAATTTCCGACGGATGCAGGGATGGCGCTGAGAAGTAGTTGGAACACGGTGAAGCATACGCTGGACAACTTCTGGCGACGTTGGGTTGTAGAGTATCTACCAACTATTATACGTCGGACGAAGTGGTTCCGAGATGTGAAGGCGATCGAGGTTGGAGATCTAGTTCTCGTAGTGGACGAAAATGTGAGGAACCGGTGGATACGTGGACGAGTGATCCAAACGATGCCGGGAAAGGATGGCGTACCGCGTAGAGCGGAAGTGCAGGTATCGGGCGGAACGTTGAAGCGGCCTGTTACGAAGTTGGCTGTGCTGGACGTGATAAGGTGTGGTGACGCCGGACCAGATGTTAAGGCGACACGGGGGGGAGGATGTTCGCCGCAACAGCCCATTGTAGTGGACACCCCTGTTGATAGAGATCATGAGCCACTACCTATGCCCACTGGATCGTTTGATGTCGGCAAAACTTCAAAATCAATGACTCGATAAAAGTGAAGGATTGTTTATAAACTGTGCGATAGTCGGTGATAATTCGATTTATTGATTGATAGTTAAAAATTATTTTTGGATTTATTATTATATGCAAAGGTGAATTATAAAATTTGTACACTTAGAACTAGATTAAAACTTACATGCTAATTAAAACTTACAGGCTACAGTTTAAATGGTTTAAAACTTAGTTGTGTGTGAGATAAAAACATAGTACGGAGACTGAATTGTAAGTAAAAATTGAATTTATCATTAAACATGTCCCAAATAAAAAACTATATTCTAGCTTAAGCTGATCAAACGCAAATTTGAGTTAAAGATCTTGCTGGAAGAACTCCTACCGAATCTCCCACAACATTTGTTACATTTGGCTTGAATGCCCTCAATGTGATTTTTGAAAGTTAAATTCTTATCTAGCATGAGCCCTAGATACTTAACTTCATCTGACCAATTTATTGGAACCCCTCTCATCGTGACAACATGTCTACTTGAAGGTTTCAAATATAGAGCTTTTGGTTTATGTGGGAATATTATTAGTTGAGTTTTGGAAGCATTAGGAGAAATCTTCCATTTTTGTAAGTATGAAGAAAAAATATCCAAACTTTTTTGCAATCGACTACAGATGACACGCAGGCTTCGTCCTTTGGCGGAGAGGCCTGTGTCATCCGCAAACAAAGATTTTTGACATCCCTGAGGTAGCTCAGGTAAGTCAGATGTGAAAATATTGTATAATATTGGTCCCAAAATGCTGCCTTGAGGAACACCAGCTCTTACAGGAAGTCTTTCAGATCTGGAGTTCTGATAATTAACCTGAAGTGTACGATTTGACAGATAACTTTGAATTATGCTAACAATGTATGTTGGAAAATTAAAGTTTTTTAATTTTACAATCAAACCTTCATGCCAAACACTGTCGAATGCTTTTTCTATGTCTAGAAGAGCAAGACCAGTAGAATAGCCTTCAGATTTGTTGGAACGGATCAAATTTGTTACACGTAAAAGTTGATGAGTGGTCGAATGTCCATGGCGGAATCCGAACTGTTCATTGGCAAAAATTGAATTTTCGTTGATGTGGGCCATCATTCTGTTCAAAATAACCTTTTCAAAAAGTTTACTGATGGAGGAAAGCAAACTGATTGGACGATAGCTAGAAGCTTCTGCAGGATTTTTGTCTGGTTTTAAAATTGGAACAACCTTAGCATTTTTCCATTTGTCAGGAAAATATGCTAATTGAAAACATTTGTTAAATATATCAACTAAAAATGATAAGCTACTTTCTGGAAGTTTCTTGATGAGGATGTAGAAAATTCCATCAGCGCCAGGAGCTTTCATGTTTTTGAATTTTTTAATAATAGTTCTCACTTCTTCCAAATCAGTCTCCCAGGCATTTTCGAAAACGTTCTCTTGATTGAGAATATTTTCGAACTCCTGAGTAACTTCATTTTCAATTGGACTAGTAAGTCCTAAATTAAAATTGTGCGCACTTTCAAACTGCATAGCAAGTTTTTGAGCTTTTTCGCAATTAGTTAGTAATAATTTGTTTTCCTCTTTCAATGCCGGTATTGGCTTCTGAGGTTTTTTCAAGATTTTCGATAATTTCCTAAAGGGCTTAGAGCCAGGGTCCAATTGAGAAATTTTATTTTCAAAATTTTTGTTTCTTAATTGAGCAAAACGTTTCTTGATTTCTTTCTGCAAATCCTGCCATATAATTTTTATAGCAGGATCGCGAGTGCGTTGAAATTGCCTTCTCCTCACGTTTTTAAGACGGATCAAGAGTTTAAGATCATCGTCTATAATCACGGATTCAAATTTTACTTCACATTTTGGAATTGCAATGCTCCGGGCTTCAACAATGGAATTTGTTAAAGTTTCAAGAGCATTGTCAATATCAAGTTTAGTTTCTAAAGAAATGTTAACATCAAGATTGGAGTCAACATACGTTTTATATATATTCCAGTCGGCTCGTAAATAATTGAAAGTGGAGCTGATAGGATTGAGAATCGCTTCTTGGGATATTTGAAATGTAACAGGGACATGATCAGAATCAAAATCAGCATGAGTAATCAGTTGGTTACAAAGATGACTAGAGTCGGTTAAGACCAAATCAATCGTAGATGGATTTCTAGAAGAGGAAAAACATGTGGGGCTATCAGGGTATTGAATTGAGAAATATCCTGAAGAGCACTCATCAAATAAAATTCTGCCGTTGGAATTACTTTGAGAATTATTCCATGACCGATGTTTGGCATTAAAGTCACCAATGACAAAAAATTTTGACTTATTGCGAGTCAATTTACGCAAGTCAGTTTGGAGCAAATTAACTTGCTGTCCAGAGCATTGAAAAGGCAAATAGGCAGCTATGAAAGTATATTTACCAAACTGTGTTTCAACAGAAACACCTAAAGTTTCAAAAAACTTTAGTTTCAAATGATGAAAACAGTTGATGTTTTATACGCCTGTGAATGATGATTGCAACTCCCCCACATGCCCCATCAAGTCGATCATTACGATAAACAAAAAAGTTAGGATCTCTTTTGAGTTTAGATCCAGGTTTTAAATACGTTTCGGTAATAACTGCTATATGCACGTTATTAACCGTAAGAAAATTAAACAGCTCGTCCTCTTTACCATTCAGAGAACGAGCATTCCAATTTAAAATATTTAAATTATTATTTGGATCCATTAGAAAAACGTAATCCAATAACAATTTGATTTGTAAATTTTACACCTACTTGGACTGCTTCAGTCATAGTGGTGGCTTTGAACATTGCATCAATCATTAGATTCAATTGTTCAGTTAGAAAATTAAAATCAGAGGCAGACATGTCATGTGATTTCCCATTGGAATTTCCGGTAGACGAAGAAGCGGAGTTACCTGTGGCGGTAGGGTTTTTTTCCATTTGATTTGAAACAAGTAGAATGGGTACCCATGGATCGAACAGGGGAGGAGTTCGAATTTCCTGCTACGATATCGGCAAAGGATTTACCGTGGGTAGATACATTCGAAATAGAAAGATTCGAACGGCTACCCGACGGATTAAAATTAGTTTGTGAATGAGCATGATTATGATCTTCCTGATGGGTATGATTCAAGATCAAGCGATCGTTAACTGAAAAATGAGCAATGTTCGATACTCTACCAGGCAAATTCCGGAAACGACCGTTATCGTAACGGATGTTATCTTTCATCTGCCTGGCACGAGCCTCAATGACCTTTTTGCGTGAAGGACAATTCCAAAAATTGGACTTATGGTTAGCCCCGCAATTACAACATATGAATTTGGTGGTATCTTCCTTCACTGGACAGACGTCTTTGGCGTGAGAAGAACCTCCGCAAATCATGCATTTAGCATCCATGCGACAATTTTTTGTACCATGACCCCACTTTTGGCACCGACGGCACTGAGTGGGGTTCTGGTAATTTCCTCCAGGTTTCTGGAAATGTTCCCATGTCACACGGACATCAAACAAAAGTTTTGCTTTTTCTAAAGCTTTAATATTATTTAGTTCTTTTTTGTTAAAGTGAACTAAATAAAATTCTTGAGAAAGCCCTTTCCGAACAATGCCAGATTGGGTTCTCTTTTTCATAATGATTACTTGGACTGGGGAAAATCCAAGTAAATCATTTATTCCATTTTTGATCTCTTCAGGTGATTTATAGTCACTTGAGAGACCTTTCAAGACAACTTTGAACAAACGTTCAGTTTTGTCGTCATAAGTAAAAAATTTGTGCTTCTTCTCTTCAAGATGTCTGAGAAGAAGCTCACGATCTTTAAGAGTTTCCGGCAAAACGCGACAGTCTCCTTTCTTTGCGATTTGGAAGGAAACCTTGATTCCCCTAATGGAGTTCAAGATCTCCTGCCTAAATCCCCCAAATTCGGAACAACTGACCACGATAGGCGGCACTCTTTGCTTCCTCACTTGAATCAAAGAGCCTGGGCTAGAGGCTGCTTCGATTTGGTGTTCGGAAAAATTTGTCTAGAGCATCGAACTGATTGCTCATTTCGATACAATTATCATTATTATTCATTTCACTCTTGGAAGAAACTTCGCATTCCGGGGAAGCGTCCTTTCTTCCATTCTTGCCACGTGTAGTGACAGTTTTAAAACCCACTTTTTTGGAAGGAAGTAGTGAATTCAGAGATTCACCCTACCTTTTGTTTGTTGTTGATACCATGTTTAATTAATAAACGAAAGAAGACGTGACCTTCGAAAGGTTTTTTCCCAAGACGGTGTCCAAGAAGGATTACCACCGCTAGCTTTCGCCAACGGGTCCAACGAAAAATCGAAGGCACGGGTCCAAACAAGGATCGTAAAGGGATCAATAGTAGAAAAAATAGTACTGAAAAGTACTGTTTTAGTAGCACTGAAAAGTACCGTTTTTAATTTTAGCACTGAAAAGTACTGTTTTTGTAGCACTGAAAAGTACTGTTTAATTGCTTTAGGTAGTTTTTAAGAAAACTTCCAAGAGCAGAGAGAATTCGTGTACGCACAGCACGAAGGTACGATGCGCACTGCCGATCAATCCAGTCGTTGTCCAGTTATTCCTTCAACCGCTTGTCCGTTAATCAAGTTCCGTCAAAGTTGCTGTCTAGCGTCTGCAGTTTGGTCAATTGCCCGTTCGTCAAGATTCGTCCCTGTTGCCGTTTGTCGTTCGAAGTCCCGTTTATCCTGTCCGTTCGTACATTGAGTCCATTTGTTGGTCATCAGCCATTAATATGTACCATGGGAATATCTACAGTATCATCGCTCTCTATTGGTGGCTCTCCGTTGCCACTGCTGTTCATCAAGCTTGGTACAACTTGCGAAACATTGTCAATCATGGACCGATACAGATACGATGTTTTTCTTCGCTTGCTTCGATCGTGCTTCGAAATCATTTGAGAACAAATTCTACAATGCTTGGCTACATTAACTCGTGTGTTTGGGGTGAATTTGAGAAAGATTGGAATTTGCAGACACATATATGATAGTTGAGGAAAGATAAAAATTTCTTGACAGCACAATTATTCTTTCAGAACAGTAGAAGCATTAACCTAAGAATGCTAATGTCGCTGCTGTTCGTGTTACCAACATCTAGTTTGCCACGAAATGACAGCGTGAGTGCCGGGCCACAAAGTGTCAGATTAATTTTCAGAACCAAAACAATGACATATTATAGAACATACAATGAAAATCCATAATTTAAGGTAATTATAATTGAAATCAGTTTTGTGTCAACAACGCCACTAGCGTTCTAATAACGGGGTTGGTGGTCTGATGGCTACCGCTTCTGCTTCATAAGCAGAAGGTACGGTCTACGTGCGAGCCAGTATAATGCATCATCAATTCCTCCCCCTTCCCCACATTGGTCTGCATTCTGACGTGGCAGGCACCATTGTCGCTAAAAATACAAGATCACCAGCACTTATACACTGAGGATGCCTGTTAGTCCCAAGCAGTCATTCGGTTGGTTCCTTGTGTAATTACAGCTGATCTGGCGATAATGGAGTAGCATCCACGGGCGGCCAATCAAGCTCTCAAGCTCAACAATGCCACTAGCGTTCTATTACTAATATTTCTGTTTTCAGAACTTAAGGTGGATGACATAATATGTATTCGAAAGATTTTCAATTATCGAAACATTAAATTGTTTTGTTAACTGTCCGGCTATTACACAATCCACAAGAAACTGAATTCATACTTCCAGTATATCGATGAATGGTAATCGAAATATTTTTCCCTTCAATTAAGTTTGTACAAACAGGAGCACACATCAAACATATCAATTCTCTTCACTCAAAGTAACGTCGTTGCACGTCGAGCAAAAGCTCAACTGTTTCGAACATTCTTCCAGAAGATTTTGAGGTATATACTAGCGTTTGAAAGTGAAGCATACACACGTTGCTTGGATCATACGAACAAACGAACGAACGTTCAACCGGTATTTGTTCCTCTCAATTGCAAGCAATTTGAAGAAAAGCACCAGTCAGGTGCACCACTTTCCCTCTGGGGAGGAGCTGTGCCTAACCCAGTGGTTTTCAACCACTTCTGAATTTTTGACAAACATCATTTCCCCTTCTGGGAAAGTAAAGTAGTTTGTTTTGTTGTATGCTGTATACGATTTATGTTGTCTCAAATTTTGTAAGTCTTTGATGCTTCAGCTCTACAGTGTGATGCGACGAGTTTTCTGAATATTGTAGTAATAACCACTAATCTCCTGTGTTGGCATTATTACAATTTGCAAGCTTTAGCGAGTAAGTCGAGTCTAGTACACGACACTGAAGACGGCCTTACAGTTGAGGTCGAAATACGCGTATCTGTCAAAGGATACAAACTCTAGTGGAATTAAATGGTATAGTACTAAGTTCGGTTTTTTCATCTACTTAGCTTTAGCTTTATTTCTTTAAAAATGGGCACATAGAACCATACAGAAAAAATCTAGAATAAAATCAACAGAGGTCGTAGCGGTAAACGCGCAGCTATTCAGCAGAACCAAGCTGAGGGTCGTGAATTCGAATCCCAACGGTCGAGGATCTTCTAGCAAAGGTAATTTTCCCGACTTCTCTGGGCATACAGTATCTTCGTAACTGCAACACGATATACACATCAAATATGGTCAGTTGGCAAAGAAACCTCTCGGTTAATAATTATGGAAGTGCTCTTAAGAGTACTAAACGGAGTAGCAGGTTTTTTTTCCAGATGGGACAAAACGCCAGGAAGAAGATGGAGAAGAAAAATCAATAAAACCACTCATTGCATTGAGGTAGAGAAATAATAGATAATGTGGAAACAAATGTCAATGACCGATCATTTCTCTAACAGACATTTTCCCCCCGTTTAAGAACCGCTGGCATAAACAACAACGGTTCCCTTGCTAGAAATTGATGCCCCAGTATTGACGGAGAAAGGAACTTTGCGCTTCCATCGCACAGCGAAGAACGATTCGCTCTTGGAGCACGACAGGTATTGCGACAACAATTCCCTGTCATTGTCGAGATGCGGAGGATCGGTTGCAGGGGCATGTCGTCACAGTTTCAGCTCAAGAAATACACGATGTGGCAAAATCAGGAAATAATGAAGCAATTAGCTCGGTGGTACCACCGCACTCACTGGTTGCCTCAGCAAAATATCTAGGAAGAGACAAAACTAGCTATCTACTGTAAGATCTGTATTGCTCCAAAAAAGCTGTAGTGGTAAACTCGTAGCTATTCAGCAAGATATGCTAAGGGTTGTGGCTTCAAGTCTCAATCACGTGTAGGATCTTTTGAAAATTGGATACTGTTAGTGTTTTAAATGCTGTGTAAGTTTAAAAGATAGTTAACACAGTCAAACCCTACAGTGTTGCCAGGGTTTCTTCATCGAGTGCTGTTGAAGACCCACTGTGAACTATTGTCCCGTTTTGTTTTCTTTTCATAGGGGCGTTTTTCAATTTTTACACTGAATTCGTGTAAAACTATCGTTGAGAACAAAAAAGATGTCATCAAAAATGGAAAACTAGTTTTATTTCGTTCAAATTTAAAGAAATCCTCATAAAAATCTATTGTCGCAATCCATATAGCAAGTGTAATGCAATGACTGATTTATTTGAACATTGCTTAATTTTTGAGAAAAAAAACTGGTTTTGAAAATTTGTAAAACGATGGTAATTATTTTCCTCTTGTGCAATATTTTTTGATTGAGTAGTTTCTGTATAATATTTTTCAAAGCACGCTGTGCACTATGACGTTGTATCATTACCGTACTGCGGAAATAGTGAAACTTGCAGCCGGTGTAGTGAAAGTCAGATTTCGACGTCGAGGACGTCCCCTGTCACGACGACGGTGCAAACACAGGGTTGCAAGGGGTAAAATGTGCCTCCTATAAAGTTGTTCTCATTTCCATATATTTTAGAAAATGAATAAAAAGAAACGTCGTGGAAGTTCTGTACTGCATAGAATGATCAAATAAGACTAAAATGTATCTAACCATAGAAAATTAACGATACCACATTTAACCCCGACGATGCATTTATCACCTGCTCCCCTTAAGACTTTCGTTGTTTTCTTCAAACATAGACACGACGGTATCAAACCTGAGCTTTGGCAAACTTAACCGATGTTTGCTGTTTCCGTTTACCTATGGTGGCAGTTCGAGAGAAATCCATGCGTTGCTTGCAGCTATTGTCGTTTTGACGGCGCGGGCCGAAGTTTCTGCAATGACAGCGCTGGTGGTTGTTGCAAGTTGAAATACATACCGGTTTTGCTAATTACAAAGTGTTTGGGGGAATTTTCACGCTGATGTGAAATGATTCAGTTTAGTTCGTCGTCGGTTCATTGCTCGCTCATGGGATGTCATCCTATTATCAATTTCTGGGGAGATGCTAGTGTAAATATCTTAGCTTAATCTGTGAAGCGGTTAAATGTTACAATGTTACAAAAGAAGAAAATTTAAGAATAGTTTTTAATGAATTGTATTCTTATGATATACTCAGAGGTCGTTCATAACTTCGTAAAGTTTAATCCCCATACTGGTTTTTATATGTTCAACAATGTTTAAAATCCAACGACAATTTAAGAGGAAAATAACCATTACCGTTTTACACATTTTCAAACCCAGTTTTCTGCTCAAAATTGAAGCAATGTTCAAGAAAATCTAAAACTTCTTTGTACTTGCTATTGGTAATGCGATGATGGCTTGGAGTGTAGACCATCATGTCTACAAGCATTACAATTAATCTTACGGAAGTTTATGGCCAAGGATGATTTCCTTTTTATGCTCATTAGATTAAAGTCTTCTAAGTTTAGAGTCCAACGACCATTTAATTTATATAGTAACTTCCTATAGTTCAGGCCTGCAAATCGACAAGCGCAATTATTATAGACTCGGGGGTTTACTAATTCAATTTATTGCACTGCGGAACACGTTTTTGACTCAAGCATCAAATTACCGCTATTAACTTAATTTAGGATATTAAGCAATTGCCGTTTTCAAACATATCATAGCACGTCTAGTTTTTGAGATAGTGGCTGTTGAAAATGCAGAATTTGACTATTTTGAGTGCATTTGGATGAAAGTTTGTGCTTGCAGTCTACAAGCCCATCAAAGTTTGTGTGGGATTTAATATGGAAAAAGCAAGTAATTCATCTAATCGGTCATACTGTTTGTCCATAAGCTCTTGTCGGTTAGAGCAACGATGATACTATACATTTGTCAGCTACAACTTTGCCGAAGACCGTTTTCAAATCAGATGCTTCAGTATTTAGTTATTGATTTTATTGCATGTTCAGAAGAAATGAGCACTGATGAAAAATTTCTTAGTCGATGTAAGTCAATAACTGAAAACTGAGACGTCCGATATGAATACGGTCTAGGGCAAAGTTGTTAATGACGAATGTATCTAACAGTATCAGCGTTGTTCTAACCGTCAGAAGCATGTGTTTAACCGAGTGAATGAATTGCTTGCTATTCTCATAGTATTTCCCATAAAAACTTTGGAGGGATTGTGCAGTCTCATTTTTCATCCAAATGAACTCAAATTTAGGGAGGACTTTTAGAATTTGATGTAGCTTTGATGTGGAACAGACAGGATGTTTTAAAACATCTTTATATCGATGAATACTCATGACACTATAATCTGCCACAGTTGGGATTGCATTTCCCTTTTAAGCCAGGGAAAGTGCTATGGCTATAGTGCACTGTATATTTCGGTTTCATAAGGCGTATTTGATAATAAAAATGCATGAAAACATTCTTATCGACAAACCTGCTGGAAGGGAAGATGTGGTACATGTGAGATCATGTTCAGCAAAAACACGGTTTTTAGGTGAAAAACAACCTTGTAGAAAATGCAAAAAATGTTAAAAATTTTAAAAAAAGGTTATGATATAAAATATGATTTTTAGAAGTCATTCACATACAATGGCATATATGTATCTCAAAAAGTATAAAATACACAAAATTTGTATTTTCGTCAAACTGCCACTTCTACAACTTTACCGAAGAGTCTATCTAAGTGAAAACAAAGTTTTTTTTTATCTCACTACTAGGTGGATTGATCACAAACCAAATCGCTCCTCTAACAATGAATAATAACGTGAGCCGCAAACTTTTGCTTATGAAAATGCACGCACCGCACCGCTGGTCGAGAATCTTTTCGTAAAGGAAATTTTCTCGATTCCCAGGGCATAGAGTATCTTCGTACCTGCCACACAATATACACATGCAAAAATGGTCGATCGGCAAAGAAAGCTCTCAGTTGATAACTGTGGAAGTGCTCATAAGACCACTAATCTGAGAAGCAGGCTTTGTCCCAGTGGGACGTAACGCCAGAAAAAAGAAAGAATAGATGATATCAAAATGATAGCAACTTTTATTATTGCTGTTATCAATTAGATATTCTGTTATCAATGATAAACGAATTCTAACAAAATTTGTTATCATTGTATCCGTGACAGACATTTTTGATAACAGGTTGATAACAAAATATGTTAACACACATCTTCCCCATTACATATTTTCAAACCGTTTATAAGTAAACAAAGTTGACTTTTCGCCATACAATATTTTGTTAAATTATTTGAAGCTTAAGTTCAGTCCAAAACATCATCACCTCTCAATAATTTTCCGAGTTTTATGACCATTAAGCTTATAAAAATATGATGATGCAAATTTAGTTATCAACTTGAACTCAGTGATAACATAATTTACTATTACTGTGTTATTCGACAAACAAATTTAAGTTCTCCTTTTTGTTATGTTGGCTGTTAATTCAGACAAAATGATAACAAAATCAGTTATCAAATGATGAAACCAGGTAACAAGATTTGTAATCATTTTGCTATTCAACTTTGCTCGGGACTCCAATCAAAGTAGGTGTGTTTTTGGAAGAAAAACAACATTAACTCCTAAACGGAAAGAGATAGCGAATTCTCTCACTCGTAAAATTACGCATTTTTCGAAGGTTGAAAAGTGTTTCATAGACTATTTTGATGAGATATTGGAATTGAAAACGCTGGAGCCAGAGAATAGTAAAAAAAAAGCTCTAAATCGGTCAATTTAAGAGCTACAAAAACATTTTTTTGGCAAGGTTACTTGAAAATGAATGGTCTACAACTGTGCTCAAGCATGTTTACTATAATAACTACGAATAAGAAAATAAGTTATGTCATTTCTTTGAAAATGTTGACCACCCTAATTTTCAATAATACCAAACAAAGGCCTAACTAATACAAATAACTGTGAATAAAACCTTTTTCGTCTGATGTTTCATTGAAAAATATTCAAAGTGCATCTTTCCGCATAAATAAAGAGTATAGTAAAGAATATAAAACGGCTTTCTGGACTTTGGTGTGCCACGTGTGTAGCACTTCGCGACTCTACGCAATTTTAACTCATCCATCGTCGAAATCTGCTCATATTTTTTTTAATTATCCAGTGCTGCCAGATAACTATATAGTAGTTCGCGGACCATTATATTTATAAAAAGTTTTTGATTTTTGATTATGAAGCAAAAGTGTATGGGTACATTTTAATGGAACATGTTCATTTATTCATGGTGCATCAATTATTGATACATATTGCTTACATATGAAATATGTTGTTTATTATATTGTAATTGTAATTGTAATTGCTCAATCCACACCCTGGCAGACAATTATCCGCCAATCTAGACACGGGCTGGGTGAGGACCTACCAAGCCTCCCCCGTTAACATGTCCTATACCGTTTAGCACACCGGGTTCTTCCACAAGCAGGCGCCGGAATTAAAGCGGTCCCACAAGTTTCAGATACATTAAATAGATATAGTCCCTCTGCCACTAAACCGAATAGCGCCCTCCACCTCATCACCAGCACTGCCCATCCCGCACACCAAACAAAATGTCGGAAGTGGCGTGCCGTGTAGCACATCAGATGTTCTACAGAGCACACCACCTCCGACACCATGCTCAACGTACAGCAAAGATAGCGCTAATAAAAGCGGAATGCGCCATTCGATTCAGTACCAGAAGGACTATAAATGTAACGAAGAGGAAATGAAAAGATAGTAGAAATGGTTTGGCTGTTGGATTGCTGGAACGAGAAGAAAGAAATAAAGTTATTACGTTAAAACGTGATTTTTATAGTTGAATAAATGTATCGATAGTTTCTCATCTGTTTCTTTTCCGTATCGTAGTTCCGTCGATGCTATCCACCTCGAGTTTTGTCGACTCCGCTCGGGCAATGAGGACCGTGATGAAATGAAAAATATAAAAATATAAAAAAAAAGAGCTTTAGTGTTTATCTATTATTTAATGTGGTTCTCATTTGCTTTCAAATACCTAAGTAACATGTGAACTCTGCCTCTATTAGAAAATTCTAATAAATCATAATTTATTCTCCTCCACTTTCCCTAACACAAAGTATTCCTATTTAATAAGACAAGTGCAAAAGCACAAATAAAAGTGTGAGACCGCATCGAATCATGTTGATGCCCTCAAAGCACTCATTCTTCGATTTGCGAAATATGAGTCCGCTGAAAACACCGACCCGACTCGACGCAATCGCGCACCTCTACCGACACCTCCGCACATGTAAAAACTTCTGCGATAATCCTGTAATGTGGAAGAAATGCGCAATATTATTTTGATTTCAATCCTAACTTCATGACCCGTAGCCTCTACGCGTATGATTGTTCATTATTTAGGCTAAATATACCTGTTTATACCTGTACATCAGAAAAAAAAAAACGAAAAACGACTACGAATATCTTGCAGAATAAAGTTTAAGTGATCAAATATTCATCCTCTCTTCGACCCTGCACTATAATAACCTCCTAATATAACGCCGAGCTAAAGATTCTTTCTTGCGTTACACAATCTGAACAAGAAACCATTTTCAAATATTTCTTATAATTTATGCGAAGCAAAACAGATTCCACTTTCTACGTAATGTAACCCAGCATAAACAGCTGCCCAACTCTCCAGACCAACGCCCTCCAAGATCCAAGGTGCTGCTGCCTTACGTTCAAAACTTCTTTCCTCAAAGTCTGTCTATCAATTCCGAACTCTATTGCACACTACAATACCAATCAGACCCTATTCCTGACAAGACACAGAGTCACAACCCCAATGTGATGTATTTACCCACAACCTTGTCATAACCCCTCTTACGTTTCGCTATCCTCGGAAGTCACCCATATTGATGCTTGGCAAAAAATATCAGTATTCAATCCACAAATCCCAGATTACACCACATTACGTTGGTCCGTTTGGCGTCGCCGGTGGATACCTGTTCTGACATTCTTTTCTTTCAAACCCCATTTCAAGCCTGTCCCCCCACTTTATCAATAAGAATGTTGACGAATCACGATAATCTGAAGATCGTGACCAGAACGGAGGTAGGATTTATCACTAGGGATCAACCACCACCAAATATGTTGTTTATTATATTGGTACATTATTTACATTGTAATGGTATTCTTTTTGATTATTTTTGAAGTAGATTTTTTAGATATTTTATTGTCGTATAAATCTTTTGCCCTTACTTGTATGTGTATTTTGCATTACAAATGTTATGCGTGTTGCCTTCTATGTATTATTTTTGAATTTCAACTATGTTGATATTCATATAAACCAACAAAGTCCTTAGGACACCTTTAAATCATAACCAAACATTTTGAAAACTTAATTTTTTTCGTGAGATATATAATAGATTAGATTTTGTATTTATTTTTGTAATTTAAAGTCCCTAAGTTAGCGTCTATTTATATGTAACGCTTAAATTAACCCCCTCCTCTCCCCATCGGTAACGCAGTTTGTAAGGATAATTTCTAATTTTAGTAAGAGCGACATAATGCATATTGAAACATAATGTATGATACCTGTGCGTTATCAGGATTTCAAAGCATTTAACTTCCTAGTGGTGGGTGAAAATTCGGATTCCACAGCTTGAATTGCCTAAAATAAATAGAAATTAATGATTTTTCTATGATTCTTATTCCGGACTCACTTTTGCTTCATTTCACGGACACCTTGTTTCAAATTGCGGACAGTTTACGAGAAGCCAAACTCAAATTTTTAAATTATAAATTAAACTCCCGCAATCGAAAAAGCAACGTCAAAACTATTTGCGCATTATAAATTTTCATGGATTGCTATATAAAATTATTATTGAAACGCGCCTGAATGTTGTGAACTTTCTAACGGGAAATTAAAAAAATTCAATTGAAACCCTTCCCATACAAAGTCGAGTGTCCGGAATTAGATGCTGTCCGGAATTTGAATCAAAACGGTATAGGATAACTGTTCTAATGTCACAATGATGAAATTTTTTTCAGTGTGTTGTTCAATGTGATTTTGGAAAAATGACACAACTTTGTAAAAATTCATTAAGCAAAACTATGAAAAGAGATCAAAGCACATAGGAAGTTAGATTGACCCATTGCCTTTCGAATAAGCGAAGGAGAGAGTTTTTGTTCACAAACAACTAAACACTTCACTATGTTTTTAGGGTGTGACCCCAATTTTTTTAAAGGGGGTGTGTGAAATATATGGCCAAGCCTTTGTACATTCTAATGCTTTTTTGCCCTATTGTTTCTCATACTTAAAGCTCTTCCAAAATGTCACAGATGTCTCGTCCTTCACAATATTGTTCAATATTCATTTTCATACATTTATCACACTGTTGAATAGGAACATTATTTAGTGAAATTGGAAACAGATTCATACTCAACTCGATACATTTTCTCAAATATGCTCATAATGGTGCAGTAAAAACATAAGGTAGCTGGAATTATTTCCGGTCGAAAGGCTACCATTACAATCCCAACAAATTAAATTCAAATCGATATATTTTTGAGCGCCTTCACATATTATGGCTATAAACTGTGCACCAACATACATTCATGTCGCATTTCGCAGTAAAGTCTGGCGTTGGCGCGGGACAAACTGCTAGAGTGCAAATAATTTTCGTCTAGACATGGTGTTAAGGATATTACGATGGGAATCGATTTAGTCCCGTTCAGGAGGAACATGATACTGGGAAGAAATTTTAGGTAGGTACGTATGAACTATTCCAACTGCTATCATCCAAAGCGGTTGGAGAAAATTGCTTTAAATTGCGCGTTTCAAATTGTTGATATGTAAATGCGAACTACTAAAGGTATCCGTCCAAAGATATCTCTCAACTACAGATGTAGTTCAAAAAATTATAAAAGTAATAATTATGTAGGGAAATAGTCTAGATTATTGATAGCATTCTTTTAGGTTAGATGTATGAAGTCGAGTCTAGTATACGACACTGAAGACGGCCTTACAGTTGAGGTCGAAATACGCGTATCTGTCAAAAGATACAAACTCTAGTGGAATTAAATGGTACTAAATTCGGGTTTTCATCTACTTATAGGTATTCCACTAAACAGCTCGAAGATTTATTATCGTTGGAATCGGAATTAATTTAAAATTAATTAAAAAACATGAACATAATAACCCGCATTCTGCCCAGTAGTATGTAGATTCGGTTCCTTTCGATGATACACAAATATTCCAATTCGGTGAGTGCCGATCAATCGAATCCAATATTATTATCATCGTTCTAATGGGAACCGATCGAATTAAAATTCCCTGTGGATAGTTGGTCCCGCTGGCCTTCATCAGTCAAAGTGAATGTTGTTTAAAATTTTCACATAATCACCCTTGCGGTCCGGGCCCTTACCAGAAAGCACGGTGCAGCTAATCATAATGTGGTTTCTATCAATCACGTTCCGTTTGCAACAATCGATTGTAACCCCTGGAGCACACCGCAAATTATTGTCCTCAATGGGGAGAAACCAACTTACAACCTCAATGGTGAGCTAGCAACCCACCGAGGGTTCGGCAAACCAAAATTTTTGAAAATTCAAAGGTGTCCACGTGGTTGGACTATTTCCATTATTCCTCTTTTGTTTGAGGTTTTTTTTACGAATAGAATGCCACAAATTCGGATGACTTCTCAAATTTAAGCTTTTTGTTTATTTATTTTATGTTATGTTATGTTATGAGAAGACGCCCAAATCGATCGTTAATTACTGTAAATATTTTTGATGCAAAGTTGATTTGTTCAGACCAACAAAATTTATTGTGGAAATCGAGATGATAATATAAAGAATGTTTGTTATGGCAAATGTGATTTACGGCGAATTCTAAATTGGTTTAATGGTGCTTTTGGCAACCATCATATAGGTCAATAAGTCAAATTAAATATTATAGTGATTACTTTTGTGTTGGCTTTATCATAGAAAGCTCGTAGTACAGAATGCAGCTGTTACAAATGGTATTAATCATGACTGTCATAATACGAAAATAAATCCTAGTAGTTTGGAAAATGTTAGTGGGTACGATTTGTTCTCAAGTTATCTACTATTGGAATCGGCTCCCTACTACCGTTTTGACATCATATTCCGAACACTTAAGGTCAACTGTGACTTCAAATGCATCTGATAGGCATAAATTAGCTGATATTTGTGAAAATTGTAATTTCTTCACAAAGCTTAACCGTTAGCTGTTGGGTGTGTCGATAAAAATGTTTATTCAAACTTGTTTAGTATTGTTTTTACATAAAAGTATGCAACAACATTTTGATTCAAATGCCGAACATTGTGTTCATTCTGTCTCATATTCCGAACACCTTGATTCAAATTCCGAACAGCACGAGTACCGTTTTGACTCATATTCCGAACACTTAGGGCCAGAGCCGTAGCGTGGCCTCACGGCGCCCTTGGCAAACCTTCCTTTGGGCGCCTCTTAGTTAGTTCTGTTTTCATGATGCAAATTTGTATGCGATTAAAGTTTTCGTAAAACATCATAAGTACCATGCTGCTCAAGCTGTAAAGCATAACTGAATAACTACAGTTAGAGTGGATTTACAATGGGAAAAGGGCCCACTATTGTAATCTTTTGTAATGATTTTGCAGAACAACAAAAAGTCTTTACAGTCCTCATCAAGCTTATTTGAATATTTCTTTATTTTTTCTCAGTATGCACATCAAATTGAACACCACTAACTTGATAGCCATAAAAACTGGTTTGAGCACAACCAGTTTTAAGAACTATAAAATACATGGAAGATCACTTAGAGATTTATCAAGTAACTATACACACTGAAATGTTAAATTCTTGAAATTAATCTATGGGGATCATCTAAAATATCAAATAAATGATTAAATAAATGTTTAAATTTTCCATTATTACGGTGCGAAATTTCTTTTGAAATTGTGACTTAAGAGGCGCTCTTATTTAATAAATTTCTTCCTAAATTTACCAAATGCGTGACGCATTTTGGCGCCCCCTAAAGGCTGGCGCCCTTGGCGGGTGCCAACCTGGCCAACCGCACGCTACGGCACTGCTTAGGGCCAACAGTGACTTCAAATGCATCTGCTAGGCACAAATTAGCAGATATTTGTGAAAATTTTAATTTCTTCACAAAGTCTAACTATTAGCTGTTGGGTTTGCTGATAAAATTGTATATTTAAACTTGTTTAGTATTGTTTTTACGTAAAACTATAGAACAACATTTTGATTCAAATGCCGAAAACTGTGTTCATGCTGTCTCATATTCCGAACACCTTGATTCAAATTCCCAACAGCCTGAATAAAGCGTATTCAAATGAATAATTTCGCAAATAAATTTATCTAAGCTAGTTTTACTGGTCTCGATTTAGAGAATCATCACTACTCCCGAGGTTCAAAATACATTGTAAGACGTTAAAATTGAATTGCAAATGACTGCCATTTCCTTGTTATTTGATGACATATTTCAGCGAAACATTTAAACCGAATCGCCATACAAAAACAGAGTGTTCGGAATATGAGTCTGTTCGGGATTTGAGACAAAACGGTAAATCGTATTCAAATGAATAATTTTTCAAACAAATTTATCTGAGCTAGTTCTAGTGGTCTCGAACTAGAGAATCATCACTACTCCTGAGGTATAAAATATATTGGAAGACGTTAAAATTGAATTGCAATTGACTGCCATTTTCTGCTAATTTCACGACATATTTCAGCGAACCCAAATGCACCTAAAAACTTTATTCGAATCGATTTTGTGTACCTTTCCTTCCAGAACACTCATCTCTTCGCATCATTTGGCACTTGTCGGGAGAGGGAAAGGATTGAGTTTGTTTTACGTGTAGATTAGTAGCACAATATTGCGACGGTTACCACACTGCCACAAAATCGTCGCTGCTGCCCGTGGGAATATTTGTATTGTGGGCCTCCCAGCTCCAATTCCAACCGACCGACCGACGACGGTTTCGGATAGTCTGAAATGCAAATGTTTGCGAAGGCTTTTAGGGCGGCTTTGGTTGGCGCACGTTTCAGTGATCCATCCGCACCTACCGCACTAAAGGGACTAGCTGAAAACAGGGAAGCTTATCCGGCTAGCCTGTGCTATGGCTACGGAATTGGGGGGAAGTTATATTTTAAAATGGGAAAATGTTTACACACCTTAGGAAAAGAATAACTTCTACTAGTTTATCCAAAAACAGCCAATAAAATAATTCGGAACAAGCAATACTTATATTATATAAATTAACAAAACAATTGCAAAATTGCATTATAGAATATAATTTTTACTACACTTTTTTATATTAAACTAGTGATCCCGGCAAACTTCGTCTTGCCATCAAGTAGGCTGTTGAAAAATGTCATGGAACCTCCCATACAAAATAACATATACGCACTCCCCCGTTTTATCAAATTTACCGAAAACTTCCCTAATTTTTTTCGTCACACGAACACGTCGGAACCCTTCAAGAAGACAACAGTAAAAGAATTGTGCAAATCGGTTGTCCCGTCCTCAAGCCATTTCGTGACATACAAACACCACTCCATTTTTATTTATATAGATTTAGGGGAGGGATTATAAGAGTATGTTTAAAACTACAAATTAAACTTTAACACTTCACTTTTTGCAAAAAAAATTAAATACTAAAATCACTAGTAAGGCGAGCAAATACCTTTAGACTCTGATACGTGTTGCTTATCTTGACAGATAGGCCTATTTCATCTGCGACTTACAAACTTCTTCAGTGTTCTTCAGAGCACTCGATACTGAAGAAGTCTGTAAGTCGCAGACGAAATAGGCCTATCTGTCAAGATAAGCAACACGTATTAGAGTTTGAAGGTATTTGCTCGCCTTACTAGTGATTTTAGTATTTTTTTTTTGTAAAAAGTGAAGTGTTAAAGTTCAATTTGTAGTTTTATATAATTTTTATTTGAAAATATCACAAAAAAGCAATAATGGATCAAAAATGAGCATTTAAGATATTTACAAGAAAAAGCTATACACTTTCCAGAGAAAATCCAAAAAGAGCACTTAAAATATTATAGCAATACGTTTTTATTGTTTGTAATGGAAACTTTTTGATTTCAAGTGAAAGTATGCAATTGACGTTTTAAAAAATTTTAAATGCTTAGTTCAAATTTTTCATTGGAGATATGATAATTATTTGTTCAGTGTTTATTGATATTTTTTTGTGGAATATTTTTCAATACTAAGTGCTTGTTTTCAATTGTTAAGTGTAATTCTTAAGTTTTTAATTCTTATTTTTTTTTCTATAGGAATAAAGATTGATTATTCATTGCTAGTTTTCAACTTAGGTATCATTGATTATTTTATCGTTTTACTGGTAAAAAATAGTTCTTTGGTATTTTTATTGCTAAAAATGGCTAAGCTATAACGTATGTGTTATTATTTTACTGACTACTTTTTGGTTTAACACAGACTATTCTTCTTCTTTAAATTCTCGTTAATATGGCTGCCATTTTAAAATAGTGCTGCGGAGAATTACAGGCAAGTGGCGCTAGGTTTTGCTATAGCTCAGTCAGTACTCCAGGTCGGGGCAGAAGAGGTAACCTGGTTTTGGAAAATAACCAAATTGTTTAGGCTTCAGAGTGGGGAATTTAATAAACATGTTAGATCCAGTCCAGTGTGCCGTGGGCTGAACGCAAACACGGAATGTAAAATGAGACTGTTCTGAGGATGGATTTGTTTAAAGAGGACCTATGCTGCGATTAGAGAGTGAAATGAAGACACATCTTACTCGGGTGGGTGAGTGTTGCATTCTGTTTCTGTCGTCATAACCTTTCAGAGTAATAATAAGACGATGTCACCTACCGCTTCTGCTTATTATGAAGAAAATCATGAGTTCAATCGTAGTCTCACCCGTTGTATAAAAAGGCTGAAACTAGATCAAACATATTTTTCTTCTTTCTGGCATAAAGTCCCAACTGGGACAGAGCCTTCTTCTCAGTTTATGGTTATTATCAGTGTTGTCATCTGAAAGATCTTTTTGCCAATTGATCATTTTTACATTTTTATATAGGGTAAGTGATTCAATAGTAGTGGATGTTTCTATAGTTGTGGTAGTGCCATTTATATTGATTTCATTAAATCAGGCACAGAACCGACATTGCCAAACGATGTATTGGCTTGCTGATGTACGAAACAGTTGAAAATATCGTTCTAATTTCTTGAGGCCATGACTTTTTCTCTCAAAAACATGCCTACTTTGATTGTGAATATCTCTGATTGGGGCAAATATAAAAAAATATCTTTTGACGGCGCTCAAAAGACAAAATAAAATTGTATATCATATCAAAAAATTACAGATGTGTTATTTTTGTAACTCTAATAAAACGTCTTGAAAGTCAAATATATTTTATCACAAAAACTTTAATAACTTTTGAATTAAAATAGATATCAACAAACTTTTTGCATGAAAATTTGCGTTTTGTTAAGTTCTAAAAGTCGTTAATAGATGACTTTGACGAGAAATCTGAAAGAAGAAAGATAGGGCTCTAAAACTATTTTGCAGATTTTCATAGTATGTTTTTTTCGGACCACCCTATGTCACCGTAGGCAAAAAGCTCTAAATCGGTCAATTTAAGAGACACAAAAAAACTTTTTTCGGAAAAGTTGCTTAAAATTGAATGGTCTATAATTTTGCTGAAGCATGTATGATATAATTTCTACATATAAGAAAGTTAGTTACACAATTTCTATGAAAATGTGGTCAACCCTAATTTTCAATAACACCAAACAAAGGGCTTAACTAATACAAACAACTTTGTAGAAGACCGTTTTTGTCTAATGTTTCATTCTAAAGCTCAAAATGCATCTTTCCGCGTAAAACTGATTCCTGGACCACTGTGCAGTGGTCACAGTTCTCAAGCCTGCTTGTGACGTGTGCTGATATTTCCCGTGTTGTAAAAACATATGTTCTGGCTGCGAATATCTTCTTTTATGGATTACGCAGCCAGCCTAGGGACCCGTAACTTGCAAAGAGAAACGTCGTTACTACACTGTTGCTTGATAAAGCCTCATCTGTTTTCATAGATCCATTCTTTAGTTAATAACTTCGCACAAAACACCTTGCGACCCTTTATCGTGCAACACTGAGAAGTGTTTCGGAAACTAAATCAGTTTTCAAAGTTTATGCAAAGCGAGCTACCGATGAATGTAAGCATGCCCAAATGAAACATCATTCCCAGGTAACAATTTGATGCTGGTTAAACGCTTTTATAACTTATTCAAAGCAGCCTTGGTTTGAATAAAAGCTGTGCACTGGAGCCACACTCGATTGTTCAGCTCCTGAACATCTAATTTTGGCGATTTTAATCAGCCTCAAGTTGACTTAGAGCTGTTTGGAGAGCTGAATTATGGTTGAACAAGCGCTAATACTACCCTGCTTTAAATGTCAAAATTCTATTTTTGGAACAATAAGCAGCCATGCAATGCTTAACAATCACTTATACAACTTTAATTCAACAATTAATCAAAAATTTAATAAAATATATTTTCTTAAGCCCGAGGGTATTTGATGATGCTAACAACTTGAAATACACTGTATAGATATATGCTGGAATTTAAATGCGTAGATAAATAATTATGAGTGATTGAGAATTGAACCTGGATTCACTGATTTACACCCGCTCACCTAACCATCTGCTCCACTTGGGCTTGTACGAGTGTTACTAATAGAATGAGCATAGATCATTGTCTTGTCTGAATAACGGCTATAACCATATTGATTTAGGGTTGCATTGAGGCTGGAGAAGCAATACCAGCACTACGCATACTCTTAGGTTAACTGTCTGTTTTTGAGTGTGAAGTGTTTCTGTGAAGTCAGGAATGAAAATGATAATTTATCAAGCCAAGTTAGCACTTATTTATTGTGTTAATTGTTGTCGTCACAATATGTCATCGATAACTTAATAATACAGTAAAACATCTATTATTCCAACGATTTGCGGGTAGCTCCTTCAGATCACACAATAGTAATTCTTTTTTTTGCGTGCTCACCCGTCACAAAGAGGAAAAATTTGGATGAATCCCAGTGGTACCATTTTATCAATGTATCAATGAATGAACTCTGTGCGTCTGAAGCAGGTAAGTCAAAAATTGCTTTGAGTTGTAGAAAATTCAACCAATTATGAGCAATGAAGTGTGGGAGGTTAAGCAGCGGTACAATATCTGTTAAACAACCACCAATAAACTCTTTACAGGATAGCTGAATTAAAGTGAATAATTAAGATGGATAACGTATAATTCAACTTGGTATTCAGCGTTGCATGTATTGCTGAATGCGAGGATTGAATAAGCTCTTATTCATATTAGTGTTCATCTATTACTGTGTTCAGTCATTAGCACCTGCATCCAGCCAATGTTCAGCAAATACTCCTGCTGTTCAGCTTTCATTGTTACTTGAGTTGTCAATTTGCCCTGTATAGAACGCTGATTTTTGGCTCTCTAACCACATCCATTTAAAAACAGGAGCGAAGTGAATAAAATACGGCAAACTTCAGTGGGCTGGTCATTTAGTGCGAACGCCGGAAAAAATGTTGCATCAATCAGGTGAAGGTCAGTGGCCCCGTGGAAGACATCCGCGTAAGTTCATTTTGATGTTGACGTGAGCGTGCCAGAGCAAACAAATCATTCCAGATTTGAAACAAACGTTTGATACTTGCTCTAAATATTCGACTAATCAGCAATGGCTTATGTTCTGACTATTATTATGCTACATTTATTATAAGATCCTTTTTTTCGAAATAACATCGTTGTTAATTGTAAATTTATTTGTTTTACCTTTTAATCGATGTTACATAGAAAACAGCAATCAATATGAATTAGATCAGTAAACTGTAAAAAAATACCTAAGCCACTTTCGGTAATAAGTTAGTTGTAAATATTTCTAATTATATCAACGGTAAAAATTGTATACTAGTTGAGAACAATTTGACCATGTTTAAGAGCGATTTGTAGATTATTTTAAGTGCTATTGCGTAATTTTAATATGGTTTAAATTGAAATTTTTAGTCAAAAACTTCAAATCAAGGTTTCTCAAAATTCCTTCTTTTTTTTTAAAAATTGGCCCAGCGGTGCATAAGGACTTTAGGAATCAATCCCTGTACTCAGATTTGATGAACATTTTTTTTACATAATAACGGTCTGTCGGGGCACTCTATGCACTAGGAAGTTGAGAAAAAACCCATCTCGAACGGTGTCCTTCAAAACCATGATTCTTGACATGATCTTACAAAATAGCAGCGCGTTTACCACAACGGGCATCTGAGCCCGAATACTGTAGCAATTAACTTTCCACGGTTCTACCCCTTTAGACTAAATGGCGTTAGGCCGAATGTCGTTAGGCCGAAATGGTCATTAGGCCGAAAAGGAAATTTGGCCGAAAATGGCCGATAGTTCCAATGGATCGTAAGGCGTATTATTATTCAGGATGAATGGGTTGTTAGTTGTAAGATCATGGTTATTTGCAATACGTAGAAGCTGTCGAAAGAATTTTAAGGTCAGATGGTTTTTTAGTAGTTAGGTGAGGATAATTTCCATTACCTAGCAGCCCTATAACATATCTGCTGTTGAATATAACTAGAAAGAACAGCCGTTGTTTAAAAGAAGGAAAAACATTGATGAATGTGATAAATGGTCAAAGGTAATTTCAGCCTAACGACCCTTTCGGTCTAACGACATTCAGCCTAATGGTCTGCTCCGCTTTCCACTAACAACTGTCTTTCCGTCATGTCAATGACAGGGTGAAGAGTTGTCTACAACTCTCCTAATAGAAAATAGGCATCCAAATAATCTCCAGCGTAAAAATGTTGCTCTCGATAGTCAATCTCGTTTAACTGTCAGTGGTTAAACAATAATAAGAAGCGGATAAGCCTCTTGTGACGGATAAGAGTTAGGTAACCCTCTAATGACGATTTAGGATTATACCACTTACAACATTGATGATGATGATTTGGTTCTACCATCTATTGTAGCAAGGCATCTGCCTATAGCACTGGAATAATCTGAAAAGCGATTTGATCAAGATTGTGCTGTTGTTCGTAAGCAGTCAGTCTCCTGTATGAAGGGCCAAAAACGGATGTGCGGACCCGCAAGCAGAGACACTTGTACGAAACCCGCGGCAGGGGAAAAGAATCTCCTTCCAGAAGAAAATTTTCACGAACAATTGTACAATCAAGCCCTCGATTGACAAAATACTCCCAATAGATGGGGTCGAAGAGCCCGCCCGCAATCCACGAAATGTTAACAACAGGGAGGAGGCAGTCCCAAGCTCCCTGTCCAAGTCGCTTCATTCGGGTGCCCTGGTGGTCCCTCCCAGTTATGTGTGATATAAAGAGATAAATAAATACAATATAAATTAGAACAATCTCACCAAGTTAGTTGGAACCCCATGCAGATTTGTAACACTCGATGAACTGGATGAACTCTCCGATGATCAATGATGGTTTGATTTTTCTTAAGGTTTCCAATTTACACTATTTGCTATTCTGCACTTGCGAAACATTTCATAAATGATTGTGTTTACTTCACGCAAAATTTAATAAGATTGAGATTTCTTACGCGCTATACAATATTTTTTTTATTTTCATACAGAAAATGGTCACAAAAATGTGTTACGTAAATAATGTACAGTCCCTTAATGGTAGGAAATGTAGATCTAAAACTGCAAAATATTAATTTTGCATTTATTTTCTTCCGGATATCCTGTAATGTGGTTACGACCCACGCGATTCAACAAGGCGTCACAATGTCACATATATGCTTAAATGCAAATCGCACGATGAACGCCTCACGCTCCACTTGACACGCCGCGTTACTATGTCGTCGGCCTACAGCTTTAGGTTGGTACACTTCTAACACCACTTTTCGTCGTTGTCATGACAACATAATGCTTGATGCGCTAAGTTTCACGCACACACACTTACTGATCCGAAGTACCCATTGCTTCCAGAAAATTCGATGCATACTTCAGCCACATGATTTTATATAAATTCTTGAATAAAACGACCATATCACGAAATATTTATGAAATGCTGTAAATGACAACTGACAGCAATTCATTCAACACCATTGAACCCCATTACAACAACATCATTCAAGCTTCAAATAAAGAAACCCCTCACTTCACTCCACCCACACGACAACACCAATACATTGACTATGCCAGATTTTTTTTCACTTCACATCGGCCAAGCCATTACAAAATTGATTAAAAATACCATAATTTCACAATTTTTCACTATACACTATGAAAATTCATTCCTATATCCACCGACACGCACTATCCGCTACTTTTTTTTAGAAATTTCTTCCATATTAACAAGAACAATGCATTTAAAAGAGGAACCGCTTTCGCGCACGTCTTCGCCGCCTGAACACCATCGTACTCGCCTGGTAGGATTCTCGATTATACCACTTACAACATTGTGCGAAAAGTAAGCATATAATAATACTAGTAACAGTTAAGACTTAAGTCAAAGCCTACCGTGGCACCTAAATGTAGACAATTACCTTCGAAATAATCATGCTTTTCGAGAATAAACAGTTTTATTATTAGTAAACTACAGGCAATTTTCAACATCTCGATATCGAAGAGAGCATAGAGATAGAGAGAGGTCGAAGCAAAGAACTTTTTTAAGGAATATTGAGTCTTTCACGATCGCGATTGTTTAGATTTCTGTGATAAATTTGACATCCCTTTAAGCAAAATTTCGCTGCTACATATTCCTCCGGTTAGACCGAACGAATACCACAGTCCGATTTTTTGCGCACAAATCACACAATTGCGCGCAGCAAAGTCCTTTCAATTAGGTGGGCTAACCGGTAAACAATAAAAACAGACAGACCTTGCACTGCGAAATCGTGTACGATGGGTGTAGGGGTTCCTGGGGTAATATGCACCACTTAAGGAAAATGTGCCGAAATGAACACTAAACAACATGTATGTAGTGTTTTAATACAAGAATCTAGTTAGTTTGGGTTTACCCTACATGGTGTTGAGCGAATTTTTATCATAATTACATTAGATTGTTGGAAAATTTAACTTTTTTCAAATACTACTTTTATGTGAATTGATGCGGGGCACGATACACCGCTTTTTGGGGCAGAACGCACCACAACATTGATATTAGACGCACCTTAACAAAGGGGCATGATGCACCATCGTGTTTTAAACGTTATTTTATTTATTGTAAAAACACGAGTTTTGGATGAATTTTGTCTACAAGATGATACAATTGTGCATAAATACGTTAGTAAAGACCGACCTAACTTTTATGATTGTAATTTATTTTGGAATGGATCGTTCTGCCCCGACCAATGGAGTGCATGTTGCTCCAACCGGGCGCTTAACAAAAAAATTGTATGGAAAATAAAAATCATTGTGTTATTTCGCCAAATCATGTCATCAATAACTTACCCAGTCTCTAATCATCTGTTTTATTGCGAAAGGTTGTAAAAATCTTCAATTCATTGTTTTCAAAAACAACAAGTGAAATAATCGGAAAAGTTACATCAGAATCGTGCTTTTCGAATTTATTGTTCTATCTACCTGTTAAGTTTTTCAAAATGTATCAAATTCTCAGGGTGTCAACAATTTGCAACGTTTCATCAATTTGCATAGTGTTTTTCTCTCAAAACTCGTTTATTTTAGAGGAATTGAAAAGGTGCGTTTTTCCACGGCAGTCCCCCCCCCGGAGCCCTAAATACAATAAATCGCAATACTAGATAAAATATCATTCCTATATACCAGGGAAATTAAAGACAAATAGACGTCATTTTGTGTTCGCAAATCGTTTTAAAGTACGCAAAGTAGGGTAAAACTTGCAACATTTCGACATGTGACCGAATTATCGTTTCGTTCAGCATTGAGTTGAATTATTATAATTTATTTCACTATTTATTGGCCTTAGGCAGGTCCGTCCCACTCGGGCTCAGATTGAGTACCACTTCTAGTACTGCATTTGGTCCCTCATTAGTGCAAAAGATACCCAAGTTTGACGGATCGCAGTACACTTTTCACGGCATTCTAGATTACCTTATGAGCCATGAAATTTTGGGCAACTGCAAAGGACATCGACATCTTTAATTTGTCTTTGCCTTAGGTATACAACAGAAGATTTTGACGAAGATTTGGGTATTATTTCTTTTTTGGTTGGTTTGCTGAAGATGAAAATCATATTACACGTTGGAATGTATGAAATTAATGTTGAAAAACGTTCTTCGTACCACTTCAACGGTAGAATTATGTCATTCGAGGCATTTGCTATCAGTCACAGTACTTATTAGTGTACAAATTGAAATCATAAAAGTTTTGATAATTTGATGCTTAAACACTATAAAAGTTAAAACATATCAATTTTGATCTCAGTTTTTTATATATTTTGCCGTTTGTCATCGAAAACAAATAAAAAGGAAAATTTGATCATATATTTGTTCAATTAGGTACATTCAATTTTTTGTAACTCAATCAATTTAACACACGTTTGTTACTAAATGTTAGAAAATTTACATGAATCGCATTGTTATTAGATTTAGTTCTATTTTCATCATGAAAATAATGAATTATTTTGAAAATCTGTACAAAAATTTACTTGCAGATCTGCCATTGGGAACTTTCTATGGTGAAATTTATGTCAAAACACTAACAGAGACAATTTTACGACATACATATTAATATGTGATACGCCGCTTGATTTAAATATGTGTAAAAAAAGTTATGTCACGTATAAACAAAAATGCCATTGTATATGTAGAAAAGTTGCATTAAAACGTTTTAATGGCTTTCCATTAACTGTCAAGACTTATGATATGCTAGATTTTCCTCGTCTGGATACCCTATGCAATGCCAATGGAGTTTTCAAACGAATTCATAATAATTAATTTTCTGAGAGTAGAGCAGCCTGTTTCTGATTACTGTCAAGCTTTTACTGCAGACAATAATTACATGATCATAATAACACGATATAGGTTATGTTTTTAATAGTGTACTTCAGTGTATAATAAAGTACGCCGGTGATCCAGCGTCACGAGTTCCAGAACAAACAGAACGCTGCGCTTAAATATCTAACGCTTGTCCACTGATGGGGTAACTGCACAGCATCGTCAGCAGCTAGAAAAGCAGTTGAGAGGAATCAACGTTGCTGGAGATGTCGACAGCCTTTGGGACCCTATCCACGAAGCTGTGACAACAACAGCTTGGGAAGTGATTGGCACTGGTCAACGATGAAGACGAAACGACTGGTTCGATGAAGAGTGCCAGAGAGTGACAGACATGAAGAATGTCCCCAGAAGCCATATGCTTGTAGCCGGTACTCGACAGAATAGAGAGCAGTAAAGGGCAGCGAGAGCCGAAGGAAAGCGAATCCACCGCAAAAAGGCAAGGCAGCACAAAGAAAGTGTGGTAGCTGAAGCTCAAGAAAGCATGAACCGGAATGATATGCGGAGATTCTAGGCAACGGCCAATGGTGCGCGGCACATTACCATACCAGTGCCCGCCATGTGCAATGATCGAGAAGGGAATTTGCTGACCGATAAATCGGCGGTGGCTGCCAGGTGGAAGGAGCACTTTCAGCAATTGTTGAACGGTGAAAATGGAAATGTAGCGAGGAACAGGATGAACATTGATGATGACGATCAAGCGATGGACCCACTGACCATAGGAGAGGCTGTTGGGAAGGACAAGATCTCGGTCGAGCTTCTCAAGCACGGAAGTGAGCAGCTTTATCAGTCGATCCCCCGAGTACTTTTGAAGGTACGGGAGGACGAAGAATGGCCCACCGGCTGGTTGGATGGCCTCATACGCCCAATCTACAAGAAAGGGCACAGACTGGAGAATGCCAATTACAGAGGACATTCTGTCGCACATCCTTTTTTACAGACTGAGACCGCTCGAGGAGTCTTTCGTCGGCGAATACCAAGCTGGTTTAAGTGAGAACCGTTCGACAACAGACCAGATATTTAGCTTGCGAATGATCCTGGATAAATTCCGGGAGTATAACTTGCAGACTCACCATCTGTTTATTGATTTCCAGGCGGCATACGACTCAGTGAAAAGAAATGAGCTGTGGCAGATAATGTCTGATCATGGTTTTTCGGCGAAAATAATTAGGCTGATACGTGCTACGCTGGATGGTTCGAAATCAAGTGTTCGGATCGCAGAAGAGACGGGTTGAAGGAGGGAGACGCACTTTCGAATTTACTGTTCAACATTGCACTCGAGGGTGCTATTAGGAGATCTGGCGTGCAGATAAATGGCACTATTATCACAACGTCGCACATGCTCCTTGGCTTTGATGACGATATAGACCTAATTGGAATCGATCGCAGTTCAGTGGAAGAGGCCTTAGTGCCTCTGAAGAGGGAGACAGCGAGGATCGGCCTGACCATTTATTCTACCAAAACGTAGTACATGGTTGCAGGTAGATATAGAATCAGGCTTGGTGGTGTAGGTGCTGAGATAGGTTTTTATTGGGATGTGTTTGAAGTTGTTGAAGAATTTGTTTACCTTGGTACACTTGTGACATGTGACAACGACGTTTCCCGCGAAGTAAAACGTCGTGTTGCAGCTGCGAATAGGGCCTTTTACGGACTACGTAACCAGCTTAGGTCCCGCAGCTTGCAAACGGAAACAAAATTCGCCCTGTTTAAACATTGATTCTTCCGGTGGCTCTCTACGGGAACGTAGCGTGGACGTTGAAAGAGGCAGACCGGAAAGCTTTCGGTGTAAAATACAGCATACTTCAGTTGGCTGGTCACTTTGTGCGAATGTCGGAAGAAAGAATTGAAAAGATAATATTCAGCAGGGGACCAGGTAGAGATCGGCGGCTTCGGGGAAGACCACGAATACGCTGGTTGTACGCAGTGGAAGAGGACCTGGCGACCCTAAACGTTCGGGGCAACTGAAGAAGTTTCGCCCAAGTCCGACGAAGATGGAGTTGTACAATACGCCCGGCAATGGCGTGACGCTATGCTGTAGCCATCAAGGTAAGGTATCAAGGTATCTACCGTTTTGTCTCAAATTCCGAACAGACTCATATTCCGAACACTCGATTTTTGTATGGCGATGTGGTTGAAATGTTTCGCTGAAATATGTCACCAAATAACAAGGAAATGGCAGTCAATTGCAATTCAATTTTAACGTCTCCAATATAATTTATACCGCGGGAGTAGTGATGACTCTCTAGTTTGAGACCAGTAGAAAAAGCTCAGATACATTTATTTGCGACATTATTCATTTGAATACGATTTATTCGTGCTGTTCGGAATTTGAATCAAGGTGTTCGGAATATGAGACAGAATGAACACAGTGTTCGGCATTCGAACCAAAATGTGGTTCCATACTTTAACGTAAAATCAATACTAAAACTAATAAAATCAACATTATTATCAGTACACCCAACAGCTAACAGTTAGACATTGCGAAGAAATTAAAATTTATACAAATATCAACTAATTTATGCCAATCAGATGCATTTGAAGTCTTATATTTGGTGGAAGTCAAGTTAGAAAATATAAATGACCTCATTAATTTTAATTTAAAGCCTTTAGAACTTGTAGAATGTAGTCGAGTGTTCATAATATAAGTCATGTTTGAAATTTGAGATAAAGCAGTATGCAACTTTTTTTTCAACCTCGTGATAAATGTACGACAATTGTTGAAAACATATTTTTTTTGCGAACCATTCGTAGGTCACGGCTCCGACAATCATGCAAGTTTAGCCTGCTACCACCACGGTGTGGCACCAGGGAACGAACGGGCAGAATCTGGACACCAATTTACACACGCTACAATACATTCGCCACTTCATCTCACATTGTGCGCGGTGCAACACGAATGGAGCAGCAGTTTTGAGGTGCATCTCGTACAGAACTGAGTCAATTTATCAAAACCACGACCTCACAGATCTTCCAGCAAACGGTACCCAAACCACGCTCTTGGTTATATCTCTAGCGAAGGTCAGTGATGCAGTTCGTTGCGCTGGTAAATCTTGCGCTTCATGACAACTTCACTTCTCGTCACCAACGCCCGATCTATACAATGCTTGCACAAATATGGTTAGTAGGGTGTTCCAGTAAAAAGACAGTGTTCGAAACATATTCATGCTCTATCCTAGAATGAGACATATGATTATTGATCGCATTTTTTGTTGAACATAGGAACTTTCAAAAAAATATTGTTCAGAGGTTCCGCCAGAATAATTTATGAAAAATTTCAATTTTTTACCAAAGTTAAGTAGAATATTTTTCTCAGCAATGGAACGATCAAAATATTGATCCGGTACAGCATTAAAATTACAGAAAATGATTAAAATATTCATTTATGTTATTGTTCCGAAGTTTGGGGTCACTAGAAGTTACTCAAAACACGAAAATTCTGTGAAAGCTTATACCTTTTACGTATTCAAACCCTCTGAGCAGAATCTCAATAAAAAGAATCAAAAAGTAGATTTGAGTATTGTACCTATTAATTTCTCATCAATTGCTTATCTTTTAACAGGTACGCGTATTTCGATTACCACTTTTAGTCCTCTTCAGTGTCATTTACTCGTTGATACGGAGTAACTCACACTGGAGAAGACTACAAGTGGCAGTAAATACTCGTATTTGTCAAAACATAAGCAATTGGGGTGGAATTAAAAAGTCCAATACTCAAATCTACTGTTTTGATTCACCAATTATCCTACTCCCCATTATTTTCAATCTATTTTTGTTTGCGGTTGCACCGATATTATATTTTTCGCATGCTATAATTTTCTTGAAAAAATGTTGTCTGGCGGCTGATGTATTGACGTCTGAGTGAATACTATAAAAATGTACGAAAATGCTATAAATAAGCATATCTTGTATTCTAGAGTGCTGAACCTTGATTTTTCGAACATTGTTTTTTCTTGAGATACCCTAACGTGTAGGTGACAATGACAAGTGCATGCAGATAGTAGCTCTGTACATACCTGGATCGGACGTCACGGTGAGTTAGTGTACGGTATTTTCGGACTTTTGTCACCCCAACTGACAGAGTGAAATCAATTTCTAAATGCAAATCGCATATCTTTGCCGATGTGTGATGCAGATTCAAATGGGGAGAGCTGTGGGGGGTGCGGTTCCTGTGATAGATGGCTTCTGACACCCGTGCAATTTATGGCACGTTGTCTAGCAGGCAGTGTGTCTGTCCGACTAGGGCTACCATATATGCCCGGGCTACAAGAAGTACATTTTATAATTTCTACATTCCATTTCTGTCTCTTATGTGTTGATCGTTTTCAATGTGCTCAAAATTAAATCAAGATCTGCATATTTTACTTACCATATCATCTCGAAACAATTTGTGTAAACATTTGTTTAAGGATTGTATCGAAAATGATTAATAACATTTAAGATGTTTGTTCTCCAAGCTTGATGCATATTTTCGCCCAGAAAATTCTGACACTTGACTCAACTGAAGAATTCTTATGAAGGTGTAAGCTAACTTTTGCATTTCTGAACATTTCTGAACATATAATTCTTATTTTATTTTTAATTATATAAATTTGTAGTTAATCTTTTAAAACATCTAAAAAAGTATTGTTCAGCAAAAACGAATAGTACACAATTTCGTTGGACAAAAAAGCGTACATCTACTCTGGTAACCCTATGTCGGACACGTCACCCAACGTTGGTTGGTCCCACTTTGACGAGCAGTGATTTGCATGACGTGAAAATTAAAACAAGAGCGTTAGCAGCTGTCCATATCTCACTGCAGGGGGGCAACTACTGTTTCGGTCAATTATCATTTCGGAATGTGTTTCATGGGGCAAATTCTGGTGCGATGATGGAGAAAATGCTTGATTTCAGATGCTCCGTGATTAGTAGTGTGGCAAGGCACGAAGTGATGATCTGGTGCAAATATTTACGTGCTAAATAAGCGCTTCTGTGCACATATTGCATCAAATTATCAATATATCAAATATGCATTCTATAGACACGGCGGCAGACATTTACTGATGTTTACGATTGTAATGCCATGTTTCATATTTTGATGAATCTGTGTCTGCTTGGCAGGCGATTCGCTTTCCAAATTTTAATTGATGGATCTATTTTAAGGCAACAGTGACCAAACTAAAGGTAAATTTATACATTGTAAATGAAATTCATTCTTGTCTTTATGCTATGAATGGTACGATCAATGCTTTTGTACTTAGCAGAGTTTTACTTATTAATCCATAAGTAGATGAAAACCGAATTTAGTACTATATCATTGAATTCCCCTATAATTTGTATCTTTTGACAGATACGCGTATTTCGACCTCAACTGTAAGGCCGTCGTCAGTGTCGTGTACTAGACTCGACAAGTCGAGTATAGTACACGACCGACAGTACTGGAAAAAATGGATAGTTCCTGTTATAATTCGCTTGAAGTATTCCGGCAAAACTCTAAAATTATGGAGGGTCTCTTCAGGGGAATATTCTCAGCATTCTGGATACCAGAATCTTTCAGTGATTTCCTCTAGTTATTCTACTCTGAACTTTTCTAGGAATCCATGGGATTCTACCAGGAATTTTATCAATATTTCCTCTTAAAATTTACTCCGGGAAATATCCTACAGGCATACCTTCAGATGACATTCTTCCAGAGATTCCTTCAAAGGTTGTAAAGGAATTTCTTAAGCGATTCTTTCTAGTATTTTTTCTACAGATTCCTCCAGGGATTTAAACAAAAACTTCCAGAGAAATTTCTTCAGTGGTTCATCCAATGCTTCAATCAAGAATGCCACCAAAAAATCCTCCAAAGATTTATTTAAGAATTCCTTCAGCGAAACTTCAGAAATTTCTAAACAGATTCTATAAGATTTTTTTTCCTGCGATGCCACGAAATTAATACAGGAATTCCAATAAAAATTTCACCAAAAACTTCACCAGGAATTGCTGCTATCAAAAATCTTCCAGTGATTCTTCCAGTGACTTTCCTAGTAATTCCTCCACGAATTCCTCCAGAAAATCCTGCACCGTTATTCCTTCGAAAATTCTTACTGAAATACTTGCAGAGATTTACTCCAGAAACTTTTATAATAATTCTACCCAGAATTTCCACCAAGAATGGCTCCAAGGATTCCTTCAAGAAGCCTTCAGAGACTCCACGAGAAATACTGCAAAATAATTCATCAAAGCATCCTATACGGGATATCACCAGGAATTCCTTGAAAGATTTCGTTTGCAATTTTCAATAAATCTTCAATAAATTCATTTATAAATTCCACCAGTGCTTCCTTAAAAGATTCTTTCTTGTATATCTGTAAGGATACAACAAGGTATTCGTCCTGGGATTTCTACAGGAATTACTTAAATAAAATACCATAAAGTTCTCCGAGGGTTCCTAAAGGAATTTATCCCAGTATTTTTTGAAAGGGTTTTCCCAAGGAATCAACCAGGAATTACCTTAGAGAACCCTTTAGAAACTCTTTCATGGATTGGTTTAAAAGTTCTACCAGAAATATATTAAGCAATTTCTCCAGGGAGTTCTCTGGGTATTCCTTCAGTGATTTCTTTGGTCATTCCTCCAGGGATTTCTCAAGAAATTGCTCCATGGATTTTTAAGAAAATTTCCTAAAAAAAATCGTCGAGATGTTTCTTAAGGTATTTAACCAGAAAGCTTTAATTTTTTTATGTTTAATTCTCCGAATAAATATCAGTTCCCTGGAGGAATTTTGATTATGCGGAAGGGAAATCCTAGTAAAACCTAGTGAAGTATTTTATGGTAGAGCTTCTAGCAAAACTCTGGTAGATTTTTCTGGAGTAAATTCTAGCGAAACTCTGGTAATATTCCCAGTGTTAACCCTAGAGGAACTCCTGGCGAAATTTCTTTAAACAATCTTTTTCAAAAAATACTGGTGAAATTATAAGAGAAAATATTGGCGAAGTCTCTGAAGGAATTACTAATGAAATATTTACACGAAATTGTAGTCAAATCCAATAGGAAATTCGTTATGGGATCATTGGAGTTCATCTTGCCGGAATTCTTGGAGGTCTATTTTTTCCAGAATATTTTTGGAAGAACCTCTAGAAGATTTTTCGAATTCTAGATAAAATCACCGAAAAAACATTAGCGGAGTTTCTCAAAGAATTTCTAGTGGAAGTCCCAGAGGAATCCCTGATGGATTCCCTGTTTTGAATCCCAGGAAGAACTGCTGATAGAGTTACTGAATGATATACTGGCGAAATTCTTATAAGAATTTTTTGGTGAAATCCTTATAAGAAATTTCTGGTAAAATTGCTGGAGGAATTCCTGAAAACTCCCTAGAATCCCTAAAATAATTCCACGAGAAATTCCTTGAAAAAATCTAGGGGAGTCTTCTAAGGATTTCCAAGATTGATTCCTTAAGGCGCAAGAGAAAATGGCACAGAAGTAAGAACTGAAAAAGCAGTTTTCTCCTTTTAAAACAACAAATTGACAAAAAAAAAAAACACAGCCTTTTTATTTGGGAAATAAAAGAGCTGTGTGTTTTTATTTTCGTCGATTTGTCTATTTAAAAAGAGAAAACTGCTTTTTCAGTTTTTACTTTTGTACCATTTTTACTTGTGCCTTAAAAATGTGAGAGGAACCCCTTGACGAGTTCCGCGAGGAATCCTTTGAGGAATTCCGGAAGGAATCTCTTTAGTAATCCCAGTGATGAAATCCTTATATGAAATTTCTGATAAAATTCCTTGAGGAATTCCTTATAAAATTTCAGGTGGAGTCTCTAAAGTGACTCCTGATGGAGAATTCCTGTAGGAACTGCTGGTGGAATCCCTGTAGGAACTAATGGTGTAATCCGTAGAAGAACTTCTGTTGTTATCCCTGTAGGAATTATTAATTGAATCCCTGTAGGAACTCCTGCTGGAATCCTTTGGGAACCCGTGATGAAATCCCAACAAGAACTCCTGTTGAAACACTCAAAGAAATCCTCATGGAATCACTAGAGAAACTTGTGATAGAATCCCTGGAGGAATTCCAGGTAGAATATCCAAGGAAAATGCTAATGAAATCTCTGATGGAACTCTAATGTAGTCCCTGGAGGAGTTCCAGGTGGAATCTATGAAGTGACTTCTTATGAGATCTCTAGAGGAACTTCTGATGGAATCCGTTCCTTGATGAAATCCCTGGAGGATTAACTGATGGCACCCCTGAAATAATCCCTAGGGGAACTCCTTATGATGTTGCTAGAAGATATCCTGATAGAATTCCTCGAGGAACTCATGATATAGTCTCTGGAGGAACTCCTGATAGAATCTCTGGAGGAATGCCAAGAATATATGAAGGACTATTGATCTCAGGAGAAATTCCTTATGAAATCCCCAGAAGAACTCTGGTGGAAGCCCAAAAGTTAGTCCTGATAGAAACCCTAGAGAAACTCCTAATGGAATTCGGAAGAACTCCTGATGGAATTCTTGTAGGAATTCCTAAATATATTCTTGAAGGAACTCCAGAAAAAAATTTGGAGGAACTCCTGATGAATACCCTTGGAAGAACTCATGATGAAATCCCTTGAAAGACTACTGATGGAACCTTATAGGAATTCCTGATGAAATCCACGGAAAAATTCCTGGTAAGATTCCTAATAAAATCCCTAGAGGAATTCCTTATGATATCCCTAGAAGGAATTCTGATGGAATTCCTCGAATAACTTCTGATATAATCTCTGGAAGAACTCCTGATAGAAGCCCTAAAGGTACTCACGTTTAATTTAAGCTTTCCTTTGAGGAATTTCAGATGGAAACTCTGAAGTAATTCTTGATGGAATGCCTGAAGGAACTCCTGATAAAATCCCCAGAGAACTCTGATAGAAGCCCAAACGAACTCCAGATCGTTGCACTTAAGCCTTTCCTAGATGATAACGCCTTAGTCGCCAATAGACGTCACTGTTTGCAGAAGAACCGAGTCAATAGAATATTCGAAAACAGTTTTGTCACTGCACCGACTGAAGGAAATAGCCTTACACTTGGTACCGTTGACGCGCATTCCAGTACCGCCACATGCCAGCAGCATATTAACAACCTCTTGAAGTGCTACACAATCCAGCTGCAAAAATATTATACGGTACATCTTCAGATCTGTGGCAACGGAGAGAACAAACGACGACTGTAGAAGACTTAAGTCGTTCACAAATATGCTGAATAGCAACGGTCAAAGAACGCTTGGTTGGGAAGAATCAACGTTTCTGGAGATGTCGACAGCCTATCAACGAAGCTGTGACAACAACGGCGTGAGAAGTGATTGGCACTGGTCAACGAAGAAAACGAAACGGCTGGTTCGATGAAAAATGCCAGAGAGTGACAGTTAGGAAGAATGTCACCAGAAGCCGTATACTTGTGACCGGTACCCGATATGCGTGCGTCAGGGCAGCGAGAGCAGAAGAGAAGCGAATCCACCGCAGAAAGAATAGGCAACATGAAGATAGTGTGATAGCTGAAGCTCAAGAAAGCATGAACAGGAACGATATTTAGAGATTTTATGCAACGGTAAATGACGCGTGGCACAATACTACCGTACCAGTACCCGTCATGTGCAATGATCGAGAAGGGAATTTGCTGACCGATAAAGGGCCATTCTCATTGCGCCGTGCCAGGCCGAGACCGGGTTATGTTTTGAATAACTTTCATGTGTTTTATATGTGGGCGTTCACACCAAAGCTACCGTGCCGTGCACGGGATCAAACCGGGCTGTCAAAAATATCGTCGTTAACGATATTTGGGACTCTCTGATTGCTGCTCGGCTGGCAGCATATTCTCTGTCATGTGTATATATTGCATTACCAATATGAAGATAGGCGACTGATTTGTTTTCATTTATGTTATCAACGTTCGTGAAAAAAGCGAAGCGCACCCGAGAAAGGTTTTGCTGTTTTACGATAACTTTTTTTACTTTACTGGGACAGAGCCTGCTGCAAGTACAGTTTTGCTTGGTCCCATAAGCACTAGTAGAGTCAGTGTTCCCTTAGTGGACAGTCCCCTATAGTCGCACTAATGGCTTTTTACGGCCGTTTTGCTATAAATCTTTCCAAAATATGTTTTGACATGAAGCTCAGGAGCTATTTATCTAAGAACCATTTATACACATTTTGATTTTGTGCAAAAAATGATCGAAATAATTAGTTTTGCTGCCCCCTTGCACCTATAGTAAAGCTATTGTTCCTATAGTAGCACTACTGATAGAAATTACTTGGTATTATACGAAATAATGAATGAATTAAGAACTTTTTTTACATCAAAAGCTTTTGATCCACACTTTGGAGGAAAAATATAAAAGCTTTGTAAAAATACGGTTTTGATTAGTTTTTTGCCAACGCCGTGATGCTTGTGCTACTATAGGAACAGAAATTAGAAATAGTGCTACTATAGGAACATGCATTCCTATAGTGGCACAAGCGATAATAAATACAAACAAATGAGTTTTCGTAGTTTTCGTAATTTTTCCTTCAAACCCAAGATAAAAAGCTTTCAGATGATTTAAAAATAATGACGCTAGCGTCATTTTCCGATTTTATACGAATATTTGTTCTTAGCTATGCGGCTATTGGTAGATCGACCATACGTAAATTTGATTAAATCCAACCAGATCAAGGTTTTTTCAATTACATTTGGGATCGCAAACAAAGGTGCAAAGTTTGTATGCAATCGGTTTCACCTACGATGTGGGCATCTCAAGTTGAAATCTGTGTGCAAACAATTTGGATCAATTTTTGGAATCAAGTTCCCTGCGGTATGCGACCACCGGATTAGGATGCATTCCGTAAAGGAATGTCTCCAGAATAACTAAAAAAAGCCCAAAGCTTCTTCCAGTGTTCCCAGAGGGGATTTTCCGGAAGATTCACCCAAGAAAACCTTTGGTATTCCACTAGCAAATTGTCTTGGGATCTCACTAATTGCTTGCGACTAACAGTGTTTTGAATTCCTACACTAGTTCTTCTAGGTGTTCCTTTAGGTATTCCTCCATTTATTTTTGACTTTATCCTCCAAGAATTTCTTTCGGGATTCCTCCAAAAGTTGCCTTAGCGGATTTTCCCAATGGATTCCTCCTGGAGATTTTTCAAGTCCCTCTGGAGTTCCTTTACGGATTCCTCCAGGAGTTCCTGAAAATCCTTCAGGAATTGCTCCAGAAGTTCTTTCAGGAAATACTCCAGGAGTTTCTTCAGCAAATCTTCCAAGAGTTCCTCCATGAGTGCCTCTTGCGATTCCTCCAGGAGTTCCTTTGGGAATTCTTCCAAGAGTTCTTTTAGGAATTCCTCCAGGAGTTCCTTCAATAATTGTTTCACGAGTTCCTTCAGAACTTACTACAGAAGTTGCTTCAAGATTTCGTCCAAGAGTTTCTCCAGGAGTGCCTTTAGCGACTCTTCCAGGAGTTCTTTCCAGAATTTCACCACAAGTCCGAAAGAATCTCTGCAGTAATAATCGGAGGAATAAGTGGAAAATCCACAGACAAATTGCAGAAAATTCCTAAGGGTAATTCATGCATCAATCCCCTAAAAGAATTCTGTAAAATAAAATCCTGAAAAAAGTTCTTGAATAATCCCTGTATTCATCACTAGAAAAATTTTCTTAGGAATCCGTGTATGAATGCTTCGATGACTTCCATGAGCAATCCTGGAATATCCTGGAGGAATCTCTGGAGGGGAAAAATCTCTGGAGAATATGCCGTAAGATTTCCACTAGGTATTCCATCGGGAATCTCTTAATCAATCCCGGTAAATCCTGGAGAAATCCCTAAAGTAACTGCCGTAGGAACACTTGAAGGTTTGGAGGAATCCTTCTCGCCACTCAAAAGGGTTTCATCCAGGTATTCCGCAAGTTATTTCTTAGGGACTTTCTCTACGAATTCTTCCAAGTATGTCTCAGAGATATCCTTCAGATTTTTCTATAGGAATTTCTCAAACGTTTGTGGAGAATTTTTTGATGCAATCCATGAAAGAAATCCTAAAATACTGCCTCAGGAGAAGCTTTGCACTTCCGGAGGAAAATCTGAAATACCGGCAGGAATAACTTCTGTTCCGTACGGAACGAGCCGTAAACATGTGCGACTCAAAGTGCATCCGAATGTGGCCTCTTCTCGACCCACCCTGACTACGCCACTGAGTGCAGAAGTATCAACAGTGAGCGTGAGTACCATGTGAGTTACCAACAGGAACTCAAATGCCGTGAGTTCCCTATGAGTGATTATATCCACAACGAGAGTTCCGTCAGTGAGTGCTGTTCCAGAAGCTTCGAGAATGAGTACCTTCGAGAATGAGAACCGTCGAAACTTCTAGAACAGGAATGCACTGATATAAATACGCGACCGCTCCACCATGTGAGTCAGTACCGTAAAATCGGGTGTAATTGATCAGAAGGGTGAAATTGATCATCGTATCACACGATTTTATTTATTCGTAATGGAGCACAAATATCAATGTAAGTTGCAGTAAATGAACGTTGCTTGTCGTAAATATTGTTGAATTATGTGTTGTGAAGTTTTTTGCGTTAAAGAATGTTTATTACTATGAAAATAACGTAAAATTTCAAAATCATGCACGGTGCAGTATTGACAAACACCTATGATCTTCTATTTATAAGCAAGGATTTGAACATGGTATAAACCTGAAAGTTTGTGAAGATGCTTGAAATATATCCCCAAACCAGATTTCATCACCAAAACTCGTATTAATTTGCTCATATGGTTGAAATAATTGAATTGCTGTTAGATATCATTGAATTTCTTAGGAAATTGCATACATTTAGGCGTTTTCCGCGTAATTCGCGTAAATTTAACTTCTCGTTATTTATATAAATATTGCATTGTTAAGAATTTTACAAGCATATTCGGATTCAGGGAGCTTAAATTTATCATATAGAGTTGTTTTGAGAACTAGCAATAATAGCATTGACATGTGATCAATTTCACCCCGAAATGAGATCCTCTGATTTTATATTTTAGAGGTATTTGTTAACACAAAAATGACATTTGTTAGAAAATTTCGGTACATAAGTCGATGAGGCTCACCATCGTACTTGTTTTCCTGCATTTAGTTGTTTGGCATTGTTAACATAATAGAAAACAGACTAGAAGAACCGTGAAAAATGGTCAATTTCACCCGAAATTACGGTATTGTTTTAACCCGCCGCGAATATAACCCGATCCGAGTAAGTGAAAGTGAAGTGAACAGTAAAAGTAAAGTTTAAAAAGTGAACAGTGTAAGTGAAATAAAGTAGTGACTAGCAGAATCAGTGGTGTTGTTCCTTTCATCCGAAAAATACAGTCCATCCGACCCGACCGGAGTTGGCCACGGTTAACGCGCCAACAACTTCAGAGAATTCTGAAATTCCAGCTCCTAGGGGAATACTCAAAGAGTTTCTTATACGGAATTGTAAAATAAATTTCTGTAGGAATCTCTGAATTAAACCCACAATAAATTTCCGAAAGAATTTTTCAAGAAATTTCATAATAGTTCATAGAAAATTATTAAAATTAAAAAAAAATTCTTTGTTCGAGAAATTTTGTTTAAAAAAGTTGTCCAAAAATTCCTCTATGTACACCTTTACAATAATTTTGGGGGTTCCACGTTATATTGTTCAAGTATTTCACTAAGTGTTCTATTATCATTGTGGCTCTGATTACCACAAGGAATCACTTTGCGATTTTTTTTGAGAGTTTGTCGATGTTTCACCTGACATTTTTCAAGGCATGCATCTTACATTCTTACAAAGATTCTTCTAAAAATGCTTTCATTTTTTCATATCATTTTTTATTCAGAATTCATCAGACTACCAAGAATGACTGTAGAACAATCATAATTATTTGTATTTTTCTTAAAATTACTGCTAGGAATCATTTCAAAAACATTTTTGTAACCATTTTTCCATAAATAAGTATAGAGATCCCAAAATGTCTCCAGAAATTTTCTAGGGTTCCTTGCAAAACTCCGGCATCAATAATGCATAAGCCATCTTCAGGAATACTTCATGAAATTTCATCATGGATCGCTTAGAATATTTTCCTGTCAGGAAGTTGAAACACTTCAAAGTTTGTAAACACATGAGCCGTTTTCAAAAATTATCTTAAAATCATATTCAAAAACTCGAAACTTTGCAGCACCTTGAAAAGTGTAAACTATTCTATACATAGGATGGGCGAAATTCATCCAGATATTTCTCATTGCATTTTGACAAGAATTGTTTAAAAAATCCTTAAGTAGTTCATTCCAAAAAATATCTATTTAATATAACTATTCTAGTTTTGGGACATCACGATGCGTGGGAAATTTTCTTCCAGAAATGTAATTTCGAAGATTTTTTTCTTTTCTTGAGTGGAACAGTATACTTAGCTTTAATCTGGAATTCTTTAGATAAATACTTCAAAAATTTCCTTTTGGATTTCTTAGGGTTTTTTAAATATTTCTTCGAAAAATATCTCAAAAATCAGTTAAGAAATCAATTGAAATTACTGCATGATTTTTTATATCTCAACTCATGAGAAATTCCTTGAAGTAGAAATGCTGTATATCTTGAAAGAATTCTGAAGAAACTCTGAGAATCGTCTTAGATGTATCTGATTCTATCTGGATGCATTTTTATAGGAATTCTTCAATATAATAATCAAGAATCCTTAGAGAAATACCTCAGGTAAGAAATATTTTGATGGATACTAGAGGGATTTAAACAATGCTGTTGAATAAAAAAAAATCAAATCATTTCTTGCGTAATTCCTAGAAGAACAAAGGTACCGGTACCTGCACTGGTACGCTAAGAAAAAAATTTGGCAAACATGGTTTCTTTTAACAATCCCCCTTAATACTTTTTCTGGAATGCATAAAGATTTCTACAAAGAAACCCTGTTGGTTTTGTAAAAAATCTAAAAGTTTCGCTAGAAAAATCTCGGAGAAGTTGTATGCCATACTTGTGAATGGCTGTGTCCATTTATAACGCGATGCTAAAAATTTTCAACCCCTTCCCCCTGTTCGTAACGTTTTTCGTATGAAAATATATGTTTAAGCCGTAACGCTTTAGCATACTCCCTCCCTCCTCCTAGAGTGTAAGGACGAGATCCCGGTCGAGCTTCTAAACCACGGAAGTGAACAGCTTTACCAGTCGATCCATCGAGTATTTCTGAAGGTATGGGAGGACGAAGGAATACTCATCAGCTAGTAGGCCTCATACGCCCAACCTACAAGAAAGAGCACATACTGGAGTGTGCCAATTAAAGGGGAATTACCCTGCTGAATTCTACGTACAAAATATCGACGCGCGTCCTTTCCGTGCTTTTCCGGCGAAACTACCGTTTTGATTCATATTACGGACACTTAAGGCCTCAGTGAAGTATAACCCAGCTTGGACCATACAAAATAAATCATTCTGTATGATTTTTTAGCGTTATCGAGCGTCGGAAGCCCTTAACTTTCGGATGGTGGGTAAAGAATATGCGTCCGCAACTTGAATAATTTTAAATAAAATAAAACGTGTGGCCTTTTCATGATTCTTATTCCGGACGCTCCCTCACTTTTGCCTCATATTCCGGACGCTTTGATTCGAATTACGGACAGCTCATGATAATCATTAATGGAACAGTCAAATCATCAATTGAAATCGTTCAACCACTTAAGAGACGTCTAAGGTAGTTGGGCATTATAAATTTGCAATGATATTTATGGAGAAAACCTAAAAAAACAAGCCTCGAAAATGAGAACTGGACGGCGAAAATTGAAACATTTCGTGTGAAATGTTTCCCATACAAACGAGAGTGTCCGGAATTTGAAGCTGTCCGTAATATGAATCAAAACGGTAATTAGACTGATACGTGCTACGCTGGATGCAGACGAGATGTCAACCTTATTTGGGACGTTTGACGGACTGAACCAGGGAGACGCACTTGAATTTACTGTTTTACATTGCCCTTGATGGTGCTATTAGGAGATCTGGCCTGCAGAGAAACGGCACTATCATACCACTGTCGCACATGCTCCTTGGCTTTGCGGACGATATCGATCTTATTGGAATCGATCGTAGGTCAGTTGAGAAGGCCTTAGAGCCTCTGAACTATTTTCGAAAATTTCAAATTCTACGTTACCAACTTTTTAATGTCAAACCGAATAGTAAAAAAATCAAAAGATTTTATGTTATTCGAATGGTTTTTTTATTGATCAGTATAAAAATAAAAATTTAAGCTGCATAAGCTGAAAACTACTCAAAACTGAATAAATCTCCCATGTCTGGATCAGACAGAGCAAGATAAATTAAGTTAAAAGGATTCATTGCATTTTACTTTCATTGTCAAATAGCTTTTCATAGCAAATTTGCGGATATATCCCGTCACGCTAACCCTCAGAAAACCCCCTACTAAATGGCTCAAATTTATGCATTTGACTGTTGCTTTCATTTCCCAAAACCGAGAATGCGGACATCCGAGGCCAACTCCCGGTCCGAGACTTTGTCGCATCAAAGCAGCATGCAATTAAATAAATGTCTCCAGCACAAAAGACCTCAGCAAGGAAAACCCGGTCCCGGTGCTGCACAATACGAGCTTGAAAAATCATCCCAATTATGAGTGCAGCAGTTGCCCGGTGGCAATGTTTTGGCTTACACGACCAGCCAAGTTGACCCCAGATGTACACCGTGACTGGAAAACTCGGGGAACAAAGAAGCATTATTCTTGCTCTCCGACTCCCACCACGAGAAAGTCCGTGAATACCGGAGTTTGGACAAAAACGCCACGGCAAATATGCTCAAGTAGGTATGTGCCTTCCAACCTGACCGAAAAGAACACCGGACAACGGACATGCATACATATGTACGAGAAGGTCCTGCCGGTTGCTTTCCGTGCATGGCGTTCGCACAGTGGATTAGATTTGGAAATTCATGGAAAAAATATGCATACTGTTCACAGATTCCAACACACACTTTTTACTTAACTATATTAAACTTTAGTTTTTCAACACACATTGTTAAAATAATTCAAAGTTATTTGTCAAATCGTCCATTTCAGATTAATTATCGGAACATGAAGTCTGAAAAACTTCCTGCAAGAACTGGTGTTCCTCAAAGCAGCATTTCTGGACCAATGTTATACAATATTTTCATATATGACTGCCCTGAGTTACTTCAGGGATGTTAAGAATCTTTGTAGCCGTGTCATTTGTAATAGATTGCAAAAAATATTGATATTTTTCTTAAAACATGCAAAACGGAAGATTTCTCTAAATGCTTCTAAAACTCAACTTATAGTATTCCTACATAAACCAAAAGAACTTTATTTGAAACCTCCAAGTAGACGTGTTGTCACGATGAGAGAGATTCCAATAAATTAGGCGAGTTTTGAAGCAAAAACTATGTTTTTTGGACATGAACAGCGTCCAAACATAGACCCTATTGAGTTTTCGTAAGTGTTTTCAACTATCTGATGCTGTTGATGAATGTTTCACTTTATATTTCAACCTAAAACTAGGTGAAAATTGTTTTTTTTTTTGCAAATCTGGACCTCTGTGAGTCGTCCAGCCCTGAGAGCCATGAGCAATGACCAAACGATGTCCTTTCTACTCTTTCTCCTGTTACAAATGGCATCTGATTGCATTCTGGTGTTTCGGAAGACTTGCCCCTCGCAGGTGAAACATATGCTCCACTGTCACGGTAACATTGTTTCACCTCTCTGTTGGTGGTCTGGCAGCTAGTTCGATTGGCAGAGGTAGCAATAATGCGAAACAGTTTTAGCCCTTTGACTTCAAACACTCAAGGGGCTGGGGTCTCGTCAGACAAATTGTGCTGAATATTTTACAAGCTTATCAAACAGCTCAATGATACCTGGGATAATGCCCATGTAATTCGATTCGGCAATTTCGAATGTGATCAAACTCGTTTGTGACTGGAAGCAGTACTGGGTATGGAGCACTACGTGATACACCTGCCTCATTGGTTCCCACGACCATGTCAACTCGTTCTCCACCTACAAGATGGGAAATTGCAAATGGAATACTAAGTAACAATGTGAAATTACAATGGCTTCAAGTGTTTCAAATGGTGGTTGCAACGAGCTAGAATGGTGCGTATTTTGGAGCCTTGCAACATTTGCAATTTGTAGTGTGTGTTTGATGTTTTCCCATTCATTGATTACACATTCATTCGTTTGGTATTCGATGTGCTTCGCATTATTTTGAATACAAGACAAGAAGACAAGAAGACAAGAAGACAAGAAGACAAGAAGACAAGAAGACAAGAAGACAAGAAGACAAGAAGACAAGAAGACAAGAAGACAAGAAGACAAGAAGACAAGAAGACAAGAAGACAAGAAGACAAGAAGACAAGAAGACAAGAAGACAAGAAGACAAGAAGACAAGAAGACAAGAAGACAAGAAGACAAGAAGACAAGAAGACAAGAAGACAAGAAGACAAGAAGACAAGAAGACAAGAAGACAAGAAGACAAGAAGACAAGAAGACAAGAAGACAAGAAGACAAGAAGACAAGAAGACAAGAAGACAAGAAGACAAGAAGACAAGAAGACAAGAAGACAAGAAGACAAGAAGACAAGAAGACAAGAAGACAAGAAGACAAGAAGACAAGAAGACAAGAAGACAAGAAGACAAGAAGACAAGACAAGAAGACAAGAAGACAAGAAGACAAGAAGACAAGAAGACAAGAAGACAAGAAGACAAGAAGACAAGAAGACAAGAAGACAAGAAGACAAGAAGACAAGAAGACAAGAAGACAAGAAGACAAGAAGACAAGAAGACAAGAAGACAAGAAGACAAGAAGACAAGAAGACAAGAAGACAAGAAGACAAGAAGACAAGAAGACAAGAAGACAAGAAGACAAGAAGACAAGAAGACAAGAAGACAAGAAGACAAGAAGACAAGAAGACAAGAAGACAAGAAGACAAGAAGACAAGAGACAAGAAGATAAGAAGACAAGAAGACAAGAAGACAAGAAGATCAGAAGATTCAGAAGATTCAGAAGATTCAGAAGATTCAGAAGATTCAGAAGATTCAGAAGATTCAGAAGATTCAGAAGATTCAGAAGATTCAGAAGATTCAGAAGATTCAGAAGATTCAGAAGATTCAGAAGATTCAGAAGATTCAGAAGATTCAGAAGATTCAGAAGATTCAGAAGATTCAGAAGATTCAGAAGATTCAGAAGATTCAGAAGATTCAGAAGATTCAGAAGATTCAGAAGATTCAGAAGATTCAGAAGATTCAGAAGATTCAGAAGATTCAGAAGATTCAGAAGATTCAGAAGATTCAGAAGATTCAGAAGATTCAGAAGATTCAGAAGATTCAGAAGATTCAGAAGATTCAGAAGATTCAGAAGATTCAGAAGATTCAGAAGATTCAGAAGATTCAGAAGATTCAGAAGATTCAGAAGATTCAGAAGATTCAGAAGATTCAGAAGATTCAGAAGATTCAGAAGATTCAGAGATTCAGAAGATTCAGAAGATTCAGAAGATTCAGAAGATTCAGAAGATTCAGAAGATTCAGAAGATTCAGAAGATTCAGAAGATTCAGAAGATTCAGAAGATTCAGAAGATTCAGAAGATTCAGAAGATTCAGAAGATTCAGAAGATTCAGAAGATTCAGAAGATTCAGAAGATTCAGAAGATTCAGAAGATTCAGAAGATTCAGAAGATTCAGAAGATTCAGAAGATTCAGAAGATTCAGAAGATTCAGAAGATTCAGAAGATTCAGAAGATTCAGAAGATTCAGAAGATTCAGAAGATTCAGAAGATTCAGAAGATTCAGAAGATTCAGAAGATTCAGAAGATTCAGAAGATTCAGAAGATTCAGAAGATTCAGAAGATTCAGAAGATTCAGAAGATTCAGAAGATTCAGAAGATTCAGAGATTCAGAAGATTCAGAAGATTCAGAAGATTCAGAAGATTCAGAAGATTCAGAAGATTCAGAAGATTCAGAAGATTCAGAAGATTCAGAAGATTCAGAAGATTCAGAAGATTCAGAGATTCAGAAGATTCAGAAGATTCAGAAGATTCAGAAGATTCAGAAGATTCAGAAGATTCAGAAGATTCAGAAGATTCAGAAGATTCAGAAGATTCAGAAGATTCAGAAGATTCAGAAGATTCAGAAGATTCAGAAGATTCAGAAGATTCAGAAGATTCAGAAGATTCAGAAGATTCAGAAGATTCAGAAGATTCAGAAGATTCAGAAGATTCAGAAGATTCAGAAGATTCAGAAGATTCAGAAGATTCAGAAGATTCAGAAGATTCAGAAGATTCAGAAGATTCAGAAGATTCAGAAGATTCAGAAGATTCAGAAGATTCAGAAGATTCAGAAGATTCAGAAGATTCAGAAGATTCAGAAGATTCAGAAGATTCAGAAGATTCAGAAGATTCAGAAGATTCAGAAGATTCAGAAGATTCAGAAGATTCAGAAGATTCAGAAGATTCAGAAGATTCAGAAGATTCAGAAGATTCAGAAGATTCAGAAGATTCAGAGATTCAGAAGATTCAGAAGATTCAGAAGATTCAGAAGTTCCAAATCCAAATCCAAATCCAATCCAAATCCAATCCAAATCCAATCCAAATCCAATCCAAATCCAATCCAAATCCAATCCAAATCCAATCCAAATCCAATCCAAATCCAATCCAAATCCAATCCAAATCCAATCCAAATCCAATCCAAATCCAATCCAAATCCAATCCAAATCCAATCCAAATCCAATCCAAATCCAATCCAAATCCAATCCAAATCCAATCCAAATCCAATCCAAATCCAATCCAAATCCAATCCAAATCCAATCCAAATCCAATCCAAATCCAATCCAAATCCAATCCAAATCCAATCCAAATCCAATCCAAATCCAATCCAAATCCAATCCAAATCCAATCCAAATCCAATCCAAATCCAATCCAAATCCAATCCAAATCCAATCCAAATCCAATCCAAATCCAATCCAAATCCAATCCAAATCCAATCCAAATCCAATCCAAATCCAATCCAAATCCAATCCAAATCCAATCCAAATCCAATCCAAATCCAATCCAAATCCAATCCAAATCCAATCCAAATCCAATCCAAATCCAATCCAAATCCAATCCAAATCCAATCCAAATCCAATCCAAATCCAATCCAAATCCAATCCAAATCCAATCCAAATCCAATCCAAATCCAATCCAAATCCAATCCAAATCCAATCCAAATCCAATCCAAATCCAATCCAAATCCAATCCAAATCCAATCCAAATCCAATCCAAATCCAATCCAAATCCAATCCAAATCCAATCCAAATCCAATCCAAATCCAATCCAAATCCAATCTAAATCCAATCCAAATCCAATCCAAATCCAATCCAATCCAAATCCAATCCGATCCGAATGTCTTCTTGTCTTCTTGTCTTCTTGTCTTCTTGTCTTCTTATCTTCTTGTCTTCTTGTCTTCTTGTCTTCTTGTCTTCTTGTCTTCTTGTCTTCTTGTCTTCTTGTCTTCTTGTCTTCTTGTCTTCTTGTCTTCTTGTCTTCTTGTCTTCTTGTCTTCTTGTCTTCTTGTCTTCTTGTCTTCTTGTCTTCTTGTCTTCTTGTCTTCTTGTCTTCTTGTCTTCTTGTCTTCTTGTCTTCTTGTCTTCTTGTCTTCTTGTCTTCTTCTTTTGTCTTCTTGTCTTCTTTCTTGTCTTCTTGTCTTCTTGTCTTCTTGTCTTCTTGTCTTCTTGTCTTCTTGTCTTCTTGTCTTCTTGTCTTCTTGTCTTCTTGTCTTCTTGTCTTCTTGTCTTCTTGTCTTCTTGTCTTCTTGTCTTCTTGTCTTCTTGTCTTCTTGTCTTCTTGTCTTCTTGTCTTCTTGTCTTCTTGTCTTCTTGTCTTCTTGTCTTCTTGTCTTCTTGTCTTCTTGTCTTCTTGTCTTCTTGTCTTCTTCTTGTCTTCTTGTCTTCTTGTCTTCTTGTCTTCTTGTCTTCTTGTCTTCTTGTCTTCTTGTCTTCTTGTCTTCTTGTCTTCTTGTCTTCTTGTCTTCTTGTCTTCTTGTCTTCTTGTCTTCTTGTCTTCTTGTCTTCTTGTCTTCTTGTCTTCTTGTCTTCTTGTCTTCTTGTCTTCTTGTCAAATCCAATCCTAATTTAATCCAAATCTAATTCAATCCATGGGCCCTCCATTTGCTAAATAAAATTTGACTGGTTGCCTGTCTCAATCCAACACTTTTCCAGCGACAAATGATTGTGGCTCCGACAGGCGACAGCATTCCGCCCAATATTTGCTTATTTTTCTCAATTTAAGTTTCTATTTGTTTTAATTTAATTTGTTGACACTGTTGCTGCACTACAACAGCAGGAGGCACCTTCAACCGACGACGACATGACGACAGCGATAGCAAACAACACTCCAAAGGCAAACGGGTGAACCGACAGGGAAGGATTTGAAATGCATGTTTCTTGCTTGCTTGTGGTATTCGGCCAGGATGGGGAGCTCCTTGAGGCTTACTGGATAACGCTTTGACTGGAAGACGGAGAATCGGAGGCCAGTCGGTTTGTCATCACTTGGCTAGATGAAACCTTGAGAACAAATTAAATTTAATCAACGTTTCGAGGCTTTTTGTACATTATCTGAGAAGCTGGCGATACATAAATCAAAAGAAACTTTCTACTTTGAGCTAGATAGGGTTTTGGTAGAACAGTTTGGAAATTGGACTTGTGGCAGAGATGGTGTTGTTTCTTTTTTTCATTTGAGGGTTAAAAGAATGGAAAAGTAATTTCCTATCGATTGTTTCGAGAGTACATCGAAACTTAATTTCCGCTTCTCGAAAGATATGACACTCGTTGGGTTTTATGATGCGCTCTTGGATCCCCATACGGGGAAAACTGCAATCAAAATCTCAATGATGCACCCATTCGGGAGAAGGTGGAATGAGAGATGCAATACCGCGAATGCGGAGTTTGCCCGCCGGGAACCCAAATGCTTTCAGTAAATTGTATTCAATTAGAGATATGCTTCCAATCGCTTCCAGTGCTGATGCACACCCACTCTACTCTGCTGGAGTAAAGCGCTAACGACGGCTTTCGCAGGATTGTGAGAATGGAATCGAATAGTGGTAGTAGATTAATTCATCGAACTTAATTGAATTCATAAACCCCGCTTTGCTGCAACGACCGTTTCGATGGAACGCAGTATGGTTGCAGGTTTTACGATATGGTATTCTAATGGAATGGGTTTAATGCTTTGCATTGTGAGATTTGAATGAATTAGAGAAATTTTCTATATACAGGTATGTTCCGCTTTGGCACGTTCCTATTTTGTCTTGCTCCTGTTTTGGCACGTTCCGATTGTTTCAACAAATATATGAATATTAATAATATTTTTTTATATTTTAACTGCTTAGAATATACATTCTTATCCTTCTTAGTATACGTCTCTACTGGTATAGAGTCAGTTTCTCAGCCTTATGCCTAGTTAAGTCGTCAAGGAAATTTTTATTACGAAATGAAGCGATTAAATATCAAACCAGATACTTTCAGCATGGCTTTGCTTTGAAGCAGCAATGTGCATGTTTATGGCGCTACTGTGCATGTTTATGGCGAAGACATGTTTTGCTAGAAAAATCCACTTTGCTATTCCAGATGTGTGAAACAATTTGTCTAAGGAAATTGTTTCGAGTTTGTCACGGTTCCGTTTTGACAACTGAAAAATTGCAGATCGGATTGACAACAACAGAACATACCTGTATTCATGAATTACATTAAATGATAGTCACTGATTTGAAAAAAACGAGCTGATCAAATCAAATAAATACAATACTACGAAGGCTCCTTTTGCAGTTTTTTGTTGCTCAACAAGTTTAAAGAAATTCACAACGCTTAGCCCCCAAAACAACTGTTCGAATTCATCCAGACTATTAAGTACAAAACACCCCAAAGAAGACGAAGAGAGAAGGTGCTGAACAAAAATTGATTGGTGGGTTCCATGTCATAAATTGAATTTAATTGAAATTTATTTACGTAATTTCACCTTCGAGCAAGCTGCCGGCAAAAAGGTTGTCTTCCTGTCGACATCGAAGCCAGACCAACAACGGTAGACTCCTGTTGTATACAGCATTTGGTGTCAAACATCAGACCAAGATGGTTTATTGTTCCCTGCCCTCTCTCTCGGAGGAGCAACAAAGCAAGTCGACACCACCATAGAGTAAGGTGGGGAGAATGTTGGACCTTAGTGGAATAATCAATATTTCCAATAACAGTTGACAGGAAACAAATATCATAGATGCATTCAACATTTTGATTATAATATTGCTGACAAACTTATGCCAAATATTTGTCCATTTTAAGTTATAACAGTTTTTAAAAATGATTGTCTTAAATTAATTTTTGCTCTACCAGTGAGGGAAGCGTTTGAAAGTTAGTGAGGGTGAAAGTGCTGGCTGACTGAAACAAAAAATATCGATACTTTTTTACCAGCCATAAAGTTATGCGTACAAAAAAATTGTACTTTGTAGTTGTATCTTTCACTTGCTTCTATCTTCCACTTTAAACCTATCGCAGTTGATCTTATTCGTTCATAGCATTTGCTAGAACCAAAGACGTTCCCTACGTTTCCATTCTTTTATCATTACAGCATGCCTTTCATTACGCCATAGGCAATCTTCTAACCAAACAATAAGTCTTTCTGCCATAAAATTACCATCTCTAAACCTTCCCGCATAAACTGGCGTAGATGCAGGGGTATACCCGGTCTACTGTGAGCCAGTTTTAAATACATCATCAATTTCTCCCCCTTCCCTTCATTGTTGCCTAAAAATAAAAGATCACCTGTACTTATACACTAAGGATGCCTGTTAGACCCAAGCAGCAATCTGGTTGGTTTCATGTGTAAGTGCAGCTGATCTGGCGACACTGAAGTAGCAACCAGGGGCTAGAAATAGTTACCTAACATTCATGTAAGAATATATACGCCTCAAAGCATCATTAGAATAGGCCTAGCTACGCCCTTACATAAAAAATTGATAAGATTTAATTTTTATTTTGTCGATGCAATAAAAGATCGACAATACAATTTCTCTGAAAACAAAAAATAGTCATAAATTTTGCAAATCTCAATCGATTTCTTTGATAAATATCAAGGAAAGTCTTTAACTTAGCTAGTATTTTTTACGCCCTCACATAAAAATCGTAAAAGATTGAATTTTCATTTCATTTTATGCAATGGAAATTCGACGGAAAAATTCAATTTTCACTTCTCAAATAACAAGTAGCCATAAATCTTTAGCGATTCTCTAATATTTGGCGTGAAATTGTCCTACTTAAAAAGCATTTGAACGACTGTGACCTTTATCATATTTATTTTGAATTGAGCTGGAAATCATAGAAAAACAAATTTTTGCCTCGCTCGAAGTTTTTCCCAACCTTACCCTAACGCTAAGTCCTCTGGGTGGATGATGATAGGGCAAACTGGCCTGACGGCGGCGATTGGAAACGAGGAAGTGTAAGAAATATGACTTAGAGATGCTCTCGAATTTTATGTGCTTTTGTCAGTGCAGCAGTGGAGCAAAACTTCCATCACCGACAGGTACCGCAGTTTGGTTTTAAGATAAATTGAGACGAGATAAATTCTATTGGCAAATTGCAGGTATTATTTATCGCACTCGAGAAGTGATGGTTTTGGGAGTATTTGTGGTGGTCGAGCTCTGTTGCAGTACTCCGGCGAAGGTGGACGTATTTGTCGCCTGGATAAGAGCAGATATCAGCATCGGAGTTTGTCATCTTTGCGACGATTATGCTGCAAATGCAAAACACACTGCTCTGGGAAGATGCTCTGGAAGATAAATGGACTGACACGTTTATCAATGAGTTATGAGCTGGAATTAATAGTAGATTGTAGTAGGTGATCGATGGAATTTTCTTCTTTGGGCATATATCGACTTTAACACGACTAATTTCTTAATATCAGTGGCAAGTACACTACAAAAGCGTGACGCCCCCTATACTGGTTTCATGGCTTTATCTGTCAATTGAACCAGGTATACCCTCTGGGATTCACTCATGTTCAAGAATAGCAACTACTCCAGGAATCGAAGATTTTTTCCCAGATCATCAAATCCTCTCAGATAGTTACTTAAAAAAAGATGCGCAATTTTGCGACATTTCCGTTGCAGAAAAGTAACAGGGGAATTTAATGAATTTAATTTTCAAAGGTCGTATTTTCTGAATAATGCAAACATTGCTGTTCTAATAGCTTTAGCATTATTCAGCATATTCACTGCATTATGATTTCCTATACTTTTGGAGGTGTCTGGTGATAATAATTTCCTTTCTAAGAATTTCGTATACCGTGGTGAATCAATACCCGGACACTTAAGCATGCACAAATGTTTAAACCCCGTTTTTGATTAGTATTCTTTGTAATACATTAAAGTCTTTTTATCAAATTCATTGTTTTATACCAGATCGTAGTAAAGATGATGAATTTTCTGATAAAAATTAAGATTATACTATTAAAATAGATAAAACAATGAGGATTGTCTTGTCTTTAAATCCGGACACCTGCAGCAAGTTATGTCTGTATATCCGGACACTTTTGGATCAAAATCCGGACAGCTACATTTTAACATGGAATTATGAAAATCAATCACTTAAAAGTTTTGAAATCTACTGAATTTAACACATTTTTAATAGCTTGTCGAATGTATACTTGCTGTAATAGTTTAAACATTGAAATGCATTAGAATATTGTGATATGATTACCTGAGTTGAAACGCCTGTGTCTTGAACTGCAACTATTATCAATTTGTTCAATTTTACCACACTATACGATGCTTTGAATTGTTCTTAAAACTCATTTGGCTTATTTTGGTGTTAATTGAAGTTTTGTCTTGATTTTCGTTGTGAAAAATATTTTAACACTATAAAAGTATTGGGTTTTATTTCAATGTCCGGATTTAAAAACACTTGTATCCAAAACCAGACGGCCACTTCTGCGGATTCAAAACAGATATTTACTGCATATTTCTGGAACGTGGTGCCACTGAACTCTTAAACTAGCGCTTCGTGAACATTTATATTGTAAACAGTACATCAAAAGTAATATTTTGATACATTATTTTTAACTATACGTTGTGAGTGTGCTCTTCGACGTTACCAACAAAATCGCATGCAATCCGAAGAAAAGTCATTCAACTGAAGCAACCTTTTTGTTTTCGTTATTTTTACTTATTTTGGCAATGGTAACTAGATAACAAATGAATGTACAGTGATCAGTTATGTTCATAATGGAAGGTTTAATTAAAAATAAACGTTTAAACATTTAATTTTACCTCTAATTGATCAATATTACTAGAATGTCCGAATATTGGTACCGTCCGGATTTTGATTCACCACGGTAATATCCGACAAAATTATTGAAAATTACTAAATGAACTTCTTAGACAATACATAGCGGGTGTTTTTAGTGAGAAAAATAAATAATTCATAGAAGCACTTCGCAAGAAATTTCAACCTAACTTAGTTTTTTTTTCAGATGGATGGCAAAAATGTAACCTGATGTGAAAAAGTACAACAACATCGAACATAATTTATTATTCTAAAAATCACTTTTTTCTTTGTTGTGCTTCATTTTATAAGTGATTTCACATGAATAAACTTTTTGCCTAAACTCTGAGCTACATTATGTTAACCGAATCCGACAAAAACGTATCTTAAATATTTTATGTTGTAGAAAGAAATCCACGTGCTCTGGTGGAGAATGCGAAAGGAAGATATTAGCGCGTGCTTTAGGGTAATCGAATTTAATTTATCTTTATGCGACTTGGAGTTGTCTCTGACAACCCCAAATCGCATATAGAAGGGCGCAAAGTGTCGTTAATTATACAATTTGCATCACATCTGCACTGCCCATAACTGCATAACAGTCACATTCGACATTTTTGACAAATTGGAGTTAATACCATGGAGAGTCATCAAATGATAAATACTTTCGATCAACTTAATAAAATCTGTGAGATTATGAGCTTCATAATGTAGTAGCAACGAAATTTCTATCAGAATTATTTTCTGACTTTTCACACAATATTCGATATGAGTTGTACAAAACTTCAGCCTCAAATAAGCTCTTTTGAATTCTCAATGATTTTTTGAAATTTTAGTTTTCACCCATACTGCAGTAAAATGCACACTTGGTATCTCATTCACTTAATGCCTAATTTTGTTGAATGTTACAAATATGCAGTTATGGGCAGTGCATTACATGATGGATAAAATTGCTTGAATGACAAGTTTCCTTGCAAAAGACGCTACGCTTCTGAGTGAACTCGTACATTTCGTTTCGTCCCGTACACATGTTCAAAGTCATTCGATTCAATCCGTCAAATTAAGTTTGTTATCATAAACTAAGTCGCATAAAATTACAGACTAATTCACTATAAAATCTATGCATTGCCACTTTTTATCATTTAAAATATGCACGCATATCGCCTCCACTTGAGCGACATTTTATGGTTGAATGTTTATACATATAAGCATCGCATAATGCAAAAAGTGTTTTCATTATACGTATAATCAGCTTCTTCTGGTTTCTCGATTGACGGAGGAGAATGAACCAAACCTCCCACCGTGCCAACCCACTATAAGCCAAGATTTTGAAGCTCATTAATACATGGCCAGACATCACCTCAATTCTTTGACGTGTTTGGATTGGTCATTGTTATTTGAAAGTTATATCCCTAAAACGCCTTACTTGCATCATTCTCGAGAAAGTATTTTTAAAAGAAGTGCTTATTTTTTATATCCCCTATCTTGTAGCACCCTTCAACTCTTGACAAATTTTGGGCAAGCATTGCAATATATTTAATTTTAACATGTATTTAAAATGCAAAACTAATAACACAGCGTAACAAAAATGACATTTTTGCGTGCCTCAAGTATCAAATTATGTGTCTCTAGTAGTTTTTGGGTAGCTGAATCTGACGCCATTCTCAGAAATGTTTCAGCACGTCACAATTTTTAGCTACAGGTCGCTAAAGTTGTACAAAACACTGGTTTTCTCGATGTTTACATACAATTTAAAGTATAATTTATCAAATTTTTTGTGATCTAATCCACTAAGCATGTGAAATAGGACTTGAACTTTCAATTTGGATATAATTTAGTTGAAATTGCACGATCAAATTTAGTTTAAACTGATTTTTTCAACATGCTTGCTGTCTCCATACAAAATTCTTCGTTTCTCTTATATGGGAAAATACAATACTTCTTTAAATCACCAAAAAATAACTTTTCCGCATCGAAAGTATTATAAACTTTACAAAAAAGCATTGTTATACACATAAAGTTTAAGTTCTGTGGCAAATTAGGCAAATAAATTGCCTTACAAGCCGGCAAACTTGCATGCAAGTTGGCTAAAATAGGCAATTTTTGCATTTTCAACAGCCAATATCTCAAAATCTAGACGTGCTATGATATTTTTGAAAACGGCAATGGATTCAGCAACTCTTAATCAAGTAAATAGCGGTATTTTGGTGCTTGAGACAAAAACGTGTTCCGCAGTGTAATAATTACTGTGCCAAAATGGAAAAAACATCCAATGACACCATTGATGCTTTCAACATTCAAAAGTACACTTATGCCCCCTACATTTTCAACCAAACAGCAAAACGCTTCAATACAACACTCCGATATTTAAAAATCCAACTGGAGCAGCCATCACAGCAGCAGGGCGGACGGGCAATAACTCCTGCTCCATTCTCGGTGAAACAATAGTCAGACAGTAGCAACTCCGAGTGTGAGACATGGAAACCACTAACAGAGCGCTGCATGTTTCATATTTTATCATCAAAATGTACATCAATTTATTAGGTGCAGGCTAGAGGGTACCCGACATATCAACGGAGTTGCAGCGAGACTACAATGGCTGTGTGTAGTGTAGTAATACCTCTTCCTAGGCGATCCATCCAGATGACTGTGCGCACTGAAGAACCGTCGCTAGTTCGAATATCGAATAGACTTTAATGCTAATTATTTTCTTCTTGGCATAACGTTCTCACTGGAACAGAACCTGCTTTTCAGATAAGTGTTCTTCGAGCAGTTCCACAGTTGCTAACTGTTCTTTGCCAAAGTTGCCATTTTCGTATTCGTTATGTCGTGTGGCACGTAAGATGATACTCTATGTCCAGGGAAGTCAAGGAAATTTTCATTATGAAAAGATGCTGGACCGACCGAAATTTTAAAAAGTATGATTCACCATCAATATTAATTTCATATTCAAGGGGAAAATCTGTTTGAAGGAGGGAAATGTACGGAATTCGATACAAAACGGCCCGTATATTATACATGCGCGCACAAGTTGTTCCTGTAGAATTGAATCTTGTTGCCCGACTATTTTCCATTTATCTTCCGTACAAGTCATGTATGTGCCCTTGCGAATTGATTCGCAGTAGTGAGTGTCGGTTAGAAATGTTCGACGTGTAACTGGTTGGCGATGTAAGCGAACATAATTCCATTTTACATACAAGAAAGGTATGAAGACGCTAAGTTCATTGGTATGTTAGAAAAGTCGTAAAGAGATCCGAGGAATGTTGATTAGATTCCGAATAATCAGAATAATTTTAATTATCTAGAGTAAAAGCTTCATTGGTGGAGGTAGTGTGATTTGACATGTTTCGCGCAAATAATTGACTATGTGATAATCTTCTATGATAGACGATGCAAAAATGATACAAGAAATCGAATTATATCCTTGAAATTTTATATTAAGGCTATCCAAATCAATTATTTTTGTATTTTTTGCAGGCACATCTCAAATGAACCGTGATATTTTTACACTGAATTGACATCTATCGACAGATAGGTTAAAATCACATATTTTATGATTTATCAGCACATAAACACCCTAAGGTGCACCACTAAGGGTACATTTGCGCAATCTCAAACGTTATTACTCCAGCTGGAAAACTGTTCCAAATCTCGTGCTACAAAACATGGGTTTGAAAAAGAATTCTGTTGGGAGCTATATGTAGCAGCGAATTTCAGCTTCCTGTAGATATCAGGTATCAGAAGGCCGGTATCGGACGTTACCTGCCAATCGGAAGGTTTGTGCTATCGTTATATTAGAGTCTATTTCATCAACTACTCAATGGAATAGAAAAGGAACGGGAAAAATTAGAAGAAACAGGAGCAGGGTCCGAGCTTATCCACCTCCAACAGCAATACCATTTTAAATGAAATTCATCGAATTTCTCCATAGCTTACGTTCTCACAGGAATTGATGTTTGCAGAAAAATGTAAATCAAAAATATGACGCAACTAGAAAAATCATTTCGTTTGAATATGGATATGCGATTACATTGGATGGCAGGCGCGTACGTTCAGGGATTGCTGTCCCACTCAATGGCCAATATGTCCTTGCCCTGGTTCGACGTCAGCGATTATGTCTAAATACCTTATCGTGACAAACATTCACAGCGTTCGACACGGTCAAGTCAACCGGCAGTCAGCGTTCCGGAACGTTACGTGTCACCTACACTCTTAAAAATAATGAAAATTACTCTGGACGTAATTCTGGGTATGACTGAATGACACATGATGTAAGTGATGGAACGACACAAAAACGTGTCCTTGAAGATGTATTGAACAAAAAATGTAATTTTACATGTTAAAGGACACGAAAATGATGGAACTGTGATCGACGTTTCCCGAATCAGACACTAATGTATTTGAAATTGGACACAAACTCACGTCATTCGGCTCGCTTCTTTTATGTGCATCCCAAAAGACGTAAATCACATTATTTTTTGGTACTGTGTAGAATCCTAGAATCCAGCACCGAAGCATTTGTCCCATAGTTGGTTCTTGTCGTCAGTCAGCGAAAATCCCACTGCAGAAGCTAAGCTAGATGACAGTTCCATGTCCAGAAGCCTTTCCCACCGAGATACCTATAGGTACCTACCAACTTGTCTGTCATTAGATTGCGACTCATCGTCCCGGGAGCAGAGGCCAGCTTCGGACTATTCACTCAACAAAAGTGAAATAGAGGGACCTGGTTTGAAGAGTGCATTGCAGCAGAGCTAGGGATTTTTTTCTGGCTCTGACTCGATGCTCTTCTTACTGTTTTGCTAACATGTTGTGTGTAGGAATAGGATGTACGGGGAAGCGTGGTGCAAAATAGGTTTTGACGGTTTATTCTCTGAATACTACAAAATACCTATATTATTTAGTATTTTTCGAAAAGTATGAAGAAAAAGCTAATGTTTAGAAAACTTTAGTGGCATATAATTACAAACTATCACTAGTACAACATTCATTACACCATTTTTTTTATTCAATTAAAATAAGTATACAGATAGCACTAAATCAACAATTTCACATTAAAATGTTCGGTTCGTAGCTGTTTCTCTTCATCCTCGGTTTCAAAGCGATCACCATCTTTGCATGGTAGCTATCCGGAATTCTTGCAACATGCCCTGCCCATCGTATCCTGCCAGCTTTGGCCACCTTTTAGATAATGGGTTCGCCGTAAAGTTGAACAAGCTTGTGGTTCATTCTCCGCAATCACAAACCGTTCCCCTACATACCGCAAAAGATCGTGCTAGGCACTTGGCGATCGAAAACCCTAAGAGCTTGCAGGTCCGCTTCGAGTATAGTATATCTTTTTGACGTTGGATAACGTCTTACGGCAACATATGGGGGTACAATTCAGAAAAACGAAAAATTGAGCATGTAACGAAAAATGGTCAGGTTTTGACCGCTAATAACTCAGTCATTTATCGATAGATTTTCAATATTTATACATCAATCGATTGGAAATTTATCTACGCGTTGATTCAAATGGAAGACACTATTGATTATTAGCAACAAACTATTGAAAAATCGTAAAACGTTGACCCCTTTCTTATCTAACCAATCACGTTCAAGCACATTTTTCGGTTCCGCTTCCCACTATAAAAGCGCACTGCACCCTGCTTCTTCCCTCATTCTTCTTTTTGCGGTCGGACTGTGAACACGGTTGGGCGAGTCATTTTCGCTTTGCCTTTGCACCCGCTTCACAGTTCAATTTGTGTCGTCGGAAGAGGAAGACGCAAGATTGATTTGCGGCGGCGATGACGATCGCTTTGGAACTTCTCCGAGCGGCGAACTACTGCCGCTCAGAAAAGCGCCCAAGCCATCGTCAATGCCACCGCAAATTTATCCGCGCTTGCATATTTCGACTCGTGATAAATTCAGCTTCGGTGGTCAAGAAGTAAGCCCGGTAGGAACGAAATACCGCAGGCCCTCTGAGTTGCTGATCCGAGGAGCTGCTGCTAATCGAGCGTCGGATTGGTGAAATCGCACAAGATTTCAAGAGTGAGCATCGTTTCCAGATTTCGACTTATGCCCGGTGATCCACAACCCGCTGGTCTTGTGCGCCATCTTGAAACATTTAGCTGGTTCGTCGTATAAGCAAATCGGCGCTTTTCAGGGCCATCAAATGTGTTGAAAAGAGTTAAAAGAATAATATTTCCGACCTTATTACATCTTATATTTCTCAATCAATCTCACAGCTTCAAACAAAATTTAATTTGTCATGAATAATTGATGACACGACAATTTGATACTGTATTCGCGGACGCAGCTGCAGTACCGTCGGGGTGAGTGCTCTACATTTAACAACGATTGTAGAATAGAGTGTCATTTCCAACAGCTTCTAAGACTTGCCATATTTTATGAGAACATGTGTAACAAAATTGCGACAAATTTAGAATGCTTCTGAAAAGAAATTCTCATAGAACAATTTTCATCATTTTGGCACCAGAAATTTTCCTTCATACTAAAGAAAACTATTGATTATCAATAGTTAACCATTGAATATTGGAAATCTTTCTACGAATCGGCTCCTATAATTAAAACTATTGATTTTCATAAATAAACTTTTGAAAAATTGATAAATATCAAGGCATGTCTTATTTTCCATAGAAAATCACATTTTTCTTGTGTAGTCCTAGCACAGACATCATTGATCGATATCTTAGCCACTTTCGTCATGCAAAGGGACACGCCCCTTTCGGTCTTCTTCTTACTCCTCTTTATTCTATCGTTTTCAGTCAATGCCAACCAAGCTTCAATGAGCCCCGCAGTCAATCGTCGACCAGCAATTGGAGAAGGACTTCTATCGGAATAAATTTTACACATTCGTCGCTTCCGCTGCTTCTGCTCTTGTTTATTCCCAATCCAAGCTAAATGCTGCGGGTTCCGTGAAATCGCTCATCATGGCCATGGACATCCAGCTAGACCATTAAATTCGTGGAGAACGCGTCTACCTTGAAAATTGCCGTCGGAGGAGTGAGAAAACCAACGAAAACAAGGAAGCACAAAATTACCGACCGCATTTCGATTCGTCTTTGGTAATCTTTTGGTGTGTTTCTGTCTAACAATGGATTGACAACCCAGTTTGATCGACGGTGACTAGCCCCAACCGTCCTTTTCAGGACAACCATTTCATTTTGAAAGAGTTGTGAGAATTTTCCACCGTGAAGAGCGACATTACTGGTGACTGGATGTGATTGATTCAGATTTTGGTCAGTAATTTGCATGCAATCATTTATCACGGCTAAATAATGCTTCGCGAGAATCACAGTGTTAAGAAATAAATTTCCCATTGTGCGCGCGCTGACAATCGTCGACAGTGTGTGCATGAGTCGGATAAATCGCGAACGGCACTTGAATGAAGAATCCATTGCCTCGCATTTAGCGATGATTGAATGATGCCGTTGTCGTCGTCGCATGCTAGAGCGATCAGTATCAACTTGGCGAACAAAGAGCTAAAACTTATCAGTAACAGCTTTGTTGACGTTTTGATTTGGTAAGAAATTGTCGAATCGAAATACACACACAGAGAAGACTGCAAAAATGCTACCGCCGCCCAACCTGTGCGACGGGAACCCAGATAAAACATTGTTTGCCATTTATCTCCGTTGAAAACTTATCATTCGAAATTACAATTGATAACTAAATTATTTAATTAATCAATTGTGGTAAAGGGTTGTTGTTTGAAATTGTGCTTCAATGCATTTTAAGCGCGTTCGCCACGGATACGACGAGCCAGCTGGATGTACTTCGGCATGATGGTGACACGCTCGGCGTGGATCGCGTACAGGTTGGTGTCCTCAAACAAACCGACCAGTTAGGCCACGCTCGCTTTCTGCAGGGCCATGATGGCCGAGCTCTGGAATTGCAGATCGGTCTTGATCAAGAAGTCCTGCGCGGTTTCACGGCCAGATGCTGGAATGGCAACTTGCGGATCAGCTGTGCCGCACACGATCCGCAAACTCTGCACCAGTTATAATGTAGAGCTGGGCTTGTCAGATGATTATGGTGACATCTACGCTGCCGAGATCACTACAATGAATTGTCGGGCACTACTGGTTTATCTTTACATTTCCCCGGATAGAAGAAGCAGAAGAAGTTCTTCATGGCGCGGAATTTGTTCAAATACCTAAAGGAGACCATGCCAATCATCGTGACAGGAAACTTCAACATCGATTTGAGCAAAGAGGAGAACATGGAGTTAGCGGACTTCATGGACACGTACTTAAACCTCAAACTGGCTTCGGAACGCACTAAAGCAACCAATCTTAATGGATCAGCGTGGAACTAACGTTCAACCGGAATATTTGTCTGGAGAGCAAAAGTTACCGCTCATGCTTCTTCTTTCATCGACCGGTTCACACAATGTCCATAATATGTCAGATTTGACATGCAACAAATAGTGTGAAAAATGATTAGATGTTTATCAGTATCAGCACTAATTATGACCTACAAGAATTCTGTGACCTTTTTCGGATTTTGATACAAAGTAGGCCAAAATCGTATGAAAAGGTCGAAAAGCAGTGTTGGGTCGAAAATTGGTGCTCTTCCCCTAGAAATCTTTCATAAGGTCGTAACGGTCTCAAGCCGCGAAATAGAAGAAGCTAACGTTATCCAACGTCAACTTGGCGGTCGTATCTTGGAAACAACCTCTTACTTTTTCATTGTTTTATTTATATGATGCAGTGGCATAGCCAGAAATTATTTCTAGGAGCAATAGGAGTCTTGAGAAGAAAAACAAATTTTTGACCAGCGTACCAGCGTTTTATTTATATGATGCAGTGGCATAGCCAGAAATTATTTCTAGGAGCAATAGGAGTCTTGAGAAGAAAAACAAATTTTTGACCAGCGTACACAAAAAAACCTTTTTCAAGCTCTTTTTATCCTACCTACGTCCAAAACTGCTAAACCATTCATATTATATATTGCAATAATAAATTATCCCAAGTTTATGCATAAGTACTGAAAAACAAGAATATTTAAAAACGTTTTCCGGATAATCGAGTCCAAAATTCCGGATAATCGAATCCCGGATAATCGAGTCCGAGAAATATCATTAAGGCTAAGTAGCCCGTCATTCGTGTAGGCAGCTTGATGACTTTCCAGCTTGCGATTTCAAAGTGATAATACTCAGTCTTGATAGTTTATATTGCTGTGTGCATTTGAAATGCAAATATCAAATGCGGGAACACCAAATGCGGTAAGATTTTTCACAAGAAATGCGATGTCAAAGATAGATTTTTCTTTCTAGGGTGGCGGTGATTTATTTAATGGTTGCTATGTGTCCTTTGATTGTTTTGTGTTACCACATTTGCAGGACGTTTAGTCAAGATTTGCATCTCAAATGCAAACAGCAATATTGACTTTAAAATGTATCACTGTACACGCTAAAACGCATGAAGTATGCTGAAACTTTTCCAGCTGTATCACTGCAAACCAACTGATTTTCTTTGATTTGAATTCGTGAGATGAATAAGCAACAATCATCAACGACGCGTACAAATTTCAATGATGGCCTACTTCGCCTTAAGAGCACTTATCAAATAAATTTCTTCCGTTGGAATTGCTTTGTGATTGATTCCATGAGCGATGTTTTGCATTAAAGTCATTAATGACAATACATTTTGACTTATTGTGAGAAAATTACTACAAGTTAGTTTGAAACAAATCAACTTGCCGTCTAGTGCATTGAAAAGGCAAATTGATAGCTGCCTTTAGTATAATTACCGAGCTGTAAAAAGAAAAGAAGCACCCAAAGTTTCAAAAATTTGGGTTTTAAGTGACGAAGAAAGTGCTTTATACGCCTATTAATGATTATAGTAACTCCACCACACATATTCATCCGAGTGCTGGGGGAACACATCAAGAGAGGCTCGGAGGATGGCGTGGTTGACCAAGAGGACGATGGTGCAGCTAGCCAGGAGAAGCTCGACTAGGAGGAGTTCGGTAGCTGGAGCTCGGTGCCAGGAGGAGCTTAGTGGACAAGAGAGCTCGGGTGGCAGATGGCGGTTTGAAGGTTGTGTGATGAGGAAAAGTGTTGGAGAGCAGGTACATCACCCGATGAATGAAAGCTAGCTTTTGATTGAGTATGATTATAATTTATCTATTTGGTATGTATATTAAAAAAAACTTTCATTAGACTATTGCTCAGGCTTGTAGATTTGATGAAGTCCTTAGAGGACCTAGGGCATCGGTACGAATTATAACAATACTCATTTTACTGCTACGAATAGATAAGGGCCCGTTCTATATAGAAATGATAAATTGATCTTCATTAACTCATATAGACTCATATGCCCAAACTCCAAAGGGTTCTTGGAAAACTCTAACTTGCACACGTTCGAGCTTTTACGTTTACGTTTACGTTTTACGAACTAAGCTCCCTCGTTTTACACAATGTACGTACAATTTGAAGTTACAGTGTAGTAGAACATTACTTTCTCTTCAAAATCAATTGTCAAAGCACTTGTAGATCCTAGTTAAAGTTTCACATCTGAATCAACAAAAATGTTAGTATTATTGTAAATCTCAGATGTCCTGGAATTTCTGGGACAAACTTCAAATACCAGAACAAGCAAAACACCCGAGAAATGGGTTCAATAAGGGGTCATGCACAAATTACGTCACGCTCCAAGGGGGGGAGGGGGTCAAGCCGAGCGTGACAAGCCTTACAAAATTTTCGAAGGACTCATACAAAAAACGTAACAAAGGGGGGGAGCAGGTGGTCTAAAAAGTTGAAATTTAGCGTGACATAATTTGTGTACCATCCCTAAAGTCTTTCCGGGGATCAAGTCTATCCAGTCTCTCTTACATGTTCCTGATTTGACAAAATCTCGGATATCTAGTGGACTTCAAAAATTAAAGTTTAAGCAGTTGTTTCCCGTAACTAAACTTTTTCATAATGTTGAAAGCTGAAGGCAATTTTCGAAAAACTTCTCATCTATTGTATATTTTACCCCCCTGTCCCCATTCCTTGCAATTTCGATCCGTGTGATTTTAGGCTGTGAAAATCTGCCGGCACAGTTCCGAGTGTTTGGATTGGCGTGTTGGATGGTTCGTTGCTTGTTTACTTCAATTCATGCAGAATTTATGGCGAGTGCTTCTCGGTTTCTGCAGAGGCGCTCTGGAAGGTTGTGATTTACGTGCCGCAGCCGATTAGAGGAGCCCGGAAAGAAGCGTACCCTGACGAAATGGCAGCGAAAAAAGTCCAGTGAATGGCGAATAGGAAATGGCTTGGCTGCTCTATCTATACGGATGTTTGGAGGAAAAAATCAGTTGAAAGCACACTTCACGACTTTCGGAACAAGTGCGATATGAGCAGTCCAGTTGGGATATTTCAAGCGAAAAAAAAAGAACGAGATTAGTTTATAGTGCAAGGAAAAAGATTCAACTTCTGATCTGGATGATTTATCAAAGCTTCCACAGCGTCCGAAGTTTTTTCAGATGAAATCTGAATATTAGGCTTAGGAAAACATTTTTTGTATGACATACGGTAGTACAGCTTCGAGACAATAATTACATTTAAGCAGGAGAAGTACACAGCAAAAAAGTGCACCGAACGTTTTGATTTTAGTGAAACATGTGTAATTGCAATATTATGTTGCGTACTCCATTCCATTAAAGCATATTTGATTCAAATAGCATTTCCATATTTTTCAGATACATTGGAACTTCCATTTACGTAAAAACTTGGCCTAAATATATAACGCATTTATCGTGGCAATAAAAGATTGCAATGGTTTTTGTCCTAAATTATTAATAATTTTATTCGACATTTGTTCCAATGTTTCTACATTGGATATAAACTTAAATGGACTTTACGTAAATACAGCTTCTAAATTGAAGATTTCAGTGTGAAAAACTCAACTGGCTGAAGTTCCACATTTCCCGGGGAAATCGACTTGGTCACCTCCATCACCACTCATCCGATTACGCTGTTGCACATCACTCACCCATTTCGCCGGACACATTGCTGGTGATTCATATTTTCTTCCCGTCATCGTTTCCTCCAGCCAACCGGTAAGCAATAAGCCTCTTCCATACCGAACGATATGAATGTGGGTGCCTAAAGGCTAAAATTATACGCTTTGCTGCAAACTCATCACCGAACGCCACTACATTTTCCCTGCATAACGCTGCTGTCCTGCTCCGGAAGCTGCAGGAGCAGCAGAAGCAAAACACATTCTGCATGTATGTAGAATAGGGTGTCCGATATAAAATCAATGTTACAAGAGTCGTGGTGCTCTTCTCTAAGATGTAAAATATCCTCATTTATAGCGTATTTGTAGAACAAAACAAATTTCCAAAAAATCTTTTATGGGTTCTGACAGATTCTCTAAATAAGCATCTCTAATTATAATGTTGTGCATCATAACTTTTCGAACATTTTTTTTCTAGCACACCCTAATGCAGAAGCAGGCCAGCATCGAAACCTCGAGTCCCGGGACAGAAGACAGAGTGGAGAAATCAAATTTGCATATGCCCATCAACATTGATGTTTGCGCCAGCATGCATCTTTTTTTCCCCACTCTGATTCGATGAAAAACTGCAAACTGGAACCACACACTGAGTGACTGGACTGGGTTTGTGTGGGATCGTCGAGCGCATTTACGGACGGCAAGATATGAATGGCTAGGAAACTCTTTGGTTCCATTTAGGAAAATAAATCTCACTCCGGTGGAGATTTGTACCGACCGGTGTCAGGTTCAGCAAAGCTTCTGTGGAGTTTAGGGATTTTTTTTCGTCGACATTTATGGGCTGTACATCAGGCACAATACATCGAGACAAAGTATACTGCAGTGCTGTGGCCCTTCGCTAGCTATTAAACATCTCATTGACATTCGATAATATGATTCAGAGTGAGCTATATTTCTTCCGGAATGTTCATATGATTACTGTTTATCGAAAAGAGGAGATATCTGAGATAATCAATCCAATTTGGTGATCCTTCATCAAAATTCTATTAAATAACGCAAGCCATTTGCCTAAATTTAGGCGTTCATCACAGTATATTTGAAATTTAATAATTTCCTCATATATCAATATAGTACGCTTGCTCAATAGATAAAACGGAGTGCGAGTACTTCGTACTTTGAGCCGAGATATACAGAGATAAGGAGGAGACTATTTTGACGGATGAACTGAGGTGACTGAAAGGTGGAAGTAGCACCTTGATGAACATTTGAATGGTACTGAGATCGCAGTCAATGAGGGTCAAGACAATGGAGGAAATATTGATAGAAACCAACCAAACACTTTTAGGAAGGTTCATTCAACAGCTCAAGAAAAATGAAGCAGCTTGGAGATGGCATCGGTGCAGAACTTGTCAAATCTACTCAAAAGAGAGTAACTTTGCCTCACTTTAGAAGTTTCAAGTTAGCTGTCAAAAGTGAGTAACTTTATTTTATCAATGACAGTTAGTTTGCAGAGCAATGACAGTTAGTTTGCTTGAAACTTCGCTTCGGAAGTCCTACCGGCGAATTCAGATATAGTGCTGCGAAGTCAATAATCCTGATATCAAGCGAAACGAGGTCGGAGTGAAAAAGACCAAGTCCTGGTTTTAATCGAACAACCGCAAGAAAAAAATATAAACAGTAGGTAAGTTTTACCGTCGTACTTTTTATTGGACTAATTATCAATTCTTTTCAGTCTAATTGGGAAGGCTACTGGCACGGTCAAACTACATCCTCCATGACTTTCATCAATCCCCCAGAGATTTGTAACATCCGGGGATCCGTTCCAGAGCAGCGAAAATTTCAACACAAACATCACAATTTTACTTGTTATCATGTATTATTCATATAGTTTTGTGAAAGATGATCAATAGATGTTATGCTCTTTGTATATTTCTTCTGATTTTATGAATAACATAATACATTTATTTCCAAAAATATTAGTTCCTGAAGTGAGTGACAGCTACTCATTTTCGCAAATTTCAGATTGAACGAAGTGAGTAAGTGTTACTCCCATATTGACATTTGACAATGTTACTCTAAAGTGAGTAACGATGGTGTTACTCACTTTTGAGGAGCTCCACTTTGTTCCGAAGTGAGTCGAAATCTACTCACTTTTGAGTAGATCTGAACGAGCGTGTAGAAAAGCTGGCTAATTGTCTACATCGGCTGATAGGCACAATCTATCTAAACAGCTAAAACTAAAAAACTAAACTGAAACTAAACAGCTACCGGCATTGACGTAAATAGATAGCAGACATAAGGATGGGGCGGGGCTTTTTTCTAATGGAGATAATTACTTCGGTGAATACTTTTGAAGGATAGACCCTAGTGTATTGTTCTTCCATAATGTATTCAATAAATTCGAGTATTTGATTGTAACATATATGCAATGTTGCTTTTATTGATATTAGCATGAATGATGAAGATGAAATCAACTATGATATTGTTGGACTTACTATATGTACAATATTTGCTTTATTGTTATTATATTTGCATTCTAATAATAATAAAGTTGATCCGTTTAAAGACACCATTTTTATCCAGTGAATGTAAGTGTTTTGAATTAGAAAACTTTCAACCCAAGATAGTAGTTTTCATCCCCACTGGATAAATTTTTTTTCACAATATTTTCTACAGCAAAAAAGCAACAACGTGTCACTTAATCGAGCCTTAAACAGCTCTATGATTGCTTGGACATGGGCCAGGTTATATGAACATCGTCCGTCGATGTTTTTGGCCACATCCCCGGGGCACCTGGAATCTACTATAAAGTGGTCATGGCAGCCGGTGGTGCTGGAAATGCTTCGGAAAGCATAACCTTTGAAAATCATGAAGTTTGATGCCCATATTGATATGGTTCCAGATATGTTCCTAATTGACCACTTCCCCCAGGGCACCTGGTACGTTCTATAGAGTGGTCTGTGCATCTAATGGTTCTGAATACGCTGCAGGAAACATCATTTTTAAGGTTGATGTCCACTTGGATATAGCTCCGGATAATATTTACATGATTGGAAATACAAACATGACTGACCATGCTTTCCGGAACCAGTTTTACGGAAATGGTCATATTTCTGAAGATTTCCAACCAATCTTAATGCGTCCGGTGGCATTCAACTTCCTATTAGTTCTAGTTTCTAGGAAAATTGCAAACATCTATCTAACTTTACAACGCACAAAAATACAAGCGACAGAAAAAATGACATTTGGACATGACCTCAGAAAATCCGGAACATCTCCGGTGTCCAGTGGCCAATATGCATGGCCAAGGAAGTTCCTAAAACTGGACCAAATCTGCCGTCGACTGCTTCCAGATGCATCCAATTTCATTCATTTTTCATAAAGTTATAAGCATTTGAATTTGGGCAAAATTTTGCCTATCTCAATCATTTTGCCTATCCCCTGTAGGTTTATATGGAAATTACTATGGATTTTTTTTAATGTTCCAAACACGTTAGGACTGTAATGTAAGCACAAACTTATTATCCCATTGTAAAAACTCATTCTTTCGATCTTATTGAAGGAAGTTGCTGAAGAAACAAATTCATTTTGAGCTAATTTTGTATGACATTTTTGTGGATGTTTGCAGAGCTATAATCCCATATGAAGCTTAATTTGCTATTATTGCTACAAACTCATGAATATCTCTTCTCCTATTCGTCGGATTTAATTGCTCTCTTAAGCAAATTTCTTTATTATGGTGTGAAGAATGAGTTCTTACTATGAGATGATAAATTTATACTTCCATACCTGCACTAACGTGTTTGGAACATTTTTAAAAATTTCTCAATAGTTATTCCCATACAAATCAACAGGGCTGCAAAATGGTGAGTCGACGGAGTCCTCACAAGTTCCTACCTCATGCTTCCACGGGTCGACGGATGACAAATGACCGCCAGCTAAGAGTTGCGTGCTTAGCTGGTAGTGCAGCCTGGGTCCTGTAGTCCTTCTGACTTCAGCTAGATTGAGGAGGTACGTCCACCGAGCGTCTGTTCACCAAGGAGGTGCGGCTCAAACAGCGTCTGTCTGGCATCCAGCGGCTGAATAAGAAATGCTCTTCCCCGGAAGCTACACCTAAGATGGCAGCCCCATCACGGCGGATAGGGAACCTTAGGCTAACAACCTACTGTCCCCGAAACATCAAAAAATGTTCAAGAAACCGATAGAGAAAGATTACGAACTGATTTAACGGCAACGACTTTTAGCGCGAAACAACGGACACGAATTGGAACATGGAACGTACTAACCCTAGCCCAGCAGGGTAAACTGGCACAACTCGCCAACGAGGCGTGTCGCATGAAGCTGGAGATCCTAGGACTGAGCGAAGTCCGTTGGCCAAACTTTGGAGAACACAGAATACCATCGGGACAGATTCTGCTATATTCTGGCCTGCGAGGTGAACACGCTCCTCGGCACCGTGGGGTTGGCTTTTTGCTCAGCGCCCAAGCTTACGCCGCGCTTATGAAGTGGGAGCCTATAAATGAGAGAATAATCGTCGCCAGATTTAGAACACGGGTCCGAAACCTTACCATAGTCCAATGTTATGCGCCAACCGATGCTGCCGAATTGCAGGACAAAGAGAACTTTTACAGTCAACTCAATGCTGTCGTGGATAAGATTCCGAAGGGTGATATCAAGATCTACATGGGCGACTTCAATGCGAAGATCGGATCCGACAACTCGAGCTATGAGCCTGTCATGGGACGCCATGGTCTCGGAGAAATGAGCGAAAACGGAGAACTGTTGGCAGAGTTTTGTGGCAATAACGACATGGTGATCGGGGGATCGCTCTTCCCCCATCGTCCGGTTCACAAGGTCACGTGGGTCTCCCGTGACGGCTTTACCGAAAATCAAATTGACCACATCTGTATCAGCCGAAAGTGGAAACGGAGCCTTCTTGATGTGCGGAATAAACGTAGCGCTGACATCGCATCCGACCATCACCTCCTCATCGGCGAGGTGCGTCTGCGCATTGCGCGGATTCGTCGACAGGAGGAAAGAGTCGGACGTCGATTTAACACACGCCGACTGGAAGATGCCACAGTGAAAAGGTCCTTCGTCGAAGAACTGGAGACTCTTGCTGCTAATATTTCGGAAGGTGGCAGCGTAGAAGAGCAATGGACCGCCATCAAGAATGCCTTCATCACTACCAGCGAAAATAATCTGGGTGAGCTACGCACTCAGAGAAAACAGTGGATTACCGATGAAACCTGGAGGAAGATAGAGGAGCGGAGAGAAGCCAAAGCCGCGATAGAGCGGGCGAAAACCAGAGGAGCCAAGGCACTTTCCCGTCAACGATACTCGGCTCTAGAAAGGGAAGTTAAGCGCTCATGTAGGCGGGACAAACGAGCGTGGGCGGACTCCCTTGCTGACGAAGGTGAGAAAGCCGCAGCAACCGGCGACATTCGTCTTCTCTACGATATCTCACGACGCCTTAGCGGGGCAAAGATGAATACGACGATGCCCGTGAAAGACACGACTGGACAACTGTTAACCGACCCCACTGACCAGCTAAAACGCTGGTTTGAGCACTTCGAACAACTTTTCCAAGTGTCAACCCGGCCACCAACACCTCAGCATGATCCGCCTAGGGTTCGGCGTATTAGTCGCGTTAACACCGAAGCTCCATCACTGCATGAGATAGAAACAGTCATCCAAAGTATGAAATCCAACAAAGCCCCTGGGGTCGATCGCATATCAGCCGAGATGCTCAAAGCAGACCCCGCAATATCCGCACAACTGTTGCATCAACTATTCCGCAATATCTGGGACACCGCGACTTTTCCGGCCGACTGGATGCAAGGCGTGTTAGTGAAGGTACCCAAAAAGGGTGACCTCACTGTATGCGATAATTGGCGGGGCATCATGTTGCTATGTATTGTTCTCAAAGTTCTATGCAAAGTGATCCTAAACCGGATCCAGGAGAAGATCGATGCGACTCTCCGTCGACAGCAAGCGGGATTCCGTGCCGGACGATCCTGTGTGGACCATATTGTCACGCTCCGTATCATCTTGGAGCAAGTCAATGAATTCCAAGAGTCCCTGTATATGGTATTCATTGACTACGAAAAAGCTTTCGACCGACTCAATCACGAAAATATGTGGGGAGCCCTGAGACGCAAGGGTGTTCCTGAGAAAATCATCGGCCTCATCGAAGCGCAGTACGAGGCCTTTACGTGCAGAGTATTGCACAACGGGGTCTTGTCTGAACCCATCCGGGTTGTAGCTGGAGTGAGGCAAGGATGTATACTATCACCACTACTGTTCCTCATCGTAATTGACGAGATCCTGATAGGCGCCATTGACCGTGAACAAAACCGTGGGCTGCTGTGGCAGCCTATTACTATGGAGCACTTAAATGATCTCGATTTGGCTGATGATATTGCTATACTAGCTCAACGGCGCTCTGATATGCAGAGTAAGCTAGACGATCTTGCCGAACGCTCCTCAGCGGCAGGTCTCAACATCAATGTCAACAAGACCAAATCGTTGGATGTAAACACGGCCGGCCCTTCCAGCTTCACAGTAGCCGGGCAAACAGTGGAGAACGTCGAAAACTTCCAATATCTTGGTAGCCAACTGGCGTCTGACGGCGGTACCAAGATCGACATAGGTGCACGGATCAAGAAGGCGAGGGCTGCTTTTGCGAGCTTAAGAAATATTTGGAAGAACAGTCAGATTAGTCAACGCACCAAAATTCGAATATTCAATTCCAATGTCAAATCTGTGCTGTTATACGCCAGTGAAACGTGGTGTGTATCAGCGGAGAACACTCAACGGCTGCAGGTGTTCATCAACAGATGCCTGCGGTATATAATTCGGGCATGGTGGCCACACAACTGGATTTCTAATGCTGACCTCCATCGTCGGTGCCACCAGCAACCGATACAAACCGAAATTCGACAACGAAAGTGGGGGTGGGTCGGCCACACTCTACGTCGGGGCGGAAACGAAATCTGCAAACAAGCGCTGGAATGGAATCCAGCAGGACATCGCAGCAGAGGCAGACCCAGAGGATCATGGCGGCGCAGCCTCAACAAAGAAATAAAAGAAGTCGACGGCAATTTGACCTGGCCGCAGGTCAAGGCGATAGCTGGTAATCGCCCAGGATGGAAATCTTTCACGTCGGCCCTATGCACCAGAATGGGTGCCCAGGACCCATAAGTAAGTAAGTATACAAATCAACACCGTCTTCGGACCACCTTTAAATCACCACCTAGAAAGCTGAAAATTTCACAGAACACGATTTTTATTATAAGGATAGTTAGGGAGATATGGGAGATTGGATTTTTAAACTTTTTACATTTTGAACAGCCCTAATGGCCATTCGTAGCACCTATTTCTAGCACAGCCTCCCGTATTGGTACACCTGGAGTTCACCCCAACAAGGATGTACGGTACAGACGCCCGCCTTGGTACAATCTGGTGCGACTGAAACAACCGCATGACGCCAATGCGTATGCGCAGCATCTTGAGGCAGCGTTGCCGGATAAGGGCAAGCTCGACAGGGCCCCTCTTGAGGACTGCTGGAGGACAGTCAAAGCAGCCATTAACGACGCTGCCGAAAGCTTTGTCGGATATGTGGAACGGAGTTCAAGAAACGATTGGTTCGACAAGAAGTGCCAGGAGGTTTTAGAGGAGAAGAATACAGCGCGGGCTGCAATGCTGCAGCATGGTACCGTTCTCAAGAAACGCGGAAGTTCTATCAGATGCTCAACACATCCCGCAAAGGCTTTGTGCCGCGAGCTGAGATGTGCCGGGATAAGGACGGACGGGCGCGAGGTGATCGAAAGGTGGAAACAGCACTATGATGAACACCTGAATGGCGCTGAGAACACAGGCACAGAAGGTCAGCACAGCGAACAGTGGAAACCAACCAGCTCCCTTGATGGGGGAAGTTGAGGATGCCATTCAACAGCTGAAGAACAACAAGGCCGTTGTTCAATATTGCGCTTGAAGGTGTTGTGCGGAGAGCCGGACTTAACAGGACTTAACACGATTTTAATGGGCTCCAGAAGAAACTGCGGTCAAGAAAGATTCACCCCCGTACCAAAAGCACGATGCATAAACTCTCATCGTACCTGCCACACGATGTACGTATGCGAAAATGGCAAAGAAAGTTCTCAGTTAATAACTGTGGAAGTGCTCATTGAACACTAAGCTGAGAAACAGGCTCTGTCCCAGCGAGGATGTTATGCGAAGAAGAAGAAGAAGAAGTATTGACAATACGGAACATTGAGATTTACGGTGGCGATGACTATACTGATAACTGGGGCACTTCGCCGAACGGATAGATCCTCACTTTTCTGAAATTCACAAACCATTACCTTATGAATTACAACTAAAAGAAGGTTGCAATTATGACAATTGACTTAAATTCAAATGCAGCAAATCACATGGTGTTGTTAGCGTCATACGGTCGTGTCTTGTTCACAACTCCCACTGATCATCAACAATTTTTATCATCAATTCAGGTTAAATTTCGAGGCTCACGGTTAAACTATGGAAAGAAATTTATTATTTCATAAATATCGGCTGATTTTTACCTGTTAGTTGCATTTTAAGTCAGCGTGAGCCAAAAGTGTTCGGAATATGAATCTAAACATAATATAAATAAGTATGATATGCTGAAAAGTATTCAGTTGAACAGTTTTAAAACAAATTATGTTTAGAACTTTGCCGTAATGTTCAATATTTTGACTAAAATAATGAATTTTCAATGAAAAATGTTCGTTTTCACATCAAAATTATACTGTAAATACTCCAACATCTTCCAAAGATACAATATACCATTAGAACCTCTAAGTTATACCATTCAGATCGTGCGCAAATTGCATCCCCGTTTTCCCCCTTTTTGAGATATTGACGACTGGAAAATATGTTTCATTTTTGAATAACAATGGTCATATCTCATAAACGAATGAATACAATCATTTAATTTTTTCATCAAAATGCGCGTTTCAACTCGTTCTCAAACTTTGTAGAAGACTACACTTTTTATATTAAATTTAGGGGAGGGATTATTAGAGTATGTTTAACACTACAAATTAATCTTTAACACTTCACTTTTTGCAAAAAAAAATAAATAAAATAAAATACTAAAATCAAGTCGAGCACTCGACACTGAAGAAGTCTGTAAGTCGCAGACGAAATAGGCCTATCTGTCAAGATAAGCAACACATATTAGAGTTTAAAGGTATTCGCTCGCCTTACTATTGATTTTAGTATTTTATTTTTTTTTTGCAAAAAGTGAAGTGTTAAAGTTCAATTTGTAGTGTTAAACATACTCTAATAATCCCTTTCATGGACCACCCTCCCCTGCATCATTAAAAACGCCATAGCAAGGGCTACGGAAGACTTACATTAACATCTTCGGCATAGTTGTTCAAAATGAAACAAAGAACAACTTTCTAGAACACTTTAAAGCTCTATCCTGAATAACATGAAAGTTTCCAGAAGTATTTCCACATTTTGTTGTTATATTAATGAGAGCACCAGTACACATTCAAGATGCTACTGATCCTGAGTAGCGTCTGTTGGTTCCCTGTGTAAGTACAGCTGTTCTTGCAATAACGGAGTTGCAACTGTGGGCGTTCAATCATGCTCATGCTCATTTGCTCGCCTTACTAGTGATTTGTAGTATTTAATTTTTTCTTTTGCAAAAGTGTTCAAGTTCAATTACTAGTTTAGTGGTAGTAGTAGTTTTATGATTCAGTTTTAAAAAAACTGTAGTTTTCTTAAATCCGTGCAAAATAGTTATGAGAATTCTAAAATGACCATCGGACAGACCCCACGTGAAATCCGTATAAGCTCAGAACTGACCGTCCGACTTGGGTTCCCAGTATAGTTCATGAAACTTGAACGGTGTTGTAGTATTGCTTCAAAGTTTGATCGTAATCAGCTACAAATTGTGGAAATTATAGCCAAAAGATTACACACATTTGGCTGTGAAAAATAAGGCAGTGACGCAAGGTCAAGTCGATTTGCTCCGTAAATTTATCTATTGTCCTTCAAATTACGAAGGTTTGCTGATCTTGGAGTTTTTCATGCTGCTGCTAATATGATGTTTGGTAGAGCTTCACGTTATTTAATTCATCGTCTTCACATGTTTATTGGTGACTTACATACATTTTCAATTATCATTGCAATGAAACACTGATTTCCCTGGTGTCAAGAAAGAGAATCAACCATTTCGTTCAATTCCTTAAGATCAATCCAAGGATTAACTCTAAACGCGAAACATCACTATGTTAATGTTACGACTAATATCACTTGTTACTCGTTTCTACTCACGTTCATGTGTAGCAACCTTTATTTTTTTTTTCGGTGGGGAGCTCACCCGGAAGATCTGATAAAGTTATATCGTACAACAATACTTTCGGTCCTCGAATACGGTAGCTTTTGTTTCCAATCCGCGGCGAAAACTCACATCTTGAAGCTGCAGCGTATTCAGTATCGCTGTATTCGAATCGCTTTAGGATGCATGAACTCGACTCATACTATGAGTTTAGAAGTATTAGCAGGAGTTCTTCCTTTATCAGATCGTTTTGCGGAATTGTCGCTCCGGTTCCTCATCCGCTGTGAGGTGTTAAACCCATTGGTAATTGAAAATTTTGAAAAGCTAATCGAACGAAATCCTCAAACAAAATTCATGACACTGTACTACTGGTACATGACTCTGGAAATTAACCCTTCCTCGAATTTACCCCACGGTTGTTGCTTCCCAGTCTTCTCCAATTCAACTGTAGCTTTTGATCTGACCATGAAGCGTGAAATCCATGGAATTCCAGATCCATTCCGTTCGGAGACAAGTTAATTAACAAGTCCATTAATTTTCGCAGACAAGTTCGGCCAAGTCAGCAGCGACAGAACGTTTTACACAGACGGGTCAAAAATAAATGATTCCACTGGTTTTGGTGTATTTAATGAATTTCATAGCGCCGCCCATAAACTTCAAAATCCTTGTTCCGTATATGTCGCTGAATTAGCGGCGATACACTACGCATTAGAGCGAATAGCCTCTCTTCCCTCTGATCAATACTTCATTTTCACGGATAGTCTCAGCTCCAGAGAGGCTATTCGTTCAATGAGGCCAGTAAAGCACTCGTCGTATTTCTTACGAGAAATACGATCTATTTTGAGTGCTCTATCGAATCACAACATCACCTTGGTTTGGGTCCCTTCTCATTGCTCGATTCCGGGCAATGAAAAAGCGGACTCACTCGCCAAGGTGGGCGCTATGGAAGGTAATATTTACGAACGGCGTATTACCTTCAATGAATTTTTCACAATTGCTCGCCAGCAAGCCATGATCAGTTGGCAACAAAAATGGAATGAAGGGGATCTGGGCAGGTGGTTACATTCTATTCTCCCACAGGTATCGAATAGACCGTGGTTTAAGGGGTTGGACATGAGCCGAGATTTTATCAAGGTAATGTGTCGTCTGATGTCCAATCACTACTCCCTGGGCTCACACTTTTATCGAATAGGCCTCGCAGACAGCAATCGATGTGGTTGCGGCGCAGGTTACCAAGACATAAATCATGTCGTGTGGTATTGTCCCGAATACGAAATTGCCAGAACCAATTTATGTGCATCCCTCAGGGCCCAAGGAAAACCAGATAAGGAAGACATTAGAGATGTTTTGGGTAGGCTAGACTTCGATTACATGTTCCTCCTCTTCAAATTTTTGAAGGATATTGACGTTTTTGTTTGATTACCCATGTCTGTCGTTCCGTTTGTCCACCTTGCTTTCCTTGAAACCGTTTTGTTGTATCGTTACAGGTCGTTTAAGTCCGCCCCATGATTGACGAACAGCACCATACCGCCACTTTGCTGCTAACTGTGATCAATCAAACCTTTAAATCCCATCCTTACCCAAAAAATAATTGTATTCCCTAACCTCGACCAAACCGCGAGTTTTTCGGTTCCCCAAAACTAACATAGATATTTAAGAAGCAAACAAGATTTTGTAAACCAAATCAAATGAATTAGGCTCCGTTATGCCTGACGGCGCTTGAGCCTATCAAATAAACGAATAAGTAAAAAAAAACCTTTATTTTTGCCGATTGCCAACAAAACACCAATATAAAATGCTAATTTTCAGCTGGAATCCGCCCTTTTCTCACCTGTTCTGCTGGAATTTATTCAATCTGGCAAAACGACCAACGATTTCCAACTCCGCACGGGTTGAAAAGGTGTTCTGTTTTTGCCTTCTTGAACAACTTGTGGGAATTCCTTGCATTGTTTTAAATGGAACAAGTTGAACATCATTGTTGCTTTTCACTGTTCAACATGATTTTCCAGTCGTTCGTGTTTGTTAAGTGTTTAAGGTGTGAGTTTGCAAATTTTCCATGGATTTTCCACTTAAGATACATCAAAATGCTCTTTCACAGTGATTGGCCAAATTCATCGAAGTATTCATTATCGAACGGATGTTCCGAAATTACATCCCCCCACTCTGGGACCGTGAAGACAAATCCGATCAGGTGGAAAAATTTCACGACGGATTACCAAAACACAATCCGATTAAAATTAGCCTATCAGCCTTTTTGGGGGGCATCAGCAACAACCGGTGTGGTTCCTGGATGACGACGAAAAACCCTCATTGGCAATGCAAATCATTTCTGTTCGCTTGTTCGCCAGTTTATCAGGCAGAGAGAGGGGACCGATCTCGTCTTCATTTCCTCTTGGCCATCGTATTTTCCACCTTGTTGTCAGCAATCGACCAACGATTGAAAAATGGTGCCCTTTCTCTGGCAGCTTTCCAGCATTCTTAACACTGGTAGAATGAGAAATGAAATTGGCAAAAATCAATTCCAATCCAATCCAAGACGTTTTGAAAACGACTGAAATATGCATGTTCAAAGTTATACTTCCGACATTTTTTTCGGACCTCTTATAGTTAACTTAAGTTTTCACTCCCTTGGTAGTAGAACAGTTAAAGACTATCTGGCAGTATCAAAATTTATTATCCACTAGATGATGCGAGCAACAAATTTTCTTCACACTTCAATACCTCGAGATCCTGATAAACTAGAAAATCGGTCTCTTCGGTAAAGTTGTTCAGCAGCTCAAGAGCGATCTGGCTATGAAAAATGATTGGGAATTCATCCGCTAAATGGCGCTTAAAACAAATTTTCTATATCTTGAGATCTTGATAAACTAGTTTCGGAATTGTAGTTCAGCAGATGAAGGGCTGTGTGGCACATACAAATCGGATTTGAGAATCGTCGGCTAGGTGGCGCTAGTTACTTTTTTTCAATCTCTTTTCAAGTCTGTTTTTTACCTCATTTTTTTCCATTTTACCACAGTCCACCCACTCCAGTGCACCTGAAGATTTTCGATTAGGTCAGACAGCTCCACTAGACGGATGATGAAGGCGACCCCAGCGGGAAAATCCATTCAAAGTACACCTTCACTAAACGTAAATCTGTCCGCCACCGCTGTCGCCTATCCGAAAATGATTTAACGGTACATATTAAATTTATGCAAAATACATTTTAATTTATTCTCCCTCGTCAAAGTTGCTGGCGGTTTGCACTTTACAACGCTGGCCAATCTGTCTATCATCCATCGATCCATCCATTCAGTGTGCCTGGATGGAGGAGCTCTCAAGGTATCGATGGACCTTGCGGGCAGAATTAGATACACATCTTCTTCTTCTTCTTCTTTCTGGCGTTACGTCCCAACTGGGACAAAGCCTGCTTCTCAGCTTAGTGTTCTTATGAGCACTTCCACAGTTCATCCGCTAAAACTGAGAGCTTTCTTTGCCGATTGACCATTTTTGCATGTGTATATCGTGTGGCAGGTACGAAGATACTCTATGCCCTGGGAATCGAGAAAATTTCCATTACGAAAAGATCCTCGACCAGCAGGATTCGAACCCAAAACCCTCAGCATGGTCATGCTGAATAGCTGCGCGTTTACCGCTATACACATATTGTTGGTAAATAAACGATAGGTATTTCGAGCCTTCGATACGGTCTGGTGAATACTACAAGATTGTCGGGTTGTCATTTCACTCCGATGATGACTATGATTTGAGCCAATAACTGCCCTTGTCCTTTACGCTTGTTGGTGAAAATTGAATGAGAGGGTAGAATCTTTAAAATAATTTAGGAGGCAAGGGTGGCTGTTATATTTAATCAGGTGTTATTTATTGAAAATTACCAGCTCAAGTAATCCAATTCAGTACATAATCTAATGTCTAATACCAGGGGTTGTCTTTTGGTTTTGTTTTTGTTATTGATAACAATTTTCTTCGAACATAATTTGCCTTGATTTTTGATACATTGACTGTCCCATCTGATGGTTTCTTTTGACACAATTTCATAATTTTATACTTTTTACATGTGTACATCGAGTGGATAGTACGTAAATACTAAATACCCAGAATATACAAGAAAATTTAACTATTTCCTTTTTAATCATTTCAACTATTTCCTTTCTAATGGAACTGCCAGTTACGAATACTTGCTTGTTTTAGTTGACAGAAACGAACGATTTAACTATGTATATATGTATATATGTAATAATGTATGTACAAAATCATTCTTTCTGATTCTTACTGTTCTTAATTCATCCATGATTTTGTTTAATAATAAATACAGCCAAACCTCTTTTTGCGCTCACTTTTTTACGCTCCCTCTTTTTGCGCCCCCTCCATTTACGCTCCAAATTCCAACTTACGCTCCATCTTTTTACGCTTGAAATTACAAATAACGCTCCCTCTTTTTACGCTCCAAAAATTCCATTTACGCTCCTGCCTGATAACGACTCACGAGAACGAATTTAGTAGCGTATTTTTGGAACGGGACCGATGAGTAGATGCCGGAAATCGATATCCGATGCCTTTTTGAATCCAAGATGGCGACTTCCGGTTTGGGAAAATCACTTGAAATCCATTAAATTTGGGTATTTTTGAAACGGGACAGAAGAGTTCCAAAAACACCCATATTTAGTGGGTTAAAGTGATTTTCCCAAACCGAAAGTCGTCATCTTGGATTTAAAATGGCGTCAAACATCGATTTCCGTCATCTACCCATCGTTCCCGTTCCAAAAGTACCCATATTTAGTGGGTGCAAGTGATTTTCCCAAACCGGAAGTCGTCATCTTGGATTCAAAATGGCGTTAGACTATGGTTTACGTCATCCCTATTGATACCCTTGAGAAGTACCACTGGTAAATCAAGTTTTACGCCTCTAATTCTTTTACGCTCAAAATTCGAACTTAGGCTCCCTCTTTTTACGCTCCAAATTTCAACTTACGCTCCGAATTCCAACTTACGCTCCCTCCTTTTGCGCTCCGATTCTTTTTGCGCTCCCCCAGTTAGGGGCGTAAAAAGAGGTTTGGCTGAAGTTTATCTTAGTAGTGCCACTTTAGGATAGGTTTACTATAGGTGTAAGGGTGCTTAAATTTTAAGCAAAACTATTTATTTCGACCATTTTTTGAAACTAAAACGAGCTGTGTATCAGCAATGGTACTTAGATAAATGACTCTTAACCTTCATGTCAAAAACTATTTTGCAACGATTTATCTCCAGAGGTGTCACATGGATTTACCGAAGATTTTCATGCAGATCCTTGAACTTTGAACTATGCTGAAGAACTTCCTGAAGTCCCATTTCTGAAAGAAGAAAGAACTAATCTAGAATTGCCAAAAATACCCTTGAAGGAATATTAACGTGATTACATGAAGTATTTCTTAAGGTAAAGGTAAAACTGAACTCCTTCAAAAATTCCAAAAGGAACAACTTGAAAAGTTCTTAATAGAACTGTTGAAAGAATTCCAGAAGCTCTTTTTGTGGAAATGCCTAAACAAATTTTAGAAAAATTCAAGCGTGTGTTCTGGTGAAATTTATTTTTTCAAAGTATCCAGACAAAATTTCTATAGGTATTTTTAATATGAATTTGGAGAAACTCCAGAAGGTAGATATGGTTTGGCTTCATATTGTACAAAACTGGAACCCGACCCGTACTCGACATATTTCATTTTTTAACCCCTCTACCGGCAGCTTCATTTTTTTCCCACAATAAAAATAATTAAACCTCGATAACTTTTTCGTTTCTCGATTGTTCCGTACGGAACGTGCCGTAAACATGTGCGATTTAAAATACATCCGAGTACAGCCCCTTATACGACCCACCCTGCCGACGCCTCTGTGGTCGAGAGTTTACACAGTGAGCGAATGAACTTCGTGAGTTACCGAATGATCTCGTGAGTTCCCTTCAACGAGTGAGTGACCGAGCTACGCGCATCGCGACTATTCCACGTGATTCTAGAAGCTTCCGCGTGCTTCTAGATCACGTGACGCGGTGCTATAAATACGCGATCCCTTCGCGTAGTCGAGTTAGTCTTGATTCAACCTCCGCGCGATTATTACCGAAAGTGATCTAAAGTGAAAGTATAGTGAACAGTAGTGTAACTAATGAACAGTGTAGTGTAAAGTAGTGAAATAAAGTAGTAGTGCAAAGTGACTAGCAGAATCAGTGGTGTTGTTCCTTTCATCCGAAAAATACAGTCCACCCGACCCGACCGGAGTTGGCCACGGTTAACGCGCCAACATAGTGGTCCTTCGAGCCGGATCCAGCGCCGCCCGCCGTAGGAAAGGAATCGACACATCCGCCGCTCGACGAGAGCTGTTCCGGCACGCTTGCGTGGTGACCCAGACCAGAGCGTGTATTGCAAGGAGGATTCTACTAGTCATCGCCGCCGACACGTCTGCCTGGTGCTCTCACCAATACGTGTACCGCCCGCCGAGGAAGTGATCATCTACCAACACCGCTACTCACCGCGAGTAGTTCCGGCACGTTTGCCTGGTTGTGAACCCAAACGTGCATTCCGAGAGGAGAGGATCACTATCGCCGCCCTATCCGACACGGCTCCGTGGTGCCTGTACCACACCGTGTTCCAGCTGTTCACTATAGTCGCCGCTTATCCGACACGTCTGCGCGGTACCAATACCGGGACGTGTTTCACCGAAGAGAGTAGTACCCGTTTCGCCGTCCAATCCGACACGTTTCCGTGGTGCCCTGACCACAACGTGTACTGCAAGAGGAGCCAGGTATTCAATCAAGCCGCCCATTTATCCGACACGTTTGCGCGGTACCCATACCGGCACGTGTTTCGCCGAGCAGAGTAGATTTGTCTCGCAGCCGCCAATAATCCGACACGTCTGCACGGTACCCATACCGAGACGTGTGTCGCCCAGGAGGGAGACATTCGTTCCGCTTCCCAATACGAATCACCGACACGTTTTGTGACACTTTCCCAAAGCGTGTAGCAATAGAAGGAACCGTAACCCGATCATTCGACACGTCTGCGTGGTGCTTGGACCAGGACTTTCATCCGTCACCGTGTTTGTTCGACACCCGCCAAACGCCGAAGAATCCCTGCTCAGAGTGACTGTTTCGACCCGAAACGAATCCCAACGCCATGGACTTCCGAATTCCATCAGGAGACGCTGTGCAGCAGAATTGCATGCCGAAAATGAGATCCGCTACTGAGCCGAACGATCAGGACGCCGCTATGATCGCCCGAAACACCGATTGGAAGACAACCGTTAATCCGACCATGTTGAACGAGCTTTCGTCGCTATCACGCCTCCAAACTCACGTGAGCCTGAAGCTAGAGCGAGTGCAAAGCGCACTTACTGCCGCCAAATATCCGGTGAGCCTACCGCGACTCAGGACGTATTTGAAAAACATTGAGGACGCCTACGCCGAGTTCTGCGCCGTACATAGCAAGGTGATAACGATAGTCTCAGACACTGCTCTACAACGCCAGGAGGAAGTATTCGCCGATTTCGAAGACCGATACAATGTTGTACGCACGACGATCGAAGACCTGACAGTCGCCCAAGGAAAAAGTCCCACCAGAGGTCCGAATCCACAACAACAACCGTTCAACGACCCAATCCGTGCTGTCGATGAATATCGCGCCGACTGGACGAAGCTTTACTTCCTAGCGCCCGTAGTACAGGAGAAGCCAAAGAAGATGAATTGTGGAAACCCGCAGGACAACCACGAACTAGCGAACCACGTACAACCGAGGAGCCATTTGATTGAGCACACAATTCGAAAGCCAACCGATCCACACCCGAAGCACTTCCAAACAACAGCAGAGGATTGTAATCGATACCAGGTTCCAGATCCAAGTCCACCAATTAAGGAAAAGCACGAAACTCAATCCAACCCAACCGACCAACAGATACTGAAGCCAGCAAACACACTGCAGTCATCGAGCAAGAGTCCAGAACAGCAACAGTTCCAATCTGAGACTATCCAGCTAGACTTCTGCCAATACGACCGACAGGAAGATGTACCACCTTCGAGCCATCAAGTTTCCGACAAATCGCCGTACACCATAGATCGTCCAACCATGAAGAAAATACCGATCGACTCCAAGAAACCCAGACCCAGTCGAAAGGATGTCCACTCAGCTGACAACCTCTCCGAACGAAAATTCCGCTCATCGAATCCCGTCCAATATCCAACGAGTAAAAGCGATGCGACAGAATTCCGACTCATCCGACCCAGATTCTGCCCGCCGAAGAGAATGACCATGGAAAACCACAAAACCGAAACCATACTGTTGAACCTTCGTGTCGACCGGGGGGAGTATGTTCCGTACGGAACGTGCCGTAAACATGTGCGATTTAAAATACATCCGAGTACAGCCCCTTATACGACCCACCCTGCCGACGCCTCTGTGGTCGAGAGTTTACACAGTGAGCGAATGAACTTCGTGAGTTACCGAATGATCTCGTGAGTTCCCTTCAACGAGTGAGTGACCGAGCTACGCGCATCGCGACTATTCCACGTGATTCTAGAAGCTTCCGCGTGCTTCTAGATCACGTGACGCGGTGCTATAAATACGCGATCCCTTCGCGTAGTCGAGTTAGTCTTGATTCAACCTCCGCGCGATTATTACCGAAAGTGATCTAAAGTGAAAGTATAGTGAACAGTAGTGTAACTAGTGAACAGTGTAGTGTAAAGTAGTGAAATAAAGTAGTAGTGCAAAGTGACTAGCAGAATCAGTGGTGTTGTTCCTTTCATCCGAAAAATACAGTCCACCCGACCCGACCGGAGTTGGCCACGGTTAACGCGCCAACATCGATATTTTGCACCATTATTTCACAAGTTCTCAAACAACTCTTCTACTTTTAGAATCCATGTCTTTTAGTCCATCTTCTTCTTCTTCTTCTTTCTGGCGTTACGTCCCCACTGGGACAGAGCCTGCTTCTCAGCTTAGTGTTCTAATGAGCACTTCCACAGTTATTAACTGAGAGCTTTCTTTGCCGATTGACCATTTTTGCATGTGTATATCGTGTGGCAGGTACGAAGATACTCTATGCCCAGGGAAGTCGAGAAAATTTCCAACCCGAAAAGATCCTCGACCGGTGGGATTCGAACCCACGACCCTCAGCTTGGTCTTGCTGAATAGCTGCGCGTTTACCGCTACGGCTATCTGGGACCCCTTTTAGTCCATGTCCATCGCTAATTTTATTCAGTAATCATAATCTTAATCACAAGTCAAACATTTAATCAATCATCAATCAATCATTGAACAACGAATCAACAAGTTTTACCATACTGCCTATTTATGCATCGGTAAAAGACCATACAGTAAACTTTGTATGAACTTTTTTTACAATTTATTATGAACCTTGGGAAACTTGAAAGCTGCATTGGATACTCCTCCTTACTTGATCTAAACATTGAAGTTCCTAAGAGTCCCATTCCCACTGGAAGTCTACCTCTCACCTTAGTGTTCTATGAGCCGCAGTTATGAACTTAAAAATGTAGATTGTAGGTGGTAATTCTGACAAACTATTCTCACTCCGTTTTCGTAAATGTTTGATGTTTGCAATCCTGCAGATATCCACTATTTGCACCAGAACTAGTTTATGACATTTAATTTGCATACTTCAAGATGCTTAGAGAATCTATTAAGCAATTTAATCATTAGTGTCATGATTAAATATTGATTGACAAGATTTGTAGTATAATTTTGCGATTAGTCTGGTATTCTCTTTATGTCTATGATTTTATGATGATGGTACATCAAAGAATTTTTTGGGAGGTTTTCGGTCTTCGCCAACGCCACCCAGTGAACCACGTATCGTATAAGAATGTGCATCCAAAATCACATATTCATGCGTCGAAAATCAGAATTGCACAAGATGCCATATTAAGCTTTATCAATGTCAATACAAGTTGTATATAAATCCCTAATACGATTCATAAACGAGAATCTGTGTTGACAACAAAACATGTCGTAAATAGTGCAACATAGAATCACGTTATGTTATATAAAGTGACAGATCGTATATCTATCCAGTAAGCATCGTATGAAATCGCAATAACTTAGCAAAACTTGCCACCCAAACTTTGTTTATCTGCTGACGATGGGCCTCAAAGAACAACAAAGTATGTGTCGCTGTACATTAAACATGTATTAACATTGGCAAATAATCACTCATCAGATAAGTAACCCTCGGTGGTACAGTGGTAAGGAGCCCGATTCCTGATCCAGAGGTCCCGTGTTCGAGACTCGCTAGAAACTTTTTTTTTTGTTTCCATCCAAATTTTGTGGCATCGTATATCTGATCACAGAAAGTCCGAAAAAGTCGTGCCAAGTACGCATATAGCCTCCACTTTGGTAGGTATATAGCCATTTCGTGCATTCTATATGAATGAATTGATTAATATATAATGATGTATAACAAAAGTTATACTGACCAAAATGTTGACTGGGCAGTGATTGATGATTTTTTTTAATATTAGCTTAACATCTATGAAGAGATCTTGAGATTTTAGTTATCAAATTAGGTACCACATATTTTTAGCACCAGTACTGAGATTCTGGTGAAATTGCGGTAGAATTTTGATGCTCCCCGTGTGTTTTCTTAACAGCATGTTGAATTCTGGAAGTTCAAAGTGTTTCTGTGATATTCTCGTGATTTCAGTGGGGTTTCTGATAGTATCCTTGGAATTTCTAGAACTAAGAATGTAGAGATTTTTATGGGAATTGTAGTGATTCCATTAGAAATCGTTAGAATTCAATGAGGATCTCTCCAAAAATACCAGAGTTCCCTTTGAAATTATTGAAATTCTTATCGATTTTACAAAAAAACCCATTGAAATCTAGGGTGATGTGCTTGTATCCATCGTATTAAGCATTGATCAGTGAGAATTGCAATTTTGCCAGTATTGCAGTGAATGATGCTGACACAAACCGATGCCAAACAATTCTTTCTCAAAACGGCTTTAGCATTGTACAATAACATTTTGATAAATCTTGATCTCTTTTTGGAAATAATGCAAAGAAAATGCATCTTACCGTATTCTCAATTCGTCGTATCGTTTTCATTTCTGTCGCAATTAGTTTCCAGATTTGTCTCACATTTTACGGCTCACTGTGATATAGTGAGTGGTTAGAATATAACATATCAACGCTATAAGAAAATGTTTTACTAGAATATATAGATCTGTAGGCATCACCCACCATTACTTCAGCATGATGATGAATATTATATTTCTTTAAGATTCATTGATCGCTATCAAAATTCAGCTCAAACATATAAACACAATTCCTTTTGACCGAACAATTATGACATTGCTCACAGTGCAGCGAAAACAACAAAATCAAAGGAACGGTTTTTTTACGACTAGCATCGCGCGCACATTGATGCGCACAAGCTTTTTTTTCTCAGAACGACGGGTTAGGGTGATTATAAAACGAGGCCAAGCTTTGAATTTTCTAGTGCACAAGACGAGAGAATCTGACAACAGTTCGCGTTGAAAACCAATAAAATTGCTTGCTTGCGGGTGGTGATTTATGGGATAGATTTTCTACGCTGAGCGATGTTTGGTTCTCAAGTCTTGTGCTCTTGAAAATTTAAGGTGTGGCGTCGTTCTATAATCACCTTAAACTTTGTTTACATTCTCAATTATACGCGGCGGTTGAGGAAATTTCGTAAAATTTGGCGATTTATTGAAGTTTTACGGCGTGTGATTGGAATGAAATCCTTCAGTGAAGAAGTACGAAGGTTTTCCATAGTGAAAATAAGTGCCCGGCGAAGTAAGTCACCCACGGGGGCGGGAAGAAACTTGTGTTGGAAAGTAATGTGGCTCAGTCGATCGCTAAGCATTTCTCTCAAATCGTGTTCGTCCATGCGATTTCGGTGAAAAAGTGCAAAGTGGATAATTGAACTGAAGTTATTTACCGAAATACAGTAGTTTTATTGCATTTTTGGTGTACAAGTGTACAAACCATAACAGCTTTCACAAAATTACACTTGGATAATGATTCTATGTTGCAGGTAAGTTTTAATATCCGCCGTACTGGAACATTTAAAGTTTGATACGACGAATAGTAGCGCTTACGACGAAGAAGAACCAAACCCTATAAAACATTTACCGACATTCAAAAGGTTTATATTAGAGCTTTGCTTTGAAATTCCAAAGGAACTGGAGGGTTCCGGGTCATTTGACCGAACGCCATTTGCCCGAAAGATTCATTTGGCCGAACGCCATTTGGCCGAATGCCGTTTGGCCGAAATTGAAAACAAAAGTGAACTACAGTTAGCATGAATTTATGATGAATTCCAATGAACTTATTCAGCTTATTCATAAAAAAGATAAATCATCATTGATATACATAAGCTTTTTAGTGATAGTTGAAGAAACAGTCAATGCTGAAAGATCCTAAATGTAAGCAGTTGTTCACTTCGATGCCAGCGGTAATAGCCACCAGCACATGTTTTGGCATCGCGTCTATAGTTAGCTTTTGACAGTAATTAAAACGGTTTAAAACTTATTCGTTCTTCTGCTGGATCGGCTTGCTTCGATCTCTCGAACCGTACTAAGTAATATATGTCATAATTCTGGCATCAACAAGTCTTGGCTTTTTTCTTTTCGTGGGCTTCGTGGCCGTGCGGTTAGTGTCACCAAGCATTTAGCCGCATCGTGTCAAGGAGTGTGGGTTCGATTCCCGCTTCAGTCCGAAAAACTTTTCGTCAGGAACGTATTTCGACTGTGCTACTGGGCGTTGCATGCTAGTCCGTTGTCTAGTGTGGTGCTTCCTTCAAAGGACATAATCGTCCACTGGAAGCATTAACGTGTCGGTGTCTTTTTTTTTTTTTTTAAAGGGAGAAACAGTGTGCTTCATTGACGTAAGTGTTCGTCGAGCTATACTCAAGCAACGGTGCAGTGTTCAGTTCTCATGTTTTAATCTTAATCTTGGAGGAGAATAACATCTCACATAAGTTAACCCTTGAGCTAAAAAAATATGTTTGGAATAAAAGTTTTTATAAGCAATAACAAGAATAAAAGTTTTTATAAGCAATAACTATGAAAAATATTTCTCTCTTGAAAAAAAGCCTATGATCAAAAGAAGGAAAAATCTCTTATGAAAATTTAAGCAAGTGTAATGCATATAATCATTTCATCAGTACAACTACAAAGAACTACCGATTATTTAAAGAAGGAAACAATCCCAATTAAAATATAAGCTAAACTATTACCGATAGTAATGGAACCAGTATAACTCGAAATAATAGCCTTTGTTTAAAAGAAGGAAAAATATCTGATGAAATTATTAAAAACACTTGAAACCTTATTACACCGTTGGTAATCCAGTGGCGATTCAATCATCACTTCAGAGTCTTGACGCAAAGTGTGTTGTTCACAGCTTCGTCCTGAATTAAAGGTTCGATGTTATCATTCTCATGGAGCTCATATAGTGGCAAACATGACATCCTGTCACATCATAAAAATCGACATATTAATTAGCTTATCAGTTATTGGGTCACATTTATGAATCCTATACAACAGCGTTGTAGCAATTTTTTTTGTTCATGATTCGGCCAAACGGTATTCGGCCAAATAACCCTTTTGGTCAAATGGCGTTCGGCCAAACGGCATTCGGCCAAACGGCGTTCGGCCAAATGGCCGGACACCAACTGGAGATCAACGGAATCTTAAAGGTTTTTACAATAATTACAAAGATTGATTTTCAGAATTACAAATATTCACACAATAATTCGCAGGAATCCCACCGCAATCTCAGAGATTCTTACAGAAATACCGGCTCAAAGATACCCACAGTATTCCAAGAGATTAATATCCCAATTCCCATTCCCACCTCAATTCTAGAGTTTTTACCAGATTTCTAATATTTCCGCAATATTCCTAGAATGGTATTTAAACTTCCAGAATTATCATAAAAAATCCGACATCCCTATCGAAAACCTAAAGTTCCAACAGGGATTCCGGAATTCCAAAGGAAATCTGAGAATCTACAGGTAAAATTAGAATTACATTATAAAGATTTGAATTCCTACCGACATCCTAAAATTCCTAGAAAATAACATAATTATCGTAATGCCAGAATTTACACGGGTATTACAAATTGCTACTGCCGGTAATTTTACCGGAATCTCAGAATTGCCGGGGTGAATGCTTTCGTAACCTCAGAATTCCTAAGCGAAACTTAAAATACCTTCCGGAATATCAAAACTCATATCGTTTTCAAATGATTTTTACTCAAAAGTAAATTATTCCATTCTATTCCGCAATCTTAAAGCATGTGTAGCAACCTCTGAAGCTAACTACCAGTAGTTTTGTAGTAAATGTTACCTTTATTCATAGCAATACGTTGTTTGTAGTATGTTCGAAAAGTGTAGAAAGGAAAATGACACAAACATGTTCCACTCGTGTTCCACATACAACGTTTACTACCGAGAATGTAGTCAACTCAACTATACTACATTTTATTGATTTCATTATTTTGAAAGATTCAGTGTGTTGTTGTAGTAAGGTTTAAGATATATATTGATGTTTAAACATTCAAAAAGATTTAAAATGTGAAAGTTATTGAAATTTCATGTATTGCTAAATAGGGAACCACTATGGCCATAATTGGTACACTTTCCCTACTCATTATTTTTACCTTTTACATTATTCATAATTTTACTGAAACTTGTGATCTAGTTAACATTTTTTTTATTTATTTGTTTATTTGAAAGGCTCAAACGCCCGAGAGCATTACGGAGCCGAAAGCACGTTTACTAATATTTTACAATAAATAGTAGAAATAATTAAGATAGTGTTTTTCTCGACCTGAGTATAGGTCCCTGCGATCGATTATCCCCACTGATCCCACTGCCATTCTGGGTGGATGAATTAGAACCAGGGATTGAATCCTGATAAAATTGAGAGAATCCCTCACGTATCGCTCTCTGTAACTATCATAACATGCTGCACATTATGAGAGACTGTTTATCGTATACTGCTACAACTTTGATCAGATTGGGGGGACAGTAGAGCATGATAAAACCTCTCTAAACATGCTCTAAACCTGGAGGACACTATTGCTATTGGAAGTTCGTGGATTGTTTATCGTGCCAGTAAAGAAATACACATATCCCCAACGGTAAACAAGCGAGAAAAATGGATTTTATCATCGCTCTCTCTTTGGGGCTCTCGCTCGCTGCTTCCATTTATCAGACTTGTTACACTTTGCGATACAATGACGATCGTGGACCGCAACAGATGGGATGTTTTTTTTGCTTGCTTTGATCGTGCTTCATACTCAAATGAGGGCGAATTCTGCAATGCCTGATTAGAACACATTTTCTTTTTTTCGTTCTGTTTCTTTGTTGCTAGCCGCCGCTGATCGATGATGAGCTATCGTTCCCGTCGTCGTCACCGTTGCTATCGTCGTCGTTCTCGTCATTGCAGGTTCTGATCTGGTTATCGATCGTGGTAGGTAGGATTTCGTTCTACCCCGTCGTAAACGCTATTATTCGTCGTATCAAACTTAAAATGTTCCACTACGGCGGATATTCCAACTTATCTGCAACATAGATTCATTTTCCAAGTGTAGTTTTGTGAAAGCTGTCATGGATTATGCACTTGTACACCAGAAATGCAGGAAAACTACTGTATTTCAATAAATAACTTCAGTTTAATTATCCATTTTGCACTTTTTCACCGAAATCGCATGGACGAACACGATTTGAGAAAAATGTTTAGTGATCGACCGAACCACACCACTTCCCGCCCCCGTGGGTGACTTACTTCGCGCGGGCACTTATTTTCACTATGGAAAACCTTCGTACTTCTTCACTGAAGGATTTCATTATTATTATTATTATTATTATTATTATTATTATTATTATTATTATTATTATTATTATCTTTATTAACGAGATTTGCAGACCGAGGCTGACTCATCTCGAAAAAGGATTTCATTCCAATTACAAGCCGTAAAACTTAAACAAATCATCTAATTTTATGAAATTTCCTCAACGACCGCGTATAATTGAGAATGTAAACAAAGCTCAATCCGTCGAACTGAAAAAAAACTTGTGCACATCAATGTGTGCGCGATGCTCGACGTAAAAATACGGTTCCTTTGATTGTGTTATTTTCGCTGAACTGTAAGCAAATGCCATAATTGTACGGTCAAAAGGAATTGTGTTCATATGTTTGGCCCGAATGTTGATGACCAACAATGAATTTTAAAGGAAATTAGTATATTCCATCATGCTGAAGGAATGGAGGGAGGTGCCCGTAGATCCGTAAAAAATTATAGTGACGATTTCCTTCGGAAAGGAAGTCAAGCCGTTGGTCCCGAGATGAACTTGCCCAGGCCTAAAAATCTCGTTAATGAAGATGAAACAAATAGTGCGTCCTAAAAAGTCCGACAAACTCATTGAATCTGAGGTAGAATTTTTTGCAATTCTGAATTTATGATATGTTATTTTGATCAGTGAATGTCAAATCTTGTGTTTACCAAAATTTTCAATTCATTCATAAATAGTTTTTTTTGATCATATATAATTTATCTTCATTTAATTTCAAAATATATAGCTGTGACTGTCGTACTGTAATTTCCATTCCTCGCAGTATTACACGATGAAGTAAAATTTTCAGTTCCTTTGATTCCCCAGACCAGGTATTTTCCTTTTCATCATAATTAAACCTAAATTCTATGGCACACAGTAGAGGTGAGGTTCTTACAATGATATCAGGCGCGGAGCTAACTTCGCTTATCTGCACTTGTCCAAATGAAAAACCCCGAAGAATGCAATGGCTTGTCACTCGTCGCCATGACAGTGAATGAATCGTATCTTCAGTTCTTCACAAACGCACAAACACATCGCCGGTAGTCGGAATTTCCCAACTTGTATCAAAAGATATGTAGGCAAGGTGTGGTGAGTGAGGCATCGACACTGTAGTCTGCAGAGCCCATTCCGTAACCTCACCGAAGTCAGAGTGTCCCTCTGGCCAAAGAACTATGGATGCAACCGTCGTCTAACTCTGGAAGAAGAGGCGGAATTCTATGCGAACGGATATGAAAGTTTTCCTATGAAAGATTCTGTTCCGCAGTGCTGCTTGGTGCTTACGCTCGACCTTTCCTTACTGTAGTATGCTCTCACTCCGTGCCATATTGACTGACTACGGGTAGAAGGGGCTTTTAATAGAGTTAAATAAAGAGATCTAAGAGAGTGTGGGCGAAACTATGGGTAAAGCACGACGAGGAAGTAAATGAGCTGAAAGCGCAGGGCCGGATTTACAAATGTGAGGGGCCGAGGGTCACAGTCTTATGGGGCCTTTTTCCCAGAAATATTTTTCCCACCTTAAACATTGACTGGTAGATAATTTCCTCAATATTTTTTTTAAATGTTTTTTTGGGAAGGTTCTAATTATAGGAAGTCTGTTCAAAACTGCGTTCACTATGTGTCTTGAATCATTATTATTGAAACAAAATGACCAATCGAAAAATATGTACATAGTCTAACCTACTGGTACATTTTAACCATTGGTACCGGTCCTTGACTTCATACCCATAAACTTATTTTTTCCTTATCGTTTTTGAGTCCAAATTAAGCAGGGTTGTTGTTCGGTAGTCTAACAACATGCCCTGCCCAGCGCACCTTTCCAGCTTATTGTTCTTAACAGTTAAATAATATTTAGTCGTCCATGGCCCCTTCGACCACCTCATAAATACGACCCTATTAAAGCACATTGAGAAGTGAAAACCGTATATGTACGTGGAGGGGGAAGGCGGTAGCTTTTTTGTGAAGTGTGAATGTGAGAATGTAAGTGGAGAGTGTGTGTCGAGTATGAAACGAGAAACGAGCTGGAATAAAAGATAATTTTATACCTTATATTCGACAAGTGGCAATGAAGATCGGAAGAGCAGGACCGGAGGAGGTCTTCTGCCGCTTCCTGGTAAAGCACAGCCAGTGCAATTACTCTCATTCAGTGGAAGCGTGAACGTATAGATAAAAGAAACCATGAGCTGAACAGATAGCAAGTCTAGCCTAGGCGACCAAACGTGGGGTGTCGATTGCCGAGAGAGGTGGAAATACGGGCAAGTAATTTTCTTTGCACCAGAGCTCGCAGAAAGCCGAGATAGATTCAATTGAAACTAATTAAATTTAATCTTGTCGTATGTTTGCAGCATGTGTTCTACATGAAATGCTGAATAAAATGTAGACGAATGGGATGGTAATGATAAGCAGACTGTGCCTCCAGAGAAGAATGCTGGGTGGATTATAACGGAATTTAATATTCATATCAGGATGGAATCTTAAATACACTGACCCAGAAATGATTCTGAAGAGGTAGTTAACCACAACTGTTAGAGCAGAGTTAAATATGCAACTGTCAATTAGAAATGATCGTGTCTTTTGCATTGTTTGATACACTTTTAATGTTTGTAGCTTTACGTAGTATGCAACTGTTTCAACCCAATAATTAGCTTTTCAACTAAATACTAGCCCATTTCATACACCAAAGGAATATCAACTCTCGTTTCGATTGTATGACATTTCCTAGAAACCCATTCCTTAGAATTGCTTTGCCTCAGAATGACACAGTCCAAAGAAATCCATTCGCCATAATGAACATTTCCCAGAAATATATAACAAGAGAGATTTTAGAATAACAAGTCACTAAGGCTGTAGATAATATTGAGGTTGGTTTTGAGAAAAGGCTCAATCAGCAACCTAGTCTGGTTCGAGTTCACGAGACAAGTTCTTCCCGAGTTCAAGTGCTTATCTTTAGATAACTAGGAAGAATGTGATTCGGAATTAGTGGTGTGATACCTTGCATGAATGAACCTTGGTCAAGGTACATATAACTCGTTACTGGGTAAAGGGTAACGCAGAATGGGTGATGCAGATTTAGAGTGTTGTTGTTGCTGGGTGTAAGAAGCGGGAAGGCTTTGAAGAGCCATGAAGATTGTAAAGCGTAACGAACAGTCTTTAGTAATATCCTTGAATATAGTGATATGTGGAATTTCGGAAGATGAGGTTACCACAGTGGCGACGAAGATGGGATCTTAAATTGGTAAGAAAATTAGTATGGATTCACTTTTTTTTTGTAGACTTTGTACCACGGCTGGATTGTCATGTAAAATGAGAATCCGAAGAGGACAAGCCGTATGGTTGGCCTGCTTGAAAGCAGCAGTTTGTTTGATATTGAATTAAGAAGTGGATAAAAGGTTTGATATCATTGAAAATAGTTTGAGAGTCAGCCGAAATTAAATTTGTTATGCGTTCTGATGGTAATAGTGTAGTAAAAGATAGGGTTATTTATGGTTTTGGCAGCATTCGACTATTATCGGAAATCAAACTTTAAATGATAGATTCACAGTTCATTTCCATCAAAATGCGTGAATAAATACATTGTTCTGTTAGATTTACCTTGATACATATATATATATATATATATATATATATATAGTGTACACATAGATTTTGTTAGAGTTGTCATTAATTGACATAGATGCGACTCAGAATTACGTTCATTTAGAGTTGCCGATAATAGAGCTACAAATGTGCTCGCATTTATAATGGGATGGATGCCAAAGAAACTGAAGCTCAATGAAATGTTTGAGACCTTGTAAAAAAAAACATTTCGTAACAGGTTTTCACAATTCTGTCGATGTAAATCGATAGAGGATTAGCTACCGTTCAAATGAAAACTGACAAACAAGTAATTTGTCTTTGTATGTCGGAGATAAATAATTACAAGAGAAACACGGCATTGGGTTGACTGCCTAAAACACTTAAATTGCAATATGTGGTGGAATAAAGTTCATGGAAGCTAGTATGGGACATTATGAGTCAGAAAGAGTATGACAGGACGTGCAGTGCAGTTTGTTGGTAGGTACAAGTCATGCGATGAACTGAAATTTGTTTACAAACAGGATACGTTTTTTAAGAGCGAATTGCAATTGCGTTGAATTGTATATGACATTACATAATACTGCTCTTGGAGAGCGAATTGAACGCGGCTGGTGCTCTGCACAGCGTGGCTCTTAGAGAGCGTAATGATAAGTAGCAGGTGTATTGCACAGCGTTGCTCTTCGAGAGCGGATGAAAAAAAGCTGGTGTACTGCACAGTGTAGCTCCCTGTGAGAGAAATAAAAGTGGCTGGTGCATTGCACAGCGTTGCTCTTCGAGAGCGTATTGAAGAAACAGGTTCATAGCACAGTATTGCTCTTCGAGAGCGTAGAGCAGAGACTGGTGCATTGCACAGTTTAGCTCTTCGAGAGCGTATTGAAAAGACTGGTGCATTGCACAGTATTGCTCTTCGAGAGCGTATTATAAAGACTGGTGCATTGCACAATGTTGCTCTTTGAGAGCGTACAGTAAAAGAAGTTAGTGAGTTGCGCATATTGCTTTTCGAGAGACGAAGAAGTTGGCGCATTACACAGTGTTAACCATTATGGACGCAATATAAACATTAAAAAAAAAAACATTTTTCAAGACAAAGAAGAGTGATATATTTCTTGTCGTTACATTTATATACACTGGGATCTTTCTGACTTGACGTTGAATCAAGCAGAGACTGTATTGTGGAGATTAGGTTGGTGAAACGGTTCACAGCCTAAATAGTTGATACATCGATGGAAGCAAGGAAAAAGATTAATTGAACAATAGGTGGATTTGACTGTAAAAAAAAAAGAAATTTATGACGATCAAAGCGCCGTAATCATTCAAATATTGGAACTAAGTTGGAGATGGAGTTCTTCATGAAATTAAACAAGTCTGAATGGACAGATGAGAAGCATCAGTTCCAAACACAAGTGCTCATGCAAGTACATGATGACGTTTGAAAACATATAGAAAATTATGTTATACTTGTTAGTGATAAATATCAAAGCAACTGAGCACGAGCTGTCTTGATAGTATACTGTATTTAAAAGTTGGAGATTTTGTTACATTGTATGACCACTGCGCTTATTTTGTTGTGTGCGTTTATAATGCAAAAATAAAATACGTGAGCATCAAACGCGGTTAGATTTTGCACAAGGAAGGCGAAATCAAAGATTTACTGGTGAAATGGATCATGGTTGCAAAGAGTCCTTTGATTTCTTTGTATCAACGCAATTGAAGCCCATTTAGATGAAATTAGCAACCGAAAATGACAAATGAAAACTGCTTACAAAAATAGATCGAGCAAGAATAAAAGTATTCAAATAACATATGAAATGTTTGACTGATTACATCGGGCTGTGCATATTTATTCTAAAGCAATTAAATTAATTCAAGGTTTAGTTGCCTGCTGTTTAAACCAGTATTTTGACTAAATATTATTAGAAATAAAACGTTTTTTAAATAATGATGGAAAATGAAACTTATACATTTCTATGCAGGCGTATTGATACAGATTTATGATCTATGAGAAAAAACAAGAAGTGGTGCTTTGCATTATTAAAATGTTTACATGTTGCCAATGAGGTTAGAATTAACACTAAATGATTAATTCTAGTCTAGTATGCGTGATAACCATATGGTGTGTGGAAAATAGCATTCGTGTTTCTTGGATTTCAGGAATCACGATGTCTATTAGAATAAATAGAATGAACGTAAACCGTGATCTGGAGTATCACAAAATTGAAGTGACAATTTTAAAGAGTCACGTTCTAGGTTAATTGCAGTTTTAAACACAATATTCTGTAGTGATATCGAAACATGGAAAATAAATTTAAAGAACTAGTTTTAATGAAAACCTGATTACTAATTAATGGAAAGATAAAAGCTTTCTTCAAATGTAAGGTCTTACGAAGGACACAATGTTAGCACGCTACTCTTCTGATTTGTGCTTTCTTGAAAAGAGAAGAAGATGGTAGTACAAACATTCACAGAATACAAGATTCGACCCTCTCTCAAGGGTTACCAAATGATCGCCTGTGTCAAAACAAACTGAATTCCCGAACCAAATTTCACAAATGGAGCTATTCATATTATGTTATATTATTGTAAACATTTTTTGTGAATGTTTGCTCTAACTACCATTAGTGAATCGATAGTACTAATGTAGTTGGTGGGCACCAAATATGACTGATGCAGTGAATACCAAGTCATGTCTCTAAATGGGAATCGACATAATTCCTAGCTTAATTCCGGCTGACGATAATAAAATTTTCTAAATTGTGGGAAGTAAAAAATAGGAAAATTATTGAGATGGGGAATATTGATATAAGAATAAGAATATTGATAGTTTCAGAGAATATTATCAATTTTGAATAGCAAAGTAAATTATTACGGAAAAATGATCCAGTGCAGATGACTGCTAAAGAAACATTAATTAAGCATTAATAAGTATTAATTGACATGTTTATTTAGGAAATTTATAGGAACTCTGTCAGTGACTTTGTTTTGAAAGTGGAAAACAAGTAACCATTTGAATGTAAACAAAATTTCCGATTTATAGAGAAAAGGAGATGTGATACCTGCTTTGAAGAGCCATGAAGATTGTAAAGCGTAACGAACAGTCTTTAGTAATATCTTTTTTGCAATTTCTCATCGCAATAGGCTGTTTCTCATCACGGCAATCTGTCAAGAAACGGCCTGCTTTCCTGCACTGAAGAATGCAGTGCGGGAATAGTCATTACGCAACTGAAACCAGTGCTGTAATGATTCATTTCGCAACGCTTTCTCATTACGCAACTGTTTTAAGTTGCGTAATGAATCATTACAATACAATTTTCAAAAATTTTAATGTTATGGGGAATGCATTCCGTTATAATTTATACTCTCAAGTGGTCTTCTACGAAATTGCAAAAAAAAGTTGTACGTAACTCGTTGCAGAACTTGATTTTTACAGCACCCGTCGTAATTATCTTACTTGGCAATCCTCGTAGGATAAATTTACGACTCGTGCTGTAAAAATCATCATTCTGCAACTTGTTCCGTAAACTACTATTAAGTGTGTATAACTTCATATTTCTGGAATAAAGTAAAAAGTCAATACGTCTGAAGCGATGGAAACTGGACACGGTCAAATCAAAATTCGAACCAAGGTATCTAGAAGGGAGGTAATCCAATGTGTCAGATTTCCCATCCCGCCATTTTGAGATGTCAAGTGACAGTTTGTTTTGGTTGTTTTGATATCAGGTAGATCGCGTAACAAAGTAGGTATAGAATGTTTCTTCTACACCCAGATCTGTGTGGTATATGCGGCAAAGTATCTGAATTTCTGCACTGATAGTAGAATGGCTATGAACTTACGATTTAAGGTTACAAGAACACAACCATCACCGTCAGACGGCAACACCGTGGCACATCCTCTCTTTAATCGGTGGACCGTCGGTGGTGGGTGGCTCTCACCCGCAGAACTCGATATTTCCACATTTACATGCACTGCATGCAGTTATTAACCAAATTTTCAAGTTTGCTAAAAATTTTCTGCGACTCAAAACTCCGGAATTCCGCGGAATACTACATGAACGACGAATATTTGATTCGCGACAAAACAGCTCATCAATGGTTTAGAAAATTTTACACTTCACTGTATTTATGTTAGTTGGAGTAAACATTCCCTAACAACCCCATAGAAACGCGTGAAAACAGTGTACACAAATCCGCTAGCTAGCCAACTCGCCAGCTGTCACTTCCACCTTCCCCGCAGCTAACCACACCGCGCACCCTCTGACTGCTTAGATCAGTAAACCTGTCATTATATAAACCTTGGTTAGGACCTTATAAGTAAACGTAGTAGTTTGATACGCTACCCGAGCAGAAGAAATTAACTATTGAATACCAAATTGAGGTATTCCATATCAGATAAATTCCAATACTAACAACCTGAATGAGGTATGAATGAGCCCTGCATAAGAGGTAAAATACCTCAATTAATACCTTCTGCATATTCTACAAATACCAAGCTGATAATTAGATCAGGTATTTCATTTATTTAGTTAACATCTACACAGATAACACTGAATCAACAATTTCACGCCACAATACTCGGTTCGTGGCCGCATCTCTCCATCCTCGGTTCTGCCCCACGCTCGCCAAATCGATACGCACTTGATCAACCCACCTAGCTCGCTGCGCTCCACGCCTTCTTGTACCAACCGCATCCGAAGCGAACACCATCTTTGCAGGGTTGTTGTCCGGCATTCTTGCAACATGCCCTGCCCATCGTATCCTTCCAGCTTTGGCCACCTTCTGGATACTGGGTTCGCCGTAGAGTTGGGCGAGCTCGTGGTTCATCCTTCGCCGCCACACACCGTTCTCCTGCACACCGCCGAAGATCGTCCTAAGCACCCGACGTTCGAAGACTCCAAGTGCTTGCAGGTCCTCCTCGAGCATCGTCCACGTTTCATGCCTGTAGAGGACTACCGGCCTTATGAGCGTTTTGTACATGGTACATTTGGTGCGGGCGTGAATCTTTTTTGACCGCAGCTTCTTCTGGAGGCCATAGTAGGCCCGACGTCCACTGATGATGCGCCTCCGTATTTCACGGCTAACGTTATTGTCAGCCGTCAGCAAGGATCCAAGGTAGACAAACTCGTCGACCACCTCGAAAGTATCCCCGTCTATCGTAACACTGCTACTTAGGCGAGTCCTGTCGCGCTCGGCCCCACCAGCTAGCATGTACTTTGTCTTGGCCGCATTCACCACCAGTCCAACTTTTGCTGCCTCGCGTTTCAGGCGGGTGTACAGGTCTGCCACCTTTTCAAATGTTCGGCCGACGATGTCCATATCATCCGCGAAGCAAACAAATTGACTGGATCTCGTAAAAATCGTACCCCGGCTGTTGAGCCCGGCTCTCCGCATAACACGTTCTAGCGCAATATTGAACAACAGGCACGAAAGTCCATCACCTTGTCGAAGTCCCCGGTGGGATCCAAACGAACTGGAGTGTTCGCCTGAAACTTTCACACAATTTTGCACACCTTCCATCGTCGCTCTTATCAGTCTCGTGAGCTTCCCGGGAAAGCTGTTCTCGTCCATGATTTTCCATAGCTCTACGCGGTCGATACTGTCGTATGCCGCCTTGAAATCGATGAAAAGGTGATGCGTTGGGACCTGGTATTCACGACATTTTTGGAGGATTTGCCGTACAGTAAAGATCTGGTCCGTTGTCGATCGGCCGTCAACGAAGCCGGCTTGATAACTTCCCACGAACTCGTTTACTACAGGTAACAGACGACGGAAGATGATCTGGGATAATACTTTGTAGGCCGCATTTAGAATGGTGATCGCCCGAAAGTTCTCACAATCTAACTTGTCGCCTTTCTTGTATATGGGGCATATTACCCCTTCCTTCCACTCCTCCGGTAGCTGTTCTGTTTCCCAGATTGTGCCTATCAGCCGGTGCAGACAAATGGCCAGCCTCTCCGGGCCCATCTTTATGAGTTCAGTTCCGATACCATCCTTACCAGCAGCTTTATTGTTCTTGAGCTGGTGAATGGCATCCTTAACCTCCCTCAAAGTGGGGGCTGGTTGGTTTCCATCCTCCGCAGTACCGACGAAATCAGGTATTGTAATACCTAAATAATACATGATGGGTTTTCATATAAAAGTTATTTTTTTCAATAATTGTTCAATACCTCCAGCAGTCCTCAATAGCTATCGAATACTAAAATGAAGTATTGACAACTGACCAATACCTAATTGTGGTATGATACCAAAATATGGTATGCATAAGTTATTGCGAGTTATTCTTTCCTCCTCGAATAGAGTACCAATGCATAGTCATATTCAGTATCATTCAACCAGCAAAGTAGTACAACATGAACAAGGGGCGTGCTCTTAAGAGTTCAATGGTGAAAAAACATCTTATTCAAAAGGTATAGTGGTATTTTTTATCTGAAAAAGCCGACAACTTTATTATTCGTCAATTGAAATGGAGTATACTGCCCATACTCGTATAACAGTCCCATTTGTATTTCACCACTTTTGAGTTAGCTTCATGAATAGCGTTAATTTTTAGTATTCTTTTCGAAAACAATCTTGAAAATTTATTTTTGTATGGATAAAATGCGAAAAAATACCAAACAAGGTGTGTCCCATATGAAAAGTACCCGCATAACAGTCCCATTAATTCATTACAAAAATATTGAAACAAATCTACTCCCGTAAGGATTTCTAAACACTTGCACTGTGATTTTCATTCCTACAAAAGGAGAAAAAGTACACTAACGGTGGTAGAAATGATTTCTATAGGGCAAACGCTCCCTTAGTGGAGGTAGCTCCAATAGTGGAGGTAGTGTGTTTTGGCATGTCTCGCGCTAATAAATGATTATGTTATATTTTTGTATTATGCACGATGCGAAAATGATACAAGTAATTGAATAATATTCATGAAATTTAACCGTAAAACTATTTAAAACAATTATTTTGCTTAATTTTTTTGCTCCTTTGCACCTATAGTGGTGCATCAGTACCCATAGTGGAGGGTCCCATAAGAAATCAATGGTTTGCGCCACTAAAGGAACCATCCTTAAAATATACCTCCACTAAAGGAACAGTGTTCCTATTATTGGTGCAAGGCTTTTTGCAGGGAAATTTTAAATGAATCGTGATTTTTATACATTTGAATGATAGAAGGATTTGAGATCTATCGAATGATACGTTAAAATCATATATTTCATGATCTTAACACCGTGTTTTAGCAGTTTTCCCTTAGGTGCACCACTAATGGTACACTTGCCCTATAACAAAATTGCTTATTCTTATGACTTTTAATGCCTTTTTCACTGCCCTGAAAGGGTGAAATCACAATAAATTTGTGCTTGCAAGCATTAACTATATTTTTTCTTGTATTTATTTATGAGGCTATAAACTTGATTGACCAGTTCATTCGCCTCAATCAACTATAGCAAAATGAATTAAATATGTATTTTCTGTAAGTCAATGCTACCGCTAAATATCTATTGCCTTCTAATCTATAACCAACTTACTCGCTGGCACGATCATCATCTAACGATATGTAGTGGCTGTTTTTTGGACACCGCAGAATTTTGAATTGTCGGTAGAATTTCCATGACTAAACGGATTGTTTGCAGCACCTAATCTTGCTCATCTAATCAACACACGGCAACATTATCCAGGAACTCCTTCATCATCATTGAGCTGACCAAAACTTGCTTGTTTTACGACCTTGACATGTTGCAAATTCAAAGCCCACGTGCAATGAGTAGATTTAGCAAACAGTCCGTTTAGTGCGGCAGCAACGGTTGAATAAAATCTTCATTTAATCAGTACCATGTTAAATATCACTGACACCACCAATTCAATAACTTCAAGGTACAGTGGCAAGGAAAAGTGGCTTGAAATCGATTGTGAACTTAAACATCAATGTGTCAAGGTGCGCGATAACAAAGTAAGCGAGCCCCATGTAATGGGACTGGTATGCGGGTATTTTTGCGTATGACTACAGAAATACTCGGATAACGAGTCCCATTTGTCCTAATTCCCTAATTTGGCTATTAAAAACAAAAGATTTAATTTATTTTAGTTGTTAACTATTGTTTTCTATTGCATCGAATACGTTTTCGGCAATATCACCAATATTAACTCCCACAAGTAGCGACAAAAAGACGAAAAATGCAATCATGTTCAGATGCTTTTTTCTCGACATGATGATTTTCATTATGGGACTGTATTGCGAGTATGGGCAGTATAGAGACTAAACGAAGAAAACAAAAGATGAAGAAACTGACCGCAATGGTTCATCTCAAACAGAAACAGTTATCCAGGAGTCCGATCAGAAACCACTTTTGGAATTTCCCTGAGAATTCTCCGGAGTGTTTTCTGGAGTATTATTTTAGGATAAATGCAGAACTGCCTAAATTTTGGCATAAAGTCGTTTGGCATAATCGTTATTTGGCATAATAGTCGTTTGGCATAATAGCCGTCTGGCATGATGAGTGTAAAATCAAAGATTTTTAAGATGGTCCATCCTCGGTTCTGCCCCACGCTCGCCAAATTGATACGCACTTGATCCGTTCACCTAGCTCACTGCGCTTCACACCTTCTTGTTCCAACCAGACCCAAAGCGAACACCATCTTTGCAGGGTTGCTGTCCAGCATTCTTGCAACATGCCCTGCCCATCGTATCCTTCCAGCTTTGGCCACCTTCTGGATACTGGGTTCGCCGTAGAGTTGGGCGAGCTCGTGATTCATCCTTCGCCGCTACACACCGTTTTCCTGCACACCGCCAAAGATAGAGCTAAGCACCCGACATTCAAAGACTCCAAGTGCTTGCAGGTCCTCCTTGAACATCACCCACGTTTCATGCCCGTAGAGGACTACCGACCTTATGAGCGTTTTGTGCAGGTGTGAATCTTTTTTGACCGCAGCTTCTTGTGGAGGCCACAGTATTGCGACACATTCAACAGGGCATAACTTTTCGACCCTTGGGTAAAAATCAACCAAATTTTGCACACTTTCTCATTGATGTGTATTGTTTACACGCTTTCAAACTCGAAGTCGTGTTTTTCGATTCAAAGAAAATGGAGGTGAACCAACGTGAGTCGAGAGAACAAATTCTTTCCAAAACACCTGGAATTTCCTGACCTGTCGCACCGCCAGTTGGGAAAAATGTTGAACATTCGCTATTCAACCGTCTCTAGTGTGTTTAAGCGGTTCCAGAAGCGGTTGACGTTGGACCACGGCAAATGAGCTGGAAGAAAACCGGGACCGGAGAACAAAAAGACGGACGGAAAGGTGAAGCGGAATATTAAAGCAAATCCCAACGTCTCAAGCCGTGATTTGGCTAAAAAGATCGGCATGTCGCAGAGCTACATCCAGAATGCAAAGAAGAGAGCGGGACTACATATATACAAGGTACAGAACTTCCCAAACCGTGATGAGCAGCAACAATCGACGGCTAAAACTCGGGCACGGAAGCTCTACGAGAAGATGCTGACAAAATATGGCTGCTGTGTGATGGACGACGAAACGTATATAAAAGCCTATTTTAAGCAAATTCCGGAGTTGGAGTTTTTCACCGGCAAGAGCAAGTTCGATGTGGACGACAAATTTAAGAAGAAGAAAATGTCGAAGTTCGCCTCCAAATATCTCATTTAGCAGGCCATTTGCTCTTGCCGATTGAGGAGTGAGCCTTTCGTGACAAAGGGCACAGTACATGGCGAGATCTACAAATCTGAGTGCCTCGAGAAGCGCCTTTAGCCGTTCTTGCAGCAGCATGGCGAAGCTCCGCTATTTTGCCAGATTTGGCATCATGCCACTATTCTAAAAGTGTCCTGGAGTGGTATGAGGTCAATTCTGTCCATTTCGTTCCAAAGGACATTAATCCGCAAAACTGTCCGGACCTGCACCCGGTGGGGCAGTACTGGGTAATAATGTAGCGGGTACTTCGGAGAGCAAGAAGACAGTCAAAGCCGAGAAGGACATGTTAAGAAAATGGAAAAAACTGAGAAACTGGTACCGGATGACACTGTAAAGACTTTGATGGAGGGCATCAAGCGAAAATGCCTTCCATTTTATACTCAAGGCTCCATCGATTAACTTTTCTTTTGATTTTTCAAGTAAATATATTTATAAAACTACCCTAAAATTTTGGTTTGATTCTAAACATTATAAGAAAATTGGCATGACATTTTCGGTGTCGCAATAATTTCGTGTTCGTTCTTCAATACTCTGTAGACCGCATTTAGAATGGTAATCGCTCGAAAGTTCTCACAATCTAACTTGTCTCTTTTCTTGTAGATGGGGTATATTACCCCTTCCTTCCACTCCTCCGGTAGCTGTTCTGTTTCCCAGATTGTGTTTATAAGCCGATGCAGACAAGTGGCCAGCCTCTCCGGACCCATCTTTATGAGTTCAGCTCCGATACCATCCTTACCAGCAGCTTTATTGTTCTTGAGCCGATGAATGGCATCCATAACCTCCCTCAAAGTGAGGGCTGGTTGTTTTCCATCGCTCGCAGTACTGACGAAGGGATTTCCTCCATTGTCCCGGAGAGAGATGCTAGTATTAGAAAGTCAGCAGAAATTAATAACGCCAAACAATTTTTCGACTGGGATGTGTCGCAAAAGGTGAAAGACCAATTTAAAAAAGATTGGGAATTTATCTATGCAACTGAAAATGACTATTCAGAGGCTGAACAATTTCTTCAGGAGAGATTTTCTAACCTTGTTCCAATTCCTGGAACAAAAAATATCATTCATTTATACCAAAAGACGAACGAAGCATTTTTGCTAGTGAATTCTCAGATGCACATGAAAATCAAGAAAATACAGCATGTTTTGTTCTTAATAATACAAAGAAACAAAAATCTTCTGGTGTTACCTTCTCAAAAATATATTTTTGAAAGTTTCCCACTAATTGGAACATAGTTTTTCCGGCTTTTCTTTACAAATTTTCTCAAAGGTGGAAAATTTTGTGGAAAACTGTTTCCAGTTAATTTTTTTTAATTCTTGAGAAAATTTGCTTTCATTTTCATAAAAAAACTTTGTTTCTACGATGCTTCTTTCTTGAGTTATGATTTTTCAAAGAAAAGGCTCAAAATGGCACATTTGCACATTTTTTACAAAATTGGCCATAACTCAAAAACGAAAAAAAGTGTGTTTCAAAAATTTCAGCGATTAAAGCTTATGAAATTATCTTCTCAAAAATATATTTTTGAAAGTGTTCACTAATTGGAACATAGTTTTTCCGGCTTTTCGTTACGAATTTTCTCAACGGTGGAAAATTTTGTGGAAAACTGTTTCCAGTTAATATTTTTTTTTTAATTTCTGAGAAAATTTGCTTTCATTTTCATGAAAAAAACTTTGTTTCTATTATGCTTCATTCTGGAGTTATGATTTTTTGAAGTAAGTAGTGTCAGGAGAAAACAAAAAAATTCCAACTGAGTTTTCCGGGCAAATAGGCGACCCTGAATTTTTCTCAATTTGTTTTTATTCATATATTGATGAGCCCTGCATGTGGAAAAAGTTTCATGAAAATCTGAGACCTTACGGCCCAAACCCGTACGGAAATTAAAAAAAATCCCCAAATGCGAGAGTTTTGTATAGCAATATTATTGAAAAATAAACAAAACTGACATATGAGAACAGATGTTTGACGTTTGAGGGATAGAAATCATTCCACCAAAGATAAAGCTATAATTGAGTTATTTCGATGTTATTATTGCTATCTGCAAAAACAATAGAATTAATTCTTAAAGGTATGTTGAAAATATGCTGTCAAGATTTATTATAAACATTATTACATATTTTTCAAAATACAATTATAAAGATATTCTTTAGATATTATTCTAACGTAATTTCAACTTGTGTTCCAAGCAGAACGGAAAATTCCTCTAATTGCTAAATAAATGAAATTCATTACAGTACTGGCTAAAAATATGAATAACTTTAGTTTGTATCTATTTAACCTACTCACAAGTAACATTATGCCAGCGAAGCCGTAATCAAAAATTTTACTGAACTTAATTAACCTTACTTAATTACGCAGTCTAGGCATGTGATATTTTAAATTGAGTTACATTATAAGCTAATCAGCTTGTGCCGTAAATATATTCTTTTTTTGGTTTTAAATAACGCAATACCAACAAATGAAATATTTCGCATTTTGCATTAACAGTATGGCCCATAAAAAAATACGAAAATTGTCATATCAAGTTTTATAGTAGTTTTTTTAAGGCAAATGTGAACGGAACATTAATGTTATTCATCATTTGTATAGTTTAACCTGTTTAGACACAGTTTTTATCTTTGGACATGATTTTTATCCGTTACTTTCATCCTACTTAAGAGGAATGTTAGCATACCTTCAAATTTTATCATGTGGTCTTCGAGTTCAATATCTTTGTGATGAAAGCTACTAAAACATCAACGATGGCGTGAGATCTTTCACAGTTCTTGTCTACAGCGTTCGCCCATATCAAATGATAGAATGAATTCATACCTGGATCATTGGAGACTTGAACATATTTTCGAAAAAACGGTTAAATTTGGAGATCCGTGGTTAAACCTTCAAGTGTGATAAGCGGCTCTGTTTTGCTCAAAACCTATGAGCTATTATTGATATAAGTTGTCTCTAGCCGAAGGAACAAATCTTTTTTCAAAAAATTGTTTTAGATCTCCTTATTTCATTTTTATTAAACTTGAACGAAAAATTAAGGCATATTGCAAATGCCCTCAAAACTATGACCCTGGCAACATATTTTATTGTGACCACGAAAAACACGTTCTCCAGAAACTCCTCCATCCTCTGATACCAACCAAACTAATATTTTCAACAATAAAGTGCGATTTTCGAAGGTGGAATGTTTATCTGACGCTGTTTCTAACATTGAGCGGAAAAAAACCTTAAAACTTTTTTGCTTTATTACATTATTTAGAACAGTAAGAAAAATATAACAAAAATGGTCCTTGATAGCGAAGTTATGTCAGAATATACTATAGTAATCAAAAATTACATTCAATCACAAAAACAAAGAAAATAATGCTTGCGGGCACTAAATTCACGTTCAAACAATTTTCGCGTTTTTTTATGGGCCATACTGTATATTATATGCATGTGAAGCTGAAAATAACTTTATTACAACTTATGATCATTTGAGATTTTATTGTTGTCTTTGTTTTGTTAAGAATAAGTTTATAAACCGTCCATTGAATGTAATTATTAATAGTTTTTGGTTGTTACAAAACATGAAAAAATAAAAATATATAACTAGCTGTGTTACTTGGGTATTCGGCATCAAAGTCACCAATGCCATATAAGGCACTCGCTACCCTAAGAAACGAAAGCTTTCATTCCTTGTTTAGTGTGAAAAATACAAGAAATGGTAACAAACTTAGTTGTTGTGTTGGAAATTTGGAGTGACGAATATTGGATCACCTGCACCAGTATTCGCCATGTTTTAAATTTTGTTTCTGAAATAGCTATCTTCATTGATTTCTCATGGGAGGTGATGAATTCAAGAACACCATGGTGAAATGAGGTGCAAATGAGTCAAAATTTTAGAAAAAATGAATTTCCATAATTTTTTCAGAAAATCTTGAGGATTCTGGAATGTTTCCATATTCAGCGATTTAGTAAATACTTAACTATTTATATGCATTTGTGTCTTGAAACAAAACCTATGTGGGATGCGTCAAAACCAGTGCAAATGCGATTTAAGGGACCATCGAGGTAGCCCTGAAAACCAACTTTTTCTATGGTTCTCTAACTTGATATCGAGTGAGGGAGAGTTACCTGTAGTTATCTGTATTTTTTATTATTTAAAAACTTTAACAAATACCGAATGACGTAAGCAGTTTATGTTTTATGGTTTCATAAATTGGATAATAGAATTATATTAAATGTTGAGCATAAACAATATGTTGAATTGAGGTTAGCAAAAATTAAAGCTTGGCCTTATATCTAATTTCCTGTACAGCATCATTAAAAGCCTCTAATTACATGTAAAGCCAAGTAAGACATGCCGAGCTTTCTGATTTAATTAAAGAATCATACATTTAATATATCACTAAATCGAGATCAATCTAATCATGCTATCAGATAATAATGTAAAATACATGTTCTGAGAAGAGGTTGGGTGACAAAACGTCGAATGCCAAAACGCCGAGAGGACAAAACGTAAAAAAATGATAATTTGAAACAAATGAAAATTTCTTGGAAAAATTTTCGAAAGAACAAATAATTCAACGTTTCGTCAATACCAATATTTTGGGATCCGACGTTTTGACACTCGACGATTCGTCTTTCAGCGTTTCGTCTTTTGACATGTTGTCCCTGAACTGTCGGAAATTAATAACTGTCGACGTTTTTTTCCCTTTCGACTATTTGGAATTCGACATTTTGTTTCTAAACCCTTCAAAAAAAAAAAAAAAAAGAGTTTTCCATTTCATTTGGGGATCGTCATGCCCCTTGCAGTCTGTTCGGAAGGTAGACACGAGGTTTTCCAGTTTGATTGCTTCTATTTGATTACGTTTTTGTGAGCAACAGCATTTCAAATGAATAAACGATTGCCATGTCAAGAATTTATTGGATAACTTTATTTATATGTTTTACTACCCATTGTTCGTCACAAATTCAAGTCACGGTGTCTTTAAATATAATATCATACAGGATCGACATATCTCTCAGAATCAATATATCGAGTTTGCTGGTAATTGTCGATGGGAAGCTTCTTCGAAGTAAATCGGTTACTGGCAATTGATGTCCTTTGCTAGGTATGCATGCTGTGTGGCTCTAAATATAACTTGGTTTTCTTCACACTATTTGATATTCGCTCGAACACGTTTCATTAAGAGACTTTGTATCTTAGTTTCATTCAAGTATCAGCAAATGATGAAGTTTCATATATTTTTCACAGGATTTGCCAATGTGTAATCAATGGAACGAGAACCAATATATTTTCTTGTAGTTTAAACTAACAAATGGAAGTTGTAACATCTTGCCTTCCTTTACAAACAGTTTTTTTTTCATACAAAACTCTTGGTAATCTGCTTAGCTCCTACACAAAGGGATAGATTCAGTTGGTTTTACCTTCCCCATTATATAACAGCCTACCATTAAAAAGCCCTCAACCCACCCCTGATCGGCTCCTTATAACAATTATTCTAACAAAAACGACACAGCTGCATGCTTGATAATATTTCGAAATGATGAAATATACATTTTATTTCATTTCTTTCCCTTGAAGCATCACACATCATCAGCTTGAGAAAACCAATTTAACCTTTTTGTCGCCCATCTCAGTTTTTTTTCTTTTCGTGTTGATGCTGCTGATGATGGCAGCTTGTTGTAGGTAAGCGTACGACCTGTTTGTTTGCAGTCATGTTTACGAAATTTTATTGATGTTCTCCGTATTTCCCCCGCCTTTTTCAGTAAGTAAGCAGGAGAAGTGGAACAAAAAATGTCGAGCAAACGACTCCAAAACATGGTTCCTTTGCTTTTCATTCCCATCCTACTTGGCCTCCAGCTACCAAGAGGCACGTTGGGGAGTGTGGTGCAAAGTATCACTTTGAGCATGTCCTCGTTCAATATGCCAGGTGTTTTGGTTGGCCTTCAGTAATGTAAATCATGAGATGATTTTCCAACAAATCTGAAGAAGGCTATTCTATTGGTTTTGCTCTTCTAGACATAGAAAAAGCTTTCGACAGTGTTTGGCATGAAGGCATCGTTTCAAAAAAAAAAAAAACTTTATTTTTCTAACATACATTGTTAGAACAATCCAAAGTTATCTGTAAAATCGTATACTTCAGCTTAATTATTAGAACTCCAAGTCTGAAAGACTTCCTGTAAGAGCTGGTGTTCCTCAAGGCAGCATTTTGGGGCCAATATTATACAATATTTTCACATCTGACTTACCTGAATTACCTCAGGGATGTCAAAAATCCTTGTTTGAGGATGACAAAGGCCTCCTCGTCAAAGGACGACGCCTGCGTGTCATCTGTAGTAGATTGCAAAGAAGTTCAAATGAAAACTAGCCTCCTTACTAGTTTAGTTTAACTGTAATTTTTAAAAAGGCAAAAAAGCAGGAATCAATGGGATCAATCAATGATTGATGCAATTGAATCTTGAAAACTTCATCAGCCAATAATGCATAAATCTCTAGATTGACAAAGATCACAAAAAACGGTTTTGTTGAATAGAATTGCATTATTTGCACTTTACACTTTATGAATTATTCCACTTAAATGCCTCGTAAGATATAGAAATATTACACTAGAGCAGAAAGCGTTTCTTCGATTTTGGTCAAATGAAAAAAAAAAAATATATTGAAGGCATTATAAATCTCGCCGGGTAGCATCTTGTAAGGAAGAAAAATAAATATTGATCTGTAAAATAAAGCTGTACAAAATATGTTTGAGCTGCTTCTTAGTATATTTCAATAATGGTTAGGTACTTAACTACTTGAAAATGTGATGTGACTTTTCCACATAATTTGATGCATTCAGCCCCACACTCCCCTACCATCGTACACTGACGGCTCAGGAAGGATGCAACGCATTGGCACCGACAGTCGACGAGAGCTGATGCCAAAAAGATTTACGACTTTCTGGATGGGTGCCATCATGGTTTCTGTGATGTAGTACTTCCGAAATGGGAGGCTACTGGGGAGCGCCTACCTGTTCTCGGTCAATATGTGTGCTCCACTCACTCTGGAAGTGTCTTCGTTCGGCATGGCAAACGGCACAAATGCAAATGCCCTGTAACTTGACGTAATATCATTTTGCGTAGGATGTAAACATTTGCTTCCTCAGCCTATGTATTGCTTCGTGCTGTGCCAATATTTTCGTGCTTGATGCCCCCTAGACTTCGGAGGTTCGGAAATGATTTTAATTACGCTATCGTTTGTTTTTTAGGCACAACAAATGTTTGTGATTTGTATGGAAAGCGTGACTTATGATTCAAAATCTTGTTGGGAGTTTACAACAGCTACACATAGCTTTAAGACGAAACATAATTTGAATTCAGAAAATTGCTAGAACCACTCTCACTCTGACCAATATTCCAACCGACATAATTGAGCTTAATCAAGTCTTCAACTCAAAGCTGATGATTTTTTTTTGTCATGCATCATAGTTGGTCACCATATCGACCGGAAGCCTCAAATTGAGCCGCGCTCGTCCCCAAACAAAAGGGATAACGACAATAATGACGGTGTTCCGCCTGTGAGCTGTTTCGAGCAACGTCTATCTATCCATCCGTATCGCTTGCCGTCCGCACTTGATTTATGAGGCTCTTTGGTCTCTGGGTGGACCCTGACGAGATGACAAATGAGAAAAAATGGCATTTATTTAAATTTGGTGTGGCTTTTGCACCGAACTGGGTAGGACGTTGAACGTGGTCGTGGCATGGAGTGGGGGTAACTTCATGAAAAGTCACCATCCGGGGCCTACATTTATCTCCGCTGGCGTCAGCCGATCTGACTTCCATTGGCGTAGCAAGGATTTTTTTTTCTCTGGAGGGAGCCTAGGGAATGAGTTTAATGCTCTCGGTTTCTTGAAAGAAATACCATCGGAAAATTCTTGCAAAGTTTTCTCCAGCAGCATTGTGATGGAGATATGAGTGTGATTCTTTGAAAATTCTACTAGGTATTCGTTCAATATATCTCTCTCAATTTCTATTACTTAAATCATAACGTGCTTTTCTTCGGAAATTTTATGTCTTTCTGTGATTTTTCTCAGCTATCTACATAACTAGGAACTTTCTAAAACTTAATCAATAATTCTTCATAAAATATCTCTATTAATTTTCAAGAATGTATCTTTTTTTAATTTTATGGACGTATCTTCTACAGGAATTCATTCAAAATAATGAGCCAATAATTAGATCCATTGTAAACTTTTCGACTATGAGAGTCGATGTTAGTGATGTTTTTGGAACAATTTTCTAAAGAAAATCCTAGAATATTTTGACGGGATGTCCCCCTGTCCTACGCCAACGCTGACCTCGACACTAACGGGACGGCCACGTCACCATTATCCCCCGCGCCACAAACACACACACGCTTGCGCCTTAGGTCATTTTCACTTTCTCCCCTTTGCCGTCAAAGTTCAACCAAACAATCTGTTCGGACGGAGATAATTAAGAGTGGAGAACTTTTTGGACCAATGTAAATATGTGGAAAACGGTGCCCCACTTGAGGCTGTTTATTATGACGTCTCGGAAGCAGACCACGAAAATTGGTGTTCTGCACTCTGGGAAAGTATCGTTGGATATATTCATAATTAGGTAAGTTTGTACCTTTCCCAGCGTAGCTTTTTTTCCATACATAATACACACATAATACGTATTGCAGTTAATGATGCTGATAAAAATCGATGCCAAACAATTCGTTCCCAAAACGGCTTTCGCATTGTACAATAATATTTCGATAAATCTTGATCGTCTTTTTGGAAATAATGCAATAAAATTGCATCTTACCGTATTCTCAATTCGTCGTATCGTTTGCATTTCTCAACCCGGGAGCATCATGACAGCTGCAGTACAACGTCAGTGTACCGAAAAAATTTGGTCCGTGGTACTGTCAAACTCAAGGAAATCACGGACTGTGCTCAAAATTGGACGTAAACTAGAATTATGCTTGATGGACATGAAAAAAGTTTTACAATTTTTGTTTGGCATTTGTAATATAATTATAAATGAGTGATTGCCAAATTGAGATTCTCTGAAAAGATTTGTACAGCCATCGGGAAGATTTTGTATGGCCCACGAGCGAGTTTTGAATAGTGGTGTGATGTTGTCCGCATGCTGTAAGTTGCTTATAGTAACCGATCCTTTGTTTACGAAGTTATTTATTGACCACTTGGCAATTCAAAGCAAGACAAATTTGTTAGGGATCGTTCAAATATTACGTGACACAACAGGGGGAGGGAAAGGGTCTTTTGTAGTGTTACGGTCCATACAATAAATTGCAAGTTTCCATACAAAATCTGTTACTTCAGGGAGGGAGGGGCATTAAATTGGCAAATTTCTTCGTTAAGTAAAATTTGAAACATCCCTTAAATATTTACGATGATCAATAATTTATGGGAAATTGACTGTAGTTATAAGCTTGAAATCATTCTGAGATCATATCCAGCTTTTGACTCGCAGTATATTTTTTGCGGATTTGAACACTTTTTTTCTCATAGTCACCCCCAGATGTCTATGTTTCAATCAGATAAGTTTATTGGATAAACTATCCAGCTTGTTACGAGCGCTAATATCATAAAAAATTAGCCCACTTTTATAAAAAGGGATCTAGTGATCTGACATTTCACATGGGTCGCTTGATATGGACTTATCCACCGGTGCACTAAATTTACTCAGTCCAAGAATTTTGACAATTGGGGAGCATTGAAAAGCGTGACCCGCTAAAGTGTCAAAATTCTTGGACCGAGTGAATTTATCACACCGGTGGACAAGTCAACTGACCGGACTCAAGCCAAACGTCAATATGTTGGATCCCTACCAGAAAGTAATCATTTAATGGACTTATCCACAGTCTTCTTTTCTTGTTGATTTTTTTTTCCAATCTAAATATTACATAAAATAACATCCGCACCAACATGAATGTTCACCGGATGAACAATGCGTGGATAAATGTGCAACGAAATCGTTTATTTTTCTGTATTCATACATTTTCATACATTTTTCTGTATGCAGTAAAGGTTTTCTTCTCGCTGGAAGTTGCAGCATGGCGTCATCGTATATTAGTTCATAGGCTTATTTGATTGAAACTTAAGCCTTGATTATACAGTGCGCGCAATGCACGAACGTTCGCTCGAAAAAATACGTTCAGAGTTCGCGCGAACTGTTCGAGCCTCTGTAAGAACGAACTGTTCGTCCATATATTACACGGTTCGAGCAAAGACGTATTTGATTCTACGACTGATGGTCGTAGTAACCAATATGTGGTCAATTCATTTTTCGTCAAAATGTCACTTCAATTAGCTGCTGTGGCTGCATTCAAAGTATTTTATTTACATTCAATTTTGTTTAATTAATCTTTCTTTACTTTCAGAAAATAATTCAAAACATTTTCCAAGCGTTCAGGAATCTAGGTACCTAGGAGACCCTGCTAAAAACACATGCAAGATTATTCAAGATTGCCTTCAGGAATGACCTAATTAAATTGTTGAAGGAATTCTATAGAAATTTCGTTGAAAACTCAAGATCTTTCAGGGTATTTTGCGATCAATGTTGCAGCAATTCCTCGTGAAACCCATCTACTGATTTCATTCGAAGTTTTTCCAGCGTTTTCTTTAAGGTTGTTTCCAAAAAGTATAGCTGGGATTTAATGTATTTTTCAAATGAATCCACCCAATAAATCCGTCAGAAATTTCCTCAGCAAATCCTCAAGTCATAAAAGAAAAAAATGTATCGATGGGTTCAACAATATATGGCAATTACACCTAGAAGTGACCTCACGGATTCATTTTTATAGACAATCATCATGAAAACTATATATAATTTCATTCAAGAGATTCCTACACGGGAATATTCCTACAAAGTTACAGAAGGATCTTATTGCCTTTTTTATTTACGGAAAATTTTATAAAGTAAAAAAAGTTACACTAGTAAATCCTTTAGAAATTTCTACATCGTACTCCTATAAAATTAACTCGAGAAAGCTATAAAGTTTTAAAGTGTCTCCTCCCATGCTTCGCGCTGTTGGATAAATCGTTTCAGCTGGAATTCCTTCTATATTTTGTTTCGAGTATTCGTAAGCATTTCTCATAATTATCCCAGAGTTTTCCATGGATAAGCTTCTCTAGGATTTGATTCTACGAATACCACTATCAGGCTTTTAATTAAAAATTTTTAGAAATATTTTTCGTCGTAGAATGTGACTTTTCTAACAATTCTTAAAGTAAACTCACTTCCAAAACTCAATTTAAAATGTTTTGAGTTAATTTGATTTTCAATGTTTTTGGAACAGAGAATCTAACATAACAGATCCAGAATTTTGGATGGATTCTTTCAACAATTTATTAGGGGACAAACAATTTCAAAAATTTTAGAATTTTTAAAAGCAGTTTTTTATGTTTGAAATCGACAACGTTTACATGAAAATGTATTTACTGCATTCTATTCTCTTCAACCGAAACAAAGTAAACACAATTTCAATGAACCAATGCCAGTTTTTTTAAGCTTTTGAAGTATTGATCATTACTATGACAAATTCTTGAACATCAACGGATTACAAAGTTCTTGAAGACAGCTTTCTCAAAGCACTTCTTCAAGAATTCTAAAGTATTTCTCCTGATTCCAAAAAATACTACATGAATTTCGCAACATGTGTTAGATAATATGGACAGATAAATCCACAATTGTTTCTTGGAAGCCTGAAGGAATTAATCATTGAATAACTACTTCCGGCAATTTCTTAACAAACTGTTATATACATTCAGTTAAGACTTTTCCACTTTTCCCAAAGCTTTTTGGCTCATATTTGATGAATTTTTCAAAAGATTTCGTCAAGGATTTTTCAATGAATTGTTGTAATTTATAATACCGCCATTTGCCTTTAGTGAACTTGTTATTACTTGTTAGTTGCCGTAGGACATTTTTCATTGGATTTTTCAAGAATTTTAACAAATATTTTTCAGAGGTGTTCGTAGATCTGAATGAGTTCTTGGAAAAATGTTGAATAATATAATACACAAAATTAATCTAAGAAGCGGGCTATACCTCAGCTCGGATCTAATTATTTTTGAGAATTACTAAAACAATTATCAAGCAAAATCGGAGGTGAAAGAATACTCGAAAGGACCCATAATGTATTTTTGGAGTTATTCTGGAGTTATAGTAGTAGAAATTGGTTGAGGAAAATCGGGGATAAACTCCGTCAGAACATGTATACATCATGTGTCATTTAATCATATCGAGAATTACGTCCAAAGAAATTTTCATTATTTTTTAGAGTGTGGTGTTTCCATAACTAATAAGTAATAAAAAGTGCAGAACCACTTGGGCTCTTTCAGGAATCACTTTAGCATGGAGAGTTTTTCTCGGCAGAATTGTCTGAAATTTTAGAATAAGAAGCGCATCATACTGAAGATGCATTTTGTAGCCAAATATGAGTCATGATCACTAGATTTCCATCCTTGATGAGCTCTGTAGTTTTCAAAAAATCCTACTGCGAAGTGAATTGAGAGTGCCAAGAATAGGATCCGGCTCTCTACTCAGCATTTTATTTTACGAAATTGTAGCAATAACTTTTTAATTAGAACACTGTTATGCAATTCCCATACGTGTGGTGACTTTCAACACTTACCTTTCAAGAAATTTAGTGTTCTAAAAAGTGGAAAACTTTTTTGCAGTCTACTTTATAATATAAAAGGAAATAGTTCATCAATAGTAACTAGAAACACTAGGTAGAAATATTGTTCGGTATAGATAACTTGTAAATAAGGTACCGTGAGGTAAGTGGATACAGAAAAATCAATAGATAACTTCATATTTATGTACCGTAATCCGGGGTATCATTGATCAGCGGGGTAAAATTGATCGGAATTACTCATCTCGTAAAAAGTTCGTAATACCATTTATTGATGGAACATTTCCAAACCATGAATGGTGCTGCTCCTTCTTATATTCATGAGCTAATGGAAGTGAAGATTGTTGCGAAAATTGCGTTTGCCTTATGCGTATATTTGGTAACTTTTCGAAACAATGATTTTAATGGTTAAGGATGACACTACCAAAGATTCATGTCTCACATAAGTTCTGCATACGATATTAGCAAGCAAAATGCGATACTTACTAAAAATAGCATCGCCAAAAACAATTCCGTTGTCAAAACTTTCAAAAGTATGCTCAATTTGGCAAAATTACCAAATTACTGTTGAGAATGTAAAATTCCTTTAGCAAATTGCCTACCTATAGGCGTATTCCGTGTTTCGAGGTGCTTTTAATTTTAAAATAAGTCAAAAAGTAAATGACTTGTAAGCATTTCGCCTACATATTCGGCTTCAGGGGCCATGATTTAAGTAAGTAACGTCATTTTTAATATTACCTAATGTTGTTTACATAGGTGATTAATGTTACCCCATATCAGCTTAATCAAAAAATCGCTTAAAACATTTTTTTAAACATGCTTAAATATTTCTCAAAACAAAATACAGTATATAGCCACGAGCAATGGGTATCATTACTTGTTTTAAAAATATAAAATTTTCAACATATGCATTTTCAAATGAAATATTTAAGAAATATTCAAAAAAATGATCAATGTTACCCCGGATTACGGTACAGCTAACTTTAACAATGTAATTCAAACTTTTTTCTGTGGATGACAAATGAGGGACTATTATACTTCAAATCGTCAATTATTTTGATTTTTCTGATTGTTATGTATTGAGCATGAGGTACTTGAAAATTTGCGTTAAATGATCAACTTGCTCCACCATGGTGGGGTAAGTGGATCACCTATAAAAAAAAACTCTATTCTCAAAACAAATGTGATGTAATCATGTATAGTAAGAATGATATTACTATCATTCTTGTTACAAGTGCTATGTTATATATTTTGATAGCTTTGAAGTTAAAAAAAAAACTTTATTTTATCAAAATATTATGGGAAATATTTGTACATTAGTTTACACTTATCCGAACAAAAACATAAGATGTAACTAGCATATTTTGGAGAAAATTCATCCATTTTATACACCTGAGTTGTACAAAAGAATTGAGGATTATTCCAAACGATGTTTTTGAAAGACACTCGTAGTTTAAACATATTAATTACATTTACTTTTGTTCAACATACTGAAATCTTTTTATTCTATTTATGGAAATATTTATATCATCTGTCTAGAACAATCAATATGGTCAAAAAACGTACGATAATATGCTTTCAGCTGGAAAATTTGTATATTTTGCTCTTTTGCATTTCAGCTTAGGAAAACCACGAAAAATTTTGTTAGAATTTTTCAATTTTCATTTTTTTGTACTAGAAAGGCTGTACAACACTTTTAGGTGGATTAATTGAAATTTTCTCAGGTCAATTTGGCAAATTCAGGCTAGGAATGAAAAATGTAAAAGGAAAACAACACTTGATGACACTAAAGCTTATTCAAATCCGCGTAAGTAGTCTGCCAATATTCGATAACAATAGCTGATCCACTTACCCCATCCCGTTGAAAAGTGCGGGTAAGTGTACCATGACCAATATATCTGTATTTATTTACAAAAAATAAATTTTTTTCATTGTGATTCATACAATTAGAACTGAAATGTTCATCATGTGTTGAAAAAACTATTAGTTTTCGATTTTAGGCAGAGATACAATGGATTTTTGATCGACAGAAAACAACTTTGAAATGAATTGATTTTTGCAGTCAGCAAGCTTGCTTGTGTTAGTGCACGTGTAGTATCAGTTTTGCAGTAGTATCAGTGTGTACGTGAGAATATAACCTTAAATTAAGAAGAACTTTCGATCACAACTTTTTTTTCAAAGCGTTTCCGATAGAACTCTATATCATTACTCCATGAATTTCTTAGAGACACTAATGATTTCTCTAGAGATTATTTCAGAGGCTCCCCGTTCCTCCAGAATTTGGAAATTTCCACAACAATTATTTCAGGGATTTCTCTAGGGATGCCTCCAGCATCAGAAGGCGGGCTCCAAAAGTACGTTCCCCACCAGTTGGGAGATTTGTGCCATGCATAGTCTCTACATTTAAGAAATTCTTCAGGAATTCCTCTAAAGATGCTTCCACAGATGCCACCGACGATTCCTTAATAATTTATTCAGGTAACTCTTCAGATTCCTACAGATTTTTTTCCAGGGACTCCTCTAAGGATTCATATGGAAAAGTCACTGCAAGGAGTTTTTACAAGCATTTTTTTTCAGGGATTTCTTCAGGGATTACTCCACAAAATTCTGTTCATGGGTTCCGCCAAAAATAATTCCAGATTTTTTATCAGGAATTCCTAATGAAATTTCCCCGGGTATTTTTCTAAAGCCTCCGGTTTTTTCCAGTGCTTCTTTCAGATATTTAACCAGAAATTCTCGCAGAAGTTGCGCTAAGGATTTTTGTAGAGATTCCTCCCATTTTTTTTCAAGAGGTTCCTCTAGGAGTCCATCCAGGTATTTTTCCAAGAAATTATCCAACTATGGCTCCAAAAAATCTTCAAAAGAGAAGAGTCTGGGAAAAATCTTCGAAGAATCTCTGGATGACTTCTTGAGGTTATTTCTGATGAAGGAATTCACGGGAAAATATCCGGAGGAATTTCTAGACGAATTCTTAAAGGAATCCTCAGAATAAAGGATATACAGAACAATTCTCCAGAAAAATTCTGAATGATTCCCTGTAGGATTACCTCGAAAATCCTTGGAGTAATTCTTCTGGGAGAATTCATGAAGGAAGTTATTGAGAAATTCGTGAAGTTATTACTCGTATAATCCTTAGGATAATTTCTGCAAGAATTCCTCATAGAATGATCGGAGCAATTACTGCAGGAATCCCTGAGGAAATCTCTGGAATTTATCTTGGAGTAACTTCAAGAGTACTACCTGGGAAACCCCTGCAAGTGAGGAATTTCTGGAGAAATATCTTTCATAGATCAAAGATTCAAAGATGTTGTAGGAATTCCTAGAGAAAATCTTGGTGTCAACTCTGCTAGAATTACTTCAGAAATTTTCTAGAAGCATCCTCTGAAAAAAGCAGTCTCTGGAAAAATTTCAAGATAAATCTGAAAAATCTCTGAAAGAATCTATGGAGGAATCCCTGTACCAGCTGCTGGAGGAATTCTTGGATGAATCTCAACATGAATATTGTGGGTGCAATCTATGGAGGAATCACTGGAGGCGTTCCTGCATGAACTCCTCCTCTCTAGAGTTTTTCCTGGAGCAATCTTTGGAATAATTCTTGGTAAAAACCTGGAGCAACTCCTAGTAGAATTCCTAGTGGAATTGTCACAGGTACTCCTGGAGCCCTATCTGAGCCGGTCTGAAAAAATCGGGCTGCGGTTGAGAGTTCTTCTTGGAGGAATCTCTGCCAAAATCTCTAGTGAAATCCCTGGAAAAATTGCAGTATCTCTGTCGAGATTATCTTTGAGGAATTTCTGTTAGAATCTCTGGAGCAATCTTCGAAACAAATCCTGGAGAGATTCCTTTCCATCACCAACGGTTTTGTTTATCAATCTGACCAAGGTAAATGAATAATTTGTTTTTTTTTCACTACACAACTTTCTATGGTTGCTATGCAACACAAGTTCGACGAACCAACATGATTGAGTGCACGAATATGTTTCTACAAAATGTTCGCTAGTAGTTCGTGCATATATTATACGGTTCGCGCGAACATTCGTGCAATTTACAGAAATGTTCGTGCATTGCGCGCACTGTGTAATCAAGGCTTTAGACCTCTGGTGGTGAGTATGAGAAAAATGGAACACTTTTCCGCATATAGAAAAAAAAACTGCGAATGAAAAAATATCACTTTTCTACTTGATTCGATCTCATTGAAACCCGTTCAAATAAAAAGACAAGGACTCCGTCTTCAGCCATTTAACTGCACAGACAGTAACTTAGCACTAGACAACGGACAAGCATGCTCCAGTGGCACAGCCGAGAAACATTCCTGACGAAAAGTTTCAATGGCTGAAGCGGGAATCGAACCCACACCCCATGACACGATGCGCTTAAATGCCTGACGTCACTAACCGCACAGCCGCAAGGCCCACAATATTTCTCTTAAGGGCATAAAAGCGATCCATAAAATCAGTTAGCCTGTATTGTGAGTAATTTCTAATGGATTACTTTCCCGCAAAACAAAGCACTAACAGGTCATTTAATCTTTTCACCGAACGAATTGGTGCGCTCTGAAGTTCATTTGGTGCTTAAACTTGATGATTTTATTAAATTTATTTTCATTGGAAAACGAAAATATTAGACACGCCCTTATTTCATTTCATTCCATTCGTTGTTTTGCATCCGTCAACAACGAAACAAAATTCCGATCTGCCATAGTGAAAAATCGTGCCGGCAGCGGTGGATGACCCCCTTGTTTACGTTGCAAGTAGGTACGTGAAAATTGCGTTATCTGTCACTTCGCGGGGGGGTTGGCATTTCTGTCGCAACTAGTTTCCAGATTTGTCTCACATTTTACGGCTCACTGTGATATAGTGAGTGGTTAGAATATAACGTATCAACGCTATAAGAAAATGTTCTACTAGAATATATAGATCTATAGGCATCTCCCACCATTTCTTCAGTATGACGATAAATATTATATTTCTTGAGGATTCGTTGTTCGCTATCAAAATTCAGCTCAAACATATAAACACAATTCCTCTTGACCGAACAATTATGACATTTGCTCACAATGCAGCGAGAACAACACAATCAAAGGAACTGTTTTTTACCACTAGCATCGCGCACACATTGATGCGCACAAGCTTTTTTTTCTCAGTACGACGAATTGAACTTTATTTACATTCTCAATTTTATGCGGTCGTTGAGGAAATTACATAAAATTTCGTAAGTTATAGAACTTCTACGGCGTGTATGGAATGGAATCCTTCAGTGAAGAAGTACGAAGGTTTTCCATAGTGAAAATTAGAGTGGTGTGGTGTGACTGGTGTCGATCGCTAAGCAGTTCTCTCAAATCGTGTTCGTCCATGCGATTTCGGTTAAAAAGTGCAAAGTGGATAGTTGAACTGAAGTTATTTATCGAAATACAGTAGTTTTATTACATTTTTGGTGTAAAAGTGTATGAACCATAACAGCTTTCACAAAATTACACTTGGAAAATAAATCTATGTTGCAGGTAAGTTTGAATATCCACCATAGTGGAACATTTTAAGTTTGATACGACGAATAATAGCGCTTACGACGAAGTAGAACGAAACCCTATACTAGCCTAAGTTTAGCACAGTTCGACGCGTTCTTCGAGCTGAATGGTTCGCAAGAGCGCTAGCAATAAGGTTAAAAAAACAAAGGAAATGTTTATGTCAGCACTGTGGATGGTGAAAACCATTTAGCTTAGGAAACTTAATGATGTCATTCTCTCAGAATCGATTGTCATTTAGAAAATGATTCTACCCCATTACCCCGAATGTCATTTCCCAGAATGCCACCACCCCGAATTCCATTACCCCCAATGTACCATTACCCCGAATTCCATCACCCCGAATGCTTTTTCCCCGAATTTACAATTATCTTCACATGATGATATTGATGACATTTCCCCATGATATTGGAATTCGGGGTAATGTCATCCGGGGTGATGGATCATTCGGGGTAATGGCGTTCGGGTTAATGGCATTCAGGGTAATGGAATTCGGGGTAATGGGAATCTTAGAAAATATATTAAAGTGGGGTTCTGGTGTAGTATTAAATTTAAGTTCTATCGTTTAATTTTTATGATAAAATAACATATTTTTACGTTGTTGATATGTTTTGTCTAATAGCTTAAATGATTCACTACATTTTCTTCATAAAACGGTTTTCTCTAGAATCAACCATTTCGGAGGTAGAATTGTTCATAATGGTATACAAAAAAACTGAAATGCCATGTATAGAATTTATTTTTTAGTCGAAATGAAAGATTTATTATGAAAACACTTAAGTGATAATAAATCTTCAAGCTGTTTAGTAATTCCACTAGAGTGTGTATGCTTTGACAGATATTGTTTTTTTTTACCTCAACTGTAAGGCTGTCTTCGGTATAGGGTACAAGGCTCGATTTTTGGCTTGTCGGATGGGTCGGGCCCGAGACATCCAGTCTACTGTCAATCGCTGCATTTGATTTAGGCCAGGTCCAAGATTTGTTTCTTTGGGCATGAAGTAGCACCGATTTACAAATGCAAAACCTGAAATTTTAACAAAAAATTCTCTCAGTTTATAACAGATCTTTTAACACTAAGCTGAGCTGTAGGCTCTGTACCCTCTTTTCCTGGAAGACAAAGAGAAGCAAGAAAGATGAATATATGTCACAAGTCAAGATGTTGAATCGAAAGGGGGAAGCAACACTACGACGAATACTCTAATGAAGAACAGAGCGCCCAAGGAACAATTCTAAAGCTTTCTTGTCTTAGGTGTTATTTATAGGTTTTATCACTTACTTGATAGGGTAACTGGGGGTAAAACGCGCCCTCTAAGGAAGGAAGCGTTTTTAGCTATAAAGAACATTATTATAAGCCATTTTTTATTCATTATCTCATAGACAAACATGTTTTCCATCAAATAGTAGAAACAGCCATCCATCTTCTTTTTTCTGGAGTTAATAAATAATTTTTTACAAAATGCTTGCTTATCTGCATTTTTATTTTTTGCGGGGTAAAACGCGCCACCTGATCTCGGCGTTAGTCGTTCGCGCGCACGCATGCGCAATCATGCTTGCAAATACGTTGCATATATTAGGGCGTTTGATCAGATGTTATTGTTCGATTATAGTATACATGCTGATTCGAAAAATGTGCATTTGTAAGGTTCAAATTGGCACGTAACTACAGCGTGCCATTACGTTAGCTGAAATTTGAATTCAAACGGCTGTTTTGGTGTTATGAAATAGGTGTGGCCGTTTTGCCCCACGAGTTGATTAAAGTTTAAGTCCTTCAATACGCTTTTTAAGGTTGAATTCAAAACTTTTTTCGCATGCAATACAAACTATGGGAGTGCACAAGTCGATTCTCGGTGATAGTTTCAAAAGTTTTGTTGTTTATCGGCCTGAAAAATGGCCTAGAAAATAACACATAATTACAACGAAAACCGCAAAAAACGTTTTTTAGAGTTTTTCATTGCTTTAACCAGGAAAACACTTAAGAATATATATAGAGAAGCATTTTAATACATTTTCCATTATCTCGGGTGAAAAACAGCGTCCTAAAGCTCGCCGTTCGTTCAAAACAAGTGTGGCGCGTTTTACCCCATCGGCGCATTTTACACCCAGTTCCCCTACTTGATTAGCTACAATCCGCTTTGTTGAGTCTACGTCGAATGGATAATTTTTCTCCACTGGGCTCGATCTTGCGTCAATCGCCCTGAAAATTAAGTATCCTCAAATTTTCTTCAACTGCAAAAAGATAACGTGTGCGTGAAATACCACGAAGCCGACGGTCGCGTCCGAGTTCTCTACTGAATATTATTGTTCCTTGTCGCTTTCCCAGCATTCGTACTACGTGACCGGCCCAACGCAGTCTGCCGTGTTCTATGAGCTTAACAATATCCACTTCTTTATATAGTTGGTAAAACTCATGATTCATGCGACGCCGCCATAAGCTATTTTCTTGTTTACCACCGAGTAATGTTCGCAGCCTTTAACGCTCAAAAACTCCAAACGCTTTCCGGTTGGCCACTTTTAACGTCCAGGATTCATAGTCGTGTGGATCAACAGGATTAGAGTCTTGTATAGCGCGAATTTTGTCTTCACCTGCAGGATACGGGAATTAAGCTGGTTACGAAGCCCTTGAAAAGCCCTATTTGCAGCTACAAGATGCCTTTGCACCTCACGGGTAACATCATTATTCAATTATTATCCCACACTTTCTTCCACTACTTCAAATTTTTCACCATCCTGCACCACTTCGATATCGTCCACAAAACTTAGGAGCATCTGTGACCGAGTGACGATGGCACCGCCGGTGGTAGGTCATTTGGCATAAAGTCGTTTGGCATAAAGCCGTTTGGCATAAAGTCGTTTGGCATAATGGTAATTTTGCATAAAGTCGTTTGGCATAATGGTCGTTTGGCATAATGGTCATTTGGCATAATAGTCGTTTGGCATAATATGTCTGAAACCAAGAGTTTCTCAATTTTTCGTTTTTACGTTTCTATTGAATCTTTCTGATGACATCAGGTTTGTTTTGGAGTCAATTGATACAAAATGACATTTTATTCAACAATCTTTCGCTCTTGTCTAAAGTTAAGCATATTAGGAAAGTTATTATCAATAGTATCTTATAATTTATCCAGAAATTACCCTTCTTTATTATTCTTTATACTTCTTTTGAGTTTCGCTATGGGAATTTTCGCACTGAAGATTTTATATATTCAGCACAAATTTACCCTTCTTTTAATCGTTCAATTGTTTTTTTCTAAATATGATGTAACCATAATAACCATAATTATAGGTAAAAAATTCTCCTTCTTTTATGCACCTGTTGTTCTTTGAAGCTATATTTTTTAAGTATTTTTTTTTTGTTTCCAACTGATAAAAGGGCGGCAATCGATAACATTGATCTGCTCAAATTATCAGCGAAAATAGAAATCGATTACTGCAGTTACTTCGATGGGTTGTGCTAATTTTCCCCGAATGCCAGTTCCCCGAATATCCCGTTTTCTTGACTAGCCCACTTCCTCGAAAGTTTTCAGCACTCATAATTGTCGTAACCTTGTACATTTCAGGGTGGTGAACGAACTGACCATCTAATATGCGCCCTTCTTTATTTAATTGGCGGTTCTTTCGAGTTTTACCGTCCTCAGCATTTTTGCCAACATGTGTATAGCCGAGAATGACAGAATACTTCCTTCTCTCTCGTCACCACTTTTCGGGGAAACCAGTAATTCGAGGAAATGGTATTCTGGGAAATAAGCACAATCACTTCGATAATTCTGAACGCACTTTTTTATGTCTTTTCGTTTTATTATGCCGCAAGAATTTTTGGCATACATGCTTATGTTGGTTTAATTATAAATTTTGCCTTCTTTTAAAAATAGGCTTCTCTTTATATATGTACTGTTTTAAATTTTATTATTTAATAAAGCCAAATGTCATTTTTTTATATTTAGTTGTTTTATCAATTCTTGCCAGGTGTGTTGTTAGAATGATAATTACTTAAGAACCTATCAATTTGCAACATATATATTTTTTGCGGCAAACGCGTGATCTCCTTCCGAGATATGCTGAAAAAAATATTATTTCAATCACAAATTTTTCCTTCTCTCGATAATAAACGGTGTTTTTGATGTACACTTCCAAAATTAGAATTTATATTGATCCGTTGAAAAGTTTGGCACAATTATTTTCTTTTATAGATGTATTGTTCATTTGAGCTGTGCCGCACGCTATGTCTGGACCAGACGATTATAAAAGTCGAATGTACATCGGATTTTTTCTCGCTAGAGATCAGTATTTGGTCTATATTTTCATTATAGACAAGTTTTAAAATATTCTAGCGGTGATTTTTTTTCCATACCTTTTGTATGGGCTGAAATGCGTCAACAAACGGGATTTTCATGGGTTTTAGTATGAAAAATAACTAAAAAATGGAAAACATAAAATTTCATCGATGGAATATTTTAAAACCCTAAAATTACGAAAATATAACCCAAATGCTGTACCCTAGCGAGAAAAACCCCGATGTGCATTTGATTATTATAATCGTCTGGTTCAGACACAGCGTGTGCCGTGAAAAGTTTTTTTTTTTTGCGTTAGAGCCTTAAAAATTTTAAACGAAAAATAATCTACTCTCGTATAGAGGCTATTTTTGCATTGAGTCGCACTGACAGATCTTTGGATTAGAGCTTTTGATATTTTGCACAAAAAAAAAATCCATTCTTTTATCAGGTAATTTTTATCGAGTGTTACGTCCAAACTGGGACAGAGCTTGATCTGCAGCGAAATATTGCTCATAGTTCCCTGGATGAATAACTGCGAACTTTCTTTGGCAATTTACTGTTTTCAAATATGTATATTGCAACAAGCTCAAAGATACTCCAAGTTCTGAGATGTAGAGACCCGTCACGAGTTTTGTTTAGTAATGCTCTCTAATGTCACAACAATTTTTGAAATTCTTAGCTTGTAAAATCTCTCGCTTGTTTAGAACCTACCATAACTTTTTGCTATGGGCTCGGTGGTGTTGGTCTCGGTAGAAGCTTAAAATATGCCGATTTTTATTTTAAGTCAATCATTATGCCAAACGGCCATTATGCCAAATGACCATTATGCCAAACGACCATTATGCCAAATGACTTTATGCCAAACGACCTTATGCCAAACGACTTTATGCCAAACGGGGTACAATCGGTACCGCCTGCTCTTCTATTACCTCCTTCTAAGGCAATGGTGAACAAAAGGTTCCATATAAGGTTACGAAGCACGTCGAAATTTCATACGCAACTAGCACACTTGATTTCTATCCATCTAACGTTGCAAAAATCAGTCTGATCAGTTTCGTCGGAAAACCATGTTCTATCATTATCTGCTATAACTCATTTCATTTTCCTGAATCGTATACCGCCTTGAAATCAGTGATCAGATGGTGAGTGTGCAAGTTGTATTCCCGAAACTTATTAAGAATTTGTTGCAAGGTAAACGTTTGATCCATCGTTGATCGGCCCTCACGAAAACTAACTTGGTATTTGCCTATGAAGAACTTCTCCAGCCGCCAGAATCAGTTGAACAGAGTACGCGTCATTATTTTGTACGCTGAATTGACGAGCGTTATTCCTTAAACTGGTGTATTCCAGTCTGTGATCCTTCCTATACAGAAGGCAGATGAGGCCCTTCAGCTGGCAATTCTTCCTATTCCCATTTTTTTTAACTGAGTGCAGTGCAGTATTTCGTACTGCTGCTCGCTACTGTACTGGAAAAGTTCGACCAAGGGGTCGTATTTTCAAGCAGCCTTACTTTTCTTCAGCTCTATCAATGCTTTTTTAATCTCATATAGCATCGGAAGCTCCACAGCTTATCCATCATTGCTGATGGTTAATATATTCTCAGACGTTCTTATGTTCTCTCCGTTCAACAAATGCTTAAAGCGCTTTTTTGTCCTGACATCCATGACCATGATTTTGTATGTCACGCAAGTTACCTTCACGGCCATTACACATGGTGGAAGACGGCGCTGTTTTTATCCGCACGCCATTGACGGTTTCGTAAAATCTCAGCATATATTTTTGCGCCTCAGTAAAGATATCTTTTTTATATTGATTTTTCTTTCTGCGATGATTTTTTTCTCGGCTGCTTTCACTTCCTTGTACTGCTCACTATTCTTCCGGGTACCAGACACTAACATCCGGCTTCTGGCCACATTCTTCTAATCCGTCACATTCTGGCACTCCTCATCAAACCAACCATTTCTGGGTCGTCTCTGAGCCTGATAGGTACGGCTTGCTCTGCTCTGCTCATTGCACTATGGATAGACTCCAACAGATTGTTGAGGTTGTCGTCTACGTTGGTTCCCCTTATCCGCTCATCAAGACTCCGGCGGTGTTCGACTGATACTGATCTGTTGATAAGCACAGACTATTGAAATACAACGGTCGCAGTGCTTTTGTGTTCACCACGGTAGACAACCGTGCACGAATTTTACTGACAACGAGATAGTGATCAAAGTCGATGTTTGGACCGATTAACAGTGGGACGAAAAAAAAAATAGTGGAACATGTGACATTGGAAATTTAGCGTTTCGACATGTTCTACAAAGTTTCATTATTGAAACTCCGTTTGGACAGTGAAAAAAAAACTTCAGATAGTATACACTGAGAAAAAAACTAAATGTTTTTATTATTGTCAAAATTAATAACTGTCTTAGAAAACATTGTAGGCGACATCATTTCATGAAGCTTTGTCGAAGACGGAAAAGTTGTATTTTTCACAATGACGAAGTTAGGGGGTAAAAATTATAAGTATCGCTTTAAAAATACTTTTTTCTATTTAACTTTTTAACTTAAATTTCCACATGTTTTCCATGTTCTACAATGTTTAAGGTGTTGTTAAAATACACTTTTTTGCCTAGGGCACCTTTGTAGCTGAAGGTGTCTGGGTTCGATTCCCGGTCGGTCCAGGATCTTTTCGTAATGGAAATTACCTTGACATCCTTGGGCATAGAGTATCATCGTACCTGCCACACGATATTCGAATGCGAAAATGACAACTTTGGCAAAGAAAGCTCTCAGTTAATAACTGTGGAAGTGCTCATTGAACATTAAGTTAAGAAGCAGGCTCTGTCCCAGTGAGGACGTTATGTCAAGAAGAAGAACCAAAGCGTTATCTCTTCGTTTTAAAGATTTACATTTTTACGCTTTTCTCTTTTGATAACATCAAAATAAAGTGTGCATAGCTTGTAGAATTGCAAGTAGTAGCAGCTAATGTTAGCATCATGCTGTTCCGCAACCTATACCCTTTCCATATATTCAGAAATAATTGCAGGTTCTAGCGTGATCTGACGTTTGTTAAGTTAAAAAGTTTTAAATGTTTTAATGCTTTTTTATTAATTTTTAATTTAATTCTTCAATTTTTGGCCACATCAAAATCAATAATTTTAAGCTACAATTATGGATAGACAGACATCACGATGATTTATTTATCTTGAAACAAATTTCGATCTACAGTATTGACCCGATTTTGTCAGCCGATTTTTGTGGAGAACTTTTATTTCATTGCTTCATAAACGAATTTTCTATAAATCTGCTTAGGATATGAAAAACTTTCAAAAACTGCTTACATTTCTAAGAAGAGCCAAAAATCGTTTTGAAAAAGGAATGACAAAATTGGGTGGTGTGATTGTTTAATCGTAAATTGAAGTTTAAATAAAGTGGTTAAGATTAATATGTTTGTTAATGTTAATAGTTTGTTGGCACGACAGGGAAAAGCACTTTGGAGGTCGTGTGTGACTCTATTAGGTATGATGTGGATAGCCTTGGTTCGGAATTTTGGAAATTGATTCGAACATATAAATCGCAAATGATGATCTTGGCGAACTAGATCATTCGATTGTTCTTCGTGATATACATGGTTTGACTGTGACTTAACACGAGTCGATTTCACCCGCATCTTAAAGATAAGCAACTGTTTTTTATGGGTGTACTTCACCGTTATGGCGCCACAACGGTCTAGTGGTGGAGACGCCGTGAAACTTCAGAGGGAGAGGGACGTTTAGTGATTCAAAATATTAATTTGCTTCCTGCGCGGGCCAACTTCAGTTGTTCAGTTGGCACCAAGGCAATTTATCACGACACGAATCAACACAAACGAGCGCATAGAGCGCATAAATCTCGTCGCACATTTTGGGAAGCCCTTGCCGGGTGACTGCCTGGTTCTGCGGTGAGAGTAGCTGCGGTGTGACCTTTTCGTTTTTTAGGAACTTACTCCGCTTCAAGCTGGATGGGGGCACCAAAACGGTCCACAGTGGCGGAAACCTCAAAAGTTGATAATAAACTTTCACATTCAAAATATTTTTCTTGGGTTTTAAATACCTCAATTAAGATAAAGTCAAATTTTTGACTAAATTGGAATTTATCAAGGTAATTGGGGCCCAGATAGCCGTAGTGGTAAACACGCAGCTATTGAGCAGGAGGGTCTTGGGTTCGATTCCCACCGGTCGAGGATCTTTCTGTTAAAGGGAATTTTAACGGCTGCCCAGGGCATAGAGTATCTTCGTTGCTGTCATACGATAAATTCATGCAAAAATGGTCAATCGTCCAATAAAGCTCTCAGCTAATAACTGTGAAATTGCTCTTAAAAACACTAAGCTGAAAAATAGGCTCTGTCAAAGTTGAGACGTAACGCCAGAAAAATAGGAGTATGGTCAATTTTTAAATTTGTTATACGATTTTATTTGAAGTATAAGTTCAATAGTTCATAGCAAAGTTAAGTAAGGATTTGATAATCATTCCTTACCGATCGCTTTCAGCAGCCGGTTGTGTTTACCGCATCGCTTTGTAGCTGGTGGAGTTTTTTCCCCACTTAATAGTGAAATTAGTGGGTTTTTATATCCTGAGTCATCCCACCGAGGACAAAACGATATCTGTGATCGCCGTGAAGGAAGGAGACACTTGTAACAAGGGTTACAGGTGTACTTTTCAACGTAGCATCATCATCATCATCAATCACCGTCAATTCTGAGCCAAACCAACCACAGTACAGCGAGACCGACGGTGGTGGTGGCGGCGGCGGCAACGGGTGCGACGAACAGTAGCAACAACAGCAGCCAGAGCATCCAAGCACGCCAGCAGTTTCGATAAGTATATTCGATTCGCTCTATTGTTTCCCCCTTTCCTCGTGTATCACGTGGTTGTTGTTTTTCTGCCTAAATTCCCAGTGGTTCTCAAACTACGGTTTACGGTCCAAGGTGATCAACTTTTTTTTTTTTTTTTTTTTTCACGTTATTTTTTTTCCTTTTTTTTTTTGGTTATTATTATTTATTTTGAATTCAATAATCCTAATCATTTTGCATCTCCGAACAAACATTGTTGAGTTGAAGGTTGTTTTTCGCTTCGCTTTTGTCTCTCTCCCGCTGTTGTGATTCTTTCGACCAAATAGGGGAGGTGTGTAAAAAAATAGTCCACTAATCGATTAAGTTTTTTTTCACAAATTTTTTTTTGTTTTTTTTTCACGTTATATTTTTTTTTTGTTTTTGTTTTTGTTTATTTGGTGGCGGTTGATTTTTATCCCGCATGGACGAATCGGATGGAGGCGATACGCCTCCTAAAGATCTCGTTGCTCGAACGCGGTTTTATCAACCATCTTCGGCTGGGCCTTGGGTTGTCTATTTCCGGCGCAAAAATAAGATTTTGAATGTGCTCTCGATCTCAAGAGAGCTGACGCGTAAATATCCTGGGACCGTTATTCACCAAGTGAAGCAATCCAAGCTGCGTGTAACTGCACCTAGTTACAAAGCAGCAAATGAGATTGCTCAGCATGAACCCAGACAACCAGAAGTCGCATAACAGTTGATGAATAAAGTCGTTTATTTGTACAAACTGCATCACTCCCGCACTACATGGTGGATAAAATCTTTTGATCGATGAGTTTCCTCGCATAAAACGCTATTTTATGAGTTCATATGTTCATTCCATTTCGTCCCGTATACTTTTACAAAGTAAGTCGGATCAATCCGTAGCAGCTGTCAAATAAACTTTGTTATCATAAATAAAGTCGCATAAGAGTATAGACCAATTCGCAAGAAAATCTACACACTCGCATTGCATGTTATGTTTCATCATATAAAATATGTACGTAAATCGCCTCCACTTTTGTACGCATAAGGCCTTTTCGCGACATCTTATACGTGAAACTTTGCACATATAAGCATCGCATAACGCAAAAGGTGATTTGGTTATATGTACATTCTGGTTGTCTGGGAAGCTTTTACTGTGGAATATTATGTGTATATTTTGGCCAGAGAGGTTGAGGTGGAAGGGAAAATCATCGACGCGAGTCTGACATGCGAAGACATTAAGACTGGAAAAGGCGTTTTTGAGAACCGGTCCATTCCTGATGTGGCTATACTGGATTGTAAACAATTACAATCAGTTTCCATGGAAGGAAATAAGAAAGTGTTTTCGCCGTCAGCCTCGTTTCGTGTAACTTTTCCTGGTTCCGTTCTCCCGAAATTTGTTTGCATTGATAGTGTTTTTTACCCAGTGCGCCTTTACGTGCCAAAGGTATTCAATTGTACCAACTGCAAACAGCTTGGTCATAGTGCTAGCTTTTGCGACAACAAGCCCCGTTGTGGCAAATGCAACCAAGCTCACTTGGAAGATGCTTGCACACAGGAAGCTGAAAAATGCAGCTACTGTCGTGAGGATCTTCATGACTTGCAGAAATGCCCGGCATACAAAAGGCGCATTCGAAATGAGAGTCGCTCCATTGTGAAGCGCTCCAAGAAGACATATGCGGAAATGGTTAAGTCTTTAAAAAAGTCTGCAGAAGAGTCTTCATCAGCCATCCCAGTTGGTAACTCTTTTCAAGAGTTGTCTTCCGATGAAGCGAACGACGACGAAACCGATGGGGGAGATTCTTCGGAGGTACACGCACCCGGAAAAAGGAAGTCTCCATCTTCTCCAGGACTGCGCCGTAAGGTAATGAAATCTTCCCTCAAAGGTTTGCCTAATCCCAAAGGAAGTGGGGCAAATTTGAAAATACCGAAAAACCAGGTCTTTGATGCTTCCGTCCCGTGTTGCAGCAAAGATCTGCCGCCCCTGCCTCCACCGACTAAATACACTTCGAAAAGAAGCTCTAGACAAGATAGCAAGAAAAAAGCTACTGAAGTCCCTCGCTCTTCCTCGAAAACCCCCCGGGCTAAGCGAGGACTGATAACTTTTACGGCCCTTGTGGATCGCATATGTAATGCTCTCGGAGTTTCAGACTCATTCAGAGGCATACTCGACCTTTTTCTCCCCGCAATAGAAGAATATCTCAGGGAATTGACTATCTCGTGGCCCCTCCTTGCTTCGATCATATCTTTCGATGGCTAATTCATCAAGTGAGGTACAAGATATGATCACTGTGCTACAGTGGAACTGTCATAGTCTAAAACCTAAATTAGACACATTTAAGTTTTTGCTTCACAATTCCGATTGTGATATATTTGCACTTTGTGAAACATGGCTTTCTCCCGAAGATAATCTCAACTTCTACGATTTTAACATTATTCGCCAAGATCGAGATGATAATTACGGGGGTGGGCTTTTAGGGATCAAAAAGTGCCATTCATTCTACAGAATCCCCATCCCGACTCATCCAGGCATAGAAATCGTTGCTTGCCAAATAAACGTAAAGGGTAAAGATCTTTGCGTAGCTTCTGTTTATATTCCTCCAAGAGTTTCAATAAACCGCCGTCATCTTTGGAATACAGTCTCCATGCTTTCATTCCCGGTTTTAATACTGGGTGATATGAACTCACATGGTACTGGATGGGGCGAATCTTATGACGATTATAGAGCGGCTATTTTCTATGACTTATGCGACGATTTCAACTTGAACATTTTGAACACAGGTGAAGTGACACGTATTTCATCCGACGGCAAAGAAAGTCGCATTGACCTATCTTTGGGTTCAAGTTCATTATCATTCGATTGCATGTGGAAGGTTATCGATGATCCCCATGGTAGTGATCACTTGCCCATAATAACCTCTATCAGAAATAATTGTGAAAGGTCAGAACAGTCAATTCAGGTTCCTTTTGACCTCACTAGGAATATCGATTGGCAAAAATTTGCTTCAGCGGTAACTTTGGGTATCGAATCATTCAACACTCTCCCACCGTTGGATGAGTATCGATTCCTAACAGAATTGATTTATAAAAGTGCATTAGAATCACAAAAACAACGAGTTCCAAGTGCATCCTTCAAAAGACGACCAGCCACACCTGGTTGGGATGATGAATGCACTCAGTTGTATCGAGAAAAATCTAATGCCTTCAAAGCTTTTCGTAGATATGGTACCTCAGAACTTTATTTAGAGTACTCGAAGCTCGATAAAAGACTGAAGAATCTTATTAAAGCGAAGAAGCGTAGCTATTGGCGACGTTTCATCGATGGCCTCTCACGAGAAACTTCAATGACGACGCTTTGGAGAGTGGCTCGCAACATGCGAAACCGCTCATCCTCAAATGAGAGTGACGAATACTCCAATTGTTGGATATTCAACTTCGCAAAAAAGGTCTGTCCTGATTCAGTTCCAGCTCAACCGCCATTCTGGGAAACCCAGAGAGACGATGCGTTGGACAGACCATTCACTATGCTGGAATTTTCTATGGCTCTTCTTTCATCAAACAACTCCTCTCCGGGACGCGATATGATTAAGTTCAATCTTCTTAAAAATCTCCCTGATATCGCTAAAAGACGGTTGCTTGACCTGTTCAACTCTTTCATGGAACACAACATTGTTCCACCTGAATGGAGACAGGTCAAAGTAATAGCTATTCAAAAGCCTGGGAAACCAGCGTCTGATCATAATTCGTACCGCCCGATTGCTATGTTATCATGTTTAAGGAAATTGTTAGAAAAAATGATCCTATCTCGACTTGACCACTGGGTCGAATCAAACAATATGCTTTCCAGTACTCAATTTGGCTTTCGCAAGGGCAAAGGAACAAAAGATTGTCTAGCGTTGCTTTCATCAGATATTCAACTAGCCTTTGCTGACAAGGAGCAATTGGCTTCGGTTTTCTTGGATATTAAGGGCGCTTTTGATTCAGTTTCCATAGAAATATTGTCAGAAAACTTGCACAATAGTGGACTTCCTGGAACATTAAATAATTTCTTGTACAATCTGTTGTCAGAAAAACACATGAGCTTCACTCTCGGTCAACTGACAACTTCCAGAATTAGCTATATGGGCCTTCCCCAAGGCTCATGTTTAAGTCCCTTGCTTTATAATTTTTATGTTAAAGATATTGACAACTGTTTGGAAGAACCATGCACGCTAAGACAACTTGCAGATGATGCTGTGGTCTCTATGAAGGGCCCACGAGCGGAAATCCTGCAAAGACCATTGCAAAATTCCCTTGATAATCTATCCACTTGGGCTAGAAATTTAGGGATCGAGTTTGCGCCGCAAAAAACTCAACTGGTTGTATTTTCAAGGAAGCGGAATCCAGCCCAACTAAAGCTTAAGCTATTGGGAGCAGACATCGACCAGTCTTTGACTTCAAAATACCTTGGGGTCTGGTTTGATTCAAAAGGCACTTGGCGAACCCATATTAGGTATGTAACGGAAAAATGCCAACAAAGGATCAATTTTCTACGAACAATCACCGGAACATGGTGGGGTGCTCACCCGGATGACCTCATAAAACTCTATAAAACAACCATTCTCTCTGTTCTAGAGTATGGCTCTTTCTGTTTTCTCTCAGCAGCAAACTGCCACCTGATTAAATTGGAACGAGTTCAATATCGTTGTTTGCGTATCGCCTTAGGGTGTATGCACTCGACACATAATGCGAGCCTAGAGGTTCTGGCAGGGGTTTTACCACTACAGAACCGATTCTGGGAGCTCTCGCTAAGAATACTTATTAAATGTGGTGTGAGCAACACACTCGTCATCGAAAACTTCGAAGAATTGCTTAAACTGAATACTCAGTCGAAATTCATGAGAGTTTATCTCTACTATATGTCATCTGACATTAGCCTTCCGTGTTATAACCCTCCACGTGTACGCTTCACCAATGACAGTTCCTCTGTTGAATACGATCTGACCATGAAACAAGCTATTCATGGAATTCCAGATCAACTTCGATGTATAACTATCCCACGTATTTTTAATGCTAAGTACCAGAATGTCGATTCCTACAGGAGATATTTCACTGACGGGTCCCGTATCAATGGATCCACTGGCTTCGGTGTCTTCAATGAAAACTCTTCCGCCTTCCGAAAACTTCAGGAACCTTGCACGGTTTATGTTGCTGAGCTGGCAGCAATCAACTTCGCTTTGGGGATGATCTCAAACATGCCCGCAGACCACTTCTTCATCTTCTCGGATAGTCTCAGTTCTATTGAGGCACTCCGATCGATGAAACCTGTTAAGCATGCATCTTACTTTCTTACAAAAATAAGAGAGCAGATGTGTGCACTGGTCGAAAGATCATATAAGATTACCTTTGTATGGGTCCCCTCACGTTGCCTAATTTATGGAAATGAGAAGGCGGACTCTCTCGCAAAGGTGGGCGCTGAGGAAGGTGAGATTTATGATAGACGAATTTCACGAGATGAATTTTTCCATTTAGTACGTCAAAGTTCTCTTCACGGTTGGCAAAGCGATTGGCTAAATGGCCAACTGGGACGGTGGTTACATTCCATAATTCCTAGAGTTTCCTTGCGAGCCTGGTGGAAAGGTTTGGACGTAAGTCGAGATTTCATTCGCGTGATGTCAAGACTTATGTCCAACCATTACTCGCTAGATGCACATCTACACAGGATTAACCTCGCGCTGAGCAATATTTGTAATAGGTGTGGTTCCGGTTATGATGACATCGACCACGTAGTTTGGCAGTGCCCGGATATGGACGCCTCCAGAGCGCAACTTTTGGATACCCTTGCGGCCCGAGGTAGACAACCCTATGTTTCAGTTAGAGATGTGTTGGGCACCCGCGATTTCATTTATATGGTCGCAATTTACGATTTCCTTCGCCTGTCGTGTATAAAAGTTTAATTCTCTTGTCTTCTCTTCTCCAGTTTTTTTTTTTTGTGTGTTGTCCCCTTTGTGTTGGATTGAGGATCCTGGCCATCCGGCAGACGAAGACCGGCAAGAATTTGGTACCAACGCCATGATACGTTAATCGAGCTACCACAATATACCTCCCGGATGAGCAGCAGAGAACCCTGATCCCAATCCCTACCTTGTCCTTCCTCCAAAATTGTGACCACTAACCTCGAGTTGCCACGAGTACCCTGGCTCCATCCCGTACTAATTTTGGTACTAAAAAGTGAATAAATTGTAAATAGTACAAAAAATGAGTTTCGGCTCCGTAGAGCGTTAAACGCGATTGAGCCTCAAATAAATGAACTAGATAAAAAAAAAAGGATTTGATAATTCTACTTTTAATACTGTGATTGTTTTTAGAGGTTGGGTTTCTAGATTGTTTGTAATAATTGTGTTATATTATTGAGAACAAATTAGTTTAAAGTTTGTTTGGTAAACAAAAACATAACTGCTGATCACAGCTGCCTCATGGCTTGCCTTATAAGCAAATGGTCATTTTCAGCCATATTGGACAATTTTTGAGGTTTTATCCGACTTTTTTTATGGAGGCCCGCCACTGTGCCGTTATGATGGTTAGCGAGGGGGGGATGACAAAAGCACAGAACACTCAGTCATCAGCATCATGGTGGAGAGTAGAGTGCAAATAACGACAGAGCTCACAATCTTCTTAGTAAATGTAATCGTCTTACACGTGGCATCATTATTCATACACGGTGGTGGAATTAAGTATGCTGGTCGACAATAAGATGGAGAACAAAAAATCATATTCCCATAATGGTTGGCCGAGTCACTTTTCCGGGCGAACGTGTGCCGGTTATGTTTGCGTCTCTATCTCAAATGAAACATAGCCTGTCTTTAACATAATGTTATTTGAACATTTTCTAAATATTGTACAGAATCACCAAAATATGTCTCTTTTTTTAAACATATTATTTGAATGAAAAATAATAACATTCGGATTTTGTTACTTCGTTTCTGAAAACCGTATGATTTTATACATGTCTACAGTACTTCTTTATACAGGCTGAACGTAGGTAGACTCCCTTAAACATCGGTGGTACGAAAGTTAACAGCCTGCACCGGGCGGATACTGTATCGCGTCAAATGAATAAACCGGGAAACAAACAGGAGTAGCATATTTATCATACTCCATGGAAAGGGAAAGTGTTTTCACTAAGAGGATTCCAAACGAAACAAAGCCGCAAATGTAGCAATTGTATGCATTGTTGTTGCATCGGAACGAATTTCCTTATTTCCATTCGAGATAGTGTGCGTCACTCATCATCCACTTACATGTAATAACATTTCCTAATGTCACCTTGTAGGTTGTTCTTTTTTCCGTAAAGACATGATGTGCCCATTTTTTCGACTGAAATTAACTTCCACTCGCATACACCGGCACGCTTGAGCTAATTGAGAGAATGAGAAAATGAAATTGCATCCCTTCCATCAGTTGACGTTGCTAACAAGTGGAGGTGGTGGCCAAAGTCGAGGGTCAACCTGCTTCGCCAGAACTTTGGATGCTGCTAGCGATGCAGAAATTTCGGAAGTTGAGTCCCTGTACCGTAGTTTCGGGTAAACTTTTCACAGTTTCTCATGTCTGCTTTCTGTTATGTTACCAATGCCGCCTTAAAACTGAATGCAAGAAAGCAAGTACAATGGTGCTCCCTATTCAGTAATGTCAAATTATCTATCTTAAGTTATGTTAATACCTTAACTAATCTCTAATCGATGTATTGCAGGGTGATGTAGATCATGTGTCGATATGTTGATCGTTTGTATCAATTCAACTCTAAATACTTAATCTAGGGTCTCTGAACTAGGATGCAACATGTCTTCTTGAAGGTTTCAAATAAAGATCGTTTAATTCGTTAGGATGTTGAGTTTTGGAAGCATTAGGCGAAATCTTACATTTTTGCAAGTATGAAGAAAAAATATCCAAACTTTTTTTTGGCAATCAAGCCTTTGTGCCAAACACTATCGAATGCTTTTTCTATGTCTAGAGCAAGACCAACTGAATAGCCTTCAGATTTAGTGGAACGAAACAAATTGGTTACACGTAAGAGTTGATATATGGTCGAATGTCCATGTCAAAATCCGAACTGTTCATTGGGAAATAAAAATGAATATTCGTTGATGTAAACTATCATTCTGTCCAAAACTACCTGTTCAAAATGATTTTACTGAAGAAGGGAAGCAAACTGATTGGACAATAGCTGGAAGCTTCTGCAGGATTTTTGTCCGGTTTTAAAATTGGTACAATTTAAGCATTTTCCCATTTGGCAGGACAACATATATTTAATATATCCACCAAGAATTGTAACCTACTCTCTGGAAGTTTCTCGAAGAGGATTTTAAAAATTTCAGCATCTCCAAAGGCTTTCATATTTTTGAATTGTTTAATAGTAGTTTTAACCTCTTCCAAATCAATCCTCCAGCAATTTTTGAAAACGTTCTCTTGATTGATAATGCTCTCGAAATCCTTTGTAACTTGATTTTCAATTGGAATAGTGAGTTTTAAATAGTAACTGTGTGTGCTCTCAAACTGCATTGCAAGTTTTTGAGCTTATTCGTAATTTGCTAATAATATTTTGTTCTCCTCTTTCAATGCCAGAATCGGTTTCTGCAGGGGTAATAGCAGGTCGTTTTTTTAAGACTTGGTCTCATTTTTGAATGCAAATTTCTTAAAGGTCTATTGTTTTTTCTACAGAAGTTCTTTAAAGTCTCTCTTACAACCAAAATCGTCTCTTAAGTCTGTCTTTTCCTGCTTGCAATAAATTCTGCTGCAATTTTCATTTGTTCCAGAAAATTTTCAAAAACTATTACTCTACTACTTTAGTTTTATTCAGGAATTTCTCCTCAAGTCCTTCAAAAGCTTCCGAAATTATACTTGTCATTTCTTCAGAGATTTACCTTCAGGGTTTCCTTCCAGGATTCTCTCTAGGGCTTTCTACAGATATTTTTTGACTTGTTCTTCCAGTGATTTCTCCTAATCCACTGAGGAAATAAGAAATTTTCCAAACATTCCTACAGGAGTTATTCCAAGTAAATCCACAAAGAATCATTCCGCAGTTTTATTTAAATAATTTGTTTAAGGAACTTTCTACAAGATTTTCCACATTTATTTCTCCAGTTTTGCTTCCAGGAATTTTCAAATAGATCCCTTCAAGAATTTATCCAACTTTTACACTCATGAATTACTCCAAAACTTTAACACAGGGGTTTTCCAAAAGTATATGTTTAGTATTCTTCCTGGCATTCCTCAATGAATCCCACACATTTCTCAAGGAATTTCTTCTAAATTTCGTCCAAGAACTCATTCATCGAGTTAAAGAGCCATAGTTAAAGTAGGTTTTTATGGCTAACTCGATGGTTCCTTGGATCACATTTACACAAGTTTTGTTATATAACGCTATAACATTCCTAATACAATGATCCCATTAATATCGGGTAAGGGGATTTGAGCGTATTTTATTTTGATGATTTATTACATTTACTTATTGTCTTAAACTATTGAAACCGCTTCATTTTTCAAAGCCAAATGTTGTCAGGAATAAGAAATCTTTCAAATATCTTATTTCACGATTAATATCATATCAATTTCGAACGAAATATCTATGGAAAATGGCAACATGACTGAATTAAAAGAAAAAAATTGAAAACTTCTGAGCCTAAGTAGTTAAAGCATAAATTAGGCAAATTAACAGCTTGAAAAAATAAAAAGAATTCTCTAATAAATTTCGCGGAAAACTTCGGCAGGATCCTCACTAAATGTAAGAGAAAATTTCATTGAATCCTTAGAAGGCTTCCACAAAATCTCAGTCAGGATTATCTCCGAATCTAAGATATTATCCTGGGATAGGTTCTCACATAATCTCTGATGAATTCCTTTCAAAATTTTAAAATTATTATTGGGTGGCATTCTGCATGAATCCTAACCCGAGTAACACACATGTTATAATTGAGGCAGAATAACTCTTATATGACCAGATATGGTCATATTAAGAATTATTCTGCATGTGTGCTACTAGGGGATTCTCTCTAAATTTGGAATTTCATTCTAAGAAAAGCGTGGGAGGGATTTCAAAATAATACTAGATAAGTTTATTACATTTTTACATATTTTTTAATCTACTAGACTGTATTTTGATGGCAATATTATCACAGATTTATTTTTTTCTCAAAGAAGTTATTATCACTTTTGTTTGATTTTACCATACACATTTGAAATTGCTGCATTGAAAAAAGTTTAACCCGCCGCACAATATTATTTTTGAGATATGGCCCACTACTCAAAAAGGTTGGGCATGCCTGCTTTAAGGGTTCACATTAGCTAATTCTGCAGTAATTATTCTAGTGATACCTCCGATCATTAAAACGAACATTGTTTCTGGAATTTTATCAGCAGGATTCTTAGCAATTCTTTAAGAAAATCTTCGAGGACATCCTCAAGAGTCCAGGACTTCTTTTATGGATGTTTGTATGAATTCATCAAGGGTTAATTCAGACATTAAGTTTCATCGGATGTTTCTTTATTAGTTCCTTCTGAAATACCTCACGGATTTAAAAAGAATCATCAATAGTTGTTGAAAGAAAACCTTGTCATTTCCCTAGAGATTTTCCTGAAAAAAAAACATTGAATACTTCCTTGGAGAACTCATATAACTGACCCGGCAGTGAAGTTAAACTTATTTGTTTAAAGCAAATCATCAAGCTTACATTTAACTTTTGAATAGTGGGTAAAGATTTTGATTTTTTTTATGCTCCTTATTTCAGACGTTAATTCTCTTTTACTCTTTATTCGAGCCACCTTGATTCGAATTCTGTACAGCTCACGAAAAGCATAATAGGGAAATTTAAAACATTTTTACTAAGCTCACCCAACCATTAGAGAGACATTTGAGTTAGTTGAGCATACTAAATTGTTTATAAAACACTTCTCCGAAGTGACTAATATTGAACAGTAATTTTTTAAAGCTTCCAAGCGAAACGATTCCCATATAAAGTCGAGTGTCCAGAGTTTGATTCAGAATGATAATTCCCGAAGATGTCCTAAAATAAATGTATGGTTGTAATGTTAAAGAAATGCAAAAAAAAAAAACGATTTTGTAGCATATCCAAGAAAATCACTGGAGAAAGTACTGGGCAACTATTGAAGGTATTCTAAACGAGTATCTTGGTGGAAGTCTTGAGAAAACGATGGTAGAATCAATGGATAAATTCTTGAGGGTTTGAGGATTTTCTTGAAAAAAAAATTTCGGGGGAATTCCTAACGGAATCTCAGAGGTATCTTTTGCTTTTATCCTTGGACAAATTCCTGGTTGAATTATATAATTTTAAAACGAATTTCTTGGAAGTTCATAAAAATTACAAAATGAACTTCTGATGAAAACTGAGGAGTATTATCTGGAGCAATTTGGAGAAAATAATGAACTTGTCATATTGTCATGAAGAATTAAAAAAAAAACATCTTAATTTTTTTCAATAATTTTTTGGTCTCCGTTTTGTTTTTTTTTTTTGTAGGCAAGGGGTCTTTTGAGTTCCTAATTTTAACCTTCCAGTCGTCGCGCGGTCTGGCACCGTCAGAACCACCACGCTGGTGTTGTGAACGAGAAGAGAGGTTTTTTGACCAGTGTTGTACAAAATACAACAGCGCGACAACTGAAGTGTTGATCGCTACCAGCCCTGCTTTTGGAGTACTTCCGAAACTTAAGATAATTTCCAAAAGGTACCCATCAGAAGCTAACTCCGCAAACTATCAACGTGACAAGTTTTACAACTGATATCGATTGTTGCGAACGACAGCCTACGTTCATCGGGCGGCACAAATGTTTCGAAAGGTCTTCGGAGAGTTGACAAGTGATGAACAGTTGCGCACCGAAAATTTTCTGTGGCGTCAGACTCTATCGCCTGTCTACCTAGATGAATATATGATGCTCAAACATAACCTGTCATATCCAAGCGAAGCGCCAATCCACCTAGATAAAACATTTACAGGTCAACCGCAAGGACAAAGGTATTGAAAGTTCTCATAGGGCAATCGTACTCAGTAACGCCCTTGTAAGTTCGGTATCACCCGCAGCAGTTCGATTGACGTAGAATGAACAAACGTCAACGTATGATGAGATGGCAGAATATGTATTGATGATAGAAAGTTTGATTGGATTAGCGTTGGCAGTTCAAATAAAATCTTTGATAGAATCTTGAATTTGGTCTTCAAGTTTGGGTAAATTAAGTATTCTAAAAGATTTGTCAACGGGTTGATTGTTCTGAAATTTGTTATAGTTCATAGAACGAAGAATACAGCGTTGAATATACTCCGGCAATTTGCATAAGCTTGAGCTTGAGCTTTATTGGTCGCCCGTGGTTGCTACTATTGGCAGATCAGCTGCACTTACAAAAGGAATCAACCGGATGAATGTTTGGGATTAACTGACACCCTCAATGTACAAGTGCTGGTGATCTTCTAATATTACGCAACAATGACGCCTGCCATGTCAGGATGCTGACCAATGAGAGGAAGGGGGTAATTGATGATGCATTAAAACTGGCTCCCGCGATAGACCGTATATACCACTGCATCTACGTCAGTTCATGCGGGAAGGAATATGGGTGGTAAATTTATGGTATGTATCTATGTAGCAGGCGTAAGGAAAGGCGTACTATAATAATGGAAGAATGGAAGCGTAGGGAAACGGTTTTTTCCGTCTCTGGTCAAGCAATGCTATAAACAAATAAATCAACTCAAGCGTGTGCTAGAATAAGGGCGTAAGTCGCATGATCGATTTCTCTTCATCGATCCTCTTTTCTATGAATAAAAGTGACAAGATGCGGATTTGTTAGAATTTTTTCACATCAGTCCGCTTGGCAGCCATGCAATCTTGCGTCCTGAGCTGAAAAAATTCTGACAAACTTGCGTCTAGTCACTTTTATTCGCAGAAGAGAGAATCGATGACGAGAAATCGATCATGCGGCTTATGCCCTAATTCTTGCACATGCTTCAACTGTGATACACTAAGAGTGGCAAGTGAAGCAAGTGAAAGATACATTTCAAAAGTACGAGGAACGGAACGGGCCTGGCCTGGGATTGAACCCATGATCATCTGCTTATTAAGTCGTAGCGGTAGCCATTAGACCACCAACCTCGTCGCATATTCCTTCAACAATTTGCATAACATGTAAAACTGATCAATTGAAACTAAAATCCTTTATAATACAGCTTATAAGCTACGATTGCTGCTAAAAGAGCTTGTTTCACCAGGTTTCCGCAACAGAAGGGTTCTTCTAGAAGAGAAAATCGAGTAGGGCTATCAAAGAATTAAATTGAGAAATATTCTGGAGTACTTATCAAATAAAATTCAAATAAAATTCGTTAGACTTGTTTTGCGAATTGTTCCACTAGTGATGTTTGTCGATAAAGGTTCCAATGACAAAAATAGACTTGCTGCAAGTCAATGTCCGCAAGTCAGTCTGGAGTAGGGGAACTAGGTGTAAATTTGAACGAACGCTTTTTCCACCCGGGAAAATGTGTAAAATCGCTTCTCTATTTAAATTTTTAAGTGCTTTTCTGGTGAAAGTCGCGAAAACCTAAATTTCCATAAATGCTTGCTTATCTATATTTCTTCTTTTTTTTGCGGCGCGACCTTAGAGTAAATGAACGCACACAATCGTGCTTGTATATGTTGCACACATTCGGGCGTATGAAAAATGTGCATTTATAAGGTTCAAATTTGTACGTAACAATAGCGTGGCATTAAGGGTTTATTCACAAATTTCATAACGCTAAAAATGGCCATTTTCGACACCCACCCACCCCCTTGTAACGCTTTTTGTATGAACATTTTACAAATTTTGTATGAGCCGTAACAGCACGAGGACACCCACTCACCCCCTTCAGCGTTATGAAATTTGTGAATGGGCCCTAAGTTTGCTGGAATTTTAATTCGAACAGCTGTTTTGGTGTTATGTAATAAGAGTGACTGTTTTGCCCCACAGTTGATTAAAGTTTAAGTCCTTCAATACGCTTTTTAAGAATGAATTGAACACTTTTTTTGTGTGATTTTTTTTTTGTGTGAGAAATGCCTTTAGCACCTTATTGTCGGTGATAATTTAAAAAGTTTGGTTATATGGCGACCTGAAAAATATCGTAATACAAAAGAATGCATCAAAAACAACGAAAAGCTTTTGTTTTTGTTTTTTACGTCTACTGTAAGGAAAACACTTAAAAAAAATAAATAGAGAAACAATTCCAAACATTTTCTATTATCTCGGGTGAAAAAAGCGTTCCAAACCACGTCGTTTGTTCGAATCAAGTTCCTCGACGGCGCATTTTACACCTAGTTCCCCTATAAACTTTAGAAAAATGAAAATGGATTGCTGTTCTCACTATTTAATAGAAAACATATATGTCTATCAGATCACGTTTGATAAAAAGTTTTTTATAATGTATTTCACAGCTTAAATTCCTCCCTTACTTAGGTTTCGCATTATGCCCCCGGTTCCCCTAGATGAACTTGTTGTCCATTACCCATTGCACGGTGACGTCATTAAACAATCGCTCTCTTTCGCTACTTCGGGAAATCTGAAAACAACGGTGCCAGTACCTGTCAAAGTTGAAGTTTCGCCATGAAATGCCTAATTGCATTACAAACGCTAATATGCAGTTATGAATAGGATTCTACCCCATTACCCCGAATGCCATTTCCCAGAATGCCACCACCCCGAATTCCATTACCCCCAATGTACCATTACCCCGAATTCCATCACCCCGAATGCTTTTTCCCCGAATTTACAATTATCTTCACATGATGATATTGATGACATTTCCCCATGATATTGGAATTCTGGGTAATGTCATTCGGGGTGATGGATCATTCGGGGTTTTGGAATTCGGGGTAATGGCGTTCGGGTTAGTGGCATTCGGGGTAATGGGATTCGGGGTAATGGGGTAGAATCATGAATAGTAGTTTACGGAACAAGTTGCAGAATGATAATTTTACAGCACGAGTCGTAAATTTATCCTACGAGGGTTGCTGAGTAGGATAATTACGACGAGTGCTGAAAAAATCATCATTCTGCAACGAGTTACGTACAAAATTTTTTGCAATTTTGTAGAAGACCCTTGAGGGTATCAGAAATTATAATGTAATGCATTCACCACTATTTTACAATTTCTGCAAAAAAATGTGTTATGATTCATTACGCAGCTCAAACCAGTTGCGTAATGAGAAAGAGTTGCATAATGAATCATTACAGCACAGGTTTCAGTTGCGTAATGACTATTCCCGTACTGCATTCTTCAGTGCAGGAAAGTAGGTCGTTTCTCGACAGATTGGCGTGATTAAAAACAGCCTATTACGATGAGAAGTGGCAATAAGTGTATTTACCTAGCTGTGTTTAATCAAAAACACCCAAAGTTTCAAAACTTTGGTTTCCAGCGATGAAAAAAGTTGATGTGTGATGATCCATGAATGAAGATAGAAACTCCATATTCAAGATAATGTTACACCGATTTTGGTGCTCTATTGGTTAAAAATAAAATAATATGAAACCGTGATCAATTTCACCCGAATTTACGGTACTTCTCGCAGTTTACTATGCACATGGTACTTATGCATGAGAAGTGTAGATGCACGTCCCGTAAAGGTCATGAAAACTCCGCTCCGGTGTTCGTTGGTGGTGAAACTTTTCGAGCATTTGTTCAGAACTTGACATCATCATCGCCAGGCAGCTTCGGAAGCAGAAGCCGAAGCCAGTAGCATCCACTACTACTACTGGTGGCATCAGGTTCAGGATGACGCTGATAGGTTGATTAAATTATTGTTGAAAAGTGTTGGAGGACAAGATATTAAATTACAGTCAATTTATGGAGCCAAGGTGCACCTCGGTTGCCGGCTGGCTGATGCGCCTTTTTCCTACGGTTGCGGTGGGAACGCAAAGAAAGCTGGAGTAAAATTTCCTTACAATTTGTGACAGAGGCCGGCCTTGGGGTCTCATCAACGTGCTTGCTGCCCTGGAACGAAAATTATGGTCACATATAGGAGAGAGTGCCTAATTGAAATAAATGAAACGTCCGGGAGATGCCTTAATTAAAATTGGTAGGTATGTGCGCCTTGTGCACGCTAAGCATGACAAGTATGTCATTGTCAGGGTCGGATTTGTATATTGCAAAAGTTCTTGGTTTAAACCCTGCAGCGATAGTTTACTCACAGATAACAGATGTTTATGCTAGAAAAAAAAATCTTCTAACAAGCTGTGTAAAGATTCAAACTGATATACGTTGAATCAACCATACCATACAACGTGTTGCGAATCATTGGTGAATATGAATATTTAGATAAGTGAATTCTTCACCGCTGTCATCATCATGTCATCATAGCGATACTAGCGCTATCATTTGAAACAACTGTTAATAGTCTTATAATAAGGCTTGAACGTCTGTTATATGTGATGTTTCTCTAAATAATTTGACTGTAAATAATAAATAGTGTAGCAAAAGGAAACAAATGCAGGTTTGTTGTTATTTTTGCTGAGATAGTGGATGGTAGGGAGATGTTTAGCGTTGTTGAATAATTGTTTTGACTCAGCAAGTGCTTTAAAATATAACTGAAATTTTCACAAGAACAAAATCAAGTGAAACGCTAAAGTTTTTAATTTACCGACAACAATTTCAAATGAATTGAAACCGTATTAATAAACAAAAGTCGTATTGCGACGTGTTCAACGTAGATACAACATTCTGCTCATCAAGCTCTGTCAGGTCATCTGTGTTCATTGGATCAACCACAAGCCGCTTTACTTCAACTGTACTTACTATACAAATGACATAACTGTTGCATACTAATAGCCAACACGGCAGGTAATTCTGATAGTCCGTACTCAAGAAAATAGACTCACAGAGAATAATTCATACGAAATGGCTGTAAAATTAATGCGACAGGCAATCGTCAAGTAGCGCTAATCTTCTCTAGAACATTAGAATCCGTTGCAGAAGACGATGGCGACGACGACGACAATCGACTACTCCTTCCTAATGTCGTTGCTTAGTGCTCGACACGTGGATGGGAATTAATAAGACGTCAGTCAATTTCGATGAACCATTGAGAATCGCCTTCACAAGACGGAAACATTAGCGATGATGGCACACGCCTGGTGGCGCACAGTGATCCAAAGTTGGTCAAAAGTCGAAAGTTTTCAAATTGCAATATTTCTACCCTAATACTCTTCTCATGGCGTACCGGTATCGCACCGTGTCCAGTTAATTGGGAGTCGTGAGTTCGATTTTCACCGAGAACATATGCAACTTTTTTTTGCGAATTTCACTTCAACTTGTCCATATAAACCAATTGCAAAGTACATAATATAATATAATACATAACATTATATTATAATGTCCAGATTTTCGGTAGTTGGTATAAAAAATGTAAAAGTACTTCCTGAAAAAAAAGAACAAAGCTATTGTACAAGCTTCTAGTTTAATTGTATTCAACGTACTATTGCTTCATTTGCGCTTTTTTTATGCAAAGACATGAATATTTGTCAAGTTTAGAGAAATTTGTTGTCAAGGGTCTTCCTTAGCCGAGTCCGCGGCTATAAAGCAAAGCCATGCTGAAGGTGTGTGGGTTCGATTCCCGGTCGGTCCAGGATCTTTTCGTAATGGAAATGTTCTTGACTTCCCTGGGCAAAGAGTATCATCGTATCTGCCACACGATATACGAATGCGAAAATGGCAAAGAAAGCTCTCAGTTAATAACTGTGGAAGAGCTCATAAGAACACTAAGCTGAGAAGCAGGCTATGTAACAGTGAGGACGTTAATGCCAAGAAGAAGAAGAGAAATTTGGTAACATTTGGCCAGCATTTGCACGGAATACAGCCACTATGCGGCGTCCAGACAGAAGATTGCGGACGGGTGGATCTTAATTAAATATTCCTCGAGCAGCTTCGCTCTTGGACGATTACTATTGAATGGCCTCGCCATTGCTGGCTGATGATAATTGGATGCGCCAGCTTTGACGCGGTAAATCGTATCGATCGATTTATTGTTTGTTGCGTACGGACGCGGTGGTGACGGAGGAAGTGCTGAGTGGTTTACAAGAGTAATGAGCAAATTGAGATCGATTGCGGTTGGTGAGACTAGATGACTTAATCTGGTGGAGATGTTAGGTCAATTAAAATTTTAGGAGCGAAGAAAAATACACTTTGCTTGAAACGATCTATCGCTAAAACCGGTTTTTACCAATTCATGAGCGAATGCATCGACCACATTTGCCAAAGTACTCAGGAGAAAAAATGATTGATATATCAATTTGAAGAAACAAATCTCAAGTTCCACTCAATATATCGATTTGAAAATAAATCTGTTTGTTCAAAACAAATGGATTTACCTATCAAATTTGTTCTACATGCTACACTATTGTAATGATATGACAAGCAATAAAACAGTATTTGTTGTGCCTTCGCCATGGTAGGACGGCTGAACATTTATCGTACTTATTTCTATCCAAAATCACAACGTATTAGAGGGTCCACCCGTGCACGATAAGTATCATAACACTCTTAAAAATAATGAAAATTACTGTGGACGTAATTCTGGTTATGACTGAATGACACATGATGTAAGTGATGGAACGACACAAAAATGTGTCCATGAAGATGTATTGAACAAAAAATGTAATTTTACATGCTAATGGACACGAAAACGATAGAACTGTGATCGATGTTTCCCGAATCAGACACTAACGTATTTTAAATTCAACACAAATTTACGTCATTCGGCTCGCTTCTTTTATGTGCATCCTAAAAGACGTAAATCACATGATTTTTTCGTAGTGTGTATGTATGTAATGCACAGTCCAGCAAATTTTTAGCTTCTGAAGGGAATGCCAGATTTGTCACAAATTTCAACGTCACATCGTGAGAAATTGCAATAACATCATGTAAATTTACGCTACATATCGTGCAATTTAGCATGGGCTCTGACCGATTACACCACAATTCGCATTAACGTACTTGATGTTGATGTAATTTTACAATACGTATCATGTAAATTTGCGACAAATCGGGCATTCCCATTATATGCATGATTTTAGGCTGAAATTTACATGGATTTTTCTTTCTGTGTTACTTAAACGTGTGATTTAATTTTGCAAAAAAAATGTTGATACAGTGCACGTTCAATTTTTTTGACGCTTATCAAATTCAATTCGTGGTCGTTACTACAATAAAGAGAGATTTAATTGAAAAACCGTTCGATTTTGGCAGCATGTAATTTTTAGATATCCCAGACAATCAGAATGTACGGATAACCAAATCACCTTTTGCGTTATGTGATGCTTATATGTGCAAAGTTTCACGTATAAGATGTCGCGAAAAGGCCTTATACGTACAAAAGTGGAGGCGATATACGTGCATATTTTATATTATGAAACATAACATGCAATGCGAGTGTGTAGATTTTCTTGCGAATTAGTATTTACTCTTATATGACTTAATTTATGATAACAAAGTTTATTTGACAGCTGCTACGAATTGATCTGACTTACTTTGAACAAGTATAAGGTACCGTGGGGTAAGTGGATACAGAAAAATCAACAGTCAGCTTCATTGTTATGTACAGCTAACGTGAATTCTTCTTTCTGGCATTACGTCCCCACTGGGACAGAGGCTGCTTCTCAGCTTAGGGTTCTTATGAGCACTTCCACAGTTCTTAACTGAGAGCTTACTGTGCCAATGACCATTTTGCATGCGTATATCGTGTGGCAGGTACGATGATACTCTATGCCCTGGGAAGTCGAGAAAATTTCCAACCCGAAAAGATCCTCGACCGGTGGGATTCGAACCCACGACCCTCAGCTTGGTCTTGCTGAATAGCTGCGCGTTTACCGCTACGGCTATCTGGGCCCAGCTAACGTGAATATGTAATGTAATGAAATTCAAATTTTTTTCTGTGGATATCAAATGAGGGACTAATATACTTCAAATCATCGATTATTTCGATTTTTCTGATTGTTATGTATTGAGTATGAGGGACTTCAAAATTTGCGCCATATGATCCACTTGCCCCACCATGGTGGGGTAAGTGGATCACCAATAGAAAAAATCTGTTCTCAAAACAAATGTGACGTTATTATGTATAGTAAGATGTATAGTAAGGATGGTATTACTCTTGTTTTTTTATTAGTGTTAGTAATGGTACATTTTAATACATTAAAATTAAAAAGTATCTTTATTTAATCAAAATATACTAAAAAATATATATACATTAGTAATTTGACCAAAAAAAAATTGTAACCATGATCTTCTGTTAATGAAGCAGAAGCGGTTGCCATTAGACCACCAATCCCGTCTTTACTTCTTCTTTATAATAACCAACCATCCTTATGGTGACATAAATATAATTATAATGAATTTGGGGCAAAATTGGGGTTAACTCTAAGCTCACAGTAAAAATCGCAATATTTAAACAAAACCATGAAAATATATAAAAAAAATCCAAACCTGACATACAAATGGAAAAAAAAACAGTACAGTGGAATATGAAAACATAAGATTTCCGATAGAATTTCAGACGCGTTTTATAGTATAGTAATGTCAGTATCTACCCTAATAGTAAGATTAAGAAAATGTATGGAGTGATTGTACCCCGTTTGGCATAAAGTCGTTTGGCATAAAGCCGTTTGGCATAAAGTCGTTTGGCATAATGGTCGTTTGGCATAATGGTCGTTTGGCATAATGGCCGTTTGGCATAATAGTCGTTTGGCATAATGATTGAGTAAGAATGAATATCGGCATTTACGAATCTTTCACCGAGATCAACACCACTGAGCCCATAGCAAATTTTTTTTGTAATTTCTCAATGAGCGTGGTGGTCGTTCAGAGATAATCCAAGCTATGAATGTCATAAATTGTAGTGACATTAGAGAGAATAACTAAATAAAACTCGTGACGGGTCTGGTGGCAGATCTTTTTGGAACAATAATTTCCTTCACATCCCAGAACATAAAGTATTGTTGAATTGTTGCGATATAGATAATTGAAAATAGTAAATTGGCAAAGAAAGTTCGCAGTTATTAATAAAGGGAATGCACATATTTCGCTGCAGATCAAGCTCTGTTCCAGTTTGTACGTAATACTTGATGAAAATTACTTGGTAGAAGAAGGAAACATTTATTTGCAAAATATTAAAAACTCTTATCCAGAGATCTATTATTACAGCATAATGCAAATATAGCCTATATAAAAGAGCAGATTTTTTTTCGTTTAAAATGTTTAAGGCTGTAACACTAAATATCTTCTCACAACATAACTCAAATGAACAACACATTCAATATAAATTTAAATTTTGAAAGTGTACATCAAAAACACTGGCTATTATCGAAAGGAGGGAAAATTTGTGATTGAAACAATATTTTTCCAGCATATCTTGAAAGTAGATCTCGTCTTTGCAAAAAAATATGTTGAATATTTACAGGTTTTAAAGTAATTATTATTCTAAAAGCACATCTTGCAAGAATTGCGAAATATATAAATGGTGAACATTTAGCTTGACTGAATAATGAAATTTAAAACAGTATAAATATAAAGAACGGCCTATTTTTAGAAGAAGACAAAATATATGATTAAATCAATAGAAGATTGGATGCCAAAAACTATTGCGGCATAATAAAACGAAAAGACATCAAAAATTGCGTTCAGAATCATAGCTCTTGTCCTACTTTTCCCCGAATGCCAGTTCCTAGAATGACTCGTTTCCCCGAAAAGTGATGCAGTTTGAATAGGTGCTATAATAGTCTTTAGTGGCTGGAAGGTGAACGAGCAAGAACGATAAGCAATCAAAAGAAGTAGGTATTCTGTCATTCTTGGCTATACACATGTAGGCAAACATATTGAGGACGGTAGAACTCGAAAGAACCACCAATTAAATAAAGAAGGGTGCATATCAGATGGCCAGTTCGTTCACCACCCTGAAATGTTTAAAGTTACGACAAGTATGAATGACACAAACTTTTCGGGGAAGTGGACTTTTTGTTGAAGCGGTATATTCTGGGAACTGGTATTCGGGATACTGGCGTTCGGGGTAACGACATTCGAGGAACCGACATTACGGGAAAAGTAGCACAACCCATCAAAGTAACTCCAGTAATCGATTTCTCTTTTCGCTGATAACTTGAGCAGATCAATGTCATCAATTGCTGCCATTTTGTCAGTTGGGAACAACGAAATCTTAAAAGATTGATTGACTCTTTATTAAGGGGAAATTCAGCCCGAGGCTGGTTCATCCCCGCTCTTAAAAGAACAGCCTATGTATAAAAGAAGGTAAAATTTGTTTCAATTTCAAATCAACAGTTTTCATGCCTATAATTTGGTTACATAACATTTGAAAGAAATCCAATGTTTGAAAGAAGGGTAAATTAGTGCTAAATATATCAAAATCTTCAGTGCAAAAAAATATTCCAATAGCGGAACTCAAAAGAAAAATTAATATTTTAAAGAAAGGTAATTTCTGCATAAATTATAAAATATTATTGACAATAACTTTTCTTATATGCTTTTGTTTATTCAAGAGCATATGATTGTTGAATAAAGTGACATTTTGTATCAATTATTGTCAATTATTGACTCCGCAACAAGCCTAATGTCATCAGAAAGATTCAAAAGAAACGTAAAAACGAATCTCATCTTAAGGAATTCTTGGTTTCAGACTTATTATGCCAAACGACTTTATGCCAAATGACCATTATGCCAAACGACTTTATGCAAAACGGCTTTATGCCAAATGACCTACCATCGTATGGAGTAACGAATACCTCCATCAGCTTACACCGCCTTCAACAATAAAAATCATTCTGAGACGAAGAGCACTTTAATTTGGCAGAAAGCTTTAGAAACCGTGTTGAATATGGATTTAAAATTTGAAATTATTAATTTAAAAAAAATAATTCCTTTAAATTATGCTATTCTTAAATCCTCGTGTTACCTTTTTACTTGGCAAACACTGATTCCAGAAGCTTGCATTTTGAAAACATTTTTTTAATCTTATTCCGCTATGGTAAGGGTTTTTAGGTTAACTTATAGCTTATAGGTTTTGCTGCACTCTTTTTAGGGTGCTGTTCGAAACCATTGTTATTTGGAGCTACATGGACTCATTTCGCTTATGACACATTCCAGCGTAACGCGACACCACGAAGAACTGACTTTAATTATCAAATGAGGCCTGTTCTCGGAAATATGCCGTGTGACCATGTAATTAAACAGGTGTTATATTTTGCATATTAAATATACCTTACTTGATGTTGTGACATCCATTTTGAAACTAAACACTGAATATATGGTAACTAAAAGCAACTTCGTAACGCGACATCATCGCTGAAATGCACTTTGTAAACATCACTCTATAATCGCTTATATCTGCACTGCTAAAGTTTTTAAAATCCTGGTTTTTTCTAGGCCATCCTTCAATATATTGATTCATACCAGAATATGGCATCAAACTGGAAGATGACATTGAATAATTGCAGAATCTCATTGATTCTATTTTATGAGCGTTACGTTTATTTTCCAACAAGGCTCTGCAAATTGTGTCGCGTCACGTAAAAAAAAACATTTTCTATTTTTATTGGCAAAATCGGTAATGTTGCTTTCATGTTCGGAAAATATGTTTATTGAGTATTGTTTATAGTTTAATGCTTTCGAAATTCTTCCTCATAGTGGAGTAATTTGATCCGGTACTGGCCAAAATTAATTGAAAATTTTTGTGAAGCATTTTGAGGATGTCGTGATTAGTAAAAGCGTACATGGCGCATGAGATCACCATAGAAATTTGTCTTAATTTATGCAATCATATTTAGAAGTTAATGTGCAGTATTTCGAGAACGTTTCCGGTATTTTCGGTTGGCGGTGCGAATAATCTTGAATTTTGACACATTGATTGAGCATGATCGTTAAATAAAAAATATGTAAACCTTTTAACGATTTACTTTGAAAACTTTTTCATGAAAAAAGTATGCTTTCGGTGAAGTCAACAAGCACACTTTTATGGTTGTCATTATCAGAACAAGCCGAAACTCAATAACACAGTGGGGCTAATGAATTGGATAGTTGGGAAAATTAATCAAACGTTTCAATAAAGTAGTTTCAGAATATTTTCTCAGAAACTATTAGAAGACCATACTAGTTGTACAGTGAAGTTATTTCACCTAGTTTTTGGGCAAAAGTTTTTAACTGTCCCTTTGAACTTTTTCGAAGATGATGTTTCCGACTACGTTGTCAAGGACATTTAGGACCTGTGTGGATTTTTAGAATTTATTAATGGTAGTCTGAAGGATACGTAATGTTGCCGCACAGTGGTGTAGTTGAACCTGAAATTAGGTCAATAATATTTCAATGTTTCCATATAATATTTTGAGGAACATGTTTTTGGAAAGTTGATGTTTAGGGTCCAAAATTAGTGATCACGAAATTCTGTCACACAGCAACCGTAAAATAACCCATTTCGCTGAACCCCTCACGATTTTGTGTGATGCATATCTGTGTTTTATTTTCTCTTTCTGTGCCAATATGACATCCGGAAAAAAAAATACTACGGGTGTCTAGGTTCATTTTTACAAATGACCATTTTTACGGTTGTTCCAGATCATCTCAAGGGCTTTATAGTGTCCATATATATCCATGAATAATCCAAATCTTTCGTTAAGTTTTATAAAATTATGAATGTTCGGAAAAGCCGCCGTGATCTAGGATGATTTTCAGGAAACGATAATTTTTACTGATCGTTCGGATTATGTGGATGCAGTTATTGTGATCACTCAGGCCTATGAACAATTCGAATAAACTTCTATAATCAGGAATTCAGATGAGTTAGCAAAAATCCGCAGCTGTCTTGGATTATTTTCATGAATTGACCATTTTCACGTTTGTTTCGGATCTTCCGCCGGAGAACCATTCAGTTTACCATCGGAGCTAAGTATTCCCCAACATGTGTGTGATTATTCCTTCATCAAACGGCACCTGTCTGACAAAATTTGGGTCACTAGCCATCGAGTACATTCAAAAACCAGAGCTATTTGATCAGCTTTTAGTGAAAGACAAGAAAATCCAGAGACATATTTACATCTCACAAAAACAAAAATTAGGCATTTTTCGTAACACCACAATAATGTGACTATTTAAAAAATACGTTTTCAAAAAATTAAAAACAATAATTCGTTTGAAACAATCAAACAGGACATTTTGATGTCCTGGCGTAGATGTGCGTGGAATGTATTTTTTGCGATTCTCTCTCTTCAAGGCACCCCAACCATATTAGCTTAGCTTAGCTTAGCTTAGCTTAGCTTAGACTGACTACACATATCAATGGTTGCTATTCCGTGATTGACCGAAGTCAGCGAAAATGCACAAAGAATCAACTAGAAGTTCGGCTGGGATTGGCCATAATCTTCTTCAGTGTGCATAATTCAGTGCCTCTATTTATACAGGGTCAATAACGGCGCCGGCCACGTCCTTGCAGTCAGGTGGGATTGGGGGGAAGGAATGTTAGTGTGTAACCTTTGCTATTTGGAGACCGTGTTTGCCTCTGCATCTCCACAAAGGTTACTGGGAGGGATGTTTGTTAATGGGGAGGATCGTTGGGTCATAGGATTCACTTTGATAAGCGATTAGACCATGATAAACAATGATTTGTGAGATATATACATGCTTATACGTAAATATAATATTTTCATTTGATATGAACAATTTCTATGTAGAGGAAAATTATGCCGACACTTGAGGTGACGAACCATTCAAAGTTTGTTGAACAAATACCTAAATGTAACATTCCTACAGCTGTCAGGACGAAAGCATGTGTTATTATATTTTACTCATTTGAAAAGAAACAAAAAACTCGATTGGTTGGGACATCATAGAACACTCTTATTCTTATGCCGACACTTACAGTGGCGAACCATCCAAAATTTGTTGAATAAAGTGAACCTTTCGCAAGTCTACACTTGTAGTGTCGAACCATTCAAAGTTTTTTTAATTACAAAAATAAAGGTATATAAGAGGTGTTCTGAAACAAAAAATGTTAAACATAAATAAATCATGAATCAGAGTTTGTGTCGACACTCACAGTGACGAACCATCCATAGTTTGTTGAAAAATCATATTTACATCCCACCATTGTAACGATTGAATGTGCAGTCATACATATTTTATAGATTAGAAATAGTAGCATGAAACGAGCTCACCAATTGATCCGTTATCCTTGACTGAGCAGCCACAATCCACTTTCGGCTTCACTCGTTTGCTCGGCTATAAAAAAGCACTCAGGAAAAAAAAATAAGCGCGCGACCCAAAAAGAATAAAAAAAAACTGTTCCGGCTTTCTTGACGCACTGCCCAGGAGCAAGCGTCAAAGTCGAAGGATCAAATAGAACTAACTCCTCTTCTAGGCACCCCAACCATATTTTCCATTAATTTCCTTTTCCATTAGATACAGTAAGGACCCGATTCTGTCAGCCCCTCGATGAATTTTAGGCTGACAAAATGGGGAACCTGACAAAATCGGGTCATTTTATTTTGTTCCTGTTTTTCAAATTTCGACGTGTTACATGGTTACATGGACTTTTGAAAGGGCGATGGACATGGGCGTAGCCAGTTTTTTTATCAGGGGCTCCCCCTCCCTTATATTGGTTATATCGATTTTTAACACTTAATAAAAGATATTGCCATTGCCCCCTCTGGCTACGCCCATGCGTGCATGACATCAAACATCATCATCAATTTAATTGTAAACGTGGTAGAACATGACGATAACAATTTTTTGACAAATTTAAAATAGGCTGACAAAATCGGGTCAAAAAACTGACAAAATCGGGGGTAGGCAAAATCGGGGGCAGACAAAATCGGGGGCTGACAAAATCGGGTCAGTACTGTATATGATGATGTAGGTTTCAATAACTGGCAACACTGTTGAAATTAGTTGATTGTTTTTTGTACGTGGATTTTAATTACGATTTTGATCGTGTAATACGCATATTATCAGTTTCGGTTTATATACGTTGTATTCGACTATATCGTGAAATCAATTGCATACTGGAGTTTTAGTCGAAATAGCCCTCATCGTACTGTTTTTGCTGACCATTACCCGACCAAATTGGACATTTTTGGCGCCATCCAACCGTTAGCACCAGCCACATCTGTTTAGAATTCGACGTCGTTGTGGTTCAACGTAGCGAACGAAACTGGTTCTGCTTTCCTTGCTTACGAAACTAAGGATAAAAACGAAGATGGAGAAAAAACATTGCGTAGAGTGCCACCTCGAAATCAACGATTTGGAGCCCGTACGTTGTGGTTTATGTGAATCTCCTTTCCACATTAGCCAAAATTGTTGTGGCTTCAACCTTCGGTCATGCAAAGATGTTTTTGCTCAAGGCAAGGCCGTGTTTGTCTGCACAAAATGCAGGGATGAGCTAAACGGCAGAAGCATTCGTGCGTACATTGCCGATCAAGCCCATCGCAATGTATCTCCAACCGCAAGTGCAGATAATATCAATACACAGATACAGCAGTTGTCTGGTATTGTTGCGGAGCTAAGCAGGAAAGTAGATAACATTGCGAACATCTCTACACCTAAAATTCCTGTTGTCCGTGAAATGAGAACGCCCGTTTGGCCGGGGTTAGGCATGAAACGCCGCCGTGGGGAAAACGGCCAATCATTGGCTCCTGCTGCTGATCGAGGCACTGGCGCCATGAACTTCAGTGATCTATCCATTCCCTTTATCACACCTGCCGCTTCACCTCCTAAGTTCTGGCTGTATCTCTCGGGATTTCAAGCAAAAATCAGTGACGATGACGTGTAAAAGATTGTTGCGCGATGTCTGTATTTGAGAGATCCATTTGAGGTCATCCGTCTAGTACCGAAAGGTGCAGATACCAAGAACATGAGTTTCATCTCGTTCAAAATCGGCCTTGAACTAGCTCTCAAACAGCAAGCCCTCGATGCAGCACGTTGGCCTACCGGCTTGATGTTCAGAGAATTTGTGGATTATTCAAAAAACAGACGTCCACTATCCTTCGCCCGCGAGCCGCCAGCAGTTACCCCTACTCAGGGGGCCCCTACCCCTACCAACGGGGAATCCAGAAACTATTGTTTGAACACACCGCGATGCAAGGGCTCTCACCAGAGGCGAGTATTTTGATATTTTTACGACTTCCCCTGCATTAAATCAATGTACATTGCAGCGAATCCCTGACCACGACTCCGATATTATGGTTTATTACCAAAATGTACGAGGATTGCGGACGAAGATTGACGATGTTTTTCTGGCTGCCCATGACTGCGAATTTGATGTGGTAATATTCACGGAAACTGGACTAGACGACTGCATCACCTCGTTGCAACTGTTTGGAACGACTTACAACGTTTTTCGCTGCGATCGTTGCCCTCGGAATAGCAATAAATCTCGGTTTAGTAGCGTTTTGATTGCTGTGGCTGAGCAGTACACTAGCTGTAAAATCGATACAACGAGTGCACAGAATTTGGAACAAATTTCTGTCTCGACGAATATAAAAGGCAAAAAGTTATCCTTATGCGCTGTTTACATCCCACCTGATCGTAGCCAGGATCTGAGCGTCATCAACGAGCATATCGCATCCGTGCAAGAATTGTGCAAAAACTGTTTGGCAAACGAAACTGTGCTCATTTGTGGTGATTTCAATCAACCACGCATGCGCTGGGTTGACACGGGAATAATTTGTGGTGGTTCACTGTTGCCACCGACTAGCCATACATTGTTGGACGGCATGAAATTCCTTGGTTTAGGACAACGCAATCTCGAGACCAATTTGCTCGGTCGTACACTTGACCTTGTTTTTTGTCCGTTGGAATGTGAAGCTACAGTCGGTGGTTGTTCGATGCCAATGCTGCCAGTGGATTCTCATCATCCGCCGCTTGCCATTTCTCTTCACACAGATGTTGATGAAGCCCTCTCGTCTACGGTTGGTGACAGAATAGCGGTTCGCCCACTTAATTATCGATTGATAGATTTTCCTGGTCATCTCATCAATATTGACTGGACATCATTGTTTGCATCGAAGGAAGTTGACGATATGGCGGAATGTTTTTGTGGCGAAATCAATCGGTGGCTTGAAATGAATGTACCCCGTGTAAGACCATCCTTCACTCCAGCATGGAGCTCTTCACGGCTTCGCCAGTTGAAACGGGAACGAAACGCATGTCAACGTAAACTGCAACAGCGGCGAACCAATGCCAATGCTCGTATCTTCCATCGCGCTGTTAATGCATATCGTCATCTAAATGCTAGCCTATACAAATCGTATGTGCTCAGAATGCAATCCAGTCTACGCAGCAATCCCCGAGGTTTTTGGAATTTCGTTAATTCAAAACGGAAAACGTCATCGATACCATCAAACGTATATTTTGGTAATGCGACCGCTTCGTCGTCTTTGGAGTCTTGCGAGCTATTTGCGAGGCATTTTGCAAGCGTTTTTTCGAGCCATGTCACTTCGCAACAAGAGGCGGAGAATGTAGCGTCAAACGTACCCTGTGATTTGGTTGATTTCGGTATTTTCGTCATCACTCCGGAAATGGTCGTAAAAGCGGCAAAGAAATTAAAGAGTACTTTTTCTCCTGGACTTGACGGATTGCCTGCAGTTGTCATTCGCCGTTGCATCACTGTTTTGACAAGACCGTTGAGTGATATTTTTAATCGATCGTTTGAACAAGCTAAGTTTCCAGACATATGGAAGCAATCATTTATGTGTTCCATCTTCAAGAATGGTGATCGACGAAACGTAGTAAACTAACGTGGCATAACCAGTTTGTCAGCTTCTTCGAAGGTGTTTGAGATAATCGTTAGCGGCGCAATGTTGGAACGCACCAAGAACTATATCTCCTTTGACCAGCATGGGTTTATGCCAGGGAGATCCGTCAAAACGAACTTGCTGAGCTTCACATCCAAATGCATAGCTAGCATGGAAGCAAGAGCGCAAATGGATGTAATATATACGGATCTCAAAGCTGCGTTCGACAAAATTGATCATACTATCCTTCTATGCAAGTCATCTCGTCTCGGCTTTTCGTCGCAACTGGTATGCTGGTTGAACTCATATCTTTTTGGGAGAGTTCTACGAGTGAAACTTGATAACGCCGTGTCGACACCGTTCTCGAATAAATCGGGTGTTCCGCAAGGAAGTAATTTGGGACCGCTACTTTTCGCACTATTTTTCAATGACGTTGCACTGTTTTTTGAAGATGGCAGCAAGCTAGTTTATGCGGACGATTTCAAATTGTTCCTCGAGGTACGATCTATCGATGACTGTTTGCAACTGCAAAGTCAACTGCAAGTGTTTGTTGCATGGTGTACGAAAAACAAACTCGTCATCAGTGTTGCAAAATGCTACGTAATCACGTTCCATCGTACGCAACGTCCTATTGTATTTGACTACAATATTGGCGGAACTATTCTGACAAGAGTCAGTGAAGTGCACGATTTGGGCGTCCAGTTGGATGCGAAACTCATGTTTGACTGCCAACAATCGATGGTAATCTCTAAAGCTACGCAACGGTTGGGATTCATCTTTAAGATAGCCAAGGACTTCAATGATCCACATTGCCTAAAGGCATTATATTGTTCACTCGTCCGTCCGATTCTCGAGAATGCTTCGGTGGTATGGTGTCCGCATCAGGTCTCATGGTGTTTGAGAATCGAACGAGTGCAGAAACGTTTTGTCCGCATGGCGTTACGGAATTTACCGTGGCGAGATCCAGTTAACCTGCCACCATATCCGGAGAGGTGTCAATTGTTAGGATTGGACACGTTGCAACGTTGACGGAAAATTCAACAAGCGTTGATAATTGCAAAACTCATCAATGGAGAAATTGATTCCCCAGAGCTGCGTGGAATGCTCAACTTCCGTGTCCCGAGCAGATCGCTGCGGAATACAACCCTGCTCGAACAAAGATTTCACAGAACCCTGTTTGGTTACAATGAACCGATGGCAGCATGTATTCGAACGTTTAGCATGGTGGAAGATCTATTCGATTTCGATGAGAATATTGATAAATTTGCTGGAAAAATCAACCGCTCAAGACTCTTTTGACTCTTTGTAATAGTTTATTTTATTATTTGACATGTTTTGTGATGAGATGTATTGTGATATGATGTCCAATTGTGTTTGTATTTAATTTTGTAAGTTTAACCAGTTAAGTTTATGTAGACTTTAAAGTCCGATAAACAGAATACCTAATAAATAAATAAATAAATAAATATGGTGATAGTATAATTCTACAAATAAGCGGGAACATGCCTCTGGAGCTGGCCTTCTCGTTCCCGCTTCAATTTAAATTTTAGATTGCTAAACAAATAAGAAATCACACTATTTACTTGAAATAATCTATTGGTAAAGTCAGATTTCATCAAACCTTGTGCAAGTGTTTCGACACCATTAGCCGAGGTACACAGGATAAAAATTGATTACCCCATTATCCCCGACGCCTCAACAGATTTTTATGACTTTCCAGTAACCCGTCTGGTGAACGAGAACGCCCTAGCGATGGTTTCAAGTAATAATTTATAGCATGCTTTCACTCCTTCTCGCCACGGCATATTCCTGGGAAAAAGAGACTCGTTTCCACACAAGACCAGTTTTGACTTCAAAGGATGTCAAAGTCAATTTCTGGAACTGTTGGCGGGGAGCGATTTCGGTATGTTAAAGCTCCGGTATTCGTGATTGATTTATAGACTTCGGGTAGCGTTCCAACTTCTCCTGTATATCGTCACCCATCTTCAATGCGGGAAAATGGAATCACACGCACATGTGGCTAAACGGGAACTGGTTCCCATACAAATAGGCCAGGTTATTTTGCCCGCAGCAGCAGGCACACAAATTAGAGACAGTGCCCATATCTGTCCCTGTCCGGAGGCGATTTCAACGCCTCGTTCTATTCATTTCGCACGGTTCTTGGCCAAGGCGCAACCGGCAGCATTCCGACACGCATCATTGCCGTGACTTAATTAGGAAATTATCTCTACCTGGGACGGATGGGCTCCGATGGTACGTCCTAGGGCAGGGGTTCTCTATCTCGTTTGAAAGGAGGTCCCATCCGGAAAAGACTGAAGAGAAATCGATCATGTTACGTTCGCCTTAACTCTAGCTCATGCTTGAATTAATTGCACAAAGCTTCACAATGTAAGTTGAGAACCCCTGCTCCTGTACAAGCATTGAAGAGATTAGCTCCCGGGTAGTAAAGTCACTAGACGTAGAAACGCAATATCCTTTTTATTCTTCCGCCCGATGCTCGATAGCATGAACTGGGCCCGAGGCGTTAACTGAAAGCATGCCACCGCCGCCGCACGCCTTAGGTCACCACCCAGCACGGCAAGTGTGAAGGAGGCCCGTCTTTGTGCCGACTGTCGCTTCCGGTGATTCACCAGATATGATCTCTGGTGCCATTGTGCGTATTTGCCTCGGAGGGACACCAGTGACAGTAAGCATTTACTACATAAATTTCTAATTAGCAATAGTTGCGCGCGATACGCACCCCGATGCGGAGGATCAACTGTAATGAGAATTTTATCTAAATCACTGCTGGAGTCAATCTCTACAATGGCTTCGGTGCTTCTGGTGTGGTACTAACGATTCTGCCTATCCGCACATGGATGAGTAAAACCCAGACGGAATTGACAAACTACGTGGTACATGCCACCATCGGGTCGCTGTCAATCATCATATCTGAGCTCGGAATCCATGGAACTGGATGGGAGGGGTGCTTACAATACGCAGTGAAAGTTTAGATTGTTTAAACTGTGGAAATGGTGGTTTGCTGACGCATAGGTTAATGATGATGGAATCATGCAGTTTGCAGATTGAAAGTTATAATAATAGATCGGAGATGTATAAGGCAGATGTTTTAAGGAGAAAAATAACACGAATTCAAATAAAAGCTGCCTATGTTGAATCATTGGACAGAGTTTTTTTCGCTGATTTCGTGGTCGAAATAGATTAGCTCCGAAATCGTCATTTTTATCAACAAATTTCGTTATATCATGAATGTGCCACCAATTTTGCAAGAAATATTCTTGATGGATTACCTAATCCTTCCAAAAATAATCAGAACAACAAAAATCACATCCATCCTCTTAATGCTATTGCAACACTTCAGAACAAAATCGTTCAAACCACAAAAAAATGATTTTCAAAGCCACATAAATCCATCCGTTGACAAATAACTCAATTTTCGCCGAAATCGTTTCCTCCAATTATCTGAGTACCCGCTCAGTGACAGTCGACCGGGCGAAAGTTCTTCATCTCATCGTCTGGTTCAATCCACACGATGGCAATAAAAAAGAAGTATTCCAACATAATATTAATTCTCTGCTGCGTCATTCTGAAGGCAATTTATAACCGATTAGCATGATTTACTCGCCGACCGACGAGGACCCGTTGCCAGACACTGCTGCTGTGCTGTAGAGCGATTTGGAAAGTCAGACACAGAGGCCGGCAGGATCTACCGAAAAAGATGGCTTCATCACTCTCCGAAACTGGATGGAAATCTGCACTCAGTGAGTGACAAAGCGGGACAGGTTGAAGAAATTGAAAAGTTTCGCTCGTCCTTGGCATCCCGAGTAAAATATTACGACTTATTTATTAGTTGACCTTATCCAAACACCATTAAACCTATGGTGTACAAAAGAATCTATAATTTATTTATTATGTTATCTACTGTTTTTCAGACAATTTTATTTTTGGTTGGAAATGCAATTAAGCAACAATTTTACCTTATCATTAGCAAAGCTGGAATAATAACTTCGAGGATTGCTCATCTGTAATGGTCTTATAAATTCCAAGACGTCATTTCAATCTTTCTTGAAAACAAAAAACAAGTAAACACATTTTGTATTGAAATTACACTTATAAGCCATTTTTTTAAATTTTCCATTGTAATCTAAATGTGTAAAAATGTTTTGAAAACATCAAAAATTGTTGTAGATATTTCCGGTTAATGCGGTCATCTACAAACGTTTATAAGTTATTCAAAATTTTTATGACAACGTATAATATATCAAAATAAAAGTTTATGAACACACAATTAAAAAAAAATATTGCTTTGCACAAAAGATTTCTTGGAAACCATCTTTTAAATTTACAGTAAATTCCATTGTTTTGGTTTGAAGTTAGCATGAAAAAAAAACAAAATTTTATTGTAAAGATATATGACGACCCCTATTTGTTATTAAAAAAATCATTTAAATTTAATGCAATTGTACAAAACAACATAGATTGGGAATGAATTGTAAAATTCAAGTTCCGCTTTATTGTTGAACTGTTGGATTATATGGCATTTTGACAATAAAATATATTGCATTTGAATAACTTTTTTCATCGGGCAAACAGTTCGCCATCAGGTGCCCTGATCAGTGAATACGCCGAAGAAAAATATCGTGCGCGAATAATTCAAAAGTTTACAGGGGGAAAAATTTAACGCACCCCAAGTGGACCGGCAATCGGTTTATAGTTCCCGGTGGGTTCATTAGACTTATGTCTTGGCGAGTGGCCTAGATTCTAGAGCACGGCACGAAACAGACGTAATTTTTTTGCGGAAAACTTTCGCTTCGTCAAGGTTTGCGGACACGGGTGTAGCCGAGGTGCAGAAGATGGCGTTTATTCTTGATTTTATCAGAGAATTTCCCAACAAGGCTGATTGGGCACGTCAGGAGTTAATCATCAATATTAACTTCCTTTTCCCGATCAGTCTAGATAGCCGCGTAGTGTCGGTAGCGGTTGTTTCAATTGGCTAAGAATTGACACTACGGACTGCCTGTTCCGATGGTAAAAGTCCACCTAACAGGTGACCCCTAATTCATGCGGCTTTAAGCTTACCGTGCCTAAGAATGAATGTTTAGGGGGGTCTCAATAAAACCTAACCGCAAACGGAGCCTGTGGAGTACCAGGGCGCCCTCTACAGTATTATGCCCTTCCTGTGCTACCCGGAGCAATGGTGCAGGTGACCTTGTGTTTCTCCGAGATAATCGGCTGCCCTTCTTCAGTCTCAAGCCTGAGGCTAAATAAGGGTGGGATTATTAATACGTTGTAATTTAGTATAAATTTTCACCTCGATGGTTTCGCATTATGCGTTTTACACAGTGTAGTCTGTGCTTTTCGCCTTTGGCGACTTTTAAGAGATACCGATCTGGTTTTTTCGCTGCTGGTCTTTTTCGTTCAGAAATTGCGAAAAGCTTAATCCTGCTTAGTTTGGGTAGTGGCTACGGTTAGGATAGCTTAGTTAGACCAATCTTCAGCATAAAATATCAGCAACGATCAATCTTTGTAGACTCATGCAAATGGTACAGTTCAAATGGCGCAAACCCCATACTTTTGTGTACTTTTATCTAGGTAACCTTGTGGACCCAGTTTTTGTTACTTTCATAAACATGAAATGGCTAACTCGCGTGCTATACCTCGTGCATGCGTCCTCGTAAATAGCGCTATCGTTGCTACACTCAATTCTGAGTTAACAACCAGGGAATGTATGTGCTGTCACAATTGATATTTCTGTTGGTGACCTCAATAGGAAATACGTCTTTCGTTGTGTGGTGTATTTACCACATGATGAACCATCCCCAATGGATGATTTCAAACGAGTTGTCGTTCACTGCCTATGAAAAGGCCTTCTGCTGATTTGTGGGTAGTGATGCTGATACTCATCACATCATCTGGATCAGCTCAGATATCAATTTGAGAAGCTCCAGTCTGATGGAATGCTTAAGTAGTTCAAATCTTGGATTACTTATTTTAGGGAATCGCCCAACCTTCATGGTGTCTGCTAGAGAAGAAGTGTTAGACATAATGCTCTGCTTGAACAGAATCAGTCACGAGTTGACGAATTGGCATGTATCAGGTGATGAATCATTATCTGATCATCGCTACATCTCTATATGAACATACACTCCACAAACTGGGAATTGGTTGTGACCAAATTCTATGAATTCTCTCCATCCATTGGAAATCCTAGTGATTTGAATGTTTCCACTTCCGGTGAATTGGGACACAATTGTCCTTGCTTCGAGTGAATTCCACAATTGCTTGTCACTTTGTTCCTCACAACTCCCTTCGCGTGACGAGTTGTCGTTTGGCTATTTGTAAAGGAATATGTCAGATAGTCAGGCTGCTTTTGAAAGCTCTTGCTTAGGCCAACTCAAGGTCTAAGCTTGTTATCGCACGTCGAACTCAATTTGAGGAACTGAATTCAGTGAACTCTGTAAAACTTATATGGGTCCTTGCTATTCTCCCATTGCTGGGAATGAATTGGCTTATGAATTAGCTCGCAATGGAGCATCGCATGACTTCATTGGCCCTCAGGCAGCTATTCCAATTTCGAAGTGCTGGGTGAAGCTTCAGAAATTCTTGGGCGGCAACTCAGTCCCAGCAATATTGAAATAGTTTTGAGTCATGTCGTAAAAAAAAATGTACATTACTGAGCCATCCCAAAGGTGGCTAAGTATTTAACAAATCTGTCAAAGCAGAATTGCAGTCTCTTGGTAACAATCTTGACTAGTCACTGCCGACTCAACTATCACATGGCAAATATTCAGTGTGTTGATACATTTGTGTGTGATAGTTGTGATTCCGATTATGAAACTTCTTCTCACGTGATATGTAACTATCCAATCTTCGCGTTATTGCGATTCCAATTACTTGGTTCACACTTATTAAGTGAAACTGATTTCAGAAACCTGAATCTTCAGGACATTCTGTTATTCTTAACCCGCTGTGGTAATGAGCTATAGGCTCTCTTTACGCTCATGCGTTTTGCAGTGTCCTTTTTAGGGCGCTGTTCGAACCCATTGTGGTATGGAGCTACATGCTCTCAATTCGCTTATGCGATTTTCCCTCTTCATGGGACCCCACTCCTATTTCTTCCCATCTTTCCCTCCCCTATCAGCTAAATAAAAAAATCGCCTAAAATATTTCTTTAAACATGCTTAAATCTTTCAGAAAACAAAATACAGTATATAGTCATGAGCTGGGAGTACTTGTATTAAAAATATAAAATTTGCAACATTTGCATTTTCGAATGAAGTATTTGAGAAATATTCAAAAATATTATCAATGTTACCCCGGATTACGGTATCTCTCATAAATCCCTCTTTGTAACAATCATGAGCAGCAACACATAATAATATAATGGAGAATAACAGTGCATGATGAAACTCATCAAAGCAATCTCCAAATTTGGGGGACACTATTGTTATCGGATGTTCGAGGATTGTTTATCATGCCAGTAAAATAAAATACCTACCCCCAATGGTAAATAAGTGAGAAAAATGGGTTTTATTATCACTCTCTCTTTGGGGCTCTTCTTCGCTGCTGCTATTTATCGAGCTTGTTACAACTTGCGAAACTATGCCGATTATGGACCGATGAAAGTGGTTTGTTGTATTCGCTTGCTTTGATCGTGTTTCTGAATCAAATGAGAACAAATTATGCAATGCTTGTTGTTGCTTGGGAAGTTTGTAAAGATTCCTTCATTTGCCACCTTCGGGAAATCTTCTACATATTGTTTTGTGAAATTTCTTCGTGCCAACTCTGATATTTGTTTCGGTATATTGCTTTTAATGACTCCATGAAATCCGTCAAAATCTATTTCCCTCATTTTTTCTGATGATCCATGGTGAAATGCATCCAAAAAGTTTGTTCAGAAAAAAACTCTGAGAGCTTTCAGTTTTGTATCAGATTTTCTCTGATATTTCTCTCGGGATTTTGCTTTTATTGACTCCATAGAATCTTTTAAAAATCCATTTCCTTAAAAAAATCACTGAAAATACTTTGTGAAACCTGAATGGTGATCGATCAAAAAGTTTGTTCGGAAAACCTCTGAGAATTCCTCCAAGAAATCCTTTAGAAATCTAATTTCCCTTCTAGATTCAATAGGTACAGATTTTAAACTTAACCAGAGATTTTACTGAGAACATCTCCAAGCATTTTTTTTATTTTCTTTGAGTAGTTTTAAATTATTATCCTAGCAAATTCTCCATGAATGCTGATTAGGCTTCTTCTAGGAAATTTGCGAAGTTTGTCAAAAAAGAACTTTGCATAGGATTTTTTTCAAGCATTGGTTCTCAAATTTTAATAGAAATTCCACAAGGCATTTCTCTGGAATTCTATCAGAGATGTTTTTCAAAAGTTTTATTTTTTAATTCTTCCTGGTGTTATATAAAAGATTTCCAAAAAGTTCCCTAAGAATTCGTGTAAAGTAATGTTTTGACATCCTCCAGGTATTCTAACAAAGTTCTTCTACAATTCTACAGCATCCCTCAAATATTTTTTCCCATCATCCTCCAAACAATGGAATTCTTTCAAAGATGCATGAGAAAATAGTTCAAAGATTTTTCAAGGACTTTTACCAATGCCATGTAACATCTTTGATTACACTACCGCCGTGCGGGGTGACATTGGGCCTAGGGAGTGACTGTGGGTGTCAAAAAAGTAATCCATGACCATCCAGTGGCTATTTATAACGTATTCTTGAAACTTGTTTGCTGCAAAATTTGTTCCCGTAAGTCATCCTAATGGCCCAATGCCACTGTGCACGACGGTACCGAAAACTTATTTGCAAAATTGAAAGGGATTTTTTCAAGATACTATAACTTTAATTCTATAAGTTTATTCTAAGAATAAAATCCTCGATGAATCCATGGAGGATATCCTGATTCAACTGCTGACGTATTTTCAGAAGTTATTCCTGAAGAAACTGCTAGATGGATTTTCTGGAATTCTTAAGAAAATTTATGACGAATTCCATCCAAAATGAGCTGAAATCATTGGAAATCGTGCCAGACAGTGTGCAAATTGGAGCAAATTTTGCGCATGCTTTCAGTATGGTAGAATAAGTATTTGTCATAGAAAAATCTTTAATTTGAACTCTAGAATATCTTTTGAAAAGGCCTATGAGTTTTGCATTCGTTAAATTATAACTCAGAAACCGTGGATTTCAGAGATAAACATTCTTTGAAGAATTTGTATTGAACGGTTTGGGCTACATACAAAAAATATGTACTGAAAAAATATTTAACTTTTTATCAAGAAAAACAAGTAAAAAAAATTACACAAAAACCATTTAAATATTTTTTAAATTTCACCATATAATATTTGATAGGAAACACATGATGGAGACTGTTGCGAGAGCAGCGAGGAACTAGATTCAAATACAATAAATTTATTCGGCGTGATTGATAAATTATAAAACTCCTACAAAAAAAGGCAATCATTATCTAGACCAGCGATTCCCAAAGCGGGCGAATTCGCCCCCCTGGGGGCGATTTTCGGGTTCAGGGGGACAAAAATTTGTAACCCTGAAATTGGGGGGCGAAAACGCATAGAAAGGGGCGAAAGTACTAGTAATAAAGTTAAAGAATCATGTAAATTATAGTAGACCCAACTATGTTAACTCTATTTGTTTGCACTTTTAAGTATATTCATATTTGAATTATGGTAGAAAAAACTTAATAAATGTCAAAAACAAAATGTTTGTATTTTTGAAACATGAATCAGATGCTGAGATGTTTTCAAAAGATATTGTAGATTTGAATAGTTTTAGTCACACATATCATTGAAAGTATTTTTGAAGTGAGACATTTACTTAAAATTAGTCAACTAATGTTTTCATTTGTGGAATCTGTTTCTTCACAAAACAAGTTCATTTTGGAATTGTCTTGTCATTTATCATGATACCAACGTTATTAATACTTTTGTCAAATTTTACTGACAAAAATCGGGTGCTATGGATTAAATCACTTATTGCAAAAAAACGTTAAATTTTTAATGGGGCTGAAATTTTTTTATGTCACGCACCATTCAACTCTTTCAAAAAGTCGCAAATTATGAAATGGAGAAAAAAATGAATTATGTTCTTGACTCTCATAAAATATTGAAAGTTTTTAAGTTATCAAGCCCGGTAAAAAGACGATCGAAAATGAAGCAAATCATAACGCTTTTTTATCATGACTTAGTTCCACAGAACTAAAAATAAAAGCTCGTTGAATAAGCTTATTGCATTCAATTTTTTAGTTTCTTTTTTTTTGTAACACGTTGCAAAAATCTGTAATGTGATTGATGTGCGGATACGTTTCGTTACGGGACAATTTTATTTAGTGGTTTTCCTAATCTTACTGAACAAATATTGTAGTATTGTTTGTGAAGCTGTAAGATCAATGGACAATTCGTTGAAAAATGACATCAACTTAATTTTGACGAAAATGTATCGGACTGATTTGCGATTTACGGCCAAATTACTATTTACAATAGTTAACCTGATAATTCGACAAATTTCGAAAATTTTACTCAAAATGGCGTTTTATACATATATTCATTAAGGGGGGCGATTCTGAAATATGTTGGGCTCAAGGGGGCGAAAGTCAAAAAAGTTTGGAAAACACTGATCTAGACTTTTCACACACAGTTCGACTTACTTTTAGTGATCTAGCCTCGGAATATTCCTTCGCAAAAGTGCTCCTTTTCGCGACGATTGTGAACCCCTGTTGCATATATTGATAGGGTTCTAGTATTAACTCTCAAACTATTGTTTTCTTCACGCTTACCTCTGATTCGCATTTGCTCGGTTTACGTGTTCGACAGCTACGGAATGCTTACCGACCAGATTTCCCTGTTTTTCACCTAATCATAGATTTAAAGAGCAACTACAGTCGCCTCTCCACATCTCGATATCGAAGGGACCATCGAGATAGGGAGAGATCGAGACAAAGAACAAATTTTTGATGAATACTAGATTGAAAAACACTCCGTTGCCAAGAAAGTAATACACAAACAGACGTCATTTTGCGCTCCTAATTTGTTTTGAATCCCAAAACATTGGTCTAGTAACCTTCGATATTGGTCATATCGACATACGGAGAGAAAATTGAGAACAAACAATCAACAGAAACACATCGAGATATGGAGATATCGAGATAAGGAGGATATCGAGATATGGAGAGTGAAAATGTATGCAGACTGAAGGGACTTATGAAATCATCGACATAGGGAGAGATATCGAGATGTAGAACATCGAGATGTGGAGAGCCGACTGTATAAGCTTATGATTTCCTCCAAACACACTTCCATACATCGCACCTGGTTCAATACAAATTCACGCTAAACAAACTCAATCGGTGCTTTAGAGCACTTTGAACTAGTATTGCACTGCAGGTAGATAATTCTAAATTATTTTGGTTATAATTATTGTTAAATAATTAATTTAGGGCACGTAATTCAACTACTTTTTCTTCAACTTGTATGTAAACTTGTTGCTATTTGGTGGAATGATGTCGTTTTTTCATTTCTTATCATTATTATTCACGTTTCTGCAATCCCCTGGTTGGCATCGGATGTGGTGCATGTCAAAATTAAGTCATGTGGGGATATCGAATAACTCTTCATCGACGAGGCGCTACCAACAGAGACTTTTTTTATTATTATCTTTCTTAGAAAAAAAAAATATTTCGATTTGAAAAAATCGTTTTCTCTTTTTGTATGAATACTTTTTGATGTACAAACAAAATCTTGAAATTATTCTAAACCTTAATGTTTACCTTTTTTTCTAGAGCACTTTGACGGGGTTGTAACTTTGTTGTTAGTGGTGCACTGGAAAATAACGGGTCGGTTTGTGAAATATTTTCACACTTTTGTGAGTTTTCACATTTTTTTTTTATTTGCGCAACGATTTTTTTAGTTAACTTGAATAATAGTTTTGTAGAATAATTTTCATGAAAATAGAACGTTATCTGTAACCCCATGTCAAATCGCTGTAACTTTGCGAAATACAAATGGATTTTCGATTTCATGCAGTTTATTGGGTTTCACAAAAAAATAAAAAAAATAAAAAGGGGGCTGGTTTATCACATAGAAGGGTTATTGTAAAAAAAAGTAAAAATCAGCGAATTTTTGAAACTGGTTTCGTTTATATCTCAGGAACAGTTATACATAAAATAATACTTTCTTTGATGAAGATTTGCATCAGAAAAAGGACTAACGCAATACACATTGGTTAGTTGGGAATTTCACCGCATGATGGAGCTAGCTTAGAAAATGTTACTATATAGAGTTCATATATTTGTTACGACGTTCTATATCTCAATATACTGAGTATTTAGAAGAATAATTACTTCAGCAAAGTTGCTTATTGCATCAAGGACTACAAGCTACATGTCTGCCTAACTCAAAAAACTGCCACTAGGAGGCGCTGGTGAGCATCAAATATTCCAAACTTGTATATCTCAAGTTTGAGTAATGTTAGAAGACTTGTATCTTTGGCTCATTTGTTCGACGACTACGAAATGCTTTTTATGTTGGTTCCATATGTTGCCATCAGGAGGAGCCAGTGAACATTAAAATTTAAAACTCATATATTTCAGGATAAAAATCAAATAGCAGGGTGTGTTTTCAGTAAAGTTGCCAGTTAAGCCAAGAGCAATGACTAACATACTTGATTAGTGTTAAATAGTGTTACTAGTTGGCATTCATGAGCAACAATTATTTAAAACCCACATCCCTCAAGATTCTTAACTTAATTTTGAAGATTGGCGCTTTAGGAAAAGTTGTAGATTACTACGCCATTTTTGAATTAAATCGAGTTCATATGTGGTTACGAAAATATGGTAAAGCAAACGAATACCAAAGGTTTTCAAAACCGGAAATACTAAATTCAATGGTTCTCAACTGAGAAGTAACGAACAACAATACCTAGAATCAAGTTATCAGCATTTCAATATACAAGGTTTTGAAATATTCAACTCACGATGTCAGTTATCAAAAGACGAACTATTCAGACATGTATCGCAAAGGCTGCCTATAAAACAACTTTTTATATTAACTTTACTGACAATATTAACCGTCTTATTGATCTGCATCGGCAGATATAAGAGTTTCAAATTTTCATAGCTCTCTGGCTCCACTCCTTTGTTAGGTTTAGGACTATCGAAAAAGGCGTAATATAAACAAGCCCTGAACCTTACAAACAGTTTTGCTGAAAACATTGGCTTAAAAGCTGTTTTGCATTGCGAGATATGAGTAGAAAATATTTGTAGCTCACTGGTGCCTCTTAGTTGTAGAATGTTGAACTAAGCATATATTTAGTGTATAGCCTTTAGAGTAATGAACAACTTTTCCAAAGACAAATCATCAGAATTCAGAACCATCGTAAGATCAACTTACAGCACGTCATAGCCGCTTAGGGGATCAGAAAACCATGTTTTTTCCAGCTAGCATCATCATGCGGTGAAATTCCAAACTAATCAATGCGTAATTTAGTATCCCTTTCCCTGTTGCAAATTTTTACCGAAGAAAGTTTCATTTAATACAGAACTTTGTAGCAGGTATATCCGAACAAACAAAAATCCCAAATCATCTTAAGCATGAATTATATTACATTCCGAATTCACAACTTCAATCGTTACTCTAAATAACTCAATAAGCCGAAATGGAAAAATAAAACCAATTACACATACTTGGATTCGCATTCTATTATTAGGCTAATGGTTTATGCGCCACCTCGATTGAGGACCATTCGCACGTGTTGAAATGCCCGGTATGAGACCTAACCTCAGGTAGGTTCAGTTCGATCCTAAAAAAGGAAAACAAACCGGTTCGGCTGTCCCCAATTTCACCCACATTAGTCTTACTAAAGCCACTCTTCTCATTAGACCATAATTGACGACTCTCCCCTAATTGAAACGGTTCAGAAGTTCTCCATGAAAGCTTTCAAGTCTTATTATCGGAAGTTTATCCATCACTCAAACCGAATATCGAAACCGTTCTGGAAATCGGTCTACTCTTGAGACTAATCTTCATATTTTCCAAATTCAAACTTAAACGCGCGCAATGAATTTTTTCAGGGAACTAACCATCATGCTTCAAAATCGGATAAGGATTTGAGCGGGTATTTATTGATTAACATAACATTAAAAACGGGGTTCTATATCACAATTTGTATTCAGTTCTCGCATCTACCAACTAATATGCTATACCCTGTACAAATCTGTGTGTGTCTTACTCTGCTCCATCCAATCATCTATTGTTCTCCACAACAAAATGCTAGCAATAGCCCGTAGGCGCAATAGAGACACAACAAATCACTGCTGGTCGTTCATTGACGATACTTTCGTCGGTCACCTGTGCAAAAAATATTGAGCTCTAGTGGTACTTAGGGTTAAATGGTTCAAAATGCCACTTTAAGGATTTGTGTCGTTTTCTCCTAATGAGATCCACATTTTAACGCCATTCGAAGTCCTGACAGTAACTTTTCAATATTTGCTAGCTACCACCATGAAAACATTACCCAAATTTGAGTTTTTTACGGGTTTAAATTATGTAGAAAAGTTTGTTGAAAAATGGGGGTGGTTCAAAATGACCAAATGGATGGGGTACAATGCCATTTAGTATGGAGAACTAGTAGTTAGCAACCAAGTTTCTCCATGAGTTTGCTCTGTGGTATGGAAACGCTTATTCGTTAATGAAATCATCGGAAAACCTTAATATTTAGGCAAAAAAGTGAAAAGGCAAAAAAGTGAATGGTTGTGGCGGCAACTCTTGAGTAAACATATTTTAACATCGTTTGGCAAACAATACAAATTTAAACGTTCTAGGGATGATTTAATGAGGTGAGCCATTTTTCCCCATCAGTGCGTCTTGGACCATGTTCCCCTACAAAAGCCTGTTTTCAGTGATGATGAAGCTGGGACGATCGGATACGCTTTCTCGATCACATGCTGTCCTGGTAGTCGATCAGAGGGCTGTTGATGGCCTCCTGGCACGGTAGAAGGCCTCGAAAGGCTACGGACGTATTCCTCCTCGCTGATCGATTCGCTTGGGCACTAGGATGACGTTTTGGCCCCTTCTGACCTAAGGGGACGGTTGGTAAGGGAATTTGCACACCGGAAACTCGAAGGAACAATCTGGCTTGTATGCTGGCGTTTGGACACGGAATCTAGACTGGAGATAGAAAGCCTTCCTTAGTCGAGGTCGAGGTTAGAGTCCGCGGCTACAAAGCAAAGCCATGCTGAAGGTGTCTGGGTTCGATTCCCGGTCTGTCCAGGATCTTTTCGTAATGGAAATTTCCTTGACTTCTCTGGGCATAAAGTATTATCGTACCTGCCACATACGAATGCGAAAATGGCAACTTTGGCAAAGAAAGCTCTTAGTTAATAACTGTTGCAGTGCTCATAAGAACACTACGCTGAGTAGTCGGCTCTGTGCCAGTGGGGAAGATAGAAAGCCGTCGTACGGCTGTACGACATGTTGTAAGACAAGCACACTTAAATTATTTTACGGATTCCTGTGAAATTTCAACAGCTGAACAGTTCGGTAAAATAAATTAACGGAGTACGGTAAATTTTTACAGTATTCGGTAAAAAAATCACCGGAATCCGTTAAATTCCGACGAAGTTACGGTGTTTTATTTCACCGAACTGTTCAGCTGTTGAGATTACGGTGAAATTCACCGTAAGAGCTTAGTGTGCGCTTTTTGCAAGCGCAGAATCAATATCCTTACCTTTCTGCTTTTCTTACTAGCTTTCAATTTATTATTCTAACTTTGCAAACTGATTTGGGCTTCAGTTTCTGAAATGAAGCATAACTAATTAGCACTTGAAAAACTTCAATAATTTCTAATCACTACTTTGAACGTCGCGATCACAGGCAGAGCCACACTTCCAACACTTTTTCGAGTCACCGAGCAAATGACAGAGTCTATATTTGTCCTGAGATAAGTAAACTAAGAATCCGGATTAACCGGAAACCCATCCGTCCCGAACAATTACGAAAGAGTCGTTAATTATAATTCTTAAGAGAAGAAAGCATCTCACTCTTGTGAATTCCATTGGATCTTGCTTTCCCATTCCCTCATCAAGTCCAAGGACACGAACTGAAACCTGATCTTTGGACCTTGACCGAACTCCTAACCTCGGAATCGTTAATTTCTCTACTGCTTCTTGACATCGCGAATCGTTTTGCGTTGCGTCATGCCCTATCTATTTCTTACCTATTAGGCGCAGCTTAATTTCTTGGCTTCCTTTGTGCTAATAATATTTTAAAGTAATGACCTAATTTACTGAACTGTCATTTCTTGGTGAATTAAGTATAATTTTATTATTTTAATAAATATTTAAAAATTTTATTTAAAAAAATAAATAAAATATGTACATAATAAAAATTTATTTTTTTCGCATAGACAGAAGGTTAACGAAATTTGGAAATTTCCAAGAATTGCAAGAGTTCAACCAGAAGTACTTGAAGTTTTATGTTTAAGTTTATTCTCGATTTCCTTCGGGTACTATGGCAATGTTTATCCAAAAAACATCTCGCATTTATCTTTCTAGGAATGAACTCTGTGACTTCTCTTGATGATTTTTTCTCAGAACTCCTCCATATATTGAAACATTTATTCTTCCCACAATTGTATGTATGGGATATTCCTAGAAATAATACTGAGTAAATCCCTGAAGGACTTCCTAAATGAATTTCTGAAACCCCCTTTGAAGATATTCTCAAAGAAACTCATGGATAAGTTTTTCAGGAATACTTTGTGTACATATATCTGGATAAAGTTCAGCAGTAATCTTTGAAATTATATTTACACGAATGCTAAGAAGAGCTCCTGAGTAAATAACTTTCAGGAGTTTCTGGATTATTCCGCAGAGAAGCTGCTTTATGAACTTCAACTGGTATTCAGTGATACATGAGTAGTTCTTACTTCTTTGAATAGTTATAGTTGATTATTATAAAAAAAATCTTAGGTAGAATTTCTGAAAATAATATTAAAAACAAACTGTTTTCTCAAATATATACCCTAAAAGAACTTTTGGAAAAATTCATACATGTATTTCATCAAGTACCTCTAAAAACATCCCTACAAAGAGATCGGTTGGAGAATCTCTGATAGAATTCTGGAACTTGTATGGCAGTGTCTCAGACTCCACTCACTGTGAATGTAAAAGTAGGACATACCTATATCTTTCATAGTTTATCGTTTCATTCAAGAAGAATGCAGATGTTGTGTATAATGATCCTATAAGCGTACAATGTTTGAATTCAGGGGCACCTGATGGAAATTCTAGTTACGCCCATGGTTCCAGATATGGATATCAGAGTCTAAAATTCCGCAGTATGGAGAAAGTGACCCTGATTATGGGTTTTGAAAAAGTGAAGAGGCATGATTCATTCGATTGTGGTTACAGAAGTCTGTTTTCCAGACCCGAAAAAAAATCATTACGAAGTAGTCGAAACGACTATGACAAGCCAGGCAATAGCAGCTTACTCCCATAATCCATTATAAATAAAAGTATTGCAAAGAATCCGAAAAATTATAGGCAAAAGTTTTCGAGTGCACTTTGGAGTGCTTCCTTGGCACCGTTATCGTCACTCGAATGAACTTCGATAATTGCTTCACTTGAGAGGCCATGCGCCAAGAGATAGGTACCTCATCCAACCTAACAAAGGCTGCTGCAATTGCTTGGCAATTCTCGTTTGCTGCAGAGAACCGGGCCAGATATAACTTTGAAGATTCATCAACATTCTTTTGCAGCACTGTATTTGGATCAATCTTTTGTTCGATTAATGATGCAATTGATGGCGGAGAGGTTGATGCAGATTCTTGAGAAGGTGTACTCCTAAGTAATTAGTTATCGAAATTTATATCTATTGAAAATTATTCAATAGATACTTGTTTAATTAATCAATAGGCAACACTTCTATATTCTGATGTCTGCCTGTGATCTATTATCTTTCTGGTTGAACTTGAAAAATAAAAGCTGTCTTTGGGAATCATCTCTGTACCTTTTTGTAACAGTGGGTAAAATGATCAAAAGTTGTGCAAATTCAAGTTCTATAGAAACAAAATCGAGCCTCATAGTACTCCCATAAGTTACCCATTCATTTCGGCTGCAGCAAGCCAGTCAGCCGAGCCTTTATGTATACAATATTTCATCGGAAAATAAATATCAACCGCACATGGTTAGGCGTAAATTTTCCCCATTGGTGGACACAACCACATGCCATTATACTACTACTAAGTGCGTCATTTCGTACGAGCGTGCTATTATTAGCTATACCAGGGAGGACTAGTTGTAGAGATTTCATTTTCGAGTTTTGTTAATTTTGCGCAGATTTGGTGAACTGTCTAGTCACGTGGAAAGTCTTCTGATTTCTCCTGTTCCTTCTGATATCCAAAAATTGCATATGAAATCATTAACTGAAATAGTCGAGGAAACAACTCAAGTCTATGAATTTGTTGGACCACCCCATCCACAACTGGTATGCTTAATGTGCAACAGTAAATTAGCAACATATTAAATGTATTTATCGCAGGGCAATATTTTACTGCCTAAAACACATTGTAACTATTCCAAAAGGCCATTATCGGGTAGTTGCAAGCCGTCGATTATGGCCTAAAATAAGCATTATTTGCTTAAAATCAACATCAACCTATGTGTGCGTTGATTTGAACAGATGAATATAAAAAGCTATTTCCCAAAGAATAAATGTAGTATGGAAGAGTTGCTCAACTATCTATGGTCATGTGCAATGTTTTACTGTGGAAATCCAACGGTTTATGCAGTGAAAGCCATTAAACTGGCCAACCGCCAATAACTGGGAGCTGTTCTTTTCCGTAATCACAAACAGTCACCACTCTTCAGGTCCAACCAGGTCAGACAAATCAAGCATGTTCCCAATGCTGTAGTCATGCATCCAGTCTGAGGACAGAAGTATTTTTCGCATAGTTTTGAATGGCTATCGGGCTATTTGTTGTGTGACATGGTGGGAACAAGCTCTTCGATAACTTTTTATCTAGCCTGGGGGATGGTGAATACAGTGGGAGGGAACATTTTCCGGATACCATAGATGTCTGGACGCTGGACGACAATTTGTGCTTCCTTGTTGACGATATTCATAGGAATGCAATTGAGAAACAAAAGAAAATATATCTGCAGCTAATTTGTCAATCGAAGCAAGACAGTTCTTTTACAAATGTTTGTTGAAGAAAATGAGATATTCGTTAAATTACACAGCGTTATAAAAATAACGTTTTTGTGTCTTTCAAGAATAATTAATAGAAAGGTAAATAGTTCGCAGCTCTTGGTTAGATCAGGCAAAAGCTAAATGTTATATGCTTATGCCTTCTCATTTTTTCCAACATCAAATTATTAAAATATCAGACTTTTGAATAAACTTTTCTCTCCGATATCTATCCTTTCCGTAAAAAAAACTGACGGCGTTGATAAATCAGAATCGTCCAGCACATTACCCAAGCACCATAATTTCGCAATTAAATTATTTAAATTCACCTAACATCCCTATTCCATTAGAGGGAGGCAATTAAATCACATTGCTGTTTCTCCAGCATAAAAATACCATCGTGGAGTTCCCTTCCGCATGCTTTCCAGAGTCCGAAGAAAAAAACATCCTTTCCAGGTTCTGACACCCTTGCCGCCGTGCCGCGGGAAAGTAATCTGCAAATTAAACAACTTGAATTAATTAATCATTAATATTATTTTTGAATTAGCCGGCGTCTTTGCGCCATTCCACAGTGCAGAACCAAGTTGCGGCAGCAGCGTCCACCGAGAAAAATTAACCGTGCGGACAATTTTGTACTATTCTGATGCAATAAGTTAAACCGAAAAAGTATAGTGTTAAGTAACAGGTTTGATTATTAATAAATTGCTATCTACCAGTGATTTTGGCGGAAACTTCTCTGAAATATGTTTGAAATTGATAATACATATAGTGTGCAGAGCTTTACATGAGGAAATATCGCTGCAAGCTGGATTGTTCAGAGATTTTTCTTTTAACGAAAGCCGCGTACTATTATTCGACTTGATTTCTCCAGGTCCACATCTCCAGACGCTAATTATCAACTTTTTTTGCCCTTTTCTTCCTCATTGCTTCCGGATTCTTTAGGGCCCATTTGAGTGGAGCTTTGTAATTGTGAGCTGCACTAGCAATTTAATTTAAATAAAATGCAAAATCCAAGTCAGGGAAGTATTGTGAGATGGTTTTCTCGAATAAAATTCACAATGGCAAACGAAAAATAGTTACACATTCCACATATCTGAAAGCGAGGGGTTATTATTTTTTCGGACGACTTGTCATTAACGATAATGGGCAAGAAGGACCGGTGAGTACTCTAATTCTGAAATCTAGGTCAAGAAATGGATTCTTCCACATGGTCCCGGAGCTATTCCGGGACGTAGTGAGGTTGGTTTCTTGCCAGATGAAAAGACACTTAGATTCGGAAACTAAGCTTCTGACATGTCTAACATTTTGATGTTTCAAAACAAGGCCAAAAAGATATTATGAGCGATTTTTGTCACATTGGACACGTACTTGGTTGACGCGGAAACCTGGTTCTTCAGTGAAATGATCACTTTTATATCTGCTCTGAAACCTACTTTGGGACATGTCAAACTTTATGATTATTCGCAACGTAAGCTTCAGGCCAGATTCAAAATTGTCAAATTTAATCGTAGAACCAGGATTCTCAAAAATCACGGAACGGGTCCGATGTAACTAAAATCTCTCAAAACGCCCTTTATCGACCATGTTTTGAAAAAATCATGAACTTTGACATGTCGCAAGCTGAGTTTCAGTATCGATTTTTTCAATTTATTTAGTTAACAACTAACCAGATAATACTGAATCAAAAATTTTATGCCACAATACTCGGTTCGTCTTACGAATCTTTCCATCCTCGTTTCTGCCTCACGCTCACAAAATAGATGTGCACTTGGTCCGCCCACCTAGCTCGCGTGCGCTCCACGCCTTCTTGTACCAACCGGATCCGAAACGAACACCATCTTTGCAGGGTTGCTATCCAGCATACTTGAAACATGCTCACGTTATGGTTTATATTGGAATTTTGAGTCAAAAACTTCAAATCAGGATTTCTCGAGATTCCTCCTAGGGATTTTTTTTTAAAAATTGGCCCAGAGGTGCAGAATAATATAAGGAATCGAGCCCTGTACTTAGATTTGATGACCAATTGTTTTGCGTAATAACGGTCTGTCGGGGCACCGTGACGCTTCTTCCTTTAGGCTTTGGCCACCTTCTGGATTGGGTTCGCCGTAGAGTTGGGCGAGCTCGTGGTTCATCCACCATGCACCGTTTTCCTGTACACCTCCAAAGATTATTCTAAGCACTTGGCGTTCGAAGACTCCAAGTACTTGCAGGTCCTCATCGAGAATCGTGCACGTTTCATGCTTGTAGAGGACTATCGGTCTTATAAGCATTTTGTTCATGGTTTATTTTGGAGCGGGGGTGAATCTTTTTTGACCGCAGCTTTTTGAGGAGGCCATAGTAGACCATATTTCGTATTTCACGGCTTACGTTATTATCAGCCGTCAGCAAGCATCCAAGATAAATGAATTCGTCGACCACATCGAACCAACCCTCATCTATCGTAACACTACTTCCTAGGCGAGCTCTTTTTTACAAGGGAAAAATCTGAAAACAGACGTCTGAGAAGGTAACTCGGGGAGTATGAGGATGCCGCACCAACGACGACCCATTAAAACCAGCCCACTAGCACTCTACATGAGCAATTCCTGTTGAATCGTTCAATTCGTGTGCAGAGTGCACTTACATTACCCTTGGCTACTGACGCTTATCTCCCCAGAACCACCTGACGGTATTTTTTCGGGGGAGGGGCCAGTGCATATAGCACTTAACACATGTAGCAGAAATAGCCTACGCAAACTGCTTCTCCTTGCCGACTTGAACAATTTACAAGGGATCAGCCTCGGCAAGGATAATCCTCTGCAGGCAACTCTTGGTCGGCGCACCATAGACGCTGCAATTTTAGCATAATGTGAGTTACTGTTATAGTTACTGCGTTTCAGCACTTGACATACGCACACATTCTGTCTACAGCAACCATATCCTGACAGAAACTGCGTCAGGTGGAAGTTCACTTTAATACCAATCTGCATTTGGTATTAGCCATGCCTGTTTACACGCGTTGTGAACTCTTCTGGTACCTCTTTGGTTGGAGCATTGAACATCTTTCTTGATGTTGAGCACGAAGGGCGTCATCTCGGCTATTATGCACATGACTTCTTTAGAAACCATTCAGTATGCACTTGCTACTATTAAGCACATGATCCTATACGTGCTTTCCAACTGCTTTAGGTTTCTGCTCGTTCTAAGCGCTTTTGACCAAACTGGTCTTACATACCTTAGTATGGATAGCGCCACGCTTGTCAGTAGCTTGCGTTTGCTGGCAATTATAGCAGAGCTTTTAGACATCATCTTCGAAAGCGCCGTTATAGCCGTAGATGCCATTTACAGGTATATTCAACGTGGCTAGCGAAGCTGAGCTTGTCATCAATCATTATCCCAAGATGCCTGAGGGTTTGCTATGACTCTATGGTGCAATCACCTAGCGAGATAAGCGTCTGTTGCTCGGACTTGCGGTTGTTGACCCCCTCAGTCTTGTGATGGGCCAGTCCTAGTTTTCTAGACTTCATCCATTCCTCAACTAGGAAAATAGAGTGCGCTGCTGTCAACTTTACTTCCTCCATCGATTCACCATAGACCACTAGGGGGATATCGTTGGCGAAGCCAACAATCTTAACACCCGTCGGAAAGGGCAGCCTCAGTACGTCATCGTACATCGCATTCCATAACAGCGGGCCCAGGATTGAACCTTGAGGTACTCCCGCGGTAATTTGAACGCTTTGCTGCCCCTTCTCTGTGTCATACAGTAGAATCCTACCATCAAAATAGCTTTCTAGAAGCTTACACAACTGCACCGGTACCTTGAGGCGGTGAAACGCGTGTGCTATTGCTTCCCAGCTTACGCTGATGAACGCATTCTTCACATCTAGAGTGACAACCACGCAGTAACGGATGCCGCTCCTTTTATGCTCGATTGCCACCTCAGCTGTCTGAACGACCGACTGGATGGCGTCCAGAGTAGATTTACCTTTTCTGAATCCAAACTGGTTGTTGGACAGGCCGTCCGCACTCTCCGTATACGGTACTAGTCTGTTGAGAATCATAATCTCCAATAACTTGCCCGTCGTATCTAGTAGACAGATAGGTCTATACGCCGACGGGTCACCTGGTGGTTTCCCCGCCTTTGGTAGTAGCACCAATTTCTGTCGCTTGCATACATCCGGGAAGATTCCTTGATCAATGCAGCGTTGCAACGTGGTTCTTAACATGTCCGTATCCGTGTTCACTGCCGCTTTTAAGGCAACATTCGGGATACCATCGGGTCCCGGTGCCTTGTTTGACGCGAATGATTTCACCACTTCTGCCAGCTCTTCGTTCGTCACTCTCGCCACTTCTTCTCCTTCATCTGCCGCATACGGCGCTGGGGGCCATGGGCTTATGGGATGATGCGGGAAGAGTACCGTTTTGTCTCAAATTCCGAACAGACTCATATTCCGAACACTCAGTTTTTGTATGGCGATTTGGTTGAAATGTTTCGCTGAAATATGTCACTAAATAACAATGAAATGGTAGTCAATTGCAATTCAATTATAACGTTTCTGATATAATTTATACCGTGGGAGTAGTGATGATTCTCTGGTTTGAGACCAGTAGATCAAGCTCAGATAAATTTATTTGCTAAATTATTCATTTGAATACGATTTATTCGTGCTGTTCGGAATTTGAATCAAGGTGTTCGGAATATGAGACAGAATGAACACAGTGTTCGGCATTTGAATCAAAATGTTGTTCCATACTTTTGCGTAAAAACAATACTAATACGAACTATATCAACATTATTATCGGTACATCCAACAGCTAACAGTTAGACTTTGCGAAGAAATTCAAATTTACACAAATATCAGCCAATTTATGCCAGTCAGATGCATTTGAAGTCACTGTTGGCCTTAAGTGTTCGGAATATGAGTCAAAACGGTACATCGATTATCGATCGCAGCAACTCGGGCGACTTCTCTTGGGGCGCTATGGCTCCTTTGGTCTTAGCCATTACCACTCACCAGGCGTCACGCCATTGGCACTCTCGCATAGACTTTCAAAGCATGCCCGTTTTCGACTCTTGATTTCCTTTTTGAGAGCCAACTTTGCCTCTCTGAATGCTGCACCGCGTTCCTCTCTTTGTGCTTCTGTGCATGCGCGTTGCATTCTTCGTCTAGTCCGAAGGTAGATTGCTCGAAGATTTGCAATTGATTCGCACCACCAATACACCGGCGGCCTGTTCTTTCTGGGAGGGGCTTTTTTCGGCATGGAAGCATCACACGCTCGTGATATCACACTAGTTGCTGTTGCTCTTCACCGTTTAGGTCCAGAGTGTTCCGTTCGCGCCTCAGGGCTTCAGTGAATATTTCGCCGTCGAAGCGCGCTGTTTTCCATCCTCGGGCTTGGGTCGAGTTACATCACGCTGCCTTCCGCCCGCCTGGTATTAGGGTGCAGAGCTACTTGGGCACTTACATGATTCACTTTGGCATGGGGGGTTTTTCTCGGCCGAATTGTCTGAAACTTGGCAAAAAGAAGAACTTTAATACGACGCAAATTGTAGCCAAATATGAGCTCAGTAGCTTCTAAAAAACCCCACTGCCGAAGTGAATTAAAAGTGCCAAGAATTGGATCCGGCTCCCTATACTACAACGAATCGATTAATGATCGCTATGAGTATAACTGTCATCAACGCGCAAGTTCATGGTATCTAAAAGGTTAGGACTACAAAACGTCAAGTCGCTAATCGATTCTGCACCATTTCTGCGGAAGGTACTCACTGTACCCACATTTGCCAGCTCTGCATTTAATGCGGCCAGGGATTCCAACAATAGCTGGACTCTTTGATTGGTGCAGCGGCTACCCCACTCCACTGCCCAGTGTTGCGAAAAACTCAATCTCTCACAACTCACGCTTGAGATTTTTCATGCGTGAGTTGTCAATCATGCAACTCAGCAGTCAAAAAATCATGGATGAGTTGGCTCACCTTTTTGACTCTTTGTCTCGTATTTCCACAGTTTACTCACACACGGCAATAATTTCTTGTTAGTCTGGTGAAATTATAGTAATCCTTTCTAAAGTAAATAACAACATTCGGGTTTCACGAGTTTTTGTCTGGTTTTGCGACTGAATCATTTTTTACGGTTTGAGTTGATTGAGTTGATTTTGCATCAAAACCTCAAGCGTGAGATTTGCGAAGCAGATCTCTAATGAGTTTGCTCTCACGGGAGAGCGTATTGATTGTTTTTTAGAGTGAGTCTACCAACACTGCCACTGCCCATGCATTAAAGTCACCAGCTGTCAATACTGGCTGCCGATTAGCTCGTTCGGCTATCATCCTGTTGACCATGTGGGAAAATTCCTCAATCGACCACCTTGGGGGCGCGTAACAACTGCAATAGAACACGCCGTTGATTTTTGCTATCGTAAAACCGTCATTTGAGCTAGAGACTACTTCTTGGATTGGGTATCGTCCTGTCGTCCCTATAGCTGCTAGCTGTTGAGACCTATCCGCCACCCAGTTCCCGTTGTTGGCTGGTATGCGGAATGGGTCCGATAGTAACACCGCGTCAGTCTTGGTTTCCGAGACTGACTGCCAAAGCAGCTGCTGGGCTGCATCACAGTGGTTTAAATTTAACTGTGTTACTTCCGTTTTGGCTGCTTTGATACTCCGCTTGTGCCCGGATATTTGGGTCCGCCCGTTAAGTGTCCGTTGTCTGCTCTGTCGACACATATTAGGCACTTAGCGATTTTCTTACAACCGCATGTCCTATGGCCTTCAGTGCCTCATTTTCTGCACTTCTTACTTCTGTCGATGTCACACTGCTCTTTGAGAGCAGCCGAGACTTCCGCTGCGCCGGTGACCTCATCCAGATTTTTACACTGGACAGTCGCTTCAGCAGTAAGGGATCTTACATCAACCTCGTCGCCAAATACTTCTTGTGCCAGTTGCTTATAGACTGCACCCTTTTCCTTGGCGTCCTCCTTTAAGACTAGGATCATTTCGCCAATCCTAGTTCGCCTTATGCTCCGCACGTCTGCGCCCAATGGCGATACCTTCTCTGTGCTTTGATTCGCCTTCAGAACCTCGGCGTATTTCGCTTCCTCCGTTTTAATAACGAGGGCTTCGCCTAAATTCCTACTGTGCGCGACGCAGCCTATTGCGTTCAGTACCGCCCCATCAACATCTGCTACAACGGCAGACTAGATGTTGCTGTCATCTCTTTGACACTGTCTTTGGAGCCTATCTCTAACAAAACAACACAAAATTTCCATAAAAGCACGTGAATTATCATATTACATTGTTAAAATCTTATTTTCCCCCCAAACACGTTAAAATAGTAAGTATTATGGATTAAAATTGAATTCCTTAAAACTAAAATATACTATCTACAGAAAGACACAAAACACAGAAAAATAAACAGTTACAACAGACGGAAAATGAACGAAGAAAACTAAAAACTGTAAGTTAACCTAAAATAATTAAAACAATGAAATTAATAAAGTTTTTGTTGTAGCTTGAAGCTTACTCCGCCAAAAACGAGTTCGTCTAAAGAGGTTTTCGAAACTCCATCCGTCCGTTCCGTAACACCTACATTTCGCTGTTTTCAGTTTAGCGCTCTCCTTGGGCTCCGTTTTCGGTTTCCTCTATTTTTTTCTTATTTCCAACTCGTATCCACGGGTTGCTGTTGCCTTGCGCTCGTGCTTCCTGTGGATGCACTGCCTGGTTCGGGTTAACCCGTGGCTCCTTTTTCTTGGCTTTCTTGGCCTTAGGCTTGGTGTTGGCCTCTCCTTTGTTGCCATGTCCTCTTGATCGCGGGGCTTGGTTCGTGCCAGCATTTCCTCTCTGGAGGACGGCCGCGTAGGTCACTTTTCCCTTTAGCAACCATACGTCTTTTCGCCACGTATTCATCCCCGAAAGCTCCCCTCTTCCGCATCGCGTATCGAATAATATCATCAGATATATTAGCGTTGCCTGTGAAGGGAAATACTTCGGTCTTACACCACGGTGTCTCTGGTAGAACAACATTAATATTAAAAAAAAATCAGTATCGCACAAACATCTACTAAATGAAAACTTTGGCTTTCCCCTTTCATTTGAGACCGGTCAGGAAATGATCTATCGAGGGGTCCTGAACATTTTTTCCAAAACAGTACGATGCCGTTTATTTCATTACTGATTTCTAAATTATGGTCCACACAGTCATTTTCGTTCATGCTTATCTAGGTAGCCATGAGAAATTTTGCTACAAATAGTTAACCAACAAATAAAAATGACTTAGCATTAAACCATTATTTTAATACAATTATTTAATCCAAATTTAAATCCAAGAAAATACGGTCAATACGATTTACAAATGCTCATTATTGTACATTACTACAGCTCGAAGAAGTTGGCGATCATATGCTTTTTAGTTCTCCGTAACCTTAACACGATTCCAAGCAACTTGAAAATCGAAATGCACGGTTTCACTGACTTGTTTCCCGTATTTGCTCAAACCACTTCCTGTGATTTTACAAAACTCCGGGATATGATAGCGCAATATATGGGTAAGCCTGCTTCTATCCACGTTTTCGAAAAGTTTTCAACCTTTTCTGTAAAATCGTCAGCCAAACTCTTTTGAAAACAACTTTTATGTACCTGATCAAATTGATCAAGCGCCTGAAATACAATTTTTCTATGAAAAGAGATAACTTAGAAAATAGTACGATAACTTACAGTTGCTAGCAAGCTGAGATCCTCATTCACTTTCAAAACATGCATATTTTTCAATAGCTTCTGACAGTTTTGGCCGGTGAATCCATATTTACTGTGGCGTTGGCAACTGCTGATCCTCACCTGTGATGAACGAATTAGTTTTAAGGTCATTTTTATGAATCACACAATAAAACTGCTGATACTCACCCATTCCTCGGCAGTATTTAGATCAATGGATTCTACTTTTTTGTAGATAGCATTTACAACTCCTAGCGTTATATGAAAGCACGGTGGTGGACAAAGATTAACTATTTGTACGTCGAGTGATCCATTCAGCAGTGGCTCATCAATACAATTGAAGAACTGTTTCGCCAGTTTATGGTCCGAGCCGAAACTTTTCCATTTCGCAGACATCTCGCGGATGTGACCAAGTGTTCGTGGACTACCTGCTACAATGGATAGATCGTTTTTTTGCGCGGTACAGTCAGGTAAAAAAATCAGGTAAAATTTTGAGGTCCCTACGTGGACGCTAAGTGGTCCCCCAAAGGCCTTAAAGGTATCACGTGTACATGTCCCCCGTGCATAAATCGAGCTCACTGCTCCAGTGCACGCTTCGTGGGTACGAAAAGTTATTAGTAACAAGTTCCATGCGCGCGTTGATAGTGAGCCTAGAAGTTTGTTTTCTTTGTAGTTATAAATTTTATGTCAGCGTGCACTGTATTAAAGATGTACATAGTATAAAATATTATTTTAGTTAGTTAGTTCCGGTCAATTTGTTAATTCGGGTAAACATAACCTCTTTTTCCTTTATTTACCCTACTACGTGGTACTGGCCAAACTAAAAACTTGTTTAAAACAATGAAAATCTATTGAACAAAGCTAGTTGATGTGACTTTCATAATTACAAATGAAATAAACTTTTATGATCACTTTCAACGCGCACAGGAGAATATGTAACTAGTTGCTTTTTATATCCATGTAGCGTGCACTAGAGCAGCGAGCTCGATTTGCGCACGGGGGTCATCTACACCTGATACCTTCAAGGCCTTTGGGGGACCACTTAACGTCCACGTAGGAACTTCAAAATTAAACATGATTTTTTTCTGACCAAAACGAGCACTTCACAATGACGAACTTATAACATTTCACATTTTCGAAAAATAAGGGATGACCTATTATACAGCCATTCCATGAAAAACCGATCTAGTGGGTCACCGAAATCCGTGAAAATTTGCTATTTTGTTCCTAATCCGAAATAAGGATACACGTGTTTTTGGATTTTTTGTTTAGGGTGACCATTTCCGAAATAGGATGACCAGAAAAATCGCGATTTTGCAAAATTTTTATTTTTAAAATTACAGTGGGATTCCGTTTTTGGCATGCTCCGTTTTTGGCATGCTCCGATTTTGGCACCCCCCGATTTTGGCAACAAAATTGATCCGTTTTTGGCAACATTTTTCAATACCATTAAAATTTGTAAATTTTTGTAAATATTATCGTGTCTGTTGCTTTAGTCACTTGAAAAGCATGTCAGCTCCACACCGATTACATTCCAGATCTCCATTTTCGTCGATGTTTCCCAAATCTCACCAACTACTAAGGACTCGCGTACGCGCTTATTTACCGTTTTGATTCATATTACGGACACTTAAGGCCTCAGTGAAGTATAACCCAGCTTGGACCTACAAAATAAATCATTCTGTATGAATTTTTAGCGTTATCGAGCGTCGGAAGCCCTTAACTTTCGGATGGTGGGTAAAGAATACGCGTCCGCAACTTGAATAATTTTAAATAAATCAAAACGTGTGGCCTTTTCATGATTCTTATTCCGGACGCTCCCTCATTTTTGCCTCATATTCCGGACGCTTTGATTCGAATTACGGACAGCTCATGATAATCATTAATGGAACAATCAAATCATCAATTGAAATCGTTCAACCACTTAAGAGACGTCTAAGGTAGTTGGGCATTATAAATTTTCAATGTTATTTATGGAAAAAACCTAATAAAACGAGCCTCGAAAGTGAGAACTTTTGGACGGCAAAAATTGAAACATTTCGTGTGAAATGTTTCCCATACAAACGAGAGTGTCCGGAATTTGAAGCTGTCCGTAATATGAATCAAAACGGTACTTCAGAATGGTCATTGGTCATACATAGGCAACGTTTCATGACACCAATAATCTCCACCAGTATCTCAACCTAAGACCAACCTCTTTTCATAGGCATTCATATTAAGTGACCAGCCCACTTGAGTCTGCCAGTAGGTGATACAATAAAAAAAAAACACTGTTCTTCAGATTTGGAACAGCTTGTTCGAACAAAACACCAGCACCGACATACGAGCAATGAAAAATCTATGACTCACACAGAGTTACAATCATAAATTTTGTCTCGCTGTCTTTATTATTATGGATTTACATACATTGCGTATGTAAAAACACACCGCAATAATAGATACAAATATGTACAGCAAAATGTCGTGTATCATAACTTTTTTTAAATTTCATTAAATAACATGACAAATGCGAATACAGTCCAAACTACAATTTATTTTCTCTGTGGCATTGGTATGTATATTGATCTTTCTGCGTCAACTATTTAAAGCTACGTTCTCTCTTTTCTATAGACTCTATAAGGCGTTAGATTTGTTAAGAGACCATCCAGAATTCTGTACAAGATTGTTAATCAAGGATACGGGTCTCAACATCATCAAAATGTTCCTTACGAGCTGAGTCTATGAGTTTCCTAACTGTACCCTGGAGAATCCTTAAGGGATTCTTCGTTCTTGTGGGACTTTTCAGAAATTTTAACGAATTCATGAGGATATCTGCAGATTCCAAGTGGACACTGAGAGCTTCTTGAGGGATCTTTAGAGTGTATAACTGGTTATGGAGGATTATGTCCAAAATCTGGTGATTCCTAATAAACTCTAGGGCGTCGTGTAAATTTTAAGCGGGATAATGTGAATTTCTAGTAGTATTTTTAATATTTTCGGCGAAAGCTTGAGGATTTTGAAAAGGTTCCCAGAGGAATTAGAGGTGTGTACCACTAGCCTAATAATAATAAACTATTATTTTTTTTTCATCGGAGACTTGAGAATTTTCAGCAACATCGCAGCGGAATTCCAAGATGTTAACTCATAGCAAAATCCTTAGCAAGATCCTGAGAACGCTCTGCGAGATCCTACGGATGCTTGGCAAGATGCTCCAGAGCTCAAGCGCTTTTTCTGTAGATTTCTTATGAAAACCTGAAGATTCCTATAAGGTTCTTGAGGTTTCATAACAGGATCCTGTATATTTCAGTTGATTTCATAAGGCAGGTGTAAAACAAATATCAAGCTGAAATAAAAATTATTTCAAGTAAAAATTAAATTCTACACAGTTACAAGACATTTATGCATCTTCTCATGTTTATGTTTGCCCTTTTGATACTGTCAACCATTCATTATAAATTGCTTTACTTTATTAGAAACATAAATTGAAAGAGCAATTCTAAACTCATCGAATTTTTCAAATTTTACGCTAAAGTCCAAAAGTTAAACTGATTTTAAATGTTCATTTAATTAGAAAAAAAGGTTATGCCGTTTTGCAATACCCAGCGCTTTTGATTCGCAAATACGTCCTTAAAAGAAAACATTCGTTTTCTCTCATAGTTTTAAGAAAATGTCCAGTTCTTCAATAAAGTCACTTATGCGATTATTGGTTTTACAAGGCCCTCTTATACAAAAATTATGCATAAAGCTTCTTAAAAAAAATTGAAGACGTTGAGGCGTAAAAACGCGACCAGAAAATCGTTTGCAGATTTAATATTACGGAACTATAGATTCATAGCATAGTATAACCCTCCGGGAAAATGCTTCGAAGTGAAGCTTTTCGAAGTCTCAACGCCTTATGATTCCATGAAAATGATGTATTAACATTGTAATGATGCTTTCAAAACCAATATTTGGAAAATAAAATTTGAAATATGGGTTCCGATTTTGGCACGGTTCCGTTTTTGGCAACTGAAAATTTCAACTTTGTTGCCAAAAACGGAATCCCACTGTATTATAACTTTTGAACTGTTCGACCGATTTTCAAACTTTTTGGACGAAATAAAAGTTAAAAATTTCGACTTTTCAAGAAAAAATACCAAATTTCACAAAAATTGTACTTTTTTACATAAAAAAACAATAATTTCCGTTTTTTCGTGTTTTGAAGGCCTTTGGTCCAAAAGGGCTATTGCTGTTCTAATTTTTTCTTGAAAGTTCAGAAAATTTCATGTTTACTGTCAAATTTTCTGTGATGTATATTTTTTAGTTTTTGAGATATATTTTATTGAAAATAAAAAAATCAGTCATTTTTCATCGGCACACACTGTAGGTCTCAGTGAATTAGATTAAAAAAAAAATCATAGCTTTCGAACAGCTCAATCGATTTCCAATCTTTTTTTTTTTGTGGGATAAAAGCTTAAGATTTCAATTTTTCAGAAAAAAATTAAAACTTTGAAAAAATATATTTTTTTTTTACATCAAAATAAATGAAAATTTCTTAAAAAAACAAGATTTTTTAATAATTTTTCATGTAATTTTTTTCGGATTTTTCAATTTTGTCTGAAAAGTTATGATTTTTTAAAAAATAAAAAGAAAAGTTATGATTTTTTTAAAAAATAAAAAGTCTAATGCACTGAGACCAACAGGGTGTGCCGATGAAAAATGACTGATTTTTTATTTTAAAAAATATACATAAAAAAACTAAAAAACATACATCGCTAAAAAATTGACAGTAAACATAAAATTTTCTAAACTTTCAAAAAAAAATGAGCACAACAATAGCGTCTTTGGTCCCGAGGCCTTTAAAGCACGAAAAAATGGAAATTATTGATTTTTTAAGTTATAATTTTTTTATAAACAAAAATTTTGCAAAATTGCGATTTTTCTGGTCACCCTATTTCGGAAATGGTCACCCTAATCAAAAAATCAAAAAACACGTGTATCCTTATTTTGGATTAGGAACAAAATAGCAAATTTTCACCGAATTCGGTGACCCACTAGATCGGTTTTTCATGGAATGGCTGTATAAATATGTGCAAAATTGTGATATATTTATTTCAATTATCAACAGACATACCTCTTATCAGCAAACCAAAACGTTGACACAAGCAATAAAAGTATAACTTATCACGCGACACAAGCACTAATTCTTCGCAAAACCACTTTAGAACGCGACAACTCAAGCAACACTGCCTAAACAAAAACAAAGTTGTATCATGGCAATTTTTGTCATGGCCTTCTACGATTCGATTGAGTTGTCCTCATATGACACAAGCGATTCGTAGTCGTATACTATAGGTGAATGAAGATAACCTAGATCTTATCAAAATAAAAACAAAATGTTCAGGACTCCCCGATAGAACATTTCCAAACCGGATATTTCTTTCATTTGGTGGGTGTTTTAGCGATACTGATTTTTTTTTATATTAATGTTTTATATCACACACGGCACGACTTAGTGTCTCTTTTGCCCGTAGTCCTGCTTTGCAGCTAGGACTGATTGTCGCAATTTCAGTAGACTTGTTTTCCAGTCTTTGCTGATATTGCTTTTGCTCTTAACAAATTCGATGATGACATCAAGTTGCTCCCCAGACAACCAAAATGTATGTATAACGAAATCACCTGGAGGCTTTGTATGTGCAAAATTTCACTTATAAGATGTCGCGAAAAGGCCTTCTACTTCCAAAAGTGGAGGTGATATGCGTGCATATATTATGTGATGAATAATAACATACAATGCGAGTGTAAAAATTTGCTACCGAACTAACTAGTGATCTTATGCGACTTAACTTATGATAACAAACGTTGATTTGACAGCTGCTACGGATTAATTCGACTTACCTTGTACGAGTGTACGAGACGAAACAAAATGTACAAATGAACTCAGAAAAGAAGTGTTCTATGCGAGGAAACTCATCAATCTGACGAGTTTATCCACAATGTTTTGCGGGTTTGATGTAATTAGTATGAATAAACGAGTTGTAACGTGAACTTTCATGCGATTTCTGGTTGTCTGGGTCAGCAGCTGCCTGCATTTTAGGGATGTACTCCCTATTGCCTCGATTAGTCCCGGGCCATCGGTCTCCTCACATGTTGCACTGGAGCGGCCAGTACCTGCCGTCGTCACAATGTCCAGGCTTTTTCCCACACTGTTCTCACTTAAGTTGATGTTGGGCGCCTCCTTCCTTGACGGGAATCTTAGCCGGTTATTGATAGGTCCAGAAGCCTCTCCTTCACTTTCCACTAGTTGTTTGTTTTGATGGATCATATCTTATGGGTCCCCAAAGAGCCGCTATCCAACTCCGCTGGAATAGTCGCCTTTAATCCATGGTTATCTATGCAAGCACCGAGGCCACCCAGACAACCAGAATGTACATATAACGAAATCACCTTTTGCGTTATGCGATGCTTATGTGTGCAATGTTGCACATATAAGATGTTGCGAAAAGGCCTTATGCGTACAAAAGTGGAGGCGATATAAGTGTATATTTTATATGATGAAAACTAACATGTAATGCGAGTGTGTAAATTTTATTGCGAACTAGTCTGTACTCTTATGCGACTTAATTTATGATAACAAAATTGATTTGACAGCTGCTACGGATTGATCCAACTTACTTTGTACGAGTATACGGGACGAAACGAAATGTACATATGAACTCATAAAATAGCGTTTTATGCGAGGAAACTCATCGATCAAACGAAATCATCCACCATGTTGTGCGGGTGTGACAAAATTTGTGTAAATAAACGACTTTGTTCGTAAACTGTTATGCGACTTCTGGTTGTCTGGACATGCTAAGGTTGACGTACTCCTTCATGGGGTACTATGTTCAGAGCCGGATTGGCGTAAGTCAGGTAATGGCAGCTGAGCCTATTCCCGCTCAGTTGGTACCAGGCGACGAATTTGGAATGTACTCTAAGGCCTGTCACGGTTTTACGGGACGGGGCAGCCTGCGCCATTAGCCCACTCGCCGTTTCGGGCCAGTGTCATCCCACCCTACTAAGGGAGTAGAATGTCGCCGCAGTCAGCCTCAAAGCATATTATCCAGTACATGTACCATTACTTATTCTTAGTCGTGCGCTACCAGTATACATAATTGGGGCCGTATTGGTCCCAATGGGCTCGAAGCACTTCTACTCGTAGTTCCTTGCCTTATCCGTTTGTATCGCGACCAGTATGCCATAATCAGGATCGTACTGGCATCAATCGTAATGTACTAGTTGGCACTCCTGTTTGTTTGGGCTAGGGTGCTTGATACTTTGAGCAGCGCCGGTCCCTTTTACAGAGTTGCATTTGGATTTTTGTGATTTTTATGAAGGCTCATCAGAGCCCATTGTAAACTCCACCACATCTTGGGCAACTCCCCAACTCGCAGAGGTCCTAGGGGGGTCTGATAAACGTAAGCTATATCTCACAAACCATATTGTAAGACATTTTAACTATTAGAACCCTATTTTGAAGTCGCGTATTTGGTAAAAGTCCATTTATTCACCCCCTACTCCCCTCATTTGAATGAAAGCTTCAGTGCATAGTATATGAGTAGACATCTGTCATGTAAAGTATTGTCCTAGTCATCCAATTTTGAGAAAGTATGGGCAAAACATGTCGAAAAATTCTATATAACCCTAATGTTGCTCATTCCATCAACTAATTTGATTCATTTTAACATTCCAGTTGAATGATAGTCCATCTCATAATACGGCTCACGGCGTGTCTGGTAGAACAATATTATCACAAAAAAATAGGCATCGCTAAATCTTTCAGCATTCGAAAATATAGGTTTTTAGCTATCATTTGACGGGTTCCCCAAAAAAATCCACCGAGGGATCCCGAACATTTTTTTTTATTTAAAATTTTTGTTCCTTGAAGTACAATAATTTCAAATATAATCATGGTAAAAGACAGTTTTTTTTCTCTCAAGCTCGATGGCCCAAACTTCAAATGAAAGTTAATATAACATAGATATATAAGATAACATATTGTAATAGACATAACTGTCCTATGTGATCTTGGGAATACGACACTTACTCGTACAGTGGAGGACACACTCAGTTGAGTTCAAATAATATTCATTCTTTTACCAAGATCCGCACAGCTGAGCGGTAAGCAAATTAATTTTAACTGATATGTCAGCCTAACATCAAGTTTACTTAAAACAGCACCTTTGGGTGCCGCACAGTGGGACGAAATCAAAAAAAGTGAGACATGTGTGTTTGCGCTGAAACTATTGGGTTTAGCGATTCGACATGTTCTACAAAGTTTCATCATTTGTTGAGTACTTAATTTAGACACTGAAAAAAATTTCACTTAAAGTGATATACACTGAGAAAAAAAATTAACTTTTTTAATTATTGTCAAAATTGAAAACTGTCTAAGGAAGTATTGTAGGTGACCTCATTTTATGAAAGTTTGTTGAAGACGGAAAAGTTCTATCTCCTACACTGACGAAGTTAGGAGGTAAAAATGATGGGTACCCCCTTAAAACTCATATTTTCTCCATAACTTCTAAATTTGAATTTTTGCATTTTTACAATGTTCTACAATGTTTAAGGTGCTGTGAAAATACACATTTTTGCCAAAGACACTGAAGCGCTAGCTCTTCATTTTGAAGATTTACGAACGATTTTCTGATTTTTTCACATCAAATTTAAGTGTGCATATCTTGTAAAGTTGCAAGTAGTAGCAGCTAATTTTAGCATGCCATACAATTTTCAATTAGGCAAACTGCGATGAGCCCCGCTAGATCCCGCAATCATTAGTACATATATTAAAAGGGTATAGGTTGAGAAACAGCATGATGCTAAAATTAGCTGCTACTACTTGCAACTTTACAAGATATGCACACTTAAATTTGATGTGAAAAAATCAGAAAATCGTTCGTAAATCTTCAAAATGAAGAGCTAGCGCTTCAGTGTCTTTGGCAAAAATGTGTATTTTCACAGCACCTTAAACATTGTAGAACATTGTAAAAATGCAAAAATTCAAATTTAGAAGTAATGGAGAAAATATGAGTTTTAAGGGGGTACCCATCATTTTTACCCCCTAACTTCGTCAGTGTAGGAGATAGAACTTTTCCGTCTTCAACAAACTTTCATAAAATGAGGTCACCTACAATACTTCCTTAGACAGTTTTCAATTATGACAATAATTAAAAAAGTTAATTTTTTTCTCAGTGTATATCACTTTAAGTGAAATTTTTTTCAGTGTCTAAATTAAGTACTCAACAAATGATGAAACTTTGTAGAACATGTCGAAACGCTAAACCCAATAGTTTCAGCGCAAACACACATGTCCCACTTTTTTTGATTTCGTCCCACTGTGTGCCGTTACCAAACGTCACTTTTACTAAGATGTCAACAAACGACCTTTTACCGAGATTTTCACAGCTGAGATCGGCATTCGGATTTAAGTGTGCATTTGATTTCAGTGTATAACTGTTTCTGTTCATATTTAGAAAAGATTAATTTTCTTTTCCTTCTTTCTGGAATTACACAATTACAATTCCACAAACTACGTAACGCTCAAGGGGGAGGGGGAATAGCGTTTGATTTTTCCATACAAAAAACGTTACGGAGGGGGATGGAGTCAGGTGGTCAAAAATTTCCGATTTTAGCATTACGTAATTAATGGACGCTGCCAAACGATTGATACGAAATAGAGCTCTTTTGAACCATTTTTACAAATCAATATCACTTGTTGCTGGGTTAATAATGTCATATTTTCCACAATTAATATGATATAAAAAAACAACATGCCAAAATAGTGACTCTTTGAATTGAAAAAAAGTCTTGCAGTTGTGTTAACTCAACTGTTATATCCTTGAAAATATCGTGGTCAACAGGCACAATCTGGCTTCATAAATAAGCAAAAATTTCAAATTTGAGGAACAGAAAATCTATTCAAGATTTAAGAAACGCCATTCCATGACCAAGTAAGTACTAACAGTTTGGACCAGACCAAAAGAATCATTGAGTCATTTTTTTTTCAAACAGTACAAAACAGTCGATAAATTCGATATCTTTGGAAGTTTGTTCATTATGTCTCTGCAACGGAAATTCCATGGACATCTGACATAAAAAAGGGACACATGATTTGAATTTGGAGATCCTAATTTGACTCCTCCTGACTTAAGTTTATGGAGCTACTGTAAAAACAGAGGCAGAGCTCAAGGCAGACTCTTGAGCCGCTATCATCGGAAAACCCCCCAAAAAGCTCCAAAAGGTAATGTAAAATGCATGCTGTATGGAGCTCATTTTGCTGCGACCAATAAATGCAGCCACTTGATTGATGTTGCTTTCATGAAATAGCCCAACAAATTGCAAAAGTTGCACCCTGAATTCGCTGATGTCCGCACGAATGGGAAGGTATCTTTTCGAGATATTGAAACCCTTAGAATAAAGTCATAAAAATCTACTGTAAATTGCAGTTACTCAACTCTACGGGGCAAGTGGGCACATGAAATTTAACTTTTTATTCTTCCTCTTAAAAATAACCGTTGCCAATAATCACATAACTAACCATATTTCATGTTAAAAACATATATTGTATGAATATGATATCAATCTAAAAGGAGTATAAAATGGTAAAACTTTATTGTTTGTAAGCTACTTACGTGTTTTAATTACTGCAGTAATTGTGAAAATTGTATTATTGTTGTTCTGCTTGTCAGAAAACCACTTTCACGGTGGAATTATTTTTATGATTTGATTTAACAGGAAATATCTTCCACTATATTCTTATTAAATTTTGAAATTCCAAGCTAAATACATCAAAATAACTTCAATACTATTAAAAAAGTCTGTGTAGTGTCATTTACTCCGGGTGCCTGGATAATATTCTTAATGAGGATTTTTTAAGCTTTTTGCTAAGGCTTGGGTAACAGGGCGTTTAAGCATATTCCATTTACTTTCATAGGGCGTTGTAATGTTGATCCATTCTACTTTTAATCTTTAACAATTGATTGGCAAAGAAAATTCTCAATGAATAACTAAGTACTCAACGAACTCTAAGCTATGAAGCAGGCTATGTCTCAGCAGAGGTGTAATGCCAGATATAAGAAGAATAAATTTAATGTATTCTAACCATGAAAAGAAACAGTGCTCGGTTTGATATATACTTCCACAGTATGAATAAGTGAACAGTCGAACTTACAACATATCTAATCGAATAAGTGTCCTATAGCTCAATAAATCCTCAAAATCACATAGGACAGTTTTGTTTTTTACAAAATGAAACTCAATAGATATGTATATATATTTATTTTATGAACTTTTATATGGAAATAAAACTTTTATCCAACGAAGCTGTCTTTTGCAATGATTACATTTAAAAATAATGTACCGTCAAACGGGGCTTCTTTTGACATTATTTCCACATTCTTTAACTTTGAGGATTTGTAACTCGTAGAATTATGGATAGATGTTGATAATTTTTGCCTATATTTAAGTTGTATATGTACGTAACAAATGTGCAAAATATGAGGCAAATCCATCAAGAAATAACAAAAATGCTTGAATAGCGAAAAAAGCGTGTCCTTCAAGACAAAAAAGGGGCTACTTTGGACATTTTCACAATTTGCTAATGAAACGATTTTTTTTTTATAACTTTTAAACTGATGCAATAAATTGTCGTCCACTGTGATGTTATGAAACGTTTTTCATTGATAAACTTAATGTAGAAAATTGCAAAGCTAGAATCAATTACCGTTTTGATTCATATTACGGACAGCTTCAAATTCCGGACACTCTCGTTTGTATGGGAAACATTTCACACGAAATGTTTCAATTTTCGCCATCCAAAAGTTCTCATTTTCGAGGCTCGTTTTATTAGGTTTTTTCCATAAATATCATTGCAAATTTATAATGCACAACTACCTTAGACGTCTCTTAAGCGGTTGAACGATTTCAATTGATGATTTGACTGTTCCATTAATGATTATCATGAGCTGTCCGTAATTCGAATCAAAGCGTCCGGAATATGAGGCAAAATTGAGGGAGCGTCCTGAATAAAAATCATGAAAAGGCCACACGTTTTGATTTATTTAAAATTATTCAAGTTGCGGACGCGTATTCTTTACCCACCATCCGAAAATTAAGGGCTTCCGACGCTCGATAACGCTAAAAAATCATGCAGAATGATTAATTTTGTATGGTCCAAGCTGGGTTTTACTTCACTGAGGCCTTAAGTGTCCGTAATATGAATCAAAACGGTACACATATATAACAAATTTCAACGAAACATGCCATTCACTATTCTCAGTTTGCAGTATGAAACTTAAATTTTCAACTTCCTCTTAAATGGAACTATCAGTTACGAATGCTCGATTTTCAAGTTGACATAAACGAACGACGTAACTACTAGGTACTGCGATGATAAACGAGTTATGTACAAAAACTCTTTTTTTTTATTCTTACTGTTATATGAACGATATGTTGAAGGATTTAATTAATACCGGTAACTAATTTAATACCAGTAAGTAATTTTCATTAAAAACGCAATCTATGAAGCAAAGTTTAGCATAATCGTAAAGAAGTAAGTTTGCTTTTGTAATATGCTTTTAGCTTCTAAGCAGTTTAGAGCTGGCTTAAGAGTAGTTTAATTTAGGCATTTGAAGGATGCAACTGTTCTGTACTACACATTCATGTAAATTATGACAAAAAATTGTTTTTTAGAGATTATGTTGTGAATTTGGCATTGGTACGTATTGAAATATATGCGTTTTATGTCTGTTTACTTTTACAAACATTTATTTTATTTTTTTATGTTGTAAAATACACAAACCAAAACATTATAATAAAATTAAAGTCGCAAAAATATGACCTTCGATCAATTATTTAAATAAAACAACAATTTTAAGCAAAACAAATCACAAGATTTTCATGAAACCTGACGATTTGATAGTTTTGTGATGCTCCCAATAAGTTTCCAAGACATGGGTAAAATTCAAACAATGTTTGTATAGCCAATGTTTTATACCTTGTGAATATTTATTCGGGCTTTTTTGAAATGTTTTCTTGTTTATCCTGTTATTGTTGATGTTGTTCCAAGAAAAAATCATGCCTAGTGGTAGAGCATTTTTATTGGTTAATAAAAGTGCTGAAGACACAAAATAGCTCAGATTAATATTTAGCCTGCTAATAAATACAAAAGGTGAGTGTCCAAAGTAGCCCCCGGAATCAAAAGTAGCCCCGTCCGACGGTACTCTAAAGAACAAACATTTTAAATAAAAAAAATGTTCGGGATCCCTCGGTGGATTTTTTTGGGGAACACGTCAAATGAAAGCTAAAAACCTTTATTTTCGAATGGTGAAAGATTTAGCGATGCCTATTTTTTTGTGATAAACCTTTCCCATATACACGCCGTGGGCTATTATCATCCAAAATATGGGTAATACCGTAGTGTCACCCGATACATGTTTTCCGATCACTACGCTTATCTGCCTTCCGCCATAACCACCGCCACTGCTAAGTAATGAGCATCATAACTCAATTCGACATTTATGGATTTCTATATTTAAAATTCCGTTATGTAATCCATTCTTCTTTGTTTCTCGCCCAAGTAGCAGTTACGATCCCATTTCGGAAAACGATACCCAACACGGCCACCGAGAGCTCAGTTTTGCTATCACTTGCCATTCCCCCCGGTTGAGGGCACTGCGTTCAACAGATCCGACGGAAAGCTTTTATCATGTTTTCCCACTGGTTGTACGAGTTCCATTACTCTAAATGGTGGCTCGTGGACGCGTCAAGGAAAGACGCATAAAGAAATAGACTCTGCCGTTGCACTTAGGAGTAGGTTTATATGTACGTATAAAGCCCCGGATGACAATCCTCTTACTGAAGGGAAAAAAGATTTTTGTAGGTATAATATATTTCATTTACTAGTTTTTTTTTACTTGAAGTTATGAGATTTTTCAACAATTGCACTGCAAAAACATGTTCATGGCATTGGAATTTTTACCTCAATGTTTGAAGGGTAGAGTATTTTGGCTGGAATCTATTCAAAATCATTAAAACAGTCATTTAAACTATCGTTCAAAAGTTTGGAGTCACCCCCCAAAATACACAAAACTGTGTGATAAGTATGGTAAAATTTGAATTTCATATTAATAAAATTAAATCTAATTATGAAACAATGCTTTACAAACTATGGAATTTGTGTTCTTCATGGGTGATACTATTATGGTTAAGGTGTGTGATGAAAATATCCTTGTAACAATATTCCTCTGTGTGAGATTTTTTTTTGTTTCACCGGTTGGTTACACTGAAGTTATCTATGGAAAAAATCTTTTCTTGGTGAAACACATTTTAATGGTGCATAACTGCTCTCATTAGGCAGCAGTGTCAATTTTCTATGGAATATTTTCAATTTGTTAGGCTGATGCAAATATTAATTTTCTTTTATGTCACCCCCCTCCCTTATAAAAAACCCGAAAATTTTGAAGGGGATAAAAAAAATATTAATAATTTTTTTGACATCAGTTAGGTTTTTATCAATTTTTAAAGTAAAAAACAAGTAAAATAATGATCCAGAGGACGTTTGAAAAAAGTGTAACAATTATCGTTAAAAATAAAAATTCGAAAAATAACTTTTTTATTCATTTCTATTTTTTTGTTCCTTATTTATTTTATCGCCCCCCCTCGTACCTTCAAAGTAGTCTAGGACATAAAAGAAATTTCATATTTGTATCAGCCTTATTGATGCTTAAAATAGGCTACCATACTGAAGCGCTTCGTCTTGGGGAGATCACTGGCCCCGCGTACTTCCTAACTGATGATCACCATCGCCGTTTGCGACATCCTCTTACCGTAAATACTATACCTATGATCCGTATGCTGGTTCTGTTTTCCGGGATGGAGTTCATGGAACGGCACACACACACACCTCGCCCACGCGGAGCGATGAAACGGACGCAGTGAAATGTTTTTCTCTTCCATTTTGCGATATTTATGACGATACGGCGCGCGAAACATGTTTGGCCATAAATATTATATATGTAGGGGAGAAAGGGGCAAAACGGTACGGTTACGGTTACCCTTTCCTCTTCAAGGAAAATAGAGTAGAGATTCGCATAATTCATCCAAGTGCTCCCATGTTCATTCAACGTACTGGTTGTTGTTCAGTCAGACCGAACTAACTAACATTTTAGCCTTGTCAAGATAAGAAATTGGATAATCCAACTTCGATTTTTCAAATAACTTTTAATACAGAAGTTTAATTGAATATCGTATGTCGATCACTTAATGGTTTATAGTAACTTCAAATGCATCTGATAGGCATAAATCAGTGAATGTTATTGAAATGTTAAATTTATTTGCAAAACTCAACTGTAAACAAATGAGTGTATTGATAAAAATAATGATTTATAACATTTTACTATCAGTATTCCCAATAGTGTGAAACATTAGAGTGATGCAAATTTTGAAATTGTGGCTCCCCTATGCTTAAACGATTGTTATTATAGTAAATAGCATCCTCCCGAAGTTTGAAATGATTCTGAAGAAATTTGACTGTGCACACATCATTCAAAACTTTATTTGGAGATTAGCATGGAAAACGTCAACTTGTTGTGTTCGTCCTAATATTTTATAAAAAAAGTGAACAAACTCTACTTATGTGAAATCTATTCTGCTGCAACTTTGCCGAAGGCCACATTTTGACTGAACGTCAGGATAAATTGCTATTCATAATCATAAAGTGGGTTTGCCTTCTGCATGCTTAACCGACTGCTTGACAGATAACAGTGGTGCTCCTGGCGGGTAGAATAGATCAAAGTAATCCAGGCTACTGTTCTACCGAAAAAAAAAGCAGTGTTGCTCTCACGGCATAAAAATTAACAAGGCAGGTGCTTTACTGATCAAGTTTGATTGTAAAACATGTGACGTCACTCCTATCGTACAACATACCTTTCGGACCACTAGATCATTTTTTTTCTCGCAAATTTGTTCGCGGTGAATAGGAATGACGTCGTCAAGTAAGCTGTCAGTTTTCGGAATATATCACCTTCTTAAAATAGTACACCGTAGTTGCTCTAAAAGTACACCCAATTCTGTTATTGCACGGATTTTTTTTACACGGCCGTGCAAAAAAAGTTTTCATACATTTTTTTCCGCCAAAACCTTATTTTTGCATGGAACGTCGAGAAATGGTGTTACTTTTTTTGCACGGTTTTTGAAATTTTGAACTGACATTTTTTTTTGCACGGTACGCATCCCCCGTGCAAAAACAAAATCGGGTGTAATTGAATGATCATCTCTACATGATTTAAACTTTGTAATCAATAAAAAAAATATCCTTAGGTCCCTTCAAAACGTGGTATTAGGCAAACTTGTAGCTGGAAAGATTTCATATGAGAAGAGTATGTTCACTTTTCCATAGATAATTATCACGAGCAGTCAGAGAACTGGACACCAAATAGTTTACCCTTTCCATAGTTATTTCCATATAAACTTCAAATGGCGTGTGCACAACAATTTTTTTTCCAAATCACTTTAAATTTTGGGAGAATGATTTTCATCATAATTGACACCGTTGAAGCATAGGGGAGCGAAAACTTCAAAATTTGCATCCGTCTAATGGAACATCATTTCTCATCAAAAACCGAACTTTGTTCATTCTGTCCCATATGCCGAATACCTTGACTCAAATTATTTACAGGCCGATGGTATTCAAAAGCATGATTTCGTGAATACATTAATTTTTACTGACCTTGAACTATTACGGCACCCAGGATCTTCTTCTTCTACTTGTCGTTGCGTCCCAACTGGGGCAGAGCAAAGTAATCTTATGAGCACTTCCCCAATTATTATCTGAGAGCATTCTTTGCCGATTGACCATATTTGCATGAGTATATTATGTGGAAGGTTTGAAGATACTCTATGTTCTGGGAAATCGAGAGAGTTTACATGCCGAAAAGATCAGTTGTAGGTCATTTGACATAAAGTCGTTTGGCATAATGAGTCCAAGGATTTCTTAAGCTGATATTTGATTTTACTTTTACATTGAATCCTTCTGACGATATCTGGCCTATTTTGGAGACAATTGATGCAAATTGACACTTGATTAAATAATCATATTTACTTAAAAAAACTAAATCATATAAGGAAAGTTATTGCCAATAGTATTTTCTTATTTATCAATAAATTACTCTGCTTAATTTTAAGATTTTAATATATTTTGCACAAATTTATCCTTCATTCAAATATGTGATGTTCTTTCTGAATATGATGTTACCATAATTAAAGGTATGAAAAATGTTGTTTTCAAATAAAAAAAAATCATTTTCCTTTATATAAAGGCTGTTTTTTGGAGCTTTATTTTTTTAGATGTTTTTTTTTTATTTCCAACAAATATAATGGCGACAACCGATAACATTGATATGCTCAAGTTATCAGCGAAATGAGAAATCGATAATTGCAGTTTCTCCGATGATTTTGAACGCAAAATTTGATGTATTTTCGTTTTATTATGCCGCAACAATTTTTGTCGTCCATCTTCTATTGTTTTAATCATAATTGCTTCCTTTTTTTAAAAATAGCATTTTACATATTTATACTGACACAAGATAAAATTTAGTAAAGCTCAATGTTATTCATTTTTATATTTTGCTGTTTTATCAATTCTTGCAAACCGTGCTGTTAGAATGATCATCATTTTATCACCTTTCGAGATATGCTGGAAAAAATATTATTTTAATCACAAATTTTCCCTTCTTACGAAAATTGACGATGTTTTTATTATTTACACTTCCAAAGTTAAAATTATTATTGAATCGTTCAAAAGTTTTTCCACATATCTCCTTTTAAAAATGTGTTTTTTCGTTCGAGTTATGCTGTGAGAAGATTTTTATTCGCGTTAAAGCCATAAACATTATAAACGAAAAGTAATCTCTCGTATGTTTTCATAATGCTGCAATAACAGATATTTGGAGTAGAGCTTTTAATATTTTGTAAACAAATTTTCTATCATTTTACCAAATTATTTTCAACAAATGTTACGTCCCAACTGGGACACAGCTTAATCCGCAGCGAAATGATCTATGAACGTTCCCTTAATTATTAACTGCGAACATTCGTAGCCAATTTACTATTTCCAAATATGTATATCACAACAAGCTCAAAGATACTCTATGTTCTGGGATGAAGAAAAAAAATAATGTTGCAGTAACGATCATTTCTGGATCTCTTGCTTGTAATTTTCTCCATGTCTTCGTTTGGTGAGATGAGGCGTTGTTGAAAATCAAGCTGGATTTTATTAAAACGAAATTCCAGGTTTTCTGTCAATTGACGTCGTGTCGACAATCAGCTAAAGCTGATCGCTGATTTATGAGCCATTTTACGAGACGTTTCGGTACTGTTCTCACGAGATCGATTCCTTTCGGTCTTCAGTGCAGTCACCCATGCTGGACCTGCATATCTGATGATCGATGTTATGACGCTCGCTAGCAGCCGCTTCTTGCTGCTTTTAATCACAGAGTGATTTGCCATGATCCGGGATAACGCCGCTATCGCCTTCGCCGCTTTTTCACAGACATAGTCGATATGTTCGTTGAAGTTAAGTCGATCATCAATCATCACCCCCAGATGCTTAACTTCTCGCTTCGAGTCGATGATGTAATCACCAACCGTGATTCTTGCCTGCTGCACTACCTTACGATTGCTGATGATAACCACTTCAGTTTTGTGGTGGGCTATCGCCAGCTTTTTGTCCCGCATCCAATCTTCTACGATCGTCTCGGTGGCGAGTACCTCCACCTCATCTCTTGATTCACCAACTACCAATAGCACCACGTCGTCCGTAAAGCCAACAATCTTTACGCCTCTGGGAAGATTCAATTTCAAGACACCATCGTACATAATATTCCACAGAGTCGGGTCGAGAATAGTTGAATACTTTTTACTCCTTGGTCTGTTTCTTATATCAGTAACCGGTTCTAAAAACAGCTCTTCAGAATCCGGCAGATGTACTCAGGTACTCTTATGCTATGCATTGAATTGGCGATTGCTTTTCAGCTAGCGTTTTTCACGTCTGGTATGATCACCGCACAACAGTAGACCTTCCTTTCCGGAAGCCGAACAGCATATTCGACAGCCCGTTCTCGTTCTCCACATGCTTCGTAAGCCTGTTCAGGATTACTCTCATGAGCAGTTTGCTGGACGTATACAGCAAGCATATCGGACTATACGCTGAAGATTCGCCCCAGACAACCAAAATGTACGCATAACGAAACCACCTGGAGGCTTTGTACGTGCAAAATTTCACTTATAAGATGTCGCGAAAAGGCCTTCTACGTACAAAAGTGGAGGCGATATGCGTGCATATATTATGTGATGATTAATAACATACAATGCGATTGTATAAATATTCTCCCGAACTAACCTGTTATATTATGCGACTTAATTTATGATAACAAATGTTGATTTGACAGCTGCTACGGATTGATCCGACTTACTTTGTACGAGTGTACGGGACGAAACAAAATGTACAAATGAACTCAGAAAAAAGTATTTTATGCGAGGAAACTCATCAATTTGACGAGTTTATCCACGGTGTTTTGCGGATTTGATGTAATTAGTATGAATAAACGAGTTATAACGTGAACTTTCATGCGATTTCTGGTTGTCTGGGGCCACGCGGTTTACCCGGCTTTGGCAGTAACACCAACTTTTCTCGCTTCCAGGAGTCTGGAAAGCTGCCATCGTCAATGCAGTTCTGCAGTGTGGTCCTGAAGATATCGGTTGGCGGCCAGGTTGTGGCATCGTGCTGCGGGAACAGTCCGCCAATAATAACCTTCATTCTCTCCGGGCACTTTTCCGGTGGCATGGTTGGTCCTCTTAACCTCGCCATGGCTACTCTGTACGCGTCGCCCCACGGATTCGTGTTTGCTTTGTCGCAGAGTTCTTGAAGACAAGCTTCTTTTCCTAAGCCTGATTTCGCTTTTAAGTGCGGATCTTGCCACTCTGTAGACTAGCCTACGTTCCTCTCTTTCGGCGTTGTTGCAAGCCCGTTGCATCCTTCTTCTGGCTCGTAGGCAGCTTCCACGAAGATCGGCAATGGTCGAGTTCCACCAGTAGGCTGGACGGCGAACGTTTGCTGGTTTCCCAACTCTCGGCATGGTTGCATCGCACGCACGAGTTAGTGCTGCCGTTAACTCGTCTGCACTGAGGTTCAAAGTAATGTGTTCAAGTCTAAGCACTTCGACGAACACGTCCTTCTTGAAGTCCGCCGTTTGCCACCTTCGTACATCTGTCTGGCTTTCGCAATATACTGAGTGGAACCTGCCCCCGATGCGGTACCGGATAATCTGATGGTCGCTACCGGTATACTGCCCTTCGACACATACTTGTCCCATGTTCTATGTAAACCTTATGGACTGCGGGACAAATATGCGTAGAACGGCAGTATACTCTACGCACACTTTCCAGCTCATGTCTCTTGCTAGCCCCGGGCTGCAGAAAGTGAGGTCGATGATGGACTCTCTGTGCTGGTTCAAGTTTATTTGCGCTATCTCCACCGTGTCATGTTTGCAGAAGCTTGTTTAAAGGCCGGACATCTTGGGTCTCCTGTGACGTGTTTGTTGTCCCCGTTGTTGACACAGATCAGACATTTTGGTGTTTTCTGACAGTCTTGCGCCTTATGGCTTTTTTCTCCACACCTTCTACACATTTTGCTTCTTTCGGGCCCATTGCAGAACCGTGCAATATAACCAAACCCGAGACACTTAAGGTGAAGATGAATCGAAGCCAAACTTCAAATTTTCAAGAGCACGGATCTGGAGAACCGAACACCCATTTGAGCTGAAAACTTGATCGATTGGTCACCACCAGCGAGTGATCAATCGATTAAATTTTCCGCATGAACGGATGTTCGGTTCTCCAGATTCGTGCTCTTGAAAATTTGAAGTTTGGCTTCGATTCATCTTCACCTTAAAGCACGCTACCAGCTGATAACGTTCAAACACACTAATCGGACAAACCGACCAGTCTACTTTGATCTTGCCGGTCCGGTTTTGAGGACGCTGCGTCAACAGGCAGCCTGACCGAGGCTATTTGCATCCCATTGGGGCTTTTTCTCATGCGAATTGTCATTGGAACATCACCTAATGTGCATTGCTGCTGCATGGTTAACCTCAGATCTTTCTCCGTTGCAATCTCGTCCATATTTTTACATTCGAGATTCGCTTCCCGACACTCAGCTCTTACTTCCACCTTATCCACCATGGCTTTTTCGGCTAGCTCTTTATGGAAAGAGCTGCTTGCCTTTGACTCTTTTCTTAACTCGAGGATCATCTCACCATAAGTACGTCTGCTTTTTGAAAGTCTTCTCCTAGCTCTTTGAGATCTGGATTCGACCGCATAGTACGCAAAACCTCCATGTACGAATCGTCATTTGCTTTAAGAATGAGCGCTTCGCCCTTGTTCCGCCCCTTAATGGAAACACGATTTTCGGATGGGTTCTTTTTACTCGTCTTCTCTTTTTTCCGACCACTTGCCATGGAGTTTGGCTGTTTTCCTCAGTAGCTTCCTCGGTTGTTGGATATACCTCAATACCGATACCCCCGGTGCTTTTTTGGGCCACCTGGTCTAACATCTTCTGGTGACGCTCTTGCCTTCTTCGGCGTAAAGAAGGGCGTTGTTTTCACGCTACTGCCATTTTTGTTCGACACTGGGGCTTCCCCCGTTACATATATTATATGTGTACACTCACATGTATGTGTGCTTATATGCGTTTGATTTTTGTATATTATGTTTATGTATTTATGTATTAGTGTGCAGTTGTGTGCAGTGTATGTCTGAATGTTAATTTGTGTTTCCGGTGTTTCTCTCTACTGGTAGCATAATATTTTCTGCAATAATACAATGTTCAAATCACGATAACTTTTTAGTTTTTCCATGTTTTTATGTCGCAAGTTTTCAAAAAACTCGTCTACTTTTAGAATGTGTGTCGATTTTGATCATTGGTCATTTAGATCTGGATATAATCCGAAATTTCAAGGAGACCAACGCCTAAACATAACTCTCGTGAATATATCAGATAACAGATTTTTTTTCAGGTCCGGTTATTCGCTTCACGATAACATTTTTTTATGAGAGCCTGCTTTGAAAAAATACTTCGATTTGGCGCAACCGTTTTTGAGAAATGAGCATTAACATTTCTGGTATCACTATTGTAATTTTCAGATTTCTTGGAGACAACTCAACCGATTTGTATGGTTTTTACAAAGCAGGTTCTTACTATCCGTGGTTGTATAGCTTTTTTAGTTTTACGATTAATTGGCTATGCACAAAATGGCGGCTAGATAAATTTTATATGTAAATTCTGGGCCTCCCAAGGAACATCAATATAGATGCAGATTCTGTAAATTGGTGATTTTTATTTTTTGGAATTAGTAAAATATATCGAGAAACAAAAAAAGTTATTGCAATTTGAATATATTTAGATCCTGTTGCACGGGTCAATGATTTTATCGGCCCTTCCACAGTAACAAGCGATTCCTTCACCACCGCTTAGCTGTTAAACCTGGTTTAAGAATACAGTCACCCCACAGTTATGGATCAACTAAGGGTCATTTTTCAGAACAAAATAAGATTAAAAAATATGGCGACGCTGTATGAAACAAAAAATACCTCCCTGGTACTGCAGAATATAGTTGTTTTTGAGAATACACCTCAAAATTCGCGGTTATTTACGAAAAAGTGTCGATTCCGACAGAAATTTCAAGCGATGTCCTCCCCACAGATGTGGATCAGTGGGAGAGGAGGATCCCTATTATGAATCAAATTGACTCATATTATGGATCAAGACACTATAACAGCAACTTATTTGCGAGGTAATCAAATGGTGTGCTAGTGATAGCATACGTTTTGGCGTATGTTTCGTCTTATCTTTGATTCATAACTGTGGTATGGTTTTCAATGCCCCACAATTATGAATCAACGCTTCTGGGAATACGATTGACATTTTATTTCCTACAGATGGAAAAAATATACTTTAACATATTATAAATGTTTGGGATACTGTACAGATTTATGGTTCACGTTGGTAAAATGTGTACTCCGTAATTGCAACTCTATCTGATGAGATATTCCTGTTTCAAACCAATTCTGATTCATATCTGTGTGCTATCCATAACTGTGGGGTGACTGTATGACGTGGTTTGCGGCTTAAGCAGAGGTGAAGAAATTGGCCCTTAGAGATTTTTTTGTAAACTAACAACTGTTGCATCTGCGTATCGTGTGACAGGCACAACAAAATTCTATGCTCTACAGAGTCTACACAATCTAAAACACTAAAATCTTGGGACGGACTGGTTTAGTGTATAGAATATACGACTCTCATACCGCGGACCTGGGATCGAATCCCATACCCGTGAAAACCACGACAGATGACGTTAAAATTATAATGACGACTTATTTCGGAGGGAAAGTGAAGCCCCAACGGCAGAGATGATCTAACCCCAGTGTTGAAAATCTCGTTGGCAAAGGTAAAAAAACAAGAAAATATCCCAATCTGGAGCGATTAATATCCTCAGCAGGATCTTAATGAATAGCTGCGCATTTACCAACACTGCTATTTGGGTCCCTTAGTTCAAATAATAGAATATAAAAGTTAAGCCATTTCCATCCATTGGCGCCATATACCCAACTCCCCTACGAAAAACGGAAAATGTTTGTGGGACCGATCTGCTCGGGTGGAAAGGACGAGAGTCTGGCACACTGGTCGCCACCAGAAGATAAAAATCGTAAGGACAAGGGCATCCAATAGCAGTCCTAGATATGTGTACTGTGTTTTTCCGGCGAATGGTTGCGAGTGGTGTAGAGTATCAGTTCCCGTTCGGTATTTGTGCGAATGTGGAACGGGTGGGAAAATTGTTTTTCAAGGGTATCCTTCGGGGTACCATTTGTTTGAAATAGTAAAATGCTTCCCGGTCTTCCGCCGATGTGGAGATGAGCGACAAGTGATGGCACTGGCGAGAGATACTGCTCTGTGCGGTGTGGCATGAAAAATTCAAAAACAATTCTGAAAACATATTTTACTCAATTCAGACTTCACTTCACTTTTATCGTGAATGTTGATGAATAATCTACATACAAATTTATCGGCTCGTTTAAAGCAGCTTAAAATCGTATTTGACGGCTTAAGTAGTATGATTGTTGTGTGAGAAAACAACAAAACTTCAGAAGGACAAAAAGTCAAAATTTATATGCTTCTTGGAAATCTATCCCTAAACAGTTCAGGCCTGTTTTCCCATCTTGTTTCCATCTTAGATTTTTTTTTATTCCTTGGCAGTTTAGAACTTTTACAGGTGAGTTGATTTCACCTGCTTATAGAAAAAATGCTTTCAATTAAATTAACCGAACCTAATCAAGAAATATAACGCATTTATCAAGGCAATAGAAGATTGCAACGATTTTTGTCCTAAATTGTTAATAATTTCAAACATTTGATATTATTAGTAACTCATTAGTATTATACCAGGGAGGAAGCTTCAGAATCATTTCAAAATTTTTATTTTGAATCTTCTGCAGAGTTTATGGCAAAATGGTAGTCTCATTGATTTGCTATTTGGAACGAAACCTTGATTCCTCTCATGGAGTTCAAGATCTCCTGCCTTAATTCTCCAAGTTTAGAATAACTGACCACATTGAGCGGCGTTCTTTGTTTCTCATTTTAATCAAGAAGCCGTGGCTAGAGATTGATTCGAACTGATGTTCGGAAAATTTGTATAAAACGTCGAACTGATTGCTCATTTCGATGCAATTATCTACATTACCCATTTCACGCTTGGCAGATAGCGTGCATTCTGCAGAAACGCCCTTTCATCCATTTTTGTCACGTTTAGTAACAGTTTTAAAATCCACTTTTTTAAATTCACTTTCTTGACCGCAGTTTCTTCTGGAGCCCATAGTAGGCACGACTTCCGCTGATGATGCGCCTTCGTATTTCCCGACTAACATTGCTGTCAGCCGTCAACAAGGATCCGAGGTAGACGAACTCGTCCACCACCTCGAAAGTATCCCCGTCTATCGTAACACTGCTTCCTAGGCGGGCCCTGTCACGCTCAGTTCCGCCAACCAGCATGTACTTTGTTTTCGACGCATTCACCATTAGCCCGACCCTTGTTGCTTCGCGTTTTAGGCGGGTGCACAAATCTGCCACCGTTTCAAATTTTCTCCCAATAATATCCATGTCGTCCGCGAAGCAAACAAATTGTCCGGATCTCGTGAAAATCGTGCCTCGACTGTTAAGTCCGGCTCTCCGCATGACAATTTCAAGCGCAATATTGAACAACAGGCACGAAAGTCCGTCGCCCTGTCGTAATCCCCGCCGAGACTCGAACGAACTGAAGTGTTAGCCCGAGATCTTCACGTAGTTTTGCACACCGTCCATCGTTACTCTGATCAGTCTTATGAGCTTCCCGGAAAAGCTGTTCTCGTCCATGGTTTTCCATAGCTCTATGCGGTCAATACTATCGTATGCCGCCTTGAAATCGGTAAACAAATGGTGCGTAGAGATCTGGTACTCACGACATTTCTGGAGGATTTGCCGCACGGAAAAGATCTGGTCCGTTGTCGAGCGGCCGTCGATGAAACCTGCTTGATAACTTCCCACGTACTCGTTTGCTATAGGTGATAGACGACGGAAGAGAATGGGATAGCACTTTGTAGGTGGCGTTTAGGATGGTGATTGCACGATAATTTTCATACTCCAGTTTGTCGCCCTTTTTGTAGTTAGGGCATATAACGCCTTGCTTCCACTCCTCCGGTAGCTGTTCCGTTTCCCAGATTCTGACTATCAGCCGAAGCACACAAGCGGCCAACCTGTCCGGGCCCATCTCCGATACCATCCTTGCCAGTGGCCTTGTTGTTCTTGAGCTGTTGAAGGGCATCCTTAACATCCCCTATCGTGGGAGCTGGTTGGTTTCCGCTGTCCGCTGTGCTAACGAAGCCATCGCCTTCGCTGTCCTGACCTTCTGTGCCTGTGTTCTCTGCGCCATTCAGGTGTTCATCGGAGTGCTGCTTCTACCTTTCGATCACCTCGCGTCCGTCCGTCAAGATGCTCCCATTCTTATCCCGGCACATCGCAGCTCGCGGCACGACTATGTGTTCTGCAATTTTGTAGAAGGTCACTTGGGGTATTGAGTTGCGTAATGAAAAAACGTTGTGTCATAAGGGATAGACATCAGTTGCATAATGACTCCTACAACGCTGCATATTTCAGTATCGTGTTGAAAAAGTACCTACTTCGATGAAAAATTCCAAAACTAACTGAGTTTTTTGGTTCTAATAAACCCATTTTAGCAAAGTTCAAAAAATAAACTTCAAATTCAGATTGTGTATACACAATAGTTTTGCATAAGCTCAATCAAACCGAAAGTTCATATGTTTCAGTGACTACCCGTGCGTTAAAAACGGTATTGCTTTTTGGTCGATTCTATGCCTGCAGCGACCAAAGGCATAAGCATAACTACATAATAACATGCATCCGCACCGGAGTTTGCTTTTGCTTGCAGCAGCAGCAATCGTGTAATTGCCAAACTTTTCCGTCCTATTCCATACAGGGATACTCAGCTCCTAAAAGTACCTACGCCATGTTTGGCAATAAACCATAAAATCGAATTTTATATACATGCGCCAAACCAACCCGGACAGCTTACATACTGCCCCTGTCGACTTGTGTTTGGTTTGCGCAATTTATGGGTACATGGGGCGAGAGAGAGGTGGAATTTTATTACATGAATTTTGTGCAAATAGTGACCCCCACATCCCGAAGCCTAAGAATGGGAAAATATCACTGGCAGAATTTTACCTCGACCTGCGGCAGTGTGGCGCATACTAGACCTGGGCGCCAAAGTATTTTTAATCTGTTGCATTTCAAGGCATTTCGATAAAGGCATCTTCAACGTTGTAGAAAATCGAACATAAAAATGCTCGAAAATATCGAAGCCGCGTTGGTACACATGGTTCAAGTAGAATGAATCGACGGTGGCGGCGCACAGGTCTATCGCATACCCATTTTTTCATGAGCAATCATTAGACTATAAGGCCATCCGTCCAGTGGTCGTCGTCGTCAGTTGGTTGCCTTGTCGATGAAGCACGAGCGTGGGGAAAAAGGGTGCATCGTCAAAGCCTAGCCGGAAATGAAAACTTTCTCGTTCTCGGCTGCTGGCTTCCATTTCGGCACTTGGGATGACGATGGCGGCGCACTTTTTTTTCCTTCTCTGTTCGAAAAGGATGTGTGCAGTAGGTTGCGGTTCACCGGGGCAAGAAAGTTTGTTTTTATTGTTTGCCCCGTCGCCGAAATTGCGACCGAATGTAATTATGGGACATTAAACGGAACTAATAATGACGTTATATTTGAATTTTTATTGCTGTCTCGATGAGTTGCCGATGGGAAATGTTGTAAAGTTTTTTTTTGTCTGAGGTTGGTTATGGACAGTGCTTCGATGTTTCTTTATGAGTTTGCTATTTACTCGAATCTTATGAAGAGAGTATTGAACAGAATGGGTTTAATGATGATTTATACAGTGTTGGTGACCATTTTATTCAGAAATCAGTGAGAACATACCGTAATCTGGAATAACATCGATTATTTTTTTTACTTTCATTCAAAAATGCAAATGTTGCATTATGATGAGCAGTAAGAAGGCTGAACACACAAGATTTGCCTTTTCCACAGGAATTTTCATATAAACTTCAAATGGCGAAGACACAATTTTTTTTCCCAAATCACTTCAAATTTTGGTAAAATGATTTTCATAAGAGCTCGATATGAAGGTGAAGTTGCATCGCAGCCAAACCTCGAATTTTCAAGAGCACAAATCTAGAGAACCAGACAAACGTTTGAGCTGAAAAATTAACTGTCTGGTCAGTCGTTGATGATGACCAATCGATTAAATTTTCAGTGCGGTTGTCAGGTTCTTTTGATTTGTGCTCTTGAAAACTTAGTTAACCCTTAAAAGCCCGAGACGAACCTTTGATTTTTAAATGGCCATAATTCGGAGACCAGTAGATCAATTAATTTGAAATAAATTTTTAAGTGAATGCGGTTAGTTGGTCTTACAATCCTTGGATGAGACATCCCCACTGATCCCTCCCCCTTTTCTAGGTAACAGAAGAAACGTGGGCACGAGGGGTTCAACATTGGCCTCAAACAGATATCTTAACATCCAAACGGGCTAGAAGGTTGGTGTTTCCGGCAAAGTTATTCAACAGATTCGGCGATGGAAAATCTGTTTGAGGATTCATCCGCAATGCTAGTAAAAAAAAAACGTCAATCTACACTACCTCAAGATTCTTATCAGCTTTTAATTGATGTCTTCGGTAAAGATGTTCAGCAAATCAAGAGCTTTCTGGCGGTGAAGAGTCTGACTGGAAATCTGATTTAGGTCTGATTGAGTCTTCGGTAGAGTGTCCATTTCCATGGAATTTGACGAATTTCGGGATTTCCCGTTTCGCGGGATTTTATTTCTGACAATCCCGAAATGTACGTAGAATTTGATGAAAACCACTAAATTTCAATGAAAAACAATGACATTTATCCTCACTATCAACCTTATTTAATAAAATAGAAAAGCATAATGAAATCATTATTTTCATGAGAAGATCAATTTACCAAGTACGAAACACATATTTTTATTTGTCTAGTTGCAAAGTCTTAATGTGTTTTTATAAGCCTATGCTGAGATAACAAATTTGAAAAAAACACCTGTAAAAAGTAGGTTTTGAGAAAATTGACTCAGAAGTTTTCAATCTCGTTTTCCATACGAATATTCAAAAAATTCCAGGAGATTGGAACATGTTTCGATCTCAATGAAACTTTCATAATTTGCATTTCACTCCATTACCTTTCCAAGAAAAATATAAAGATGATCAAATAACGATCCATTTTTGTGCTAAAGACTGTTCATTTTACAAAGTGCACACTTTGTTTATGCTTTATCTTTTTTATATATTGATAAAATCATAATCGGTTTTCTGTGTATCGTTCAACTATTATTCTACAATGCTATGAAAATATAAGATCTTAGAAAATGCTTATGGTTGAAGAGTTAAATAGTTTTTGCTGATCGTCAAAGTTTAACATTCTTTTTCGCAAAACAAAAACCCAATTTTTTATTAACAAATTGTATGTTTGTGTTCTTCGCTATTCTACAAAAGGTATAGCTTAAAAAAAATCAATTATATTCCACCATTCCCTGAAATTAGGGAACTTTAGTGATTTAACCATTTATGGAAAAATTTGCTGATACACCACCTTTTCACTCCCAGCAAAAATGAAAACTAAAAAACGTGTTCAAAACTAGTTTGGATTACTAGAGAAATTATAATTGCATAAACGAGAGCGAGTTTAAACCACAGTCTTAAGTATTAATTTACTGTTATGGTAGTTTTACTAAAAAGTCTCATACTTTTCAAATCATGTGCGCATATTTATCGATCTACAGCAAATTGTAAACGGTTTTCTCCGAATTTTTCAATTGGTGATATTATGGAAATAATATGTGGATAATTAAATCGATTTTATTACAGCAGTGTTGCCAATTTTGATGATTGTCAATGAACTTTGATAAGTCTTCTAAGAATAAAGCAATTGTGCTTTTATTGTGCTTTAAATGTGACGTAGGGACTAAGTAAGTAACTCTATGAAGGCTTAAGTTATTTTACATATTTAAACTATATTAGCACTTCCGTCAGGACGTACTTTTAACCAAAAAATTCTACTCATATCAATTCCCTTAAAATTTAAAATATTTTTCTTTAAAAATATACGGGGAAAACGATTTTATTATATCTGTAAAATTGTTGCTCTAAAAATAACTTGATTTTTTCCATCAGGCTTCTGATTGATGATGCTTTTGAAGAACAAGCCTTTTTAGAAAATAAAAAATATAAATTATCGAATTTTACAGCCAATTTCTAACAATAATTGATTTTGATAACCCCCAAAAATCGACCATTCTAATCGTTGTTACATATTCGTGTGAAATATCATTATTTTGGAGAATTTTTATTATCACAACATTGTACATTACTAGTCGAACGATGTACAAAAAGCCGATTGAAATTTCATTAATAAATTTAAAAGATACAGTATGCACAAGGTGTCCACTTTATAAAATGAACAGTCCTTACACGATGCGAAAATCTGCAGTGGGACTGACATGCGTTTACTTTTCATTATGGGACAATTCGACTTGGTGTTTTTTCCTAATTTTACTGAACAAAAAATGATTTCTCGTTAGTGCAGCTGAAAGATCATTAGAGAATATAATGGAAACTGATATCAACTCAATTTGGACCAAAATGCAGATGGGACTGACTTGCGATTCACGGCAGTAAACTTTGATCAACAATTTTCAGTAATTAATATATAGCGTGATCTACAATACCTTCAATGATCTTTAATCATTTCTTTTGTTCTAAAGTTTTTATGACTTTTCAAATGTTTGAAACAAATTGCTTTAAAAGAACGACTTAGGTTTTAATATTATGTACTTCCATTCATAATTATTATTAAGTGTTTTAGATAATTTGAAAAAATCCATAGCAAACCAGTAATTAATCAAGATTTGATTTTTGTTAGGTTTCTTCATCAAAATAAGAGAGTCCTATCTGATATGTGATTAGCTATAAATAACCTATTATTTTAAAAACTTACATTATCTGTTTATTTCATTTAAAAAATAAATGTTAAATTTGTACTTCCATTTTACCGAATTGTTAGTTTTATTGAAAATTTGAAAAATCCCGGGATTTTTGTCCCGAATCACGGGACGAGCAAAATGGCCGGGAAATGGACACTCTAGTCTTCGAAAAAGGTATTGAACAAATTTAGGGTTATCTGGAGGTGGAAAATATTGGCGCCAATGTATAACCAATCTTTTGAAGCGCAGTAAAAATTTTTGTTCGGTCATATATTGGTGCCAATATTTTTCACCCCCAGACAGCCTTCAATCTACTGAGTAACTTTGCCAAAGACTTCAACCTCTAGCTGATAAGAATCTTAAGGCAACGAAGGTTATTTTTTTACTAGGGTCACCTAGCGGATGTATTCCAATTAAGACTCTTCACCATCAGATAGCCCTTGATCTGCTGGATATCCTTGCTGAAGACACCAACCTTCTAAATAATAAGGATCTTGAGGGACAGATAATTGAAGAAAATTAGTTACTAGTACCACCTAGCAGATACATTGTCAAATAGTTTTTTTACCTCTATATAGGCTTTTGCTGAATATGTTTGTCGAATGCCGTTTGACCGAACGCCATTTGACCGAATGCCATTTGGCCGAACAGGTCGTTTGGCCGAATGCCGTTTGGCTGAATACGAAAAAAATCAAAATGCTGCAACGCAGATATATATGATAAAATTGAACCGTCTATTCAGGACGAAGTTGTGGACTCTATGCTGATGGTTGATTCGTCTCTGGTTTATCAACGGTGTCCTAAGGTTTCAAGTATCTTTAATAATTTCATCATAATTTTATACTTCTTTTAAATGTAGGCTTTTATTTCGAGTTATACTGGTTTCATTCATATCGGCAATAATTTAGCTTATATTTTTATTGGGAATTTTACCTTCCTTAAATAATCGACAGTTCTTTGTAGTTAAACTGCTGAAACAAATATTCGCATTACAGGTGCTTAAATTTTCATAAGAGATTCTTCCTTCTTTTGATCATATTCTTTTAAGAGTGAAATATTTTTCATAGTTATTGGAATTTAGGCTTGTTTGTAAAGAGTCCTTTTCAAAATATTTTTTTAGCACAACGGTTATCTTAGGTGAGATGTCTTTCTCCTCTAAGATTTAGATTGCAACTTCACAACTCTGCACCGTTGCTTGCGTAAAGCAGCAAACCGAACGACTTAGTGAACACTTAAGTCGAAGAAGCTTACTAGTTCGCCGTTGTGAAAATAAAACAACAAAGAAACAAATACATAGGGGTAGGGGTGGTAATGTGAACACCTTAAGGAAATCATCTTGTTTTTGATAGAAAAATGAGGAATTTGTATAGTTATATCCCACAGCATCAAAAACAGGAATGTTTTCTATAGCAGCGACATGAATTTAGACTAAAATAGCTGAATTTTCACATATTTTTATCGCTAGCAAAAAACGTTGTAAATGTTCATTTTAGCTGCACTTTGTGGGTAAAATGAACGGCTGTTGATGGTTAAATGAACATCATGCAAAAAACGTTAGCAAAACAAATATATCTGAATATGTTTATTGCCTTACCGAAAATATATCCATTAATGATTGCAACCCATTCAAAAAGAATTCTAAAGATATCAGATTTGCTTCATATCATAACAATATTCACCTCACTGAAAAACCTCAAGTCTTCCGAGCTAAAAGTTACGTCAGTTCTAATTTTCAAACGTGATTTTCTAAAATCTTAGTTTTTGTTGATATTTTCATTTTAATTGACCTACGTATCAACTCGAACACTCTGATTTCTGCTATAAATCGTCCGTGCGTGATAAAAATTCACCGAAATTTGTTTTTTCTCTATAAAAGTGAAGGTGTTCATTTTACCACCACTTCCTCTATGGTTGCTAGAACTATGAAATATTTGACTTAGTTCTATTCGAGAGATCGAAGTAACCTGATCCAGCAGAAGGACTATTAAGTTGTTTACCGTTTTAGTTACTATCAGAGGCCTACATGACTACAAATGCGATGCAAAAACCTCTGCTGCCAGTTCTTACCCCTAGCAGAGAAATGAACAATTGCTTTAATTTAGGACTTTCTACTTTCAGCATTACCTGTTTCTAGAATTAACACTAAAGAGCTAGTTATTTGTATATCTACGATGATTTCTCTTTCTTCAAGATTAAGCAGAATAATTTCTTTGAAATTCATTAGAAATGCATGCTAACTGTAGCTCACTATTGTTTTAAATTTCGGTCAAACGGCATTCGGCCAAATGACATTCGGCCAAATGGCATTCATCCAAATGACATTCGGCCAAAATGGCATTCGGCCAAATGGCATTCGGCCAAAATGGCATTCGGCCAAAAGGCATTCGCCCAAATGGCATTCGGCCAAATGACATTCGGTCAAATGGCATTCGGCCAAATGGCATTCGGCCAAATGACCCTTTTGGCCAAATGACGTTCGGCCAAACGGCATTCGGCCAAATTACCCGGAACCGTTTGCCGAATAACCTTATAGCTGTGAAGGATCTTGAGTTGAAGAATTATTTCTACTAGTGCCACCCAGCGGAAAAATGCTCAATTAGGTATTTATTGCTAGATAGCCCTTGATCTGCTGAATAAATTTGCCGAAAACGCCAACCTTCTAGCTGATAATGATAACTTTGCCGAAGACACCAACCTTCTAGCTCATTTGGATGTTGAGATACCTGTTTGAGGCCAATTTAAAACCCCTTGTGTCCACGCTTCTTCCATTACCTAGGGAAAATGGAGGGGTCAGGGGGATGTCTCACGTAACGATTATCAGACTAGACCAACTAGCAGAATTTTCTTCAAAACCTATTTCAAATAAATTGATGTGATGGTCTCCAAATTGTGGCCATTTAAAAATCTTAGGTTCATCTCGAGCTTTTAAGGGTTAAACATAGCGAAGCAAAAACTTCAAAATGTGCATCAGGCTTAAGTATATTTAAAACACATTCTCGTTTGCACATACATGTTGTAGTTTAAATTTGCTCAAACAAAATTACTGGAAAACCTTATCATATTGGATTGTATGTAACAAAGAGAATTAAATAATAGTAGTTTACGGAACAAGTTGCGGAATGATGATTTTTACAGCACGAATCGTAAATTTACGATTACGACAAGTGCTGTAAAAATCGAGTTCTGCAACGAGTTACGTACAACATTTTTTGCAATTTTGCAGAAGACCACTTGAGGGTATCAGACATTATATCGGAATGCATTCACCATTATTTTACAATTTCTGAAAAACTGTTGTGTTATGATTCATTACGCAACTCAAAACAGTTGCGTAATGAGAAAGCGTTGCGTAATGATTACGCAACTGTTGCGTAACATTACAGTACTGGTTTCAGTTGCGTAATGACTTTTCCCGCACTGCGTACTTCAGTGCAGGAAAGTAGACTGTTTCATGACAGATTGGCGTGATGAAAAATAGCCTATTTCGATGAGAAATTGCAAAAACCCTTGCGGCAGAGCAGAGCAGAGTTTACCCTTGCGGCAGAGCAGAATTGGAATTGGCTCCACGTAATGAGATTTGAGTTGTGTTTTTGTGTGCTATAATCCGAAATAATGTTTAGTTGGTGCAATTCGAATGGGATCCCACCATACATACATACACACACATAGCCACAGTAGTCGTATTCTCCTCGTTTATTTTACTTCAGGATCGTTCGTATCAAATTGTTTAGGGGTACATACTTATACAATTTCCTCGTATATGGTAATATTTTGTCGAAATATAAACTGTTGACGATTCAGCAGGGTTCCCAAAGTATTTCCATATTATTCCCACAGGATTCTAGAAGATTTACCACGGAATTTCAATAGAAATCCAACAGGTTATTACAGCATTACTACAGGGTTCTCAAATTATATTCACCAGATTCCCACAGAATTTACATCGAAATTTCCCCATGATCCTCAAACCACACGGGATTCCCATAGGACTCCCGTTGGGTTTTTACACAACTCCTACAAATTTCCTAAATGTTTTGCATAAAATTCTCTAATTGACATGACTATTATGGGATTCATACTTGGAATCCAAGGATCCATACTTCAATCCAAGGATTCACACTGAAATCTCAAAGTGGCCAATCGTATCCCAATATCCTCACTGAAATCCCAGCATCCACACTATGATTTCATCATCCACACAGAAATCCCAGAATTCACACAGAATTTCCAGGATCCATACTGATATCCTACAGACAATCCCAATATCCACACTGAAAATCCAGGATCCACACTAGAATCCTAGGAATGACACTGAATTCCAGGATCCACACTGAAATCTCATCATTCACACTGGACCCCAGCCTCCAGATTGGAGTTCCAGGATCTATACTGCAGTCCTACGATCTCAAATGGATTTCCAGGATTCAAACTGAAATCCAAGGTTCACTACTGTAATCTCAGGATCCACACTGGATACCCAGGTTCCATACTTGAGTCTAATGATCCATACTGGAATACAATAATCGATACTAGAATCGAAGGATTCACACCAGAAATAGTAGGACTCACATTGGAATCTCAGCATCAACACAAAAATCCCACGATCTGCGCTACAATAATAAAATCCACACTGGAACACCAGGGTCCATACTGTAACTCAAGGATCCAGAATGGAGTCCTTGAATCCACATTGACTCCCTCAGATCCATATTGAAACTCTTGGATCCACACTGGAATACCTGGATCCACATTGAAGTCCTAGGATCTACACTAAAATACCATAATCCACGTAGGGTTCCTAGGTTCTACACTGGAACCCCAACATCTTTAGTGCAATTCCACGATCAATACTAAAATCCCAGTATCCTTTCTAGAACATCAGGATTGACTCTGAAACACAAGGGTCCACACTGGAATTCTAGAATTCACGCTGAAATCCAAGTATTTACACTGGAACTCTACAATCAACGCTACAATCTGAGGATCCATACAGGAAGACCAGGATTCATACCTTAACACATTTGAAGGAAAATTTAGCTATTGCTGCTGGATGAAGCTTGTTCGTAAATTGAAGAGCTGGAGAAATTTGATGATGTGGGAAAAGCTGAACCGAAAAAATCGCTGGATTTGGTAGCAGATGATCCTGATTAATCCTTCTACCGGCAGCTTCATTTTTTACCTCAAGAAAAAAATTCAAATCGCGATAACATTTTTGTTTCGCGATATTTTTGCATCATTTTTTTCACAAGTTCTCAAAAAACTCTTCTAGTTTAGGAAAATCCGTGTCGATATTGATGATTGGTGATCTAGTTTTAAAGATATTCCATTGTTCCTTGGGGGACCGACATTTGACATATAAAATGTCTTAGAAGGCCATTTTGTTTTACGTCAACTTATCGAAAAAATAAAATGTGTGCTATTCAATGCCATGTATAAAGGAGCTACTCTGAAAAAATCATACAAATTGATTAGGTATTCTTAGAGACATCTGAAAATTACGATTTTAGGTTTTTTGAAGTTCTTAAGATCTTTATTTGACCAGCGTGGTAGCAGCAACATAAATGCTCATTACTCAAAAACGGCTGCACCAAATTGCTTAATTTTTCCACAACATACTACGTATTGTTCTGAAGAGTGAATATCCGAATACGACAAAAACTCTGTAAAAAAAAAGACAATTTACACCGTCTTCAGCCAAAGGCTGCACAGACTGAACAATCACGAACATTAGGCAACGGACAACACGAAACACCCAGTAGCCCAGTGATGAATTTTTCGTTTGACGAAAAGTTTCCACCGACTGGAGCGGGAATCGAACCCACGCTTCGTGGCACTCACAATAAGCCTAATCGACCGATGCCGTTAACCGCTCGGCCACGAAGCCCACAAAAACTCTGTAGTCTGAAATATATACGTGGTTACTGGCTACGCGTCGGTCCCCCAAGAAATTTCGGAATATCGCTGAATCCAGATGACCAATGATCAGTATTGACACAGATTCTAATGCTAGAAGAACTTATGAAAAAATGATGCAAAAATACCGAGAAACAAAAACATTATCGCGATTTGAATGTTCTCCCTGCGGTAAAAAATGAAGCTGCCGGTAGAGGGGTTAACAAGACTTCAAGCAGGTGTCCTATTTCAATCATCGAGAAGTGCTTGGACTTTTGGAGCGAGAAGAAGTTGAACATCAATTTGGTGAGAGAATTCCATTTTATTATTTTTAAAATGTTTGCTGTGAACAAATCAATTCTAGTTTCATGACAAATTTGTGTATGGATTTAACCATAGATAAGTATTTCACAGCGGTACTTTTTCCAAGACAGTACCGTGTGGGAACGAAATCCGTACACCTATGCACTAATCCAAATAAAAACCTCTGTTAAACATATTTGGATTTGTGAAAGACAACTGATCACTCTTTTTCTATGACTTTCACATCTTTTAAAACATAATAAATCCTAAAATGGGCCTGAAGTTGAGTAGAAACCTAAAAAAACATGAATTGAAATCACTTGTCTTGGATCGAGATAAGGTTGAATCAAAATCCGTACACCCGTGATTCGAAATCCGCACAGCTGCCCAAAAAATCAAAACTTAAATACCAAAGACAATTTTATCTTAATCAAACTTCAAAATGATGCTTCCAACCATTAGACGCACTGACCACTCTAAACTAGGTTCCAGGTGCCCTGGGGGAAGTGGCCAGTTAGAAACATATTTGGAACCATATTAATATGGGCATCAAACTTCAAGATTTTCGAAAGTGATAATTCCGGACTCATTTCCAGAACCCCCGATTGCCATGACCACTCTATAGTAGGTTCCAGGTGCTCCGGGGAATGTGGCCAAATCAAAACATGTCCGGAGTTCCTTAAATATGGGTATTAAGATCTTCTTTATATATACTAAGATTTTTGAAGGTGATGCTTCCGAAAGCACTTCCAGAACCACCGGCTGCCATGACCCTTGTATAGTAAGTTCGAGATAGACCGAAGGAAATGGCCAATTTCACACATATACGGAATCATATCATTTTGAATAACATTTGGATATTTATAAAATTCATGCTCCCAAAGCAGTTTTAGAATTACCGTCTACTATGGACAGTAGGTTCCTTGTGCCTTGGAAGATGTGGAGCATTTTCAGAACCACAAGAGGTAATATGCACTATAATAAATTTCAGAGGCTCCTAGAGAAGTGGCCAATTCGGAACATGACCCCATCTCCCGGGGCACTTGTAACCTGCTATACAGTGGTCTAGCAGCCGCTGGTTATGAAAATCTTCCCGGTACTTTACCTTCAAAAATCTTGAAGTTTGACACCCATATTGATATGGTTCCAGACATGCTCCTAATTGGTAACTTCCATCAAGCACCTGGAACCTACTATACAGTGGTTCGTGCATCTAATGGTGCTGCCAAAAGCATTATTTTGAAGTTTGGTGCGCACTTGGATATAGCTACGGATAATATGACATGACTTACCATATTTTCCGGAACCAGTTATACGGTGGTTTTCAAAATACCTAAAGCATTCGCAGCTTTCGGGGAATTATTGGCCATTGGTATATTGCTTCAGCGCTTTTTCTCAAATCATCAGCGTTATATTTCGGCCTCATACTATCATATTTATTGGCTAAAACGTGATGACATATGTTAAAGTTTTGCACTGTGCGGATTAAGATTCAATTGGAAATTATGAATCAAAATTCGTACGCAAAATAATCCTCCCAAAAAAGCTAATGTACTGTTCAGAAATAGCATTTACTCTTGCGGAATTACAAATACTCGCTATAAGCAGTAATTATGTCAACATTTGGTTCAGAAAAAGTGCGAATTTGACAATCAATACCTATGTTGGAAACTATTCTCACTCTTCTTAGTAACTAAAGAAGGCACACAAACCAATCATCACAATGATGAGCGGTCACATTTTGATTTTTACAATTTTCAAACCATGGCTTACTTGTATCAAATTAGCATGAACAACAACTTATAACTTATTGTTATTAGATGTGTAATTTTAAAATTGTATATTTATTAATTTTAATATTAAAATAATGAAAATTCAATCAAGTGTCGAGATCCGTACACTGCTGTACGGATTTCGGTCCTACATGGTATCACTTTTGCTACTTAGCAAACCTTAATTTTGAATTTTTGACAATTTATGAATGCCTATTCTCGTTCCTGTATTTTCAATACATCGATTTGTTTCATAATGGGAATGATAATGTTTTCTTTTTATTTCAGAGAGCGAGTAATAGCGCTAAAGGTGAAGATGAATCGAAGCCAAACTTCATTTTATCAAGAGCACGAATCTAGAGAAGCAAACATCCTTTTAAGCATAAAACTTAATCGATTGGTCGGTAGCTGGTGGTTATCAATCGATTAAGTTTTCAGCTTAATCAAATGCTTGGTTCTCCAGATCCGAGCTCTTAAAATTTTGAAGTTTGGCTTCGATTCATTAGGCATTAGGCAGAAATACCTATGTCCATCCCAGGAATAATTCACTACGATGGAGTGCACCCTAACATCCTTAGCAACGCCACTTCCAACGATTTTATCTATCTGAAATGAAACGGTTGGTACAGTTGTCCCCGTTTCTTCCTTCAAACAGTTTAGAATTTTTCGTGTATCATATTATTCATGAGTGAATAACCTGATCGCTTCCAATTTCCAAACTATCTTCAATACAAAGTCTGCACAGTGGGCCTGGCTATTTTAATATTTGTATCATATTACCGATTTGCTGCAAATATTAATGCTGACAAGAAGATACTGAAAGAAAATGCAGAATTTCCAGGATGCTTAGAACAGAATAGAATGGAATAGAATATTATTGGTAAAAGTTCATTAAGCTTTGATCTTCCAGCAAAAATAAACTTAAAAGAACTATTATCAGGTTACGAACAGATTTGCTTGATATAGTGGTTTTCACGCCCAATGGTATGGGTACCCTAGTGTAGATGTAGTTGTGAACCTTAGAGGAAAACAATATGCACTCAGTCTCGAAAAACACGCAGAAAACGGGTTTAAATTTTTCAAATTGGGTAATATTTCCATATGCATTTCGGTGAGTCTGGAAAGCATGTGCAAGTTTCTTTGAGGAAAACAAAAACAAACTGTGTATGACGAGCGTATGCTAGTCTACGTGTGTTCAAATGTCACTAAGCTCTATAAACTTGGTTCTCGACATTTGTTTTTAAAAATTATATTTATCTTGATATTTTGTGGCTTTTCTCCTTACGCAAGCTCGCCACTATTAAATATTCCTTTCGCTATCTTAAGCCTCTATTTTAACGATTATTGTCTATGACATACTTCCAAGTAATATTTTCCCAAATTAAACCAGTTGTTTCGTTTTTGCATTGGCATTGATTTATTACATTCGAGTCATGCATTATCACAAGCAATAATAATTGTCATCCTATAAACACTCAGAGATTTGGCATCGGTTCAACAACAACTCTGGCCTAATCCCTACACAGGGCACGGTCAAAATTAACACGCATGTAAGGATAGGAGAGAAGCCTCTAAAAACATTTACTTCTTGGCGTAGACTAGACCACTGGCATCGGTAATGAACACCTGCTGGGGAGCTGCTGCAAATGGAAAAGCAGCCGGGTTGGCAGCCTGGAGCGGGGCAGCAGCTGTCAACGGAGCGAACTGGAATGGAGCCGCTGCTAGAGGAGCTGCTGCTGCAACTGGGGCAGCCACCTGAGCCTGGTTGAGCAGAACCAATCGCTGCAGAGTGGACTCCGGGATGTTTACCAAGTAGATTGGGCGTTGCTGTTCCTGGTTTTGTTGCTGATTGTCCAGGGCTTCCAAACGACCCAGGCGTTGGCGGTTGCTATTTCTGGGGGCTTGACGGAGCCGAGCGGAACGCAGACGGGCAGCGACGGCTTCAGCCTCGACGGTTTCGGTTTCCGGGTCTTCGGTTACGCTGTCATCGTAGTCATCGACAGCTGCCGTGGTTGTTGGAAGCTCAGTGGTTGGCACTGCGGTAGTAGTTGGAGCAACGGTGGTAGTGTAGGCAGGGAGTTCTTCCTCCGGCAACGGGAATGGCTGTTCCGGTTGAGGATAGCTGTAACCGGCCGGCTTTGGATATTCATAGCCTGCGGTTTGGCGAGCAAATGCAGGATCCTGCTGTAATCGACCGAAGCCGCGGCTGAATGGCTGACGGTAGCGAACTGGTGGCTCACCACTGACGGACACAACCACGGCCAGTGCTAGCATGACAACAAATCCGAAACTATTCATTGTGTATTGAAGTTGCTGCTGGGTAGCTCAGAAAACCACGAAAAGAACTAATTGTTTGATTAGATGATTGAAACTGATATCGATTTGCCCGCCGTGGCTACAATTTATACTAATTCTCGAATTGTTCTGTCGCCGATTCGCCGAAAATCGAAATATATTCCGATAAAGTGTCAAGTTCAGCGTTCGACGATTGGTTTCGCACTTGGAGGACGTTCATCGACCGTGGGGGTGGCCGCGGATGACCCATATACGAGCCGACCGGTAGCCGCGTGGATAGCTACGTGATTCCAGTTTTTATGACCACACGTGAGGTGGGGTAAGCCGTCCTCTGCTTTGTGATGACCCCGCGCCAAGCCGAATGCTTCGCTTTGACGCCCCGAGGAAGTAATCGACTAATCAATCGGACATCAAAAACCCATTCGGAATATGGTTTGTGTGTGCGGTAGCATTCAGTGTATATGGTGGTCGGTGCCGTCATAGCGTCAATTACGTTCCGTCCGGCTCGCTGGCAATTGAACCAGTACATAGGAATCTGTCATAAAACAATTCGTACGTGTCATCACCGATGACGGGCAATTTAGCAGCAGCGCACCTTGCCATTACCGCGCTCTTCGTGTGCATCGTCGTCAGGATGTCCGCCAATGAGCGGCTATGGAAGTGATTGTGACGAGAGCCTGCTGGTCACAGTATCATCCATATAGAAGAATGGACCATTCGTATAGGGTGGTACTGAGTTCTAAGGAGTCTTCATTTTATGTTTATGCTGCATCTTTTCTATTTATTAATGAAATCGTGATCGGTTTTCTGTACATTGTTCTACTACTATCCTACATTGTTATGCAATATAAGATTTATCGAAATGCTTTTGACTGAAGAACTGATTTGTTTTTCCTAAAATTCTTAAGAAAGTCTGTTCTGCAATGTTAAACATTATTTTTCTTAAAGCAAAATTCTGAATTTTAATGAACAAATTGTATGTTGGTATCCTTTTCTATTCAACTGAAGGTAGAGCTTTAAAACCAACAATATTACATTCATCTCTGACATTAGGTCACTCTTGTGATTTATCAATAAATGGCAAAATTTTCTGAAATACCATTCTTTTACTCCCAGCAAATTGTTTGTTAGATTAGATTATTCGCATACATTCTATAAATCATTAATAGTTTCAGTTTTTTTTTTGCCAAAATGTCAATAGATGTACCGTAAAACGGGGTAACTTTGATAGTTTTTTCGAAGAGAACTGGAATATTTATGCATGCTATTTCAAAGAATTTTAATTCATATATTTAAAACAAGTACTGGTACCCTAACTATCGATTGCAGTTGATAGATTTCCAAAAGATTTATTCTTAATGGATATATATTTTTTTCATATAATCGAAAGTCGGTTTTCTGTTTTGGGGTAACTTTGATAATGGAGCATCAATCGAACAAAATTGAATGAATTACGGAACATTTGTAGGGCGTTGCATACCTTTAGGCGTTTAACGCTATATGGAAATTTCTGACTTAGATTACAAAAATGGTCCCAGTTTGAAAAAAAAAGTTTTCGCTAAGAGTTTTGAGACCGAATTCGAGTTCTACTATAATAAGGCTATTCGAATTCATTATGACTTCTTCTAATAATGATCGTAGAACAGATTGTTTGAGAGCATTTCAAAATTGCTAAAATCTTATAAATTTTCCATATATGCATATAAATCCTCAAATGTACTTGATTCCAACGGAAATAGCTTTAACATGAAGTGTCATACTAATACTCTTTACTTTTGCATTCGTTTTGCTTAACAGGTTAACTGGAATTTTGTTATTTCGTTAAATATGTTGAGAGTCTCACACTATCAAAGTTACCCGCATTATCAAAGTTACCCCGTTTTACGGTAACATAAAATATTTAACGACAGTCATCGAAAGGCAGTGGCGGCTCATTCAAAGGAGTTCTTGGTGCTCTACACAGTCATAGATTTCGCAATAACAAATTGAAAATATATTAAAATCCTCAATATTCGCAACATTTATAATATGGAGATGATCCAGCCATAGGGCTGAAAATCTTTTTAATAAAGATAATAATAATATTAATAACATTCATAATGTGCAGTTGCTTTAAGAAGTTCTTTTCCTAATTGGCGCCCATGGCGCAGTTTGCGAGAATTGAGAAAGCGCGAGCAACTGGCGTCACGACGTCTGCTGTTGGAAGAGAAAGCGTCAACGCGTTACATGCGTAAGAATGGAGCTCTCAAGTGTCGAGCGATACTAGTCGACCTTTCTTGCTCGACAGCTAATAAATTGCGGTGGGCGTAAAAGAGGGATTTCAGCGTTCAACAATCAGTCATCATTTCACTTGAAAGCCATGATGTAGGTATCAAAAATAGTGTAAAAGGATATGTCTCAGCTCTGGACATCGTTCCAAAAATAAGATATCGTGATACAGTTAACAAGCTGTAAATAACAAGAATTACCATAGAAAAACAACGTTGGAGGAAATTTCGTAATTTCGTCGAATTTACAGCCATTAATTTAAAAAATATGGACCATTCTAAATGATGTTTCTTAATCGTGTGAAATTTAATTAATTTAGATCCTTTTATATTACAACATAGGAAAATATACGATTTCTCGGCAGTCTGAGCCAATGCCATGCTTCTTTTGTTATTTTCTCGGACATCAGCTGATAAATTACACGTTTGTCTGCCTACATGTATGCGTTGCTCAATCCTCAATCTATACACAGACTTGTTCAAAGCTTTTTATAAAAGTTTTACAACGCTTCGAACATCTCTTGTCAGTGCGACTATTGTCGACAGCCTCGTTTTATTCGACAGCTTTCCCATAAAAACTGCAGTTGCATTTTGAGGCATTGCTTTTCAATGATGACATCTCTGGTTTTTTCTGTATGTTTTGATAGTGAAATACTTTGTATTTGGCGTTTAAAATTTGGTTGTCGATAATATTCGAATGGTGCCGAAGCCGTCAACTACCCCACTTCTATTTCGAAAAAAAAAAAAAATACTTGTTTTATTGGAAGTCTGAAAAATCCTGGGATTTGGCATAATTCGTTGGGCATAATGAGTCTGTAACCAAGGATTTCTCAAGATGACATTCGGTTTAACGTTTTATTGAATCCAACTGACGACATCAGGCTCAATTGATACAAAGTGACACTTTATAAAAAAATCATATGGTCGGCGTTAAGTCAGAGTGGACCAAGTCACATTTTTCATATTTTGAGAAAAATGGGTTTAAAGTCTAAAGCTCTGTGATTTTTGAACTCGTTTAAATTTTGGTTCAATTTTCCTACACATCTTTGAGTTACTTTCAAACAATATAATGTGAAGTGATAATCATGAAAAATCAGAATCCAAACCTTTGATAGGACGTTTTTTTGATGAACTATGTGTACTTGGCCCACTCTGACTGAACTAAACATTACCGTTCAGTGAGTTGGTTCACTCTGACTGAACAATTTCTAGAAAAATAATAATCATTTGATGGTCAAACTGGGTGTATATCTCTAAGATAAGCAGATTATCAAGACCCTTCGACACCGGTATCGTAAATTCTTCAATAATCCATATCGCCAATACCGAAATCAGTGGCATTACGACAGCTTGAAAATTAAGGTATTACAGGGTCATTGCATTGAAGACTAGACATTTTCAAATATGCGTTCAGTCAGAGTGAACCAACTGAAAATCTTGAATACCGACCAAAATATACTGGTTCAATAAGCGGGTTCTAGCACATTCCATACATACACCATAGAACTTCTATAAACTTCTATCGGACTCTAAAATTGAATCAAAAAATGCAATAATCAATCAGTTTAGTGCTTTTTAAAACTTGGTCCGCTCTGTCTGCACAGAAATTGTTGCAATTTCTGACCACCCATGCATATATGGTAAATGGGCTAAAATCAAAATCAAATGCATCAAATAAAGTAATATTTATGAATTTCTATTGATGGATAAGTAGAAGAATCATTCAATGTCGAAAAATCTGACAAATCTCTTTCGCTGTTATGGTAATAAGCACTTGGTCCTCTCTGACTGCACATTTTTATCGATTTTTATTGATCATCCTGAGTAAATTTGTTACATATCTCTCGCAATTTACAGCATTCATCAGATCTGGTCAAAGTGAAACGAAGGTAAGGTAATTTCGCATCTAATGAGAGAATAATCCAATTTTCCCAAGTTATGTACTTGGTCCCCTCTGACTTAACGCCGACCATATGCTCTTGAATAAACTAAACCATATTAGGAAAGTTATTGCCAATAGTATTTTATTATTTATTTTTAAATTACCCTTTTTTCAAACTATTTGTTTGAGTTTCGCTATTGGAATATTTTTTTGCACTGAAGATTTTGATATATTATTTTTTAACTGATATGAGTACAGCAATCGATAACATTGATCTGCTCAAGTTATCAGCGAAAAGAGGAATAGATTATTGTAGTTACTTCGATGATTGTGAACGCAAGTTTTGTTGTCTTTTCGGTTTAGTATGCCGCACTATTTTTTGGCGTCAATCTTCTATTGTTTTAATAATAGGCTGTTCTTTATATTTATACTGTTGCAAAATTTAATAAAAATTAATGTTAACCATTCTTATATTTTGCTTTTTTATCAATTCTTGCAAGCTGTGCTGTTCTTCTTCTTCTTTCTGGCGTTACGTCCTAACTAGGACAAATCCTGCATCTCAGCTTAATATTCTTATGAGCACTTCCACAATTATTAACTGAGAGCTTTCTATGCCAATTGACCATTTTTGCATGTGTATATCGTGTGACAGGTACGAAGATACTCTATGCCCTGGGAAGTCGAGAAAATTTCCAACCCGAAAAGATCCTCGACCAGTGGGATTCGAACCCACGACCCTCAGCTTGGTCTTGCTGAATACATGCGCGTTTACCGCTACGGCTATCTGGGCCCCAAGCTGTGCTGTTAGAATGATCATTACTATAGAACCTGCCAATATTTCTTCATATTTCAAAAGTAAACACATGATCTTGATAATTTGGATATACGCTGAAAAATATTTTTTCAATCATAAATTTTCCCTTCTTTTGATGAAAGACAGTGTTTTTGTCGTACACTTCCAAAATTAAAATTATTCTTGAATCATTCAAAAGTTTTGCTACAAATATTTTCTTTTAAAAATTTTCATTTTCATTTGAGTTAAACTGTGAGATTTTTTTGAGTTAAAACAAAAAAGAATCTGCTCTCGTATATAGTCTATTTTTGCATTATGCTTCAATAATAGATCTTGGGATTAAAGCTTTCATCCCTTTGAAGTGTTACGTTCCAACTGAGACAGAGCTTGATCCGCAGCAAAATGTTTTATAAGCGTTTCTTCTATTATTAACTGCGAACTTTCTTTGTTAATTTACTGTTTTTAAACAGATGTATCACGAGAAGTTAAAAAATACTCTATGTTCTGGGAGTAGATAAAATTATTATTCCGAAAAGATCTTCCACCAGACCCGTAGCGTGTTTTATTAGTTACGCTCTTTAATGTCACAAACATTTTCGACATCCATTGCTTGGATATCTCTGGGCTCTGGGTGTTGATCTCAGTAAAAGCTTCAAAAATGCCGATATTCATTTAATATGCCAAACGGCCTTATGCCAAACGAGGTATAATCTTCCCGATACGGGCTTTAATTTATATCCTCGAATGAGTAAAATGGCTGAGAAATGGACAGTCCATTGGACATTTTAGCTTTGATTAAGCGAGAACATAAGCTTCAATGTCCCGAAGAGAGAAAAGTAAGGCCACGTGGGGCTTTTTGTGTTATACAGTTCTCAATAAAAAGTTGATCAAACATGCGATTGTTAATTTTGTTTGACACATAAACGGGACATATTAGCTTAAATTTTAATTGAATGATTTTTAAAACTGAAGTCCACACTTTGTGATGATTTATTAAATTCTCTGTTAAAATGAAAAAGGTTCTCATTTTTATATTTTATTTGCACAAATCACATTAATTCAATTTCAGTTATTCAGTTCGAGAAAAAAATATATTGATTTGATGTCAATAATAATTTAGTTTAACATCTAACTAAGTTTAATCCTAGTCTGGATCACAATACGACGCTGCTTTCTAAACTCGTGTTCGTTTTTCAGTTGGTAGATTATTTGAGCTGCAGCTTGGCAAAGTCTTCCGCGTTTTATCAGCATGTGTATAGCAGCTCTTTTGTGGACTCCTTCTCAATCACCGCAGATGCAAAAGCATCATCAGTCAGCACTTCTGATTTCTAAGGCGGAAGCACAGAACAGATAGGAAAGATGACAACGAAAACAGCTGCCAAAATAAACGCAAACAATAGCGCACCTGGTGGCGGCGGGCGAACTTTTTACACTGTAAATTATTCTAAAAATGTACAGAATTAGGCTAGTAAACTCGTCTAAATATTTTTTTATAATTTTTACTCCAAGGTTGATAAAAAAACAAGGTAATCTATAGAAGAAGCGGTATGTTTTCATTGAATTAAAGGGTAGTGAAAAATGATTTTGCATTGTCTCTCTGTTTTAGTAATAGTTTATTCAAATCATAAATATGAATGAAATAAATGTTTGTTAAATATTTTTTGCAGTTTTTTTAATGATTTTTTTTCCTCTAGAACTTTATAAAGAAAGATGATAAAGAGTAGTGTGGGCAATTTTTTTTCGAAATCAACTAATTTTAGTTTTTAAAATTTGAAAGTGTGCAAACAGCCAGAAAAAGCATAAAATTAAGAATAACATGTCGGTACACGGGAAAAAAAAATCTGTGGTAAAAATTACTATTTCAGCTGACTATGCCCATTCTTAAAACTACCATGGAATGTCATGCCATTTTACCATATTTACGGTACAGTCCACCATATTACCGGTGGCTCCATCCCATTACCCCGAACGCCATTACCCCGAACGCCACTATCCCGAATGGGTCACTACCCCGAACGCCATTACCCCGAATGGGTCATTACCCTGAAAGCCACTACCCCGAATGAGCCATTACCCCGAAAAGTATGAGATACAATGCAGTATCTTGTTTTGCGTGCAAAAATGATGTATGGTCATCACGTTATAGAGGATTGACCACTCGTGAATGCGTCGCTAATGTAAACTGAAAATCAGTGGTGTGTAAAATTCGTCGTTAAAATGCTTTCCCTTTGCTTTCTATTTTCCCTTCTTTCATATGTCAGCTATTCTTTCGAAATATCTTGTAGGCAACTATCTTCTTCTTTTTCTTTCTGGGACAGTGCTTGTCTCTCAGCTCAGTGACTACTTCCGCAGTTCAAGGGTTTATTCACAAATTTCATAACGCCAAAAATTGTCATGTTTGACACCCATCCATTCGTTACCATTTTGTATGGAAATTCTACAAATGTTGTATGAGGTGATACATTTCGATGACAACCACCCATAACCCCCCTTAGCGTTATGAAATTTGTGAATAGGCTTCCAACAAAACAAGAATTTTATTGACTGAGAGCTGTCCTTGTCAATTTATCATTCTTGTACATGTGCCTCTAAGCCCCGGGATGTCAAGGAACTTTTTAATGCAATAAGATCCACCATCGGAGAAACTCGAACCCTTACCCTCAATATGGTCTCGCTTAATAGCTGCGTGCTCGCCGGCATTTGGACTTCTTGGTGGTGTTAATGGGCCAATGCACGGATTCACTATTTGACGTTTCTGCGGTGCCGTTTTATTTATGTGACCATGACAACTAGTGAATTCGGCACCGCTCAAACGTCAAATTAGTGAACTCGTACATAGGTCCATATTCCAATGTTGGTTTTAACAACGATTTAACTATGTTATAAATATAGGTTGTGCGATAGTATCATGTAGTTGCAGTGATTATTTACGTCATAGCAGCAAGCATTTCACAAGAAATTTTCCCTTCTTTCCAAATTTTCGTTGGATAAGCTAGGCGTTAATATTTCCATATGGAACAGCTATTTTTTTTTGAAAGCAGGATATCCTTAAGGCATTCATCAAGTTAATCATGCTTATTCTAATAATAAATTATCCCTTCTTTTATCTTCTTGCATTAAGGTGCAGTCAGGTCTCTTATGGAACTGATCACCACTTTTCTGCCATCATTATTTATTCATTGTATTGAATCAAACACAACTATTTTTGTGGTTATCTTATTGAAACTCAGCTGAATGATCCCACAAACTAACGAAAGTATTACTGTAACGGTGGTCAGCGGCCCCCGTTTTTCTAACATGTACAAGTGTATTAGCGTTTCTATGCCACTATGGAACGATTGTCTTTAAGGTTGGTCTTTAAACGGGTTCCATAGAACCACACTTACAGCGATAATATCTGGTTGATCTTATATTACCATCGTTTATGAAACAAAATCTTCTAGAAGATCTTAAAGCTAGGACTACTGTCGACTGACATCTAAAATTAATTGAGTGAAAGGAGTGGATAGCAGCATCCAAAACGAAAATACTGCATCCTTATTTTGTGCTTATTAAAGCTATCCTTTTCTTAACTAATTCACCCTTCTTTTTGAAATAGGCTGTTCTTCAGTGTAGCTGTGTTAATCTCATCAAAATTAAAGCACAAGCCCAAACGAAACATAGTATGTTTTATGAAAATCTAGCTCCTTTTTCATATCCTAATATTTGAAAAATTCATTGTTAAGCCAAACATGTTTAATACTTATAAGGAATCATACAATTTTCTCCCCACCTTCTAATTAGAATTAATCTCAATATGTTTTGGATTCGGGGTAATGGCGTTCGGGGTAGTGTCATAGAATCATTACCGGTACATTCGACAGAAATCATTTGCACCAATCTAATTTCAACTATAGACATGGTAAAATCAAGCGCATTTCTTGTCTGTTTAAAATTTCCGGTGCGAGCGCATAAGTTAACCCCCTAAAATGGTAGTTTTTAGCGCACATTTTTTTTGCATGTAGGGGTTTCAATTAGAAGCGGGAGAAACTTTTTGTTCTAATAACTGCGTAAAAAACAGTGAAATACGAATATTTTTTGTGCAGGAAAAAAATCATAATTAAAGTTAGTTTTTTTTAACTCATAAGAAATTTAAATTATTTTGAACAATAATTGCAGTATTTTCTAAATATATTATATTTAGAAATATGGGATTATGTCGAATCTCAGTTGCTATCCGTCTCTCATCCAGACAACACGTAACCATTCGTTTGCATATCGGTTCTTTTGTGGTTATTTTGTTTCTGCAATCATGCCGGTGGCAAGAAAAAACTGCCGAAAAACAATGGCCATCGCTCTCCAAACCGGAGGCCGTAGGCAAAAGCAATTCGAAACAAATCAGCAATAAACAGGAGCCAAAACGACAGAGATCAACCGATTCGGATACAACAAGCATCAACGCATCGAAACGTGTCGCGCCACCTATCTCCGTCTCCAGCGAAAGTGATAGCAACGAAGCAGTTTCTGATGCCCCCCCCCCCACTCCGTCGATCTGGGATGCGACGTGGTTCATACTCGCATATCGATGACCCTGTTCTACGACAGCAATACATCGAGGAGGAAAATCAAATAGAGGAAATAGAGGAGCTATATAGGCAGGGATACACAATTTAATTTTTATTTTATTAAATTGATTCGATAATTCGGCTCCGTAATGCCTAATGCGCTTGAGCCTTCCAAATAAAGAAATAGAATAAAAAAAAACAAATGTCGAATCAGTTCGGTGCCATACTGAACAATTGCAGTTAAGACACCAAATCGATCTGACATATTGTGTATTTCTTTCACTACTGGACTGCGAAGTGCGGCTTCATAAGCGCGAAAATGCGAATTATAGTGCGGGATTGCATCAAATCATGTTGGTGTCTTCAGAGCACTAACTCTTCGGACTGCGATGAATAACCCCGCTAAAGACACCGACTCAATTTGATGCAATCGCGTTCTTTTATTAGAGTTCCCGCACTTGTTAAAACTTCGTACTTTTACTCGCCATTTTCGTACTTTAATTCGCCATCCCACACTATTAAAAAAATCTTGGGGATAAATGACCAAATATTAGTATAAATTCCATTAAATAACCAAACAAAACCAGCAACAAAGAAATTCACTAAAATTTTCATCTGATTTTGTAAAACGCGATTCGGGTTGAATACCGGAATTCGGTCATCGGTTTGACCTTCCTGGCTCTGCAACATACGTCAGCCATTGTACTCAGGCTGGATAGCGCTATACAACGTGCCATGTCTGGCGCTAAGTCTGAGGATTTGGTGACCAACCTTTTTTATGCATTCCAAACTATTAGTGGTGCCGGAGCAAAGTAGAATTATATTCATTTAATTCAACCGAATTAAATAAGATAACACCGTGACAAATTAATCAACCTTGCACTCGTCTGAAAATTGTGCAAATTTCAGATGGACAGCTGCTTTTCCAAGGGTGGAGGGCGGCTGTCAAATGGGAGTAAAATTGAAAAGCCGCCAACCTAAGTCCAGAACCAGTTTTAAGGCTTAACGCGGTAAAAATAGTAAAAATTATTATTCGCAAATTACAGGTTATCAATGCACTTAAAAGATATTTTTTGCAAGCACGGGCAACTTGAAAACAGGGCACAGAGTAAAAGTCAAACGTGTTATACCATGCATAGGCTCATACAGTGGAATTGTATATCGAACTATTTCAACTACATCCTTCACGAGAAAGTAAGAGCGATCGTATTGGAAGAGCCGTGGCGTGCTTGTTTTTGTTTTGGGAAAAAAAATCACACTCGTCAAGCAAAAACTGTGAGCCGCAACAAGTAGTAAAACTTTTTGTTCGGCATCTGGATATTTGTTACTTTTAACGATAAAAGAAAAAGGTGTGCACGATTGAAATCAGCGTTTTCTTTTTCAATATAAATCTTCAATGACAAATTCATTCACTGTGTTCCAAGGGGCCGGGGGAGGTTGGTAGTTGTTGTTTCAGGTTGAAAGCTTCAGTCGCACATCATGGCTATTACCACACCAACTATCTTACATATCCCCAAAGGTAATGTTAATACAAGAGGATGCAAAAAGCCAACATCAGTGGAAAAACGTTCATTTTGATATTCAAAACGTGTCGGGCTTTTGTTGGCAAATGTTTTGATTTAGGTGCACTGCAAGGCTACAAGGTTTACTGTGCTGCCGGATCAACAGTGTTGACATAACGTCAAACAAATTATACGAGCAAATGAGATCATTTTAGACGAGATCAACGCCAATATCTTGCACTGTGAATTGCAATGGGGCAAACAATGTTTTATTCGCCTACTCTTCTTCACATTTTCTCGTACTCTAGCCGAAAATCACTTCTTGTTCCAGGATGGCAGCAGCAATATTCCATACGATCAATTTGACTCATGATTACCGCGTAACAGTAGGACAGGTGTTATTTTTAAGGTCCAACGAACTTTTGGAAGTGTTTTAAAAATTCAAAAAAAATATTCGGCATTCATCCTACCACTTGGGTTACAAGCGCCATTGCTGCCAGAAGGAGCGCCGTTGAAGAAGTATACGAATCGATTTTTTGTGTTTTTTTGTTTGTGATTTCGGTCCATTTTTCTGATAAAATTACTATTATATTAAAAAATACGTTAATGGAGCAAAAAAAAAAAAAAGATTCTTATTGAACCATATGGAAGGGTCCAGATTGGACCAACACAAATGTTGTGTTTTTCAAATTTGATAACCAGAGACAGCGTATAGACTTACCAAAACGATATTGTCAGATGAAAGCAAAATCCGCAACTATTCACATGCGCAATAACGCAGACAGATTGATCAACTAATGTCGCTTACAGAAGCCTAATAAAAGAGCTGACCAACAGTACACCAGAGTACTCCAAAATAACAAATGAATATGGAACAAACAGAAGTCCGGTGTCTGGGGTGTAACTTCAGTTGTGTACAATTTTTGGTTAGAATTAGAAACTTTAGGTTAGAATTAGAATAAAATGATAGCCCGTGAGCTACTAAACAACTTTTCCGCAGACGCCATTTTTGGTGGTAAGACTCCTGAGATACCTGCAAAACTAAAATTTCTTGCTCACTAACGCTGTCTGGTTTTGAATCAACTAACTTCAACAACGATAGAGTATATCATGTATTTTGAACAGGGTAAAAACGGGATTCGATTTACTGCAGAAGCTACTAATATATTATACAGTATTGGACAAAACATTGTGATTGGAAAAAATACTCAAAAATATATGTTTAAATTCAAGTTATATTTGATGTTCTGTGAAAATTTCATTCGAATCGGTCCATAAATAACTGAGATCTAGCTTACCAAAGTTGGTCTTTTCGTATGGAAAATCGAAAAAGTTGCAAATGTTTTGTCCAATACTGTATATATTAAATGCCTAATGTATTGCTAAACTTTTAGTTTCTGGGGTGAAAAAGCTTATAAGGTGCGCATTAGCTTCCAAATATTTGTTTTAGCGATTTATCAGTTGTACACTCCCAAACAAAAGTTTGTGCTCACCCCCTGAAAAACATACAAAACTGTTTTATCCATATCTCTGTGAGTACAAGTCCATTTGAAACTCTCTATGGCGCATTCGAAGACAATGGATCTTACTTAGTAAGTATTTTGACACAAATATTTTGAATTTCTCAAATTTCTATTTGCTAAATTTTTACTTAAACTTGAGACATTTCTTTTCTATTTTTAAATGAAGAAACGGGGACAACCGTTTCAACCGTTTCATTTCAGAGAGGTAGATAAAATCGCTGGGAGTGTCGTTGCTAAGAATGTTCATACACACCACATGTGTTTGTTTTCTTTTACTTGGAATGGGACACAGGTATTTCTTCCTTGTGCCCTGGCTCAAAAACCTTGGCTTAAGCGCCTTTTCTCGCTCTTTGGAAAGACATTGAAGACCCACCCATAACACAATAGATTTAAATAAGGACTGTTCATTTTATAAAGTGGACACCTTGTTTATGCCACTTATAAGACGCGACGTGAGACAGGACACAACACTTATTGTTCTTACAACGATTAAAAGGAGTTAAAATTACCTTTTTAGTCGACCGGTTTCGGGCTCGATGTTGCCCATCTACGGGACGATGTCCGACTGATTACATAATTTACTAACACTAGTATTCGTACTGTAGTCAGTATACGTCGAGAAGTGTTGAAGGTTACTGCATTTTCAGCTTAGTCAGGTGGAAGAGTGGAGACACAATTGGAGCATCGTCCTCATTCATTAGAGGACGATCAGATGTTGCGATATACATGGATTCCCATGCATTCAAGTGAGATGTTTTTCTGACGTTTTTAATCAACTTTGCATTCTCCCAGTCAACAGTGTGATCTAGGGTCGATGTATGTGCTGCTACACTTGAATCATTAGCACGTTCGTTTTCGACCGCGTTCCTATGTTCTCGTAGGCGAATTTTGAACTTGCGTCGAGTCTGGCCGATGTACACTGCAGGACAATTACTACATGGTATTTGGTATATTCCTGATTTTTCCTCCTGCGGGATTTTGTCTTTCAGGTTGCATAACAAATCTTTTAGTGTGTTGTTGCTTTTGTAGACTACATGAAAACCGTGGTGTTTGAGAACTGCTTGGATTGGGTTGGTGATCTTTGGGTAGAACGGGAGACTTATTCTTTTAACCTCGTCTTTTGTCGATATCAGTGTTGTGGCATTTTTCCTGTGTTTTTTCCTTTCATGTTTTCGTAGAATTTTATCTACGAACTCCTTACCGTAACCATTCAGTTCGCCTGCTCTGTGAATTCGATTTCTCTCTTCCACAAAATCCTCTCTTTCCATGGGTATATTATAAAGCCGGTGCGCCATGGAATGAAACGCGGCTTGCTGCTGAGCACCGAAATGGTAGGAGTCAGAAGTTATATACCGATCCGTGGATGTTGGTTTGCGGTATATTCCAAATTTTAAATAATTGTCAGCCTTTCTAGTAATCATCAAGTCTAGGAAAGGAAGATTACCATCTATTTCCTTTTCTATGGTGAATTTGATGGTTGTCTTCTGTGTTGAGAATTCAACAGATCTAAGGTCTGGGACAGATAACGCTCTTTTACCACCGCAAAGATATCGTCAACATACCGTCGCCAGATTCGAGGGAAAAACTTTTCTTTTTGTAGTCCTACTTCGAAATCGCTCATAAAGATGTTCGCCAACAATGGGGAGAGCTTACTGCCCATGCTTAGCCCAAATGTTTGTTTGTAGAACTTACCTCTGAATGAAAAGTAGTTCTGGTTCATACAAACCTCGGCCACCAATAGAAGCGCATCGATTTGGTTATGTGGTACACGATTTCGCTCCAAGTGTCTCCTTAGGCTCCTCAAGGCATCAGTCACAGGTACGTTTGGGAAAAGGGCGGTTACATCAAATGACACCAGAACTTCACCACGTCGAATTTCGAGGTCTTTCAAATGCTCTACCAACTCAACCGAATTTTGGACGCTTTTACCATGAGTAATTGGGTATTTCCTCATTTCCTCCACCAACCAAGCAGCCATTCTCTCGGTAGGAGTGCAGACATTTGATGAAATCGGTCGCATTGCCACTGGATCCTTATGTATTTTTGGAAGACAGTATAGAGAAGCAACTTTCGGATTGGGTACCTGAAACCTCCGTTCCAGATAATCCTCCCCCACAAGTCGTGCAACTCTATGACGAACGGTGTTAGCCTCTTCCACCATTGCATTGAGAGGATCTTTGGGTTTCCCATTCTTAAATTTACTCTCCTCGTATGGGCCGGAATCGATCATCTCAAGGACGCGGGAATCATAATCGTGCTTATCCATGATTACAACCGCGTTTCCTTTATCAGCCCGAGAGTAAACTACGTTCCGCGCCTGCAATTGACGAATCGCACACCAAGTGTCGAAACTGACTTGCTTGTGTTTCCCACCTTTATCCGTGATTTTCGAAATGCATTGCTCAACGTCGTGACGTATGGCCGATTTAGTCGTTAGGCTGTTGTACTGGATGGCGCTTTCTACGTTGTTCACTGTAACCGAAATAGGGGCGCACAAAGGAGAAATGGCAAATTTCAAACCCTTGTTCAGCAGATCTAGCTCCGCTCGTGTTGGTTGTACGGACGAAAGGTTAACAACGAAGTTATCAATGGGTTGCGGGGAACGTTTTGCTTTTGGAGCCTGTGTGAGTGCGAGAGATAACAATTTCTTCCGATGCCTTTGCTTCGTTATTCTAACACGCTCGCTTAGGTTTCGGTTTATGCTATATCTTTTTTATTTATTGATGAAATCGTAAACGGTTTTCTGTGTATCGTTCAACTATTATTCTACAATGTTATGGAAGTACAGAAACTTACAAAATGCTTTCAGTTGAAGATGTAAATAGGTTTTGCAAAAACTCCTAAGAAAAACTGTTCGTCAAGTTTAAGCATTATTTTTCGCATTAAAAAAATCCTAAATTTAATGAACAAATTGTTTGTTGGTATCCTTTACTACTCAACTTAAGGTAGAGCTTTTAAAAACATCAATAATATTCCATCAGTTCCTGACGCTGAGTCACTTTAGTGATCTATTCCTTATGGTCAAATTTGCTGATACACCATCTTTTTACTACCAGCAAAAAAGTAAAGTAATAAGCGTGTTCAAAACTGGTTTAGATTACTATATATGTATAAAAAAAAGCAAAATCTTGAGTTTTAATCGCATTCTTGGGTACCAAATTTACTCTTTATGGTCGTTTTATTGAAAAATCCCATACTTTTAAAATTATATACGCATGTTTATCGATCTAGAGCAAACCTTAAGCGTTTTTCTCAAAATATTTTGATAGGTAGTCTCAGAATAACACATTCTGAAAATAATACATGCAAAATAAATTTGATTTAATTCAAGCAGTGTTCCCAATCTTGATGATTGTCATTGTGCTTTGAGTGTTCTTCTGAAAATAAATTATTTGTTTGTGTTTATTGTGCTTAAAATATGACGTGGGGACTAAATCTGCAACTCTATGAAGGCGTGAGTTATTTTTATTATAAATACTATATTATTACTTCCGTCTGGACGTACTTTAAACCTTAAAATTCTACTCATATCAGTTCCATTTAAATTTAAGATATTTTTCTTTAAAAAAATTGATAAAAAATGATTTTATGAAATCGCTTCTCCAAAAATAACTTGATATTTTTTAGCAAGCTTCTAAATGATGGTGCTTTCTAAGTACAACCATTTTTTGAAAATAAAAAATATAAATTGTCGAATTTTCCTGCCGATTTTTAATAATCCTTGATATTGATAACCTCCAAATATCGACCGTTCTAAACGTTGTGCCTTATTAGTGTGAAATCATATTATTTTGGTAACTTTTTTATTACCACAGCATTGTACAATATTAGTCGAACGATGTACAGAAAACCGATTTCGATTTCATTGATAAATTAAAAAGATATTGCATGTCCAAAGTGTCCACTTTATAAAATGAACAGTCCTTAAACAACGAAAAATCAATTGACTACAGCTCTCGATTAAAAGAACGCCTTTAAAGAGTATATCGGAAGAAACTCACCAAATTGTCCAAGTCAGTTTTGCTATCTAAAGGGGTGAGTTCCAGTTTCCTTCACCAGCAGCACCATTTGAATAACAATTAGGAACAGAACAAAATTTCAAGCATCAGCCGATTTGCAAACCGTCAGCAGAATTGAAAGCATACGCGGAGAGTTACTTGAGACATTTTTCAAAACATACACTTTTCTCAGCATTGGTTCGACTTAATCTTTTAATCAATGCGTAATTGAAACCGTAATTTTATATTGTTGAAGTGCACTCAAGAAATGTTGGCGAAAAAATCCAAAAACTATTCAATATAATTTAAATAACCATTCAAGTTATTGTGCAATAGTTTGGGTTCTTCCCTTAGTATGTTGTGTGTATCGTGCAAAAGTTTGGATTCACATACGACTAGTGCAAATCATTTTTATTATTACAGGTCGGACTCGATTATCCGGAGTATCGATTTTTTTTTCACTCCGGATAATCGAATCCTCCGGATAAACGAATCACTAAGAAAAAAATTGAAATCTTCGATAAAAGAACTTAAATATTATCTTTTTTGTTGTTTTATTTATATGATGCGGTGGCGTTGCCAGAAATTATTTCTAGGAATAGTAGGGGTCTTTACAAGAAAAAAAAATTGTTTAGACCAGCATACACAAAAAACACTTTTTTAAACCCCCCCTGTTCTTAAATACGTTCAAAACTGCAAAACCATTCATGTTGTTTATTGCAATACCAAATTATCTAAGATTTATACATAAAAATTGAAAAACAAGAACATCAAAAATCAAATTCCGGATAATCGAGTCTAAAATTCCGGATAATCGAATCCCGGATAATTGAAACCCCGGATAATCGAGTCTCCGGATAATCGAGTCCGACCTGTATCTGTTCCGTTTTTCGACCATTTCGACAGTCTTTGACATATTTCAAAGTAAATAATCATATTTATTTTGGTTTTTCTAAAGTTTTTTTGTTCACTATCTCTCTTATCAATAACTAAGCCACATTACCCTCTTCTGCCGTGTTTTTTGTATGAAACATAAGCCAATGACATTGTCTTTTTATCTTGTACTGAACTACTAAAATCGAAAAAGATCGATAGAAGAGAGAACCAATTATTGTCACATTGCTCTTCTTAAAAAGTTATGCGAGATTTAATTAAATTCAAAGAAATATCTCGAAATAAGCCCGCAAATATGCATGCATGTGATATTCCAGTGTGTTTCATAAGATGGTCGAATTTTGTGAACTGCACATAAATCATATTTTAGACATTATCTGATATATACCATAAATATTGTTCAAATTTTGAATGGACTCAGCTATAATTTTAGACATATTTAACACATTACCGTAAAACGGGGTATCTTTGATAATCCGGGTTATTCGATAGTGCGTTACCCACCACATACTAAACGAAATATCTTAATTCTTGTTATTCGGTTAACCAAAATGAAGGCAAAACTAAAGAATATTAGTATGGCACTTGGTCGGGGTTCTGCTAAATCGCAAATTGAGTTTTTTACACCAGAGGACTCAAATAATAATAACCTTTCTACCATAAAAATATCGAGTAATTTGAACAATTCCTTGTTATCTTAGATCACAAATTCTCTTTGGAAGGACACATGAAACTGTAATTTTGTTCAGCCAGAGCGAACCATAAGCCAACGCACGGCATCAGAGGGAATTAATTTTTCATATGTTAAGCTAGATTTTACCATTTTTTTTTTCAAATTTATTCAATTTCCTCACAATTTATCCATTCTAAGCAACTCATAGAAACATAGAATTAAATTAAATACTGTTTCGGTGGCGTTGATCTATTTTCTTTGAAATTTTATCCAGCCACACCGCATTAACTGCTGTTTATTTGAAAATCACATTTTGACATGAAGTGTAGACATTCACATGCAATAAATAGTAACAATTGCTTGTTATATAATGTGTTAATTAATCCACGCAGGAGCCGTAATAAAAAAACGAATTAATTTAATCTGATGCTGTGTGAACAACTCAGGTGGACTTGGTGGGCTTTAGTTGATTAGAAAATTGCATTTTCGCATTCAAACCCCGTCAGACAAAGTGCACATTACTTGTTTCAAGTTTATCACCATTCTTTCAAGAAGTGAAGATGACTTAGTGGTAGCTTACTAGATTACCACTTAGAAGGCACGAGTTCGAATCCCGGTGAAACTTTCTTCTGTTGTTCCATCCGATGGTAATGGAAATTAACAACAACTTTTAAATTGTGTGGTTATTTTTATATTGCGGTAAAACATCAGCAGGTTAATATAGAGCTGAAATGATGGTCATTCCTGGTGAACACTTCACGCATTGAACTGTGAACTTGATCAGCAAAAGTGCACCAAATGGGAGCAACTTGGTGCGCTTTGGCAGAGCAAATTCATGGTTTTCTTCGATCTTCAGAATCTATGTATGAACACGTGAGGACCTTGATTCAATACATACGAATCCTTCCCAATCGTAGTACATAAACACTTGTCACATGGATTCCAACATGCATGATGATGATAATCATCATTTGTATCCAATTTTACTTGTGTTGTTGAAAACTTTGAAACACATCCAACCATACCGAACCAAGAACCATATTTTTCATTTTTTGTTCAGCCAGAGTGAACTGAGTGCTTCATATATTTTAATAAAATCCAACTAAATCGATAATTTATGATGATTTACTTATATAATTAATTTCGGTTCACTCATTGGACAGTGTTAATCGCATGTGAGCGATAAAAAAGTAAAATTAATCGTCCGCGATAAATTAGTACACGATAAAGGCTGGTTTGCTACTGACAAGAAAAGGAATCGCCTATCTCGATGCGTGGAGAATTTTTTCCAAGAAATGGTCAAGAAAATCTCATTTTTCTGATCGCAGTACGTAGTTGAGAAGAAATGTCACTTCAAAGGGGGCTCTCTGTAGGAAATTTCTTGACCCATTCAGTCAAGGAATTTCTTTACTTTTATTGAGCGAAACAGCATACTTAGCTTAAGACTTTAAAGTAACGACTGTTTTCATTTGAATCGAGAACATTTGAGGCTTTAAAAACGAATATTAAAAATTTATACGATTTAAGTACTTTCGAAACGCTTACAAACAATGTATTTTACGATCTCTATTTGATGTAGTTTTGAATAGTTGGTCACTTATCTTTGATAGTCTAGTTATCATAGAACTTGAATATAGTCTCAAATCTCTTAGTGAAAAGCATTTTCACAAACTAGGATAATTTTTGTAATCTTAGTCAGAATTTTCCATATAACGTTAAATACCTAGAGGTATGAAATGCCTTATAAATGTTACGTAATTCATTCAATTTTGTTCGATTCATACTCCATTATCAAAGTATCCCGAACACAGAAACCAACTAACGATTATATGAAAAATTATATATCCATTCAAAATAAATCTTTTGGCAATCTATCAACTGCAGTCGATAGCTAGCATGTCAACACTTGTTTTAAAAATATAAATTACAATTATTCGAAACAGCATGCATAAATATTCAAGTTTTCTTCGGAAAAACAATCAAAATTACTTCGTTTTACGGTACCATCAGATAGCGCTCCATCTCCAGATCAACTTTACTGGAGACCCCAAGTTTCAGTTTCATTTAAATTTTGAGGTACAGGCAAAGCTCGTTATAGCGACATCTCAAAAGACCGTCGTTATACGGAAATGTTATAAAACAGGTGGATGTCGTTATGGAACATGGAGGAAGAAAACGATCTTAATGGGTCATGCACAAATTACGTCACACTCCAAGGAGGGGGGGGGGGAGCTAGGCGTGACAAGCCCCACAAAATTTTCAAAGAACTCATACAAAAACATAACACCCCCGGGTGAGTTGTCGAAATATCCGAAATTGAGCGTGACATAATTTGTGTACCATCCCTAATATGTACTAAAACAATTAACGAACGCAAAAATGTCATTATACTGAGCGACTACCAAATATACCTTGAATGTCGTAATTGAGAACAGACGAAACAGAGAAATGTCGTTATAAATGTTGTCGTTATAACGAGCTTTGACTGTATACCGATTTCACATTGCAACCGACGACCCGAAAATTAACTGTTTGAAAGGATGTAGATGAACATTTACGAGACTGTATCGTCTGTTTGTCTCTGTCCAATATATTAAATTATTATTAGGTACTACTTGCAAGGGAGTTCGATATTGCGGAAATAAATCCCACCAAGTAATAGGAAGGCACCACCCCAGCAACTTCCTCAACCGCCGTGTGAGCAAACGAATCTTTTACTACCGCTACGTGAACGAATTTTTCGCGCCTTAATCGAATTACCGGTCTGAGAGAGACGGTCAACCAGCATTCGTATGCAAACCAAGCCGCCAAACAAGTAGCCGAGGGACGCAAGAGTGCCTGCAGTGCAGGAAACGTCCAAGTGGTTGAGCACGCGAGGAGTATTTATACGAGCATTTTCGGAGGAGCTCTTCAATTTTAACGGCGGCATCGCGCGAGCATTCGAATCCTGCTTAATATTCATGACGTGGCCGTTATTGCTCGGTACCAACACCTTCCTCGCGCGATATGTACGAGAAGTTGGAAGAACCAATGCGATGCTGACTGTTTGTTTTCCTGTAGGTGAATGGATAGTAGACTGATCAGATCGATCGTGTCGTAGGCCAGTGCTAATATCGAGATACTACTCTAAATCTCGCGTTTAGTATTATAAGGGCGTAACTAAACGATGCAATGGCTGGCTGGGTGACTGTTTTTGACTGCTATTTTGAATTCAATGGAAACCACTCATCGTCCTTCGTCATCGTAAAATACTATTAAAATCGATTGAACTTCTTAAACAAAGAGAAAATCGACAACTCGTACTGGTACCACGATGAGACGGGTTCCAATTAATTGGTTAGATGAAGCTAGATAAAAATTTAGCTTTCAAATATCACATTAAGGGAATTCAAGCCAAATATAATAAATATGTAGAATGTCTGTGTCAAGAACAAGCTATTGATCTTCAAACAAATTTTCAGGCCAGCCATGTTGTATGCTGTACCAATATGGATTAGCTGTTGTAATACCAGGAAGAAAGCTTTGCAGTTGATTTAAAATAAAATTTTGAAAATGATTCTGAAGCTTCCTTCTTGGTATAGTACTAATGAGTTACATAGTATATTCAATGTTGAAACATTGGAACAATGTCAAATAAAATGATGAATAATTTAGGACAAAAATCATTGCAATCTTCTATTGTTGTTGTTTTACCAAATTAGGATGATAGTGTTGTCTAACACAGAACACCTAGATATAGAAAATAAATGTAATGTTTGGAATGAAACTAATAAAGAATAAAAAAGTGAGTAAAAGGCAATGCTGAACCGGCCTAACCTGCGCTTGAGCACGAAGTACTTCTTATATGTGTCCTGCCAATCCCACGGCAGAGCTCCGGTAGTTTTGAACCAACACAGAAATGAATACACCTAGGATGTTACTGTACTGTGCGTCCAAGCGCACATGCACGTGAATAAGTTCAATTGCGAGCGTGAAAAGGCCGCTCATATTTGGCTATGTGCTTTGTTGGCGCGGCGTGCGTGTGTTTGCCTACGCCGATGATGCGTTTTTGAACGTTTCGGCCATTTCCACCCTTTAAACCATCAGGTACGTGACAGCCGCCGGTCAGCCGAATTGTGCGTTGATTCTTGCCACGAAGTGGTGCTTTGCTCCCGGAAGTAGCGATGCCAGTTTTACTCAATTATACCGAATTTCCTGGTTTGAATCGTGCGTTGATACGGCACCTTGTGAAACGGTGAATATTTTTGGAGGTGTTTACTTTTGATTCAAGTCGTAAGATATATTAGATAGCGATTATTAGCTATAGTTCAGTTGAATCGTACCTCAGTGCGCATCGTACCTTCGTGCTGTGCATACACAAATTTTCTCTGCTCTAGGAAGTTTTTCAAATTACCTAAGGCTACAGTGCTTCTCAGTGCTACAAAAACAGTACTATTTTTTTTATTATTTATCCCTTTACGATCCTTGTTTGGACCCGTGCCTTCCATTTCTCGTTGGACCCGTTAATGAAAGCTAACGGTTGTATTTCATCTTGGACACCGTCTTTAAAAAAATAAAAAAAAAATTATGAGGTCTTTTATTCCTTCGTTTATTCACTAAACATGAATGTAACCACGAACGAAAGGAAGGGTGAAGCTCTGAAATCACATTCATTTTCATTTATGTAGTTAACATCTAAACAGATAACACTGAATCAACAATTTCACTCCCCAATACTCGGTTCGTGGCCGCTTCTCTCCATCCTCGGTTCTGCCCCACGCTCGCCAAATCGATATGCACTTGATTCCCCCACCTAGCCCGTTGCGCTCCATGCCTTTTTAAACCTACCGGATCCGAAGCGAACACCATCTTTGCAGGGTTGCTGTCTGGCATTATTGCAACATACCCTGCCCATCGTATCCATCCAGCTTTGGCCACCTTCTGGATACTGGGTTCGCCGTAGAGTTGGGCGAGCTCGCGGTTCATCCTTTGCCGCCACACACCGTTTTCCTGCACACCGCCGAAGATCGTCCTAAGCACCCGGTGTTCGAAGACTCCAAGTGCTTGCAGGTCCTCCTTAAGCATCGTCCACGTTTCATGCCCGTAGAGGACTACCGGCCTTATGAGCGTTTTGTACATGGTACATTTGGTGCGCAGCTTCTTGTGGAGGCCATAGTAGGCCCGAATTCTACTGATGATGCGCCTCCGTATTTCACGGCTAACGTTATTTTCAGCCATCAGCAAGGATCCAAGGTAGACGAACTTGTCGACCACCTCGGACGTATCCCCGTCTATCGTAACACTGCTACCTAGGCGAGCTCTGTCGCGCTCGGCCCCACCATCTAGCATGTACTTTGTCTTGGTCGTATTCACCACCAGTCCAACTTTTACTGTCTCGCGATTCAGGCGGGTGCACAGGTCTGCCACCTTTTCAAATGTTTTGACGATGTCCATATCATCCGCGAAGCAAACAAATTGACTGGATCTCGTGAAAATCGTACCCCGGCTGTTACACCCAGCTAACACCTTCTAGCGCAATATTGAACAACAGGCACGAAAGTCCATCACCTCATCGTAACCCTCGGCGGGATCCAAACGATCTGAAGTGTTCGCTTGACACCTTCACACAATTTTGCACACCTTCCATCGTAGGCCTTATCAGTCTCGTGAGCTTCCCGGGAAAGCTGTTCTCGTCCATGATTTTCCATAGCTCTACGCGGTCGATACTATCGTATGCCGTCTTGAAATCGATTAAATAGATGATGCGTTGGGATCTGGTATTCACGACATTTTTGGAAGATTTTCCGTACAGTAAAGATCTGGTCCGTTGTCGATCGTCCACCAACGAAACCGGCCTGATAACTTACCACGAACTCGTTAACTACAGGTGACAGACGACGGAAGATGATCTGGGAAGTACTTTGTAGGCCGCATTTAGAATGGTGATCGCTCGAAAGTTCTCACAATCTAACTTGTCGCCTTACTTGTAGATGGGGCATATTACCCCTTCCTTCCACTCCTCCGGTAGCTGTTCTGTTTTCCAGATTGTGCTTATCAGTTGGTGCAGACAAATGGCCAGCTTCTCCGGGCCCATCTTTATGAGTTTAACTTCTATACCATCCTTACCAGCAGCTTTATTGTTCTTGAGCTAGTGAATGGCATCCTTAACCTTAACCTTAACCAGTACTGGCGAAAGCATTTCCTCCATTGTCCCGTCCTTCATTGCCTGTGCTTTCAGCGACATACAGGTGCTTGTCGAAGTGCTGCTTTCGATCACCTCACGCTCCGTCTCCTCCAGGCGGCGTTTTTTCTCCCGAAAGAAGCGGGTCTGCTGTTGCCGTTTCCGTCTGTAACGCTTCACGTTCTGCCGGGTCCCTTGCTGCAGCATCACCGCCCGCGCTGCATTCTTCTCCTCCAGAATCTGCCTACATTCCTCGTCGAACCAATCGTTCCGTCGACTCCGTCCCACGTACCAGACTCCAGCTCACCCTCTTCCGGTAATGCAGCCTCTAGGTGCTGCGCGTATGCCGCTGCGATATCCGGTTGCTTGAGCTGCTCTAGGTCATGCCGGGGAGGCCGTCGGTACCGTACGTTGTTAACGACGGAGAGTTTTGGGCGCAATTTAACCATCAGTAGATAGTGGTCAGAGTCGATGTTAGCGCCACGATAGGTCCTGACGTCGATAATGTCGGAGAAGTGCCGTCCATCAATCACAATGTGGTCGATTAATGATTCTGTCTGCCGTAGTGATCTCCAGGTGTATCGGTATGGAAGGCTGTGATGAAAGTAGGTGCTACGAATGGCCATATTCTTGGAGGCGGCGAAATCTGAACTCCTCTTCCTGACCAACCTGAGCGTTCAAATCCCCTATGATGATTTTGACGTCATGGCTTGGGAAGCTGTCGTACTCGCGTTCGAGCTTTCTTTATCATCATCAGTGCTTCCGGAGTGAGGGCTGTGCACGTTTATTATGCTGAAGTTGAAGAACCGGCCTTTGAGCCTCAACTTACACATTCCCTCATTGATCGGCCACCACCCGATCACGCGTCTCTGCATATCACCCATCACTATAAAAGCTGTTCCCAGCTCGTGTGTGTTGCCGCAGCTCTGGTAGATGGTATGATTACCTCTAAACGTTCGCACCATTGATCCCTTCCAGCACACTTCCTGTAACGCTACGATGCCGAATCCACGGTCCTTCAGCACGTCGGCGAGTATGCGTGTGCTCCCGATGAAGTTGAGAGATTCGCCGATTGTCCCGGTTCGTATTCTCTCGTTGATTATTCGTTGCTTGATTTTTTTACGGCTGGCTTGCAGGGCCTGACACCAACCCCCTAGATTTCCGGAGGACCATTCCCCCTTAATGTTCGGAGGACCATAGTGCACAGTTTAGCTTACAGTCCTTCTCTGGCACTCGGACGATGATCAGCCGCCCCTGACATGAGGAACAGACGCTGTTGTGAGCCACTCCTAACATGGAGTACAGACGCTCAAGGTTTGCAAAGGCAAAAGCAAAAGCAAACCCCCCCTTCACTGTCAGCATACGACCAAAGTTCCCACCGGGGGTTGGTTACCCGATCTTCCCTAAGGTTACTCGTACCCCGGCAAGTACCGCAAGGAGGAAGGGATAGGAGTTGCTGGGCTGGAGGCTCAGGACCGCACAGAGGGGTCTATTTATTCCTCCAGGTATGCTAGGTACCAATGGTACGCAATGCCTAGCCATTTACCATCCAGTTCATGAGAAATAACTTTGCTGAACATTGTTGGTGATTGTTTGTTCCAAAAACTACACTATTTTCACAAATTCATGCATAATACAGACAAATTCAATGTTTGCATAGCAGCTTAAAAATTCTCTCAAAGATTTGTCACCTTTATTACTTAAAAATTGTTCAATTTGAATAGATTTAAGTTTACACAACAGATCAAACGACTTTTTCGAAGCAATTGTTGCTATGACTTAATATTCATCGCAATTACTAATGGATCTTATGACCGTTTTTTTTTTTAATCTGAGGATTGACTAAACTGCAGAAAATTTAAGATTTGTTCCTGCAAAAAGAACTAAATTTTTTCACAAATTTTTGTATTATATATCCTCTGGAATTGATTGAATATACGTATGGAAAACGAGTTTGAAAACTTCACAGTCTATTTTCAATGCCTACTTTTTACAGATGGGACTGACTTGCAATTCACGGCAGTTTAGGTTATTGTAACCCAGGTAATAATTTGAAGCTGCTTAAACGCTTTTATAACTAATTTAAATCAGCCTTTGTTTGAACAAAAGCTGTTCATAGCCTCCACACACTTTTATTCAGCTTTTAAACATCTAATTCTGGCGATTTTATTTAGCCTTTAGCTTAATTAAAGCTTTATGGAAGACTGATTAAAGGTCTAGCATGCGCTTATTCAAGCTTCTTTCAATAACGATAATTCTATTTTTAGAACAGATAACAACCTTCGAAAGCTTAACAATCGTTTATTAATCTATTATTCAACAATAAACCAAAAAATTTTAATATATTTACGAGTGCATAGTTTTGGGTTCTATCAATGCCATTAACATTTTCAAACACACAGAGAAACGTGTGCTGGAATGTAAAGACGAAGATCATTAATAATGAACAATTGAGAATTGAACTCGGATTCACTGATTTATAACCACTTACCTTGACAACTACTCCACACCACGATACTGTGTGAACATCATTCAGAGCAAAGGAATGACTTGTCGACCTATCTGAATAAGGGCTATGTTAAAGGTTGCATTAGGGCTGGAGAAGCGATATTAGTGCCATGCGAAAACACTTAAGTTAGCTGTCAAAAGTGTGATTAAATGAATGAAAAATGTGACAATGAAATCTTCGTGATAGAGTGTAGTATTTCATTTTGTTGTTACCCAAGCTCATCGATGCCGAATTAGGGAGTTTTTTTTACGGAGAATAGGCCTGTAAGCGTTTAAAGCATTCCCGCTTCGTGATGTGGAAATTTGTTGTTCAACGAGTTCAATGAAACAGTTTTAAATAAACATTGATTTTGTGTACGATCCGAACTTTTGTGAGTATATTTCTGTTAATCTACAACGGGGCATCCATATTTGATTAAAGCACTAAATAACCATTAATCAATGTCATCAGCATTAATTGAACAAAAGTGAAAACTGTAGATAAAAAATAGTTTGTTCAACTTGATATTCAGCTTTAATAGGCAGCTGAAAAAGCTGTTTTTGCATTAAATTTCAAAATACATTAGAAAAATGCATGTTTTCTGTATTATGCACAATTTGGTGAAAATATTGAAGTTCTTTCAACAGAAAATCATCACCATTTTTTTGAAAAATTGTTAACCGTAAATATGAGAATATTTTAAAATCTTAAAATGTATGGGTCATCGCGATAAATTTCAATTGATTGTAGAAAAATTATTTTTTTATGTATTCTACACAGTTTTGTGAATATATTGTAGCTTTTTTAATGACTAACAATCAAAATCTCAATGTCAATTGTTTGAATATATCCATACGATCATCGAACCAGCAAAAAAATATGCAGATTATCGAGATAAATAAATTTCAAGCTTCATATCAACAAATTTATACTGATTAGAAACAATTTTAGGACTTGCTCCGGTGTTTTTAGTACTACAAATGGTCGGCGTTAAGTTAGAGGGGACCAAGTACAAATCTAGGAAAAATTGGATTTTGCTTTCATTCGATGCGAAAATACCTTCCCTCCATTTCACTTTGATCAGATTTGATGAATGCTTTAAACTACGAAAGAAATGTAATAAATTTACTTCAAGAAACCCATTTCATGGACACTTTACAGTTAGCGTGTACAGAGAGTTCCCTTTGAAATGCCTTTTTTTAATTTGATTTCTTTATTAGTATCATTGCAAACATTACATTCCTTATTTCTTATATCTAGGTGTTCTGTGTTATAAGACAACACTATCATCCTAATTTGGTAACACAAATCTAAGATTTTATTAACATTTTGTTAACAACATATTACATTTCATTTGCCGTAGCAGTTCAGATTTTTTACAGATGAGTTGATTTCACCTGCTTATAAGAAAAAAAAAACGTTTTAATATACTTAACCTAACTTAACCTAAACATATAACTCATTAATCGTGGCAATAGAAGATTGTAACGATTTTTGCCTGAAATTATTAATTATTTTATTTGACATTTGTTCCAATGTTTCAACATTGGATATTCTATGTAACTCATTGGTACTATACCAGGGAGGAAGCCTCAGAATCATTTTCAAAATTTTATTTTGAATTCTCTGCAGAGCTTTCTTCCTGGTATTACAACAGCTAGTCCATATTGGTACAGCATGCAACATGGCTGGCCTGAAAATTTGTTTGAATATCAAAAGCTTGTTCTTAAGACAAAGTTTTGATTTTCTATTAATAAGGGGATAGAGACATTTTACATATTTGTTACATTTGGCTTGAATGCCCTCAATGTGATTTTTAAAAGTTAAACTCTTATCTAGCATGAGCCCTAGATACTTAACTTCATCTGACCAATTAATTGGAACCCTCGTGACAACATGTCTACTTGAAGGTTTCAAATATAATAAATTTACTTTGGATGATCAATACAAAACTATAAAAGTATGCAGTCAGAGTGGACCAAGTGCTTATTATCAAAACAGCAAAAATGATCAGCACGTTGAGGAATGCGAGGAAATGAAAAACATTTCAAGAGATTTGTCAGATTTTTCGGCACCGAATGGTTGTTCTGCTCATTTATCAATAGAAATTCATATATATTACTCAGTCCGATGCATTTGATTTCTATTTTTGACCATTTACCATATTTGGATAGGTGGTCAGAAATTGCAACAATTCCTGTGCAGACAGAGCGGACCAAGTGTTGAAAAGCAATAAACTGATTGATTATTGCATTTTTAGAGTCAATTTCAGAGCCCGATAGAAGTTTATGGTAGTTCAATGCTGTGTGCATGGAATGTCCTAGAACCCGCTTATTGGACCAGTATATTTTGGTTGGTACTCAAGATTTTCACTTGGTCCACTCTGACTGAACACATAGTTGAACATTTTTGGTCTTCGAAGCTATGACCCTACAACATCTTAATTGTGAAGCTGTCGTAATGCCACTGATTTCGGGATTGACGATATGGATTATTGAAAAATTTACTATACTGATATCGAAGAGTTTTGATAATCTGTTTATCTTAGAAATATGCACCATGCAAGCATTACATGATTGTTATTTTCCTAGAAATTGTCCAGTCAGAGTGAACCAACTCATTGAACGGTGGTCTTTAGTTCAGTCAGAGTGGACCAAGTGCACATAGTCCATCAAAAAATCGAATCGTTCTATCAGAGGTTTGGATTCTGATTTTCCATAATTATCACTCCGCATTATATTGTTTGAAAGTAACGCAAAGATGTGTAGAAATATTTAACTTGAATTTTAACGAGGTAAAAAATTACAAACCGTTAGACTTTAAGCCCAGTTTTCTCAAAATATGAAAAATGTCACTTGGCCACTCTGACTTAACGCCGACCAAATCAAACAATAAAGTCTGAAATAATTAAAAAAATCACATGTGTCTCAAAGTCCATACATTTCTGTAGATGCCAAAATTTTGTAAATCGGGTTAAGGATAGCCCCCTATCTGGTTTTGAGGCTCCGTCCTCGGTGTGTTAACAGAAAATCGAAACTTTGTCTTAAGAAACAAGCTTTTGATCTTCAAACAAATTTTCAGGTCAGCCATGTTGTGTGCTCTACCAATATGGACTTGCAGTTGTATAGAGTGTCCCATTAAGTATGGGCACGACTTTGATAATGAAAATCATAGTACTTCTCCAAATAATCAAATATTTTTAAATTTTTGTATTTTTCTATAGGCAATTTCAACCAGCATCTGTGATAAATTTGTTTGATTTAATAATCGTTTACATTGAAATTTTTAATATTTGAAAATCTACTCTTATCTGGTTAGCACAGACCCTACATATTGTTTTTGTTGAAATATAACTATTAATATACGTTTTTATCAAAATCTTTGGCCGTGGTGAGTTTAACTACATTGTATCAATGATGTTTCACATAAATTTATGCTTGAAATTTGTTTTGGCTTTGTTAGAGAACACTTGAAAAAATTGTAAAATTCGAAAAATCTCGTATTTTGCTCTCTACATAAGGCTACATGACGAAGTTATAACTCTTCAGGTATTTTAAATAGTTATAAAAATGATACATTTCAGATCTACGAAAGGTTGATCCCTATTCTCTTGGATAGGCAACATTAATTTTTGAATTATTCATGTTTTTACATAAATATAAGGATTTCTTTTTTGACCATTTTCAAATCGACCTCGGCAGGAATCGAATTTTTAGTTCCAATACAAATTTAACATGCTTGAGTTTAAAATTTCAATTTGAATAAGTGATCTTCTTCTTTCTGGCGTTACGCCCCCACTGGGACAGAGCCTGCTTCTCAGCTTTGTGTTCTTATGAGCACTTCCACAGTTATTAACTGAGAGCTTACTATGCTAATGACCATTTTTGCATGAGTATATCGTGTGGCAAGTACGAAGATACTCTATGCCCTGGGAAGTCGAGAAAATTTCCAATCCGAAAAGATCCTCGACCGGTGGGATTCGAACCCACGACCCTCAGCTTGGTCATGCTGAATAGCTGCGCGTTTACCGCTACGGCTATCTGGGCCCCTAAATAAGTGATGAATAAGTGATAGTCCGATCAATTATCATATCGTTGCTGATAAATAGATTTTTTCAGATTTTTATTATACGCTTTATATAGGATTTATAATAAATTTCAAAAATTATTCTGAAGCTTTTTCCCTGTTAGAGTTGTTTTGAGTTACAGAGAATATCCAATGTTCAAACAATGGAACAAATGTCAAATAAAATAATGTTTAACTTTTGACGAAAATCATTGCAATCTTCTATTGCCACGATTAAGGCGCTATATATTTTGATCAAGGTAGGTTAAATAAACTGAGAGCGTTTTTTTTTTCTTTTATGAGCAGGTGAAATCAACTCACTTGTACAAATTCTGAACTGCTATGGCAAATGTTGTTAACAAAATGTTTATAAATGCGTAATTTAGTTTTACTAAATTAGAATGATAGTGTTTTTTTTAACACAGAACACCTAGATAGAAGAAATGAATGTAATGTTTGGAATTATACTTCTAAAGAATAAAAAGAAGAAAGAAAAAGAACTTTTTATGAACTACGACGTACAGCGCACGGGCGAGTCTGCAAGCAATATGGCTCCATCTAATAAGGCTGCCAACACGTTCACAGTAAATCTACCTAACAACAAGATGGCTAAACATCCCAAGATGGTCACCAGATTTTATCACTCCAAATGATAGCCCTATTCTTCGTTCGACTCGAGAAGTGAACCAGCGATTCAGAACTTCTAACTTTGTTGCATTTTTTAAAAACGTTTATTGGAACTATTTGATTACATTCATGAACTTTTTACACAAAAACACAGTTATGAATAAAATCTAATGCCTCTACTGATAGTGGGTCATTGGCATCTAAAACATACTTTACATAACTAATAAACATTTTTAGAGCCTGGTATCGGCATGTTCTGTTCATGTTCTTCAATTCGGGAAATCTCAGGCTAGTGAAAGTCATCCTACTTCCTACGGTTGTCTCCAACTTAGATTGAAGATGATTCCAAAGAGCACTGGTTTTCGGGCAGCTGGAGAATTTGTGCTCTAGATCCTCCTCTGTATTTGGGTACAGCTGGCAGCATGGGTTTGCAACTCGGTTTTGTCGATGGAGTAGCTTTGCATGTCGAATCTTCCCATTCACAAGGAGATAGCACATTGATTATTCTATCGATGTCAGTCCTTTGACCCTGATTTTTTGCCACACTCTCCTCCAGGTTATGTTGGTATTTTCTGGCATGACTTTTGGTTCATTCAGTTTCTCGCGGAAGTGATTGTGGAGTAATGCAGCATCCGGATTTTCCCTTATTCTTCTTGGAATATATGGTAGAACCTTGGAGAGGCTCTTCAAGCACGGATACAAAGCAGGAATCGCAGCTAGGTTTGTTGGGTTCTCCAAATGTTGCGCAAGAGAACTCGCAAATGGTGTTTCTCTTACTTCTTTCAGGAATCTTGTCACCAACAAAGATTTGCATTCATGCATTGGTAGGTGTAAGTTCAAATTACCCATATTGGAAAACGCTCCCATATAAAACTTCCAATGTGCGATGTAATTCGTGCTACGGCATGATTTGGTACGCTGATTATCGAGGCTAAGAACCAGAGCCTCGATGTCATGAATGTGTTTAAAACAATTATTTTCCGGTGCAGTGTGAGGTTCTTGCCTTATACATCCACATTAATCGAGATGTTTTTCTGATAACATCCGCCCAATTGTAGTCAATTAACTGCTTTTGGGAATTGAAAAACATTACTCCCAAAATTTTGATTGAATCTTTGGCCATCGGCCAATTTATGTCATCTGCATCCCGATGTGGTCCTAAGTTTACCGTGAACGTTTTGTTAAGGTTCAGTAGTGATCCGGAGCAGCGCCCAAAGTTTACAAGCCAAGCCTGTTTTATGATTGCTAGCTTGCGTTCATCTGTTATTATGATGGAAATATCGTCTGCATATGCTACCACGAGATCCATTGGACCATTGCAGATAGCTCGTAATTTTTCTAGAAGTGGATGTAGGTTAAGGACGAATAAATGCATACTTAAAGGATCGCCCTGTCTAACAGAACGTTGGATGGGGAAGCTTGGAGTGAGATTTCCTTTGATTAGCAAGATTTTGAGGAGGACATAATCTTCCCTAAAAGTTGCACAAAGTTTCCATTCAAATGAATGTTCCGCATAACGACCTTGAGAAAATCATGATTTACACGATCGAAGGCATGATCAAAATCAAAGGAAACTAGTTTTCCATGTCTTCTCCTACAGTTCAGTTCTGCTATTCGATCTTTGATAGCATACACTGCTTCAAAGATAGTTCTAACTGAGTTCGAGCATTTTTGGCTTGCGTTCAGTAAGTTTTGCTCAACCATAACTTTCTCCAACCGCTCTTTTAGGATTCTCGTCAAAAGCTTATAGTCATAATTTAGCAGACTGATCAGTCGATACGCTTTGATAGTCTGGTCGTTTGTTTTCTTTCAACACAACACAACTATTCCCTCAACAAAATTTTCGAGTACATTTCCTGCGACGCCTCGTTAATTATCAAATTGAGCTGCGGATAAATAATTGCGAAAGCCTTCAGGTAGAATCCTTTTGGAATTCCATCGCTTCCTGGTGACTTTCGAGGTGCACTTGACTTAATTGCAAAGAATATTTCAGTCGTTGTTATCTCGTGCATCATGGCGTTGTTACTGTTCGAATCAACTGGAATAATACGATTCGTAGGCCAATATTCAATCTTGGCATTAACGTCCCCACAGGGACAGAGCCTGCTTCTCAGCTTAGTGTTCTTATGAGCACTTCCACAGTTATTAACTGAGAGCTTCATTTGCCAAAGTTGCCATTTTCGCATTCGTATATCGTGTGGCAGGTGCGATGATACTCAATGCCCAGGGAAGTCAAGGAAATTTCCTTTACGAAAAGATCCTGGACCGACCAGGAATCGAACCCAGACACCTTCAGCATGGCGTTGCTTTGTAGCCGCGGACTCTAACCACTCGTCTAAGGAAGGCCCCGAGTATACTTGCTATACACGTCAAATCGTAGAACATGATTTAGAAAATCATTCATTTCATTGTTCATGGCTAACATTGTTTTAGTAGCTGCTCTTATTCATTTTTTCTCAGTTTTCTGATAGTGATTGTTATTGCCTGAGTCGAGCACCTTTATAACTATTTCAGTATTTTCATTAGGTTCTGAAATAAATCAACTCGAAGTTTGGAGTTGAAAATATACAAATCCATGAACAAAAGAAACGCTAAAATATATTGATTTCACTTAATCGCATCATTTGCGAATACGCGGCATCCTTCAAATGAGGGGATTAAATCCTGGCATCACTGTCAAGCTGACGATTACCCATTTTTTCCGCCAACGAAACAAACGGATATTTGCTTAATCGCTCCGATAGTTGATATGGGGATTTTTTCGCACTAAGCCCGCTCGAATCCGCACACCGTTTGGTGCCGTCAGCAATCGCTTTATTACGCATGGCGAACCCAGCCAGGATGTGTATTCGTTTGAACCCAGATGTAGATTCCGTGCCTACCACTTCCTCACCACAGTACGAACCAACCGGATCAGCCCGCGGAAATATTAATAAATTTGAACGAACATACGGCCGGTCGCAGCTTTGTGCGCGAAGGGCCGGTCAAAACCGCGTTACCAGCTGTTCCGGGGCAACAGCAGCCGGCAATCTATTGCTTCCGTTGACGCCAGTAGCGCTTATGCCGACGGTGGGCGAGTCATCGCAAATCACGCTATGTTGAAAGGTGGTTATTATGTTACGAGTTCTAAAAAAAAGAACTTTTTAACAGCGTGTTTGAACGTGAAAACTAAAAAACTATATGAATTTTCAAAATACGATTTCTCAAAAATCTTAGTAGGAAGCGCTCGTTCCTTATGATTTAGAGCTGAGAATTAAGAGCAGCTTCCTGCGAAGGAAAATCTGAGGTACATTAAAGTTGCATAAAAACCCCTCTTGGACAAAGCGCAATCGCAAACCATATGTCTGCATTCGGTGAGTGTTGTTGAGCATGCAAGTTTAATTGCATTTACGCGATTTTATGATAGAATCAAATATTGATACAATTTGCTCTCATTGAAATCAATTTGTTGACAGGTCTTGTGAAGTGAATGGAGCTGATTTTTTTTCCCATTGATATCAGGATCGAGTGCATTTCTGGGTGGGGATTCATTATTTAATAATAGTGGTCGGAAGTGATGGCCATGGCTGACAGATTGCGAGCAATGAGAGTAAGGATTCCCGTAATGCAATTATCACTTGAAAATAATTCCATTGTGAACGAGTGCAGTTGAGTGATAAACAGGCTTTCAACTGATTTTATTCTTAAATGCCTTGTCAGGTACGTTAGGGTGGTTCATGGAATCGGGATGATTGAATTGTCTCAAATGTATGTCAAATATGTTTGACTATCAGAATATTTTTAACTAAATAGGGGCTTCCATTGATAACGCAAGACATTCTTAACGATTTTTCAGCCCTACCGCCTCCACCCCACGGTTCAGATTTTTTGCATGAACATAAAATTCATATTGCATGGCAAGTAAGAAATCCCATCTCTCTGGATTCTTTTTACATTTTTCCAGAGTTAAATCCTCTGGGATTTTAAATTAAATCGCTGAGTATCTTCACTAAAATCTTTTGGATTTCTTCCAGTAATCTCTGAGATTCTTTCGAACACCCCTCCAAATATCACTGAGATTCTTCCGGAAATCCTTAAGTGATTCTTTCGCATATTTCCCTGAATTCTCCCGAAAATACCTCTGATATTCGTTTGGTACACCTACTGAAATCTTTCGGGTGTTCATCTGAAATTATTCCAAGAATCATTCTGTTGTTCTTCCAGTAATCCATCTGGAATTGTTCCGTTCGGAAATCATACTGGGATTTTTTTTTGAAATTTCTTTGAGATTTTTTAAAAGATGTTTGTCTCTCGAATTTTACGAAATCTCGCATGGGATATTTCCGTTTGTTTCGAAAGTCCTTCAGGGATTGTTCTGAAAACCCGCTGACTCTATTCTGGATATCCTTCTAAAATTATTTTAGTTATCCCTCTGATATTTTCCAGAAATTCTTCTGATTCTTTAGTCAATCTCGTAAATATCTTTTGAATCGTTATGAAAATTATTCTAGAATTCTACAATCATTTTTTTCTGCAATTCTGCCGAAAATGTTTTATTTAGGGTTTCAAAATTTCCCGGGATTTGATTTCCCGGGAAACGGGAAATAAGTTTGCCATTTCTTGGGAAATCCCGGGATCCCGGGAAATTTTCAAAAACATGAAAATTAAGCAAATTGATGATTTTTTTTAATTATTCGTATTTTTGTTATAGTTTTTTATACCAGTAAACTTGTATGGTGCCTACATTATCTTTTTTAATTAATTTATTGATGTTTCCCAAAAAAACATCTATCGATTTCGTCGTGTACGCTAGGTTTCAGAACAACACAAATTATGATATTGAGTCCATGTGGAGATTATTCTTGACACATTGTATGAAGTTTAAATAATATGTACAGGACGGACTCGATTATCCGGAGTTTGTTCTTTGATATTCTTATTTATGAGTTTTTATGCATACATTTGAGATAATTTGGTATTGCAATATACAATATGAATGGTTTTGCAGCTTTGGATGTAGGTAAAAAATCAGAGCGGGTTGTGTACAAGACACGACCACATGACGTTAACTACGCCAAGTGATTTTCTGCATTTGAATTTTAGTCGATTGTCATAGTTGCAGCCTTCCTCTAGTTCAAACTCTAACATAATATCGTAACGGTCGCAACATTACATATTTTCAATTGACACCCAGTATTTTGCCGTAAGACGTAGTAAACAACAAAAGAAGAATGAGCGAAGAAGCAGAAATTGGTCTGCTTTTATTGTGTGCTTCCCAACCCACGTGTTTGGTTGCGTAAGAAAGGGGTCGACATTTTCACAATTTTCGACAGTCTATTGTCAAAAATCAAAAGTTTTCTTAATTTGAATAAAATGTTGTATAAATTCCCGACCGATTGGTGGGAAAATATTGAAAATCTACCTGTAAATGGCTGAATTATTAGTATGCAAAATCTAACATAATTTCGTGATGGTCGTAACATTTTAGTTTTTCAATTGGTCGGCGTTAAGTCAGAGTGGACTAAGTGACATTTTTTATATTTTGAGAAAAATGGGTTTAAAGTCTAACGCTCTGTAATTTTTGAACTCGTTTACATTTTAGTTCAATATTTCTACACATCTTTGTGTTACTTCCAAACAATTTAATGTGAAGTGATAATCATGAAAAACCATAATCCAAACCTCTGATAGAACGATTTTTTGATGGACTATGTGTACTTGGTCCACTCTGACTGAACAAAGGATCACCGTTCAGTGAGTTGGTTCACTCTGACTGAACAATTTCTAGGAAAATAACAATCATTTAATGCTTACATGGTCAAACTGGGTACATATCTCTTAGATAAAGATCCTTCGACACCAGTAACGTAATTTCTTTAATAATATTTAAATATCGTAAAAACCGAAATCAGTGGCATTACGATAGCTTGAAAATTAAGCATTTGCAGATTCAGGGCGTTGAAGACCAGGAATATTCAACTATGCGTTCAGTCAGAGTGGACCAAGTGGAAATCTTGAGTACCGGCCAAAATATACAATGAGCGGGTTCTATCAAATTCCATACATACACCATAGAACTATCATAAACTTCTATCGGACTCTGAAATTGACTCAAAAAATGCAATAATCAATCAGTTTATTGCTTTTCAACACTTGGTCCGCTCTGTCTGCACAGAAATTGTTGCAATTTATGACCTCATATCTAAATATGGTAAATGGTCGAAAATCAAAATCAAATGCACCGAATTAGGTAATATTCATAAATTTCTATTTGTGGATAAGAAGAAGCATCATTCGATGTCGAAAAATCTGACAAATCTCTTGAAATGTTTTTCATTTCCTCACATTCCTCAGCGCGCTGATCATTTTCGCTATCATGGTGATAAGCACTTGGTCCACTCTGACTGCACTTTTATCGATTTTTATTGATTATCCAAAGTAAATTTGTTACATATCTCTCGCAGTTTACAGCATTCATCAAATTTGGACAAAGTGAAACGGAGGTACGGTAATTGCGCATCTAATGAGAGAATAATCCAATTTTCCTAAGTTTTGTACTTGGTCCCCTCTGACTTAACGCCGACCAATTGACACCCAGTACATTGCCGTAAGACGTAGTTAACGTCAAAATTTAAAATCTTTCATTACGTGGGGAAAGAAGGGGAACCAAAGCTGGCAAATGTTGCGTTACGTAATATTTGAATCATTCCTTAACAATAGAAAATATATTGCATCCCAATGGCACAGCACCAGCGTCCTCGGAAACATCCTCAAATTGCCGTATTGTCAATTATTCGAAATAAATCAATTATTGTATGATGCTATGAGATGAATTAAGAAATTATAGCAAGTATGTGATAAACACATTAGGGAATATTATACAAATAACTCCTTAAAACACATTTGTTAGCTCTGAAAAGGGTCGATTGAATTGTTGAATTTGCGTAACACGGACACATTTTGACGGCGCACAGGTTGCAATGCTCCTCGCCCGATGAGATTCGCGGTGCGGATGACGATGTGCGCTTCAACAAGCGGCTTTGGTCGATTTTTTCAGCCCGCCTCGTACAAACTAACCTTTGCGCCTCGATTCCTGCAGCGCCAATTCTGGAAGCGCGAGTCCATTAGGAAATCTTGAACGATTTCACAATCCGAACGCTGGTGTTTCGCCGCCGCTTGATGATCAACAGCTTGCCTCTGGTAGCGGCGCACTGGTAGAAATCCTCCTCGCCCGATGAGGTTTGCGGTGGCGATGACGATGGGCGCTTCAACAAGCGGCTTCAATCGCGGCGGCGTGTTGTTGTTCCATTCGCGTTCCATTGACAACTGAGCTGAGAATGCGAAAGGCACTCGAGACTTGCTCACCGACCATGTTCACAGTCTGACGGCAAAAAGAAGAATGAGCGAAGAAGCAGGAATTGGTCTGCTTTTATAGTGCGAAGCGGAACGCAAAAGAAGCGTGGAAAACTGCTTGCACGTGATTGGTTGCGTAAGAAAGGGGTTGATATTTTCCCAATTTTCAATAGTTTATTGTCAAAAATCAATAGTTTTCTCCATTTGAGAAAATTGTTGTATACATTTACGGCCGATTAATGGGAAAATATTGAAAATCCATCGATAAATGACTGAGTTATTGGCGTTAAAAATCTTACATAATTTCGTGACGGTCGCAAAATTTTAGATTTTCAATTGACACCCAAGTATATTGCCGTAAGACGTAGTTAACGTCAAAAGGGGGTTTGAAAAAGAGGTTTATCGTATATCGGTCAAAATAATTTCTTCCCAAGACCCCTAATGTTCCTAAAAATAACTTCTGGCTACGCCACTGCATTATACAAACAAAACAACGAAAAAATTTTATATTTAAGTTTCTTTAATGCAGATTTTATTTTTTCTTTTAGTGATTCGATTATTAGGAAGATTCGATTATCCGGAGTGAAAAAAAAAATGATACAACGGATAATCGAGTCCGACCTGTACCAACATTAAATTGAACCTTTCAAACACTAGAATAAAAACCAACTAGAGTCTAACGTTGGAAAATGTGACGGTTAAATCCATGAAAACAATATGAACGTACTCAATTCATGGATGATCCCTCGAAAAATCCTGTATTTTGTATAGCATATAATCTATTTTGGAAAAAAAACATATCATCAAAGAGCTATCAATTTTATCAACAACTATTTGATTACAAAAAAAAAAACAACAAATCAATATCCAAGTATAGCTAGGGATCCAACAAGATAATTGCATTGGTAAGACTGATATGAAAAGTAAATTATACGATAGTTTAGGTTTGAAAATGGATGGTCAATCCTTTTTCAATAGAACTACTCGGGAAATACAGAAATCCCGTGAAATACGGGAATCCCGGGAAACAGGAAATCATTTCCCGGGAAACGGGAATCCCGGGAAATCTCATTTCCCGGGAAATGTTCCCGGGATTGAAAACTCTAGTTTTATTTCAAGGATCCTGTCAGAAATTTTTCTTGTATTCTTTTGAATATTTTTTTCAGATTCTTCTAGAAATCTCAAAGATGTTTGAGATTCTTCTGGATACTTCAAAGATTTTTCCGGATATCCTTCGAGGATTCTTTCAGAAATCCCTCGGTAACTGTTAAAGAAAACTTTGTGAAAGTAATATATCAATCACTTTAATATTTTCCTAGAAAAACTGCTGTCATACTCTGGTAAATATAATTGAAACTTTTCTGGAACTCATTTTTTATATCTCCCAGTAATCTCTCTGAAACTATAATGTTTCAAAAATTACTATTCATTCTCTGATATTATTTTAAAAGACAATTTAGGGTAAATGTTCCCTTAGTTGTGGGTGTTCCTATAGTTGCGGTTGTGCCGTTTTCACTGGTTTTATTCCATTAACTACAGAACCAACACTGCCAATCGACGTATTGGCTTGTTGACACACGGAATAGTTAAAAAGAGTGTTCAAATTGCTTTCAAACTGATTCAATATCACTAAAACTGCTAAAACTTTACTTGCTTGTACCAATAGTTGCGGTAAAGTGTTCCTATAGTGGAGTATTCCATAAGAAAACAACGGATACCGCAACTATAGGAACACAAATTAAAAATTTACCTCAACTAAAGGAACAGTGTATCAATAATGGAGGTATTATTTTTCACTGACATGCCGTGGATTACTGCGATAATGATTTCACCTCCACTATTGGCTCATCTACCCTACACCGTCTTCAGCCAAAGGCTGCACAGACTGAACGATCACTAACATTAGGCAACGGACAACACAGAACAGCCCAGTGACGAATTCTTCGTATGAAAAGTTTCCACCGACTGGAGCGGGAATCGAACCCACGCCCCGTGATTCGTTTGAAATACTTTCCGAAGTCCTGGTAGAAGAAATTTTAAAAGAACACCCCCAAGAATTGTATGTCAATTGTTCTGGTACTCTTCTTTACCATTTCAGAAATCTTTTTGCGATTACTTCTATTTTTCGCCTAGAATACTTCCGGAAATACATATGTGATCCTTGAGAAAATTCTTATTAGATTGTTCCGGAAACTATTCAAGGCTTTTTTCAGGGATTCTTCCAAAAATTCATCGAAGAATTTTGCGGATATCATTTTTGAACACGGGAAACCTTTGGAAAAACTTTCAGAAATCCCTGTGGGATGTTTGAAGAAATTTCTCATGGATTCTCCCGTATAGCCTCCCGCGAGATCCTTTTGGATTGTTTTCTGGGACTCTGAGATGGATTGGAGGGCTGTCTGGTTGTTGCAGATGAACAACTTATGGTGTAGCGCGACATCGCATCACTTCTCACCAAGGAAACGGTCAGTTGAGATTAACAACAGCTGTCAGACCTCCTTATAGCACCCTCGACTGCAATGTTCAATCAGTCTAAAGTCACAAATGAGGCTGACACCTCGTAATCCGCGTATTTATTCGCTGGCTTAAACACAAAATACCGATACTTTTATGACAGGCAAACTTTATACCAGCCGTAGACTTATGTTTGCCGAAAAATACACACTAAATTTGCATAAAAATTGCCTAAAACAGGGTTTATTGTAATACAGTTAACTCTCCCTTACTCGATATTCCGTATCTCGATATTGAGTTAGAGAACCATAGTGAAAGCTGGTTTTCATGGCTAACTCGATGGTCCCTTGGATCGCAGTTGCATTGATTTTGTGTTCTGTAACTCGATACCTCCCTAAGTCGATGGTCTCTTCAATATCGAGTAAGGGAGAGTTGACTGTAAACCCAAAAATAGCATTTTTTTTCGCAAAACTATGTAGAAATGTAAAAATTTTGGTGACAGTTTTCGCACGATCAGGCAAATTTTGCTAAATATGATGATAGTATGGTGATTTTGAGCAATTTGAAAATTTTCCCGTGAGTTTCTAAAGGGGTCGTACTTTCGCTTCGCTGATTCAAACTTTTGCCCCGCAGATTTGAACTTTTGTTCCACTATGGGCCAAAACCAGTTTCCAAGCGTTTATGCAAAAACTAATACACCTCAAAGTATCATTATGATAAGCCTATAAATGCCCTTTTATTAAATGTTTAAAAATATTTTATCTTAATTTGGTGCCATGCATTGAAAGTTTGACCAAAAATTACAATATGCATGTCGAAAAACAAGAACAAAAACCATAACTTTTCCAAATCTCAATCGATTTTTATGATATTTGGAGTGAAATTCTCTTACTCAAATAGCATTCGAACCACCATGACATTTATAAGTTTTGTTTTGAATTGAGCAAGAAATCTTAAATAGAAACTCTTGCCCCACTTTATTCTATTCGGTGGATCAACTGGTGAAGCTGCTCACTTCCGTGCTTGAGAATCTCGATCGGGATCTCGTCCTTCCTAGCAGCCTTACAGTTCTGCAGCTTGTTGACAGCCTTTTCAACCTATCCTATCGTCGGTGGGTCCGCAGCTTGAGTGTCATCATCAATGTTCATCCTGTTTCTAGCTATATTTCTTTTTTCACCGTTCAAAAATTGCTGAAAGTTCTCCTTTCACCTTGCAGCCACCACTTTTTTTTATCGGTCCGCAAATTCCCTTCTCACTTTATGTACATGGCGGGTACGGTATTGTGCTGCGCGCCATTGACCGTTGCATAAAATAATCCCATATCGTTCCGGTTCATGCACACTTTCTTCGTGTTGCCTTTTCTTTCTGACAAGGGAAGGTCACGATGGTGTTACACGGGGTTTTCAACCGGACTATTTTTGTTAGATTCTACATGTCGAAATATGAAAAACCCAAAAGCCTTTCGGGTGATGGACCAGTGGTGTAGCCAGGAGGGGCTCTGAAAGGGGCAATTTTGTACGTATATTATACTATTGAGCTAATTGGAAATTTGACAAATATATTTTTTTAGTATCTATTGTGATGGTAGAGAACAGAATTGACATTAATTTATGTTTAAAATGTATTTTCCATGCCATTGGCGTAACCATCATGGAATATGGACACCAAAACAAATTTGGTTTTATTAGAATAGTATACCAATACTAAACCCATCCCGATTGCGTCTATGGCATGGAAAATACATTTTAAACATAAATTAATGTCAATTCTGTTCTCTACCATCACAATAGATATTGAAAAAATATTTTTGTCAAATTTCCAATTAGCCTAATAATATAATATACGTACAAAATTGCCCCTTTCAGAGCCCCTCCTGGCTACACCACTGTTCCATCACCCGAAAGGCTTTGGGGTTTTTCATATTTTGACATTCTACATCTAACAAAAATAATCCGGTTGAAAACCCCGTGTAACACCATCGTGACCTTCCCTTGTGAGGTGGATTCGCTTTTCTTCGGACTTTCTGCCCTGTACCGCTCTCTGTTTTGTCGGGTAACGGCCACAAGCATACGGCGACTCTCTGGCACTCATCATCGAATCAGTCGTTTCGTCTTCGTCGTTGACCAGTGGACAGGGCCCCATAGGCTGTTAATATCTCCAAAAACGTTGATTCTTTCCAACTGCTCGTCTAGCTGCTGTCGGTACTGCGCAGCTACCACATTCGTTGACAATCGTTGGATATTTAAGCGCAGCGTCTTGTTATTTCTGAAACCCGTGAAGCTGGATAACCACGCCAGAATTTTGGATACAACGAGTTGATCCGAGTCGGTATTGATCCGGATATTGAAAGGTCCTGCGTGCGAAGTAGGTACTGCTAATTGCCATCTCTCTGGCAGATTTGTACGAAAAGATCAGAAAATTAATTGATGATTATCAGCAAAAAGGATACGCTCATTTAGCAACGACGAAGGAATAGACTGACAACGACCCACAAAGGAGATGGTATCTTTCGTTGAACTACGTTCAAAACCCAATGAAAACCTACAAAAATTCGGCTAACATGGGACGTCGCGGCTACGATGAACGGTATATCCCTAAACAGTCAGTTACTGAAAGGCTCAGACATGCTCACGCCGTTAACAGCGGTACTCATTCTTTTTCGAGAGCGTCGTATTACCTTTGGGACCGACAAACGCGAGACCAACTACGCATTCGTGAGGACGACAAGCAAGCTCGGCGGTTCATATTCAGGAAGAATCCCCAATACGTAAAGCCGAGTGTGTACATCATGGATGTAGCAACCTTTGGGTCTAGTAGTTCCCCTTGCTCGGCCCAATATATCAAAAATCTCAACGTATCAAAGTTTTCAACGAAGTATGCAGAGGCGGCGGCTGCTATCATTGACAAGCATTACGTCGATGGTTATTATCATAGTGGTGACATCACCGAATAAGCAATTCGTCGTGCGAAAGAAGTACGTTTCATCCACTCTAAGGCAGGTTTTGAAATAAGAAACTGGGTTTCGAACTCCAATGAGGGTATTAAAAATTTGGGAAAACGATGTGTTCAAAACATGATCTTGAAAACGGTCTGACAGATTCTCACTGTCGATAAATACATTTGTCATTATGTGGTAGGCATTCTCTAGAAAACGGAAGGTGTGGGTGACTCTCTCTCAGTCAGTGTGTATAAAGAAAAAAAAGGGATGATCCAGGGTTCATAGGAACTGTAGACAATTTTTTTGTGGTAGTCTTTTGGAGGTAGCCGACAGCGACGGTTTCGACCGGCACTTATGTTAGTTTGACCGGCCACGAAGGACGCAGTATGGCTGACGACAGCAGAAATTTGGAAGGAATTTCTGCGAGTTCTGCCGGTTTCGATAGCACAGAACTAAAACCATTCATAGATGGTGCTCGCTGACCAACGAAACGGAAAGCTGGGTCACAATTCACGGCAAAATACTCGTTCAGGATCTGTGGAGAACGGGATGTGGCTGGGACGAAGAAATAGACAAAGTTGCCATACAAAAATGGAAACGCTGGATAAGTTTGTTATTGCAGGTGGCAGATATTCGAATCCCTCGTGTTTACATCGGCGATGCTTATTCAAAGGCAATCGATTCACTTCAGTTGCACATCTTCATGGATGCAAGCGAGCATGCTTACGGTTCTGTTGATAACTTCGGGACAGTGGAGGATGTTAAAGTGAGGATTTCTCAGGTGACTTCCCGTTCGAAGGTAGCGCCGCTAAGACGCCAATCGATTCCTCGTCTTGAGTTGATGGCGGCGGTACTAGAATCACGTTTGCTACGCACGGTTCAACAACAGCACTCCCTTTCAATACGAAACTATTTTCTATAGTCAGATTCTTAAACGATCCTTAGCTGCATTCATTCTGAGCAGCTGAAATATAAAAAAATTGTAGCATTTCGCATTGGAGGCGGGCTTCGGTACAGTACATCGTTGATGACGGATAGTTTTCGGCGCAGTCTCACCATCAACAGGTAGTGGTTGGAGTCAATGTTAGCGCCACGATAGGTCCTGACGTCGGTTATGTCGGAGAAGTGCCGTCCATCGATCAAAACGTGGTCGATTTGCGACTGTTTTCGTTCGTCAGCTGGTGGGTGCTGAACTTTCCAATCGTCGGTCTAAACTCATCCTGGCCAACCTGAGTGTTGAAATCTCCTATGATGATCTTGACGTCGTGGCTTGTCGTGGCAGCGGTCGTACTTACGTTCGAGCTGCGCGTAAAATGCGTCCTTGTTATCATCAGTGCTTCCGGAGTACGGGCTATGCACTTTGATTATGCTGAAGTTAATGAGTCGACCTATGGTTCCTAACTTCCACATTCGTTCATCGATCGGCCAACATCCGATCACGCGCCTTTGCATATCACTCATCACTATAAAAGCTGTTCTCAGCTCACGTGTGTTGCCGCAGCTCTGGTAGATGGTATGATTACCTCTAAATGTTTGTACCATCGAACCTGTCCAGCACACTTCCTGCAGCGCTACGGTTCAAAACCGCGGATCTTCAGTACATCGGAGAGTATGCGTGTGCTTCCGATGAAGTTGAGTGAATTGCAGTTCACGTACCGAGTTTCGAGTTTGGATAACCGCGCCCGAATTTTAGCTATAACGAGTGATGATCTAGTCGATAGGTCTAGGCTGACCATACGTCCCGTATTTAACGGGACAGTACCGTTTTCATCACCTTGACGAGCTGTCCCGTCGTTTTAGAAAAAAAATGCTCAAATTGTCCCGTATTTTGGGAAATTAAGAAAAGACACAGCATATTTTTATTTATTTTGTGAGTTTTTTGTCCTATTCTTTTTTAGGTAGTTATCAGCTAGTAATTCAAAGTTAAACTAAATTTGTAGACAAATTATGTTTCTGATTTACTTTTTTATTTTATGCTTATATCTATACTAAATTTTAGCATATTATGAAAACTTGGCTGGGTCTCATTAAGATATGTTTTGACATATAAAAATATAAGTAAGTGAAAAATCTAGGTTCTAGTGCAATACAGTGACATGAAATAGCAACATTTTCAAAGTCTAGCCTGAAATTGAGGATGAGAAGACAAATTTTGGAGATGAGTCCAAAAATCGAATCTATTTACAATCTTTTAAAAACTTTTCTTTTACAGCACTTATTTTTGAGGCAAAAAATCTTCCTCAATAGCCTCCAAAACCCAGAAAAACGAAATCGATCAAAATTTAAGTTCATTTGTTGATATTATGTATCTAAATCATTCAATTCAACAAAAAAGAGTTAAAATTGGAAAAAGACGAAGTTACCTGTACCGAATACACATTTCAAATAAATCTACAGGTACACTGTTATTCAAATATTGTAAATTATATTGAACAATAATTCTATTTTTACTATTCGTACGCAATTGATTGGAGTATTAGAACAAAGTTTTTAAAGTTTTTTTTTATTTATTTGTTTTCTCATATTAATTAACGAGATTTCTAGCCCTGGGCGTGTTTACCTCAAGACCAATGGGAGTATTTATGGGTATATTTGTTAAAGGAAATCGTCATTATAACTTCATAACTGACGATCTTGGGGATGGGATTCAATCGCAGATCCTTGGCGTGAGAAACATATATTCTCAATACTAACCAGGTCCTCACGTTTATGATTTAACTATCATAACGAAAACACTTACTGTTCCTAAGGGCAAATTCTGCTGATTCAGAATCAAATTTTTAGAGTTAAAAATTGTAACGAATTTTGATAGTGAAATTGCTAATGATCGATATTTCCCAGAAATCATTAGGCTGAAACTTCTTTATGAGAGCTTCTTCTTCGTCTTTCATGATTGTCCCGTTTTTGATCTTTATTTGTTCCGTTTTTATCCGATTTGCTTATGGTCAGCCTTGATAGGTCTCGAAAGGTCCTGTCATCCATGACATCTATGAAATATCACCCATCAATCAGCACGTACTCTATTTGGGAGCAGGCATCGCTACTCGGGTGTCGCCATATGTGTTTACGGATATTCTTGCGTGTAAAGTAGGTACTGCTGGTTGTCATCCCTCTAGTAGTAGCGAATGTTACAAGCAGTAGGACATTATCATTGGTAATGGAATGGAGGCTATTGGTTCTAATTACGAATCGGAGGAAGTCTTTTTTCCCGATCTGCGCATTTGTATTGCCGATGACTATCTTGACATCTTGTTCTGGGTACTCTTCGTAGGCCTTATCTAGGCTCTCATAGAACTCATCATTCTTGTTATCGAACTTATCATTCGATGGCGCATGCACTTTTCTTCATAAATACGGACTCGCTTGAAAAAGTATTGCAACACTCAGCGGAATATTTAATCACCCCGAAAAGTTTAGCATCACCTTGAAACAGGAACATTCATGATGCTATATCTCGAGATGCTGATGATCTATAATGACGCAGTCTTCAGCAAAGTTGTTAAACAGACCAAGGACATTCGGAAAGCAAAATTTTGGTTCGTTATTTGGCCGCTAGGTGGCACTAGTGATCATGTAAAATTGAGCATTTTAATCATGTTCTATCTAATGAGATAGAAAGTTCGAGTCTTCGGAAAAGTTGTTCAGAAGGTCGAGTACATTCGGACGACAGACAGTTTAGTTTGAAATTTTGCCGCTAGGTGACACTAGTGAGTATATAAAATTGATTTAGCATGTTCTATCTCGTGATCCATATGAGAGAGAAAGTCCAAGTCTTCGTCAAAGTTATTCAGAATGTCAAGGACATTGGTGGCACTAGTAAACATGTGAAATTGAGCATTATTAACTAGCTTTTCACTTCACACACTCTGATACACTTTATAGGTAAATTACTTCATATTCAGGTGATTCAGGTCTGATATAATTCGAGTTTATTTTATTCATTTTTGTTAAATTGCTTTATCCAGTGAATCATGTCTTCCAAACAGTTTAGGACTTTTCCTTTTTTTATGATTCAGGTCTGATTCATTTCATGTTGAAATAATTTAAGACCGTTGCATTGCATTTTCAAGAGATTTTGGATTGGTCTAATTAATTTTCAACAAACCATGTCAGATTCATTTCATATTAAAGAGATTGTGGTATGACATCATATTCAATAGTTTCAGGTCTGATTCACTTAATATTTCAGTGATTCAGTCCTGATTCACTTCATATCCTAGTGATTCGGGTTTAAATCATTGGATATTCAACACTCCATTTTCTATCCTACCTGGTTCAGGAGATATAACTCACTTATAATCCTTCATTTTATTTGCATCGACCGGATTTATTTATTTTTTTAATTAGAAGGTCTGCTTTCCGGATGTCTATGACACTCTGAACAACTTTCCTGAAAACTCGAACTTTCCATCTCTTGTGGATCACAAGAGAGAAATAGTTTAGCACGCTCAATTGACATGCTAACTAGAACTACCTATCGGAAAAATTTCGAACCAAACTGTTTGCTTTTAAGATGACCTTGACCTCCTAAATAGCTTTGCCGAAGACTCGATCTTTCTATCTCATGTAGATCACAAGATAGAACATGCTTAAAATGCTGAATTTTACACGCTCACTAGCGCCACCTAGCAGCAAACTCGAGAACCAAACTGTTTGCCTTCCGGATGTTCTTGATCGCTGAACAACTTTACTGAAGGTCGGTTCTTCGCATATCATAAGGATCTAGAGATATAGTAATGTAAATTTACCTATTTTGAGGTGATGCTAAACTTTTTGGGGGGTGATTAATATTTAACTGGGTGTTGCAATACTTATTTTAGTGAGTCCGTATTCTTGATCGAGCTGTATTTGAAGAACTTGCCCTGCATTCTCAACACACAGGTTCGGCCACTTACCGGTTTACACCGAATAACTCGTTTTATCTGCTTGCTCTACTTGCTCACTATTAAAAAATGCTTTTCCCTTATATGATCTGATAATCGAGAACGTTCGTCAAATTCAAAAATTCCATTTCTGATGGGAGTACAGTTAACACTGCGGAACACGTTTTTGTCTCAAGCACCAAAATACCGCTATTCACTCAATTAAGGGTTGTTGAATCCATTGCCATTTCCAGAAATATCATAAGCACGTCTAGTTTTTGAGATATTGGCTGTTGAAAATACAAAAAATGATTATTTTAGCCAACTTGCATGCAAGTTTGCCAGCTTGTTTGGCAATTTATTTGCTTAATTTGCCATAGAATTTAAACTTTATATATATTACAATACTTATCGGCAAACTTTATAATACTTTCGATGCGGAAAAAATATTTTTTGATGGTTTTAAAAAGTATTGTATTTTCCCATATAAGAGAAACGAAGAATTTTATATGGAGACAGAAAACATGTAGAAAAAATCGGTTTAATTTAAATTTAATCGTGCAATTTCAACCAAATTTATTCCAAAATGAAAGTTTAAGTGCAAAACAGCATGCTCAGTGGATCTGATCACAAAAATTTACGATAAATACCTTAAATTTCTTATAAACATCAATAAAATCAATGTTTTATACAACTTTGGCGACCTGCAGCTAAAAATTGTGACGTGCTGGAACATTTCTGAAAATGGCATCAGATTTTGATCCTCGAGACACGCAAAAATGTCATATTTGTTACGCAGTGTAATTGATTTTTGAGCCACCCAATCGTGCACATCATTGCCGTTAGATGTTAGACAGGTTTCACCAGCACAGTAAGTGGGGATGGATATTGTAATTAATTTTTGTTTTTGATTGATATGTGTCAAACTCAGACATTAACTGCTGTTGCCTTCAGTTGAAGCAACAGAGTTTAAACGATTCAAAATTTGAATAGTATTACTCTGCATCAAAATGAATAATTTGGAATTGAGGTACAGTGATACCTCCATGAGTCGATGTTCCATGACTCGATATCGACTCATGGAACTATACTAGAAACAAAATTTCATGGTTACTATGATGGTCCCTCGAAACTGCTTCCCAAAGGATTTCTGTTCCATGACTCGATATTTCCATGAGTCGATGGTCCCTTCAATATCGACTCATGGAGGTTTCACTGTATTAAATATTACATCAATTTGGTTCTTATGATCAAATTGACAAATTTTAATTGGAAGAAACTTCTTTGTCTTAGCTCTCGATGAAAGTTATCTTAGCCGCTTGTTTTTAATTAGGGATCATTAAGGTGAAAATGAATCGAAACCATACATCAAATTTTCAAGAGCACAAATCTGAAGAACCAAATATCCGTTCAAGCTGAAAGCTTAATCGATTGATCAGTAGCTGGTGGTGACCAATCGATTAAGTTTTCAGCTCAAACGGGTGTTTGGTTCTCCAGATTTGTGCTCTTGAAAATTTGAGGTTTGGCTTCTATGCATCTTCATCTTAAATAGATAAGTTGTAAGGAGGTTTCACATGAGCAGAGATTAATCATAGAGGTGAAATCATAGAATGTTTCTAGAACCGGATTTCCAAATTCTTCCGCCTGTTCGGCCAATGAGACCGTCCCCCATGCATAACAGATATTCTAGCACCCTGAACTATTTGGTCCGGTCCGAAAACTTTTCCCCCGAAATAAGAGAAACGCGCGATAATGGCAAAGTTGCTCCTGTGCACCCGTCCATCATTCGATAAAGCTGCTTATGTGAGTCTTGTGCTGCCACAGGTCTTTCGACGACGACGTCCGGCAGCTTTATCCAACTTCTTCATCGGCCTTCGCCGTCGTTGGATTTCCGCTGCAAACTGTTCCAAGCCGGAAGCAACACATCTCGGATGGCACACTCGAGTTGGCACCAGCAGTTCGGTAAGGGTATGCGATATTACAGCGGAACAAGATTCTATCTACAGTGCTCACTTATCTAAGGCACAAGTAAAAATGGAGCAAATGTGTAAAGTGTAAAATCAGTTTTCGCCGTTAAAATTGACAAATCGAAAAAAAAAAACAGCTGTTTTGTGTGCAAAATAAAAAGGCTGTGTGTTTTCATTTTTTCCGATTTGTTGATTTCAAGAGCGGAAACTGCCTTTTTCATTTTTGACATTTGCTTTATTTTTACTTGCGCCTTATACACAGCTATTTCCTTAACTTTAGGTTGCTGAATCTATTAGTGTTTTCAAAAGCGGTACTGTACGTCTGGATTTTGAGATATTGTTGGTAAAAATATGCGTAAATTATCGATTTCAGAATACTTGCATGCAAGTTTACCAGCTTTTATGCTGATTTATGTACTTGATTATGAATGGAAATCAGTTTTAAGGTGCTCAATAATACGAATCCACGAAGTTTGTAATACTTCCATTATTGAAATAGTTCTTTTTTAAATGTTTGAATAAGTATTGTATCTGGCCAGAGAAAAAACAACGAATTTTGTATGGAGGATACAAGCATTTTAGAAGTTTGATTATTGCGATATTGTATCCCCGTGTTTGAATCGAGCATGAGAGCATTTTTTTGCCAATTGCACATTTTTGAATGTGTATATCGTGTGGCACGAAAATACTCTATGCACGGGAGAAGATGAAAAAATGTCCAACCCTAAAAGATCTGGGATTTGAACCCACGATCCTCAGCTTCGTCTTGCTGAATAGTTGTCCGTTTATCGCAACGGTTATCTGGGTCCCAACGCTTCGTTTCTTATCGCCATAAAAATGCGTATCGCATACCCTTAGTTCAGTCTCGTCCGGTAGGATGGAAACTTTATTTCGCCCCCCGGTCACGCTGTTGACGTGTGTAAACTGAATCAGTTCCGAGAGTGACAAACCAAGTCGGGCAAAAGCTCAAAGCAGAAAAGTTTTATCTCTTCCGTTTCGTCGATGTCGTTTCGCCCATTCGGCGTTTCCGGGGAGCGAGCGGTCCACAAAGTTTTGAAATTAAATTGCTCAAAATAGTGTTAAATAAGCAAAGCGACCGGGCTGCTGTCGTACTCTCCGAACGATATAGTTGTCATCGATGGTATTGGGTGGTGGGAGAGAAAAACACAAACAGACATACGACTAGAAACTCTATATTGAGATGCTTTTTTGCAATCGATTCCCCTTCGATTATGGTCATTCGGGAACAAAGTTTGTGGAAGAGTTGCAGTTTTATATCAATTCTCATTGTGGAACAAATTACTTTCGGAACTCAATTTGTCAACGTGTTAAATGGTTGATCGGCTCCAGAAAGTTCCGATTGGCGATGAAAATAAACGGTTGATTTGAATTTTAGGGCAAATAATGTTGTTGAGAAGATGTTGGAAAAATGAGTTTGATTTGGATTTTAGAACGAGAAGGAGCATCTGAAGTAGTGGTTACAGCGTACCGTCGTTGGGGGTGAGAATGGGTCGAAAATGGATATGTACGATTTATATAAACTGACACTTATATATTTATTTCCAATTAACTTCAAATTTGTTGTGTATGTACTTTGATGGTACAATAACAACTGTTAAAAAAAAAAATGAATGAAAAATGACCCAATCCCACTCCATAGAGGGGGTGACATTGGGTCACTGTGATTGAAATAACTTGTTTCTGAGAATATGATTGCAAAACCATTAATAGCTGATAAATATTGATGAAATCCGATGCAAATAAGACGATATATAAGATGTTTCGCAAGTATGATAAAGCCACTTAAAAGAATGATTATACTAAATAATTGAAGAGCTATGAGAAAAAATATGTAAACCCAACATTTATCGTCAAGTTTACATAAATTTTCTTGTTTTCTCCCTCAAATTGTCTTCAAAGTCTCATCCCCATTGCCACAAAGCCTACTCAGTTTCCCTAAAGGCGTACTAGATAAGTGATTATTTCAAACCTTCGCAAATCGTTAAATTTCGGTGGGACTTTCCACGATCAATACATTTCAGGCAGATGTTGACGTCATAATCCCGGTACTTCAGCGATCCAACTCATTTGTACTTCCGTGAAATGTTTCTATAAAATGGAAACACTGATAAATAATTAAATTCCAAAAAAAAAACAAATCCATTTGATAAAATTTTACGATGTTGCTGCGCACGAAACACAGTTGCTGGTTTGAGAAGTTGTCAAAATGCGTTGCATTGTTATTCAATGCACGGAATTCTCAAGTAGACTTGTTTGATGTTTCATAAATGCTGTATTTAGAAGGAATAAACACATAGTAATGAAAAAAGATAACACCCGGCACCGTAATATGTCAAAAAAGTGGACTTGCAATTTCATTTAGGGGAATTGGGGGTAATATGCCCATAGGGGGCAAAACGCGCCACCATCGATTTGGACGAACGATGAGTTTTACAATGCTTTTTTTCACCCTATATCATAGAAAATGGATGAAATTGCTTTTCTTAATATGTTTTTATGTGTTTTTCTCAACCAAATCGATAAAATCGTATAGAAACGTTTTTCGCTGTTTTCGTTGCAATTTTGTGCGATTTTCAATGTCATTTTTTAGGTCGATAAATAACCAAATTACTGAAACTATTGCCAAGAGCCAACTTGTGCACTGTCATAGTTTGTATTACGTGCAAAATATATGTTAAATTTGCCCTCAAAAAGCTTATTGAAGGACCTAAACTTCAATCAACTTTGGGGGCAAAACGCCCACTCCTATATCATAACACCGAAACAGCCGTTTGAATTCAAATTCTACCAAACGTAATGCCACGTTGAAGTTACACAAAAATTGGAACCTTACAAATGTACATTTTTCGCATCAGCATGTATACTATTATTGAACAATAACATCTGAACAAATGCCCGGATGTATGCAACACATATACATGCATGATTGTGTGCGTTCGTTTACAGCATGGCTAACGCCGAACTCAAGCGGGGCGTTTTACCCCGCAAAACAATACATATGCAGTTAAGCAAGCATTTTTTCAAAAATTAATTTATAAATCCCAGAAAAGTTAGAATTGATAGCTGTTTCTACTATTTGGTAGAAAACATGTTTGTCTATCCGACCATAATAAAAAAAGAGCATAAAATAATGTTTTTCACATCTAAAATCGCTGTTCTCCTTAACATGGGCAAACTACCCCCAGTCCCCCTACTATCGTTCTTGCTTGACCCAATCTTACCCCCCACTTTTAATGTTTTAGACACCGTACTGAAAAAAAAATATTTTTTTGTGGAAAAATCAAACAGATTGCGAAAAATACTTGTGAAATGTAATGAAAAGACTTTCAACCTTCCACTAATATAACGATAAAGGTTAAAGTTCATGCGTGATACTTAGCACAGGAGAAATTTAACGTTGTAAATTTTATCTAGTTTCAACACACAACTTTATTGATATAGAGCAATTCTCGCTGAAACCATGCCGCCATCGGCACCCATCGTTAGAATTTCAATTTTATGTCATTTATCGCTAGTTTTCGATAAAACTTAAGTGTGGTCCTTTCTGTTTTCTCAAATTAGTGGACCCCTCGTACGCCAGCTAGCTGAACAGTTTGCGTAAAAGCCCATATTTTGATAAATCTTGGGTATTTCTTCACGGGATATGTCTCATATTTCGCTCGGAACACATAGCAAACATAGTGGCATCGTATAGAGAAAGGATAAAGCTTTCATTTAAAAATTTTGGCGGTCATTTTGAATTTGGCCGCCATCTTGAATTTTGTTAGAAAAACCTTTTTTTCACCATAAGCGCACCGCTAGTTTTGAATTCTGAGATCACCATCAGAAAACTGAGGAAAAATTGCGTAAGATAGGCTACAAAAACTAGGTGAGCAAAGGTATTGACACTATGATATGAACGATTTTCTAAATCATGTTCTAGTACTTGACTTACATGGCGAGTGCAATCAATGCAAACATAATTTTTTGTACAACAAAGAAACAAGTTTTCAGTCGTTGTTGTATTATTTGAGACAGATGAAGAATAGGAGTATGTATTTGAGTGAAGAAATCTGGCGGCCATCTTGCCCAGACAACCAAAATGTACGTATAATGAAATCACCTGGAGGCTTTGTATGTGCAACTTTTCTCTTATAAGATGTCGCGAAAAGGCCTTCTACGTACAAAAGTGGAGGCGATATGCGTGCATATATTATGTGATGAATAATAACATACAATGCGAGTGTATAAATATTCCACCGAACTAACCTGTGATCTTATGCGACTTAACTTATGATAACAAATGTCGATTTGACAGCTGCTACGGATTGATTCGACTTACTTTGTACGAGTGTACGGGACGAAACAAAATGTACAAATGTACTCAGAAAAGAAGTGTTTTATGCGAGGAAGCTCATCAATCTGACGAGTTTATCAACGGTGTTTTGCGAGTTTGATGTAATAAGTATGAATAAACGACCCAGTGAACCACGTATCGTATAAGACTGTGCATCCAAAATCACATATTCATGCGTCCAAAATCAGAATAGCAAAATATGCCATATTAAGCGTTATCAATGTCAATACAAGTTGTATATAAATCCCCAATACGATTCAAAAACGACAATCTGTGTTGACAACAAAACATGTCGTAAATAGTACAACATAAAATCACGTTATGTTATATAAACTGACAGCTATCATATATCAATCCAGTAAGCATCGTATGAAATCGCAATATCTTAGCAAAAATTGCCACCCAAACTTTGTCTATCTGCTGAAGATGGGCCTAAAAGAACAACAAAGCATGTGTCGCTGTACATGAAACATGTATTAACATTGGCAAATAATCACCCATCAGTTATGTAACCCTTGGTGGTACAGTGGTAAGGTGCCCGATTCCTGATCCAGTGGTCCCATGTTTGAGACTCGCTGGAAACTTTTTTTTATTTTCATCCAAATTTTGAGGCATCGTATATCTGATCGCAGAAAGTCCGAAAAAGTCGTGCCAAGTACGCATATAGCCTCCACTTTGGTTGGTATACAGACTTTTCGTGCATTCTATACGATTGAATTGATTCATATAGAATGATGTATAACAAAAGTTATACCAACCAAAATGTTCACTGGGGAGTTGTAACATGAACTTTCATGCGATTTCTGGTTGTCTGGGTGGATTTTGACGCCATCTTGGTTTTGAGTAGTAGAATGAGTTTTCACTAGTGAATCAAATTGTCATCAAAATAGACGAAAAACAAACAACAATGCAAGCTTGCTCACAACCGTTTGTCGCAACTGTTGCGGATAAGGACACAATCAGAAGCAAAATTGTCATGACAATCACAGAGCGCAACATTGTTGTAACCTTTTCAACTCGCGAATAATCAGTTATTTTAAACACAAAACCAAATTTGTTTTTATGGATGCTGTTTTATAATGTGTCAATGTTTACCAACACGGAGAAAGTTCTCGAAAATTGCAATGCGAAGCCCAGAAATCACTGCGCACGTGATGCTCGATCTTTGTCATATTCTGTTCAAGTGATGATAAACTTATGTTGCGGAATAAAATTGTTGCAACAAGAATAGGAGGTGACAATGTCTTTGTTGCTGCGTGTTGAGTGACAATTGATTCACTGGTTTTCACCTTGTTAGCACTCAACATGTTGAATTTCAATGCTACCGTTACACTTATTCTTCTGCTTGTTCTACTTTTTCCTCACGTTACGTCCCTACTGGAACAGAGCCAGCCCTTCAGCTTAACTAGTTTTAAAAACAAATTATCAAATAGGATTTTTTAACGTTTATTTGCTACCTGAATGATTCTTCTGCATATCTTCGAGTTGTAAAATAGCATTATTTCTTTCATTTATTTGGTCTAAAACCATTGATACAAATAAACAATCAGCTGAACATCTGAGATATGATAAGAAAGATAGAATCTGATTGTGTTTTTTTATTTTAACAGAGGCCTTATAATTCAACATGATGAGCACTGAGATGGTAAAAAATCATACAACTGCTAAAAACCAAGATGGCGTCCAAAGCCAAGATGGCCGCCAGTTTTTCTTACCTCGAAATTATACACCTGCGTTTCGGCATAGGCATAGGCTTCGTGGCCTTGCGGTTAGCGGCGTCAGTCGTCTAGGCGTATTGTGCCATGGGGTGTGGGTTTGATTCCCGCTCCAGTCGGTGAAAACTTTTCGTCAAACGAAAAATTCATCACTGGGCTACTGGGTGTTTCGTGTAGTCCGTTGCCTAATGTTAGTGATCGTTCAGTCTGTGCAGCCTATGTGCTGAAGACGGTGTAAATTGTCTCTTTTAACAATGCATAGGGTAAAAATAGGTTTGTTTAATACAATCAATGTTTTTTGACGGTTTTTATTTATTGAATTTATTTATTCATTATGACTGAATTCAAAGATATGTCGAAGAATTATTCTGTTGTCAGAAATCGCATTAAAAAAGAAAATTCTTGTTTTTTAACCTGGATTTATAACTAATAAAGCTGAGTATCCGGCTCTGTTCCAGTAGGGACGTAACGTTAGTAAAATTAAGAATAATAAGAATAAGAATTATAATACGTAACTTTTTTTATTGGTAGCCTCTAAATTCGACATGCAAGGTGAAACATTAATTCTAATACCTAAAATCAAGATGGCGTCAAAATCAAAGATGGCCGCCAGATTTTTTCACTAAAAATAATATGCTTATTCTTTACTCGACTCGAATAAAACACCAAAGGTTGAAAACTTGTTTCTTTGTTGTACAAAAAATGATGTTTGTATTGATTGCACTCGCACAAACGTCAAAACCGTATAACATGGTTTAGAAAATCGTTCATTTGATAGGGTAAATACCATTGCTCAGTTTTTGTAGCCTATCTTACGCAATTTTTCCTCAGCTTTCTGATAGTGATCTAAGAATTCAAAACTAGTGGTGCGCTGATGGTGAAAAATAGATTTTTCTAACAAAATTCAAGATGGCGGCCAAATTTAAAATTGCCGCCAAAATTTTTTTAAGTTCAAATGAAAGCTATATCCTTTGGGGCGATCCATTAATTACGTAAGACAATTTTGGCGGTTTTTAGACCCCCCCCTTCCCCCATAGTAAGATTTTTTGTATGAAAATTAAAAATAATTTGTATAGCGCGTAAGAAATCTCAAACCCCCCTCTCCCCATAAACCCTTACCTAATTAATGGACGACTCCTTTCTCTACACGATGCCACTTAGTTTGCTATGTGATCCAAGCGAAATATGAGACATATCCCGTGAAGAAATACCAAAGATTTATCAAAATATGGGCTTTTTCGCAAACTGTTCAGCTAGCTGGCGTACGAGGGGTCCACCAATTTGAGAAAACAGAAAGGACCACTCTTAAGTTTTATCGAAAACTAACGATCAGTGACATAAAATTGGAATTCTAACGATGGGTGCCGATGGCGGCCTGGTTTCAGCGAGAATTGCTCTATAGTGAACGAAAACTACTGTTTCTAAAAATGGATGTTGCGATGAATTATGCGTAATAATATGTTCTATAACATATGAATACTAAATTTTAGAAATATCAGCGTTATTAGCTGAAATTTTCATAAATCATATTTTTCCGTTTTGATCCAATCTCACCCCCTAGACCCATTGTCACCCCCATCGACGGTAGCATTACTCTATTACCGTTCGGTTTTATAGAGCTCTATCTTCGTCGGTCTTTAGCGATATTTCCCCAGTTACTCTTAACGATTAGGATTCCTATTTTTCGGCACGCCAGGTTTCCTAATTACACCATTGAGTGCAACGTTGAACAGTAAATTGGAGAGTACATCTACTTGTTTCAATTTATCTAACGTCATGACTGAAACACCTCGTCTGTAATTTGAACACTTCATATAACACCATACAGTAGTAAAAGTTTTTCCGGAGAACCATGGCTAACATTAACTGTCACAGCTCATTTTTTCTCACTCAATTGTACGCTGCAAGTTATACTCCCGGAATTTATCTAAGATCATTCATAAGGTATAGACTGTTATCTTGCGGCCCTCACAAAAACTGCCTGTTGTTCGCACACGAAGCAACTGCAGTCTGTAAAATCGGAAGTACAACAGTTATTTTACGTCAAGTTCAGCAGAGTAATCTTTCCACGATAAGCGTATTGCAGTCTTTACCTGTAGATTAGTCGTATGAGGTAATCTATTATTCTGTCTCCGTATACTTTGAAAATTACTCGATTGATATAACAGCACATTGTCATATCCTTCCCTGTTGCCTCACAATTCTTCAGCTTACATTTAACCTCTTCTATGGTCAGTAGGTTCATAGTTCGACTGTTATAAAACTGTGGACAAAAACGTGTTTGTCTCAAGCATCAAAATATCGCTATTTACTTAATTTAGGGTTGCTAAATCCATTGCCGTTCTCAGACATTTCATAACACGTCTAGTTTTTGAGATATTGGCTGTTGGAAAAGCAGAATTTGACTATTTCAGCCAACTTGCATGCAAGTTTGCCAGCTAGTATGGCAATTTATTTGTATAAATTGCCACAGAACTCAAACTTCATGAGTTAAACAATGGTTATCAACAAAGTTCATAATTTTTGAGATGCTTAAGAGTTATTTTTTGATGGTTTAGAAAAGTATCGTATTTCCCCATATAAGATAAAAATATAAAATATGTATGAAGACTGCAAGCATGTTGAAAAGATTGTACCCCGTTTGGCATAAAGTCGTTTGGCATAAGATCGTTTGGCATAAAGCCGTTTGGCATAAAGTCATTTGGCATAATGGTCGTTTGGCATAATGGCCGTTTGGCATAATGATTGACTTAGAATGAATATCGGCATTTTCGAAGCTTTTACCGAGATCAGCTCCACTGAGCCCAAAGCAAAAAAATTTTGTAGGCTCTCAATAACCGTGGGGGTTGTTCGGAGATAATCCAAGCTATGAATGTCAAAAATTGTGACGTTAGAGAGCATAACTAAATAAAACGCCTGACGGGTCTGGTGGAAGATCTTTTAAGAATAATAATTTTATCCACATCCCAGAGTATAGAGTATCGTTGAGCTTGTTGCGATGTAGCAAATTTGCAGTTATTAATAAAGGAAACGCTCATAGAATATTTTACTGCAGTTCAAGCTCTGTCCCAGTTTGGACGTAACACTTGATCAAATTACTTGGCAAAAGAATGGAAAATTTATTTGCAAAATATTAAAAGCTCTTATCCAAAGATCTATTATTGCAACATAATGCAAAAATAGCCAATATAGTAGAGCAGATTATGTTTTGATTAATCATATCACAAAATAATTCACATGAACAACACATTTTTGAAGGAACATATTTGTGGCAAAAGTTTTGAACGATTCAATATAAATTTAAATTTTGAAAGTGTACATCAAAACACTGTTTATTATCGAAAGGAGGAAAAATTTGTAATTGAAATAATATTTTTCCAGCATATCTCGAAAGGAGATCTTGTTTTTGCAAAAAAAAAAACAAATATATGTTGAATATTGGCAGGCTCTAAAGTAATTAGTATTCTAACAGCACATCTTGCAACAATTGATAAAATAGCGAAATATAAAAGTGGTTAACATTTAGCTTGACTAAATAATAAAATTTAAAACAGTATAATTATAAAGAACAGCCTATTTTTAAAAGAAGGCAAAATTTAAGACTAAACCAATAGAAGATTGGACGCCAAAAATTATTGCGGCATAACAAAACGAAAAGACATAAAAAATTGCGTTCAAAATCATCGAAGTGATTGTACTACTTTTCTCCGAATGTTCATTCTCCGAATGTCAGTTCCCCGAATGCCAGTCCATCGAATGACCCTTTTCTTCGAATGCCATTTCCCCGAATGACCGATTTTCCCGAATAATTAAAATAGATGCTATAATAGTCTTCAGTGGTTGGATAGTGAACGAGAAAGAACGATAAGCAATCAAAAAAGGAGGTATTCTGTCGTTCTCGGCTGTACACATGTTGGAAAAAATTATGAGGACGATAAAATTTGAAAGAATCGATAATTAAATAAAGAAGAGTGCATATTAGATGGCCAGTTCGTTCACCACCCTGAAATGTAGAAAGTTACGACAATTATGAGTGGTAAAAATTTTAGCAGATCAATGTTATCCAATGCCGCCCATTTGTCAAATGGGGGGGTTTACGTTTCGCATAAAGACGTTTCGCATAAAGACGTTTCGCATAAGGACGTTTCGCATAATATTAAGGGTGGACGTTTCGCATAATGGACGTTTGGCATAAAGATAATTATATGCCTTCTTTGAAATGCTACCTATTCTTATATGAAACTGCTTTATGCGAAACGTTCAGTATGCCAAACGTCCTTATGCGAATCGGCCTTATGCAAAACGTCTTTATGCGAAATGGGTCTTCCCCGTCAAAAAAAATATAGCTCCAAAGAACAGCATATGTATGGAAGAAGGTGAAATTCATTGAAATTTTAAATTAACAGTTTTCATACCTATAGTTATGATTACATCATATTTAGAAAAAAAAGACATAGAACGTTTGAAAGAAGGGTAAATTTATGTCAAATTTATCAAAATCTTCAGTGCAAAATTCATTCCAATAGCGAAACTCAAAAGGACAATTAATATTTGAAAGAAGAGTAATTTCTGGATAAATTACAACATATTATTGGCATTTACTCTCCTAATATGCTTAAGTTTATTCAAGAGCATATGATTTTTGAAAAAAGTGTCAATTGATTTCAAAACAAGCCTGATGTCATCAGAAAGAGCTTACTGTGCCAATGACCATTTTTGCATGCGTATATCGTGTGGCAGGTACGAAGATACTCTATGCCCTGGGAAGTCGAGAAAATTTCCAACCCGAAAAGATTCTCGACCGGTGGGATTCGAATCCACAACCCTCAGCTTGGTCTTGCTGAATAGCTGCGCGTTTACCGCTACAGCTATCTGGGCCCTGTTACGCTGTGTAAACTATAAAAGTGATCGTTCCACTTGGTAACCAGTAGCCAGTGGTGGCTCGATCAGCAAATGTCCCTTTCTATCATTGCATATAACGTGTACTGGTACAGATATGCATCGTGCTCCGTTATTCATTGCATATAATTTTCGCATATTGTTCCGGTTCACGCTATCTTGAACTTCATACTTGGTATACACTTCCTTCGTATTGACTCGTTCTTTCTGCGGTGGTGTTTTCATTCAAGTGCCGGTCACTAGCATACGACTCTTGGCTAAATTCTTCACGTCTGTAGCTACGTGGCACTCTTCATCGGTTCTTCGTTGACCAGCGTCTACCACATTCATTGCCGCCTTGTTCAAACTTTCGTTGGTGTAGTCTTAGAGATGTTGATGTTTCCAGTAACAATGATTCTCCCCAACTGATCTTCTAGCTGCCATTATGGGCTGTTTCCATATCGACTGGCAGTCAATAATATTTTTATCATCTCATCTGGGACCAGAAATGCCTTGCTATTTCCTTGGGAAAATTCTGACTAGAGACTAGAGAAGACTAGATAGATTAATGGAGTGACTTTTTGTAGATAAAACGTATAGTGGTTCAACAATTTTAAAATTAAACACTGGTAGGATTTTTGAAAAAAATATATTGGAAGCTTCCTTCATGGAATACTTAGAGCGACTTCAAGAGAAAAGTTTATTCATGTATCCTTGGGAGAGTTTATTTAGAATGATTCATTATCGGAAGATGAATTGTGGTCATTTATAATCAATTAAAAAATGTGATATTTTTATCTATTAAGAAATTTGCGCAGGAATCTTGGAAGCAGTTTCCCAGGAGTACAAAAGGAGTTCCTACAAAGACCCATAAAAAAATTCTTGAAAAAATGTTTGCAAAATTAGGTGAAACAGAAGAAGTTATTTGAGGTTTTCCTAGATGTCTATGTAAAGGAAGAAATCAGAAGAGGATAGCATTAAATACCCTATAATGATCATCTTTGAATCCTTTGAGAAATTCAAAAAGAAACCCATGGAAAATGTTGGCAGCATAACTGGAGAGATTACTGAAAGAATCCAAGGATGAATCTTCGAAGATATCCTCATAGAAATATCTGTATGAATACCTACAGGAACATACGGAGTAAAAATTGAAGCAATTTTTGAAATAATCCTTAGATAAATAGTAAGAGACATTTTTCCAGTTATTCGGAGGATATTTGTAGCTTTTTTCAAAAGTGTCCACTCATAACTAATGAATTGTTGTGTAGAGAGACCGCTGGTACAATTTATTTCAGAAATCCTCAAAATATTCGGAAAAATCCTCGAACAAACCTTGGGAAAACATGGAGCACACAGAAAAGTTATTGGAAATATTTGTTAAGTCATCAATGAAGAAATCACTGGAGGAATTCCTACAGAACTATATCGAAGAAATCCTTGAGAGCAGCTTCTGGGCATACTTTGAAGAGTTTTTGTAAGAAATTCGTTCTGGGACTCCTTGAGATTTTTTTTAAATACATGAACAATTTGCAGGAGGAACTTCAGAAAGAAATCTTAAATGAACCTTTGAAGAAATTTAAAGTTACATTCCTTGAGGCTCAAGAAATGCCTTGTAGAATGAAATCACTCTATGAATAGCTGAAGGAATCAGGAAGAAAATTCCTAGTGGAGTTCCAGAAACGATGTCCTAAAAATTATTATCTAAAGAATGTTAAAGGAATCCTTGGAGAAATTCTTCAACAGGCCTATTGTGGTATTTCCAGTTTTTTGTTTTGCTGACGGAATTATTTAAAGAATTCATAAGCAAGCAAATATACACATTTTTGGAATAAAAAAATCTTGAGCATTTCCTGAATAAATCTGCATAAATCTCTAACGGAATTTTGGCAAGAAATTCTGGAAGAATCTTTATCCCAGATTACTAACATAAATTTAATATTATATTCAAGGATATCTCCAAGAATAGTTTTAATAATTTCCTCAAAAAAAAATGCTATTGAGTTTTCCAGCTGTTACGCGATTGCACTTCCTAGCATGTCTTCACTAGGACAGAGACTGCTTCACACAGTTCTTAACTGCGAGCTTTCTTTGTCAATTGACCATTTTTGCATGTGATGTTTTGTTCCGATTAGCGAAATAATGTTGTTTTGATAATGTTTGAAAACTGAATACGATTTGGATTATGAAATGAGAAGAAGCTTCACATACTTCACTAGTTACAAAATAGCATCACGCCATTGCCCTTCGTATTGTTGAGCTCAAACTTCATCGATCTTGAGTGATATTTCTCCAGTTGCTCTATGTACACGTTTAGGGTTTCCGTTTCTCTTTGTGCCATATCCCCTAATAGCCCCTTCAAATTCAATGTTTAAAGGTGAATTGTAAATAAGAAGGTACTTACTTCAGTGCGCATCGTACCTTCGTGCTGTGCGTACACGAGTTCTCTCTGCTCTTGGAAGTTTTCTTAAAAACTACCTAAAGCAATAAAACAGTTCTTTTCAGTGCTACAAAAACAATACTTCTCAGTGCTAAAATTAAAAACGGTACTTTTCAGTGCTACTAAAACAGTACTTTTCAGTACTATTTTTTCTACTATTGATCCCTTTACGATCCTTGTTTGGACCCGTGCCTTCGATTTTTCGTTGGACCCGTTGGCGAAAGCTAGCGGTGGTAATCCTTCTTGGACACCGTCTAGGGAAAAAACCTCTCGAAGGTCACGTCTTTCTCGTTTATTAACTAAACATGGTATCAACAACAAACAAAAGGAAGGGTGAATCTCTGAATTCACTACTTCCTTCCAAAAAAGTGGGTTTTAAAACTGTAACTACACGTGGCAAGAATGGAAGAAAGGACGTTTCTCCGGAATGCGAACTTTCTTCCAAGGGTGAAATGAATAATTGTATCGAAATGAGCAATCAGTTCGATGCTCTAGACAAATTTTCCGAACACCAAATCGAAGCAGCCTCTCTGGAGACTGTCGCGTTTTGCCGGAAACTCTTAAAGATCGTGAACTTCTTCTCAAACATCTTGAAGAGAAGAAGCACACATTTTTTACTTATGACGACAAAACTGAACGTTTGTTCAAAGTAGTCTTGAAAGGTCTCTCAAGTGACTATAAATCACCTGAAGAGATCAAAAATGGAATAAATGATATACTTGGATTTTCACCAGTCCAAGTAATCATTATGAAAAAGAAAACCCAATCTGGCATTGCTCGGAAAGGGCTTTCTCAAGAATTTTATTTAGTTCACTTTAACAAAAAAGAACTAAATAATATTAAAGCTTTAGCAAAAAGCAAAACTTTTGTTTGATGTCCGTGTGACATGGGAACATTTCCAGAAACCTGGAGGAAATTACCAGAACCCCACTCAGTGCCGTCGGTGCCAAAAGTAGGGTCATGGTACAAAAAATTGTCGCATGGATGCTAAATGCATGATTTGCGGAGGTTCTTCTCACGCCAAAGACGTCTGTCCAGTGAAGGAAGATACCACCAAATTCATATGCTGTAATTGCGGGGCTAACCATAAGTCCAATTTTTGGAATTGTCCTTCACGCAAAAGGGTCATTGAGGCTCGTGCCAGGCAGATGAAAGATAATATCCGTTACGATAACGGTCGTTTCCGGAATTTGACTGGTAGAGTATCGAACAATGCTCATTTTTCAGTTAACGATCGCTTGATCATGAATCATACCCATCAGGAAGATCATAATCATGCTCATTCACAAACTAATTTTAATCCGTCGGGTAGCCGTTCGAATCTTTCAATTAAGAATGTATCTACCCACGGTAAATCCTTTGCCGATATCGTAGCAGGAAATTCCAACTCCTCCCCTGTTCGATCCATGGGTACTCATTCTACTTGTTTCAAATCAAATGGAAAAAAACCCTACCGCCATAGGTAACTCCGCTTCTTCGTCTACCGGAAATTCCAATGGGAAATCACATGACATGTCTGCCTCTGATTTTAATTTTCTAACTGAACAATTGAATCTAATGATTGATGCAATGTTCAAAGCCACCACTATGACTGAAGCAGTCCAAGTAGGTGTAAAATTTACAAATCAAATTGTTATTGGATTACGTTTTTCTAATGGATCCAAATAATAATTTAAATATTTTAAATTGGAATGCTCGTTCTCTGAATGGTAAAGAGGACGAGCTGTTTAATTTTCTTACAGCTAATAACATACTTATAGCAGTTATCACTGAAACGTATTTGAAACCTGGATCTAAACTCAAAACCTTTTTGTTTATCGTAATGATCGACTTGATGGGGCATGTGGGGGAGTTGCAATCATCATTCATAGGCGTATAAAACATAAACTGTTTTCGTCATTTGAAACTAAAGTTTTTGAAACTTTAGGTGTTTCTGTTGAAACACAGTTTGGTAAATATACTTTCATAGCTGCCTATTTGCCTTTTCAATGCTCTGGGCAGCAAGTTAATTTGCTCCAAACTGACTTGCGTAAATTGACTCGCAATAAGTCAAAATTTTTTGTCATTGATGACTTTAATGCCAAACATCGGACATGGAATAATTCTCAAAGCAATTCCAACGGCAGAATTTTATTTGATGAGTGCTCTTCAGGATATTTCTCGATTCAATACCCTGATAGCCCCACATGTTTTTCCTCTTCTAGAAATCCATCTACGATTGACTTGGTCTTAACCGACTCTTGTCATCTCTGTAGCCAATTAGTTACTCATGCTGATTTTGATTCTGATAATGTCCCTGTTACATTTCAAATATCCCAAGAAGCGATTCTCAATCCCCTCAGCTCCACTTTCAATTATTTACGAGCTGACTGGAATATATATAAATCGTATGTTGACTCTAATCTTGATGTTAACATTTCTTTAGAAACTAAACTTGATATTGACAATGCTTTGACAAATTTGAATCCGTGATTATAGACGATGATCTTAAACTCTTGATCCGTCTTAAAAACTTGAGGAGAAGGCAATTTCAACGCACTCGCGATCCTGCTATGAAAATTATATGGCAGGATTTGCAGAAAGAAATCAAGAAACGTTTTGCAGATTTAAAAAACAAAAATTTTGAAAATAAAATTTCTCAATTGGATCCTGGCTCTAAGCCCTTTTGGAAATTATCTAAAATCTTGAAAAAACCTCAGAAGCCAATACCGGCATTGAAAGAGGAAAACAAATTATTACTAACTAATTGCGAAAAAGCTCAAAAACTTGCTATGCAGTTTGCAGTTTGAAAGTGCGCACAATTTTAATTTAGGACTTACTAGTCCAATTGAAAATCAAGTTACTCAGGAGTTCGAAAATATTCTTAATCAAGAGAAAGTTTTCGAAAATGCCTGGGAGACTGATTTGGAAGAAGTGAGAACTATTATTAAAAAATTCAAAAACATGAAAGCTCCTGGCGATGATGGAATTTTCTACATCCTCATCAAGAAACTTCCAGAAAATAGCTTATCATTTTTAGTTGATATATTTAACAAATGTTTTCAATTAGCATATTTTCCTGACAAATGGAAAAATGCTAAGGTTGTTCCAATTTTAAAACCAGACAAAAATCCTGCAGAAGCTTCTAGCTATCGTCCAACCAGTTTGCTTTCCTCCATCAGTAAACTTTTTGAAAAGGTTATTTTGAACAGAATGATGGCCCACATAAACGAAAATTCAATTTTTGCCAATGAACAGTTCGGATTCCGCCATGGACATTCGACCACTCATCAACTTTTACGTGTAACAAATTTGATCCGTTCCAACAAATCTGAAGGCTATTCTACTGGTCTTGCTCTTCTAGACATAGAAAAAGCATTCGACAGTGTTTGGCATGAAGGTTTGATTGTAAAATTAAAAAACTTTAATTTTCCAACATCCATTGTTAGAATAATTCAAAGTTATCTGTCAAATCGTACACTTCAGGTTAATTATCAGAACTCCAGATCTGAAAGACTTCCTGTAAGAGCTGGTGTTCCTCAAGGCTGCATTTTGGGACCAATATTATACAATATTTTCACATCTGACTTACCTGAGCTACCTCAGGGATGTCAAAAATCTTTGTTTGCGGATGACACAGGCCTCTCCGCCAAAGGTCGAAGCCTGCGTGTCATCTGTAGTCGATTGCAAAAAAGTTTGGATATTTTTTCTTCATACTTGCAAAAATGGAAGATTTCTCCTAATGCTTCCAAAACTCAACTAATAATATTCCCACATAAACCAAAAGCTCTTTATTTGAAACCTTCAAGTAGACATGTTGTCACGATGAGAGGGGTTCCAATAAATTGGTCAGATGAAGTTAAGTATCTAGGGCTCATGCTAGATAAGAATTTAACTTTCAAAAATCACATTGAGGGCATTCAAGCCAAATGTAATAGATATGTAAAATGTCTCTATCCCCTTATTAATAGAAAATCAAAACTTTGTCTTAAGAACAAGCTTTTGATATTCAAACAAATTTTCAGGCCAGCCATGTTGTATGCTGTACCAATATGGACTAGCTGTTGTAATACCAGGAAGAAAGCTCTGCAGAGAATTCAAAATAAAATTTTGAAAATGATTCTGAGGCTTCCTCCCTGGTATAGTACCAATGAGTTACATAGAATATCAAATGTTGAAACATTGGAACAAATGTCAAATACAATCATTAATAATGTCAGGCAAAAATCGTTACAATCTTCTATTGCCACGATTAATGCGTTATATGTTTAGGTTAAGTTAGGTTAAGTATATTAAAAACGTTTTTATTTCTCTTATAAGCAGGTGAAATCAACTCACATGTAAAAAAACTGAACTGCTACGGCAAATGAAATGTAATATGTTGTTAACAAAATGTTAATAAAATCTTAAATTTGTTTTACCAAATTAGGATGATAGTGTTGTCTAATAACACAGAACACCTCGATATAAGAAATGAATGTAATGTTTAGAATGATACTAATAAAGAAATTAAAAAAAGGTACTTATTTCAATCCGCCTAACGAGTTTGTCACGTCGTCAGTAGCACGGACACGGATTTTGAAGCATAATTAGATTCATGTATCAATGAAAACCGGAAAACCATGTTCAAACATTATCCGAAATAGTTTTGTTTTTTCACAGAATAATACACTGCCTGAGTCTACAAGTTGTACATACGAAATAAATCCAAGATCATTCATTGTCTTGCAGTTTCACGAAAACCAGTCTAATATTTGTCGATTAAGAACTCCATGAGTGGTCCCAGTCTGTTAAACAGGATGCATGACAGATTTTTTAGCGCCTCTTCCTGCAGGATAATCGCTCCGGTATATCTACAACAGATCGTGAAATAAAGCTTTATGTTAATTGTTTTTGAAACCCTTGCAGGAAATTTTTGGAAGGGACTCATAAAAATATTCTTCAAAAAATCTAGGAGGTACACTGGGAAAATTCTTTAATGAACTCTTGAAGTACCTATATTTTGGAGTAATATCTGCATAACTTATTTGAGGAATGCTTGTAGAAATCATTGTAAGAATTCTTATTTTCTATACACGAGATTTTGAGTAGTGGGCTAGTTCATCTCGGGACCAACGGTTTTACCGTTTTGATTCATATTACGGACAGCTTCAAATTCCGGACACTCTACTTTGTCCGGAATTCGATTCAAAGTGTCCGGAATATGAGGCAAAAGTGAGTAAGCGTCCGGAATAAGAATCATGAAAAGGCCACACGTTTTGATTTATTTAAAATTATTGAAGTTGCGGAAGCGTATTCTTTACCCACCGTTCGAAAGTAAAGGGCTTCCGACGCTCGATAGCGCTAAGGAATCATACAGAATGATTTTTTTTGTATGCTCTATGCTGGGTTATATTTTCCTGAGTCCTTAAGTGTCCGTAATATGAATCAAAACGGTACTTCTCTTCCGAAAGAAGTCGTCACTTTAACTTCAATGTCATAAGTGGCTATATCGGAGACGGTATTCGATCCTAGATCCACGCCGAGAGAGGCGAGTATTCTAATCACTACACCAGGTCCATCCTCATAGAAAGTGTCCAAAGACTGATTCTTGGAAGAGATCATGGAGAAAATTTGCAGTTCTCAAAGGTAACACTTGAAAAAAATCTTTTCAAGATAGTCTAGTAATTTCCGAAGAAACGGGAGCTGAGTTTCACAACAAATATCTTCACAGAATCCTTGTACGAAGAATTGGAGGCACGTAAAAAGAAATATACAGACAAATTCTTTCAGGTGTCTTTGGAAGAATAAATTTGAAAAAAAAAAATCATGAGAGAAGGATACTTTGTATTTATATGCGATGTTTTTCTAATGCATTTAGAAGGGTGAATCTCTGAATACATTGATGCATGAATACCTACTTGAACTCAAACAAACTTGATTTTTAAAATCTTTGGGAAATATATTTAAAAAAATGCTTGAGAAAGTGTCGTAGGATTTCTTAGAAATATCTTGTTAGAGAAGTTAAAGCGTTTTCTTAGGAGAAGTTCCTAGGTAAATAACGGATGCAAGTCAAAGCGGTGTCTTTAAATAAAGACATTTCTGGAGTAGAGTTGGGAAAAGTTACGAGATTCACACCACAGTAGGCAAGCGTAGCAAATCACAGTCAGAGAAGCCCGTGAAGCTCACGCATATCGCTGCTGTAGGCATATTGCCTTGAAAGTAGCAAAACATCCATTGCTAAGGGCAACCAAAAACTACTGTAGAAACATTTTCTATATCCCGCTGCATTTCCCGCATTTACAGTCTTCAATGACACTACTGATTCAGAAAATTCATGCACCCATCGTAGGCTACTTGATGAGATTCACGATTTTCAACTATGTACCGATGCACGAGTTCACTAGTTTGCGTTTGAGCAGTGCCGTATTCACTCGTTGCCATGGTCACATAAATAACACGGCACCGCTCAAATGTCAACTAGTGAACTCGTGCATTGGTCCATTGTAGTGAGAAGAGCCACGTGATTTTTGCGAAATTCAATTACCATTTCCAGCCCTGTTCTGGAGAAATACGGTGTTTAGGACATTCTTGTAGGAATCCATGGAGAAGTTCTGAGAGCTTTCCGATTTTTTCTAAAGGTTCCGAGGAAAAACAAGTGTTATATATACAACTGATTGGTGGCAAAATTTCAAATCCCTGTAGTGATTCATGGATGAATCTTTGAAAACCCCTGAAAAATTCATTGTTAAGTTATGGAATGCATAGTAGCAACCTTTGAAATTCTTGATGAAATCCCCATAGAAGCGTCCTGAGGAATCGCTAAAGAATAACATCGGAGAAGTCTTTAAACGAAGCTTCTGGACATAGGTATTTGAAAGACTTTTCGGAAAAAAACTTTTTGGAGCTTCTTGAGCAATATTCATTAATACCTGGACAATTTATTTGAGAATTCTCTGAATGAAATCTTAGGGGAACCTCAGAAGGTACTTTTAATGAAATTTATCATGGAATCTTTGGAAGAATCTGTTAAGGAATTTCTGTAAGAACAAATGGAGGAAAGTCTGGGGAAATTCCTGACTCCATCAGGAATTTCCCCAAATGTCAATGGACATATTTTTCAAGAATTATTATTGATAGTGGAGGAGTTATTGGAAGTATACTCGGAATTTTTTTAAACAAGCTGATCACGCCAATACTAAAATAAGATCTTTTAAATAATGTTGCGAGAGCCACTCACTGTGTGGTTACTCACCGCCAGAAGAGCATACAACCGAACGCAGTATATCACCGCACACTATTTCCTGTGTAACATACAAGGAATAGGCGTTTTACACCGATCGCCTCCCGGTCGTGTGCTGATCATACCACTTCTAGCCAGTAGAAGCAGTAGAACAGCTGAACAAGTTAGTTATAAATAAACCTCCGCCATGACCGTGTTCGGTCGATCTATCCGGAATAAACACAAGTTGTAGTTTGTCTCCAAAATATACAGTGTTAGATTCATTTTCCGCGAAATACGAGTTTGTTTGCCTGACGCAAGATTAGGCTGCACTGTGTTTTATTTTCTCGATTTCATGCGATTTTCGAATAGCGCCCAAACCATTGATTTTAGCGATATAGTTTGTTCGGAGAAGTTTCTTGGTGTATTAAAGCGCATCTTTTGATGCAAACGTTTTGTGATCAATCCACCTAGCTGTGAGATAGAAAAACTATTTTTTCAAAACATATAGATAGACATATGGTGTCTTGGGCAAAGTTGTAGAATTGGCTATTTGAAACAACTTTGTCGAAGACACGATTTTTCTTTCTCTTATACTTTTTGAGATATATGCCGTTGTATGTGAATGGCCCCTTAAAATCATATTTTTTATCATAACTTTTTTCTAAGATTTTTAACTTTTTTGTGTTTTCTACAAAGTTGTTTGTCATGAATAAACCCGTGTTTTTGCTGAACATATCATCACCCTATCTTTTGAAGTAACAAAGTTATTCATAAATAACTCTTTTTTAAAGGGTAGTTTAGGCCTCTATAACTGGCTTCGGCGCAAAATGGCGCAGACAACTCTTACAAATCATGAAAGTATTATATCTCCCCTTTCGACAGTTGATAAAAACTTTTGTCTATAAGCGTCTTTGCATGGGTTTTTACTATCAAACAAATAAGCCTTATTTAAACGAATTCGACTAATAATTCTTTTACTTTAAGAGATAGAGAGGTGCGATGTTCAGCAAAACCACGCGTTTTAAGATGTTTAACAACTTTGTAGAAGACATGAAAAATGTTAAAAATTTAAGTTAAAAGTTATGAACAAAAATGATTTTTTTTCATACAAATGTATGTACTTTATGTTAAAAAAATTCGTAACTCTTTTACGAGATTTTTAACATTTTTTATGTCTTGTAAAAACTTGTTGATGATGGGTGAAAAGTAATACAAAAATTTTCACGTAATTAATGCCATTTTCGTCAAAATAATCTGTATACATTTTTTTTTGCAAACTAGTTAAATTCCGGGTGACATTCTTTAAGTACTTTATTCCTGTGGGTACGATCCGGTAGGGAAATTAATTATACGAAGCGATGCGTTTCACTTCACGTTTTATTTCAGACTGATTTGGTTCATTACATGGTGCCGTAATTTTAGTCCTTTACCCTTTCATCTTTACCAACAATGTTCTTGTATTTCAATTATTGAAAGCAATAATGTTTGAGTTTTAAATGCCTTCGACCAACTTTTCTAAAAATTTCAAAATGTGAGTGTGATTTGAGCCCTCAGAATGAGGCATGTTCGTTTACCAGTGCGGTGTGATGGCAAAATATCAAACACTCAGGTAACTTACTGATGGCCGTAACATAGTTCTTTACGCAATTTGCAGTCTCATACATAAAAAATTTAAGTAATATTCAGGAAATGAATCGTCAGAGAGCTTCTTAGATAAACACTACATTGAAGCATAGTCTCATAAAATTGAATTAAATTTCTTGATTATTTGCCAAAGATATTTTGAGACACACGTTGAAACTCTAAGATATATTGCAAAATGTTTGAAGCATAGGAACCTTTCATAATGTTTCGAAGGATTTCTCTGATGACTCTTAGAAGAGTATTGAAATATTTGATCATAAACAAACATGAAAAATTTGAGCGATTCTCGGAAGAAAATTTCTTGAAAGTTCTTGAAACCCCTTGAAAGTTTTTTATTTTTCAAAGAATCCATCGTTTGTCTTTCCGGAATGGATCAATTTTGATATAACTCCTCTAGAGGTTTTTGAAGACAACTTCAGCATTACTTTGAACAGGAATCATGGCCGCAATTGATGTTCAGCAATGTGAGTCATTCTTATTTTTAATAAAATTGTGTAAGAGACGAATGCCCCTTCTGGGTAAACAAAAAATAAATAAATAAAATTGTACTGCAATCAACTGAAAGAGGCCTCCCATCTTAAAGGATGCTTATCGACTTCAAACAGGTAACCTTCAATATTGTAATTGAAGTTCATCCTAGCTTAAACATTGTTTATTTAAGTGAAAGTGCTAGTCAAGCGTACTCTTCGTTGATTTTTGTTTGTTGATTGAAATTCGAAAAAAAAACATCCTTCTTCTCCATTCCACGAATCACTGGACGCTCATCCCGATCCCCTTCTCCAAACAGAAATCGGAATCGTAATCATATTTACTCTCAGAGTAAATGCATAAAAATAATTCGACCTCCAATGAGCACACGTTTATTTTCGGATCAGAATGGAGAATCATTCGGTGATTTTTTCCCAATCGTTTGCATTTCTGCTCTGATTGACCTATTGAACTGCGATGATATGGACTGGAGTGTTTACTGTATATTTTCCGAGCAATATTTCTATGTAATTAAAATTCCGCAATGGTGGATGCAATCGATTCACCCCATTCCATTCGCTAATTTATTTATGCATTCTAGTGATGGAATACGAAAAAAAATGAATGCTCTCTGTATTAGGATTAACATATTTCAATTTTTATTGTGGAATAGGTACAATTGCCTGTGGAAAAACAAATAAAAATAATTGAAGGTTGCAAAAAACTCACCATAGAGGGAAGCACTTTACAATAGAACATCAGGTACTGTCAAAGAACTGACTGTTCCCAATGTTTCATGGTTCTTCTTCTTCTTGGCATTACGTCATCACTGGGGCAGAGCCTGCTTCTCAGCTTGGTGTTCAATAAGCACTTCCACAGTTATTAGTTGAGAGCTTTCTTTGCCAAAGTTGCCATTTTCGCATTCGCACATCGTGTGGCAGGTATGATGATACTCTATGCCCCCGGAAGTCAAGGAAATTTCCGTTACAAAGAGATCCTGGACCGACCGGGAATCGAACCCAGACACCTTCAGCATGGTTTTGCTTTTGCCTTTGCCTTTCATGGTAGATTGCTTTTTAGGATTCCACCATTATGAGCATATTTGTACTGGTTCTCTTTTGCATCATAAATTATTTTTCAAAAATTAAAAAAAAAATCGTACAAGAAGGAGACAATAATGAAGCTTCTCCAATTTTGTGTAACGTATTTCATTCATAATTTCTTATAACTTTAGTTATAAGACATTTTTTTATAAACTTATGTTTATTGCAGCATATTATATTTAACGATCCAAACATTTCACAAAATTAAAGGAACACAAGAAAACTCTGGTCATCTTTCATTTACATATTGCAGTAGGAGTCGACCTAAAACTTCAACAATATCTGCCTCACTGTTGACAACCATCCCTTATTTTGTTTACATTGTCGTTGTTGATTAGCTGATGCTAAATTGACGAGGTTCGTAATGGAAGTCCCACCCTGAAGGCTGACCCGCTGCCCTTGGTGGAAAATAAAATAGAAATTGGTGTTTGGTATGGTGTACGAAAAAAAAAAGTGCCACAATTCATTTGTTGGTTGGCAATGGGATGCAACGGGTTTGAAACGGATATTGAGCTACAGAATGGGATTCGACGTGGAAAATAAAAATGCACAAATGATTGGCATATAATTTAAAGTGAGACGGATGGGAAGCTATTTTTAATCATAACAAGTAGAGCCCATACATGAGAATTTTTGAACAAATAGTATCGAGTATGGCTATATACTAAATATTACGAACAAAAATGTGAAGAGTTGCTAGTGAAAAAGATGTGCTCGAGAACTTTTTTTATTTCCTTCATCAGTATCATTTTGAACATTATATTGAGCCCAATTTTTTTACAATCTACTACCAATGACACGCAGGTTTCGTCCTTTGGCGGAGAGGTCTGTGTTAACCATGAACAAACAATTTTGACATCCCTGAGGTATCTCAGGTAAGTCAGATGTGAAAATATTGTATAATATTGGACCCAAAATGCTGCCTTGAGGAACACCATTTCTTACAGGAAGTCTTTCAAACCTGGAGTTCTGATAGTTAATCTGAAGTGTACGATTTGACAGTTAACGTAGAATTATTCTAACAATGTATGTTGGAAAATAAAAGTTTTTTAATTTTACGATCAAACTTTCATGCCAAATACTGTCGATAAATTTTTCTATGTCTAGAAGAGCAAGACCAGTAGAATAGCCTTCAGATTTGTTGAAACGGATCAAATTTTTCATACGTAAGAGTTGATGAGTGGTCGAATGTCCATGGCGGAATCCGAACTGTTCATTGGCAAAAATTGAATTTTTGTTGATGTGGACCATCATTCTGTTCAAAATAACCCTTTCAAAAAGTTTACTGATGGAAGAAAGCAAACTGATTGGACGATAGCTAGAAGCTTCTGCAGGATTTTTGTCTGGTTTTAAAATTAGTACAACCTTAGCATTTTATCATTTGTCAGGATGTAGAAAATTCCATCATCGTCAGCTTTCATATTTTTGAATTTTATTATAATAGTTCTTACATCTTCCAAATCAATCTCACAGGCATTTTCGAAAACGTTTTCTTGATTGAGAATATTTTTAAAGTTCTGAGTAACTTGATTTTCAATTGGACTAGTAAGTACTAAATTGAAATTGAGCGCACTTTCAAACTGCATTGCAAGTTTTTGAGTTTTTTCGCAATTAGTTAGTCATAGGGAGTGCTTTGTGAAGCCCAAGCAGGACAGTTCGGTTTTGCGTCGTCCGATTGATTTAGCTGACGGATTCGCGCGTTTTCGTTGCCGGAGAATTTTTTCCCCCTGTTTTGGAGCGTCTTGCTGGGTAGTGCTTTGTGAAGCCCAAGCAGGACAGTTCGGTTTTGCGTCGTCCGATTGATTTAGCTGACGGATTCGCGCGTTTTCGTTGCCGGAGAATTTTTTCCCCCTGTTTTGGAGCGTCTTGCTGGGTAGTGCTTCGAGAAGCCCAAGCAGGACAGTTCGGTTTTGCGTCGTCCGATTGATTTAGCTGACGGATTCGCGCGTTTTCGTTGCCGGAGAATTTTTTTCCCCCTGTTTTGGAGCGTCTTGCTGGGTAGTGCTTTGTGAAGCCCAAGCAGGACAGTTCGGTTTTGCGTCGTCCGATTGATTTAGCTGACGGATTCGCGCGTTTTCGTTGCCGGAGAATTTTTTCCCCCTGTTTTGGAGCGTCTTGCTGGGTAGTGCTTCGAGAAGCCCAAGCAGGACAGTTCGGTTTTGCGTCGTCCGATTGATTTAGCTAACGGATTCGCGCGTTTTCGTTGCCGGAGAATTTTTTCCCCCTGTTTTGGAGCGTCTTGCTGGGTAGTGCTTCGAGAAGCCCAAGCAGGACAGTTCGGTTTTGCGTCGTCCGATTGATTTAGCTGACGGATTCGCGCGTTTTCGTTGCCGGAGAATTTTTTTCCCCCTGTTTTGGAGCGTCTTGCTGGGTAGTGCTTTGTGAAGCCCAAGCAGGACAGTTCGGTTTTGCGTCGTCCGATTGATTTAGCTGACGGATTCGCGCGTTTTCGTTGCCGGAGAATTTTTTCCCCCTGTTTTGGAGCGTCTTGCTGGGTAGTGCTTCGAGAAGCCCAAGCAGGACAGTTCGGTTTTGCGTCGTCCGATTGATTTAGCTGACGGATTCGCGCGTTTTCGTTGCCGGAGAATTTTTTCCCCCTGTTTTGGAGCGTCTTGCTGGGTAGTGCTTCGAGAAGCCCAAGCAGGACAGTTCGGTTTTGCGTCGTCCGATTGATTTAGCTGACGGATTCGCGCGTTTTCGTTGCCGGAGAATTTTTTTCCCCCTGTTTTGGAGCGTCTTGCTGGGTAGTGCTTTGTGAAGCCCAAGCAGGACAGTTCGGTTTTGCGTCGTCCGATTGATTTAGCTGACGGATTCGCGCGTTTTCGTTGCCGGAGAATTTTTTTCCCCCTGTTTTGGAGCGTCTTGCTGGGTAGTGCTTTGTGAAGCCCAAGCAGGACAGTTCGGTTTTGCGTCGTCCGATTGATTTAGCTGACGGATTCGCGCGTTTTCGTTGCCGGAGAATTTTTTTCCCCCTGTTTTGGAGCGTCTTGCTGGGTAGTGCTTTGTGAAGCCCAAGCAGGACAGTTCGGTTTTGCGTCGTCCGATTGATTTAGCTGACGGATTCGCGCGTTTTCGTTGCCGGAGAATTTTTTCCCCCTGTTTTGGAGCGTCTTGCTGGGTAGTGCTTCGAGAAGCCCAAGCAGGACGGTTCGGTTTTGCGTCGTCCGATAGAGTTTGTTGACGGTTTCGCGCGTGTTTTCGTCGCCGGAGATTTTTTTTTTTTTTTTCCCTTTGTTTTGGAGCGTCTTGCTGGGTACGTATTTGGGAAGGCCCAAGCAAGACGGTTTATTTTCGGGACGCCAAGAAGTTTTGCTGTCAGTGTCAGTTTTGTGTTCAGTCGAGAATGGATGGCCAACTGGTGAGTTCGTTTCATGCTTATGATAACACATATTTTCTTGAAAGCGTAACTTTTATGTAATATTAAAACAAACTTTGTATGGTTTGTCACTATAGGTGTCGGCATTATGCTTTTTTCTTATACAATTTGAATATACATATATTTTTCTCTTTTTGACATTATTAAAAATTATCCTTTGAATTGTTCGACATTGTGAATGTTGACGTATTTTCTAAAACTTCTACCATATCGAGACAAAATGCACAGTAATACTCATATGTAATTTTCAAACAAACTATGTATGGTTCGTCACTACAAGTGTCGGCATTATTCCTGTTTCATATAAGTTAAAATATATACATGTAATTTTCAGTTTTCGTCATTAATAAAAACGTCTTTTGAATTGTTCGACATTATAGATGTTGACGTAATTTTTCCAAAAACTTCTCGAGACAAAAATACAAAACTAGCTTTAAATACAAGTCGTATATTTCCCCCTTGTCCATGGATCGCATCACCGACCAGAGGTGACTCCCAGATCTTTTCCTTCCTCACTAATAAACACCCTTCCCGTGGTGATTGTGGAGATGCAGAGGTATTCTCGGTCTCTAGAAGCAACAATCATTACACCCTAACATTCCTTCCCCATCCCAACTGACTGTAAGGACTTGGCCGGCGCCGTTATTGATCAATAATATTAGATCTGCTAAAATTGCACTTCGAGAGTAAGCGGAAACTCCCATCCCTTATTCATTTGGATCGTAGTGCAATTCTTACCAGTTCCGATCAATCACGGAGTAGCAACCATTGACATGTACAGTCAGTTTATGCTATGCTATGCTATGCTATGCAAAACACCCCTTTCTTTTTACCTTTATTTTTGTAATAAAAAAAACTTTGAATGGTTGGACACTACAAGTGTAGACTTCCGAAAGGTTCACTTTATTCAACAAACTTTGGATGGTTCGTCACTGTAAGTGTCGGCATAAGAATAGGAGTGTTAGGAATGTTTCATTTAGGTATTTGTTCAACAAACTTTGAATGGTTCGTCACCCCAAGTGTCGGCATAATCATGTTTATATCTCACAAATAATTATTTATCATGGTCTAATTGCTTATCAAAGTGAATCCTGTGACCCAACGATCCTCCCCATTAACAAACATCCCTCCCAGTAACCTTTGTGGAGATGCAGAGGCAAACACGGTCTCCAAATAGCAAAGGTTACACACTAACATTCCTTCCCTCAATCCCACCTGACTGCAAGGACGTGGCCGGCGCCGTTATTGACCCTGTATAAATAGAGGCACTGAATTATGCACACTGAAGAAGATTATGGCCAATCCCAGTCAAACTTCTAGTTGATTCTTTGTGCATTTTCACTGACTTCGGTCAATCACGGAATAGCAACCATTGATATGTGTAGTCAGTCTAAGCTAAGCTAAGCTAAGCTTTTTCGCAATTAGTTAGTCATAGGGTTGGAGTAAGTTAAAAAGTGCCGCGATCGGTTCGTTCTTTTTGATCTTTCGACGACCTTGACGCTTGCTCCTGGGCAGTGCGTCAAGAAAGCCCGAGCTGTCGTCCGTGTTTTTTTTTTTTTTCGGGTCGCGCGCCGATTTTTTTTTTTTTTTTTTTTTTTTTTTTTTTTTTTTTTTTTTTTTTTTTTTTTTTTTTTTTTTTTTTTCTTCTGAGTGCTAGCCGAGCAAACGAGTGAAGCTGAAAGTGGATTGTGGCTGCTCAGTCAAGGATAACGGATCAATTGGTGAGCTCGTTTCATGCTACTATTTCTAATCTATTAAATATGTATGACTGCACATTTAATCGTAACAATGGTGGGATGTAAATATGATGTTTCAACAAACTATGGATGGTTCGTCACTGTGAGTGTCGACACAAACTCTGATTCATGATTTATTTATGTTTAACATTTTTTTTTCAGAACACCCCTTATATACCTTTATTTTTGTAATTAAAAAAAACTTTGAATGGTTCGACACTACAAGTGTAGACTTGCGAAAGGTTCACTTTATTCAACAAACTTTGGATGGTTCGCCACTGTAAGTGTCGGCATAAGAATAAGAGTGTTCTATGATGTCCCAACCAATTGAGTCTTTTGTTTCTTTTCAAATGAGTAAAATATAATAACACATGCTTTCGTACTGACAGCTGTAGGAATGTTACATTTAGGTATTTGTTCAACAAACTTTGAAAGGTTCGTCACTTCAAGTGTCGGCATAATTTTCCTCTACATAGAAATTATATGAACAATTATATTTACGTATAAGCATGTATATATCTCACAAATCATTGTTTATCATGGTCAAATCGCTTATCAAAGTGAATCCTTTGACCCAACGATCCTCCCCATTAACAAACATCCCTCCCAGTAACCTTTGTGGAGATGCAGAGGCAAACACGGTCTCCAAATAGCAAAGGTTACACACTAACATTCCTTCCCTCAATCCCACCTGACTGCAAGGACGTGGCCGGCGCCGTTATTGACCTTGTATAAATAGAGGCACTGAATTATGCACACTGAAGAAGATTATGGCCAATCCCAGCTGAACTTCTAGTTGATTCTTTGTGCATTTTCACTGACTTCGGTCAATCACGGAATAGCAACCATTGATATGTGTAGTCAGTCTAAGCTAAGCTAAGCTAAGCTTTTTCGCAATTAGTTAGTCATAATTTGTTTTCCTCTTTCAATGCCGGTACTGGCTTCTGAGGTTTTTTTCAAAATTTTAGATAATTTCCAGAAGGGCTTGGAGCCAGGGTTCAATTGAGGAGTTTTATTTTCAAATTTTTGTTTCTTAATTGTGCAAAACGTTTCTTGATTTCTTTCTGCAAATCCTACCATATAGTTTTTATAGCAGGATCGCGAGTGCGTTGAAATGGACTTCTCCTCACGTTTTGAAGACGGGTCAAGAGTTTAAGATCATCGTCTATAATCACGGAATTCGAATTTTACTTCACATTTTGGAATTGCAATGCTCCTGGCGTCAACAATGGAATTAGTTAAAGTTTCAAGAGCATTGTCAATATCAAGTTTTGTTTGTAAAGAAATGTTAACATCAAGATTAGAATCAATATATGTTTCATATATATTCCAGTCTGCTTGAAAATAATTGAAAGCTGATAGGATTGAGAATCGCTTCATGGGATATTTGAAACGTAATAAGGATATGATCAGAATCAAAATCAGCATGAGTAATCAGTTGACTACAAAGATGACTAGAGTCGGTTAAGACCAATTGAATCATAGAAGGATTTCTAAAAGAGGAAAAACATGTAGGGATATCAGGGTATTGAATTGAGAAATATCCTGAAGAGCACTCATCAAATAAAACTCTGTCGTTGGAATTACTTTGTGAATTATACCATGACCGATGTTTGTCATTGAACCCAAGTAATCAGTAAGCACGATAATGCGACACGGTAACAGCATTATATGCGCATATAGGGTAATCATTTGATGCATGTCAGTTTTATATACGCATATAATGCTATTATAATGCCAGAAAAGGCGAAATAGCGTGCCATTATAGTGCAAATATATAACCGTGCTTCTCTGCACCACTAATGCTTATATAAGACCATGTGAGAAACGTCAGTTGTTTTCGCCAGATTTTTATGGCGAATATTTTGTGTTTTTGCGTATGCAGCCAGAGAGCTTTCGCGTATGCGGCCAAGCAACTGGTACACGAGGTAAATAAATGAATGAATGAAAACGGAAACCTCTAATAGTATGCAAAAAATGTAATAAAATGATACAGATAGTACTTCTCCGTATCAAACTTATTCATTTTGGTGGTTTTCATCCTTTTGAGGACTTGCAATTGCCACATATTGATCCTCGTTTAAGATGAAGAAATTCCTCATTTTGCGTTTCGAACCTGCGACACCCGTATTTTTGAGTTGTTAAAGTCCTGCTCCTTTGCTCCTACGGCCACGTAAGATGAATAGTAGGATGCCAATGAAAATCGATTTTTCGAATTTCAAAAAATGGTAGTGCTCAAAAGTTTTGTCTCCTCGAAAAAAGTCCCCATGCAAAATTTGAGCTCAATCGGACTTAATTAAGTGGACCCCCAAAGCGGTCAAAGTTTGGCTTTTTTGACCCATGAAAAATCTCCAAAGGGGTACATGAAATTTCTGAAATCGAAATTTTTTTTTGAGCCAGATGTCTTAGAAATGCATGAAACGTCGAGATCTGGTGTTATTTGGAAAATTTTTTTTTTTGAAAAAATCGGCCTTTTGGAACTTAGTAAATTTTTGAGTTGGGGGAGTGAATTGAATTTGAAATGAACGATTTGAATTCAATTGCTGAGAAATTCAAGGCAATAGTATTGAAACATATCCTATATCTTTGTTGGCCACTGAAAGCATATTATATGTGATATTTCATTAGGGTGGTTCATTTACTTTCCATTAGGGTGGTCCTTTTTGTAAAAAAATAAAAAAAAAATAAAAATAGAATTTTAATTGAACATTGAAGACAATAGTATTTGAACATCTCTCACATTATCGTAAGCCATTTTCTACATTTAATATGCGGTATTTTATTAGGGTGGTTCATTTATTTTCCCTTAGGGTGGGCCTTTCTGTCGAAAAATCATATTTTGAATGGGATATTAAAAACAATAATATTTTATCACCTCTTTCATCATCGTAGGGCATTTCCTTCATTAGATTCCTGATATTTTATAAGGGTGGCTTACTTATTTTCCATTGGTGTTTGCCGAAAATTAAAAAAAAAAAATCAAAAAATTTTGAATTTGATACTTTTAGTATTTAAACACCTCTTTTATAATCGTAGGCCATTGCCTTCATTTTTGTTTAGAGAGGCTTTAAATTCCTCTGAATTCATGCGCTTCTAGTTCCATTTGATATGCGACATCATCGTAGGACACTGTTAACATATTTCATTAGGGAGTTTCTCTCATTTTCCATTAGGGTGCATCATTTTTCGTACAGTTTGAAACCATGATTTCTCGCAAAAGTCTCGTCTTTTTTCCTTAATTATGCTGTCATTGTAAAAATTTCAACCTTAATATCTACAGACCGAAAGATTATGGTGTGGACTACTACATAATATTTGCGTAATGTTCGACGAATAATGTAAAGGTAACTTAGTTAACAACAAAAGAGTTTTCTAGAAAGCCTCTCATTGTTAGAAAGGTGCTTTTGAATAGTTTTGCGTGATTATCATTCGGAATGCAACACTTCACTAAGCTGAACCAGTTCGGAGTCCTCGTCTCATACAAAATCCGCATCAGATGCACTCATCTCAGAGATCAAGCATTGAGCCTCAGTGACCTTTCCAATTTAGTTTTGCAAATTCCGAAGGAAATTCCAGAGAACATTCTGAAAGAAATACCGAAGGAAATTCCAAAGTAAATTCCAACGGAAATTCCAGAGGGAATTACGAAGGAAATTCCAGTGGAAATTCCGAAAGAAATTCCAGAGAAAATTCCGAAGAAAATTCCAGACGAAATTTCTCAGGAAATTCCAGAGGAAATTTCGCAGGCAATTCTAGAGGAAATTCCGAAGGAAATTCCAGAGGAAATTCCGAAGGAAATTCTAGAGAAAATTCTGAAGTAAATTCCAGAGAAAATTCGGAAGGAAATTCCAGAGAAAATCCCGAAAAAAATTCAAGAGGAAATTCCAAAGGAAATTCCAGGGATAATTTCGAAGAAAATTCCGAATGAAATTCCAGAGGAAATTCCGAAGGAAATTCCAGAGGATATTCCGAAGGAAATTCCAGAGAAAATTCCGAAGGAAATACCGAAGGAAATTCCAGAGAAAATTCCTAAGGAAATACCGAAGGAAATTCCAGAGGAAACGAAAATTATAGAGGTACTTCCGAAGAAAATTCCGAAATAATTTCAAAGCTTCAAAAGAAATTCCAAATGAAATTCCGAATCAAATTTAGCATAACACTTCAAAAGGAATTCCGAAGGAAACTCCAGAAGAAATTCCGAAGCAAATTGCAAAGCAAATTTCGACGAAAATAACGTAGAAAATTCCAAATCAAATCCCGAAGGTAGCTTCAAAAGAAATTCCAAACGAAATTCCAAAGCAAATCCCGAAAGAAATTTCAAAGCAAATTCAAAAAGGAATTCCATAAAAATAAATTCGAATGGATTTTTGAAGGATGTTCCGAAGCAAATTCCAAAGAAAACTCGGACGAAAATTGCGCAGAAAATTCCAAATGAAATTCCGAAGCCAGCTCTAAAAGAAATTGCAAAGGAAATTCCATAAGAAATTTCAAAGGAACTTCCGAAGCCAATTCCAAAGGAAATTCCGAAGGCAATTCCAGAAGAAATTCCGAAAGAAATTCCAAAGGAAACGCCGAAAAAAATTTTGAAGAACTGAAGAAGGAAATTCCGAAAGTAATTCCAAAGAAATCCAAAATAACTTTCTGAAGCAACTTACTGATAGAAATTCATGAAGAAATTCCAAAGGAAATTCTGAAGTAAATGAGATAAGAAGTTCCAAAGAATACAAAGGAATTTTAAAGGATACTCCTGAGAAAATTCCTAAAAAAACAATTCGAAGGAAATTCCACAGTAAATTCCGAGAAAATTCAAAGGAAATTCTGATGAAAATTACGTAAAACAGTTCAAAGGAAAATTCCGTAAAAAATTCCAATCAAAACTTCTAAATAAAATTCCGAAATCTCCATAAGGAAATTCCAAAGGTTATTCCAAAGGAAATTCCGAGGAAACTCTACAACAAATTTGGAAGTAAACTTTAAACGAAATTCCGAAAGAAATTTGATAGAGAATTTTGAAGGAAGTAATAAAAGAATTCCAAAGGAAGTTCTGAAGAACATTTGATTAGTAGCCTCAAAGAAAACTGCAAAGGAATTTTAAAGGATACTCCTAAGGAAATTTCGGAGGAAATTCCAAAGTTAATTCCAAGGAAACTAAAAAAAAAATCCAACGGAATTTCCGAAGCAAATTTCAGAGGAAATTCTGAACAGTGCGTAGAAAATTCCAAAGGAAATTCCAAAAAAAATCCAAAGGAAATTCCGAAGAAAATTCCGTGGAAAATTCCAAAAACTCCATAGGAAATTCCATAAAAAAAATCAAAGCAAATTCCGAATGAAATTCAAAAAGGAATTTCTAAGGACATTTCGAAGAAAAAATCACAGTTCCAAAAGAAATTCCAAAGGAAACTTCGATGGAAACTGTCAAAATGTAAGGAAAATCCCGAAAAAAAAACAGAGTAAAATTCTAAAAGAAATTTTGAAGCACATTCCAAAGGACATTCCGACGACAATTCTGAAAATATCCAAAGCATATTCAAAAGGGAATTTCTAAGGAAATTCCAATGAAAATTCCAAAGCAAATCCCGAAGCAAATTGCAATGAAATAAGGAAGTTAAAAGGAAATTTCATAGAAAATTTCTAAGGAATTTTCTATGGAATATCCAAAGCAAATTTGTAAGGAAATTCTCAAGAAAACTGTAGAAATTCCAAAGAAAATTGTAAAGGAAATTTCTAAGAATATTCCGCACTAAATTTCAAAGGTCCAAAAGAAATCCCAAATGAAATTCCGAAAAAAGCTACAAGGAAAATTTCGAAGGAAATTCCAAAGTAAATTCCAATGCATTGAAAGAAATTCCAAATAATATTTTGAATACAATTCTGAAGGAAGCTCCAAAGATAATTACACAGGAAATTCCGAAACAAACTCTAGAAGAAATTCGGAAGGAAATTCTAAAGAAAATTCCAAAGCAAATTTCGAAGGAAACTCAAAAAGAAACTCCGAAGTAAATTTAGAAGAAAATTCCAATGAAAACTTCAGAATGAAATTCCGAAGGACACTTCATAGGAAATTTCGAAGGAAATACCACAGAAAATTCAAAAGGGCACTTCTAAAGATACCGAAGGAAATTCCACAGGATATTCCGAAGCAAATTCAGGATAAATTTCCAATTTTGATGAAAATTCCGTAGAAATTTCAAAGGAAATTTCGTAGAAAAGTCCAATAAAAAATTTAAAAGGAATTTCGAAGGAAATTCTGATTAAAATTCCAAAGGAAACTCCAAACAAAATTCCGTTGAAAACTCCAACTAAAAAATCCATATGAAATTCCGACGAAATTTTTATAAGGAACTTTGTTACATCTTTTAAGAATAAACGAGAACTGATTGTTAAAACTGGAATTGCCTACTTTGTCACAACCGAATCGCGTGTACTATAGCAAGCAGAAGGCAACATACTTTTGTTTCGGGAATGAAGGAGGCCAAAGCTAAGAATCTATAAAATATAAACTTGCCTTCCATCGTCGCCCATCAAGCTATTGTCATAATTTGAATACGTCAAAAATTATTTCATTCCTTTTTTATCTGTATTCTGATTATGGCAGTTAGAGTTGTGCTTCACTGAATTCACTGATTATTGTTATTGGAACGTTTTATTTTAACTATTCAAAAGAAAACCTTAATGAAAATATCTTAACGAAGAGTCGCATGCCAATGAAGAATCATGATTCAAAACTATACAAACAAAGTTGATTTGTTAGATTTGTTGAGATTTTTTTTTTAAATTTACAAATTCAATGATCACCCTTATGCAAAACTGAGGACAATAGCCCCAATGAAATATCACTTATTATATGTTAACAGTGGCCTACGATGACATAGGAGATTTTTAATTACTCTTGTATTTATTATTCCATTCAAATTCTCAATTTTTTTTAAAGGACCACCGTAATGGAATATAAGTGAGCCTTCCCAATGAAATATCGCGAATCTAATGAAGAAAATGGCCTACGATGATGAAAGAGGTGATAAAATACTATTGTTTTTAATATCCCATTCAAATTATGATTTTTCGACAGAAAGGCCCACCGTAATGGAAAATAAGTAAACCAACCTAATAAAATACCACATATTAAATGTAAAAAATGGCTAACGATAATGTGAGAGATGTTCCAATACTATTGTCTTCAATATTCAATTAAAATTCAATTTTTTATTTTTTTATTTTTTAACAAAAAGGACCACCCTAATGGAAATTAAATGAACCACCCTAATGAAATATCACGTATAATATGCTTTCAGTGGCCAACAATGATATAAGATATGTTTCAATACTATTGCCTTGAATCCGATTGAGCTCAAATTTTGCATGGGGACTTTTTTCGAGGTGACAAAATGTTTGAGCACTACCATTTTTTGAAATTCGATGGCTAAATTTTTCCCATACATTCCATTGGCACCCTAATGAATAGTATTGGAAAGAAAAGTGACCAATTTAAACCATCACTTTTCCCCATCATAAAACCTGCAATTGTAGTAGTGAGAAGATTTATGTTTGACTCGCTCGTACCACTATATGCAAACACAAAGCACGTGGTATATCTGTTAAAACACTGTGGCATTTAAACATGACCTGTATGCGAATATAAAGCCAATATAGTGCTTAATTAATGCCTGTATGCATCAGGCTTAGAAGCATTAATGATGCTGTAATAGGGTTTCTATGCAGCGGAAGTGCTGTTATAAGGTGTGTAAGCATTTGTAGTGCTATTATAATGCATGTACGCATCTATAATGCTGATTAAGGGCTTATTATTGGTGCTTATGGTTACTTGGGTAAAGCTATGAGTACCGAAAACATTTCGAGGAAGTGGTGTAATCGGGGAACTAGCTTTCGGGAAAACGACATTCGGAGAAAAGTAGCACAACCCATCCTAAGTAACTGCAGTAATCGATTTATCTTTTCACTTGAGCAGATCAATGTTATCGATTGCCGCCCCTTTGTCAGGTGGAAACAAAAAATACCCAAAAATTATAGCTCCAAAGAACAGCCTATGTATAAAAGAATGTGAAATTTATTCAAATTTTAAATCAACAGTTTTTATACCTATAATTAAGGTTACAAGGAGAAAACATAGAATGTTTAATAGAAGGGTAAATTTGGGATATATCTTCTTCTTCTTCTTGGCATTAACGTCCTCACTGGGACAGAGCCTGCTTCTCAGCTTAGTGTTCTTATGAGCACTTCCACAGTTATTAACTGAGAGCTTTCTTTGCCAATGTTGCCATTTTCGCATTCGTATATCGTGTGGCAGATACGATGATACTCTATGCCCAGGGAAGTCAAGGAAATTTCCATTACGAAAAGATCCTGGACCGACCGGGAATCGAACCCAGACACCTTCAGCATGGCTTTGCTTTGTAGCCGCGGACTCTAACCTCTCGGCTAAGGAAGGCCCCAATTTGGGATATATATGTATATCAAAATCTTCAGTACAAAAATTTATTCCAATAGCGAAACTCAAAAGAAGAATTCATATTTGAAAGAAGGGTAATTTCTGGATAAATAATAAAATACTATAACTTTCCTAATATGCTTTAGTTTATTCAAGAGTATATGATTGTTGAATAAAGTATCATTTTGTATCAATTGACTCCAAAACAAGCCTGATGTCATCAGAAAGATTCAAAAGAAACGTAAACGACTTTATGCCAAACGGCTTTATGCCAAACAACTTTATGCCAAATGATCTACCACCCATGAGCTGGAAGCTGCTTCGATTTGATGTTCAGAAAATTTGTCTAGAGCATCGAGCTGATTGCTCATTTCGATGCAATTATCAATACTAACCATAATACCCTTAGAAGAAAGCGCGCATTCCTGAGAAACTTCCTCTATTCCATGTTTACCATGTTTGATTACAGTTTCAATATACACTTTTTTGGAAAGAAATTGTAAATTCAGAGATACGCCCTTCTTTTTGTTCGTGATGGCAGCCATTTTCAGCGAACAAACAAAAAAAAATACCTTTAAAGGTTTTTTTTTTTTCAAGACGATGTTCAAGAAGGTTTACAACCGCTAGTTTTCGCTAACGGGTCCAACGAAAATTCGAAAGCTCGTCTCCAAACAAGGATCAAAAAGGATCAAATGATAGAAAAAAGTAACATTGGGAAGTACTGGTTTATTGCTTTAGGTAGTTTTTAAAACTTCCGGGAGAAGAAATATATATATATATATATATATATATATATATATATATATATATATATATATATATATATATATATATATATATATATATATATATATATATATATATATATATATATATATATATATATATATATATATATATATATATATATATATATATATATATATATATATATATATATATATATATATATATATATATATATATATATATATATACGTACTGCAGGAATGTACACTGCTCAATATCAAATTGTTACAACAGCATAACGAAAACTTGGAAAATCTCCCATTCAAAAACCCGAGATTCATATCCAGCAATTTAATATCTCAAAAATGGTCCACATTTCTCGTGATCATACCCCACAATGACTTGGTATAAACTCATCCGAGAAGGCAGTCAAGTACGTAAACAAATCTGGCTCTGAAATGCCTGACCAAAGCACAGTATACATCAACGAAGCGAGCTCGTCACGGCTCACAGTGGTTCAGTTTTCTAAAAAGCCGAGATTCACTATAAATATTGAAATTAACAACTGTAGGTTATTTCAAATAATAAAAGGACAGTTCCTTCAAATCATATAAATAGTTTTAAATGTAAAGAATTGGTTAGAGATGTATCTATTTTCGTAAGTTCGCCTATTTGTTTTTTTTTTAAGTTCAGAGCCCCAAATAGCAAGAAAAACAGAAATTTTGCAAATATTTTGTTCTACAAAAACCAGAATATGGTGGCATGTCTAAAATAGGGTCTGCATTCCTAAAACATGTTCCACAACACTTCTTCAAGGAAATTTCCATTACGAAAAGGTTTTGAGACCAACCGGGAATCGAATCCAGACATCTTCAGCATGACTTTGTTTTGTAGCCGCGGACTTTAACCACTCGACTAACTGAATCGGACTAAGGAAGCCTCCCAACACTTGTCATGATCAAATATCAAGTTTGCTTAATTGTTGCCATGATTTTTTACGTCTGGACCACTACCTCTCTCAAGGGTGCCAAAAACGTGCAGGAATCCTGTGATGACTGGGCTCTGGCTGACGATGGCCGCTCCGGGGGCGGAAGAATTCACTCACAGTTATTTATTCCTGATGCATGGCGACTCTGGGCTTGAGTTCCTACACGAGTGAGAGAAAAGGAGATAGAGGCAGACAAGGGAAGCCGAATTCCGTAGAGAAAGTATCATTTTTGATAAGAATGTTTACGATTATGGTTCTCTGCGTAGTTGTCGGCGGCGAGGTTCGTCCAACTCCGGGGAGCAAGGATTGTGGTTAAAATGAGTGAGCACTTTTCCGGTGGAGGAAAATGTATCACGACGAGTGTTACAGCACTTGGAGGATGCTCGCCCATGACCGGAATGTAGTACACCCGGTACACTGAAAGCTCCATTTACGTAAATTATATTCAAGTATATACCATTTTTGTAATTTGATTGTATAATTTAATTTATTTTACATATTCATACTGCTTGAATAAAAGATATACACGCTTAACCAGTGACCATTTCTTCTTCTTCTTGGCATTACGTCCTCACTGGGACATAACCTGCTTCTCAGCTTAGTATTCTATGAGCACTTCAAAAAGTATTAACTGAGAGCTTTCTGTGCCAAAGTTGCCATTTTTGCATCGTATATCGTGTGACAGATACGATTATACTCTATGCCCAAGCATGCCAAGGAAATTTCCCTTACGAAAAGATCCTGGACTGACTGGGAATCGAACCTAGACACCTTCATCATGGCTTTGCTTTGAAGTCGCGGACTCTAACCACTCGGCTAAGGAAGGAACCTAGTTCAAGAGTTTTAACTGTTTTAAGATGATAAGTTTTGGAAATTCCTAAAAAGTCATTTTTCTCTCGATAACTTTTCATGTAATAATTTCTAGCGAAAACTTAGTTTCAAGCACTTTCAAAAATTTTGATTACACATTTTTTCCTGTCTGTAGGGGAAAATCACTTATTTTTAAGAATTCTACTCGAATTTTCGGATTTCCATATAAAGTAGGCCTAAATCACATGAATGGGTCGAAAATTGGTGCTATTCCTTTACAAATATTAAGATGCTAGAAGAGCAACAAGCTGTTTTTTATGGTTGAAAAATCGAGAAACTTAAAGATTGTAGTACCTTGTACCTTTTAATTCCGCTCTAAACGCTTATCTTTGACAGACGCGTATTTCGACTCGTATCCACTGACACTGAAAAAGACTGCAAGTGGTAGTCGAAATACGCGTATCTGTCAAAGATAAGCATTTAGGGCGGAATGAAAAGGTACAAGGTACTCCGATCTCATTGGTCTTGTTTTTTATATAATAAAACCTAAATATTGACCAAACATTCCTTGAGTCATTTAACTTCTCCTGAGAGGACGTAGAAGAAAACTTTCTTATCGAGGTATTTATTTGACTATATTTTTTTTCCTACCCACAGCAGTGCATTCAAAGTCTATTCCACTTAGTATTTGGCCGCTTCTTTTCAATCACTGTGGCGCTTCCAGTTGTCATAGCGAGAAACTTATTTCAGCCATTTGATCCGGAATAATTGTTTACCCAGTGGTAAAAACTCCATAAAGATTCATACATATTTGCAAAGATATCAAAATTGAAACGAAACGACGGGCGATAACTTTGCACAATTACATTTGAAAGCTTATGTGTAAGAACGTAAGGTTAATGTACCGGGTGAGTTGAAATAAGTTTTTGCAGATGAATTCACTTGGAAGTTGACGATTTGGCAAGCTATTTGCTGTTATGTAAGAAACACATAACTGGTTTTTATCACTAGGACAATTTTACAAAGAAAAGTGTCTTCGAGAAGGATTTTCCCATTCGTTGAATCGAAAAAAGATCCCGTCAGATTCTAATCTGACTAAGTTAGCTGATATTTCAAGCCATACGTCATAGAATGGTATGGCACAGTATTTCCATGGTATTAGCCCGAAAATATCGGTTTCTGTCAAAAAGTATCAGTTCACCGAATTATCCATATATTCAATATATAGAAAGAGAGAACAACCAAGCATAAATCGAAATAAGTCCAAAAATAATAGTAATACCACTTGATTCTCACAATTTCTTGAAAACATGCCAGATAAGGTAGACAATGGTACTGTACAAGGATCAATGGATAAAATTCGACAAAAAGTTTTAAAACACAACTGAAGAAGCTGAGAAATAATATTTTCTTCCATTTTTCCTTTGATTCCTAATAAAAATGTTACAAAATGATGCGCTGATTTTTTCCTTTTGTAAAAATCACTCATTTTGTGCGGCCAAATTCTAAGTGGAACAGATTTTAACTCTGTATAAGGACCAGACACAGTGTTGTAAGTAGAGTTAAATATTTCTCAGGAGCACATAATTGTACTGACGAGCCTCCCACCAAACCGTCTCTCAGCTCATCGGAATCCTACACTGAACCAAGAAATATCATAGAAAGTATTAAAAACCTCACATACCCTTGCAATAATTGAAATCCGATTCATGTTATGTGCTTCCATTGATATTCATTCAAAGAACACATAAAACACATTATGAAATTTCATACCATTCATTTATCAACACTGTGGATTGTATATGAACAAAAGTCATGTATGTTATCCGATGAATGCTATGTGATTTGCTGATGTGAAAATCTAGTCTCATTTTAGTACTTTCATGATGGCGGTGTGGCTCTCAATATTTAATTGTGGTGGTTTAAAGAAAGTTTTAATTTCAACTGTACATGAACTGGAATTGTGAAATAGTTAGCGAATGTATGAAAGAAGGGTAAGTTGAATATTTATTAACTGAATGTAAATAAATGTTAATTAATTTAGACTTGTATTTACAGGAGACATCACTTTCATTGGAAGTTGGCTGGCTATCCAACGTGTTTAATGCATCACTTACTCAGAGATTATGATGATAATATTGAAACATTATATTTTCGAATGAAACCTAGGACAAGCTTAATTGATTGTAACGCAGATAATTTATCAAATAAACTTTTCTTCAATTATAATTATATTGTTTTCTTAATTCTATTGAAAAAACTGAAATCAAATCATCACAAGCTTATTAAACTATAATGTAAAAATCACTGACAATACTAATACTTGTCAACGGAATTCAACATAACATTGATTGACAACATCCATTGGTTTTCATTTTCAGTTTGCATGAAGGGTATGTGTTTTATCAGATGAATCTGATTAAAATGAAATCTCGCAAGTTTATGTGATGATTTGATGAGCGTTATGTGAAAAGCTATATGGAAAAAAACTATATGTGTTTTCAGATAGATCTGAAATGAATAATCGGTTCAGTGTAGTGTGCTGCGCTGGACGGAGTCTCACAAAAATTCTAAAAGCGCGCGCTAGGTGATGTGCTCTTAAGGAGACTCGTCTCATGCGCTGCTCGGCGCTCCGTCTCGCCATCGGTATTCAACTTGTGAAACAACTGCTTAGTAACAAAGAGCCTCTACAACTATTTTCGCCCATTATACAGGTGTCTAGATATGGTCGAAGACTCGCGATCCAAGAGTTACAATCTCGATCCTCGTTGAAAACTTTTGTAATCACTTCTATTATTGCGCTGACTTTTAAACAGCACATGTGACGGAGCGCATGAGATCGCTGTGAGACGCATCTCAAGAGAAATGAGGCGCACCAAAAAAGTTCTCACAATGTACAGAGCGCCCGTGCGCTTGCAAGCAATGAGCCTCCTGCACCTAAGGCTACAGCACGTGCACAGTAACTCTAGTTGTAAGTAATCACGGTGGTCGTTACATTTAAGTTGACAGTTGACAGCCTTTGTCTTCAACATTCACAACGAATGTATGAAATAAAAATGTAAAATGAATGCAGCTGACCCTTAAAGTTAGAAATTTTTGAATAATTCAAACAAATACTGAACAAGAGGCTAGGGACCACAAATGGGGTCTATTTTATACCTGCAGGTACGCGAAGTACCAACGCATTGTCCAGTATTTTTTTTCTTTTCCTACAGTAAATCTTAAATATAGGGAGACTTACGGCTTCGGCACCATTCGACTATTATCGGCATCCAAATTTCAAACGCCAAATATTTTTCTATCAAAACATCAGTGGATTTCCGGGACTAAACAAACAATATCGCCCGAGATGTCATCAATTCAAATGAGCATGCCTCAATACGCAACTGATTTGAAGCTGCCGAAGAGATTTACCAGCAGTTGTTATGGGAAAATTGCCGAAGAGATTGCGGCTGCCGACAATAGTCACACTGACCAGGGATGTTCGCAGCGTTGTAAAAACGTTTCCAAAAGCATTTTTGACAAGTCTGTCGGTGTGAATCGATAGAGGATTGAGCAACGCATAAATGTAAATAAACAAACACGGAATTTATCTGCTGATGTCCGAGAAAATTACAAAAGAAGCACGGCATCGGCTTAAGCTGCCGAGAATACGTAAGTTCCCATATGTAAAATATGGAGGTGACCCATTTCGCATAAAGACGTTTCGCATAAGGACGTTTCGCATACGGACGTTTGGCATAATGGACGTTTCGCATAAAGCAGGTTCATATAAGAACAGGTAGCATTTTAAAAAAGGCATATAATTCTCTTTATGCCAAACGTCCATTATGCGAAACGTCCACCCATAAAATTATGCGAAACTTCCTTAAGCGAAACGTCTTTATGCGAAACGTCCCTCCCCCGTTCAGTAACTCCTATCCCTACATCCCCGTGGTGCCGCCTGGGGTACGAGTAACCGTAGGGAAGATCGGGTAACCAACCCTGGTGGGACCTTGGTCGTATGCTGACAGGGAAGGGGGGCTCCTCTCTTCTGAGGATGTAGCTTATCAGAGCGTCTGTTCTCCATGTTAGGAGCGGCTCAAAACAGCGTCTGTTCTCCATGTTGAGAGCGGCTGATCAGCGTCCTAGTGCCAGCGTGGGACTCTAAACAGTGTTGTGCACGATGATCCTCCGGCGAGACAGGGGATTGGTGCAGGCCTTACAAGCCAGCCGAAAAAATCATCAGTACAGGAAGCATACAATGTAAATTCGCACCGGACCAATTGGCATAGACCCATGCATCGAAAACGGACTAACGATTGGAAACTCGGACATGGGACTGTAAGTCTCTCAATTTCTTGGGAAGTACCCGCATTCTTTCCGAATTATTGAGGGTCCGCAAGTTCGACATCATAGCGCTGCAGAAGGTTTGCTGGAAAGGGTCGACGGTACATACGTATAGGGATGGTTATACCATCTACCAGAGCTGCGGCAACAGACATGAGCTGGGCACAGCTTTTATCGTGATGGGCGAAATGCAGAGGCACGTGATTCGGTGGTGACTAATCGACAACAAAATGTGCAAGTTGAGGATCAAAGGCCGTTTTTCAATATCAGCATAATCAACGTGCACAGCCCTCACCTAGCAAGTGACGATAACGATAAGGACGCTTTCTACGCGCAGCCGGAACGTGAATACGACGGCTGCCCAAGTCATGATGTCAAAATCGTTATCGGAGATCTCAACGCTCAGGTTGGCCTGGAGAAGGAATTTAGACCGATTATAGGGAAGTTCAGCGCTCACCAGCTTACGAACGAAAACGGCCTTAGACTAATTGATTTCACCGTCTCCAAAAACATGGCCATACGTAGTACCTACTTCCAGCACAGCCTCCCGTATCGGCACCTGGAGATCACCCAGACAACCAAAATATACGCATAACGAAATCACCTGGAGGTTTTGTATGTGCAAAATTTCACTTATAAGATGTCGCGAAAAGGCTTTCTACGCACAAAAGTGGAGGCGATATGCGTGCATATATTATGTGATGAATAATAACATACAATGCGAGTGTTTAAATATTCCACCGAACTAACCTGTGATCTTATGCGACTTAGCTTATGATAACAAATGTTGATTTGACAGCTGCTACGAATTGATTCGACTTACTTTGTACGAGTGTACGAGGCGAAACAAAATGTGCAAATGAACTCAGAAAAAAAGTTGTTTATGCGAGGAAACTCATCAACTTTACGAGTTTATTCACGGTGTTTTGCGAGTTTGATATAATTAGTATGAATAAACGAGTTATAACGTGAACTTTCATGCGATTTCTGGTTGTCTGGGCACCCAACAGACTGAATCGCAAATCGACCACGTTTTGATTGATGGAAGGCACTTCTCGGACATTATCGACGTCAGAACCTATCGCGGCGCAAACATCGATTCGGACCACTACCTTTTGACGGTTAAAGTGCGCCAACGACTCTCCGTTGTGAACAACATGCGGTACCGACGCCCGCCCCGGTACAATCTGGAGCGACTCAAGCAACCTGAAGTCGCAACTGAATCCGCGCAAAGCCTTGAGGCAGCGTTGCCGGAAGAGGGAGAGCTCACCGAAGCCCCTCTTGAGGACTGCTGGAGTAGTCTCAAAGCAGCCATTAACAACGCAGCGGAAGGTTCCATTGGATTCGTGGAAGGAAATCGATGGAACGGTTGGTTCGACGAGGAGTGTCAGACGGTTTTGGACGAGAAGAATGCAGCGCGGGCGATGATGCTGCAGCAAGGCACCCATCAAAACGTGGAACGATACAAACAGAAGCAAAGTTGCTGTCTTTCCGGGATAAAAAGCGCCGCGTGGAAATGTTGGAGTGCGAAGAGATGGAGCAGCTGTATTGTTCTCAAGAAACACGTAAGTTCTACAAGAAACTCAATGCATCTCGCAAAGGCTTTGTGCCGGGAGCCGAAATGTGCCGGGATAAGGATGGAGGTATCTTGACGGACGAACGTGAGGTGATCAAAAGGTGGAAGCAGCACTGCGATGAACACCTAAATGGCGCAGAGGAGGAAGATCAGGACTGCAGGAGGAATGGCTTCATCAGTACGGCGGATGAGGGAGACGTGCCAACTCCCACAATAGGCGAAGTTAAGGATGCTGTCAAACAGCTCAAGAACAACAAAGCAGCTGGAAAGGATGGTATTGGAGCGGAACTTATTAAAATGGGCCCGGACAGGTTGGCCACTTGTCTACACCGATTGATAGCCAGGATCTGGGATACAGAACAGCTACCGGAGGAGTGGAAGGAGGAAATAATATACCCAATATACAAAAAGGGTGACAAGTTAGAATGTGATAACTATCGAGCGATCACCATTCTTAACGCAGCCTATAAAGTGCTTTCCCAGATCATCTTCCGCCGTCTATCGCCACTGGCAAGCAGATTTGTGGGAAGTTATCAAACCGGTTTTGTGGACGGGCGATCAACGACAGACCAAATCTTTATGCTGCGGCAGATCCTCCAAAAGTGTCGTGTATATCAAGTCCCTTTGCACCACCTATTCATCGATTTCAAAGCGGCCTATGATACCATCGACCGCAAAGAGTTATGGAAGATTATGGACGAGAATGATTTTCCCGGGAAACTGACTAGACTGATCAAACCAACGATGGATCGTGTACAGTGCTGTGTGAAGATATCGGGAGCATTATCGGTCCCGTTTGAAACACGCAAAGGACTTCGACAAGGCGATGGTATTTCCTGCCTCCTGTTCAATATTGCGCTGGAAGGTGTTATGAAACGGGCGGGTTTCAACATGCGGGTCACGATCTTCAATAAATCCAGCCAGTTCATCTGCTTTGCTGACGACGTGGACATTGTCGGAAGAACGTTCCAGGTAGTTTTTGAACAGTATACCAGGCTGAATCGTGAAGCAGATCGGGTTGGATTGAAGGTAAATACGTCGAAGACGAAATATCTGCTGACTGGAGCGCGATAGAGCTCGCATTGGCAGATGCGTGATGATCGACGAGGATGAGTTCGAGGTGGTGGACGAATTTGTCTACCTCGGATCATTGATAACGTCGGATAACAACTGCAGCAGAGAAATTCGAAGACGTATCATTGCCGGAAGTCGTGCTTACTACGGACTCCACAAGACCTTGCGGTCTGGTAAACTTCACTTCCGTACTAAGTGTACAATGTACAAGACGCTAATAAGACCGGTAGTCCTCTACGGGCATGAGACGTGGACAATGCTCGAAGAGGACCTGCAAGCGCTAGGAGTTTTTGAACGACGTGTGCTTAGGACGTTCTTCGGCGGAGTATATGAGAACGGCTTATGGAGGAGAATAATGAACCACGAGCTTACGCAACTCTACGGTGAATCCAGTATCCAGAAAGTCGCCAAAGCTGGAAGGGTACGATGGGCGGGACACGTTGTGAGAATGCCGGACAACAATCCCGCAAAAATGGTGTTCACCTCAAATCCGGCCGGTACAAGACGAAGGGGAGCGCAACGAGCTAGGTGGTTTGACCAAGTGGAGCAGGATCTTGGAAGTGTGAAGCGATCGAGAAATTGGAGGATAGCAGCCATGGATCGAGTTAGTTGGCGTAACATTGTGGCGCAGATCATGTCTTGAAGGACGTAGAGCCAGCAAAAGTAAAGTTTGTAACAGATATTTAAATTATTTTACTGTAGTAAGTTCATTTCAAATATACCGTTTTGTCTCAAATTCCGAACAGACTCATATTCCGAACACTCGGTTTTTGTATGGCGATTTGGTTGAAATGTGTCGCTGAAATATGTCACCAATTTACCAGGAAATGACAGTCAATTGCATTTCAATTTCAAAGCCTTGAAATGTGTTTTATACATTGAGAGTTCTAAGCATTCTCTAGTTGGAGGTCCGTAAAACTAGCTCAGAATATTTTTTGCTAAATTATTCATTTGGATACGATGAATTCGCGCTGTTCGGAATTTGAATTAAGGTGTTCGGAATATGAGACAGAATGAACGCAGCACATACTCTTTTTGCAAGGTTTTTGAAATTTTGAACTGAAAAAAACTTTTTTTGCACGGTATGCAGTTCGATTGTGTTTGAGGTGTTCGTTCTTCGTCTTTGTTGGTCTTTTTGTTGGCTTGGTTAGATGATATTTGTGATGATCATTTCTCGTTCTCTTTTGGGTAACTTACGTATGTGCTTTGCTTGTCAATCTCAATGTGGGACGGCACCGGTCTGTTCAATTTCATTTGAACCAACCTAACGCCGTTTGGTAGTCCCGGAAAGAAATGTTTCTGTTAGCAGTAGGCATTTGGACCTGAGTTTAATCATAGTAACCCTAGATAATAAATGAAAAAATAAATCTTGTCATTCAATGTTCAACTCTCAAACCAAACAGTAGTTCTTTCTACGACAATATACTAAGAGGTTTTGAGCCCAGATTGAAACATTTCCACTGAAATATGTCACGAGTCAACTCTGAAGTAAGCGGTGTAGGAGATGGTGTTCAAGCAACTCACGGAAGGAGAGAATTTCCTCAAGTTACTCATCATAGTCATAGTCTGTCAAGTCTACCCTCAATAGAGCGATTGATCGGCAGAGACAACTGGACAACGTGGAAATTCGCTGTCGAGACGTTCTTAGAACTAGAAGACCTCTGGGAAGTTGTGAAACCAATACCAACCGCTGAAGGAGAAATTATCATTGATGCAACCAAAGATCGCAAGGCTCGCGCAAAAATAATTCTACTTTTGGATCCTGTTAATTACGTTCACGTCAAAGATGCGAAGACGGCCCGCGAGGTATGGGCGAAACTGGAGGCAGCTTTCGAAGATAATGGCCTTACCAGACGAGTAGGATTGCTGAGGAAACTCATTACAAGCAGCCTTTCATCGTGTGATTCTATGGATTCTTACGTCAACGAAATCATCTCTACAGCTCATCAACTACGCGGGGTCGGAATTGAAATATCTGAAGAATGGATTGGGACCCTCTTGTTAGCTGGATTACCCGAAGAATACAAGCCTATGCTGATGGCACTGGAAAATTCCGGTATCCCGATCACTGGCGATAGTATAAAAACAAAATTACTGCAGGAAGTTCACTCATCGTCGGACAAAAACGCATTTGTAGGTAAGCATGTATACCCGTATAAGCAGAAGCAAGGCGCAAACCATCCAAGGTCAGCTGAGCAGCCGCCGAAGGGACCAAAATGCAAGCACTGCCACAAGTTCGGTCATATCGCAAGAGATTGTAGAAAGAAGAAGGGATCTGCATTTTCTGCGGTATTGTCCATCATCAACGAAGAAGAGAGCGATGCCTGGTATTTTGACTCGGGAGCTTCAGATCATTTTACCAAGGATAAGTATTTATTAACGGAGCAACGACCGGCGACTGGTACAGTATTAGCAGCAGATAAGGCACCGATGAAGATCGAATCATCCGGAATCGTCAAGCTAGCAGCAAAATGTTGTCCAAAAGATCCTCCAATCGAAGTCAACAACGTGAAATACATTCCAGAGATGTCGAATAACTTGCTATCAGTAAGCCAGATTGTCCGTAGAGGCCATGAAGTACATTTCAGCAGAGATGGTGTGAAGGTTATCAATCCAAGTGGAGCAGTAATTGCAACCGGCATTCATGATGTTCGCAAAGGTCTATTCAAGTTCGATGAAGATAAGAGCGCTGGAATGTCCTTAACATGTGTATCATCAAGCATGCAGCTGTGGTATCGAAGGATGGGCCATCTCAACATTTCCAGTTTGAAGCAGCTTAAATCTGGTTTAGCGTCTGGTGTTATGTTCGAAGAAACTGAAATTGAAAATTGCGTCGTATGTGCCATGGGAAAACAAACTCGCTTGCCGTTTCCGAAGAAAGGACACAGGGCGGATGAAGTTCTGGAGATTGTTCATCCTGATATCTGTGGACCCATGGAGGAAAAATCACTCGGTGGAAGTCGTTATTATCTATCCTTCACTGATGATAAGACAAGACGAATTTTCATGTATTTTTTGGAACGAAAAAGTGAAGACGAAGTCATGCGAGCATTCAACCAATTCAGGAGTTTTGCTGAAAATCAAACTGGACGAAGGCTGAAAACGTTAAGAACTGATAATGGAAAGGAATTCACAAACAAAGCTTTCCAGAACCTTTTGAAGAAGCATGGTATACGACATCAGACATCTGCTGACTACAATCCAGAACAGAATGGTATGGCTGAGCGCGTTAATCGTACAATTGTGGAGCGAGCGCGCTGCATGTTATTTGAAGCGAAGTTACCGAAAGCTTTTTGGGCAGAAGCAGTAGCAGCGGCTACATATTTGGTAAATCGTTCTCCAACGAAGGGGCACAAGCAAACACCAGAAGAAGCGTGGTTTGGACGAAAACCAGATTTGTCCCGAGTACGTGTGTTTGGATCAAAAGTCATGGTTCACGTTCCTAAGCAAAAGAGAAAGAAATGGGATGCCAAATCAAAAGAAGCTATATTCGTGGGATATGAAGAAGAAACAAAAGCCTATCGTCTATATGATTCCGTTAAGAAGACCATATTCAAGAGTCGAGATGTTCTTTTTATCAATGAGTCAATGGAACGAGATCAAGAAAAAGGCAATAATCTATCAAAACGATCAAGAAATCACAATTTTGTTAGCCTAGATTTTTTAGAAGATATTCCTGTTACTAATTCGAATAATGAACAGCCACTCAATACTGGAGAAGAGAGATTGCAAGTTTCCCATAATGGCGTGATTCCAGACGAACCCGATGATGACGACGAACTGCAAGAATCTGAGGTTTCGCAGTATTTTTCGCAAACAGAAAGCAGTAATGAAGATAGTTCAGACGATTCCAATGACGTGACAATAATGGCGCTCCCTCCACGAACAACTTCAAACCCACCGTTGTCACCGGTGTTGAGGCGCAGTGGACGGGAGCGCGCATTCCCTGGCAAGTATAACGATTATTATCTTCCAAACAAAGGTTTACCGTCGTACCCAATTACAGATGTATCCCGAGAATCGTGAGCATCAACAACAGCAGACGAATGAGGAACCACCACCAATCCATGGTTTGAAGGCAGTACGGAACATCAAAGATCCCCGAACTCCAACAGAAGCATTGAACAGTGATGATGCGGAGCTGTGGAGAGCTGCCATGGATGAGGAGTTTCAAGCGCTACTAAAGAATAATACGTGGGATTTAGTTGATTTACCAACCGGTGCGAAAACGATTGGATGCAAGTGGTTATTCAAGACCAAGGTCGATGAAAAAGGGAACGTCGTCCGATACAAAGCAAGGATTGTCGCACAAGGTTTTACTCAAAAGTACGGAGTGGATTATGATGAATTATTCGCTCCTGTGGCCAAACAAGTTACGTTCCGCATGTTGCTGAGTATTGCTAGCCATAGAAAACAGCTTATCTTAATGGACAACTGGAGGAAACTATATATATGTGGCAACCTGAAGAATACAGCACTGGATCCGAGCGCAAAGTTTGTCGATTAAGGAGGAGTTTATATGGATTGAAACAATCGGCGAGGGTCTGGAACAGAAAAGTCGATTCAGTATTCGAGATGTTAGGTTTCAAACAGTGTCGAACTGATCAATGTTTGTACAAGCGCAAGACTACAGGAGGAGAGACAGAATTTATTCTGATTTACGTTGATGACATGATTATTATTACAGCAACTGAAGAGGAATTTGTGTCGATCTACAACCAGCTTGAGAAGAACTTTGCCGTTACAAATCTAGGAGACGTACGAAGTTTTCTGGGAGTTGAGGTAGAGAAAGACAATGAAGGATACAAACTCAATCAGCAAGCATACATTCGCAAGTTAACCGAAAGATTCAATTTGCAAAATGCGAAGCCGTCCAAAGTTCCAATGGACACAAGCTATTTACAGGAGAAGGAGGAGAGAGAACCGTTATCTAGCAATTCGCAATATCTTAGCCTTATCGGAGGTCTCCTGTATATAGCAGTGCAAACCAGACCGGATATATCCGTAAGCGTTTCGTTACTGGCTCAGAAATCAAGTTCACCGAGTCAACAGGATTGGAATGAAGCGAAGAAGGTACTGAGATATTTGTATGCAACAAGAGATTATAAGCTGAAGCTGAGATCATCACGAGAGAACCTATGCATGTACGTTGATGCTGACTACGCAGGAGATTGCAGAGACAGAAAGTCGAATTCCGGGTACCTAATCAAATATGGAGGAGGAGTTATTGCTTGGGGTTCGAGAAAACAGACAAGCGTAGCTTTGAGTTCAACAGAAGCTGAATTTATTTCCCTTGCTGAAGGATGCCAAGAATTAATTTGGACTAAGCGACTGTTGGAAGAAATTGTTGAAGAAGATATTGGACCAATCACCGCATTTGAAGATAATCAAAGTTGTATAAAACTCGTCGAAGGTGACCGAATCGAACGCAGGAGCAAACACATTGATGTACGATATTTCTTTGTGAGAGATCTGCAGCAAAAAGAAGTCATCAAGATGAAATATTGTCCAACCGAAACAATGCTGGCAGATATTCTTACGAAGCCTCTGCAACGTGTACGTTTGGAGCAAATACGAAAGATGATCGGAATACTACCAGATCCAATCGAGGAGGAGTGTTAGCAGTAGGCGTTTGGACCTGAGTTTAATCATAGTAACCCTAGATAATAAATGAAAAAATAAATCTTGTCATTCAATGTTCAACCCTCAAACTAAACAGTAGTTCTTTCTACGACAATATACTAAGAGTTTCCACACGTCGTTCTGGATGGACAGAACTGTGCCGTACTGCTGCATATGATCAGATATGACAAAGTTGTCCATTTGTGGAGGAAGATCGTGGATCTTCACGGTGATCGTTGGGCCATCCACGTAGACCGAGATGTTGTGTCCGTGATACACATACGAGTGCTGTAAGTGGTACTGTTTCTGTATCCGAGTGGCAATGCCTGTGCTGTTGAATTCAACGAATACACAGTTACGGAGGTTATGCAGTTGGATGCTTTTCACATCCGCCATGTTGATTTTCAGGCAATCCTTGATGAATTCCTGCATTTGTTTAAAAATAGGCCGCTTTGGAAGCCATTGGACTCTGAAGTCGATAACGATGGTGTTATTCCTGTGCAACATTTTGCCAAAAATAACAAAACTCGCAAGGAAAACGAAATAGAAACTTGTAGATAGTGGAACTAGGTACGTGAATAGACGTGTTTCGCGCACGAAGAGTGGTTGTCGTTGACATATGATATGGTTTGAATAAATGTGGCAAGACGTATTAATATCAAACTTGAAAACGAGGCGAGGGTAATTTAAAAACATTGCCATTTTATAATCTTAAAATGAACATTTGCTTAACGTATCCATTATGCTCCTAATTCCCCTACGTTATATGTAGATGATCTCTGCTGAATGAATTAAAACATAAAATAACATATTAAGAATACATAAATCTTCGATTAAGGCAATAAAATTAGTTTTGTCCTAACTTCATTTTTTCAGACCAATGTGCATGGAAGCGATGCGGACGTCGTGAAAAATGTCGAATGTTTACACCGTTGGGCCCAGAGTTAAGTCCCAAATATCTACCTCGGGTAATCGACTAGAATATTTCAAAAGTAGGGAAAATATCATGGCTTCCCGTGTTACCTTAAAACTGTTTCAGCGAATAGGGTTTCTTCTCATAACTTGTTTGTTTCCGCTTACTAAGATTGTACTAATCTATGATATATGATATTTACTGCTCATAAAGGCATAACTGTCCCATATGGAAAAAGTAGGCATTGAGAAAATAGCACTCAAAGTTTGAAGTTTGTTTTCTCATACAAATGTTCATAATTTTCTAGTACAATTTTACACGCCATATTCGTATAGCACCACAGCACAGATAACTCATTTTGCATCTATTGATCAGCAAAAAATATAAACTTGAACACAATTCACGTTTTAGAGTTGCTATTTGGGTTGAGAGTTCATATAGAGACTGTTATGCCTTTATTTTTCAATATGGGACTGCATCAACTTCATATTTATCCACAATATTTTCAAACAAAGTGTGGATATTTTTATACGTCTGGTAAAATTTATATTGAAACATGAATGCTGCGATGAAAAAATGTGTTGGTTCGAAAATCAATATGAGACAGTTATGCTTTTATGGGCAGTTTAGTTCTAGACACTTTTGGAACTTACAGTTTTTATAGTTTGCTCTCCATAAGCAGAGTAAAGATGGCCATTTTAAAGGCGTCAACATATTTAAAATCTGTTTGCGTCCTCATTAAGTTCAAATTTTGAGACATCAATATTTGAAAATAGTATTTTTTTGAAGCAAATCTTTAAAGATCTTTGCAGTTATAAAAAATAGAACTTGAGATTCAGTGTTTTAAGTTTTCTATCACATTTCAATCGATCCACTTAAATTTGAGTTTCAGTTGGCAGAATCGCAAAATGGCTGATTCAAGTGCAAAGTTCAACAAAAGTTGTTTCTTTGTTTTGAAGTGAAGTCGAACCAGCCAGCAGCGGAAAGGCTTGGTAATAATGATAAGCATAATATACATCCAAACAATTATAGTGCAAATAGTGAGGTGTGCATGTAGAAATGAGTTTTGTCTACCTTTAATTTATTTGTTAGTATCACGAGATGATCGGAAGTGCAATTGGTCGCATCGTTCAGAATCGTCATGAGCTAACAGCTTGAATTTGGAAGTAGTGTGTGAGGTTATTGAAAATTATGAGATATAAAGCTGCATAACTGACAACGAATGTACACCTGGAAGTTGTTATCCGCTTATTCAAGTCGATTGGTCTCTAATAAAATAAAAGTTCGGATGGACCGTGGTCATTGGCCAAATCACCTCTTCCCCCCCTAAATGACCATGTGGTTGGACGACCTCTATGATCATTACTCATAATACGCATACTGGCTGCTTCGGAGATTTTGAATAATGTTCATTAGCCGTTGACGTCAAAACTTAGTAGAACTGAACTATTGGATATGTTTGAATATTATCTCAGTTTTCAAGGTTCTGAAATGGCAATCGCAATCTTGTAGATTTGATGATCTGTTCCTGAAGGAGTTCTAGGATTGCCTAAAACATCCAATGAACTGAAATCTTATACGAGTAAAATTTTATATACTAGTAGTATAAAAAGTTCTTGTTTAACCTTCAACGACGTTGGACTCAAAATTTTACAGAATATATTTTCATAAGCCTATACGGGTTGAATTCAAAACCTGACAGAATATTTTCACTACATACGCTTGTAGATATGATGACCTGTACCCAAAGGAGCTTTTGGATAACCTTCAATAGTCGCACGACGTAAATGGAGGTTTCAGTGTACAAAATACAAGGGATGTAACATCCCAGCATGGGGCCAGTAGGGACGACGATTTTACAGTTTCAAGAGGAACTGGGAGGAAAAATGAAAGTGAATGTTTGAAATGCTGAAATGCGGTTTGCTCCGTGCAATCAACAACTGTTACTGCTGCCGCTAGTGCGCTGGCATATATGGTCTACTGGCCAGAACCATAAAAGGAACGTCATTTTGTCACACTTGGTATGTTGATGGCACTGGAGGAAAAAGGCGCTACGTATGGTCGTAAGAAGTAAAGCAGAATGGCTTTCAGTTATTGTACTCGGAACACACATATATGAGCGCATTGCCAGCACTAATAATGACGAAGCATTTAGCGTTTGATGGCCTGTCGGAATGGGTTTAATGTGTTGTTTTTCTCTCTCTGTAATGATGATTGTGGTAAATTGTATGCTGCGTGGCTGGCAATCAAGCAGGAAATTACAGTTTCAAATTGTTTGGTGAATAGGATTTTCGTTGAAAAATTGTGTGTTGTGATTTAATTCATATAAACGCTTTCATGCTTGAATTTTCAAAAAAAAATTTTTTTTTTTGTAAAATCATTTCAAGCATTATAATTTTTTTCTTCTTCTCCTTCTTGGCATTGGTATTCCCACTGGGACAGAGCCTGCTTCTCAGCTTAGTGTTCTTATGAGCACTTCCACAGTTATTAACTGAGAGCTTTCTTTGCCAAAGTTGCCATTTTTGCATTCGTATATCGCGTGGCAGGTACGATGATCCTTCCGGCTAAGGAGGGCCCCAAAGAATCATATCTCAGCTTGAAACATACCCCACTAAGTAGCGATCCTAGTATCAAAACCCCAACCAGAAACAGTCGTGTGCTATCTACTGCCTTAACTACTCGCAGGCACCCGATCAGCCATCGTAGATTACCACAATATTTATGCAAATAACACCCATTGGCAATGGCGTCGGAGCCGTCGGCGGAAGCTATGTTGCTATGTTTTGTTTCATCCGATGCTAATTAAAATTAATTAGGATTATTTTCGCAACTGCGTATACGGTCGCAATGGCAGCGGCGGCGCTAGAGAACTTGCGTCGCTCAATTTGTGGCGAGTGCTTGTTTTTCTTGCTCGGTGCGAGTAGTGCAGCGTGAACACAATGGGGAGAGAGTGGTTCAGAATACGCTTATCAAGATTTTTCCGACATTTTTCGTTATTGGTTATTATTTTGTTGGTCGCTTAGAAAATTTCACACACTTTGCATTCTATGAAAATCATATTCTCGAAGAAATAGAAACAGATTTATCCATCCAAAGTAAACAAAATTGAATAATTTAAGGGGACGGACCTGGTGTAGTTGTTAGATCACGCGCCTCTCACGCCTAGGACCTGGAATCGAATCCCATCTCTGAGATAACACTGCGGAACACGTTTTTGTTTCCAGTACCAAAATACCGCTATTCACTTAATTAAGGTTTTCAGAAATATCATAGCACGGCTAGTTTTTGAGATATTGGCTGTTGAAAATGTAAAAAATGACTATTTCAGGCAACTTGCATGCAAGTTTGCCAGCTTGTAAGGTAATATATTGGCTTAATTTGACACAGAATTTAAACTTTATGTGTATAACAATACTTATCATCAAAGTTTGTAATACTTTCGATGCGGAAAAGTTATTTTTTTTATGGTTTAGAGAATTGTTGTATTTTGCCGTACAGAAGAAACGAAGAATTTTATATGGAGACTGCAACCATGTATAAAAAATCGGGTTAATCGAAATTTAATCGCGCAATTTCAATCAAATTATGTCTGAAATGAAAGTTCAAGTTTTATTTTGCATTTTTGGTGGATTTGATTTCAAAAAAGTTTGATAAATTGTACTTTAAATTTCATGTAAACATTAATAAAACCAGTGTTTTATACAACTTTGTCTACCTGTAGCTAAAAATTGTGACGTGCTGGAACATTTCTGAGAATGGCACCAGCAAATTTCAAATTTGGACCAAAGTCGTAAGTAACAAGAATACGCTCTATCATGTTATTAAATTAAAACAAGATATTATTAAAACAAATTTAAGTCCCTATTCAAGGTGAAAGTCTTGAAGAAATTTCTTGAGAAATTCTTAGAAAATTTCTTTTGTAAAAAAAAGTTTCTTGGAAAAACCAAATTAATTCATTGTATAAACATTTCAATGAAATCTCACAAAAATGTATCATTAATGAATATCTGGACAAATCTTTGGAGAAAGAAAAAGTCCTTTCCCTAGAACATATTTGTGAAATAAAACTTTTTAAAATATTTGAATAAGTTTTTAATGGATCACTTTCAAAAATTAAAGAAGAATAACCGAAAATTCTATCAAACATATATGTAGAAATTCACTCAATATTCCCTGTATGAGCTTCTGGAGAAGAAAGGAATTCCTTCTGCAGAAGATTTAAAAAGAAATAATAGAGGAGTCACTGAGAAATTTCAGGGGAAATGAAAGGTGAAAAATCGGAATCATTCTAAAAAAGAATATCTGAAATATAACTTAGAGATGTTTTGTTTTGGAACACTCTCCCCATACGTGTTGATTTGGTTCGCATCGAATCTATTATGAATGCTTGGAATACGCTAGAACAAACAGTTCGCTGTTTGATTAGACAGCAAAGTAAACTTCTCGCTGCGAGAGCTTGAAATCAGTCGTTGCCATTGCTGGAAAAAGAAGGATTCTGTGAAACTGGTTGAGTTAGCTTTCATTTCCCAATCATTATATTGAGCTGTACAATTGAATTCAGTTTTTTTTTTCAACTGAATGGAGAACATTGTTCCGAAGTTCTATCTATGATTTCAAACTCATCATAATTTATAGGAATTGGTGAACTTTCTTGAACTTATCAACTTAGGCTAGCCAAAGGCTAATTCCAAGTTCAATATGTTCTTCATAATATTGTTGAACAAATTGCTTTGAATTTATTGTGTCATATCTGATATTGTATCTGGCTTTTAATAAAGGAGATGTGATGTCCAGTGAAATTAAGTTAGAACTAGGCATGGTGAGATATCAAAAAGAAAACAGCAAGATATTCGCAAGGTCCTTTTTTATTTTTCATTTTTCCTACATGAAGTAAGGATAAAATTCACTTTTACTCACCGATGCCACGGATACTTATCAACTGTTTGGATCTCATCTCGTAGTACGGTAGATATCTTAACGTACCAACAGATTTCCCGCTCGGAAGCCGTTTTTTTTTCCACTTCGCCGGTCACTGCATGGGTACCGAAAAAGGTCGCCATTCTAAAATTGTGCTAAATAAACGAAACGGTTGGCCGCAGTCATGCTGACTCTGTGCTTGCTTTTTTTCTGGCTGCGACGTAGGTGGACGATTGCCATAAACGCACAAAGTCATGTGGATAATTTGGATCAGAGGTTCCTAGCTGTTTAATGGGTTATTCAAAAAGAGTCACATTAAATAACGTAAATTTAGATTACATGCTGTCTTTTATGTATAATAAAATCTTTCTTCTTCTTGGCATTACGTCCTCACTGGGCTTCTGAGATTAGTATTCAATGAGCACTTCCACAGTTATTTACTGAGAGCCTTCATTGCCAAAGTTGCTATTTCCACATTGGTATATCGTATGTCAGGTTCGATGATACTCTATGCTCAGGGAAGTCAAACAAATCTCTATTACGAAAACATTCGACCGGGAATTGAACCCAGACATCTTCAGCACGGTTTTAAAATAGTTCCAATAAATACACAATCCGGTCTATCAGAGTAAATAAACTTCATTAGAATATGAGAAATCTTTTTCAAGACTTTTTTTCCATCTTTTGTATGGAGAGGAATCACTGTGCGTCCCCCAGCCTCGTTCTAAACTCGAAATCAGCAGATATACCTATTCTTTGTTCAGATATCCCAGTTTCACTACACAATATGGTTAACCCTCGCTGTGAGGGGAGTTTTTTTTTTAATTCTTCGATCCCAATCGGCGTCATATTGGTATTGTCGACAGTTGTCGCAGTTCTAGTCCGTCTGGCCTTATGTGGAAAGTGTGCTAGTATATGAGTGTGAATTGAACAAAGCTGCTATGTGGGCTCTTGCTGGCAGAATCGACGTCGGACATTGGAACCTCCTGGACCGCCTCCGGGTATAAAATGAAATGTTTTATTGACCGTCGATATTGCCATGCTGGCTGTCCACACACAGAAGAGGCCACTCGAACTCGGCAGGGATGAGTGTTTGGGTGCAAATGTTTACGTGATCATGGCTTCATGGCAAAGTGTAATTGCCCGGTGGGAAATTTTTCCATCTATGTTTTGCCTGATTTGGGCCGGAGGGACTTGGCTGTCTTGTTTAAGGTGAAGATGAATCGAAGCCAAACCTCAAATTTTCAAGAGCACGAATCTGGAGAACCAAACATCTGTTTAAGCTGAAAACTTAATCGATTGGTCACCACCAGCTACTTCGAACTTTTTCCGAACACGATTTTAAGTGGGCTTCGTGGCCGTGCGGTTAGTGTTACCAAGCATTTAGCCGCATCGTGTCAAGAAGTGTGGGTTCGATTCCCGCTTCAGTCTGAAAACTTTTCGTCAGGAACGTTTTCCGATTGTGCCACTGGGCGTTGCATGCTAGTCCGTTGTCTAGTGTGGTGCTTCCTTCAAAGGACATGACCGTCCACTGGAAGCATTAACGTGTAGGTGTCTTTAAAAAAAAAAGATTGGAGCATGTTTTAGCATAGTTTGGTTGAGGTTTGTATCTCGAGGTTCTGAGGTTCTTGAAAATCTCCTTTTTTCGGGAAGTGTTTTCACTGAAAAGCATGCCAGCATGAAAATTTTGGATTTTTAATTTCCAGACATGATGACTATGCATATCTTAAAGTCAATCCCGTTCAAAGTTATCATTACCATTACCATCTTACGAAAATAAATTGTAAAAAATAAGTGATTATGAAGCACAATTGTAAATCCACTGTGGGTGAGCCAAGAGCACCACCGTAAGCTTCAAATAATTCAAAAAATGAACACGTCAGCACTGCCTTTTCTCGGTCGATGATGAGGATTGTTTTCAATTCGTTCTAAATGATCAGTGAAATGCGAACGAAACAATCATCACCCGGAAAGAAAAAGCAATGCTAACTTGTTCAATTCATTCGTTTTCGGTACATGTGTCATGCATGATTTAACTATAATCAGGTTGCGATGCGGTGTTTGATCTTTCGGCATTTATTGTACCATGACCCCACAGTTATGGATCAAATAGTGTGGAGTCCAACCTATAAAATTCAATAAAACGACATGGAAAACGTAAAATTGTAATTTAAAAGCACGAATCGAATCGTTTCAAATTGGAACTTCGGTTAGTAAACTGTTTTGAGTGTAATATTTACATAGGATTGCGTAAAAATTAAAAATTGTGTCGGTTCCTGAAAACCATATTATGGATCAATTTTCATATTATGGATCAAATTGTGACATATTACGGATCAGTGCGCAAAATCAAGAGATTTTCAACTCAATGCATTTGTATTGCATGGTATGGCGAAATTTGACAATGTGTCATATATTACTGCAAAAAATAACAGTGTTGGAGCTGGAAACAAGGGTAAAATGCCCTTTTTATTGTGATACTGCATTGTAGTAACTGAGACATGAACTGTTTTCGCTCCACACCAAGTTTTCCACCCATTTTTGTCTGCTAAAATATGAAATTTACAAACCTTGATGTTTTATCAGTTTTATCCTTAGTGCTATTGTCTGAAAATGTTGAATCCAATGCATAAAATAGCAGAAATCTACATTCTTTGGAAGTGATCCATAACCGTGGTAAACAATCATTTCCTGGCCCATATTATGGATCACTAGCTAGAAGTGCTAATATTCGGTATTTTGAATAAAAATTCAAGTCAAATGTTTTCCAAAGATGAATTCATACTAAATCGAACGAGCATAAAACATGTTATAACATTTGAATTTTACCACCTGTGGGAGCTTATGAATGCTGACGGCACTTCTTACAGAAAACGACCATATAATGATAGCTGTGTGGTACCAACTAAACATTTGTCAAATACGCCGTTATGAAGCGGTTGAATGTTGTGCTTAACTTTACAAATGCTAGAAGACAAATAGTATAACATGCGAAAAATATGTTTTACGTCAACGTTTATGTTTTGAGCGAGTTATACGATGCTGAACGCCAAAGTGATCCGTCACTGTGGGTGATCCGTAACTGTATGGGCATGGTAATTTATTGCCTTAAGCGACATGTAAGCTGTTGATGGTCATTGTATCCATAAATGTATTATGTTTGATTCCCGTTGACTAGGGCCTGAAAAATAATGTCAATTGGTGTTTTAAAGCCTGTCCACGTTAAATTTCGGACACCCAAATAATGGCAGCAAAAAAAAGTTACTCATAATTCAACAAAAACAATTGTTTATTTCAGAATAAAAGAGTTATATCTACAAAATAAACAGTTGACAAGGATGTTAATCCTTCTTTCTGTAAAATTCTCGAACTTCCCAACTTTGCGAGCCACATTTCGCACAGAAAGATTGGGATTTTTCTCAATAATGGCTACCACCTTCTTATCCATTTGTCGGGAGCATACTTTTCGATTTGTTCCACTTCCAACCTTCCGATCCACAGTCAAGCGCTGGTCAAATGATTTGCAAACACTAAATACCGTACTTTTCGGTAGCTTTAGTTTTTTGGCAAGATCGCGTACCGATAAATTCGGATTTTGCTGCCGTTCAAACAAAATGCGTTTGCGCACTTCCACTTGATTAGACGCCATTTCAGTGAATGTTACGATAATGTAAACATGTTGTACCACGAAATAAAGTGGAGAGTTTCAGCTGTCATATAAGTGAAACGTTTAAGCAATCCGTGAAACAATTCAAAACCTACACTGAAAAAAAAAGTGTCCGAAATTTATCGTGGACAGGCTTTATATACCATGTTTATTGAGAAAACAGTAATTTCTGGGTACTGTGGAAAACGAATTTGGATCAAACAATGTTAAAACTCAATTTAATCTCATAAGCGTGTTCGACAAATTTTAACAGAATAGAATAAGCTTTCAAATAGTGGTAGGAGCAAGTGGTTTTGATTTTCCACATGCTGGTTATGATTTTTCAATCCTTGAAGTAAGCCCAGAAACACATTTTCAACTTGAAGCATACTGAAACCTTTATCAAATGAGCTGAAAATTTGACCAGACAATGTTCTTGGCATGAGAATTCCGAATACTGCTTGACCGGTAGAATTCCAGACATTTTTCTTTAAATGCAAAGGTCTAATAGGTAGGTTATGTAACATGTGCAATAATCACAACGCAAGCGGTTTTGAAAAAAAAAAAAAACAAACATGTTTACATCTGCTTTTCTCACAAATTTTAAAAGTTTAGGCATGCATGTTGCATTAGACTGGCCCTTAAACAAAAAAGTTGTAAAACTCAACGGGGCACCCCCTAGATATGTGCCTTAGGGTAAGAAAAAAGCTCTCTCAAAATTTCAACTCATTTGGTTGCTCCCCCAGCTGGCGCATTCAATCCGAAGTTTGTATGGAATATTCGTTTCAAATATATTGAAAATTGACCCTATGTCACTGTTTCGTTCCGTACACTAGTTAATCGCGTTCAATTGAGCCCAGAATGACAAATTCACTAGTTGATACCCTTATGAACATAGTTGCAGAAGGTTGTATCTGGATTTAAGCTAATTTTCATAAACATTTTAGTTGTTGAAAGTTAGGCTTAGATCAGCACTCCCATACAATCACATATATGCATGTACCGTACACCGCAGCTCGTCCAGCGTCATAGGTGGCTATGATGCGTTTAGTGGTTACCACCCAGCTATGTTGAAGAAATACTAAGCAATATTGCAAATCTGCTACAGATAGTTAAAACACCAACTTTCTCTATTTTAATCATCATATAACCGTCTACAATACTGTTCGCTATGGTATCAAGTAGTGTTTTTGACATTCTGGGTTCAATTGAACGCGATCAACAATTTTGCTGACCCAAACAGGAGATGATGTGCTGTTTCCCATGTGTTTGAGCTGAAATTCCCATATTAACTTCAATTCAATTGCGCCAGCTCATGGAACGACCAAATGAGCTGAAATTTTCAGGAAGTCTTCCTCTGACCCTAAGGCATAATCCTGGGGGGTGCCCCGTGGAATTACACAACTTTATTTTTCTCCCATACTGAGGTGGGCCAGTCTAATGTTGCATGCTGCTGTGGAGTGAGTAACGAAATCAGGATCGTGTCCAGTTCGCGTAGTAATCATACTATAGGTACAGTCATCCGTGTATATTCTCACGTATTCATTTCAAATTAATATATCTTATCGTTGACCAAAACTATTGTTTTCCCATATCCAAACTCCCAGTGTTTTCTAATGGATGCTTAGAGGACTCCTCGGCTGTAAGATCCCAAAAAGAAAATCAGCATGGCAAACATAAGTGTTGGAGGAGACTTGGATCAGCGATGTACAAAGACTTTTGATTATCCTTTATTTTTAATATTTGAGAGCTAGGCTCACTCCAAGCGGAGGGCTCCGGGAGACCGTGACCCCCACCATTCCGGAGCCGTCACAAATATTGGCTTAGTAAGTTATTTACCTTGCTGTTGATCAATCCGTTATACTCATGAGAGTACTGAGCCCTGATATAGAAAGTGTAGTAGGTTCTGATATATATTTTGATATATATTCTATGGGCCTTCCTTAGCCGAGTGGTTAGAGTCCGCGGGTACAAAGTAAAGCCATGCTGAAGGTGTCTGGGTTCAAATCCCGGTCGGTCCAGGATCTTTTCGAATTTCGAGAAATTTCCTTGACTTCCCTCGGCATAGAGTATCATCGTACCTTCCACACGATATACGAATGCGAAAATGGCATCTTTGGCAAAGAAAGCTTTCAGTTTTAATAACTGTGGAAATGCTCATCAGAACACTACGCTGAGAAGCAGGCTCTGTCCCAGTGAGGACGTAAATGCCAAGAAGTAGAAGAATGTTTAGTCTTATGACGATCAAAAGGAGTGGGTGGGGGGCGTATATTTAGGATACAAACTTAAATAAAATACAATACATACAATAAAATTGTATGCGTTGAAATATAAAAAAGATAATTGAACTAATTTTAATTTTATGTTTTTATTTTTAACATAGACTGTAAATCGAAATTCCTTCAGGTATTTTTTTTTAAATTATCCAAAAATACCTAACAAAAATAAACCAAATTTATACTCGGGACCTTAAATAATTCATTCTCCTGGTATTTTTTTTCAATGAAAATATACCATGAGTTAACATTTTTCGTAATTAAATGTATCCAGCGATTCCTTTAAGATTTTGTTGCAAAACATGAAATTCTTTATGGTTTTTTTTTTGCGAAAATTCTAACTTGATTTATTTAGAATCCACATAAACAAAAAATCCTGGGAACTTTCCAGCGCTTACACATAGAACCCTTAAAGAATATTGTAAGCAATGCACCAAGATTTTCTCTGATAGTTTTTGAAAAAAAAATGCTTCGGGTGTAAAACCACTAATATATTGCTAATAATATATAGACGTCAATTTTTTAAGGGATTGTAAACAAATTACCATAGGGATTCCGACAGTTTATTCCGGATTTTTTCAAGGGGTCTTCAATAATTCCTACAGGAATCATTCTAGGAATTTAACGAGGTTTCAAACAAAAATCCCACTGATGAGACCCCTGAGCATTTTCCCCTGAAAACCACCGACCAAACCCTTGGCCAAGAAATGTTGTGTTTTTTTTCTATTATTCCTTTACCAATAACTCCAAGGACTCATCCAAGAATTATTTTTTATTTTTTTACCTCTTGAAATTTATTCATCTTAGAAGTTCGAATTAGCTATTTTATCAGTTTTTTCGTAATAATTCTTTCAAATATCCATGCAAGATTACTTCTAAAACTTCGTCAATAAGGAGTTTCTCAACAAATTCGAGAATTCAAGGAGTTTTTCCAGAGTGGTAGGGAAAAAGTTATACTCTTAAAGAATCTCTGCATGTTTTTATTTTATTTTATTTTTTTCTTCAATTTTCTCTCAACATACCTTTATGAGTTTCGCTGGTAATTTCTCATAAAATAATATCAATACTGAAATCAAACATTTTATCTTGATTATTTCCTTGATCAAAAACCACAGCAAAGTTTGTTTAGTAATTTGCGCAAAACTAGACTTTCAGGTATTTATCCAGCGATTCAACCAGATTTTTTCCTATGAATTGTTCCAAGATGTTTTTAAATGAGTCTTAATGTGAAATATCTCGGAATCCAAAGATGGCCATCACAATGGCTGATTTGTGATCCTACTCGCGTATTCAAAAGCACTAAGCTGGAAAAATAGTAGGCAAATGTTCCTGATCTTCTTATTTTGAGCTTTCTACTAGTGCATTAAGCCAAAATAAAACTAAGAATTACCGTAAACATATAACAAAATACCGTACAACATACAGAAAAGTTTTCCACCTTTAAAGATTTTTTAAACAGAAGCATATAGAAACGAAGCAATTGCTTGATATTTTTATTTAATTATCTACATTCTGGCGGAAATCCTTACCGGAATTTTTACCGGTAGAATAGTTTTTAATATATTAATCACGAAATAATCTTCCAAATTTTATAAATGTAGAAGGTACATGTGAGTTCGGTAATAAAAGGTATATTTTGCAAACCTCTATTTTCAAGGCCCCTACATCTACCTCCGCACCGGGCCGCCAAAACTCTATCTGCACACTTAAACAGACTCTATGAGTTCGGCAAATGAAATTACCGAAAAAGATCGGTGATCAAAAAATTACAGACGTTTCGGTACATTCCGGTTTGATTACTGAAATCTGCGAAAAAAATTACGGAATTTCGGTGAATTGATTCAAGATTAACGATATCGGTGAAAATATTCACCGATAAATCGTTAAACAAGCTCAAGTGCTAACTTATTTAATTTTTGGCTCACATCTGAGCATGATCTGTAAGGGATCTGTACATATATACTTGTTGTTATAGGAATGAAAGGAGCACGACGAATATGAACCCTTCAAGGATGCGCCTGGAGTCAGCAGCATTTCGTTATGGTAAAGAGCATGTCGAAAGAGGGAACGTGTCCCACCAATTAAAAGACTTGTGCCAAAGGAGATTATGTGTGCCAAGTAAATAATTTTTTGTTGTAAAAATAAGCGTATGAATTGATTTATTACATTGCAAAAATATCTGCAATTTCGCTTTCTCAATCCAAAATAACCGATGATTTGGCAAATACCATTACCGAGTAGAAGCGGAACTTTGGTAATTACTACCGATCTACCGGTAATTTTGACAGCTCATCCGTCTGGTTCAAATTACAGTCCTTTCGGTAATTTTTTCGTTTACCGAACGGATTACTGACCGTTCAGCTGTTGAGATTTCGGTAAACGAACTACCGACGTCGGTGATTTTTTCTAACTGTGTGTGCCACTGCTTGAAAACTATTAACATACTATGTGCTACTGCTATGCGCTGTTGGCAATTCAATCAGAAAATTCTGCTCAATTCATACAACAAATGTTTTAGAGAAAATATGTTACATCTTCGCCATTGTTTGAACACTATTTTGTAGGATTGTTTACATTTTAGAACCAGAGACTCGTTAATGTAGCAAGATAGAGCCACGAGTGCCTCCCCTGGTGTAAGTACAGCTGTTGCAATAACCAATACGCATGCTCAACTTGAATTGGATTTATTCGTTAAAGTGTAGCAATAATATTAGAAATTACCTACAACAGTGCTCTGCGTCGAAAAACATACTTGTTATCCATAATAAGCTATAAGAATTTGTGTACACTTTTGATTACTTTTACTTTTGCTGGCTCTACGTCCTTCAAGACATGACCTGCGCCACAATGTTACGCCAACTAACTCGGTCCATGGCCGCTAACCTTCAATTCCTCGATCGCCCCACACTTCCAAGATCCTGCTCCACTTGGTCAAACCACCTAGCTCGTTGCGCTCCCCATCGTCTTGTATCGGCCGGATTTGAGTTAGCAACATTTTTGCGGGATTGTTGTCCGGCATTTTCACAACGTGTCCCACCCATCGTACACTTCCAGCTTTGGCGACTTTCGTGATACTGGGTTCACCGTAGAGTTGCGCAAGCTCGTGGTTCATTCTCCTCCTCCATACGCCGTTCTCACATTCTCCGCCGAAGATCGTCCTAAGCACACGTCGTTCAAAAACTCCTAGCGCTTGCAGGTCCTCTTCGAGCATTGTCCACATCTCATGCCGGTAGAGGACTATCGGTCTTATTTATTTTATTTTTTTCTTCAAAGCAATGGGGGGATAATCTGCTCAACAGACGCCGTGTGGGGTTGGGGACCATTTACTACATGCAAGCAGTAAACAGGACTACACCCCCGACCCACTAAACCATTTCCATTGCCGCCAAACCCTTCGTCTCTCCGGGACCACCAAGAAGGCATTGCTTCGGAGAGGGGCTATTGCACATCGCATCCTCCAGGTTAGCTGCGTAGCCATGCAGCAACGAACATCGATGACACGCTTAGGGGGGTCCACCAAGGTAGCATGCTGGCGCTTTGCCAGCTTCCCAGGTGGTCCTCACCTCCCGTTGTCCGCTGAAAGCGGGCAGGGTCGACCACTACGCCCGCGCCCAGCTGCACCGCAGGTATCAATAACTGATACTGCGGGCTTCGCAATTTGACCTACTGAAGGCTCAGGCCCTATCAGCTAGCACCAGCTTGGATTGCTGACGAAGGGGCCTCCACGTGCCCCGAACAACCAGAGGCTCGTACCAACCCAGTAGGCCGGCGCTACGACAGCAGCGCTACCAGGATGTTCTCCCCGCGGCCACTTAATCGCTGTAAGGGTCGATTTCGACCGTAGGGCATCGGTATGACCTACGTAGCCGACTGCGAACCCTTGGACCACCTGTTGTTTAGCGTCTGCACTAGCCACTCCTCGAGTCCACTCGCCACCTCCTTTGCAGTTCCGAGACGATGTGGGTGATAGCCGATGAAACGGCATTCCAGCCAAACTCGTCTTCACACATCCTCTGGACCAAATTGTCCGGAGTCGTGTCCCGACCGCATGTGGCAAACATGCGGTCACGCATTGTGCGGAAACGCGGGCACACGAACAAAACGTGTTCCGCCGTTTCCTCTAAACCTGCACAAACTGGACATTCGGGAGAACCCGCATGACCGAAACGGTGTAGATACTGTCTAAAGCAACCATGGCCCGAAAGGACCTGTGTCAGGTGGAATGTTAGTTCCCCATGGCGCCTATTGACCCAGATATCTAACCTCGGAATCAACCTGTGAGTCCACACTCCCTTGGTGGAACTGTCCCACGCACGCTGCCATTTGACCATGGAGGCCAGTCTGGCAGTCCTGCGTATGCTTCTTGTGCCGCGCATTTCGAAGCACTCTATGTCTTCCATGATAAGGATACCAATAGGCACCATACCGGTGATGACGCAGAGTGCATCGTATGACACGGTACGGTACGCGCTCGCAACCCTCAGGCACATTAGCCTATAAGTACTCTCTAGCTTGCTACGGTAGCTCTTGGTACTTAAAGCCGTGCCCCAAGCCGGGCCACCATACCTCAGTATGGACGAGGCGACACTGGCCAGAAGCTTTCGCTTGCTGGCGTACACCGCAGAGCTATTGGACATCATCCGGGACAGTGCCACAATAGCTGTGGAGGCTCTCTTGCAGGCATAATCGACGTGGCTACCGAAGGTAAGCTTATCGTCGATCATCACCCCCAAGTGTTTGACGGAGCGCTTCGAAGTGATCGTGCAGTCGCCTACAGTCGCCGGTCTTATTAGCGTCTTGTACATTGTACACTTACCGGTACCTCATGTTGTTCACAACGGAGAGTCGTTGGCGCACTTTAACCGTCACTAGGTAGTGGTCCGAATCGATGTTTGCGCCGCTATAGGTTCTGACGTCGATAATGTCCGAGAAGTGTCTTCCATCAATCAAAACGTGGTCGATTTGAGATTCAGTTTGTTGGGGTGATCTCCAGGTGTACCGATACGGGGGGCTGTGCTGGAAGTAGGTACTACGTATGGCCATGTTTTTGGAGGCGGCGAAATCAATCAGTCTAAGGCCGTTTCTGTTCGTAAGCTGGTGAGCGCTGAACTTCCCTATAATCGGTCTAAATTCCTCCTCCTGGTCTACCTGAGCGTTGAGATCTCCGATAACGATTTTGACATCATGGCTTGGGCAGCCGTCGTATTCACGTTCCAGCTGCGCATAAAAAGCGTTCTTATCGTCATCGTCACTTGCTAGGTGAGGGCTGTGCACGTTGATTATGCTGATATTGAAGAAACGGCCTTTGATCCTCAACTTGCACATTCTGTTGTCGATTGGCCACCACTCAATCACACGCCTCTGCATTTCGCCCATCACGATAAATGCGTGATTTCCTCCTCCATGCTTCACCGTTCCTTGGATGTGGCGCTCTGCACCACACACGAGCCCGCCGCTTTCCGTTAAACAGCTCGAGCTTCAGGAGCGCCACATCCAAGGAGCGGTGACGCATGGAGGTGTGATGTGATGACATGTGATGGTCTGGGGGTGTTTTTCATGGGGTGGAGTAGGAAGCCTCGTGAAAATCGACGCAATAATGACGGCAGATTCCTACATCAACATCTTGTGGGAAAATCTGGGGGTTTCGCTGATCCAGACGGGCCTTGAAGAGAAATTCATATTTCTCTAGAACAACGACCCGAAGCATACTGCCAAGAAGACCAAGTCTTTCTTCCGGTCTTGTCGGATTAAACCGCTGGAATGGCCTCCACAAAGCTCAGACCTCAACCCCATCGAGAATTTGTGGGCGATTCTCGATGCCAGGGTTGACAAAACTGGTGTTACCAACAAAAATAATTATTTTGAAGCCTTGGAGCGCGCCTGGGAAGAACTAGAACCACAACACCTACAAAACCTGGTGAAAAGCATGCCGAAGCACCTCCAGCAAGTCCTTAAGGCCAAAGGAGGACACATTAACTATTAAATTGCTTTTTATTTTTCTTAAATCATCTTTTCTGGGGCCAAGAAGGAAGTGGGCACTTTATTTTGTCACTATTTATTTTTCAATACAAATTGATTTTCTTTTTCTTTGAGTGAAATTCTATTTTTTATCAAAATTTCGTAAGTGCAACTTTAAAAGAATAACAAAAATAAAATATCAAAAAAGATTTAAGTGTGTTAACTTTAATTTGAACCAAATCAATGAGAGAAATTCGAAAACTGGTGAGGTGGGCACTTTATTTTGCCTATCAGTATATGGTTTCTGTTATCGTGCATTAGTGTAAAAGGCTTGAAGTTATTGGGTAATATTTGATTTATTATTATGTCTTGATTTGACTACTTCATATAAAATTTTTGAGCGAAAATGAAATGGATCGATGCAGTCGATCCTCATATAACAATTTTAATTAAAAATAGTGAATTAGCCATTTTTCTAATTTTCTATGGCTGTTATTGTAAATAAGTTTTGAATACCTTTAAAAATGCGTGCGCACACTTCTAGCAACATATTTGCTCCACCAACAACATTTCTTCAAGGTACAAAATTAAATCATGATGAAAACTATACGCACGGTAAATGGTGCACCAGCGTGCATGGTAAATGGTGACATAGAGCGGTACGAGGCAACCTAAACATGACATTTGTAAACATAATTTTTGAGAATTTTTTTGTTATGCATCACTGATTTTAGAATTTGTATCTGAATTATGGTATTTTTGCACGCTTCGTAGTGGTCTTCTAATTCGCTTCAAATGATTTGGAAAAATTATATTTTTTTGAAGTGCAGATTTTTCTTAAATGCACGGTGAGTGGTAGCTTGACGTTAATTAACTCACCGCGAACTTTTGCCTCCAATATGGGGCAATAGTTCGCTTTGTATTGTAATACTGGATTATATATATTTTTTAAATAGAAATGATATTTTAGAATATCAAGTTCTACGTTGTGGAAATAATATGTTGAGAGTCAATTTACATCTTCTATGAATAGTTAGGGGCGAACCTTTTCCCCGCAGACAGAGCTAGAACAATGGACGCAAATATGATATGTATGATTCTTAGCTTCTCGAACGATCTATAAACATTCTATTGGAATCTAAATGGTGTTAATGGTGATTATATGTACCGTTTTGTCTCAAATTCCGAACAGACTCATATTCCAAACACTAAGTTTTTGTATGGCGATATGGTTGAAATGTTTCGCTGAAATATGCCATCAAATTGAAAAAAAAAAGGTAGTCAATTGCAATTCAATTTAAACATTGTCCACTCTATTTTAAACCTCAGGAGTAATGCTGATTCTCTAGTTCGAGGTCAGTAATACTAGCCCAAATAAATTTATTTGCGAAATTACTCATTTCAGTATGATTTATTCGTACTGTTTGGAATTTGAATCAAGGTGATCGGAATTTGAGACAGATTTGAATCAAAATATTGTTCCATACTTTTACTTAGAAACGATACTAAACTAGTTAAAATAACATTTTTATGAGCATACCCAGCTAACAGTCAGACTTTACGAAGAAATTGAAACTTTCAAGAACATCATCTAATTTATGACTATGAGGTGCATTTGAAGTCACTGTAGACCTTAAGTTTTCGGAATATGAGTCAAAACGGTACATAAAACACCATTATACCATTGTGTTACACTAATCACATGTTAATAACACCTGTATTTGAACTCCAACAAGCACAGCTCCCTGAAGCGCAATTAAGAACGTTCTCAATTTTTACAGCCATTCGTGCATAGCAGTCATACATCATACATCCGGGAGAGCTAATCCTTCCCTAATGAACCCACTGTCCGGTCCAGCCGTCGACATCCTCCATCCTACATAGGAGTAACTGGATCAAATTTCTGGTCATAAGTCGATTTTCTATGAGCTTCTTATTTCCCTCAGATACCGTGCTGCTTCAAATTGCCGGAAAGCCTTTCTGACGGTATTTTTGGACAGTTTTCCCATTTTTTGCTTGGATACAGGAAGACGTTATCTACATTCTTTTTTTTTATAAAAGTTGACGAAATAATATTGGAATCAACACATTAGTAAAAATGCCAATTCATCTCATAGTTTCGAATTAAGGCGAAATGAGCCGGTATTTTCTTATTTGAAGATCAAAAGCTTTTTCTTAGAATAAAGTTTTGATATTTTATAATACAGTCGAAGCTCGTTATAGCGACATCGCAAGGGACCGTCGGTATACGGAGATGTCGCTATAAAATCGTCGTTATAAAGAAGTTGGATGTCGTTATGGAGCATGGAGGAATAAAACGATCATAATATGTACTAAAATAGCTAAACGAATGTCGTTATATCGAGTGACTATTGAATATAACACAAATGTCGCAATAGAGAACGGTCGAAACAGAGAAATGTCGCTATAAAAGTTGAAATTAGTATGGGAATTTGAAGGGACCATCGGAAATGTCGTTATAGAGAGATTTGTCGCTATAAAAGTTGTCGTTATAACGAGCTTCGACTGTAAGTGGATAGAGACAAATTAAATAATCGCTGGCTTGAATGCCCTCAATGTGACTTATGAAAGTTGAATTTTTCTTTTTCCTAGCATGAGCCCTAGATACTTAGCTTCATATGACCAATTTATTCAAACCTTTCTCATCGTGACAACATGTCTACATGAAGGTTTATGTGGGAATATTATAAGTTAAGTTTTGGAACCATTAGGAGAAATCTTCTATTATTGCAAGAATGGAGAAAATATTTTCAAACTTTTTTGCAATCTACTACAGATGGCAAGCAGGCTTCGTCCTTCGGTGTCTATCCGCAAACAAAGATTTTTGACATCCCTTTGTTCAAAACAATACTTTTTCAGCTTCTAAATGTATAAATAATAAAATATATAGCATGAACAAAATGTTTTTGAGCGCTCAAAAACATTTTGTTCATGTGATCAGTCTTGTAACTCCTACGTACACCCATTGGAGATGCGGTCGAACACTGCATGTGACCTTACCGTTTTGGTTCACAAGGCTAGCCAGCTACTGTTCAGCGGCTATATGCACGGTACACAGCGAGATGCTTCCATCCCATCCGAATCAAATGACGCCGCCCAACCGATTAAGCCCCAAATTGAAAGCCATAAAAGAAGATCAAAATTAAATTGAATCTTTACCGTCGATTCACGCTATTTTCGCATATGGTCCGGCTGTGGAGACCCCTCGGGGTTCAGGGTTGAGTTGGGTTGGGTTGGGCTCCGTGAACCGTACGTAGGCGTGGTGTTTCACAATTGGCAATTTTGCTCAATATTGCATTGTCGGGAGCACGGAGCATGTGTGTGCTTCAAAATGGATGGGAAGTGGAAAATTTTTATCTCTAGGTGACTATAAATGGCAAGCAAGTTTGGGTGATGGAATTGTTTTTTTTGTAAGAAATTTCAAGTGACAATCAAAAATCAGCATGCGGCTTATTTTTCGAAAGCTCTTAAAAAAAATATTTTTTGTACTCTTCAGAACTCAAACCCCTTTGAAAGAAAAACTTTAAAGTTTAGGATTAAGATTTCAAGTGGTACGAATGACTTGTATGTGAATTTTCAAGTAATAAAATATGACCTTCAGCTAAATATAAATAATTTTGTTATTTTTCAATCAAATTTGTTTTCAAATTTTTTCACCAAAAATGTTTGTAGAACATCAAATATAGCCAAGTCTCCATACCTCGATATTAAAGGGACCATCGATTTAGGTATCGAGTTACATAACACAATAAGCTACATAACATAGAAAAAGAAAAATCAATAAAGAGAAATCGATTTCTGCCGTTACTCCGATTATACCGAACGCGATTTATATTATATAATACTAGTTTATCGACATGAATGCACCAACAGGTGTAAAATGTCGCAAATAAAGAAAAAAATAAAAAAAGCAATTCATATTTTTCTTTTGTTATTTTATGTTACTGTTGTTTTTGGCCTCCAATCTTCTATTGTTTTTTTTTCATTATTTTTGCCTTCTTTTAGAAGGCAAATACACTAAATTCCTTATTCGACTAACAGAAGGTAAACTTACTTACGCATAAATCAGTCAAAAATTGCCCCTTAATATATGCTACAATTTTGCTGAACATAGTATAGCAATATTTTCACTTTTTGGTTACAAAAAATCTAATAATCGTGTCTTTCGAATTTTAAACATCTGTAGAATGGTGTTGAAATATTCTAATCATGAATTAATCAAAAGTAACAAATAGGTTAAAACTTCAGTGAAGGTAATATTGTATGTCTTCAAAACTCACGCGTTCACATTTAGAGCATCACACCAGCATGTGTAGTCTTGACAACAGTTTTCCGGCCTGCCGTTGCCGTTATGCCTATGCTTTGGGATGGCCGGAAAATCCCAACGGAATGAACCCGACGGCTATCCCCTTCGGGTGGAGTCATTTACACTAATGTGTGTGTATTTCTTGCTCACGCCATGTGACCCCCAACAGTATGGAAAGGGGATAGTGTTTTTCTTTCTTGTTCCAGCCATTCGATTCCTTTGCCGACTCAGGATTCGTTCCCAGAAGTGGTCCCCTGATAAATGGTCTGATGGCCTGGCTGGCTGGAGTCTTATGTTGTTTTCTGTTTTTTGTTTTGTTATCAGAGCGTTACATCTCAGATAGAGTGTAACATGCTCTCAGCTCTCAATAACATGAGCAAAGCAACTCTACAATTAAAGACCTGGAAATAAATGCCAATTTCATATCGCAAACAATAAATGCGGAAAGTTGTCCGAAGTTTAATAATGCAATTTTCAGTTTAAATTCTTGTTGATCTGCTTCTTGGAGCAATTCTATTTCTACAACACGATTTTTTTTTATTCTTCATGGATACAATTGGGACAATTCTTCTTCATCCAATCTGATTATGTTCCACCAAGTCATGGAAGACCCCGATGGATTGGCAGTGTCATGGGACTCCAGGCCCATTCAAGAGATGTTTGTCGGAGGATTTCTTTCCTGGGAGGAGCAATGGCGAATGAGATTGTCATTGCACACGTAATTCTTTTTAATTCATAGTGGTCCAGAGTGGTCAATGAAATTTAATGTCGAGGAAATGTACTTCTGCAGCGCAAGAGCTAATCTTTTTCAGAGCATTAAGGTGAAGATGAATCGAAGCCAAACCTCAAATTTTCAAGAGCACAAATCTGGAGAACCGAACACCCGTTCGAGCAGAAAATTTAATCGATTGATCACCACCAGCTAGTGACCAATCGATTATGTTTTCAGTTTGAACGGATATTTGGTACTCCAGATTTGTGTTCTTGAAAATTTGAGGTTTGGCTTCGATTCATATTCACCTTAATTGTAGGAATAATTTTTAAAGTGATAGTTCAATTCTCAGACAATTTTAAACCATGAGTCATTATAAATAATTCTACTATTTCGTAACACATCTTTACAGGTAATAAAAGCATAACTGTCTCATATTTATTTCCAAACCAACATACTTTTCATCGCAGCATTTATGTGTTAACCTTCCAGTCATCGCGCGGTTTGTGACCGTCAAAACCACTAAGCTGCTGTTGTGAACGAAAACGAGTTTTTTTACAGTGTTGTACAAAATACAACAGCGCGACGACTGAAGTGTTAATAAATAGTTCAACACGCGAATCAAAATTATCACATTTTGTTTGAAAAGTTTGTGCAAAATACAAAGTTAGTGGAAAAAGCATAAAAATCGCTATATGAACTATGAATCCTGATAGTAACGGCAAGGCTTTAACCCTTCTACTAGTATCATCACTTTTTTACACTAACAAATCTTTAAATTACAACATCTCTTTAGGTTTTCGATAATCTTGGACCATTTTTTTCACAAGTTCTTAACAATTTTTTTTTTTAATCTGTATCGGTTTTATCATTGATCATCTGGATCTGGAGATGTTCCAAAATACCTTGGAGGATCGTAACCCACGTAAGGCTGTCGATTTTATTTTCTCATGTACGGTTATTCGCTTTACAAAATAAAACAGTGCAACTGTTATTGATTAATGAGATCTTATGGTTTTTGTACCACTCTGGCTTTACAATATCTTGAAAACTAAAATAAAACATCACATTGTAATTTAAAGATTCTTGGAGACAACTCAACCTATTTGTATGGTTTGTTACAGAGAAGCATCTATGTAGCCCACATTTTACATATATTTCAAATGTATATGGGAAGTGTTGGTCCTCCAGGGAACTTCGAAGTATCCTCACAACCAGACGACCAATGAAGCTGAGGCAGAGGGGTTAATTATGTTCTAGTTTATATTTTACTAACCGGTGTCCGGCCATTTGGCCGAACGCCGAATGCCATTTGGCCGAACGGGTCGTTTGGCGGGTTAAATTTTCATAAGAGATTTTACCTTCTTTTGATCATAGGCTGTTCTTTCTATTTCTTCTTCAATATTAGGATTGCAACGTGTGAACAGAGCTCTACACCGTTGCTTGCGTATAGCAGTAAACCGATTGACTCGGTGAACAATTCAAGCGTGTGCTAGAATAAGGGCGTAAGTCGCATCATCGATTTCTCTTCATCGATCCTCTCTTCTGTGAATAAAGGCGACAAGACGCAAGTTTGTCAACATTTTTTCACCTCAGGGCGCAAGATCGCATCGCTGCCTAGCGTACTGAAGGGAAAAAATGCTAACAAACCCGCATCTTGTCACCTTTATTCACAGAAGAGATGATCGATGAAGAGAAATCGATCATGCGACTTACGCCTTTATTCTAGCACACGCTTGAATTACGTGGAAAGAGCTCACAGTTTCTCCGTTGTGAAAAAAGGAGCCGAAATTTGCGGTTACTAGAATTATGAAATAATTTAGGGGAAGGGGTGGTAAAATGAACACCTTAAGGAAATCATCTTGTTTCTGATAGAAAAACGTGGACTTTGTAGAGTTCTATCCCGCAATATCAAAAATAGGGATGTTATCTATAACAGCGACAAGAATTTAGACTAAAATAGCTGAATTTTCACATATTTTTGTCGCTAGCAAAAAAACGATGTAAATGTTCATTTTAGCTGCACTATGTGGGTAAAATGAACAGCTGTTGGTGGTAAAATGAACATCATGCAAAAAACGTGAGCAAAACAAATATTTCTGAAATTTTTTATTGCCTTACCGAAAATATATCCATTAATGATTGTAACCCATTCAAAAAGAATTCTAAAGGTATCACATTTGACCTCATATCATAACGATATTCACCTCACTGGAAAACCTCAAGTCTTCCGAGCTAAAAGTTACGTCAGTTCTCATTTTCGAACGTGATTATCTAAAATATTAGTTTTCGTTGATATTTTTACTTCAATTGACCTACGTATCAACTCGAACACTCTGATTTACGCTATAAATCTTCCGTGCGTGATAAAAATTCATCGAATTTTTTTTTTCTCGATAAAAGTCAAGGTGTTCACTTTACCACCCCTGTTCATTTTACCACCACTTCCCCTACTTAATACGATTCGAGGGATCTAAGCAATCCAGTCCTGCAGCAGGACTAATAAGTTTTAGTTACTGTCAAATGTTGACTACAAACACAATGTAAAAACTTCTTTAAAAATCAGTTGAATCAGTTCTTTGAAATTCAGCTTCGAAACTCACTACAATAACATGCTAACTGTAATTCACTATTATTTCATTCGGCCAAATGGCATTCGGCTAAATGACATTCAGCCAAATGACCCTTTCGACCAAATGGCGTTCGGCCAAAAGGCATTCGGCCAAATGGCATTCGGCCAAATGGCATTCGGCCAAATGAACCGGAACCTATGCAAATCAGGATGGATTGAGCTTCTAGGAGGGAATATGAAACTTGCGCCTTTGATTGTGATTTTAGGTAACAGTGTTGTTCTATAAAATTGTTCTTATCATAGAATTAGTGTCAGTTCTGAATATTAGTCATCTGGTTCAGAAGACATTCCAAAATTCCTTGGATGACCGACGCGTAGCATAACCCACGTAATATCTCACGCTACAGATGTTTCCCTTGTAATGTTACTAGCTTTGCAAAACATTAGTTTGATGAAAGCCTGTTTTGAACAAATGAAGCTATATTTTTCTTCTTCTTCTTGGCATTAACGTCCTTACTGGGACAGAGCCTGCTTCACAGCTTAGTGTTCTTGTGAGCACTTTCACAGTTATTAACTGAGAGCTTTCCTGCCCATAAATGCATTATTGTCTCATAAGCATAGAAAATACAGCAAACGTTGGACTGACATGCGTTTATGGGCAGTTTCTTTGTCAAAGTTGCCATTTTCGCATTCGTATATCGTGTGGCAGGTACGATTATACTCTATGCCCAGGGAAGTCAAGGAAATTTCCATAGCGAAAAGATCCTGGACCGATCGGGAATTGAACCCAGACATCTTCAGCATAGCTTTGATTAGTAGCAGCGGTTAGGCTAAAGAAGGCCCCTTAAATGAAGCCATACAAAGATCTTGAAAAAGTTAAAAAAAAAACATCATAATGTAACTTTCTGTTTTCTTGGAGAAAATTCAATTGACCTGTTCGATTTTTTGGATACTCAGTTCAGCCCATATTTAATTTTATTGATAAATTGATTAATACGGCTAAAGCAGTTTTACATGGGAAAAGTTGGTCCTCTAATTAATTTCGGAATATCTTCTAAACCAAATAACAAATGATCAATATCAACACAGCTTCCAAGAATAATTGAGATTTTTTGAGAACGGTGCAAAAATATCAAAAAATAAAAAGAGTTATCGCGATTAAAAAAAAATTGTGGTAAAAAAGTGAAGCTTCCGTTAGACGGGTTGGTTGGTTGGTTTGACTTTATTAACGAGATTTTTAGCCCTGGGCTAGTTCATCTCGGGACCAACGGCTTTACTTCCCTTCCGAAGGAAGTCGTCACTATAACTTTTTACGTCATAAGTGACTATGTCGGGGATGGGATTCGATCCCAGGTCCTCGGCGTGAGAGTTAGACGGGATAAGCATTCATTATTACACCCAATCAGAATGTTTTCCGAAGAGGCTGGCGAATTCCGAAACAAAAATAATCAAGCCACGCCAAAAAATTCAACTTTTAGGGGAACTGGGGGTAAAATGAACATCCTAAGCATTTTTCATGTTTTCTTGCTTATAATACTGTAAGATTCTTTTTCAATTGCACAGAATTGAAGAAGGGTGTTTATTAGACCTGTTCATATTTAAAAAAATGTGTGGAAATCTATCGGTCAAGCAGTATTCGGAATTCTCATGCTAAGAGCAATGTCTGGTCAAATTTTCAGCTCATTTGATAAAGATTTCAGTATGCTTCAAGTTGAAAATGTGTTTTTGGGCTTATTTCAAGGTTTGAAAAATCATAACTAGCATGTGGAAAATCAAAACCACTTGCTATTACCACTATTTGAAAGCTAATTCTATTCTGTTAAAGTTTGTCGAACACGCTAACAAGATTGAATTGAGTTTTGACATTGTTTGATCCAAATTTGTACTCCGCAGTACCCAGAAATTACAGTTTTCTCAATATACATGGTATATAAAACATGCATTGGTATTATTTTTTCAGGCCAAAGTCAACGGGAATCAAACATAATACATTTATAAAATCATTGACCATGAACAGATTACATGTTGCTAAAGGCAATAAATTACAATAAATGCCCAAAGATCGAGCACCGTATCGCAACCTGATGATAGTTAAATCATGCATGACACATGTACCGGAAACGAATGAATTGAACAAGTTAGCATTGCTTTTTCTTTCTGAGTGATGATTGTTTTGATCGCATTTCACTGATCATTTAGAACGATTTGAAAACAATCATCATCATCGACTGAGAAAAGGCAGTGCTAACGTGTTCATTTTTTGTATTCATTGAAGCTCACGGTGGTGCTCTTGGCTCACCCACAGTGTATTTACAAATGTGCTTCTCAATTACCTATTTTTTATAATTTATTTTCGTAAGATAAATGGTTATTTTGAACGGGATTGACTTTTAGATATGCATTGTCATCATGTCTGGAAATTAAAAATCCAAAAATTTCATGCAGGCATGCTGTTCAGTGAAAACTTGCTCCAATTATAAAATTGTGTTCTGCAAAAGTTCGTAGAATTGGATAAACTACTATGTAGGAGTATTTCCGATAAATTTTGATGTTTCGTTCGGTAGTTATGATTTTTTAAAGCTTGAAAATAGTCCGAAAACACATAATTGATTTGAAGCACAACTAAATTTACTCTAAATTGAGTGAAATTTTGGCCAGAAGTTCATTTCGCAGAGAAAAATCAAAGCATTGGTTGACTGGGGAAATTCCAGACATTTTTGAAAATATGAATAGGTCTAGTGTTTATGCAATATAACAAGTTGAAATATTGTGATGGAAACTGAATTTTATCAACATTATTATAATTTTCAAAATTGCTTTCCACAGAGTCAATGCTCCAAACATGTGGGTAAAATGAACATGTAACGGGGGTAATATGAACATATACTTGGGGGTAAAATGAACATACAGTGGGGGTAAAATTAACATGTAGTGGGGGTAAAATGAACACCATTCTAATTGAACGGGTTGCGACATGATTCTCGGCATCTGGTACATGATCAATGCATATTTCACAGATATTCCGGAATCGATGGAACGTTTAACCACGACCATTTGGATGGCTGTCCATTACTGTCTTTGTATTTCCTCCGGATAACATTCGGCATCTGATATAAAATCCGGTAGTATTCCTCCTTCCATGGTGTTCATATTACCCCCATCTTGAGTGGTTTATTTTGCCCCCAAAGAATCAACATATTCAAATCATTTGTTTTAAGAACTAAGGAGATTGAAATGCTTCCTATTTTCGTCTGCCTATCATAAATATTTTAAAGATGTGATGTGCTACGCAGTTCGAAAGATTTTTTAAGGATTTTAGTCATAAAAACCTTAAATTCCACAAGTAAAAATTTACATCATATGAGAAAACGGAGACGCGTACTTTGTTTTTGTTTACTTTTACAACTTTTTACAGTTCAAGATCGCGCTAGAGTTGTCGAAATAGCTTCTTTGCCTGAGGATTAAGGATGGTGCTTTGTTTTGCATAAAATTATAGCATAATTACCGTAAAACACTAACCTGTTTATTTTAACCCCCCCCCCTGTTCATTTTACCCACAGTTCCCCTAGGTAAGTTTAAAAGATGTTTTGAAAAAACTTGTTTCTTTACTGACTCTACGACACTACCCCTTACGCCATTACCCCGAATGCATAACAATTCTAACCATAAGGTGGGGAGATTATTTTACGATTCCTTATAGGTATTAAATAAAAACTTGTTAACTTAACAATGTATTTTTCAAATATTAGAAGATACTAAAAAAGCTAGATTTTCAGCAAATATTTTTGTACATACTAAGTTTTGTTTGGGAAAAAAGTTGTGTATGAAGATTTGACGATGACAGAAAGTACTGAACCGTTCCATGAGAGACCTGTCTGTTTTAGTACAAGAAGATAAAAGAAGGGGAAATTTATAATTATAATTATAGCAGGATTTACTTCAATAAATGCCTTAAGGATATCCAGCTGTCAAAAAAATTGCTGTCCAATATAAAAATAGTATTGTCTAGCTCATCCAAAAAAAAACTTGAAAGAACAGCCTATTTAAACAAGAAGAGCAAGTTTCTGGTAATATGCTTGCAGCTATGACGCGAATAATCACAGTAACAACGTGATACTATGGCAAATCTTCGTCAAAACAAAATTGAAATATGAATACCACCAAGAAGTTCAAACACCGCTGAGCACGCAGCTGTTCAGTAAACCCATATTGAGGATATGGTATCGATTCGACCAGACGGAAGAATTCAGATTATAACATAATGTGTTCCCTTGATATGATTTTTTCATGGGGCCTTCCTTAGCCGAGTGAGTGGTTAGAGTCCACGGCTACAAAGCAAAGCCATGCTGAAGGTGTCTGGGTTCGAATCACGGTCGATCCAGGTTCGTTTCGTAATGGAAATTTGCTTGACTTTTCTGGGCATAGAGTATAATCGTACCTGCCACACGATATACGAATGCGAAATTGGTAATTGGTTTATTATCACAGAGAAGTTTTATGCCAAAATATCCATCAACCGAATTGTACCGATGTGAATTACATATACAAAACTACTCTGGATACTTACATTTCGGATGTTCCGGGTTTTTGGGAACCGGGTATGAATAACTAAATGACTTGAGAATCTTCATTCACAGTCCACGTGAATATCTATTCAACAATATGAGGACGGTTCAGATTACTTCTTTAGTTACAAAACTACAGGTTGTCAAAGTAAGCGTCTCTAGAGGGACTTTTTTCAGATTTATCAGGTTTCCGGTGGTTATAGTGACCCAATTCAAGATCTCCGAGAGGATTTCCGAAAGTTGACATGTGTACCTTTCATTTAAGCTCAACAGAACTAATTTCGGTCAACACACATTTTTTTCAAGCTGTTTGAATTTTCTGGTCGAAAACGACCCTTGGTCATGGTTTGTACCTTTTTCATGGAAGCTCCTCTAGGGGTCATTTAAAACTTTTGTTTCCACAAAAATAAATGTTCCCACAAAGAATGATTGTCAGAGAACCTCAAACCTCAAAGGTTATTTCAATCAAAAGTACAATGATTTGAATTTTGAAATGGGTCGAAAAAGACCCACGGTCTTTAGTAAGGTTAAGGTCTTTAGTAAGGTCAAGTTATATCCCAAATTCCGTAAATAAAATTGAAAAAAAAAAAAATATTGCTCTAGACCCCCCGACCGAATATTTTCGTTTTGGTTGCAAATTAAAGGGGACAATCATGGCTTTTCTGTGTTAAAATTTCAGACATACCGATTTTTTTGTCTTGAAATTGCTGTACGAATCACACCGTGTAACTATTTACGTTTATTGTAGATCTGAAGAACATTTTTCAGATGCGTTCCTTTTAAAGCTTGAGTATGAATCTTATTCAATTAGCTTCGAGAGATGGATGGTTAAGCCTGTAGAACTGAAATCCAGTTCTCTATAGAGTTTTTGAATAACCTTATTGTTGCAACTTCGCGTGCATCGCACCATACATCCAAACACATTATCGGTACCATCCTTGTCCACGGTGACGGAGATTCATTGTGTTAGCCATGGAAGTTTCATTCAACGTCAGTCAAGGGAAGAAATAAAGTGCCTGTTGGGGCAGGATCGTGGTTTCCGGCTGGGATTGGGCTCACACACGGACAGGGTTGGACACTACCGGGGGTGGTCACTATCGACGGAACTGGGCACCAAAAGAATCACCACTCAAACAACTTTTAACTTTTCTGGCACTTCAACTCACTTTATTTGCGTTTAGAAAGGATAACTTTATTTCTCGAATGTTCGATTTCAACTGACAAATTTTTATTCTTCTACATCGTCTTTTAACCCTACGTTGTGTGAAATAATTCAATTTGAACGAGCTATAAAATTTACTATAATTTTAAATATTTCATTAGGCTGCCAGTCTTACTGACAGCACGGCATACCTTTTTTCGGCAGACATCAGTTTTGAGAACTGTCATCGCCGCCACCTGAAATTCCTGAATTTCACTACCTGACTCCTATCATAACAAACCAATTCATCTACATATCAATAGGCAAACATTTTGTTGACATATCAAAGCTAAACATTTTCAGGATTCATAAACATCTTCAAATGGCAGCATGCAGATCTTGGTGATTGGGCGACGGATAATCCCTCTGCTGGTTCGCAGGTCCACAACTCGGATGAGTCCATCTGGTTCAGGGATGACATTGACGATTCTCGCTAACGGCCACTTCACAGGAGCGAGAAACTCATCGACGACGACGACCATTCTTCCGGGTTGTATCTCTGTGTTCGGGATGATTCGTTTGCTCTCTTTTTGCAGTTCTTGTAAATATACCGCTTGCCATTGGTGCCAGAATTGTTGGACACGATGACGAAGACCTCGGTAATGATCCAAGCGATTGATGGGAATTTGGCTGCAGTCATCTTCGGGGATAGCAGACGGCGTTGTCCCGATGAGGAAGTGTGCCGGGGTGAGGACGGCCAAATCATTCGGATCTTCGGTGAGCGGTATCAAAGGACGTGAATTCATCGCAGACTCGATCTCTGCTAGTGCTGTTGACATTTCTTCGAAGGAAAGTCTTGAATCGCCAAACTGCCTGTGCAAGTGTCTCTTGGCAACCTTCACTGCCGCCTCCCATAACCCACCGAAGTGTGGGGCTTTCGGTGGAGTTATGTGCCATTGGATGCCCTGGTTTGCGCAAAAGGTGGCGACATTACCGGACGATTCTTCCTCCTGTAGCAGTTGATACAACTCTCGCAGTTCATTTCGAGCACCCTCGAAGTTTTTTCCGTTGTCGGAATGGATATGCGCAGGACAACCTCTACGAGCGATGAATCTTCGGAGTGCGGTGATGAATGCTAGAGTGGATAAATCGCTGACGAGCTCAAGGTGTACTGCTTTGGTGACGAAGCAGACAAAGACGCTGATGTAAGCTTTCGTCGGTGATGCTCGCTTGTGGATCGCTCTTATGTAGACTGGTCCGGCGTAGTCTATGCCAGTGATGGAGAACGGACGACTCGGAGTGACCCTCTGCATTGGAAGCTGTCCAGTCTGCTGCTTGGCGGGAACGGGCGAGGCACGAGCACAGCGGTAGCAGTTTCTCATGACGGTATTAACTACACGTCGTCCTTGTATGGGCCAATATTCTTGGCGGATGGCTGCTAGTGTAACATGGCCGCCACCGTGGAACAATCTTAGGTGGTAATGTTTGGCAACTAACCGTGTAAGTGGATGGGAACTAGGAAGGAGGATGGGGTGTTTGGTAAGATAGGGCTGCTCAGATAGACGCAATCTACCTCCGACTCTGAGGATTCCATCCGGATCGACGAACGGACTCAAAAGGCGCAAGCTTGAATGTTTGGATACCGGCTTCCCCTTCCCCAAGTACCTTATTTCTTCTGAAAACGCATCAGTTTGGGCTAGTTTGATTAGTATCATTCGGGCAATCGACATTTCTCCCACAGTGATCGATTTTGGTATTGAATCCAATTCGGGTTGAGACGACATTGACACTTTGCGTCGGCAAGCATTGACAAAGCGAAGACAGTATGCTGTCACTCTAATTAGGCGATTGTAGGAGGATGACGTGTTGAAGATTGGATTCGCTACGGGTTTGTTTTGGATCGCCGCCACCATCCTTCGCCGTTCCAGAACGTCTTCCGGTGCACTCAACTGTCCCATTGTAACTGGCCATGATGTTTCAGGATATTTCAGCCAGGATGGTCCACAATGGCACAGATCGCTGTTAAGGAAATCGTCCACATTCATTCCTCTGGTGATAAGATCAGCAGGATTGTGTTTGCCAGCAACATGATGCCAACTAGATCCCTGTGTGGTGTTCTGAATTTCGGAGACCCTGTTGGCAACAAAGGTGTTCCAGGTGTACGGAGGTGAGCGTAGCCATTCCAGGGTGACTGTCGAATCGGACCAAAAGAAGGATGCGGAGATTGTCATATCGAGTGCTATGACCACTTTTTGGTGCAGCCGTGCAGCGATGACGGCAGCGGACAATTCCAATCGGGGGAGAGAAATTCTTTTTAGGGGAGCCACCTTAGATTTGGCAGCAATCAGCTGAATCTTAGTTTTGCCATGGGAGTTGGTGGATCGCGCATAGATGCAAGCGCCGTAGGCTTGCTGGGATGCATCCGCGAATGTGTGCAATTGGACGGAAGCATTTGGTAAGAAGGCAAAACGGTCAGTTCGGTAGGATACGATTTTCGGTAATTCGGTGCGGTAGCTGTCCCATTTTGTTCTCATGGTGTCAGAAATCTCCTCGTCCCATCCGCAGGGTTGCAGCCAGAGCTCCTGCAGTAGCATTTTGGCTTTTATGACTATCGGAGCTGACCTCTTTGTTGGCGGGCCGTTACCTAGTTCGGGAGCGGAATCGAAACGTAGTTGATCTGTTCCTGACTCCCAACTCACTCCAAGTGCCTTCGTGGATTCGTTGTTGTCCAATTTCAGGGTTGGCTGGGTACCAATTTGTGATGGGTCGAGTCCATCTAAAACTTTGGGATTGTTCGATGTCCACTTTCGTAGCTGGAAGCCCCCTTTGGCCAGCAACTCGTCCAGCTCCTCTCGGGTTTGGATTGCCTCTTCTTCCGTGTTCGCTCCCCCTATATAGTCGTCCACGTAAAATCCCTTTTTTAGCGCTGGGCCACCGCGTGGGTAGGCGTCTCCTTCGTCTGCCGCTAGCTGCTGCAGCGTTCGAGTGGCCAAGAATGAGGATGGAGCCAGCCCGTAGGTAACTGTTGCCAACTCATAGGTTTCAATTGGGTCGTTCGGATGAAATCTCCAGAGGATTCGTTGCAATGGGGCATCGTCAGGAATATCCGGTGGATGTTTTGGCCGATCCATCAAACACTACACGGACTTTTGTCGTAGTGCTGGCCTCTTTTAGGACGGCATGGTGGGGTAAATAGTGCACCTGATGTGGTTCGATTTCGCTTGGTGGGACAAGTCGCATGTGACCGAGAAACATGTACTCCGACAAGAAAGAGTGATATTCATCCTTCAGATGTGGTTCTCTGCCCAGTCGTTTTTCGAGTAAATGAAAACGTCGAAGGGCTGCGGATTTCGATTCGCCGAGCATATGATCGAAATTCTCCCGGCGAGGCAGACGTACGATATATCTTCCCTCTGGAGTGCGGGAAACATGGGAAGAGTAATGAGATTCGCATTGCTGCTCTTCTACGGAGTAATTTGGGTGACTTTCGACTTCTTCGATGCGCCAAAAGCGCTCCAGTGCTTCATAGAGTGGATCGGAAAGTGAGACGTGACATGCTACGGGGGGCGATCTGAGGGGTTTCTGATTCCTACCGGTGACAATCCAACCAAACACGCTTTGAATGAGGGCGGGATTTTCACCTTCTTCGATACGAGTACCAGGGTTGACATAGGTGAAAAAGTGCTCTGCTCCGAGGAGCATATCGATAGCACCGGTCTTGTTAAAGGTAGGGTCAGCCAAAGGGAGATCATTTGGGACATGCCAGCCTTCGGCAGGAGATGACACAACAGGCAAGTCAATCGTAATGCGGGGCATAACGAGGAAGTCGAGTCCGAGTTCGAAGTCAGAATTTCTCGATTGGATAGTGGCACTGACGGAGTGATTCACGCTCGAGGAGGACTCACCGACACCGAACACAGGGATGTTGATTTTTCTCCGCTTTAGTCGTAGAAGTTGGCATAGACGATCGCTGATGATATTGGATTGCGATCCATTATCCAATAACGCTCGTGCGGGGTGTTTTTGTCCATTGCAATCGAGCACCATCAACACAACGGTCGAAAGCAAAACATTCGCGTTTGATGTTTGTGAGGAATGGGTTGTCTGGGCAGTGACAGCATTCGTGGATGTGGGTGATCGTTTGGTGCTATTTATTATAGCATCTTGCTTGACGATGGGCTTAGGTGTGTATGCTGCTGTGTGCGAGGTGGTGGATGGTTGATCGGCATTTAGTGGGTGGTAACCGGGGTGTAGCAATGAATGGTGTCGTTTTTTGCAATGACGACAGGAGAATTTCGATTGGCAATTGCGAGCGAGGTGGTCTTGACGAAAGCAATTGAGGCAGAGGTGATGTTCATTGATAACTTTGAGACGATCAGCGATGGACATTTTCTCGAATCGTGGACATTGAAAGAGTGGATGGTGTTGGTCGCAAGAGTAACATTTTCGAGAAGTGGTTTCGGTTACAGCATGGGAAACGGTTTTATGAAACGATGGGCGGCGAAACATAGTTGGTTGTTGATTGGATGTTGGCTGCGCTTGGTGATTCACCGACATGGATTCAAGTACGCGGATGCGTCGCTGAAGAAAATCAATAAGACAACTGTAGTCGGGGTTTGTGGCTGTCGTAGCGAAGTCTTCCCAAGCCTTCTGAGTGTTGTCGTCGAGTCGGAGGCATAGGAGATGCTCCAACATAGTGCTCCACGAATCGATTGGTTCACCAAGTTGACGGAGGGTTTTAGTGTGACGCTCATATTCGTCGACGACTGAATGAAGTGCAGTGGCGGACTCTTTCTTCATTCGCGGGCAATCGAGGAGGGCTTGCAAGTGGCGTTTCTTAAGAAGGTAGTCGTTAGCGTAGCGAGAGACGAGGGTTTGCCATGCAATGGCGTAGTTGACGGAGCTAATACCGATCGATTCTATGAGTTGAGCCGCTTCTCCTTTAAGAGCAGCGCGGAGATAGTGGAATTTTTGTATGTCGTGAACTTCGGGATTGGAATGAATCAGGGCGACGAATGTATCATGGAATGGTAGCCACTGATTATAGTCGCCGTCAAACTCCGGTAGGGATATGGTTGGCAATTTGATACCGGACAGTCCGGAAGTAGACGATTGGGGGATTGCGTTCGTTGTAGGAGGTACATTGGGGAGGAATGATTGCAGAGCAGCTTTGATTTGGAAATAGCGGGTTTCGTTATGGGAACGGAAAGTGAGGTTTTGTGCCATACCTTGATTGGTTAGTTCCATGTCCTCGAGTTGGGTTTGAACTTCTTCTAGTCCCATCCACACGGTATCGAGGTTCTCAAGACGTAGTTTCACCTGACCTCGGTCCCGTTCCGCCACGTATTTCTCGACGAACTGTTCTGCTCGTCCCAGCGCAGCGATGAGAGTGGTACGGCGGTTGATGAGCTGTTGTCTCGAACGTTCTTCCGCCATTGCGGAGTCGGGTTGCACTGGATAGGGGATACAGAGAAAGACCCGGTAGAGCCTGACAAGCGGAGTAGAGATGTAGGAACGGTACTAACCTTCTCAAGGCTAGATTTAAGCCTTGTATTTTATTCGAATCTGCTTGCGAAACCGGCGTAGTAGGTCCTCGGATGAAAATCGGTAGACGGATGGCCACCGTGTAGTTCCGGCGTATAGAATAGAACTACGGACGACCTGTTCCGGTGGTAAGAGTCCACCAAACGGGGTAACCCCAATTCAAGGTGTGATGCGAAAAACCGTGCTGAGGAATGAATGGTCGAAGGGGTGAAAAAGATGTTCGGCCGTTAACGGAGCCTGTGGGGCACCTGGGCACCCCTCACAGTATTTTGTCCCTTACCGCGTTAATGCAGGGCTCTGGCGTGGTGGACCTCTTTTCCCGTGCTACTCGTGGGATCCAATCATGAATACAAACTTAAACCAAAATCAAAATAATAGTAGTAGTGCAGGTAGTAGCAGTTGTAGGGAAGCGAACCCCTTCGCAAGAAGTGGGTTAGCTAGGTCTCCGTTGAGGAGAGCGGAAGCAGGAGGAGGCAGCAGTGCACGTAGTGCCAGTGCTGGAAACCATATTTCATCCCCGGCTAACGCATCGGGTGAGGTTATGGATGGAGCGTGGTTGATGAGGGCCATCAATAAAAGTAGAGATGGGCTCTCTGCGATGGAAGTGGCTGCACAGCAGCTCGACTCCATAATTGACTTTGCGTCCTCGAAGTCTAACATCAGCAAGGACCTCAAGCAGGCCCTGTTCAGACTTCGTAAGTCGATGTTCGCGGCCAAGCAGAACCATGCTGAACCCATGGCGACTGTGGCTGCGGCAGAACCCGTGAAATTGAAGGTGCCGAAGTCTACCCAGACGGAGCCCTTCGTCTTCGCGGGTAGCCCCAAAAGTGCGGAAGCGAATGCTTACAACAAGCAATCGCAGAAGCGCGCGAGGCAGCCGTCAGGGGAGGAGCTACCCGACGGCGCTCGTAAGGCCAGGCGGATACTGACCCCGAAAACCGGCAGAAGTGCCGGAAAATCGGACCCCAGCCAGGCGTCCCGGAAAGCCGAGAAGGGTGGGCCCGAAAAGGCTGGCCCTGGTGGGAACAGGGGGTTGCGACCTTTGAGAGGTCCTCAATCACCACAGGTTAGGGCGGATCAGGGGGGGGACGCCCCCTGGACAACCGTAGTGAGAAAGAAGAAGAAGGAGAAGCAGGAAGTTCAGGAGCGCAGGGATACCAGGCCTAAGAAAAGTAGGAGGGTAGGTGCCAAGCGCGAAAAGGGTGATGCGATCATCATCAAGACGGAAGAGTCCAAGTACTCGGAAGTCCTGAAGGCGATGCGCAGTGACGCGAAGCTCGCAGATCTTGGAGCCGACGTACGCAGTGTCAGACGCACTCGTACAGGTGAAATGATTCTCGAGCTTAAGCGCGACAAGGAGCGCAAGGGCGCCGCCTACAAAAGTTTGGCGGAAGAGGTCCTTGGCGAGGGTGTCGAAGTGAGGGCTCTGACGCAGTCAGTGACTCTGAAGGTGATGAACCTTGACGAGATCACCAACGCAGAAGAGCTCGTCACAGCACTGCGGCAACAGTGCGAGATTCAGGTGCCCACCGCTGCCGTTCAGCTACGGAAAGGTCCGGCAGGTACTCAGGTGGCCTTAGTACACCTACCTGTGGCGGACGCAAATAAGTCCGCTAAGGTAGGCAAGATCAAGGTTGGTTGGTCAGTATGCTCACTGAACATACATGAGCAACCGGTGATCTGCTTTAGGTGTAGGGAACCAGGACACAAGTCCTGGGGCTGTAAAGGCCCTGATAGGACCAAGTTGTGTAGGCGTTGTGGTGAGGAAGGTCATAAGGCACTAGGCTGCAAGAACCCTCCCAAGTGCTTGATTTGTTCCGGCAAGTCCGTGAACAACAATCATCCAACGGGAGGCTCAAGGTGCCCGACCTTCAAACGAGCCATTAACGAAAAGTCACAGTGCAGGTAACGCAGCTGAACCTGAACCACTGTGACGCAGCTCAGCAACTGCTGTACCAGGCAGTTGCTGAGTGGGGGACGGACATCGCCATCATATCGGACCCATACCGAGTACCCGCCGGCATGGCAACTGGGTCGTGGATGGATCCGGAAAAATGGCGGCGATATGGACGACGGGTAAATACCCCGTCCAGGAGTTGGTGTCTACTACCTACGAGGGCTTCGTGATCGCCAAGGTAAATGGGGTCCTCTTTTGTAGCTGCTATGCGCCTCCGAGTTGGTCGACCGAGCGGTTCACGCAGATGCTGGATTGCATGACGACCGTGTTGACAGGGCGAAGGCCAGTAGTAATAGCGGGTGACTTCAATGCCTGGGCCGTGGAATGGGGAAGCCGCATCACGAACCAGCGAGGTCAAATCCTGCTAGAGGCACTGGCCGTGCTAGATGTCGATCTGGCTAATGTTGGTACCAAAAGTACCTTCAGCCGAAACGGAGCGGAGTCGATTATCGACGTTACTTTTTGTAGTCCTGGCCTAACGAGTAGTTCGAACTGGAGGGTAGACAATGCCTACACTCACAGCGACCACCTGGCGGTTCGCTACAGTATCGACTACAACAACAGCAGGCAGCGCGTAGAGGAAGCGGCTAGGTCGCGGCCAAGCCCTCGTAGGTGGAAGACATCGTACTTCAATGACGAAGTACTTAGGGAGGCGCTCCGTCGTGAGCGTAACCTACTCGGCCTAAGCGGGGACGAACTGGTAGCGGTGCTTTCGCGTGCGTGCGATGCGACCATGCCTAGGAAAGTCCACCCTAGAAATGGGAGACCACCGACGTACTGGTGGACTCAAGCAATTGCGAACCTGCGCCGTGCCTGCCTACGGGCCAGGAGGCGGATGCAGCGAGCACGTACCGAGCAGGAGCGTGAAGAACGACGGGCGGTGTTCACCGCTGCCAAAGTCGCGCTGAAGTCCGAGATAAGGGCAAGCAAAAAGGCCTGTTTTGAGAGACTCTGTCAGAGTGCCAACGTGAACCCGCGGGGTGATGCCTACAGGATCGTTATGGCGAAGACAAGAGGTGCAATTGCTCCTACGGAGCAATCTCCACAGATGCTGGAGGGGATCATCGAGGGGCTCTTTCCGCGCCACAACCCTAGCTCATGGCCTCCTTTTGTAGGACAGCCGGGGATTGGGGCTGGCGATGAGGATAGAGTAACCGATGAGGAACTTGTAGGGATTGCAAAATCCCTAAGCATGGGGAAGGCACCAGGTCCGGACGGAGTTCCAAACCTGGCCCTCAAAGTCGCAATCTTGGAGGCTCCCGGTATGTTCAGATCTGCTATGCAGATATGCCTGGACGAGGGAGTATTTCCAGATGCGTGGAAGAGGCAGAGCCTGGTACTATTGCCAAAGGCGGGGAAACCACCTGGTGACCCGTCGGCGTATAGACCAATATGCTTGATTGACACGGCGGGGAAGGTGCTCGAGAAGATCATCCTCAACAGACTGTTGAGGTACACTGAGAGTGTAAATGGTCTCTCAAGCAACCAGTTCGGCTTCCGGAAAGGGAAGTCCACCGTAGACGCTATTCTGACGGTTAAGAAAACCGCTGAGATAGCACTCCAGCGTAAGAGGAGGGGGATTCGCTACTGCGCAGTACTGACTCTGGATGTAAGGAACGCATTTAATAGTGCCAGTTGGGCGGCTATTGCCGATGCGCTCCTGCGTCTGGGGATACCCGAGTACCTGTACAAGATTCTCGGAAGTTACTTCCAGAATCGGGTATTAGTCTATGACACAGAGGTGGGTCGGAAGTGCTTTCACATAACCTCAGGAGTCCCGCAAGGTTCCATCCTGGGCCCGGTGTTATGGAATGTCATGTACGACGAGGTGTTGAGATTAAAATTCCCGGCGGGTGTGGTCATCGTTGGCTTTGCCGACGATATTACGCTGGAGGTCTACGGTGAATCGATCGAAGAAGTGGAATTGACTGCAGCCCACTCGATCGCAATTGTGGAGGAGTGGATGAGCTCCAGGAAACTGGAATTGGCTCACCATAAAACTGAGGCGGTTGTTGTCAACAACCGAAAGTCGGTGCAGCAAGCGGTGATCAGTGTAGGCGACTGCACGATCACTTCGAAGCGCTCCGTCAAACACTTGGGGGTGATGATCGACGATAAGCTTACCTTCGGTAGCCACGTCGATTATGCCTGCAAGAGAGCCTCCACAGCTATTGTGGCACTGTCCCGGATGATGTCCAATAGCTCTGCGGTGTACGCCAGCAAGCGAAAGCTTCTGGCCAGTGTCGCCTCGTCCATACTGAGGTATGGTGGCCCGGCTTGGGGCACGGCCTTAAGTACCAAGAGCTACCGTAGCAAGCTAGAGAGTACTTATAGGCTAATGTGCCTGAGGGTTGCGAGCGCGTACCGTACCGTGTCACACGATGCACTCTGCGTCATCACCGGCATGGTGCCTATTGGTATCCTTATCATGGAAGACATAGAGTGCTTCGAAATGCGCGGCACAAGAGGCATACGCAGGACTGCCAGACCGGCCTCCATGGTCAAATGGCAGCGTGCGTGGGACAGTTCCACCAAGGGAGTGTGGACTCACAGGTTGATTCCGAGGTTAGATATCTGGGTCAATAGGCGCCATGGTGAACTAACATTCCACCTGACACAGGTCCTTTCGGGCCATGGTTGCTTTAGACAGTATCTACACCGTTTCGGTCATGCGGGTTCTCCCGAATGTCCAGTTTGTGCAGGTTTAGAGGAAACGGCGGAACACGTTTTGTTCGTGTGCCCGCGTTTCCGCACAATGCGTGACCGCATGTTTGCCACATGCGGTCGGGACACGACTCCGGACAATTTGGTCCAGAGGATGTGTGAAGACGAGTTTGGCTGGAATGCCGTTTCATCGGCTATCACCCACATCGTCTCGGAACTGCAAAGGAGGTGGCGAGTGGACTCGAGGAGTGGCTAGTGCAGACGCTAAACAACAGGTGGTCCAAGGGTTCGCAGTCGGCTACGTAGGTCATACCGATGCCCTACGGTCGAAATCGACCCTTACAGCGATTAAGTGGCCGCGGGGAGAACATCCTGGTAGCGCTGCTGTCGTAGCGCCGGCCTACTGGGTTGGTACGAGCCTCTGGTTGTTCGGGGCACGTGGAGGCCCCTTCGTCAGCAATCCAAGCTGGTGCTAGCTGATAGGGCCTGAGCCTTCAGTAGGTCAAATTGCGAAGCCCGCAGTATCAGTTATTGATACCTGCGGTGCAGCTGGGCGCGGGCGTAGTGGTCGACCCTGCCCGCTTTCAGCGGACAACGGGAGGTGAGGACCACCTGGGAAGCTGGCAAAGCGCCAGCATGCTACCTTGGTGGACCCCCCTAAGCGTGTCATCGATGTTCGTTGCTGCATGGCTACGCAGCTAACCTGGAGGATGCGATGTGCAATAGCCCCTCTCCGAAGCAATGCCTTCTTGGTGGTCCCGGAGAGACGAAGGGTTTGGCGGCAATGGAAATGGTTTAGTGGGTCGGGGGTGTAGTCCTGTTTACTGCTTGCATGTAGTAAATGGTCCCTAACCCCACACGGCGTCTGTTGAGCAGATTATCCCCCCATTGCTTAGAAGAAAAAAAAAAAAAAAGACGGATGGCAATGGCGTAGATTACTTGCTAGCAGCGACAGCTGAACGGTTCCAGAAGGTTCGGCGAAAACTCCGGAACGAATAGGAGAAAAACAGGAAAAAATCTCAAGGCACCCGCGGTAAACTTCTGCGCACTTCGGATTTATACGTACCGAGTGCCTAATTGAATTAGGCCTTGTATTAAAGAATTCAATCGGGAACTCCGGAGAAGCTTCTCGATGGTGGGTGGGCACAATAGGATCCGGGGAAGATGGCGATCTTATGAATGCCGTCGGGGCACACAATGGTGCGGAACGATGGCGGAAGATAGCGTCGGGGTCCGTAGTATGATGGTGGGAATTCTGGGAAGAAACCTGATCCTGGTCACGGCACCAAGATGTTGGGGCAGGATCGTGGTTTCCGGCTGGGATTGGGCTCACACACGGACAGGGTTGGACACTACCGGGGGTGGTCACTATCGACGGAACTGGGCACCAAAAGAATCACCACTCAAACAACTTTTAACTTTTCTGGCACTTCAACTCACTTTATTTGCGTTTAGAAAGGATAACTTTATTTCTCGAATGTTCGATTTCAACTGACAAATTTTTATTCTTCTACATCGTCTTTTAACCCTACGTTGTGTGAAATAATTCAATTTGAACGAGCTATAAAATTTACTATAATTTTAAATATTTCATTAGGCTGCCAGTCTTACTGACAGCACGGCATACCTTTTTTCGGCAGATATCAGTTTTGAGAACTGTCAGTGCCTTTTTGAGTTAAAATATTATTGCTAAACTAAAACTAGAACTTAATTTAAAAGTTTATTCTAGTTTAAAGTGAGTAAAAGTAGTGAATTTATTGCGTCAACGAACAAGTAATCAAAAGTTAATTAAAGTGTACGGTTTCTAAAATATCTAGATAAGTTTCAAGTTTTTTTCTTTCCCCAAATTTCAATAATCCTCTCCTATAAACCGGTTAAGGGCTGTCCAAGAATCACTTACCTCGAGTTGTCACGAGTACCCTGGCTCCACCCTGTACTAAGCTTAGTACTTAAAAAGTTTATAACAGTCAACTCTCCCTTACTCTATATTGAAGGGACCATCGAGTAAGCGAGGTGTCGAGTTACAGAACACAAAACCAATGCAACTGCGATACAAGGGACCATCGAGTTAGCCATGAAAACCAACTTTTACTATGATTCTCTAACTCGATATCGAGATACGGAATATCGAGTAAGAGAGAGTTAACTGTAATATGAATTTCGGCTCCGTAAAATTTTAAACGCAATTGACTCTGATTTAAATAAAAAGTTAAAAAATCAAGATAACCAAACCAAATATTCTACAACCCATTCTACTTCACTAGAATTGTTTTTCTTGGTATATTTATCACGACGCAAATCTGAATCCAGTCTAAAAATATCTCCCCTCTACAGGTAGCAATCCGACACACATCCCGAATCCTTAACAGCGTGGGAGGTGAGCCAAAACCGAGAGCATTGATATAACTGCATTAATCCCATCGGCCAGCCCAACCCTCCGTGGTGTAGTGCCGATAATGCCACGCTGATCTGTTTAGAGAATCAAGCATCGCCATCATCTATCCACTTGCACTAGCTAGGGTGTTGGTACCATTAATGGAATGCAATCTCTGCTATACTGCCCATAACTGCATATTTGTAACATTCGACAAAAGTAGGCATTGAGTAAATGGAATACCGAGTGTACATTTCATGCCAGTATGGGAGTAAGCTAAAATTTCTAAAAATTACCAGGAACTCAAAAGTGCTTATTTGAGGCTGATATTTTGTACAACTCATATCGCATACTAGGTGAATAGTCAGAAAATAATTCTGGTAGAAATTTCATTGCTGTTACATTACGAGGCTCATTTATAATCTCAATGTTACTGTTATGCGGTTATAATTACCAATGTGACAAAACAGCTTGGTATTTTTTCGAGTTTTCTAGAACAATCTCACAGATTTCAGTAAGTTGATCGAAAGCATTTATGATTTGATGACTCTCCATGATATTAACTCCAATTTGTCAAAAATGTCGAATGTGACTGTTATGCAGTTATGGGCAGTATAGGGGAAACGTAAAAAAAGGAGTAACCATTTTGTTATGCATGAAATTACTTGAACCACTTTTAGCACTGGTTTAAAAATTTTCCCTCGGAGCCAGCAACTAAAATCTTTCGAAGCTTATCTCTAGGACTTTTTTTTATCTAGGATACTACTTCCATCAGTTGGAACACGACGGCGAGAACTGATGAAATTTGCTACGAAAACTTCATCGTTTATATACCTTTTCGTTTTTTATTCTTTATCAACGAGATTTTTAGCTCTGGGCTAAATTAAACTAAAGCTGAATTTTGTAATATCGAATAAACTAGAGGTGATCTTTTTAACAAAAATAGCACAAGCCGATGTTATCGAAAAAATACGTTTTTATTCCATAGTCCAATCAACTGGTACGTTCACAACCACTGGTACCGACACCCTATTGGCTTTATCGGAACGGCGATGACGACGGTATGGTCTTCCCGGTCTGCGTATTTAAGTAGGTGTGCCAGCGGGTGGAAGAACGATACGAAGTATGGCCTCCGGCTTGGAATCCAATTTCAACTGGTGATAACTCAAACAGGTGGATTATGGATCTTCATCTGAGTCTCTCTTGGCGGTGAGAAAACGCAATCGAAACGTGTTCCCAGCTTAGCAAGTGCCCCAGTCAGTGCCACTCCATTCAGCAGCAGCAGCCGCAGCGCGCACACGTGGTTGCTGATAAGGGTATGCGATGTTTCGAATAATTCAAAATAAAGAAGCAGTTTGTCAAAGTCGTACAGGCTTGTATCCAGCCAATGAACCATCCGAGGAAGAGGAATCCGAAGAATCGGATTCAGAGGAAGAAAACTCGTCGCAGAATGAAGACTTCGGAATGCGTCCCGAAGTTATCATGTGTGAAACGATGAAAGCCCAACTATCTGCTCGGCAGTTCCTGTCGAAGAAGCTTCCGACGTTCTAGAGGCATCTTAAAGAATGGCCGATGTTCATCATTGCCTAAGAGAAGGTTCACTACAGCGTGCGGATTTTCCAACATCGAGAATCTCGCATGACTTCGAGAGTGCTCTAAGGATCAAGCGAGGAATGCGGTAAGAAGCAGGTTGCGTGTCATCAAAACCCTGCGAAAGCTGTACGGAAGTCCTGAACAGGCGCTGAATATGCTGCTTTCAATCGTGCGAAAGGCTCCGTCGCAAAAGCGGATAAATTAGCAACGTTCATTTAGTTCGGTGTAGTCGTTCAGCCGGTTACCGAGAATTTGGAGGCAATGGGACTAACAGCGCAACTCATTAACCCGATGCTCATCAAGGATGTTGATGGAAAAACTGCCTGCTAGCGCGCAGCTGGAATGGGTACGGTCCCAGAGGAACGCCCGAACCGTTACACTCTGGACTTTGTCCAACTTCCTCTCGCGGTTCGTCAGGGATGCCAGCGAGATCGTTCCGTAGAACGAGTCTGCTCCCGATGCATCGGATCAAGCGTTCCGGAAGAAGAAGGGAAGGAATCAGCATATCGGATTTCAGCACACGCACAACGTCGATCATCGAGCTGCGATGCGTTCAAGAGGTTGCGTCTGATGGAAAGAAGGGAAGCGATAACGAAGTGGAAGCTTTGCTGCCTCAACCAACACGGGAGTGTACGATGCAAGTTGAACTTCAGGTGCAACGTGAACCAGTGCAACGAACGCCACAATTCGCTGCTGTACATCGACCACACGGTTAGCATGAATTCCAACGTACATCTGCATCGCTAGTTGGTGATTTTAAGAGTGATACCGATCACTTTCTACAACAGGAAGCTGGCTGTAAACACGATCCTTGACGAAGGGTCCTCATATACTAGAAGTCGTTGGTCATCGCGTTGGAAGTCAGAGGTGTGACGCAGCCGCTCTATGTTACTTGGACAGCTGCGTCTCCCGAGTGGAGTAGGATTCTCAAAAAGTAGAGATCTTCGTTTCAGCCTAAGGATCGACGCAGCGTACGGAAAGTTTGAAGCTACCGCATCAAACGGTCGCTATGTCGGAAGTCGTCTGCAAGGTCTGCTGGTGACCAGATTCTGGAGAAGTCCTGCAAATCTTGATAGGAGTGAAGGATATCCATCTGTAGGCATCTCTGTTATCCAGAATTGGTAAACCGGATAAGCCAATCGCCGTCTGATCCAAACTTGGTTGGACGATCTACGGGCCTACAGGTGCAAGCCGAGCTGAGCCTGGAATCGGCCATACCAACTGCGAAGTGGTTTCGAACCGACATGCTGCGAAGTCATTACACCAGAGAGGAGTCGGTGATTCCCGTGGCGATGCTGCCGGAATATGGAGAAGAAACGCGATCGAAGGCGATTCTCAGTAATGCGACTGTGCAGATTGATGACCGCGGAAGGAGGACGAAGTGCATAAGGGCTATATACACGTAGCGACAGAAGGGGAGTTCGGACAATTCGAGCCAGAAGAGGTATGATACTTGTCGATCTGGTGTGGGACGCTGCAGCGGCGGTCAACGATGTTTCATTGAACTCGAAGTTTTTGAAGGGGCCGAACATGTTGACTCCGCTTCCCAATGTTTTAGCGAAGTTCCGTGAGCAAGTAGTGGATTTTGGAAGCGACATCAGGGAGATGTATCTGCAAGGACGAGAAATGAATATGGTGGTGAGAAAATTCAGAAAAAGGAAGTTTTGCAGAGGGTCATTCGGGGCAATTTCACTTCTGCATTCGTCTTTCCGGAAATTCCTATAGGAATTTCTGAGTGATGATCCAAAAAATCATCGAGGAATACTTGTGATTATTCCACGGAAGCTCCGAAAATATTCCAGTTTATATTAATTCAGAATGATTTTTTTAATATAGGGAGCCGGATCCTATTCTTAGCACTTTCGATTTACTTTAGCAGTGTTTTTTTAAGCTACTGAGCTTATATTTGGCCACAATATGCGTCGTATTGAAGTGCTTCTTATAGCAAAATTTCAGACAACTCGGCCGAGAAATAAAACCCATGCCTAAGTGAATCATGGTAGCGCCCTTGAAGCTCTGCACCCTATTAGGATTTTTCAAAGATTCTCTAAAAATTTTCCCCCAAATCTGTACTAGAATTCCAATGAAGAATCCAGCAGGAACAATTCAGAAAGTTCCTTCAAGAAATTCTTCGATAATTACTCAGTTAATTTTTCCAGCTACTTATTAAGGTAATTAAACTGGAATTTTTAGATTTCCAATAAAGATATATCTGGAAATTAGCCGGGAACTTACCAAAAAATTCTCTGAAAATTCGTGTGGATAATCCGCAAGAAGTTGCTACTGGAATTTTTCGAAAAAAAATTTCCAGGAAATCCCATGATTCTTCTACTCATTATTTCAGGGATTCCTCAAAGATTTTCAGTAGTTCCTCAAGAACTTCAGTGGGAATTCTACGTGGTTCTACCTTTTGGTAATTTCTACAGAATTTCTTCTTCCTTTGGAATTTCTTTTGGAATTTCCATAGAAATTTCCCTTGGAATTTCCTCAGGAATTTCAATTGAAATTTACATATTTCGTTTGTTGAAAATTCGTTTGGAATTTCGTCGGAATTTTATTTGGGATGTCCTTTATATTTTTCTTTGAAATTTCCTTTCAGTATTTCTTTTGAAATTTCCTTTGGAATTGCTCGTTATCAACTTCGGAATTTCTCGGAATAACCCTCGAAAATTATTTCGTAATTGGCATTCCATTCAGAATTTCCATCACAATTTCCTTAGGAATTTTCATCAAATCTTCCTTTAATTTTTTTCGGAATATTGTTTGGAATTACTAAGGGTATTTTCTTCGAAATCAACATAGGAATTTCCTTTGGATTTCCTTTTGAAGCTGCTTCAGAATTTCTTTTCGAATTTCTATTGAAATTTCCTTTGGTATTTTCATTGCAATTTCCATTGGAATTTTATTCGGAACATTCTTTAATTACTCAACTAGGGTTGTCATGTCTATTACGGCTTAACCAGCCGACGGTGTTTTGAAAATACCTGAAGATCGTAGACACAAAAGTCAATTTGGACAAATTGAGATGTAAGATTGTGAAAAATAATTGAATCGTTCTGGTGGGCTTCGATCCCACGACTCCCAATACGCTAGACTGGGCGCGTTAACCAACTACGCCACAGAACGGGTAACGATTATGCAGCGCAATCGGCCAACCTAAATCCAAAGTCCGTCACGACCCCATTTTCTCCTTCACAACCCTACACCTCCTTCGGCTCTCTGAGATGCCCAATTCGACTCTCCTAAGCGTGCCTACGAACAACAGTGAGAGATTTTATTTTTTGCGTCGCACTGTTGCCTTGTTTGTGCCACACTACTCATAAGCAAACGTTGGCTCAATGAGATGGTTAGTATGGGTCCGGCTTTCGACGTGGTCGTATCTCGTCATATCGACCCCTTTTGCGATATTGGTGGTCGATACAGAGCGACGCTAAAAATAAAATCTCTCACTATTGTTCGTAGGCACGCTTAGGAGAGTCGAATTGGGCATCTCAGAGAGCCGAAGGAGGTGTAGGGTTGTGAAGGAGAAAATGGGGTCGTGACGGACTTTGGATTCAGGTTGGCCGATTGCGCTGCATAATCGTTACCCGTTCTGTGGCGTAGTTGGTTAACGCGCCCTGTCTAGCGTATTGGGAGTCGTGGGATCGAAGCCCACCAGAACGATTCTATTATTTTTTCACAATCTTACATCTCAATTTGTCTAAATTGACTTTTGTGTCTACGACCTTCAGGTATTTTCATTCTTTAATTTGTTTTTCGGAATTTTCTTTGGAATATCTTTTGTAATTTCTTCCGAATTTCCTTCAAAATTTGCTTTTGTGTTAACTTTGAAATTTTATTTGGAACTTTTTTCGGAATTTTGGAATTTCTATTATGTTGGAACTTCGTTTGGAATTTCTTCGGAATTTTCTTTGACATTTCTTTGGGAAGTTAATCCAGAGAGTCCATTCATGAAATTCTTTCGAATTCAAGATTAATTTCTGGGATTCCTTCAGAATTTATTCTTGAAATTCATTAATTGTATTCCACTTGCAGTTCCTCCCTAAATTTATCTGAATGTGCCAGAAAAATTCTTAGGATTTTCTTCAGTTATTTCTTCATGAGTCCTTCCGTAAATTGTTTCATGAATAACTCTAGGGATTCCTCCAGGTATCTTTCCGTCATTTTTCAAGGAATGTCTACAGAAATTATGCCGGAAATCCCTTTAAGAATACCAAAGTAATTCCTATTAAAATCCGCAAAAAAATATTCCTTCAGAATTTCCACAGAAATTTTCCCAGGTGCTTTTCCAAGGTCTTCTCCTAGAATTTCGCAAAGAATTTTTCAACTTTTCTGTTTGAGATTTCTCCAAAAGGGAACTCCTGGATGTAACCCTAGAGCATTTCTGGAAAAACTTCTTAGAAACTTTCCGAAGAAAGTTCCTTCGAGAAACTCCAAAGGAAATTCCGAATTAAGTTTCAAAAAAGTCCAATGGAAATTCCAAAGGAAAATCCAAATTAAATACCGAAGTATTTCATGGGAATCCCAAAGGAAGTTTCAAAGGAGTTCCTTATCATGAGGGAAATTTATATGGAAATGCCGAAAGAAAATTTCATTGCAAATACCGAAAGAATGTTCAAAGGAAATTCCGCACAAAATACCAATGGAAATGCCGAAATAAAATCCTAAGTCCTAAGAAAATTTCGAAAGGAATTCCGCCGAATGCACAAAAGGAAAGAGAAATTTTAAAGGAAACTCCGTTAAAACTCAGAAGAAAATTCTTTATGCTGAAGGAAATTTCAAAGAAATTTCTGGAATAAATTCCGGTGGAAGTTTCGAAGAAAATTCCGAAGAAAATTTGTTGAAATATCGCGGAACTATTCGCGAGGAGATCGCGATGATCAGATTCGATCAAAATAATAACAATCCAGCATTGAAGGATTGATGACGTATGTCATGTTATTCCAATAATGCCCAAACGAGATCCAACGGGAACTTGCATACGAGGTTGTATGCGGGCGCTATAAATGTTCTGCTGCAGATAGGTTCATAAATATTCTCACTTGAATTCAGTGTTGCGAGTAATGCTATTGGATTATCATGTGAATCATATTGAATTATAAACATTGGATTATTTACATCGCTATCGAACATTGACTACCAATAATGACCTGACAGACGAAATAAAGAATTTTTATCTACAAACCAAACCAAAACTGAGTTTAAGTTTTAACAGGTTATGGGCCCAGTAGTCAACTGAGCAAGATTTATTTTTCTTCAACGATCAAGTTTTTTTTGAAGAAATCGAAAGATGTCTGTGAACGATGTCGAAGTCAAGGCAGGTGGTCAACCTGCAAACCAGCGACAGGAGGTTGAGAATCGGACCGAGAGAGGAGCATTCGAACGGCAGCTGCCGTATACCGCCGTTGCTGTACGAGACCGTGCCCATATCTTCGATGGGTCGGAGAGGATGTTTGCGGCATGGAAGTGGAGGATGGAGCACCACCTCTCTATGATGGACCTCATCCATACGTTGGTTCGTACTCCGTACGAAGAAGAATACGCCACTCCCGTGGCGGGTAATTCGGAAGCCCAAGAGGAAGTGAGAAAGGCAAAGCTGCGTAAGAGAATCAACGACGACATGAACGCTCTGGATGAAATTGTTATGTGGGTGAACAATGACGTCCTTAACAAGCTAATCGGAGTCTCATACGCAAAGGAGGCTATGGATCTATTGGTGAAAACCTACCAAAAAGTTGGAACGGGCGTTATGATTGCCATGCGTGATCGATTGTTTTCGATCAAAAATAGAAAACATACTTCTATTTCGGCCTTGTTCGACGAGTACGAGACGATAATCCGGGAGCTAGATCGGATGGGTACTCGAATGGATCAATCGGAGAAGATGGCCGCTCTGATGATAGCCATACCGAAGCGATATCAGCACGTCAAGGGAGCATTGACCGTTTTGCCGTGCGATGAACTCTGCAAGAAGCCGTTAGTGGAGATAAAACGAATGCTGTTGGATGCGGAGCAAAGCGAGACGATGGAGGTCGATGATGAGCCAGTGGTGCCAGACGTGGCGCTAAAAACGACCAGAAGAGTAATTGAGTGTTTTGGGTGTGGAAAGCCAGGACACTACAAAAATAAATGCCCGGCGTTAAAGAAGAAGAAGAAGCGGTTTGTTCATCACCAAGGTCATGCGATGCTAGCAGGAGAAAAGAAGAAGGAATCTCGGAAGGTATCGTTTGCTGTGGACTCTGGAGCTTCAAGCCACATGGTGAACGACGAAAAATTGTTACAGAGAGCGGTGAAGCTGGCAACACCGGTTACCATCAGCACAGCAAAGTCGGGGGAGACCCTACAGGCTGTGAAGAAAGGAAAGGTAACATTGAAATCGGTTGTTGGCTTGAACAAAATAAAACGTATTGAATTGTACGATGTTCTTTTCATTCCCAATCTCGAAGAAAACCTCCTTTCAGTCAGAAAGATTAATTCCATGGGGAAAAGGGTCACTTTTCAGGATAAAGAGGTTCGAATTGAAGATAAAGGCGAGGTTATCGCTGAGGGGAAAGATAAAAATGGTTTGTATTGCGTTGATATGTTTTTGGAGCATACTGTCGACCTAGCAGCGTTGTTTAGTCAAAGGAAGGTAAGTCTAACCGATTGGCATAAACGGCTCGGTCATCTTAGTTTTTCGGGGCTTGAAAAACTGCTCAAAAACAATATGGTTGATGGAATAGATATTTCATCAAATGATTTAGTCAAACAGTATGAAGTTTGCGAGAGTTGTTTAGCAGGCAAACAATCATGCAAGAAGTTTCTTTCTATGCAATTACCCAGATCAAGTCGGCCACTTGAATTAGTGCATACAGATGTATGCGGGTATATGGAGCAATCCACCTACGATGGGTATCGGTATTTCGTCACCTTTACCGATTATTTTACCCATTTCACTGTTGTTTATCTCATTAAAAGAAAAAGTGACGTATTCGATCGTTTTAAAGAATACGAGGCAATGGCAACAGCTCACTTTGGTCAAAAGTTGTCTAAAATGCGTTGCGATAACGGTAGAGAATATCTTGGCAAAGATTTCCAAGACTACTGTAGGAATAAAGGTATCAGAATGATTTTTACCGTTCCTTATACTCCTCAGCAGAACGGAGTAAGTGAAAGGATAAATCGAACGCTAATGGAGAAGGTTCGAGCTTTACTCCATCAAAGTGAACTTTCGAAAGAAATGTGGGGAGAAGCATTGTATGTGGCTGCTTACGTCACTAACAGGTCTCCGACAAATGCTCTTGTTGAACTCAAGACGCCTTTTGAAATGTGGAATGGCAGGAAACCAGACCTTAGTAATCTAAAGATGTTTGGTAGCCATGCTTACAAGCAAATTCCGAAAGAGAAACGTCACAAGCTTGATTCGAAGACAAAACGATTGACATTCGTAGGTTATGCGAATAACGGATATCGGTTGTGGAATAAAAACAACCGAGTAATTGAAATATCCAGAAACGTTGTCTTTGATGAATCAATTGTTCGCAGTAATACAACAACCGAAGATGTTCATCTACCAATTGTTGTGAGGGAGCAGAAACACTGCGAAAATGAAGATAAGGAGGAAGAAATTTCAATCTGCAACGAAGATGAGAGCAAAACAAACAAAGATGATGGAGAAGAGGTGATTCGACTTCCTGAGCCTGAGGAAGAAGTGGAAGCAGAAGAAGTTGTAATAATCGAGACGTCTGATGAGGTTTTCGCGGATGCTGAGGAGGATGAGGGCATCGATGAGCAGCAATCAGAGCTAAGACGTGGTACACGGAAAAGAAAAGTTCCCCAAAGATTCCAACCGAGTTCTGCCAAGATAGCTTCTGCAACATTCGATGAAGATGCTCCAGAAACAGTAGCCGAATTGAAGAAACGGGAGGACTGGGAGAATTGGAAAATTGCCATCGATGAAGAATTAAATTCTCTTCATGAAAATAAAACCTGGACAGTGGTCAACTGTTTACCGAGGAACCAAAAAGCTATTCATTCGAAATGGTTTTTTCGGTGAAAGACGATGGCCGCTATAAAGCACGGCTAGTTGCAAAAGGTTGCTCACAGAGACCTGGTTTTGATTACCAGGATACTTTTGCTCCAGTAGCCAGAATGGAAAGCGTTAGGACAATTTTGTCAGTCGCAAATAAGAATGGACTTTTTATTCATCAAATGGATGTTAAGACAGCTTTTCTTTATGGAGATTTAGAGGAAACGATCTTCATGAAGCTTCCAAACGATGAGATAGGTAATTCTCAAATCGTACGTCTACAGAAAAGTTTGTACGGTTTAAAACAAGCTAGTAGATCTTGGAACAGGAAATTCGATGACGAAATTAAAAAGCTGGGTTTTATTCCATTAAAGAGTGACTGTTGTGTGTATACGTCTCGAGCAAAAGATTTGATTTTGATTTTATATGTAGACGATATACTCATTCTTGGAAAACAGGAATCACAACTAAACTGGATAAAATCTGAACTTGGGAAGCTATTCCAAATGAAAGATTTAAAAGAAGTGAAACACTTTTTGGGTATGGACATACACCGAGATTATCAGAACCAAATCATGGAAATATCTCAAGCAGGTTATGCAGAGAAAATCCTAAAAAGATTTGGAATGTCCGAATCAAAACCAGTTAGCACTCCACTAGATCCGAATGTACGATGGGTCAAGTCAAATGATGATGAATTAACATCACATCCATTCAAAGAATTGCTTGGCTGCTTGCAATATCTAGCATTAGTATCACGCCCTGATATCAGTGCTGCAGTAAATATCCTAAGCAAATACCAAGCTTCCCCTTCAAATGCACATTGGACAGGATTGAAACGCATTTTGCGTTATTTGCGAGGAACCATGAACACAAAAATCGTATTCAGCAATAGAGAACACTCAAACGTTTTATTGGGTTTTGCTGATGCCGATTTTGCCAACGACATCGATGATCGAAAATCAATTTCTGGAAATTCGTTTCTTGTTTTCGGCAATCTTGTGTCTTGGTCAACCAAAAGACAACAAACGGTTAGTTTGTCGTCAACAGAAGCTGAATTAATTTCACTCTGTCAAGCTGCTAAAGAAGGATTGTGGTTAACAAACCTTCTGAATGAACTGGGCATAGAAAGTTCTCCATTCATAATCATGGAAGACAACATTCCATGCATAAACTTCACTGAAGAACCTCGAAGTCACCAACGAATGAAACACCTTGATTTGAAGTTCATGTTCATCCGGGAACTCGTCAGGAGCAGGAAGCTAAAGATAGAATATATCTCGACGGTGGATCAACCAGCTGATGCATTCACCAAAGGACTTCCAGCTGCTCAACATAGGAAACTGCTGAACATCCTTAATGTCCGGATTGAGGGGAAATGTTGAAATATCGCGGAACTATTCGCGAGGAGATCGCGATGATCAGATTCGATCAAAATAATAACAATCCAGCATTGAAGGATTGATGACGTATGTCATGTTATTCCAATAATGCCCAAACGAGATCCAACGGGAACTTGCATACGAGGTTGTATGCGGGCGCTATAAATGTTCTGCTGCAGATAGGTTCATAAATATTCTCACTTGAATTCAGTGTTGCGAGTAATGCTATTGGATTATCATGTGAATCATATTGAATTATAAACATTGGATTATTTACATCGCTATCGAACATTGACTACCAATAATGACCTGACAGACGAAATGAAGAATTTTTATCTACAAACCAAACCAAAACTGAGTTTAAGTTTTAACAAAATTCCAAATGAGTTTACAATGAAAATAGTATGGGAAAATACAAATAAAAATCTGAAGAAAATTCCAAAAGTAATTATGAAGAAATTTTAGAAGGAAATGCCGAAGAAAATTCCAATGAAAATGCCAAAGCAAATTCCGAAGAAAATTCTAAATATAATCGTGAAGGATGTTCCAAAGGAAATTCCGATGGAAATGTAGCAAGAAAAACCGAGGGACATCCCAAAGTAAATAATGAAAAAATCTTAATTCCGAAAGTAATTCCAATGGAAATTCCAAAGGTATTCAGATGGAAATGACGAAGAAAAATCCAAGAGAAATTCCAAAAGAATTCAAGGAAATTTCAAATAAATTCCGAAGGATATTCCAAATAAATATCAATCGAAATTTGGAAACTCAAAAGTAAATTCCGATAGAAGTTCCAAAGGAGATTCCGATGGAAATTCCACAAAAAATTTCAAAGAAAATTCTGCAGCCAATCCCAAAGCAAATAAAGAAGTAAGTTCTGAAGGAAATTTCAAAAGCAAAAACAAATTCGAAAGAAATTCAGAAAGAAATGCCAAAGAAAATGCCGAAGGAAATCCCAAAAGAAGATCTGAAGAAATTCCAAAGTCAAAAGAAATTCCGGAAGAAATTCCAAAAGACAATCAGAAATAAATTCAAAATTCAAGAAAATGCAAAAGAAAATCCTAAAGGGAAATTCGAAGGAAATTCCGAAGGAAAAATAAATTCCAGAAGAAATTTGGAAGGAAAATCAGAAAGAAATTCAGATGAAAATTTCGAATTAAAAAAAATCCAAATAAAATTCCGTTGAAAATGCCGAAGGAAAATCCAAAGGAAATCCGAAAGAAGTTCCGAAGCAAATTCAAAAGGCATGTCCAGAGACAATTCAAAAAAAAATAACAGGGAATCCTGAATTCCGAAGAAAACACCAATAAAAGTTCTGAAGGAAATTGCGATGGAAGCTCCAATAGAAATATCAAAGATAATTCTAGAGGAAATTCCAATGAAAGTTCTGAAGGAAATCCTTATAAGTAAAAATGTAGTGGTGTTTGTATGTCACGAAATGGCTTGAGAACGGATAAACGGATTAACGTAACTTTTCCACTGTTGTACACGACAATGGGTGCGATCGTACGATGAAAAAGTTTGGTACAGTCTCTGGAATAAAATAGGAGAAGTCTTATGATTAATTTTGTATGGAGGACTACATGACGTTTTAACAGCCTACTTGATGGTAAGACAAAGTTTACCAGGACCACTAATTTCAAAACAAAAAAAATCTCAGGTAATTTAGAAACTAGTTTCAATGGAAATTCCAAATGAAATTTTGAAAAAAATCACCGGGAATTTCAAACGATTGTCTAATGGAAACTCTGAGAGAAATTTCACAGGGAACCCCGAAGGAGATCACAATTCCGAAGGAACATACCGAAAGAGCTTCCCGAAGGAACATACTGAAAGAGCTTCCCGAAGGAAGATCTCGAAGCAACTACCTGGAGAACTTCTGGAGGAATCTCATGGATACACTACCAGAAGTAACTGCTGGAGAAACTACCCAGAAGAACCTCCGGAGGAACTTCCTGATGGAACGGCCAGTATGAACTTTTCCAATCAACATCTGGAGTTGGAGGATTTAGAGAAAAAAAAAGATTCCTTGAGGAACTTCCGGAGCTGTGTGATTTTGCAAAGAGATAGTAATCAATGAAATTTTGTAAGAATAAGAAGAAGTTGAATCATAATATCAGCTGTCAAACAATTTCTCCATAATATCCAGTGTGAACGGGTTTTCGTAGATCAGGTTCCGAAGGCAAACGACGCGAAGGCTTTGCGAGACCTCTACAAGCGGTCGCAGGTGTTGGCCGATCGTATGTGGTACCATTGGATAGCGGAATACGTTCCGACGATTAGTTAATCAGGAACCGGAGGAGCTGATGTACATAGCTGAAGAAGGAGTGAGAAAGTGTAGGGCACGTGGCTTCGTCAGCGAGGAGCAGCTGACGACCGAGTGAGGCAAGCGTTTGTGAAGACGGCGAAAAGAGAGTTTCGGCATCCTGTGGCGCTGCAAGCGGTGCTAGAGATCCAGGAGCGAAACTTTGGTGTCCTTCCTCCAGAATTACGGGTCCACATGTCCACACCACTCAACATCAAAAACCATCTGCATCGCCCAATTGACGGGGTCCGTTAGGTAGGTGAATTGAGCTGCTGATAACCACCAATATTGCTGTGGAAATTTCAGTACAAGAAATGGTTCGAACAGTATTCGTCATAGAAGTATGGGCTTTTCCAATTTATGTGACCAAATGAACATGGAAAGAACATTTTCGTTTAGCACCAGATGTAAGGGCTGAAGGTATTTTAGAATGAGATGACTAGATATTCAGCCATGCTGAAGGTGTCTGGGTTCAATTCCCGGTCGGTCTAGGATCCTTCCGTTATGGAAATTTCTTTTACTTCTCTGGGCATAGAGTATAATCGTACCTGCCACATGATATACGAATGCGAAAATGGCAACTAGGGCAAAGAAAGCTCTTAGTCAATAGTGTAGAAGTGCTTTTAGAACAATACGCTGAATAGCCGGCTCTGTCCCAGTGGGGATGTTAATGCCAAGAAGAAGAAGAAAAATAGATATATTCTCAGATTTGTGTTCTAAGAGCACTTTCACAGTTATTAACTGAGAGCTTTCTTTGCCAAAGTAACCATTTTGACATTCGTATATTGTGAGATAGGCACTGAGTGCTCGAGGAAATCAAAGAAATTTCCATTACGAAACATCCCCACTGTTCTCCCATACAAAATGCTCAACATCAGAAGCTATGCCGTTTCTCAATCTGATATTTTTGTTTGTTTGTACTTAAATTTTATGCATTTATTTTTTTTTTTTAACTTTTATTTCGTTTCGTATTGTCATTAGCAGTACGACAAATTCCACGTATCGTTTCGTTTCGCACCCCCATGAAAAATCTGCACATCACCTACCCTTAATTGGCAAAAGGTGAACAGTTGGTAAGAAGGACAACGTCGGCAAAGCCATCTGAATTGGAATCGTGCCCTGGAAAATCAGGTTTTGCCATTTTCTCGTTAACGCACTAACCATTGGTCGCGGGTGGAGGAGGTGCCAGTGAAAGGTGCCCAACGAAAGTGGCTTAAAGGAAGCATTTCTAGTGTAAATAGGAAGCCAACAGTGTGAGCGGGCAACAAAGACGACGACGACGACGTTCCGAGACGTGCAGAATGAGATAGGGATTTGTGATCTATTTTTCGTTCTTTTTTTCCCAACTGCCGTCTCGGGACCATTTTTGCCCGAATCTAGAAATGCCATCAGCAGGTTAAGAGAAGCACCTTGGAGCGGTGAAAACGTTTAGCAAATAGCTATCATTCTGTTTGGTTTTTCCTTTATCCTTTTCTGACTCTTCCTCGATGGCTGCTGCATCCTGGAGCTGTAATCTGATGACGGAAAAAGCACTCGGAAGAGCATTTTGTACTGCTTGGGACTACTTCTGGAGTGGAGAAATATTTCCAGAAGAATTCCATTTATTAGTTTTGGAATTATTGACTCTGTCATCGTAGCAGTTGAAACTGAAGAAGAGCCATATGCTATCAGCTTTCATTTCATTACAGTGTCAGAAAATTTTATTCATCTCACATAAGATTCCAATCTAAAGTTTAGCTCTGGAAAAAAGGAAAGAAATAGCAAAACCACTCAAAATACGACGAAAACAATAGTCTCCTCACGGATGATGAATATGCAAACCTGATATATGGGTACGATTGTCAACTCTGCCTCCGTATCGTCGTCGTCTTGGTTGGATGGAATGTGGCAAAAGTTTTACTTCATCATGGCTGATCATACTGATATCCTTATTTTCTCATTTTGTCGCTCCCTGATGTCCGTCCATATCCGAGTGAATGGCACGTGCGAGCAGTTCAACAGAGAACGACGAGCGCTTCGGAAACTTTTTCATGCTGTCGGCGTTGGCGTAGCTAGGATTTTTCTTTGGGGGCCTAGTTGGGCTGGTGTCACCTATGCAATATCCGTCGAAATAATGATGATTTTTACGAACCTCGTAGTTTTTGTGAATGTTTAGTCATTGAAACTTTTTCGTGATTTCCCCAGGATCAAGTCTATAAATATTTCAATGAACTCTTTTGTAGATTTCTTCAAAAATCTACGAGCTTTACGAATTTTCTAGAACCAGCACCTAAAAATCCATCATAAAATTCTTCCAGAAATATGTCTAGTGATGCCGGCATATACTTCATAAATGTTTTGTATGGGGAATTAAGAGAATTTCATTCTAAGAATTTCCCAAGAGATTACCCTTCTATATTTTACTAGTATCTTTTCCAAGTTTTTCACCCTATTCGACCTGATGCAAAGTGCTCTTCAGGTAGTCGAGAGTTGGTGTCGCCAATATGGCCTTTCGGTTAACCCGAATAAAACATCCATTGTTCTTTTTACGGAAGGACGAAACCGCAATGGAATTCGACCTTTACGCCTTTTTGGCACTGAGATTAATGTGACTGATCAAGTAAAGTATGTTGGAGTCATTCTAGATTTCAAACTTTCATGGACACCTCACATTGATTTCAGAGTCAAAAAAGCTTGCTTATCCTTCGATCAATGCCGGCGAACCTTTGGTTATACTTGGGGCCTCAAACTCAAATATATCAAATGGATTTACACAACAGTTGTTCGACCAATATTGGCATATGGATGTCTTGTGTGGTGGCAAAAGGGCGAAGTGAGAACAATCCAATCAAAATTGGGCCATCTCCAAAGGATGAGCTTGATGGCGATGTCTGGTGCATTCTCTACGACTCCCACGGCAGCGCTCGAGGCTCTTTTCGACGTTGTGCCACTACACATATATCTTAAACAAGCAGCACTTTCTTGCTCTTACCGTTTATGGGTACTGGATCTACTGGAGAAAAATCCAGTGAATCGTAGATCTACACACACTTCGTTGTTTCCACTTTTGGTGAATTGGGACAAAATTGTCCTTGTTCCAAGTGATCTCACAATTGCTTGTCACTTTCCTTACAGGACATTTATCACACAATTTACTTCACGGGAAGATTGGACGACTGGCTATTTGGAAAGAAGTATATCAAACAATATAGTATATTACACTGATGGCTCCCTTCGTGAAGGAAGAGCTGGTGCAGGAGTATATTCTCGTGAGCTAAGGCTGAATCAGTATTACTCACTTGGTAGAAACTGCACCGTTTTTCAGGCGGAAATATTTGCTCTTATGTGTGGAGTGCAATCAGCACTTCAACAGCGCGTAATGAGTAAAGTCATATACTTCTGCAGATAGTCAGGCTGCTATAAAAGCTCTTGCTTCGGCCAACTCAAGGTCGAAGCTTGTTATCGCATGTCGAACTCAAATTGAAAAACTGAATTCAGTCAACTCTGTAAACCTTGTATGGGAACAAGATTCATGTAATTTCATTGCCGTTTAATCCTAAGACAAGACGTGACAGGTCAAAGTACAAAAACGAAACCAATTGCCTGTCAAAAAAGACCACTTCTCATTGGTCGTTTTGGCAAAGGCCTACTTTCACATCGTTGAGTTGGATTGCAACAGGGCATTTTGTTGCTAGCCCAGCCGTGTTGCTAGTTCATAGATTAGAGGTTTTATCGAAAGTTTGGAAAATTTTCATAGAATATTTTTGTGTCCAATCTATGTATATTCGATGTTAAGTTCAAAGCATGTGCTCCTACAATGTAAAAATTAATAAAAAAAAACCTAATTGTAACGAATATTATGAAAATTATGTCAATTCCCTTTTAAAATATCGCCAGTTTTCAATTTTAACCTGTTTATTTAAAATATTGCATCTTCTATTGTACTGAATGAATAAACCGTGCAAAAAACAATCTAATTATGCGCCTTGATACTTGAATTTATTCACAAGATTTGCTTAAAAATGATACTGGTAACACTGGATTTAGTATCGTCAAGGTTATCGACTCAAAAACAACGGGGCATTCTTAGTTGAGCTGTCACGTCCTGTCCTAGGTTTAATCTAGCTCCAAATCATCGCTGGAATAATCTCACTTGCAGTGAATACTGCATACTGGGTTATTTAGTGTCGCATGCCTACTTTTACACTATCCAACCGGTCTTAAGTTAAGAAAAATGTTAATCGTTATCATTTTACGAGTTGGCATTCAAACGCCGTGGCGTTTAATAGCATTATTTATCTAAATATCTTATATTATCTTTCTTTCCTTGTATCCTTATATTCTATCCTTATATTTTTTTTCCTTCTATCGCCCTTCAGTAACTTGTTTGCAAGCCCTTTGACATCCTTCATGCAAACTTTGCTGATAGAATAATAGTAGATAGATAGACGCTCGCCCTTATTGTAGACCATCTATATCGGTCTGCTTCAATTGCTCAAGGCCGAGGCGGCTGGCGAAACCGTTCGTTTTCAATGACAAGAGCGCAGTTTCATCAACAGGTAGACTCGAAAATTTACATGAGCAGTGCGTTTTGTGGCAAAGAATTGTTTTAAATACATTTTATCCATGAGCAGTGTCAAACTCAATCGTTACCATGGTCGCTCAAATAACACGGTACCGCTCAGACGTCAACGAATGAACTCGTGCATTGGTCCATAGCAAACTGAAATGATTCTGTTCGGGTTATTGACAATTTGTTTATACCAAACACTACAGTAACTTTTGGTTTAAAATGTTAAACTCTTCTTCTAAGGCATGTTAGTATGATGTTGTTGATATCGAAAAAAGAATTACGGTAACTGTTGCATTTTTGTACTGTTTGAACCAGCACGCTAATGCTGTGTATGACAAGCAAGGTTGATTTGGGACCGTCCATAAATGAAGCTATTGCATAGCATAGCATAGCATAGACTGACTGTACATGTCAATGGTTGCTACTCCGTGATTGATCGGAACTGGTAAGAATTGCACTACGATCCAAATGAATAAGGGATGGGAGTTTCCGCTTACTCTCGAAGTGCAATTTTAGCAGATCTGATATTATTGATCAATAACGGCGCCGGCCAAGTCCTTACAGTCAGTTGGGATGGGGAAGGAATGTTAGGGTGTAATGATTGTTGCTTCTAGAGACCGAGAATACCTCTGCATCTCCACAATCACCACGGGAAGGGTGTTTATTAGTGAGGGAGGAAAAGATCTGGGAGTCACCTCTGGTCGGTGATGCGATCCATGGACAAGGGGGAAATATACGACTTGTATTTAAAGCTAGTTTTGTATTTTTGTCTCGAGAAGTTTTTGGAAAAATACGTCAACATCTATAATGTCGAACAATTCAAAAGACGTTTTTATTAATGACGAAAACTGAAAATTACATGTATGTATTTAAACTTATATGAAACAGGAATAATGCCGACACTTGTAGTGACGAACCATACATAGTTTGTTTGAAAATTACATATGAGTATTACTGTGCATTTTGTCTCGATATGGTAGAAGTTTTAGAAAATACGTCAACATTCACAATGTCGAACAATTCAAAAGATTTTGTTAATAAATAATTTTTAATAATGTCAAAAAGAGAAAAATATATGTATATTCAAATTGTATAAGAAAAAAACATAATGCCGACACATATAGTGACGAACCATACAAAGTTTGTTTAAATATTAACTAAAAGTTACGCTTTCAAGAAAATATGTGTTATCATAAGCATGAAACGAACTCACCAGTTGGTAATCCATTCTCGACTGAACACAAAACTGACACTGACAGCAAAACTTCTTGGCGTCCCGAAAATAAGCCGTCTTGCTTGGGCCTTCCCAATACGTACCCAGCAAGACGCTCCAAAACAGGTGAAAAAAAAAAATCTCCGGCGACGAAAACACGCGCGAATCCGTCAGCAAAATCAATCGGACGACGCAAAACCGAACTGTCCTGCTTGGGCTTCACGAAGCACTACCCAGCAAGACGCTCCAAAACAGGGGGAAAAAAAATTCTCCGGCAACAAAAACGCGCGAATCCGTCACCATAATCAATCGGACGACGCAAAACCGAACTGTCCTGCTTGGTCTTCACGAAGCACTACCCAGCAAGACGCTCCAAAACAGGGGGAAAAAAATTCTCCGGCAACAAAAACGCGCGAATCCGTCACCAAAATCAATCGGACGACGCAAAACCGAACTGTCCTGCTTGGTCTTCACGAAGCACTACCCAGCAAGACGCTCCAAAACAGGGGGAAAAAAATTCTCCGGCAACAAAAACGCGCGAATCCGTCAGCAAAATCAATCGGACGACGCAAAACCGAACTGTCCTGCTTGGGCTTCACGAAGCACTACCCAGCAAGACGCTCCAAAACAGGGGGAAAAAAAATTCTCCGGCAACAAAAACGCGCGAATCCGTCACCAAAATCAATCGGACGACGCAAAACCGAACTGTCCTGCTTGGTCTTCACGAAGCACTACCCAGCAAGACGCTCCAAAACAGGGGGAAAAAAATTCTCCGGCAACAAAAACGCGCGAATCCGTCACCAAAATCAATCGGACGATGCAAAACCGAACTGTCCTGCTTGGGCTTCACGAAGCACTACCCAGCAAGACGCTCCAAAACAGGGGGAAAAAAATTCTCCGGCAACAAAAACGCGCGAATCCGTCACCAAAATCAATCGGACGACGCAAAACCGAACTGTCCTGCTTGGTCTTCACGAAGCACTACCCAGCAAGACGCTCCAAAACAGGGGGAAAAAAATTCTCCGGCAACAAAAACGCGCGAATCCGTCACCAAAATCAATCGGACGACGCAAAACCGAACTGTCCTGCTTGGGCTTCACGAAGCACTCCGTCCATAAATGAAGCTATTGAACCAATAATTCTTCAAGGAATTTGGTAAGTGTTCTATTTAAAATGCTGGTTGCTCTGGAAATTGTGTAAATAGCCTACTTGTTATGAAAAGAATGAACAATATAACGGCCTTATTTTCCCATCAACAAAAACAGTTTTCCAACGGTGCTGAAAAGCAGTATTGTCAGTTCTGTTTTCGAAGTTGATTGTTTACGAATATTCAAATGACATTTATGATCCAATAATATGACATCGAATTGCTATATATTTTCTATTGACTTAAACTATCAGTTTCTGTTTCTACATTCGTTGGACGATTCGAATTCAACTGAGGTAAGCCAAAATAGGATCGGTGATCCTAATAACATTCCAACTATGATTGTTATTTATACAGTTGATTTTTCAGCCCGAGTTGTGCATTTATCCAACGAGATTCGTTGAGTTGGATAAATAGGGTGCAGAGCTACTTGGGCACTTCCATGATAAACTTTTGCCGATTTGTCTGAAACTTTGCGATAAGAAGCAATTCAATACGACGCATATTGTGGCCAAAAATGAGCTCAGTAGCTTTCAAAAAACCCCACTGCCGAAGTGAATCAAAAGTGCCAAGAATAGGATCCGGCTCCCTACAACGAATGCTGCAAAAACAAATTGCAACGAGTTTCATTTCTTCTTATAGTTTGATAGGAATTTACAGGATAATATTCCATACGAAATTTTTAAAAAATCTAGAAAAACTGATTAAAGTCGTTTGTGTAATTTAAAAATATCTCTGGAAAAAATAAAGAAAAAAATTCTGCAAGAAATGGAATATAAGGAACTATTCATGCACCATGATGAATTTTTATGTAATTTTTAGGATATTCAGATTTTTCCTTAAAACTATGTATCCTTTATCATTTGAACAATTTCTAGGAGGAGGGCACCTGCTCCCCCTCCCTAGTTCATACGCCAATGGCAATCGGAAAGGAAATTGATTCGGTATAATGACAGCGCAGTAGATCCCACTTTCTATCCAAACACCGAATGCCGAGTGCCGGTTGGTATCGGATGCTATCAGCGTGTGCAAGCGGCAGCAGGTGTGGTTACGGAAGCGAGCTACGGAAAGGAAACCTCAACTTTCAGAGATTCGCCTGAATCTGCTGGAGCGGAGAAAATGAAAATTCTCGTCGAGAGCAAAAGTTTCCCACATTTTTTTTTATTTCGCTGCCCTCCGATAGGAATGTATGCTCTTCGGATTCGGGTTGATGTGTTCATCTTTGTTTCTGTGTTCAATTTTCTGTTCCGATATAGCAGTCAAGCTGAACCGAACTTTGTTTTATGATTATGGAAAGAGGATCCGGGGCGGTTAAGAGCTGAGTTTTGAAAGAAAACATAAAGTTTTCAATTCCGATAACTTGGTCGATGATGTTTCGAGAAGATGTGGCAGAAATAAACTGTCAGAGATCCTCAATTTTCTATTGTATTAAGTAGGGACATTCCGACGTTTCTAATAGTTTGGACTGTTGATAGCTTTTGCGATCCAATTAATAAGCGAACTCATCTTCCATCAAAATTGGCTCAAATTCGATTCAGTTTGTTCGTTTATTCTCATATTGATAAATGACAAGATAATGATCACTCTAAAATGTTTACGCCACAGTTTGCTTTTATGGTATAGATAACAAAATATCAATAACATTTAAAACAGTTGCTCTGTAAGGGTTAATGCAATTATTTCCAATTCCCCCAGCGCAATTTACCCAATTGCCAGTTACAATCCAGTCCCCATACATCAAACTACCCGTTTCCAATGCAACATGCAATTGCCCACTTCAGCACTTGCACTGGTTTTCATTGCGTTTTCATAGCACATAGTCTTACTCCGCACGATACGGCTCAAGATGGCATACAAATTGAAAATTGCACCCATACATTCATTAGGATCCTTGAGAGAAAATTAAAACTCTATCCTAGCTAGCTGCTAGTCGCCGTCGTCGTCTTCTTCGCCAGCGCTGTTGTCGTTCGCCGGGTGATGTGCACTGAAAAATGAATAACAAGTACTTCACATTCACACCCCACACAGGAGCCGCTTGATCCAGAGTGCGTTATCGTTGTCGCAAGTGGCTCATCTTGGAAGTGCACCAGCTGCTTCTCATATCACGATTTTATAGTCTTCTCCTCAAGTCTCCTCCGGTGCTGCATCGTCACACGGTGGGACAAATGAACCCAAAATTGTACAAAACTCATGCGGTTTTCGAAAACCTCCATATTCCATGGAAAATCATTTTGCCCTATTTGACTCTCATAAGAGCTATTATTTCTGAAATTAAAAAAAAAATACTGATTGCAAATAATATAGTGTGAAATAATTTGGGTAGTAGATTGAAGCACACTTCATTTAGTAGAGAAACTTTAAAGTAGATGGAGTACCGTGTACCTTTTAATTCCGCTCCTAAATGCTTATCTTTGACAGATACGCGTATTTCGACTACCACTTGCAGTCTTCTTCAGTGTCAGTTACTCGTATCCACTGAAGAAATCGTCGCATCTCTCTACCTTAAATACTAACACCAGATAAGTACCTACACAATCAAACTACCTAGGAAAAATTTTTTTCGACAGGAGTTTACCTGTCATGTCTTGCTCAAAAATTGAAAAGGGGATAATAATAATTATATAAATCCCTAACTATCTACCTATGTTCCCTAACTATCTACCTATGTAGGATCGTCGATCTTGGGTGAAACTTCTCCAGATGCCCCGAACGTTTAGGGTCACCATGTCCTCTTCCACTGCGTACATCCAGCGTATTCTTGGTCTTCCCTGAAGCCGCCAACCTCTATCTGGTTCCTTGCTGAATATTATATAGCACGTATCAGCCTAATTAGTTTCGCCGGAAAACCAATTTCAGATATTATCTGCCACTGCTCATTTCTTTTCAGTCGTACGCCGGCTTGAAATCAATAAACAGATGGTGGGTCTGCAAGTTATACTCCCGGAATTTATCTAAGATCATTCGCAAGCTAAACATCTGGTCCGTTGTCCAACGGCCCTCACGGAAACCAGCTTTGTATTCACCGACGAAGAACTCCTCGAGCGGTCTCAGTCTGTTAAACAGGATGCGTGACAGAATTTTGTACGTCGAATTCAGCAGGGTAATTCCTCTGTAATTGGCACACTCCAGTCGTCTGTGCCCTTTCTTGTAGATTGGGCGTATGAGGCCATCCAACCAGCCGATGGGCAGTTCTTCGTCCCATATTCCCATACGTTCAGAAGTATTCGGTGGATCGACTGATAAAGCTGCTCACTTCCGTGCTTGAGAAGCTCGACCGGGATCTCGTCCTTCCCAGCAGTCTTACAATTCTTCAGCTCGCTGATAGCCTATTTAACCTCTCCTATGGTTGGTGGGTCCACAGCATGATCGTCATCATGATTGAACCATGATTTCTCAATTTTATAAATATTGAATAAATTCCTAGAAAAATCGAAAATTTTCACATTAATTAAATAAAAGAAAAACCTTTTAAAAATCAATCCAATAAATTTTGAACAAACTCGATTGTGATTCCAGGGGAAAATTAAGAAGAAAGACCTGGACTCTGACTTCAACCATCGAATTACACAGACTATAACATAACACTAGACAACAGACAAGCATGCTCCAATGGAATAGCTGAGAAACATTCCTGGCGAAAAGTTTCAATGTCTGAAACGCGAATCGAACTCATACCCCATGACACGATCAATATACAGAACACATGGCCACAAAGCACGCAAGATAAAGGACAGGAACTTCTCTGTCAATATCATAATTCTGTTCCGCAGGTATTCCATATGAATCCTAAACTCTTTGTAGGAATTTCTGGAAGAAATCCGTAGAAGGAAGTAAGAATTCTTAAAACAATGTTTTGTATATATGAAGTTATATCTAAAAAAAAAACTCCTGATCAATTTTCTGAAAGGAAACACTGCGGAACAAGTTTTTGTCTCCAGCACCAAAATACCGTTGTTCACTTAATTCAGGGTTGCTGAATCCATTGCCGTTTTCAGAAATTTCGTAGCACGTCTAGTTTTTGAGATATTCACTGTTGAAAATGCAAAAAATGACTGTTTCAGCCAACTTGCATGCAAGTTTGCCAGCTTGTAAGGCAATATATTGGCTTAATTTGCCACAGAATTCAAACTTTATGTATATAACAATACTTATCATCAAAGTTTGTAATACTTTCGATACGGAAAAGTTATTGTTTGATGGTTTAGAGAATTGTTGTATTTTGCCATATTGAAGAAACGAAGAATTTTGTATGGAGACTGCAAGCATGTTGAAAAAATCGGTTTAATCGAAATTTAATCGCGCAATTTCAATCAAATTATGTCTGAAATGAAAGTTCAAGTTTTATTTTGCATGTTTGGTGGATTAGATTACAAAAAAGTATGATAAATTGTACTTTAAATTTCATGTAAACATGAATAAAACCAGTGTTTTATACAACTTTGGCGACCTGTAGCTAAAAATTGTGACGTGCTGGAATATTTCTGAGAACGGTACCAGATTCAGCAACCCCAAATCTACTAGAGACACATAATTTGATCCTTGAGACACGCAAAAATGTCATTTTTGTTACGTTGTGAAATCAGATTATTTTGTGCAGTAATCCCAAACAGAATCCATGTTAGAGGTCTCAGAGATTTATGACGACGCTTATTTGTTGACTCCTTGGTTGCAGTTCATCAAGTATAATCAAAGTAGAGTTTTTGGGGTGAGCTTTGGAGAAAACATAAAAACATACATTCAAGACGGCTCCGGGTCATTTGGCCGAAAGGGTCGTTTGGCCGAATGCCATTTAACCGAATGCCGTTTGACCGAAAATTGAAACAATAGGGAACTGTAACAGTTAGCCTGGAATTGAAATGAATTTTAAGGTTGAATTTCGAAGAACAGCTTATTTTTGAAGAATAATAAATCATCATATTGAGCTCTTCAGTTCAAGAAACAGTCAGAGCTGAAAGAAGAACCTCCTTTTTTCTATCTGTATTAACGAGATTTTTAGCCCTGAGCTAGTTCATCTCGGGACCAACGGCTTAACTTCCCTTCCGAAGGAAGTCGTCACTATATTTTTTAGTGACTATCTCGGGGATGGGATTCGATCCCAGGTCCTCGGCGTGTGTTCTAACCACTACACCAGGTCCGTCCTTAATGTAAGCAACAATTCACTTCTCTACTAGCGGTAACAGCTGCCAGTAGTAGAGGTTTTTCTCATTGCGTTTGTAATCAACTTTTGACAGTGGCTAAAACGGTTTACGACTTTCTTATCTTTCTGCAGGATCGGTTTGCTTAGATTCCTCAAGAATCGTACTTAGTAAATTATTTCATAGTGGCAAATTCTTTTGACAACGGAGAAATAGTTAGCTTGTTACGTTTAGGTAAGTTTATTTATCGTAATAAAATTAAGCTTGTAAAAATAAAACTCAATTCCTTGCAAAACCTACGAAATTAGATTTTGTCGCCACACATGCCTACATCAAAAGAAAACACTCATTGCTATGCTGCACCATAATAACAACGAAAAACGGAGGATATTGTTCGTTCCGTGTATATCGTTTTCAAACGACAACGGTCGATTCAAAACACTGGCCGCTAAAAAGCCTTTTCAAATCAGTGGCGAATCAGCACCGTCAAGCGGAGAAAGCAAGAACCTCGAAAACGTCACTATCCCCGATAAGTGACAGCTGCAGGACTCCATCAAACGCGCTACCCGTCTTCGACATTCGTCGAGTTCGCTCGATCGCGTTGCATCGTCACACCACGAGGCCGCCAGTAGACGTCGAGAGTCGCCATTTTGCCGGACTGCAATTATCGGGTCTAGCACTAAGTTGACCGTTCGGCCAATTGGAGGGCAACAGTCGGCAATCACTGCCGGGGACGGCACGAAGTAAAAATCCCTGAATGGGTAGGTCACAACGCAATCCGAAACGCCAGCACAACCCAATCTGTCGTGGACAGGGTTTTTGTTTTTGATTTGCAGTTTTATCATTCCGCTCGCTGCAGAAAGTTGACCGGGAATTCAGCGTTCACGGTGTCGGAACGACACGACGCGCCAAGGCCTCTCGGATGGCCGGTAGTCGATTGAGGAATCATCGCCGGAGAATTGCCCATCGGCGGATGACGGCAAAGAGAATCGGTAGGGAGTCGAGGACCAGACTAACCTCCTCGGCCGGAGCGAACCCGGAAACGCGGATTGAATGCGTATGCGGGTGCGATCGAAGGAAGGCACTGAAGAATGAGGTATAGAGGCGTGGCGGCTGGTAGGAAGGGGCGCCCCATGAAGTAGTAAGTGAGGAATCACGGAATGCTATCGACTGAGGTTCAAGATCACTGGGGAATTTTTCGGCTTCGCAGTCACCAAAGCAATCAAACGATTATTATTTTGCTTGCTTCCAACGTTTCGGTGTTTATTACACCTTCTTCAGGGAATTCTACAAAAACGAGACATTTATGTGAATCTTATTAACTTAATACAATTTGCTCGAGTCTTACAGAACTTATAATCGTTCTCGTTCTGAAGGCCCTGTTTTAGCAACATCCGTCTGAATTTGAAAAAGTGTTGGCACAAAACCTACAAAAAAGCTTAATATGTAATAACTGATACTGAATTTCTTAAGTATTATACTTTCTGAACGCAAAACATCGAAAAAACTGTATCTGAACTCGGATTGCACTTTTCCTACTCAATCAACGGTCAATTTAGTTGATTGCAATGGTGGATATTGTGAGGGTTAATAGTGGACATTGTGTAGGCCTAACTTGTATGGATCTAGTCGATTGGGTGCTATTGGATTGTTGTATGTGTTCTTGTATTTGTTTGGTACGACTGTTTGTTTTTAAGTGTGTGTAGAATACCTATATACATTGAACTGAGGTTGTCAATGTCAGATCTCTTGTTCACTGTGTGAGGAGTGTTTATGATTTTACATATTTCGAGAATTGGTAGAGCTGTCTGTCTTCTATGGTGATCCAATATTGTTGTTTTTTCCAGGTTGAAGTTGTGGTTTTCCTCGATGCTGTGTTGAAGCAGGGCTGTCTTTTCCTTTAATCGTTGAAGCTCGTACTCCGTTGATGCATCGTTGATGTTGCTGTTTCGAAGCTTTTCCAGTTCGTTGATCGTTGAGCGGTGTCGAAGAGGTGTAGGGTAGTGATTGGTCTTGAGGTGTTCTTCGATGATTCTATCAGTTGTTTCTCTTGAAGAGTTGGTGGTACATTTGAAAATGAACACAGTATCCAACTTCATACATAGAGTTCGAGAATTTACCACCAACTCTTCAAGAGAAACAGCTGATAGAATCATCGAAGAACACCTCAAAATCAATCACTACCCTACACCTCTTCGACATCGGTTACTGAACAGAGAACTGAATCGGCCACCAAATAACACCACCGAGAATGAAACACCAATCAACTATAAGCCCATGTTATTCGTTAATGATCTCACGCAACGTTTGAGGAAGTCATTTGAAGCTGTACTTCCCAATGTTGTACTAGCCTCTCGATACGAAAATACAACGAGAAAACTGTTCAGCAACATGAAGGACCCCATACCTATGGAAATGAAGAACAACGTTATATATCGTATTCCGTGCAATGATTGTGATGCCAGCTATGTCGGGTTGACAACAACCTTACTGAAGCAACGTTTGAGCAGCCACCGCTCAACGATCAACGAACTGGAAAAGCTTCGAAACAGCAACATCAACGATGCATCAACGGAGTACGAGCTTCAACGATTGAAGGAAAAGACAGTCCTGCTTCAACACAGCATCGAGGAAAACCACAACTTCAACCTGGAAAAAACAACAATATTGGATCACCATAGAAGACAGACAGCTCTACCAATTCTCGAAATATGTAAAATCATAAACACTCCTCACACAGTTAACAAGAGATCTGATATTGACAACCTCAGTTCAATGTATATAGGTATTCTACACACACTTAAAAACAAACAGTCGTACCAAACAAATACAAGAACACATACAACAATCCAATAGCACCCAATCGACTAGATCCATACAAGTTAGGCCTACCCAATGTCCACTATTAACCCTCACAATATCCACCATTGCAATCAACTAAATTGACCGTTGATTGAGTAGGAAAAGTGCAATCCGAATTCAGATACAGTTTTTTCGATGTTTTGCTTTCAGAAAGTATAATACTTAAGAAATTCAGTATCAGTTATTACATATTAAGCTTTTTTGTAGGTTTTGTGCCAACACTTTTTCAAATTCAGACGGATGTTGCTAAAACAGGGCCTTCAGAACGAGAACGATTATAAGTTCTGTAAGACTCGAGCAAATTGTATTAAGTTAATAAGATTCACATAAATGTCTCGTTTTTGTAGAATTCCCTGAAGAAGGTGTAATAAACACCAAAACGTTGGAAGCAAGAAAAATAATAATCGTTTGATTGCTTTGGTGACTGCGAAGCCGAAAAATTCCCCAGTGGTAGTAAGTAAGAAAACAATAATGCAAGTAGAAGTTTAAAAGAAAAGGCAGTTGAAGAAGGAAAGTAGGAAGTAGAAGAGAGGAAATGGGTGAGTGAACCCAAAATATATGTATTCAATTGAGTTTTGGAACTTTTTTTTGGATTTGTTGGTGCTGTAGCCCTCCAGTCTTTGTGTGATTCGCTTTTCGGTAGTTTTCGCTCTACCTACTACCGGAGAACTCGCAACAAGCCTCTTTGACGTGAGGCATTTTACTACTGAAACTTCATGAATTATCCTCATCATTTCTGTAAGAGAATGTTTCTTGCATGATCAATACTTCAGCCAAATGTCCGGATTTTGAAATCCGTTCTGTTGAATCAAGAGACAAATATGAAAATAGAAATTGGTTCTCTTTTATCAAAATGAAGGTGCACAAAATTCTTATAAATTGTGTATTTATCAATTGAAAACAGCAAAGCAGAGCTTAGACGATGTCATGAAGTTTGAATAGCCGCGCACCTCTTTTAATACTTTATTCATATGTATTTTCTGGTTCACCAAATGTGACCTCAGTATCCGGTCATTGTCTGGTCTTCTTGTCGAAGTATTCCTACATGCAAGGACCAAGTTCTTACAGCAATGCTGAAGTTATTTAATAAAGTTTGAACAGTGACAAGCCTAGTTTTGAGCTTCATCGATGATTGTTTCCTGGTTCACCGGAAGTTGCCTCAGAATCCGGTATTTGCCTGTCCAACTTGACAAAAATGTCAATAAAGACATGAAGCATGTACCAGCAGTTACTCTGAAATAATTCCATAAAGTTTGAGCATCCTTGATCAATAGAAACACAATTACGTTCTTATAGCAACGCTGAGGTTACTTCATAAAATTTGAGCGGTCACATGCCTAGTTTTGCCAATCATATAAGTCTGTTTCTGATTCACCGAAAGTGACCTCCAAATCCGGTCATTGTCTGATTATATGGCTGAAGTGTCCATACAGGCAAGAAGCATGGCCTTACAGCAATACTGAGGTTCTTTGATGAAGTTTAAGCGGTCGCTTGTCTAGTTTTACTTGTTATTTATGTTTGTCTCCAGATTCACCGGAAGTGACCACATAATCCCTACAACGTTTGACAATCTGTTCGAAGTGTCCATATAGGAAAGAAGCGTGTTCTTACAGCAACACTGAGGCTATTTCATGAAGTTTGAGCAGTCTCATGCCTAGTTTTGAACTTCATCCATATTTGTCTCCTGGTTCACCGGAAATGACCCTACAACCCACACAGCTAAAAATATGTTGTAAATTTAAGTTTATTTATTTATGGAGCATCAAAATAAACCTAAATTTCAACGACCAATGAATTACTTTTCAATCGAATTCACTTTAAATTTACACGATCATGTAATATTCAACCATTTATAGTTGAAAATTGAATGTATATTCATTTAAATTTACATGATGCTGTAATTACACACGAATTTGATTTATTTTTACAGTAGACTTCAGTTTACATCACATTGAAAATTAAATATTTTTTTCTGCGCAGTCTTGGCCATATGGTTAAATTGACAATATTGATGTCTTCCATACACACTCCGAAAAAAATCATGTGATTTTACGTCTTTTGGATGCACATAAAATAAGCGAGCCGTATGACGTGAATTTATGTCACATTTCAAATACCATAGCGTCTGATTCGCGAAATGCCGATCATAGTGACATCGTTTTCGTGTCCTTCAACGTGTCGTTTTATCATTTACATTATGTGTCATTCAGTCATACTATGAATTACGTCCACAGTAATTTCCATTATTTTTAAGAGTGTAGGCTTTTGGGAGTTGATTTCATGACGTTCAAGTAGCCGCATATGTTGCTTCGGGTCAAATTTACATGTGTTCCTTGACCTCGGCTACTACCCGGAAAATACTTCCGGAACCAGGTTCCGGCTTTCGTCCCATGCAAAAAAATAAACCAATTAGTGTATTCTTGCCTTGGCCCGTTACATGATGTCTAAAAATTGCTAAAACGTATCGTTAAACATTGGTTTCGATGTTAAAGTTGTGACTAGGGAACACTTTTTTCCGGTTGAAAAGCATGTCCAGACCTGAATTTCCGGTTTAAAAGCCCCACTCGCAGGAAATCTAACTCATCTCATCGATCATAGTGAAAACCGCATTTCGTTAAACTTATTAGTTTCTTAGCACCAGTCGATTGAAAATAAAAGGTCTGTCCCGGGGCTTTCAGAGTTAATATAAAACCATATCTACTTATATCGAAGATTTATGATGATTTTCATGTATATTTTATCTCGGACTACTTATGGAATCTTGTAAATCATTTGTGAGCGGTAAAATTTAAAAAAGAACAGATCGAGATCAATCAGTACACGGCTAGATTTTAAAATTAAATACATCAAAATAAGATGTTTGGCACTTGGTGCGGTTTAGCAAAACCCCGAACAACTTCATTTAAAAATAGCTCATTTTAGAGCAAACTGGACTAAAATGGGTATGTTCAACAATGTCAACATCCTCCATGTTATGTATATGAAGTATGGCAATATGGCGGTTTTCAAGAATCGTAATCAGCTGCGCTTTGGGTAAATGTTTTCTCACTGTGCATCGTTTCCATCCCTATCTTCGGCGACGTCGTCGTAATCATCAGCACCATCGTCTTCATAATTTGCATATAAATACACACTTGAGCGCATCTTGTCACGCAAATTGAAACCAGAGCTCGAAACCGGTTCGAAAGGCCACCTTCTTTCCAATTGGGAAAGATCCCCTCTGGTGCCGAGCTCTGGATCGCATTCCGGAATCCGGATACATCAATAAAGTCTGACCCCGGAAGGGGTTGAGTGGTTGAGAATGAGAGCTGGTATCCCCTTTCAACCACCACCGTGTCCTCGTCGAAATGTGGGTGTGGAGCAGAACTTACATGAGGATTGAAGATTTTTTGCATAGCTGCAGGACGACATCCTCCCCGGCCCACACACACATGTTCTGCTGCAAGTGGTTGATGGGAAAAGTTTTTCCCACTCTATCTGGGAGTTAATTTACGTTTGAGATGATATTTTTGCCTGTCAGAAAAGTTTTCACCGCCCAACGAGCGACACTGACAGTCAGTGTGTGTGTGTGGAAGTGTACAATATTTGAGGTTTTCCCTTTGGCTCACAACTTTGAAGTTTGGAGTCCAACCCTGTATGGGGGGGACCCAAGTTTGGTGGGCTGATTGTGCAGATGGCTACGTTTGACGAGGGCTGTTAAAAGTTGAGTTGATATCGGTAGAATACTCCTTTTTTGCGAAATTTATGCTAGTTATCAAGTTCTTTGATCGATGATTATGAAGGCACTTCTGTGGGGGTGTGGAAGATTCTTCAATTAGTTTGAATAAGACAGATTAGGGTATGGTTAGTGAGATTGAAATTGGTTTGAAAAAAGGAAAAAAAAAACTACTACAGTTAAAGATTGAACATTCTTTCCACCACGTGAATTCCAGTCTGCTTCTAACAATTTGAGTTAAAATGGAGCTTGCAATACACCATCGGTACAAGAATCCCTTGCATGACGCCGTTCAACTTTTCCCATTATTGCCCGTCAAAAATCCCGTCGAAACCAAAGTTTTCGGTCGTCTGAAACTTAATTAATTGAAAATCTGAATTACCCCCTGCCAGTGCAAAAATGGGTGCACTGTTATTCGCGCACCATGGTGCTGCTGTTTACCATCGAGTGCAACAGTATAAATTACAACAAGTTGAACATCATCAACAGCGTCCCCGTAGGGTGAGACTTGCAATGTTCCGAAAAAATGCCGATATTTGAGACCAGCCACCGATTGGAGTGTCCCGGATTGATGGAGGTTAAAAGCTCTTATGGACGTATGGACCACATCAGTAGGAAGAGGTTTCGTTCAGTTCTCGGTACTTGTCGTATGGTTCACGTGGATGAGAATTTTTTTTATTTTCGATCGTTGCATCCAGCCCACTGTATTGACATCAAATAGTGGCAGCTTGTAATGGGTTTCACATGATGTGAACCGCTCGATGTAGGTCCGATCACTTACAGCAGTATAGGACATTTTGCTTCCTTACAGAATCTGATTTTACTTTTTGTCACAATGCGGGCCAAAAATAGTCGATAAATGCAATTAACTTTGTAATTGCAATAGACGCATTAAATGTGTCTAGATGAAATTTTTATGTTCAACTTTAAGTATAGCTATGAAACATATGCCAAGTGCAATATAATATTTGTCTCAAAAAATTATAAATATAACTTAACTTTAAAAGGTCTTGTTCAAAGACTTCCAAATTGTTTGAGTTGGAGGAATAACTGAAGGTATTCCGGTAGAAGTCCTCGGAAAAAATGACTGTAGAAACTGGAAATCTTGAGAGAATCCCTGCACGCTCAAAAAAGAGTTCTGGAAAACGGGAACTGTCAAAAATACACCATGAACTACCATCATGTTTACGCAGAAACATGATCTAGTTCACGGTGTATTTTTGCTTGTTGACGAGTTCACGTCTGCTGTTCACGGATACGAGAACGGATTTTTTTCTGTGTGAGGGAATTGTTAAGGGAATGTTAAAGGAATTTATGGAAGATGTTTTTGCCGAGTCTTTGAGATACCGACCAGTGGATTACAACAGCATTTGTAATTGTTACTTAGACTGCTCATGTTTATAACAAAATATGTTATAATTTAAGCTGATTGGCAGTTAGAATAATAAGAACTATGACAAATTTTCCTCTACGTTAAATAAAATTTGAACTTCCCGGAGGCATTCCTGAAGGAAATCTCTGGAGGAATTCCTGGAAGAATCCCTGGAGGAATTCCAGGAGGAATCTCTGAAGGAATTACTGGAGGAATACCTAGAGGAATAACTAGAGGACTTAATGGAGGAATTCCTTAAGAAAACTCCTGGAGAAATCTCTGGAGGAATCTCTGGAGGAGTTTCTTGAGAAAATCCTGTAGGAATTCCTTGAGGAATTTGAATAATTCCTGGTGGCATTCATGGAGGAATTTCTGGTGAAATTGTTGGAAGAATTCCAATTCCCGGAGGAATCTCTGGAAGAATTTTCAAAAGAAACCCTGGTTTAATTCCTGGAAGAATCATTGAAGGAATCCCTGCATTCTCTCTGGAGGTATTCCTGGATTCTCCCTGAAAGTATTCCTGAAAGAATCTCTGAAGGAATACCTGGTGGAATTTTTGAAGAAAGCCATGAAGGCATTCCTGCAGGAATCCCTGGAAGAATTCCAGAAGGAATTCCTGGAGAAATCCCAGGTGGAATACCTGGAAGAATTTCTGGAGAAATTCCTAGAGAAATCGCTGGAAGGATCCCAGGTGAAATTACTGGAGGGCCCCATAAAGAATTCATGGAGATCCCTCCCTGGTGGAACTCTTGGAGGAATCTCTGGATGAATACCTAGAGGAATCTTTGGATAAACTACTCGAGGAATTTCTGGTTGAATTCCTGGTAGAATTCTTGGAAGAATTCCTAGAAAATCCTTGAAGGAATTCCCAGAGGAATCAATGGTAGAATTCCTGGAGGAATCCCTGGAAAACTCACTGGAGCGAAATCCTTGTTGAAATTCCTGGTAGAAGTCCTTGTTGGAATTCCTGGGGGAATTCTTGGACGAATCCCTGGAGAAATTCCTTTAGATATCCCTGGAGGAATCCCTGTAGAAATTTCTGGAGAAATCCCTGGTGTAACTCCTGGAGGAATTCCTGGAGGAATACCTAGAAGAATTTCTGAATAAATTTAAAGAAAGATTCCTGGAGTAATTCCTAGATGTTTTTTTGGGAAATTCTAGGAAGAACTCCTGGAGGAATTCCTATGAAAATACCTGGAGGAATTCCTAGAGAAATTCCTGAAGAGGAATCCCTGGAGAAATCCAAGGTGTAAATCCTGAAGGAAGTCCTTGATGGAATTCCACGAGGAATTATCAGAGAAATTCTTGGAGCAATTCCTTGAGATATCCCTGGAGTAATCCCTGAGGGAATTCCTGGATCTTCTTCTTCTTCTTTCTGGCCTTACGTCCCAACTGGGACATAGCCTGCTTCTCAGATTAGTGTTCTTATGACCACTTCCACAGTTATTAACTGAGAGCTTTCTTTGCCGATTGACCATTTTTGCATGTGTATATCGTGTGGAAGGTGGGAATTCCTGGATGAATCCCTGGAAAAATTATTGGAGGAATTCCTGGAGGAATTATGAAGGAATTCCTAGAGAGATTCCTAGGAAAATTCCGAGAGAAATACTTGGAGGAATTCCTAGAGCGATTCTTAAAGGAATTCCTGAAGAGGAATTCCTAGAAGAATATGTCCTAGAAGAATAACCCTAGAGAAATTTCTGGAGGAATTCCTGGAGTAATGATGAATGAATTCCTGGAGAAATTCCTGGAGTAATTCCTGAAGAAATTCCTAGAGGAATTCCTGGAGGTATTCCTAGAGGAATTCCTGAAGAAATTCCTAGAGGAATTCATGGAGGAATTCCTAGAAAAAATCCTGGAATAATTCGTGGAAGAATTCCTAAAAGAATTCCTGCAGGAGTTTTAAGAGGAACTCCTGGAGTAATTCTTGGAGGAACTCCTGAAGAAATTCCTAGAGAAACTCCTGAAGGAATTCCTAGAGGAACTTCTGAAAGAATTCCTAGAAGAAATCCTGGAACAATTCCTATCGAAATTCCTGGAGGAATTTCTAGAGGAATTCCTGGAGGAATCTCTAGAGAAAAATCCTGAAGAGGAATCCCTGGAGAAATCCAAAGTGCAAATACTGAAGGAAGTCCATGTTGGAATTTCAGGAGGAATTATCGGAATTCTTGAACCAATTCCTTGAGATGTCCCTGGAGAAATCCCTGGAAAATTGCTGGAAGAATCCCTTGAGAAATTCCACTAGCAATTCCTGGAGGAATCATGGAGACATTCCTTAAGGGATTCCTAGAGAAATTCTTGAAGATATTCTCTAGCGATTCTTAGCGAAATTCTTAGAGGGATTTCTGGAGGAATTCCTAGAGGGATTTCTGAAGGAATTCCTAGAAAAAATCCTGGTGGTATTCCTAAAGGAATTCCTTGAGGAATTCATGGAGGAAATCCTGGAGAAATTAAGAGAGGAATAACTGGAGGAATTTCTGAAGAAATTCCTAGACGAATTAATGAAGACATCCCTAGAGAAATTCCTGGAGAAATATCTAGAAGAATATCTGAAGAAATTTCTAGAAAGATTCCTATAATAATTCCTAGAGGAATTCCTGGAAGAACTCATAGAGAAATTCCTGGAGGAAATCCTAGATTAATACCTGGAGGAATTCCTAGAGAAATTCCTAACGAGGAATCCCTGGAGAAATCCAAGGTGGAAATCCTGAAGGAAGTCCTTGTTGGAATTCAATGAGGAATTATCGGAGATATTCCTGGAGCAATTCCTTGAGATATCCCTGGAGGAATCCCTGATGGAATTCATGGAGGAATCCCTGGTGGAAATCCTGGAGGAATCCCTGGAGAAATCCCTGGAGGAATTCCTGGAGGAATTATGGAGGAATTCCTACAGGGATTCCTGGAGGAATTCCTAGAGAAATTACTGGGGGTATTCCAAGAGCGGAGGAGAGGAATTCTCAGGAAAGAGGAGGAATTCCTAAAGGGATTCCTGGAGAAATTCCTGGATTAATTCCTAGAGGTATTCCTGGAGGAATTCCTAGAGGAATACATGGAAGTATCTGTAGAGGAATTCCTATTCGAATTCCAGGAGGTTTTCTTAGAGGAACTCCTAGAGGAATTTCTGGAGGAATTTTTTGTGGAACTCCTGGAGGAATTTATAGAGAAATTCCTGGAGGAATTGCAAGAGAAATACTTGGAGCAACTCCCAGAGAAATTCCTGAAGAGGAATCCTTGGAGAAATTCAAGGTGGAAATCCTTAAGGAAGTCCTTTTTGGAATTCCAGGAGGAATTATCGGAGGAATTTTTGCAGCAATTCCTTGAGATATCCCTGATGGAATTCCTGGAGGAAACTCTGGTGGAAATCCTGCAGGAATCCCAGGAGGAATCACTGGTAGAATTACTGGAAGAATCCCTGGAGAAATTCATGGAGGAATTTCTGGAAGAGTTATAAAGATATTCCTAGAGGGATTCCTGGAGGAATTCCTAGTGAAATTCCTGGAAGAATTCCTAGTGAAAATCCTGGAGGAGTTCCTAGATGAATTCCTAGAAGAATTCTTAGAGGATTTTCTAGAGGAATTCCTAGAGGAATTCCTAGAAAAATTCCTAGAGGAATTCTTAGAAAAATTCCTATAGGAATTCCTTAAAGAATTCCTAGAGGAATTCCTAGAGGAAAAAAATTGAAAACTCTGTTTTCAATTACCATCTATTGTACTGTATTATTTTAGATAATTCTACTTTAACTCTGTAATTTGAGAAACGTTATCTAAATTGTCTGTTTTGACTGTAATCAGCGTCGATGTTGACCCAAGCTGGCTTGGTGAATGAAAAATTCTCAGATCCAACGAAAAGTGCACCTGATTTTTCCATCCGTTTTCCAATAACGAGACCGGTAAAATGATGACACGACACATCTCTTCCACTGACTAGCTGCCATCAAACGGAATTGCGAAAGGGGCTGTGTGTGTGTGCAAAGTCAACATCGTCAACATCGTCAAGCGGTGAAGTTTTAACCCCTTTTGCTTCCCCCTGACTTCCACCCTTCAATGTTTAGGAACTGCTGGATGCACCAACTGGCAGTAAGTCAGGTGAGACGGAAACTACGAGCAGCAGTATCACTTTACCTGGTGTAATTTTGTAAACTTCGTCAAGTTGAGCAGCTCGTCTTTTTTTTACGAGAACGTATTCTGAACTGATGTTGATCTTTATCAGCCATCGCCATGTCGTGTTTGTGCACTTTGGTTACTCTGCTGGAAGCGATGAACCTTGGACCAGTGACAAACTGACTTTTGTATTTGAAATATTACTCAACCAAATTGACACCGAAGAAATGCAAAAATGATAACTTTAACCAGGAACGAAAGTAGAGTGTATAAGTTTTATAAATACTCTTTTACACAGGATTTTTTTTTAATATACTACCAATAACATCTAAAACAAAAGTATTAATAGAAAATCAGATGAAGTAGAATAAGTAGAAGAAACAGAAGAGAAGTAAAAGAAAAAGAGGAAGAAAAAAAGAAGTAGAAGTATAAGGAAAAAATAAAACAAGAAAAAAAAGGAAATACAGTATTGGACAAAACATTTGCAATTTTTTCGATTTTCCATACAAAATGACCAACTTTGGTAAGCTAGATCTCAGTCACTTATGGACCGATTCGAATGAAACTTTCACAGGACATCAGATATAACTTGAATTTTAACATATATTTTTGAATATTTTTTTCCAACCATGAGTGTATAAGTAACCGCTGACTAAAGTGTAATTTGACGAAAAATTCAAATCTTCAAATCAAACTTTGCTAAAGATACTGTGAAGCTATTCCTTCAATATGTTTAGTTATATCAATTATTAAAAATCGTCAAAAAATGCACTTTTGACGAACCGTTACTGCTTTTGAACTTGTGATTGAAGAAATCACTCAAAAATATATGTTAAAATTCAAGTTATGTCTGATGTTCTGCCAAAATTTCATTCAAATCGGTCCATAAATAAATGAGATATAGCTTACCAAAGTTGGTAATTTTGTATGGAAAATCGAAAAAGTTGCAAATGTTTTGTCCAATACTGTAAGTAAAGGAGCTCGGATTTATACAAAGTGGTTGGTTAACTATCTCAAATATTTTCAAAGAAAAAGAGATGCAATTCACTCCGAATTCAACAAATTATAATATTTTTCATAATTTTCAATGTACGTCTCCTAGTCTATGAACAAAGTTGAACAGTGCAAGAATTTATCCTCCCACCCCGAGCGAGTGTAGTCTGATTAAAAATTGCAGCATCTCTTACTTTGCACCGGTCGGTGCATGAGTGTGGTTGAAGTCATGTGATGCTACAGGATGCGGAACATGGCAGATGGTGGAATGAATTCCATCATGCTGATTTTTATACATGAAGCTATTAAAGTTGACTTCACTGCAAAGATGATGTTTTCCAATGGAGCCAAGTTATCGCTCTTAACCCGTATAGGCCTGAGTGAAAGGAAAATTACTTAAACTCTCACCACTCAGCGAATACTTAACGGATTTCAATTATTTTTTGTCAATATGCTCGTACACATATCTTGTTTCTAAAGGTGGTCAAAGAATCTCGAGAATTTTACTGTGGCCGGAGTTATTGAAATGGATCACTGGGTCAGGTCGGATGACAAGGGTTCTGTGCTTCTGTACCCCTGGAGGTAGGCAAATTTCAAGTCACAGATAATTTCCAGAATCGGCTATAATGTGGCCACTATATCAAGAAGTTTTAAGAAGAACGCATCAGCATAAACCTTCTGATAGTCGATTATATTGAATAATTATGTCAACTGCATTTGATTGATCCTACAAATTACCATTTTCGGGTCCCCGCGATGCCTCAACCCTATGATAAAGTGCACAATTTGTATCTTCCCATCTGTGTCAAGCTTACGGGAACGCAATTTTAGTGAACTATTAAGATCGATCAATACTTTCGGAGATTTGAAACGGTTTAGTACTTAACAAATCTAGAGCCGGTTCGTCAGGGCATTAAGTCCAAGTAGGCGCATCTGGTACACTCTAAATGGTGCAAAACTTTTCATTTATAATGTTAAATATCAGATCTTAATGATTTGTGCAAAAAAAAATAATGCCTTTGGAAATAAATAAAGATAACTTGGCATGTCCCAAAAAAAATGCCTTTTTCTACCCGACTTGACCCAGTGACCCACCGCAATAACACCGGCTACAAGAGTATTCCCGAGTTCCTCCGGCCACTTCTAGAAACTAGATATGTGGGCCAGTATACTAACAAAAAAATATTTGAATGCGTTGAGTATTCGCTGAGTGGTAAAGGTTTTAGTATTTTTGCTTTCACTCAGGCCTATGCGGGTTAAAGAAATATGTTGATAGTTTTAGGCATCAATCATGAACACGGTTCCCCTTAGATCACACTAGAGATAAAGGTGAATGAGATTGAAAAATATATTAAAAAAAATCGGCTCCATCATCCTGATGGCGCTTGAGCCTGGATTGGATTCGGTTTGGAAGATTGGATTTGATTTGGATTTGGATTTGGATTTGGATTGGATTTGGATTGGATTTGGATTGATTTGGATTGGATTTGATTGGATTTGGATTTGGATTGGATTTGGATTGGATTTGGATTGGATTTGGATTGGATTTGGATTGGATTTGGATTGGATTTGGATTGGATTTGGATTGGATTTTGGATTGGATTTGGATTGGATTTGGATTGGATTGATTTGGATTGGATTTGGATTGGATTGGATTTGGATTTGGATTGGATTTGGATTGGATTTGGATTGGATTTGGATTGGATTTTGGATTGGATTTGGATTGGATTTGGATTGGATTTGGATTGGATTTGGATTGGATTTGGATTGGATTTGGATTGGATTTGGATTGGATTTGGGATTGGATTGATTGGATTGGATTTGGATTGGATTTGGATTGGATTTGGAATTGGATTTGGATTGGATTTGGATTGGATTTGGATTGGATTTGGATTGGATTTGGATTGGATTTGGATTGGATTTGGATTGGATTTGGATTGGATTTGGATTGGATTTGGATTGGATTTGGGATTGGATTTGGATTGGATTTGGATTGGATTTGGATTGGATTTGGATTGGATTTGGATTGGATTTGGATTGGATTTGGATTGGATTTGGATTGGATTTGGATTGATTTGGATTGGATTTTGGATTGGATTTGGATTGGATTTGGATTGGATTTGGATTGGATTTGGATTGGATTGGATTGGATTTGGATTGGATTTGGATTGGATTTGGATTGGATTTGGATTGGATTTGGATTGGATTTGGATTGGATTTGGATTGGATTTGGATTGGATTTGGATTGATTTGGATTGGATTTGGATTGGATTTGGATTGGATTGGATTGGATTTGGATTGGATTTGGATTGGATTTGGATTGGATTTGGATTGGATTTGGATTGGATTTGGATTGGATTTGGATTGGGATTTGGATTGGATTGGATTGGATTTGGATTGGATTTGGATTGGATTTGGATTGGATTTGGATTGGATTTGGATTTGGATTTGGATTGGATTTGGGATTGGATTTGGATTGGATTTGGATTGGATTTGGATTGGATTTGGATTGGATTTGGATTGGATTTGGATTGGATTTGGATTGGATTTGGATTGGATTTGGATTGGATTTGGATTGGATTTGGATTGGATTTGGATTGGATTTTGGATTGGATTTGGATTGGATTTGGATTGGATTTGGATTGGATTTGGATTGGATTTGGATTGGATTTGGATTGGATTTGGATTGGATTTGGATTGGATTTGGATTGGATTTGGATTGGATTTGGATTGGATTTGGATTGGATTTGGATTGGATTTGGATTGGATTTGGATTGGATTTGGATTGGATTTGGATTGGATTTGGATTGGATTTGGATTGGATTTGGATTGGATTTGGATTGGATTTGGATTGGATTGGATTGGATTTGGATTGGATTTGGATTGGATTTGGATTGGATTTGGATTGGATTTGGATTGGATTTGGATTGGATTTGGATTGGATTTGGATTGGATTTTGGATTGGATTTGGATTGGATTTGGATTGGATTTGGATTGGATTTGGATTGGATTTGGATTGGATTTGGATTGGATTTGGATTGGATTTGGATTGGATTTGGATTGGATTTGGATTGGATTTGGATTGGATTTGGATTGGATTTGGATTGGATTTGGATGGATTTGGATTGGATTTGGGATTGGATTTGGATTGGATTTGGATTGGATTTGGATTGGATTTGGATTGGATTTGGATTGATTTGGATTGGATTTGGATTGGATTTGGATTGGATTTGGATTGGATTTGGATTGGATTTGGATTGGATTTGGATTGGATTTTGGATTTGGATTTGGATTGGATTTGGATTGGATTTTGGATTGGATTTGGATTGGATTTGGATTGGATTTGGATTGGATTTGGATTGGATTTGGATTGGATTTGGATTGGATTTGGATTGGATTTGGATTGGATTTGGATTTGGATTTGGATTGGATTTGGATTGGATTTGGATTGGATTTGGATTGGATTTGGATTGGATTTGGATTGGATTTGGATTGGATTTGGATTGGATTTGGATTGGATTTGGATTGGATTTGGATTTGGATTGGATTTGGATTGGATTTGGATTGGGATTTGGGATTGGATTTGGATTGGATTTGGATTGGATTTGGATTGGATTTGGATTGGATTTGGATTGGATTTGGATTGGATTTGGATTGGATTTGGATTGGATTTGGATTGGATTTGGATGGATTTGGATTGGATTTGGATTGGATTTGGATTGGATTTGGATTGATTTGGATTGGATTTGGATTGGATTTGGATTGGGATTTGGATTGGATTTGGATTGGATTTGGATTGGATTTGGATTGGATTTGGAATTGGATTTGGATTGGATTTGGATTGGATTGTTGGATTGGATTGGATTGGTGGATTTGGATTGGATTTGGATTGGATTTGGATTTGGATTTGGATTGGATTTGGATTTGGATTTGATTGGATTGGATTTGGATTGGATTTGGATTGGATTTGGATTGGATTTGGATTGGATTTGGATTGGATTGGATTGGATTTGGATTGGATTTGGATTGGATTTGGTTGGATTGGATTGGATTTGATTGGATTTGGATTGGATTTGGATTGGATTTGGATTGGATTTGGATTGGATTTGGATTGGATTTGGATTGGATTTGGATTGATTTGGATGGATTTGAATTGGATTTGGATTGGATTTGGGATTGGATTTGGATTGATTGGATTGGATTTGGATTGGATTTGGATTGGATTTGGATTGGATTTGGATTGGATTTGGATTGGATTTGGATTGGATTTGGATTGGATTTGGATTGGATTTGGATTGGGGATTTGGATTGGATTTGGATTGGGATTGGATTGGATTTGGATTGGATTTGGATTGGATTTGGATTGGATTTGGATTGGATTTGGATTGATTTGGATTGGATTTGGATTGGATTTGGATTGGATTTGGATTGGATTTGGATTGGATTTGGATTGGATTTGGATTGGATTGGATGGATTTGGATTGGATTTGGAGGATTTGGATTGGATTTGGATTGGATTTGGATTTGGATTGGATTTGGATTGGATTTGGATTGGATTTGGATTGGGATTGGATTGGATTTGGATTGGATTTGGATTGGATTTGGATTGGATTGGATTGGATTTGGATTGGATTTGATTGGATTGGATGGATTTGGATTGGATTTGGATTGGATTTGGATTGGATTTGGATTGGATTTGGATTGGATTTGGATGGATTTGGATTGGATTTGGATTTGGTGGATTTGGATTGGATTGGATTGGATTTGCATTGGATTTGGATTGGATTTGGATTGGATTTGGATTGGATTTGGATTGGATTTGGATTGGATTGTGGATTGGATTTGGATTGGATTTGGATTGGATTTGGATTGGATTTGGATTGGATTGGATTCGGATTTGGCATTGGATTGGATCTTCTGTCTTCTGTCTTCTTGTCTTCTTTGTCTTCTTGTCTTCTTGTCTTCTTGTCTTCTTGTCTTCTGTCTTCTTTGTCTTCTTGTCTTCTTGTCTTCTTGTCTTCTTGTCTTCTTGTCTTCTTGTCTTCTTGTCTTCTTGTCTTCTTGTCTTCTTGTTCTTTCTCTTGTCTTCTTGTCTTCTTGTCTTCTTGTTTCTTGTCTTCTTGTCTTCTTGTCTTCTTGTCTTCTTGTCTTCTTGTCTTCTTGTCTTCTTGTCTTCTTGTCTTCTTGTCTTCTTGTCTTCTTGTCTTTCTTGTCTTCTTGTCTTCTTGTCTTCTTGTCTTCTTGTCTTCTTGTCTTCTTTGTCTTCTTGTCTTCTTGTCTTCTTGTCTTCTTGTCTTCTTGTCTTCTTGTCTTCTGTCTTCTTGTCTTCTTGTCTTCTTGTCTTCTTGTCTTCTTGTCTTCTTGTCTTCTTGTCTTCTGTCTTCTTGTCTTCTTGTCTTTCTTGTCTTCTTGTCTTCTTTGTCTTCTTGTCTTCTTGTCTTCTTGTTCTTCTTGTCTTTCTTGTCTTCTTGTCTCTTGTCTTCTTGTCTTCTTGTCTTCTTGTCTTCTTGTCTTCTTGTCTTCTTGTCTTCTTGTCTTCTTGTCTTCTTTTCTTCTTGTCTTCTTCGTCTTCTTGTCTTCTTGTCTTCTTGTCTTCTTTGTCTTCTTGTCTTCTTGTCTTCTTGTCTTCTTGTCTTCTTGTCTTCTTGTCTTCTTGTCTTCTTGTCTTCTTGTCTTCTGTCTTCTTGTCTTCTTGTCTTCTTGTCTTTCTTGTCTTTCTTCTTCTTGTTTTCTTGTCTTCTTGTCTTCTTGTCTTCTTGTCTTCTTGTCTTCTTGCTTCTTGTCTTCTGTCTTCTTGTCTTCTGTCTTTTTGTCTTCTTGTCTTCTTGTCTTCTTGTCTTCTTGTCTTCTTGTCTTCTTGTCTTCTTGTCTTTCTTGTTCTTCTTGTCTTCTTGTCTTCTTCTCTGAATCTTCTGAATCTTCTGAATCTTCTGAATCTTCTGAATCTGAATTCTGAATCTTCTGAATCTTCTGAATCTCTGAATCTTCTGAATCTTCTGAATCTTCTGAATCTTCTGAATCTTCTGAATCTTCTGAATCTTCTGAATCTTCTGAATCTTCTGAATCTTCTGAATCTTCTGAATCTTCTGAATCTTTCTGAATCTTCTGAATCTTCTGAATCTTCTGAATCTCTGAATCTTCTGAATCTTCTGAATCTTCTGAATCTTCTGAATCTTCTGAATCTTCTGAATCTTCTGAATCTTCTGAATCTTCTGAATCTTCTGAATCTTCTGAATCTTCTGAATCTTCTGAATCTTCTGAATCTTCTGAATCTTCTGAATCTTCTGAATCTTCTGAATCTTCTGAATCTTCTGAATCTTCTGAATCTTCTGAATCTTCTGAATCTTCTGAATCTTCTGAATCTTCTGAATCTTCTGAATCTTCTGAATCTTCTGAATCTTCTGAATCTTCTGAATCTTCTGAATCTTCTGAATCTTCTGAATCTTCTGAATCTTCTGAATCTTCTGAATCTTCTGAATCTTCTGAATCTCTGAATCTTCTGAATCTTCTGAAATCTTCTGAATCTTCTGAATCTTCTGAATCTGTCTTGAATCTTCTGAATCTTCTGAATCTTCTGAATCTTCTGAATCTTCTAAATCTTATCTTCTTGAAGTCCAAGTCCAAGTAAAATTCGTGTAAAAATACAACTTCCAACCTTAAAAGTCTTCTATAGATCCATGTTAAATTGATTGAATTAATCACTTCGCAATACATCGTACACGAAAGACAAGCATTGATATTACCATTCGCTTATCCATACCAAGGCTCTACAGTGCAAGCACTAACTGCGCGAATTGAACTAAATCCCCCAACGAACTGTAAAGCCGTTTCGCAATCTGTCACTCTACATGCATCACTGCATTTCGGCACACCGCGCACTACATGCTTGCTAGGAACAGAACATTTCATCGAATTGCCCTAGATAAAGTTGGCTAGTTGACTGCATCGTAGAAAATTGATTCGGAGTTTTGTGCAATCCGTTGAACAAATTTTGCTCAAATATTCATCTCTCCAACGTTTACACTTTTCCCTCTAACGCATCGAGCAATTTTGTAGCATCACATTCCGAAGCCAGAGTGAAACCGGTGATCCCTTTGCCATCTATGGCGTACAAATACTTTCGATACATGACACGAACGATGTTTGCCCTGCTGCAATCCAATCGACGAAGTGCAGAGTGCAGGGGGCTTAGCGCTCTCTAACCTGGGAGGCCATCCATAAATTACGTAGCATGTTAGGGAGGACAATGGGTATCTCAGCATAGCAAATTAAAGGTCTCTATATATAAAGCTTGCATTCATATTGCCAAATAATATCCTATCTATTAGGAATCATATGATGGTGTAGTGGTTAGGATGTCGAATTCGGTATTCAGTGGACCGTGTTCGAGGCTAGGTAAAACCCTTTTTTATCTAAATTTTGCGGCATGGCATTTATGATCGAAGGAAGTCTGAAAAAGTCGTGCGAAGTTTATATATGACCTCTACTTTGGTAGTTTTTCAATTAAATAACGGACCAAACACAATGTGGCGAGATATACCAAAGCAAGATGTATCTGGATCTCGATATATGGATTTCAATCCAAGAATTAGTTTCATGCTCTCATGTTCGAGATTTCGTGTTTGAGATTTTGATTTTGAGAGGTCGATGTCGAGAATTCGATAGCTAGATAACCGACATTGGTAGATTTTGACTTATAAATTTCGATTTCGAGATTTTAATGTCTAGGTTACAAATTCAAGATTTCGATTTTACAATTTAGATTTTGAGATTTATATTTAGGAATTTACTGTTACACGTTAAACTACCTATTGTTCAGGGGTATCAACATAAGTGACCAAATGCTACGAGGGGGAAAGGTATGTAACAATCTGTGAGATACTGCTAGGTCATTTACGGACGACTCCTTGGATGTGAGTAGGTATCTATATCTCGAGTAGTGGGAAAATCCAAGCGATTACTACTTGTTGGAGGGTTTCGGTCGGGTCGGAAGGCTCAAATATACGACTTGGAAAAAGAGGTGGCAAAGTCGGGTGAAAAGTACATGACAAGCTGCTGCATGAGTCGCTATCAAAATTTTAGTCATGAATTTTCACAGCGAACGCGCGTTCCAATCGGTTTGTTTTGTGCACTCGACGAAGCCCTTGGAAAAGTGCAGCAGGAGTGCTTGTTGGTTGGTGTCATACAGTGTGCTATTTGGTGCACACAAGTGAGGAAAGTGGAGTTTCGACGCTTTTTATTTTGCTATGTTGGGCTTATTTAAAAATTGTTTCAGCAATCAGACAGAAACGAGTCAGATGGGATTGCATACTCGATAAATTTGAAGGGGGTGTTTTTTCTCCTATCATCTCGATGAACGCGAGTCAAATGCCGAAAGGAGGCACGCACATGTGATTGAATCAGGATTTGGGAAAAACCTTGAACTGAGCGTTAATTGATTTAATTTGATCGAAGTTTATTTGAATTGAACAGGTTTTTTTTTCTTTAAAGACTCCCAAGCACGCTGTCCGGCCATTTCTTACGTTGCAAAAAAAAAATTCGTAAACATCGAATTAATTACCATAACAATAATTTCACATTAAATAGCATATAGGGACTGGTCATTTTATAAAGTGGACACTTTGTGTATGCAATATCATTTTAATTTATCAAGAGTAGTGTTTGATCCTTCGACCTTGACGCTTGCTCCTGGGCAGTGTGTCAAGAAAGCCCGAGCAGTCGTCAGTTGCTTACCCTCTCGGGTCGCGCACCTTTTTTCTCTGAGTGCTTTTATGTAGCCTAAAAAACGAGTGAAGCTGAAGGTGGATTGTTGCTGCTCAGTCAAAGATGACGGATCAATTGGTGAGCTCGTTTCATGCTACTATTTCTAATCTATAAAATATGTATGACTGCACATTTAATTAAATATGATTCTTCAACAAACTATAAATGGTTCGTCACTGTGAGTGTCGACATAAACTCGTGAGTGTCGATTCATGAATTATTTATGCTTAACATTTTTTTTTTCAAAATACCCCTTTCTCTCTACCTTTATTTTTGTAATTCAAAAACAAAATGAATGATTCGACACTACAAGTGTAGATTTGCGAAAGGTTCACTTTAATCAACAAACTTTGGATGGTTCACTGTAAGTGTCGGCATAATTTTCCTCTACATAGAAATTGTTATTATCAAATGAAAATATTATATTTACATAAAAGCATGTTTATATCTCACAAATAATTATTTATCATGGTCAAACCGCTTATCAAAGTGAATCCTGTGACCAAACTATCCTCCCCATTAGCAAACATCCCTCCCAGTAACCTTTGTGGAGATGCAGAGGCAAACACGGTCTCCAAATAGCAAAGGTTACACACTAACATTCCTTCCCCCAATCCCACCTGACTGCAAGGACGTGGCCGGCGCCGTTATTGACCCTGTATAAATAAAGGCACTGAATTATGCACACTAATGCAGATTATGGCCAAGCCCAGCCGAACTTCTAGTTGATTCTTTGTGCATTTTCACTGACTTCGGCCAATCACGGAATAGCAACCATTGATCTGTGTAGTCAGTCTAAGCAAAGCTAAGCTAAGCAATATCATTTAAATTTATCACTCAAATCGCAACCGGTTCTCTGTACATCGTTCGAATAATAATTGTGATCATAAAAAAGCCACCAAAATAATTAACTTTCACACTGATAAGGCACAACACTCAGAACAGACTATTTTTGGAGGTTATCAAAAACAATTATTTTTTATAAATTGGCTGGAAAAATCGACAATCTACATTTTTATTTTCAAATAAGACTTGTTCCTCGAAAGCACTATCAATCAGAAGCCTGCTGAAAAATATCAAGGCCTTTTTGGAGCAACAGTTTTCCAGATATCATAAAATCATTTTTCATAGATTTTTTAGAGAAAAATATTTTAAATTACAATGGAACTGACATGAGAAGAATTTTTCGGTTTAAAGTATGTCCTGGTGGAAGTACTAATATAGTAATGATATGAAACATAACCAACGCCTTCATAAAGCTGCTTATTTAGTCCCCACGTCACATTTAAAGCGCAATAGAAAAACGAACAAATTTCCAGAAGACCTCCCAAAGCACAATGACAATTATCAAAGTTGAGAACTCTGCTGTAAGCAGAACAGTAAAGGATATCAGCATACAATTTGTTCATGAAAATGAGAGGATTCTTATTATGCGAAAATTAATGCAGAACTTTGACGAACAGTTTTTCTTTAAAGTTATTAGAAAAACTATTTAGTTCTTCAACCAAAAGCATTTTGTAAGATTTCATATTTTCCTAAAATTTTAGAATAATAGTTCAACGGTATACAGAAAACTGAGTATGATTTCATCTATAAATAAAAAAGATATAGCATTTACAATGTGTGCTTTATGAAATGAACAGTCCTTAACATAACGTATAGAATGTTATCGAACTCTTACTGCTCATCCAATCTTCGCCATTCGAAAGAGGAAACCATTGTGTAGGTTTTCTTCTATATTGAGATTAGAACTATTTTTATTGGAGTTGAATGAATTCTCTAAAGGGAAATTGTAGTTTTAGACGTATTTTGTTTATTTGCTTTAAAATCAAAAGCTTATGATCGACAAAGTTTCGATTTTTTGTTATTTAGTATATACAAACATTTTATATATTTGTAACATTTGGGTCAAATGCCAACAATGTGCTTATAGAATGTTAAATTTTTATTTAGCATTAGTCATTTGTCCAATTTATTGGAACCCCTCTTATCGTGACAGCATGTCTTCTTGAAGGTTTCAAAGGCTTTTTATTTATGTCATAATATTATATGTTGAGTTTAAGAAGCATTAGGTTAGCTAGATTTGAAATGTATTGTACAATATTGTGGGCTTCGTAGCCGTGCGGTTAGTGTCACCAAGGCATTTAGCCACATCATGTTAAGGAGTATGGATTCGATTCCCACCTCAGACCGGAAAAACTTTTCGTGAGGAATGTTTACCACCTGTGCCACTGGGCGTTGCACGCTAGTCCGTTGTCTGGTGTGGTGCTTCCTTCAAAGGGCAAAATGTCCACTGAAAGCATTAACGTGACCGTGTCTTTTAAAAAAGATTGGTCTCCGAATGCTACCTTCAGGAACACCAGCTCATTAAGTCTTTCCGACTTGTGGTTCTGATACTCAATCTTATTTGTATGATTTGTAAGATGACTTTGAATCATTCTAAATGTAGGTTGTAAAATTAAAGTTTCATGCCAAATAATGATGAATGTTTTTTCAATACAGCCATTCCATGAAAAACCTATCTAGTGGGTCTCCGAATTCCGTGCAAATTTGCTATTTTGTTCCTTATCCGAAATAAGGATACACGTATTTTTGTATTTTTTGATTAGGGTGACCATTTCCGAAATAGAGTGACCAGAAAAATCGCGATTTTGCAAAGTTGCGATTTAAAAAAACTATAACTTTTGAACCGTTTGACCGATTTTCAATCTTTTTGGACGAAATGAAGGCTAAAGATTTTGACTTTTCGGGAAAAATATAAAATTTCACAAAAATTGTGATTTTTACATGAAAAAACTCAATAGTTTCCGTTTTTTCGTGTTTTGAAGGCCTCGGGACCAAAGGGGCTATTGCTGCTCTCATTTTTTCTTAAAAGTTCAGAAAATTTTACGTAAACTGTCAAATTTTCAGCGATGTATGTTTTTAAGTTTTTGAGATATATATTTTTGAAAATAAAAAATCAGTCATTTTTCATCGGCACACATTGTAGATCTCAGCGCATTAGATTTGTAATGTTTAAAAAAAATCATAACTTTTGAATAGCTCAACCGATTTCCAATCTTTTTTATGGAATGAAAGCTTAGGGTCTCAACTTTTCAGAAAAAAAAGAAAAAATTAGAAAACTTTGAAAAAAAAAAATTCACATTAAAATATATGAAAATTTCTAAAAAAAAATAGAAATTTTTATATTTTTTCACGTTTAAACATATTTTTATCAGATTTTTCAATTTTGTTGAAATTTTAAGCTTTCATTCCTAACAAAAAGATTGGAAATCGGTTAAGCTGTTCAAAAGTTATAATTTTTTTTTGAACATTACAAATCTAATGCGCTGAGACCTACAGTGTGTGCCGATAAAAAATGACTGATTTTCTTATTTTCAAAAAAATATATCTCAAAAACTAAAAAACATACATCGTTGAAAATTTGACAGTAAACGTAAAATTTTCTGAACTTTCAAGAAAAAAAATGAGAACAGCGATAGTCCCTTTGGTCCCGAGGCCTTCAAAACACGAAAAAACGGAAACTATTGAGTTTTTTCATGTAAAAACACAATTTTTGTGAAATTTTATATTTTTCCTGAAAAGTCAAAATCTTAAGCCTTCATTTCGTCCAAAAAGATTGAAAATCGGTCGAACGGTTCAAAAGTTATATTTTTTTTTTTAAATAAAAATTTTGCAAAATCGCGATTTTTTTGGTCACCCTATTTCGGAAATGATCACCCTTATCAAAAAATCCAAAAATACGTGTATACTTATTTCGGATAAGGAACAAAATAGCAAATCTTCACGGAATTCGAAGACCCACTAGATCGGTTTTTCATGGAATGGCTGTAATATCTAGAATGGCAAGACCAGTTGAATAGCCTTAGGATTTGTTATTATTCAAAATGGTTGTAGTATTTATGAATGATGGAAATTGGAAATAACGCTTTGTTGAAGTCGTTCTCCTCATTTTATGGCAATACATACCAACTGCGGCAAACCCAGGTTCTCAACCACATTAATAACGAAGTCACGAACATGTAAAACCCGAAATAAACCTATTTTTAAATACTGTAATTTGACTTTAAAAGGTATTCTTGTCAGCCTCGTTTTGATGATGGCCGATATAAGAAATCATTTTTTTTGACTTATACCTTATTAAAATATAAATTTGTTTTCCATGATTATTCTCCACGAAAGTTTTGTCTACTCTTCAGATATTTTTTTTAGGTTGAAAAACACTGAATAACACCAGCATCTGAAAAATAAGCCGATCATGTTATGCTCAGCGCTTTCCTTGAATTGTCTATTCTTTATTCAACATAAACACTCGAACAGCTTGTTGTTTGTAGTGCATTTGACTATCAGTTGCTTCTTGTACTTTGTCGTCTTAGAGGGAAAGGGCACAAAAGCTATTTACAAAAAAGATATTATTGCTTGGAATTGCCGTTTGGACTCATATTCCGAACACTAAGGGCCAACCGTGACTTCAAATGGATGTGGTGGGCAAAAATTAGCTCACTTTTGCGAAAATTTTAATTTTTTCACTAAATTCAACTGTTAGGTGTTCGATGAGCCGATAAAAATGTTTATTTAAACTTGTTCAGTATTGATTTTACGTGAATTTATAAAACAACATATTGATTCAAATACCGAACATTGTGTTCATTCTGTCTCATATTCCGAACACCTTTATTCAAATTCCAAACAGCACGAAAAAATTGTATTGAAATAAATAATTTTCCAAATAAATTTATCTGAGCTAGTTTTACTGGCCTCGAACTAGAGAATCATCACTACTGTCGAGGTATACAGTAGATTTTAAGACGTAATTGACTGCCATTTCCTAGTAACTTGATGACATATTTCAGCGAAACATTTCAACCACATCGTCATACAAAAACGGAGTGTTCGGAAAATGAGTCTGTTCGGAATTTGAGATAAAACGGTACGTAAAAGTATGGAACAAAATTTTGTTTCAAATGCCGAACACTGTGTTCATTCTGTCTCATATTCCGAACACCTTGATTCAAATTCCGAACAGCACGAATAAATCATATTCAAATGAATAATTTTGAAAACAAATTTATCTGAGCTAGTTCTACTGGTCTTAAACTAGAGAATCACTATTCCCGAGGTGTGAAATAGATTGGTAGACGTTAGAATTGAATTGCAATTGACTGCTATTTCCTGTTTTTTTGAACGCATTTTTCAGTGGAACATTTCAACCAAACCGCCATACAAAAACCGAGTGTTTGGAATATGAGTCTGTTCGGAATTTGAGATACAACGGTATAATTTTGAAGTTGTTGTTTTATTTATCCAATCTCTTTAAAATGTGCGTGGACAACCAGCCTATAAAGTTCTACAGCACCAGAATATCACATCTTTTGTGAATGAATTTTAGATATTCATTAGGGATTCCAGTTTTCGCGTGATTTTACTCCTCGTGTAACGGGAAATAAAATTACAATTTCCTGGAAAATTCTCAAAAGCGTTAATATAAAGCAAGTTTGATGCATGTTTTTAAATCTTCGTTTTATTTTTATGAAAATAAAGTGGTCATGGCAGTCGGTGATGCTGGAAATGCTTCGGAAAGCATAACCTTAGAAAATCATGAAGTTTGATGCCCATTTTGATATGGTGCCGGATATGTTCCTAATTGACCACTTCCCCCAGGGTACCTGGACCTTCTATAGAGTGGTCTGTGCATCTAATGGTTCTGAATACGCTGCAGGAAACATCATTTTTAATATTGGTGTCCGCTTGGATAAAGCTCCGGATAATATTTACATGATTGGAAATACAAACATAACTGACCATGCTTTCCGGAACCAGTTTTACGAAAATGGTCATATTTCTGAAGATTTCCAACCAATCTTAATGCGTACGGTGGCATTCAACTTCCTATTAGTTCTAGTTTCTAGGAAAATTGTAAACATCTATCTAACTTTACACCGCACAAAAATAGAAGCGACAAATAAAATGACATTTGGACATGACCTCAGAAAATCCGGAACATCTCCGGTGTCCAGTGGCCAATATGCATGGCCAAGGAAGTTCCTATAACTGAACCAAACTTGCCGTCGACTGCTTCCAGATGCATCCAATTTCATCCATTTTTCATAAAGTTATAAGCATTTGAATTTAGGCAAAATGTTGCCTATCTCAATCATTTTGCCTATCCCCTGTATAAACATTCAAATAAGGTACCGCGGGGTAAGTGGGTAAATGGGGTAAGTGAAAACAATTGATATATTTTACTGAATATGTGAATTAACGTTTTAAACTCATGCGTAAACCTTTGAGGCCATTCAGAACATTACGATAGGTAAGAGATTTCTGAGATTTTTCAGCCATTTTTGCATAATAGAGCGAAAAATTGTTAACCTTTCAACTGTTACTCCGTAACAAGTTGGCGGGTACAATCTTATTTTAATATTTTCAGTGGAAAAAAAGTAGCGGAAAATAATTTTCTGTACCACTTCTTAGTTGTCCTCTGTGACAGTTTCAAACTGCAATAAAAAAAGTTTTAGAATTAATTCGACGTAGACCTAAAAATAATTAAATTTAAACACCGTCAATTTTCTTATCAGGTGGGGCAAGTGAAAAGTTTATCATTAGAGATTGTATTTGTGTTTTCTCTTTAAGTAGCCATGAGTGAACATGGTTCGCAATTGTCATAGAAAAACATAACGTGCTGATAATTCAAGAAACACTATACTCAAGCGTTAAAAGCTATTAGAAATCATGGAACTTCTCTAAAAGATGTTGCCAACCATTACAATATTAATATGTCTACTTCGGGCAGCCAATTAAAAGGAAGACGTTGATTGAAAAGTTGCAATATTAGAGAACACACGGAAATCTCGTGAAATGTCTATGTAAGCTAGTTCAAAATTTAAAAATGGGTTATAGGTCTATCCACATAAAAAAGATTATAAATACGTTATTGAAGGATTCCGTTTGATTTATCCCGAAGAGTTATCCGACGTCATATTCGACTTTCTCAAAAACACGTAACGAGCGATGGAAATTCTACAGAGCAGAAATGCAATTGCTGTCCTATAATGTAAGAACTAACATTGGAAATGTTGCAGTTATAATGTTGTCGAATCATTTCAACTAACATAACTGAACAGAAGAGAATTCAAGTGAAAAGAATAACATTTTCTTTGTTTACACGTTACTTATGTTATTGTTCATTGGGAAGCCTTAACAAATGTTAAAGCTAATAGAAATCGTGAATATAACTGTTTGTTTTTGAAATTATTGTTCAAAACGATAAACTTTTCACTTGCCCCACTTTTGGGGCATGTGAAAAGTAAGGAGACATTTTTCAAAAACTTTTTCTGAATTTTTTTCTTCAATTTTCCATAAAAATCAATTTTAGCATGCTGCTTATATTTGGTGGGAGTTAAACTAAAAAATATACACGACCTCATTTATTTCAATTTAAAGTCTCTAGAATTTGAAGAATCTCAACTATGCGAATTCCATTACCCACTTGCCCCACGGTACCTTATAACTAGTGATCTAGTACGGACGATCGTGCTACTTTTCCCCAAATTTTGGTTCCCTGAATGACAGTTTCCTGAAAATTCCGGTTTCACGAATAGTCCACTCCCCCGAACAGTTTTTGGCACTCATATTTGTTATCACTGTGGTCTTTTCCGGGTGGTGAACGTACTGGTCATCTCATATGCACCCTTCTTTATTGGATTGGCGATTCTTACGAGTTTTACCGTCCTTAGCATTTTTTGGTAAAATGCGTATAGTCGAGGAAGTCCAAATACCTGCACAGTTAAAAATAATGAAGATTACACGTCATGTAAACTTCATTTATGCGATGTAAACATGACGTCATGTAAATTTAAGTCTGAAATCATGTAAAAATGTGTTATATGTCATGTAACCACAGAGAATCCTGATGGGTTACATGACATATAATTGAAGTTTACATGACATATCATGTAAATATCCATGGTTTTCCACGCTCCAATTATGTGCATTATATGTCTCAGAAATTTACACGTTTCGTTCGACCTGTGTGCTTCTTTTGATTGCTTATCGTTCTTTCTAATTCACCATCTTGCCACTGAAAACTATGATAGCACCTGTTTAAATTGCTCCACTTTTCGTAGAAACGGGCCACTCGGGGAAACGGGTCATTCGGGGAACTGGCGTTCGAGGAACCGACATTCGGGGAAATGACATTCGGGGAAAAGTAGCACAATCCTTTGCCAGTATGTTTTCACTCCAGATTCACCAAATATCTCATTCTTTCCACTGATTATTGCTCTTTCTAGTTCGCCATCCTATCCTATCCTATATCTGAAGACTATTTCTGCACCTTTTTCAACTGCATCATTTTTCGGGGAAACGGGACATTCGGGGAAATGGCATTCAGAAAAAAGGGAAATTCGGGGCTCTGGCGTTCAGGGAAATAACATTCGAGGAAACGAAATTCGTGGAAAAGGAGTAAAATCGGCTCGTTAACTACGGGATGTCCGCGTGCTATCCAGGCAGCTATCCAGGAAATACGCTGGCCCAAACCGAAAAACGTCAATTCCGAGCGGTGATCCCATCCCCAACACTTTATTCAACTACCACATCTACTACAAGGGCGGCGACGGAGCAGAACGTGGGGAGCGTAGCGATTGGGAAGCAGATGAAACGAGTTATTCGGTGGAAACCGGTTAGCGACTGAAACTGTGTGTTGAGAATGAATGAACGATAAGCCCGATGGCATGAAGGATGAGTTTTATAAGAGCCTAAATAAAGTCTACGGAAAGTGCCCAAAACAAGATATTAAAGAAGATTTTTTCCTACCCTACATTGGAAAGGAACTTTCAGCTGCAGCTTGTAAGCTTCACTACTGCTAGAGAGATAGCAATCAGCAGTATTTGCTTCGCACGCAATAATATCCACAAACACACCTAGCGACACCCAAGTGTTTGCCATTTACAATGATCGAGAGGGAAATGATCGAAAGGCAATGAGTTCGAATGCGCCATAGAGAGTTTCAATAGGACGCGTAATCACAGAGATATGGACAAAACTTTTTTGTATGTTTTTAAAGGGGTGAACCCAAACTTGTGCACGGCAGTGTATATTTACGTTGAAGCAAATTAAAAGGCTATACGAAATGTTTAATATTGGTAACAATACAAAATATGTGAATTAGACCTGTTCACTTTTTGTAAAAAGTTCTCTGATTATCCGTGCCACATCAAATTCTGAACTTATTTATCAAAACAAGTTATCTGTCCAAAAATGAGCCAATTCGATAAAGTTTTAGAGGTGTATCAAATGGATTTTGTGATTTTTCGGACCGTTCTATCGGAATGCCATCATGAAACCCCAAAACTACTTTGAACATGATTCGAAAATACCACTAGCCTTTTGCTAACAGAATGGCCTATCAATTTGCTGAAGACACAAGGGTGTTTTGACCGTTTCTTCATTATGCTTTTAACGTAATTAGTCCAGAAATCTCGTTAAAAGCCATATATTTTTCCAGTTGTCATCTGCATATCTTATTATATTTTGTATCTAATTCAACTATCTATTTCTTATAAATAATCTGAGCATATCGTTGATACATCATTTTTATGTAGGAATTGGTTTTCAATGTGAAATATTAGAAAGTGTATCACTCTATACCCTAAATTCTCATAGGGTTGCCAACACGAATGCACTCTATGAAAACCGCAGTTACCCATCGTTTAGACGTCATATCTTTGAACCCTACAGAAAATCGACCTCCATCGGCTTAAAATAGATTGGATGGTAAGGTTTGGGCCTCGGAATCAGAAGATCCATGGTTCACGTTGAGAACTATTCTTTTTTTCTTTTTTTTTCATACTAATCAAGCCAACGTTTGTAATTATTTGACCTAATTTGGAACATTGTCATAGAGGTTTTTTTTTATTTCACTCATATGGAATGATATCTTTTGTTTCTTAATTGAACACCGTTTTCAAAAAGGATGCTACAGCAACAATTACATTGTAATATGTAAAGGCAACTATAAGTGATGACTCAAGTTCAATCAGCGTAGCAACAACCTTGACTACTAGAGCCCTCCCCAAGACACCCAGTAACGAGGAAGCAGGAGTACTAATTACCTAATGAGTAAACCAGCATCGTACTGCAAACCTACAGTGCTGTTCTGAATAATAGCAGCGCATGTCGATTTTCATACAAAATGCTCAACTTTGACATGCTGTAGTTTTGTTCCCTTTTAAGCAATCGAGTTGAAATTTTCTCCACAGAACTACAAATATGATCAATTTTGTAACTACAAAATTTCAGTGTTTTCTGAGTCCCTACCGGAAAGTGAGATACTAGGTGAAATTGTTCGAAAAAATAGCAGTTTTAAAAATTTGAATTTCGGCTTGACATTATAGTTTTAAATTGTATATCACTTACCATTGGAACAATCTCCTCCTGCTTATTAAACCTACACCTAAACCGAAAATGTTTAAAATATTTGTAGAAGAAAAATTTTAAAATGAAAAACTGCTATTTTTTCGTAAAATTTCACCTCGTGTCTCACTTTTCGGCAGGGACTCAGAAAACACTGAAATTTTGTAGTTACAAAATTGATCATATTTGTAGTTCTGTGGAGAAAATTTCAACTCGATTGCTTGAAAGAGAACAAAACTACAGCATGTCAAAGTTGAGCATTTTGTATGAAAATCGACATGCGCTGCTATTATTCAGAACAGCACTGTAAATAAAGCTTATGATTATAATCTAAACCATCGCACATATGACCAATCACCGAATTGCACGGACTTATTCACAAATTTTATAACGCTGAAGGGGGTGGGTGGATGAGGCTGATATTCATACAAAAAGCGTTACAAGATGGGTGCCGAAAATGCTGTTATGAAATATGTGAATAAGCCTTACCCACACATTTTTCAAACCGTTCAAAAAACCTTTATGTTCGGTGTGTATTACTCAAAATACCAAAATACCACTGGTAATGTATGTTCGTTCACTAATTAGTTATGATATGCTACGATTACTGTGGATTATGTAAAAAAAAGATTACTGTACTTGAACCGTGGATCTTCTGATTATAATGCCCAAACCTTATCATCAACTCTACTTTAAGTCTATGGTGATGGACTGTAGGGTTCAAAGATATGACGTCTAAATCATGGGTAACTGTGGTTTTCATAGAGTGATTCGTGTTGGCAACCCTATGAGTTTTTAGGGTATAGAGTGATACACTTTTAATTATTTCTCAATGAAAATTAATTCCCACATAAAAATGATGTATGAACGATATCTTCGTTACAGTTAGATGAAATAGATAGTTAAATTGGATACAAAATACAATAAGATGTTTATCGGAATGTATATGGTAAACTTGAAATATATATGGCATTTTTCGAGATTATTGGACTAATTACGTTAAAATCATAATGAAGAAGCGGTCAAAACACCTTTGTGTCTTCGGCAAAGTGATAGGTGTTAGCAAAAGGCTAGTGGTATTTTCGAATCATTTTAAATGATAATTTTGGATTCAGGAACTCATTTCGGTGGAAAGGTCTAAAAAATCACAAAATCGATTTGATACACCTCTAAAACTTTCCAGAATTGGCTCATTTTTGGACAGATAACTTGTTTTGATAAATAAGTTCGGATTTAGATGTAGCAAGGGTACCTTAGAAAAAGTGAACAGGTCTAATGTGCATGTTTCGTGAAACTTGTGTCGAGTCACGGAGTTTTACATTTCGTCGTTATTCATAACTATTGAACAACTTTTAAGCCCTGTACTAGCACTATATATTGACGATTTTGTGTGTTGATTGCTTGGTTGCTACTTGGGAAGTCAAGTCTTATGTTCATAAAGACCAACTGGTCTGTGCGTTCTGTGTGGATGGACGATGTGGTTTGTACATTGTCCATCGTTGCTCTAATAATTTTTGTGAGCTTTCCGGGGAAGTTGTTCTCATCAATGATCCTCCATAACTCTACCCAATCAATGCTGTCGTATGCCACCTTGAAATCGATGAACAGGTGGTGCGTAGAGACCTGATGCTCACGGTATTTCTGGAGGAAAATTTGTTGCCGTTATTTACAAACTCGTTTGCTATATAAAATAGAAAACGAAAGATCTAAGGGAGCTCAGGGATAGAACTTTGCATGCGGCGTTCAGGATATTGTTTGCACGATAGTTTTAATACCCTAGTTTGTCGCTTTTTGTGGATAAAGCTTTAAACGCTCCCAAATTCTGATTACCAACAGATGCAGATAATAGGCCAAACCACCTGGCCCATATTGAACAATTCGGCTCTGATGCCATCTTTGCCAGCGGTCTCGTCGCTCTTGTGCTGTTGAATGGCTTCCTGAACTTCCGCTGGAGTAGGCTGATTTCTGCTGTCTTGAAAAAGCCATCACTTTTGCTGTTCTGACCCTTTTTTCCTGAATTTTCGTAATGCTGCTTCCACCGGGTGATCACACAATTGATCCTGGTTGTCCTCATCTCATCGAATTTTCGTTCGCGATACGCAGGTTTTGCGGTATGCATTGAACTTCTGTTGGAACGTCCGGTGTAACAAATTCATGTTGTAGTACTAAACTTTTTCCATGCGAAATAAGCTAGATAACTGTTTCTTGTTCAGTCCATATTGTTCGACATTGTTCGACCGAAACATGCTGCAGTATTGCAATTCGAGCTGCATTTTTCACTGCGTCGCCAACATTCACCTTCAAACATCTTGGCCCTACGTTTATTTCGGCATCGTCACTAAAATGTTGTTTGACTGTCCTTAAACAGTCCTCAAGACGGGTCCCATAGAGTTTCCCCTCATCGCTGCTTCGAATTGAAATCGCTGCCTGAAAATGTTGCGCGTATGCATTGGCCGAAGCAGGCGTCGATACCGTAATTTTTAGCGCAGTTTTACCATCGCCATAAGTAAACCATAAGTAAACTGTCAAGGGACCCCAGCAACACACATGTTATAATGGTGTATTATCAACTGATATATGACCAAAACTAGTCATATATAAGTTGACAATACACAATTATAACATGTGTGTTACTCGGGGAGCTATGATCCGTTTTCAATTATCACAATTTATGTGATACCGCATTACCGGATAGCTGCTCTTGATGTTTCTAATTTCGGTTTGCCTTTCAAAATAAGTATACCATGGAAAAACAAATTGTTTAAGAAATGTTTGATTAACTGTTGAAGCGTTCTACTCCAAACATTTGATTATTGCCAAGGCTTCATGAACAAACCATTTAAATAATCTATTTCATACATTAGAGATTTGTTCTGTGAACTCACATTTTGAATTTACATTGGGGATAAAAATTCGTTTTCAGAGAAAAAAATGTTCTTTTCAAGAGCGGATTGTTAAAATTGTCAAAGAAAACTGCATACTTTTAGGCGTGTTATGTGGTATATTCTGTAATTCACAAAATTCAATTTAAAAATTGATCGATTTATCTACAAGTTGTAAGATTTTTGGAACTTGATTCAGAATCGGTGTTTGATTTATAAAAAATGTTTTTATTATTATGAAACATTTCGTACAAAATTCGTTTGTATAGTTCGATAAACATCCATCCAGTACAGGTTTTAAAAATATGTGGATAGTAATACATGCAACCTACTAGGGATTATACAACAGAATCACTCAAAAGTAATCAACTTCACCCTATTTTGCGGTACCGTATTCCGGGGGCAAATTGATCAGCATTTTACTACTTTTTGTTGTGTTATTCTTCGGAATTCAAATATTGTCAAATAATTTTTGACAAAACCAGTAATCCATCGATCTGTATCAGTTTATGTTAACGACCATTCATGAAATAATATTTAACATATCATAAAAATAGTTTAAGCATCAAAAAATAAAGTGCCACATGGGGAGAAAAATTGATCACCATATAACAAAGCAGGTTTAAGAATACAAAAGTTCCCTATCTACTAAATTTGGGTCTCTTGAATCTGAAAATGATGTCTATGTTCTTACAACTCAAGTATTTCATCATTTTATTGCAAAATTAAACTTTGAAAATCTACCTAATACGCCTAAAAGTAGGCAATTTCTCTTGAAATAAGCACATTATTTGAGAATAAACGGTTTTATGAGCAAAAAACTATACTTGTAATGCTGCTTGATATCAAAAATGAGTTCAGTAATTCATATTTATGCTTACACAACTTTTTGAACACTCGAAGTTAACATGTTGGCATTGCACCAGTGAATTGTTTAGCACAGATATTTTGAACTGTATTTCTAACACCTTTAAAAACTGTGAATATTTTTATGCAAATCTGACCATAATAAAAACGTAATAGTTCAATATCATCATTAGGCATTTATAAACTAGAGAACACTGAATGTCTGTGGTACAAACGAAACCTTCAGCATCCTTCGGAGGAAATGTTTTTTGGTACCGACCTGATCAAATTCACCCCAGTGATCAATTTGCCCCCGGATTACGGTACGTGAAACTGTAAATCTCTCAACTTCATCGGGAGCACACGCATACTCGCCGACGTGCTGAAGGACCGTGGATTCGGCATCGTAGCGTTGCAGAAAGTGTATTGGAAGGGATCAATGGTGCGAACGTTTAGAGGTAACCATACCATCTACCAGAGCTGCGGCAATACACATGAGCTGGGAACAGCTTTTATAGTGATGGGTGATATGCAGAGGCGCGTGATCGGGTGGTGGCCAATCAATGAAAAAATGTAAAAGTTGAGGATCAAAGGCCGGTTCTTAAATTTTAGCATAATTAACGTGCACAGCCCTCACTCCGGAAACACTGATGATGATAAAGACACTTTTTACGCGCAGCTCGAACGTCAGTACAACAGCTGCCCAAGCCACGACGTCAAAATCATCATAGGAGATCTAAACGCTCAGCTTTGACATGAAGTGTCATATTAATACTCTTTACTTTTGCATTCGTTTTGCTTAACTGATTAACAGAAAGTTTGTTATTTCGTTAAGTATGTCGTGAGTCTCGCACTATCAAAGTTACCCGCATTATCAAAGTTACCCCGCTTGACGGTAACCCAAAAAACACGATGCTTTTTTCAAAACTGAATATTTTTCCTCCAAGGAAACATTTTGCTCACCTATTCCCTCTTGATGGCACACATGTGGACGAATCAAATCAATCAACCGGTTTCACGTGTTTTGTCTCCCTCGACTCGTCAATTGCTCACCGGTGCCGGAAACATCATCATCATAATTCCATTCCGGGACAGACTGTAATAATATTCGCATTTTATTACGCGCCGTCTCCTTCTGTGTCCTCGCTAACGCTCTCTCTGTCTGTGTCTCACACTCAAACGATGCACAGTGTGCTATTTTGGTAGGAAAACCGAACGAAATTCAGCGGTTGACGATTGAACGCACAAAAGGGGACACTTATCAATGTTTTACTGAAAAAAGGTAAGCAGGACTCAATTCCTCGTAGTTTTTTACTTGTGATATCGAATTTTTCATAAGCCGCTCGATCGCGGCTGAATTTCTATCACTTTTTGTCCCAAAACAGCGCACTGTGCGGCGAGGGTGTGCGGGAAAACGATTCACATTTCATCATTCGCAGCCATGGTAATATGTCGTTCAGGTTGTTACTTTTATTAGGTTCTTATTCCTTCCCCTTCATACACGAGAGTACGGAAGGATCTTTGGCGCAAATGCTGCGCTGCTGGTACAAGTGTTTTATTTATCGCAAACTCTTTCTTTATGTTTCGACGAAATTGAAGCTTGACACGAGATGGGAGTTGGGGGCGGTGGGTGGGGATAAGAAGGTGATGACTGCTGACTGAACCGAATGTCGTCGGGATATGAGCCGGGAATGTGTTTCCTCCGGTCGTTTTTCACACGGTTGCCTTGGCAAGGGAGATTTGCGCTCCCTCAGAAATGAAAAGACTCGAAAAATGGCTCATGGAAACATTTGGACGTTTGAGCTTCGAGGAGGTGTAAATATAGGTCTTGTTCGAAGGAGTTTTTTTTTATGATTTTTCTCCGAAAAGAAGCCATTTGAGGGATAGAAAAGAAGTGAAAAGATCGTAAATAAGCGGATGGGTGCTGTTATTTGCTCTTCAGTGTTGCCAGATAACCTTCTTTTTTTATCACTATATGTCAGTATATGTAGCAGCGCAGAATTTCTTCAGGTGAGTGGATTTCACCTACTTATAATAGAGAAACAAAAAAATGATTTCAAATTTTTATTTGAGCTTTCTACAGAGCTTTCTTTTTGGTCTATTACCACCTGTAGATTTGTTCAAAGATCAAAAGTTTATTTTTAAGACAAAGTTTCGTATTGCTGTTAATATATTTTTAAAATTTGGCTTCAATGCCCTCAAAGTGATTTTTAAAAGTAAGATTTTTATTTAGAATGCACCCTAGAGAATTAACTTCATTTGATCAATTCATTGGAACCCCCATTATCGTGACAACATGTCTACTTGAAGGTTTCAATAAAAGAGCTTTTGGTTTATGTGGGAATATTATAAGTTGAGTTTTTGAAGCACTGGGAGAAATCTTCCATTTTTGGAAGTATGAAGAGAATATATTTAAACTTTTTTGCAATCGACTATAGATGACACGCAGGCTTTGTCCTTTGGCGGAGAGGCCTGTGTCATCCGTAAACAGGGATTTTTGACATCCCTGAGGTAACTCAGGAAAGTCAGATGTGAAAATATTGTATAATATTGGTTCCAAAATCAAGTTCAGCTCACAAAGGCAATCTTTCGGACATGAAGTTCTGATAATTAGACTGAACTGTAGTATTTGATAGATAACTTTGGATTATTCTAACAATGTATGTTGTAAAATTAAAGCTTTGTAATTTTACAATCAAACCTTCATGTCCAACACTGTTCAATGCTTTTTCTAAGCCTAGAAGAGCAAGACCAGTAGAAAAGCCTTCAGATTTGATGAAACGTCTAAATGTTTTTTCCTGTAAAAGTTGTTGAGTGGTCGTATGCACAAATCCAAACAGTTCATTGGCAAAAATTGAATTTTCGTTAATGTGGACCATCATTCTGTTCAAAATGACCGACGAATTTTGAGCAGGTTTTTTTTTCTAAATACAAGTTAGCATTCTCAAAGATTTCTAAGTAGGATTTCGAAATGATTATTGGGTGAGATTCTGAAGGAATTCCAGGCACGATGGTTGTAAAATACTGGCATACAACATTGTGACATTCGTAACAGCTTGATTCTGGATTTTAACACATTCCGGGTCATTTTAGTAATTCTAGGTTTTATTATGGCAGAATCCTGAATACGATTTTTCTAAAATTGTGGGCATTATACTCACAGGTTCCAAAATTTCGGTGTTGATTTTTTAGAGTATTCTCGACTAGATTATTATATTATTTTGAAATGGACTCTTACAATTTCCGTTATGATACTTAGTAACAATTACCGGTTTTTCGATATCTCCAAACTGAAATTTTTGTATACGGAGATTCACATGAAAGTTTGTCAAGCAATTCCTGCAAGGATTCATTCGGAAATTCCTCCGGGGATTCCTCTGAGAATTCCAACTAAGATTCCTCTGAGAATACATTCTGGGATTTCTCCGGGTATTACTAGGGATTACTTCAAGAATTCCCTCTTAATTCTTCTAGGAGTCCCTTCTGGGTATCTTTAGGATGTGATGAGCATATCTTCTAGGGATTCCTGCTAGAATTGTTTCAGTGGATACGCATACGCTAGGAATTTCTCCAATGATTTCTTCAGGGATTCGCCCTTTAATTTCTTCAAGGTTTCGTTCCAGATTATTTTTGAAATTTCAGGATTTCTTTCCGGAAATACTCCAAGAATTCATCTTTTTTCGATTCTTTTTCTCTTCCATGGTGCCTGCAGACAATTCCTCCAAGGAATTTCCAGTGATTTCTCCAGAAATACCTTAAGCGCCTTTTTTGATATTTTTCCAGGATTTTTTCCAGTGCTCCAGGACTATTCCATGAAATTTTGCAGGATCGAAGGGAGTTTTTAGTAATTCGTTTAGCAATTTTTCCACTCATTCCTTCAGGGATTCTTCCTTAAATTTCTCCAGGAATTCTTCCAGAGTTTCCTTTAGAATTTCTTTCAATGATTGCATCAAGAAATTCTCTAGAATTCATTTAAAATTCCCAAAGAAAATCTGAAAGATATCTCGGAGACTTACTTGGAAGAATTCCTGAAGAAGTTCCCTGAAAAATAACTTGCGGAATGCCTCGATAATACTCTTTTGAGTAGCGAGAAGGATACCTCCAAGACCAGTGTTCTTACGGGAGTTTCTTTAGGGATTTCACCTGGATTTTTCGATTCGTTGGAACTGATGGAACACCTAGTGGAACGCTTATGTCATATTCTCCAGAGATTTCCTCCTCCAGGAATTCACACAAATGATTCATCAAAGCATTTATACATGGATTGCTAAAAAAAATTTCCAGTTATTACTCCAGTGATTATTCCAGATTTTTTTTAGAATTTTATTTTTCAGAATTCCTTCTGGGGATTTCTGCATGAATTCTTCCAAGGATTCACTCAAGATATTTTCCACGTATTCCACTTAGTAGTTTTCTGTATATTGTCTTGGAGATTTACCACTTATTCTTTCGGAAATTCCTTCAATCATAACACCAGGGATTCTTCCGGTTATTTTTTCAGGAATTCCTCCAGATTTATCTCCTCAATTGAGAGAGTTTTTTTTCCATGGATTCCTTCAGGATTTCTCAACACATATTATCAGAAAATCCTACAAATTCTTAAAAAATATCTGGAGGATTTTCCGGAAAGCTTCTTAGGGGAATTCCTAGTGAAGTTTCCTGGGGAGTATTTGAGGAGAATTCCCTCAAGAATTCCTACAAGAGTTTCTAAACCGACTCCTCCAAGATTTTACGGAAGAATTCTTGAAGGAATTCTTTAAGAGGTTGTCGATGAAAATCCTAATGAAAATTTCGATAAAATTCTTGAAGGAAACTTTGAGGAAATCCCTGAGAAAAAAAACTCATGGAGGCATCTCGGAAGGAAACCGAACCTCCAAAAGAACCCCTGGAAATAATTCCAAAGGAACTCCGGAAATAATTCCTGAAGAAACTTCAGGATGAATCCCTGACAGAACTCATGGAAGAACTCCAGTAGGAACTCCTGGAGTAACTCCTGGAGGAATTCCTGAAGGGACTCCTGGAAAAATTCCTGGAGGAATTTCTGAGGAACCTCTGGAGAAATGCTTGAAAATACTCCTGGAATATTCCTGAAGGAGCTCTTGGAGGAATTCCTGAAGACACTTCTGGAGGAGTTCTTGAAGGAACTCCTGGAGAAATTTTACAAGGAACTCCTGAAGGAATTCCTGATGGAACTGTTGGAAGAATCGCTGGACTCCTAGGAACTCCTAGAGGAATTCTCGAAGGAAGCCTTGGAGAAATACCTAAAGAAACTCCATAAAGAACTCCAGGAGGAATCCCTGAAGGCACTCCTGAAGAAACTTTGGGAGGAATTCCTGAAGCAACTCCTGGAGGACTTCTTGAAGCATTCCTGGAGGAATTCCTAAAGGAACTTCTGGAAGAATTCCTAAAGGAACTACTGGAGGAATCGCTGAAGACACTCCTGGATGAATTCCTGATGATACTCAAGGAGGAATTTCAACTCCTGAAGCGATTTATGAAACAACTCATGGAGAATTTCCTGAAGAAACTCTTAGAGGAATTCCTACATGAACTCCTGGAGAAATGAGTGCAGAAATATTTGGAGGAATTCCTGGAGGAATACTTGGAAAATCTCCTGGTGTAATCCCTCGAGAAACTCCTACAGGTTTACCTGAAAGAACTCCTGTAAAAATTCCTGAAGGAACTCCTGGAGATATTGTAGAGATTCCTGAAAAAAATCTTGAAGGGACTCCTGGAGGAATTCCTGAGGAACCTCTGGAGAAGTGCTTGAAAAAAATCTCCTGGAATATTCTTGAATAAGCTCTTGGAGGAATTCCAGACGACACTTCAGGAGGAATTCTTGAAGGAACTCCTAGTCATGGAACTACTGGAAGAATTGCTGTACTCCTAGGAACTCCAAGAGGAATTCTCGAAGAAGTCCTGAAGAAATTCTTAAAGGAACTCCTTAAAGAACTCCTGGAGGAATCGCTGAAGGCACTCCTGAAGAAACTCTTGGGAGAATTCCTGAAGGAACTCCTGAACTAACTCCTGGTGGAATAACTGATAGAACTACTGGAAAAGTTCTTGAAGCATTCCTGAAGGAATTCCTAAAGAAACTCCTGGAGGAATTCCTAAAAAAAATCTACTGGAGGAATCGCTGAAGGCACTCCTTGAGGAATTCCTAGTGATACTCAAGGAGGAATTTGGAAAGGAACTCCTGGTGCAATTTATGACAGAACTCATGGAGAATTTCCTGAAGAAACTCTTAGAGGAATTCCTGAAAAAACTACTGGAGAAATTAGTGGAGGAATGGTTGAAAAAATTCCTGGAGAAACACTTGGAGAATCTCCTGGTGTTATCCCTGGAGAAATTCCTACAAGTTTCTCTGAAATAACTCCTGGAGGAATTTCTGAAGGAGCTCCTGGAGGAAGTTCTGAAAGAACTCCTGAGGGAATTCCTGAAGGAATTCCTGAAGAAACACAGATACAAATATTTAAGTTTCAATGTAGTGTAAACAGAAGAATATAGTAAATGTAAACCAAATTCATCTATTGTTACAGCATCTTGTTTAATTTTCAACTAAAGATACTTGAATGTTACATGATCGTGTAAATTTAAAGTGCATTCGATTGAAAAATAAGCGATTTGTCGTTGACATATCAGTTTATTTTGATGCTCCAAATATGTGTATGAAAATGAATTGAAATTTACAACATATTTTTAGTTGTGAAGTCCTGGAGGATTGCCTGAAGGATATCCTGCAGGAATTAATTGATGAATATATGGAAGAATTTCTGAAGGAACTTTTGGTGCAAAATATGAAAGAACTCATGGAGAATTTCCTGAAGAAATTTTTGGAGGAATTCCTGAAGAAACTCCTAAAAAAATCTCTGAAGGAACTTCTGCAGAAATTTCTAAGGAAACTCCTGGAAGACTCCCTTAAATTCCTGAAGGAACTCCTGGAAAAAATCATGGAGGAATTCCTGGAGATAATCCTTGAGGTATTCCTGAAGAAACTCCTGGAAAATTTTCTAAAGGAGCTCCTGAAGGAATTCATGAAGGAACCCCCAAAATCAAAATCGCAAACGTCCAAGTAAATCTCAAAACTGTCCGCCTTAATTCCCAGTACGGGTGACACATATTATAATAATTTATGAAATAACTAATGATTTGCTTTAAAATTTGTTCTGGGAATCAGCCTAAAAAAAGGGAATATTCCTAAAAAAAAACACTAAAAGCATCATTCAAGAGCACCCTTCTCGGATGCATTTCATTTTTCCGCAAACGCTTATAACACAAACAAAAACAAATATGTAACTTCTGCTTCATATTGCTAATACCTTGGTAATGAACAAAGAACTCACAACTACATACACATGACAGAGAATATGCAGCCAGCCGAGCAGCCACTGGAGACTCCCAAATAAATAGGCTGTCTAAACAAAAGCAGCAAGCCTCTCTGCCATAAATTTATCACCCCTATACCTTCCCGCATTCACTGGCGTAGGTGCAAGGGTAAATCCGGTCTACTGTGAGCCAGTTCTAAATGCATCATCAATTTCATCCCCTTCCCTAATTGATCTGCATTCTGACGTGTAGTCTTAAAATAGAATATCCCTAGCCCTTATGCACTGAGGGACCCTGTTAGTCCCAAGCCGTCATCTGGTTGGTTCCTTGTGTAAGTGCAGCTGATTTGGCAATACTAGAGAAGCAACCACGGGCGCCCAATCAAGCTCAAGTTGAAGCTCAAAAGATAGCACAATACAATGTTCTACAATGTTTAAACATTCTAGAACATCATTTTTCATACATTTAATAGTTTGGGGGATACAGATCATTTACGAAATTTATGGTCAAAAATGAGATTGTCTTCAATACTAATGAAAATATCAAATCCCTAGGCCTACTATGTTCTGAAGTAATGAGTACAAGTTTCTTAAAATTAACTTTAGGATATGCTTATTCAGATAATGGAAAAAGTTTTTGAATTCACTTGCACCATTTTGAAATGCTACCCTTTAAAAAGTGGATGGAAACGTTATAAAAATGCATATATATTTTCAAAAGAAAACTTTAGAGGTATGACGTCTTCAGATAAAATGTGTGTTTTGTACAGGTCGGACTCGATTATCCGGAGACTCGATTATCCGGGGACTCGATTATCCGGGATTCGATTATCCGGAACTTCAGACTCTACAACTTTGCAGAACATTGTATTGTGCTATCTTTTGAAATAAAAAAGTTTGCGATTGATTTTCGAAAGCTATAAAATTTATTAATTTATTCCACTTATTTTGTACCGTCGACCAATGTGCACTGAGGGTGCCACTAATCCCAAGAAGCATATGTTGGTTCCTTGTGCAAGTATAGTTATTTTTCGGGCGTTACATCATGCTCATGCACATGAACTAGCCGGAAGCAGAAAAATCTAGCCATCTCTCGAAATTCACTCGTGCCTCGCAAACAAATCAATTGATCATAGGGTAGATGTACCAATAGTGGAGGTACTAAGCACGATTGAACTTCATTCAATCGCCTAAATTCAAGAAGCGCAATTAATGTGCATGTTGATGTTGTAACGGGAAGTAACGACCATTGAGTTAATGAGAAAAATGATTTCATCGCAGTAATCCACGGCATGTCAGTGAAAAATAATACCTCCACTATTGGTACACTGTTCCTTTAGTTGTGGTATATTTTTAATTTGTGTTCCTATAGTTGCGGTATCAGTGGTTTTCTTATGGGATCCTCCACTATAAGAACACGTTACCGCAACTATTGGTACAAGTAAGAAAAGTTTAAGCAATTTTAGTTATATTTCATCAATTTTAAAGCAACGCTCTTTCCAACTATTCCGTGTATCAACAAGCCAATACGTCGATTGGCATTGTCGGTTCTGTGACTAGTGTAATAAAATAAGTGAAAACGGCACTATCGCAACTATAGGAACACCCACAACTAAGGGAACACTTACCCTACCTGCGCAAATATTATTTTCCTAAAATCAAAGCTAAACTGAAAGCGCCTTTTTTTGACTACCGCCAAAAAATCCTGGCAACAAACCATCGAACGTATTTTTTACGACCCATCCGAACACTGCGACTACCAGCAAGCCAAGAAGAGCCCGAACCTAGATGATGCTCTGATGCTGCTGCAGCCATCACTGATGAAACGATGGATGCTATGCGGTGAAGTGAAGTGTATGAACTTTTCGGGTGCAACACGTACCTAGTGTTACAACACGTCGGATGAGCAGCAGCCTTTTTGAGGCTAAAGAGCAAGAGTTCATAAAAAATGGACACGTTGTGATAATCCTTTTGATGCGATCGCCACTGTCAATGGAGCAAGCTGCACTGCCTTCGGACTCGGTTGTGGATCGGGGGTGAAATGTACACTCCAGTGAAAAAGTTTGGGGTCACCCCCTTGAAAAAACATCCAAAGGTGTTTTATTAATATTTCTGTGATAACGTCCAACTGACTCCAAACTTTTGCACGATGACTTTTTCTTTTTTTTTGGCATAACGTCCTCACTGGGACAGAGCCTGCTTCACAGCTTAGTGTTCTTATGAGCACTTCTACAGTTATTAACTGAGAGCTTTCTTTGCCAAAGTTGCCATTTTTGCATTCGTGTATCGTGTGACAGGTACGATGATACTCAATGCCCAGGGAAGTCAAGGAAATTTCCATTATGAAAAGATCCTGGACCGACCGGGAATCGAACCCAGACACCTTCAGCATGACTTTGCTGACTTATTATTTCAAAACTAATAAAACAGATATTAGTTTTGAAAAGTTTTCACATTTTCCGTTAAAATTTTGCAAATGCTTTTGAAAGAATAAAAAAAAATATTGTTCCTATGCAGAAAATAATTGTAATTTTTTTATGTTTAATTTTTGAAAAAAAATGTCTATTTTTCAAATGAAAATTTAATAAGCAAAATTCAGAATTATTTTTGATCGAAACACCATAGCCTTTTAAAAGCACTATAGAGTACCAATTTAGACGTGTCATTATAGATAAAACACATTTAAATGTTTTACAGGGGGTAACCTCAAACTTTTGCACGACTTTGTAATTTCTGAAAGGACGGTCGCTATTCATTGAACATGTTCTATGCGATATGGGATGATTACTTAATGCATCTTCCCTTCAGTAAGCTGTGAGCTGCTACCGTCCGTCGTCGAACTCGACTCGAATAAGTTCCGAAGTGGAAAAATTTTATGAACGTTGAGAGCTTTTTTCCACCCCACGAGAGGCAATTTCGACGGAAGCTCTTTCAGAACACTGCAGCTGAAGAGGGATCAGAAATATCATAGTAAAAAGGCTTCTCACTTAGTATGAGGATGGTTCTAACTTCGTTTGATGTAATGACCGTTGATATGATCCATTGACATTTGGAAAAGTGGCGTAAATGATTTGGAAGGACGAATAAGAGGGACAATTTGAGTGACTTCCTTTCGCTAAGTAAATGTGTATCTTTTTTTTCCTCCAATCAACTCTTCCTTACTCGATATTTCGTATTTCAATATCGAGTTGGAGAACTATAGCAAACGTTGGTTTTCATGGCTAGCTCGATGGTCCCTTGTATCGCCATTGCACTGGTTTTGTGTTCTGTATCTTGATAACTCTCTAATTTGATGGTCGCTCCAATATCGAGTTACGGAGATTAGACTGTATTATTAAATTTTGGTCTGAAAAATGTGTAATTTCAAATATCATACCATTAAACTGAAACATATAGGATAACAACCAAAGGATCAAACGCAGCGACTTGTCTGGAGCATGCAGGGCGCACAAAAAATTTCAAACATAATTTCGATGTATTTTTTTGGCTTATATCAATTTATTAATATTTTGCATTGCATATTTAATCTTTACTAAATGAGGTAAATTCTATATAGGTAAATTCCATTTACGAAATCCCATTCAAGTAATGCTTCGTAAACGGATTTTGAATGCATATGAGACTACGCATCGTTCTTTTGGTGCATACTTATGAATGTTTTGAAAACTTTTGAGAAACATAAACAGCATCTTTAAGGTAGGGTCAAACAAATGTGATATATTATGTTTCGAGTTCAAATTCAACAAAGTTCTACAATACTCATTTAAATATAGGACATAAAATCTGTACATGTAAAGAGTGCTTCGTGAAGCCCAAGTAACCGTGTTTTATTATCATGTCATCAAAGCGATTTTTTTGTGTGAAAAGCAAAATTATTATTTTTCCCACGTCTCCACAGCGATTTTTTTTCTCAGTTAGTCTGTATGCTGAGAGTGGCTGCTCAGTCAAGGACGGAGGATCGATTGGTGAGCTCGTTTCATGCTTTTATTTCAAATGTTAAATATGTATGACTACACATTTTTATCGTGACAAAGGTGGAAATGTTATGGTTATTCAATAAACTATGAATAGTTTGTCACTGTGAGTGTCGGCATAAAATCTTATTCATCAAATATTTATGTTTTACTTTATTTTATAAAACCAAACCTCTTTCCGTTTACTTTTATGTTTGTAATAATAAAAATACATGCTTGGCTCAACACTATAAGCGTCAAATTACTAAAGGTTCCCTTGTTCAAAATCCTTCCAAGGATTCGTCATTCTGAGTGTTCTCCGATGGTCTAAATTTCTGGAAGTAATGTTTTGTTTATTCTTGAAATATTATTTGATCAAATACCTACAGATTCTTTGTGGCATCATTCATATAAAAATTTGGAGCATATTATGACAATTTTTTTCCAGGATTGTTGAAGCAATTTTAGCAAAATTTCTGCTCGACGAAACATTTTTCATGTATCTTCACCAGAGTTTCTTAATATGAGTCATATCAGCTGACAGCTGATATACTAAAACTATCAACATCACTTGCGAGCTATCAATATCACTTTGTTTTGACACATAACGATAGTGATGCGACATCGCACTCTAGATCATGATCACTGCCGAATGAGTGACCACATGGTAATTATCCAAGCTATTGATATTTTGAGTGACCAACACATAGTTTCAATCCATCTGCAGTCCTGTCAAAAATATCGTGCTGATAAATTTCCATTTTATTTGCTTTATTCAAGGCCAAACTTAACCCATCAGTGATATCCATAGTCTATCGTCATCAATGCGCTGGTGACGTAGTAGACAGCATGATGTTGATGTAGTTTAGAATGATACGAATTGTATTGCAGTCGGCCTGGACATAAATATAAATGAATGATAACAAAAGTTTATCCAATGAATGCTCCTAAAGACAGGCGTAGTAATTGGTTTCTTTCTAGATACATGATCTCTTATTAATGTAATTCTTAATAAGTCCTATTTTTAATGGGAAGTATCTGAAGTAACTATTACAACCAAAATGGTCTCTAAATTGTACTCTATCCTTATTCATCTTGCATTGTATCCTGATGTAAAATTGTACAAGCTTAAAAAAAACCTTCAGAGAGGATAACAGAAAAGGCTCTTCAAAAATATCGTCTTAGATATCCCTGATAGCATCAGGAATTATCACAGTGGTTCAATTGAGAGTTTTTTTATATTTCTAGAAATTGCTCTTCTGATTTTTCTTCCAATACTTTCAGAAATACTACCAGCGATTTTTCAATGGATGCTAAGAATAATTTCTCCAGAATTTGTCACAGGAAATCCTTGAAGACTCCAAAGCTACTACCTCCAGTAATTCAAGCAGGTATTACTTTGATTTTATTTTCAAAACTATATTAATTTCCACCAATTATTTTTTAATGAATATTTAGGAATTATCCACTATTTTTCAATATTTTCTCTATAGATTTTTCCAGAAATTCGTCCAAATATTCCTTCTGCAGTTTGAGCAAACATTTCTTAAGAGTTCCTCAAAAAAATTACTTAAGGTTATCTCGAAGAATAACTGAATGAATTTCTGTAGAAATCTTGGAAGGAATCTCTGCAGCAATTGCTGAAGGTGTCGTTAGAGAAATCTCTAGTTGAAGTCTTATATAAGTCCTGGAAAACAATTTTAAAGAAAATCCCTAGAAATATCTGGAGAAGTTATTGATTGAATTCTACAATAAATTTTGACCATGAATCTTGAAAGATATCCCAGGAAAACGATGGATGAATCACTGGATTAAATCTTGGAGAAGTAAGGACTTCCTTAAAAAATTCTCAAATAATTTTGAGAGGAGTTCAGATGATTTCTGAAAAAATGTTTGAAAAAATTCCATTGGGATCTCCTTGGGAAAATTCAGGTCAAATTTTTGAAGTATTCTGAACAAAATTCTTGGAGAAATTCCCCAGGAAAATTTGTTGCGGAATTCATTGGGAAATAATTGCTTAATGAACTTCTTAAGAAATTTCCGGAGTAATATACAGTAATACCTCGATATAACGTAAGTCGATTTTTGTTTTCCTTACGTTATATCGAGGTTACGTTATATCGAAGCAAAATATTTTTTATTTCGTTAAACACGCATTTTTTTAAGGGAAAATTTATCTACAATTGATATTATTCACTTAGCAGGTATTTTCAGTTATTATTACATATTTTTGTTATCAAAATTTTTCCCTGCTTTATATTTTTGTTTTTATTTATGTTTTTCTATTATTGAATACGTCTCTATTGGAGAAATCTTATAAGAAATGTTCTCCGGAAAAATCGTTTGATAAATTCTTGAACTTTCTGCGAAATTTGAAAATAAATTCATGGTCTTTCTTTTTTCTTTTTCAGATAGGTCTTTCAGAAATGTATAACAAAGTTTATGTTGAGCAGTTCATGAACATTCATTGCAGGCAGTTATTAAACTTCACGAGATATATTATGAGGAGTGCTTGGTAAAATTATAAAAACAAATCTTTTATAATTCTTGGAAGAATTTAAGAATATATTTCCCACGAATTCTTTAATACAATAAACAAGATGATTCATAAGGAAATTACTAGAAAACCTCTTTCAAAAACCAGAACTCTTCTTGAGAGATTTTCTGAGGAAATGTTTTGGATCAAATACCTGTTGGGATCATCAGTGGTATTCAAGGAGGATTTTCTAGGGGATCTGGGAAAATTGATCAGTTTTTGGAGGAATCTCTGCATAAATTGCTGTAATAAACGTAAAAAACTCTCTATACGAATTTTGTAATAATTACATGGAGAACTTTCTGAAGAAATTCCTGATGTTATCAAAAGATTTATTTCCACATAGAATCCTTGGAGAATATCAAGTAGTACATGGAATGGTTCTTGCATAAATACTCGGAGCCTTCTGCAGAAATCTATAATGATATTGGTGGCGATACTCCGAGAAGATTGATTTTAAGTTTTTCAAATGAATGACTGTACGATTTCTTAGAAACATGTCTATAGCATTCCACGAATTATTACTAGATTGTTCTTTAAAAGGGTTGCTGGAAGAGTTCATGAAAAATTCCTGGAATAATTTACGAGGGTCTGATCAGACAGGAATCCGTCGATTCAATTCTGATCAAACGTACCTTGGAGGAATCTCACACCTAAAACTCGCTTTGGAAAAAAAATCTGATGGAATCCCTGAAACCATTTCTAAAAAAATCGCAGAAATTGTTAAAACGTGGATTTTCTGGGAAATCCCTGTCGGAATCATTTGAGCAATATGTTTTAAATTTTATACATGATTATCAGGAGGGCTCAAGATGAGTCCATGGAAAAATGATTGTTGTGATTGATCTCTTGAAAAACCCTCGGAATGATTCTAGTTAAAATCTAAGCTATACCTAATTATTTCCTGAAGCATTTTTAGAAAAAATATTATCAAATAAACGTTAAATGGATCGATGATGGCAGCGTAGCTCGGCGACACACAAGTGTAATCTGAGTTTGATCTAGTATTTCTGAATGTAAAATCCTAATAAATAATTATTACAATTTTCATAGAACACTTTAGTGAGTAGCAGTCTTTGATCCAGTAGAAGCGTAGCGACTGTATATAGGAGTTTACAGTGATAGTATACGTTTGCATTGCTCTGATTTGGTATTGGTTGGAGATTAAATCTTAAATAATGTATATTGTATGTATGTTTCTAAGTTTCTCTAAGGAAATGAACGTGGACGCGCCTCTGTGACTAGTTATCTTCCCAGGTAACCAATAAGCCGTAAATTGGGCCAAAATGTTGATTTACTGCTGATATAATGCCAATAAGCCGTTAAATAGCACTATATTAGCCATATATGGCTGAAAGGGCCCGATATACGGCTTATGGTTACCTGGGTTCTGAAGATCAATGAGTAAGGATTACCTCTGAAAAGTGTCCTACACATACTTAAGTCCAAGACCGAGAAAAGATAATTCAAGAACTTTAAAAAGAACTTTTCTTCGGGTCTTCAACCGTCATCAAGGTTATTGAAGAAAGGTTACTGAAGAACGTTCATACACAAGTAGATTATCATTGATTATCTTCAAAACCTTGTCAAGTATAGAAAATTGATTTCATTTCATTTATTATTACAGTGAAGCTACATTGTCCTCATTAAGTATTAGGTACTATTTTATGTTTTTATCACTTTTCGGGTTGAACATTTTCTTGACTTCCCAGGACATACCTGCCACATTATATAAACACATGCAAAAATGAGAAATTGGCAAATAAAGCTCTCAGTTTTAAACTGTGAAAGTGCTCAAAAGAACACCAAGCTTAGAAGCAGGCTCTGCCTAGGTTGGGCCGAACATTAAAAAGAAAGAGTATTATGTATGTTCAAAAGTTTCTCAAAAGCCACCCGTTACGCTTGTAGATCTTACGACCTGAACTCCAAGTTGTTCTTAGACGCCCTTCACCTGTAGTTATACCTAAATCTGGATAGATTATAATTAAAACATAAATTGTATGGCGCGTAAGAAATCTATAACCCCTCCCCCATAAACCATTACTTAATGAATGGATGACCCCTTATCGCAAGCGTTGTCAAACAAGTTCAAATAAACAAAATTTAATACAAACAAAAAACTAAATGGAATTTTGATATATTATATAGGTATGCATAAAAGACAAGAAGCATTTAGGAATAAGGAATGTAAGAGTTTACAACGCAAACAAAAATGTGATTACAGATCATTTAGATCAAAGAGTTAAACATCTATCAAGCTTAATCAGCAACAGAACCAGGACCTGTTCCAAGCACACATGGAGCTACGATTCCGTAAGCTCTTAGTTCTTTCAAACATGAACACCACCGTTGACTGAGCTGCAATCCCGACGTGTTTCAATCTCAGCTGCAGCATGTACCTTCCATATATCTACCTATATCTGGTTTTGAGCGCTCTTTCAGCGTAACATGTCGGTGTGGAAAAATTTCAGATAATCCTGCACGCCTCAGCAGCCTTTGAACTAAACATCCAGTCGGGCAGCCCTGTCCGATTGGAGTAACTTCTTTTCGGAAGATAAAACCATATTTCAGCACCAAACATGTAACCTGCTTGTATGAATGTAGATGGTCCAACCTGGCCGAAGCATACACATTTAGCTACCACCTAGTAGGGAAAAGCTTCGGAGGTGGTTGAAAATCCATCTTCAGCTGTTAAGATCCAATTCCGTATAGTGTAGTTTTGTTTTAAATTAAATTCTTGATTCAGGTGTTTTCCTTCAAGAGTTATTTCATAAGTCAAACATATATTCGGAAAAGCGTGCTGAATCGCGTATGTGAGACGCTATACAGAGAACTACTTTCGAAATTCAGTTTTTTGATTTTCTAATAATAAGTGGATACCGACTTTTTACATATTTGCTGCATTTGGCTTGAACGCCCTCAATGTGATTTTTTTATCTAGCATGAGCCTTAGACACTTAACTTCATCTGACCAATCGAGACAACATGTCTACTTGGAGATTTAAAATAAAGAGCTTTTGGTTTATAAAAGGAATATTATTAGTTGAATTTTGAAAGCTGTAGGAGAAATCATCCATTTTGTCAAATACGAGGAAAAATATCCAACCTATAACAGCTATAACAGTATTTTTACCAAGCTATGTTTCAACGGAAAAAAGGTTGTTGTTTTATATGCCTATGAGTGATTATAGCAACTCCCTCACATGCCCCATCAAGTCAATCATTACGATAAAAAAAGTTTGGATCCATTTTGAGCTTGGATCCAGGTTTCAAATAAAGTAATAAATACAAATAAGGTACCGCGGGACAAGTGGGTGAATGGGGTAAGGGGTATGCGAAATACCGAATGATTCCGTCAAATACGCTTCGAAACGAAATTCCGCGGAATTCCACGGAACTCGCACAGGCGAAATTTGTATTTTGCTATTTCGTTTCGTTTCGCCAAATTGTTAAAATATTTCCACGGAAAATTGAAAATAAACGGAATAAAACGGAATTTCGCGAAATTCGAGTTTAATTTCGAACAAAAAAAACCAAAGCGTTCGCTTCTACTCCTAGCTACTACAGTCAAAAATGGGTCCGTATTATGGATCAAATAGATTCATATCATGGATCAGAACACTATAACAGCAAATTATCTGCGAGGCAAACGAATGGTGTGCTAGTGAAAGCATATGTTTTGGCGTTTCTTTAGGAATCGTCTTATCTTAAGCCCTCAGTACACTCTTTGTCAAGTGTGCAAATTTTTCCACACGCATAAACTTACACTTCAATATCCACTTGACACTTCAGATGTTTTGTCATTGTTGAGACCGATGTTTGCATGTTGGTTTATGCGTGCGGAAAAATTTGCACACTTGACAAACAGTGTACTGAGGGCTTTAGATTCATAACTGTGGTATGGGTTTCAATGCCTCACAAATATGAATCAACGCTTCTAGGCATATGTATGACATTTTATTTCCTACGAATGGAACGAAGCCAAACTTTGAATTTTCAAGTGCACAAGGCGAGAAAATCTGACAACAGTTCGCTTTGAAAATTAATTAAAATGCTTGCTTGCTGGTGGTGACCAATGGTTAGATTTTCAACTGCGGAGCGCTGTTTAATTCTCAAGTCTTGTGTTCTTGAAAATTTTAGGTGTGGCTTCGTTCTATAATCACCTTAAGCATATTATTGTTGATTGCGATGCTGTATAGATTTATGGTTTGCGTAGGTAAAATGGGTTCTGCGTTATTGCTACTCTATTTGATGAGATATTCTCCGTGGGATGACTGTAGTATTGACTGGTCTGCAGGATATGATAAACTGCACTGCCGTTGTACAATTTCCAAAAACGCCCATTTGCCCTGAATTCCTCGCGGCGAATATCCCAGGAAAGGAACAACTGCGTTTGATGAACTACCACAATGTTATCTTCCAGAAGAATGAAGAGAGCAAAACCACGGTTCCCTCCGGGGAACATCGCGTGTCCTTTTGAGCAAATCCGTTAATATATCGCAAAAATTGTTTGTACACAAATGTCAAAAAAAGCTGCGGAGCGTGAGTCCCTGATGTTCTGGATTTGCTCAGGTGGTGCAGATTATTGATGCGCGCATTAGTTCTCTCTCTTGCTTTCCCGCTATGACGTCACTTTTGACTCTGCATAAGAACAGCGGGAGAATAGAAGAGAAAACTAATAGCACGCATCAATGAGTAAAGGCTCTCCGCGATGTTGTGTCATAAAACTCTACATGTAGCAGCGAAATCGCAGCGATTGTTTGTCGCTGTCGCCGTAAAAAATCGCGTTGATTTGGGTGACCAGACGTCCATTCAAGCTGAAAACTCTATCGTTTGATTACTCGATGACCAATCGATCAAGTGTTCAGCTTGAACCGCTGTCGGGTACGTTAGATTTGTGCTCTTGAAATTCTGAGGTATGCCTTCGATTTATATTCACCTTAAACATGGAAGATGCATACATTATTTTATATCGAAAAATTAATCTAGGTTTATTCACGCTGTACCACACCACCAACTCCCTCTCTCCTCTTATAACGTGACATAATTTCATCACAACCCCCAATTAAAAAAAATGTGATTATTGATAATATATCATTACAAAATTCTCTATTTTCGCCATCTTTCGATCGATTTTGATGATTTGTTTAAGTAAAAATCACAAATCAGTTATAAATTTGCATGCACCATCAAAATTCGTTCCGGATTAAGATTCAAGTTTGGTACCCCACCAATGGAAAAGCGCAACAATTTTCTTTTCGATTTTTGTACATCTAAATCTCGAGAAAAAAAAACATCAGCCAAACATTACACTTAGCTCATTGAAAGACGGATTGTCTGAACGAACATGGGTGAACTTGTCAATCTTATTCGCGGTTCCTCTATGCTATGTAGTCCAGGTTCAACATTTTTGTTTGAAATTTTCAAATATTTTTTAAAATAGGCTCAACATTTAGTGAAAATGTGATTTTGTAGTCAGTTTTAAACCAAGAATCTGAAAATGAGATAATATTAACAATTCTTAATTCTTCCAGAAATCGTTCAGAAATTCCTTCACAGATTTTGGAACATTTCTCCAGTATTTGCTCTACAAAATAATAGAAATACCTTCAGTATTTTCTACAAGGTTTACTCTAAAAGTTTGCATTCATCCAAATTTGATCCCTCCAAGAATTAATTCACAGTTTATGCAAGGCTTTTCCTGAAAACTTAGAATTTCTAAATTAACCACAACAGGCAATCCTGGTTAAGTTGCTGTCGCAATATTTCTTGGAGTTTATTACTTTTGCAGTTCTTTTAAATTTATCTTGATTGATTTCTTAGGTATGTGTTGATGGATTTTTTAAAATTTAATTTAATTCAATACTCCACCAAATACTTAAGCAAATATTCCAGTGATTCCTCTGTTCTACTTATTTTTCTTCATCTTTCTGGCGTTATGTTCCAACTAGGACAGAGTTTGCTTCTCAGTTTAGTGTTTTCATGATCACTTATCGACTTGTGTCCCCAATCACATTCATTCAAGCCACAAAGCATAAAGTACAGTAAAAAAAATGAATATCATTATTCCATGTTTTATGGTATATGTTAGCATAACATCACATCCGCATGACTAAAAAAATTGTAAGGCATTTCTAAAAATCAAATAAATTTTGGGCTCCTCTCAATATTTTTGAGATTGTTTTGAATGTTTTGTAAGTGCTTTTCAACCCACTTCTTAGTTGTAACATTTAAATTAAACCCACTCATTGCCTTGTGTGAGTGTCAGATATATTGAAATGAAACCTTATTCAGTTATTGTGAAGATTTCAAACAAACAGAAAAAAGTCTTACCTAAACATGTAAGGATTCCGCTGAGCAACGCTAAGGTTACCATATGATAGAGGATTTAACAAGACGTTTTTTATGCCTATTGTCGAATTTCCAGCTTTTGACAAGAAAAAAAACTTTAACGTGTATTCCGCGAAACTAATTCAAAAATTTTGTTTCGTTTCGAAAAATTCCGTGAGATATTTGATTTCGTATCGAGTTACACGAAACATTTTTAAATTTCGTTTCGTTTCGTCATTATCAGCGCAAGATATTCCGCGTATCGTTTCGTTTCGTATCGACATGGAAAAAATCCATATCGCATACCCTTAAAATGGGGTAAGTGAAAATAATCAGTATATTTTACTGAATATGTGAATTAACGTTTAAAACTCATGCGTAAACCTTTGAGGCCATTGAGAACATTACGATAGGTAATTGATTTCTGAGATTTTTCAGCCATTATTGCATAATAGAGCGAAATATTGTTAACCTGTCAACTATCACTCCGAAACAAGTTGACGTCGTGCAATCTTATTTTGATATTTTCAGTGGAAAAATGTTGCGGAAAATAATTTTCTGTACCACTTTTAAGTTGTCCCCTCTGACAGTTTTAAACTGCAATAAAATAGTTTTATAATTAATTCGACATAGACCTAAAAATAACTTAATTGAAACACTGTCAATTTTCTAATCAAGTGGGGCAAGTGAAAAGTTTCTCATTAGAGATTGAATTTGTGTTTTCTCTTTAGGTAGCTATAAGTATACAAGGTTCGCAATTATCATAGAACAGCAGAATGTGCTGATAATTCAAGAAACACTATTCTCAAAGCGTTAAATGCTATTATCATGGCCAAATAATGAAACTTCTCTAAAAAAAGGTTGCTAAATATTACGATAATTATATGTTTACTTCGGACAGCCGATTAAAAGGAAGACGTTGATTGAAAAGTTCCAATATAAGAGAACGCACGGAAATCTTGTAGAATATCTATGTAAAGCTAGTTCAAAACAAAAAAATGGGGTATAGGTGTATCCACATAAAAAAGTTTCTAAATACTTTATTGAAGGATTCCGTTTGATTTCTTTTGAAGAGTTATCCGACGTCATATCCGATTTTCTTGAAAACAAATAACGAGCGGTGGAAATTCTACAGAGCAGAAATGCAATTGCTGTCCCATGATGTAAGAACTAACATTGGAAATGTTGCAGTTATAATGTTGTCGAACCATTTAAACAAGCATAACTGAACAGAAGAAAATTCAAGTAACAAGAATAACATTTTCTTTGTTTACATGTTATTTATGTTATTGTTCATTGGGACGCCTTAACAAATGTTAAAGGTAATAGAAATCGTGAATGTAACTGTTTGTTTTTTAAATTATTGTTCAAAACGATAAACTTTTCACTTGCCCCACCTGTGAGACGTTTTTCAAAAACTTTTTCTGTACTTTTTTCTTCAATTTAACATAAAAATCAATTTCAGTATACTGTTTATATTTAGTGGAAGTCAAGCAAAAAAATATACACGAACTCAATTGTTTTAATTTAAGGTGTCTAGAATTTGAAGAATCCCAACTATGCGAAATCCATTACCCACTTGCCCCACGGTACCTTACAGTGATAATTGCTATATGTATGTTATTAGCTGTTAGAAAATTAAACAGCTTTTCACCATTCAAAGAGCGAGCATTCCAAATCAAAGTATAAAAAAATAATATTTGGAACCATAAGAGAAACGTAATCCAATAACAATTTTATTAGTAACAGCGACAGAAAATAAATGGTTATTGCTAATCTATTGCCAGTAGTCCAGAAAACTTAAAATTTATGATAAATTCATGAGAATGGTTTTGTTACCGATTAGTGTACTACTGCTGTTATACGCATAATTGTCCCATGTTACTTTTTATGCATTTTGACTTTTTGTCATCAAACAGTTTATTTTTACGTATAGTTTTAGAAAACACCCACCAAAAATTAACTTTGCTCGGAAACTCAATGAAAAGCAAGCCAAGTCATTTTGTCCCATTGTTGAATTTCCACGCATAACTGTCCCACTACTGTATTTCTACGCATAACTGTCACACTATACAATTCGCTGCGTTGAACTCGAGCAAAATATTCAGTAGGCAGTTTCGAATAAGCTGGTGTTTGGGAAAATCGTTTTGAACATCTTTTTATGTTGGCTTTACATCCCATGTGGAACACAACCCGTTTTATGTGTTTGAATTATCGGGATGCATTTATCATTCATGCGAGCCTGACGTCAAATTTGATTGAAATTTTCAATATCAAAATATTATTTCCCATCCGTTTTTCAATGAATTTCAGTTGAATTTTCAGGGTCAATCACAAAATTCTTCTAGGTTTTGGAACCGCGGTCATCGATTAGAAATTTATCGTTATTTTGGATTCATCACGGGAAGTACTGAAATAATCCCACTTAAAGAATCAGTAACCACTTTAATTTCAAGTGGCTGGCTTGCGACAAACCAACTTCATGATTTAGTAAACGAAGTCTAAATAAAAATAGTCTGACCGACATTGGATGACTTGGTCACATGCTGGGTTGTTCCGAATACCGATTCACTGGTGGAAGTGGGCATTATATTGGCGAATCTGAAACCTGGCTTCCGATATATCAATGTCAAAGGTGGATCAAATCAAGTCTTGAGGTGGTTCAAATGTATTTGAATGACTTGACCACATGTCGGATTGTTCCGAATTCCCGGTTCCCTGGGGAAAATGGCCACTAAACTGTCGGTTCTGAAACCTAACTGGCAACATTAAACTTCATAAATTCCCAAATCAAGGCTAAAGAAGTGTAACTCAAAAGTTCTTAGATGAGTTGATAACATGCCAGGTTGTTTTGGATACCCTGTTCCCCAGAGAAAGTGGCCATTATATTGGCGGTTCTGAGACTATGTCGCAAGTCGCATCAAACATGATGAATTTGCAAACCAATTCAAAAGAAGAATAGTTCAAGAGGTTTTAGATGACCTGACCACATACTGGGTTATTACGGATAACTGGTTCTTCGGTGCAAGTGGCAAATATGTTGGCGGTTTTTAAACTTAATTTGCGATGTATCAAATATCATGATTTTGCAAACCAAGTTCAAAGAAATGTCAAATCGTGTGATGATTTGTATCGTGAATTTTGAGTTAAATATTAATTCCGCAGAATAACCTTGAATTCGCAGATGAGTTTCTGTCAAGCCTGTAGCTGGAAGAGTCTATATAGGAATTTATTGCATCTTATAAACTCTCTAACTTAAGGGGCCCACATAGCCGTAGCGGTAAACGCGCAGCTATTCAGTAAGACCAAGCTGAGGGTCGTGGGTTCGAATCCCACCGGTCGAGGATCTTTTCGGGTTGGAAATTTGCTCGACTTCCCAGGGCATAGAGTATCTTCGTACCTGCCACATGATATACACATGCAAAAATGGAAATTTGGCATACTAAGCTCTCAGTTAATAACTGTGGAAGTGCTCATAGAACACTAAGCTGAGAAGCAGGCTCTGTCCCAGTGGTGACGTAACGCCAGAAAGAAGAAGAAGAAGAAACTCTCTAACTTACACATCCACTCTTTCTATCACTAACTCATACATTTACTCATTATCACACATACAGAAAACTTTGCTTTCCATCCCATACTATAAAATCGTATTTCTTCACTTCCCCACACGTGGCTCCGTTTGGCCCATGTCACTTGAGCCTTCATTAGATGCCTTAACATAGTCCTGAGGTTATACGTCCTCTACGTTCGGTACAATATATACGTAAGAACGGTCATCTACAGCAGTATGCTTAGCACATAATTGGTCACTACTTTCAGTGGGACTGTTATGCGTAGAAATTTACCAAAAACCTCGTATTTCTAGGCATAACAGTCCCACTTTGAATTTCGTAGCTAAATTTACTTTATTCCCATAATCTAAACTCTTGGCTCTAATGAACACACTATTCTTTATACTATTGCAATGATTTTAATTTAATTTACCACACACCTGGTCAATACGAGGCCTAAATGTGTGAAAATCTTTAAACGCGTTTTTCTCGATTGCATATTTTGGAACATGGGACAGTTATGCGTATAACGGCAGACTAGTTGCAGTTTTTTCTGTTTCATGTCCAATTCAAACTTGCCTGGTACTTGTTTAAAGTTAGTTTGACTGTACTCGTTCGCTGAAAAGTATTTGTCACAGAACTCCCAGTTAAACCCGCTACTAATACTCGCCCGCCAGTTGGCCAAACTTTCCGGACAATGAAACCGACCGCAGTATCATCGGCAGGCCCCGACGACAAGGGCCACGAAGGCAATAGTTCATCGGAACTGCCAGCCAACGCGACTAAATTATGTGTGCCCGAACCTTGTAAAAACCATTATTTTCGATCCGGGGCCTCGTAGACGTGAACGGAATAATTCACTGTGTCATAATAACTGTCGAAACCTCGTTTTGGCTGCTGCTGCTGCTCCTTAGGATGGATCCGGAACCACGGAACGGCTCAAACGACCACGACGATGACGACGACGACCATGGCCACCAAGTTCCACCCGATCACCCTTCGGCCTCCGGTGCGAAGATGGTCCTGATGGTCCAGTCCAGTTTCGCAACATAGACCGCATCGGTGCATGTTCCAATTTCTCAATGCCTCCGGGACCTGTACTTTGAAAGGCCAACCGACAGCGAACAGACTCGCATGTAGGGGAAGGTGGTTCGAAATGCCAACTTCAATCGAATTTTTCAAATAATGTAGATGAAAAACTTTCCCAAATAGCAAATAATTTTCAACCTTTTGTCTTTTGTCGATCTTGATCGTTTAGACGTTTTATCGTACTACTTTTTTTGCATAAACCAATTCAAAATACTCAAATAACCGGGACAAAACGCATCATAATATTCGAGTAGGTCAAATCATAATAGGGTGCAGAGCTACTTGGGCACTTCCATGATGCACTTTGGCATGGGGGGTTTTTCTCGGCCGAATTGTCTGAAACTTTGCAATAAGAAGTGCTTTAGTATGACTTATATTGTAGCCAAATATGAGCTTTGAAGCATTCAAAAAACCCCAATGCTGAAGTGAATCAAAAGTGACAAGAATAGGATCCGGCACCCTATTGGAGTTGAATTCACTATAAGGTTGTCATCGTGTTGTAAGAAGGTGTAACGATGTTTAAAATTTTCGATGTTTGACTTAATGTGATATAATGGAAAATGTATCACATCTAGTAGTGTTTGGTTCGTTGAATCTGTTGCATGCTCCTTAGAGAGCGAGCGACGGAATCCGGATCAATTGTATCCGGATCGCGTTTTTCGAAAGAAAAAAAAAACGAAAACAAAGTGTGCGGGTGCAAAAAAAGGATCGACGCGTCAGTAGTTTCTTGTCCGTTGAATCTGTTGCATGCTCCTTTGTGTGCGAGCGACGGAATTCGGATCGTAATCATTTAAAATTATATCTTTATCGTTTACCAAAACGAACCCTTTCCTGTATCCCAACTCCCAGTGTTTTCTTGTGGAAGTGCAGAGGACTCCTCGGCTTCCATAAAGTAAGTAACACGTCAACTTTTTCCTCCCATTCTCAAATTGACCCGCATTCGGACGTAGCCGGCGCCAGTATTGTTTGTTATAATAATGAGAGCACCAGTACTTACACATTGAAGATGCTACTGATCCTGAGTAGCATCTGTTGGTTCCCTGTGTAAGTACAGCTGATCTTGCAATAACGGAGTAGCAACTGCGGGCGGTCAATCATGCTCATGCTCATGCTGTAATGAAAAATGTATCACATCATATCGAATGTATGATTCGAAGAAAGTAGTATTATAAAAAGTACTATAATAATACTCAGCACACAAGCCATTCACGTCCCTGCTGACATAGATTCTGAAAACTTAAATTTTTCTTCTTGAAACCACCCTATTCATCACGATTGGAGTGGATAGTCAAAATAGATTTTAAAATAAAAAATGGGAATTGAATAAGAAAAACTGGAGGATGGTGAGAAGATACAGATCAAGCCTGCTCAATATATTTGAATCGAGGGCCAAATCTAAGAAGCAATACTATGCGGCGGGCCAAATTGTGAACTGACACAAGCAATTTGACCAAATTTGTTAAATCAAATAAAATTTAGTCTGCAAAATGTGTTTTTCTGGAGAAATTGAATAAAGGTGATTGCTACAGAGCGTGTTGCTCAGGATTTTGCGAAAACGTTTCCCATGATTTAGTGCGAATCATGCCCGGGATTCTGTGTAAATTTGCTTTATGGATAACATTATAATCTAGCCTAGAATTATTTTTAGAATGCAGCCCTGAGTTCAGGTTCTTATAAAATCCAACCCATGAATCAACTTCACAGTTCGGTTAAAATTAGAAAAGTTTTCTGTAAGAATCCAAATCTAGTACGTAATAATCCTACTCTTGATTGAACGGGAAGGATCCCGATAAATCTTTCCCAAGGATTATTTTGAAATCATGTACTAGAATCTGTGAGAATACTGTCCAAGATTTCATAAGAATCTTTCTCTGAATTCTGTTAGGATCTCATCTAGGGTTATGCAAGAATTCTATCCAAGGTTTTGTGAGCGAAATAAATACAGTGATAATCTTGGCCTGCAATCAATAGTATGATTCCATAAAAATGTTCTACAAGTATTTCATTAAAACCTTGTCTAAGAATTTGTGAGAACTTCGTTCATAGATTCTGCCAAATTTTTCATTAGATTAAGTTAAATGTATGCCCGCACGGGTAGAAATCAGAATCCAAAATCATTATTATGCACCCGGATATCATGATTCCAGTGTGTATTCATCTTATGAAAATACACCATGATTTGGACTCACGATATCATGAGTCAGATTGTCGTAACGCGGCGCAAGTTGCAGTTGAGTGCTCACAATCAAACATCGAATAACAAGCATTGATGACCGTACAAATCGTAGTTGGTTCTCCGTAATTGAACGGAGTAATCAAAATTGTACAGGAAACCATCCGATGTAACTTGGAAGTAGTATATCATCTTAATTGTACAATTTTGAGAACTCTAAACTTAGTAACGTCAATTACGGCGCCGGTCACGTCCTTACGGTGACCGAGCAAGGGAAGGAATGTTAGTGTGACGTTCATTACTACCGAGATCATTTCTGCATCTCCATGGTTTCTACAGTAAGAAGTTTTGTGAGTGGAAAGGTTCAAAAGCTAAATGATCAGTTCTCACTTTTGTAAGTGATGCGTTGACATTTGAAATTTCGTACTATTCAAAGGTTTTTTTTAAATGCGACAAATAACTAAAATGATAGGAATGTGTATCTAAATTTCTTCTTAAAAAAGGAGGAATAAAGGCTTATGCCGTCACTTATCACTTTTTATATAGCCTTGTCTCATAAAATTCCAAAAATTTATCAACATAAGTAATCTGTCCGAAAATGAGCCAAATCGGTAAATTTTTAGAGGTGTATCATATCGATTTTGTGGTTTGGGTGCTTTCCACCGAAATACGTTCCTGAAAACCAAAAATATAATTGAAAATGATTCGAAAATACCACTAGCTTATTGCTAAGATAATATTCTATCACTTTGCCAAAGACTCTAGTAATTCAATGTAATCAGTCAAAAAATCTCAAAAAAGCAATATTTTCTTCAGTTTGCTTTAAAAATTCCGATGAAAATTTTATTATATTTTATATCAAATCCTACTATCTATTTCATCTGAGTGTTTTGATCATATCGTTGATACATCATTTTCATGTTGGAACTGATTTAAACTGTGAAATAATTAAAATTGTACCACTCTCTACCCCACAGTCTCATAGGGTTGCTAACTCGAATTTACTCTATGGAAATTACAGTCCCCGGTGACGCAAGTAGATCACCTTTACACTATGGGCGATCAGGTGGCCAATAATCGAAAAAATAACTTGTTCTGATAGGTTATTTTTGTTCATCATTCCATAGTAAACACTTCTATTACGTTACTCTTGAAATATCAGGACAATAACTTTTATATTTTAATTGATACAGTATATCAAAGTTAGAGTTTTAAAGAACACTAAAAAATTCAATACAAACACAAGGTACACATTGAATACAATATACTGCAAAATCGTAATATTTTATACAGATCTTTAAACACTGTCCGAAAGCTTATTCAAAAATCTATCTTTGAAAAATAAAATGAAATGAAAATTCGTACTTTAGGTTGGAAAAATGTGGGGAGTGCACTAAAAAAATATATTTGATTTTATATCGAAACTTTATACATCCTATACTTTTTTGTCCCAAGTTGTCCCAGGCTAAAATTTATTTCCAAGGGTACTTTAAGATGTAAACTAAAGGATCGTGAAGAATTTAGCTGCACAAATTTGCACTTTTTTAACTTAGGGCTTTTTGAATTTTACCAATATTTTTAACCATTTTCTATTAATAACAGCTAAAACATAATTCAAAGAATAAATTATTATCGTTAAATCATTAATATCAACATTTCTATGTAAGTTCTAACATTTATAATGATTTAGACAACGTTAATTGCATAATGGCTTATATGCATCATTAATAACAAAACTTATTATTTCGCTATAGACCCTATTCAAAAGTAAGTCTCAAAAACTTGTTTTTGAAAATAAAACATCAAATTTGTATCACAAAACTCATAAATACGACATGAAATGGAAAACATTTTTTTGGCCGCCAGTCTCTATGGAACCCGCCCATAGTGCTTTACGTGGTGCGTTACGAGGTTAGATCTACCGGGGCAGCAGGGATGAAAGTCCAGGGGCTTAACGGACCCCTCCAGGACCTCTGCGAGGTAGGGAGTTGCCCAGGATGTAGTGGAGTGGGCTCTGTACGTGGCATTGCGTTCCAAATCCGTCGCCTGGTTGTTCCAACTAGGCGGGAGTAGGCTCAGATGCCATTGCTTGACTTGCGCCCATTCGGCTCTGAACATAGTATCCCATAAAAGACTATGTCAACCCTAGCATGGCCTTCCTGCTTGCATAGACATAGCATCATAAAGGCGACTATTCCAGCGGAGATGGGTAGCGGCTCTTAGGGGGACCCATAAGAGATGATCAACCAAAACAAACAACTAGCGGAATTTAAAGGAGAGGCTTCTGGGTCTATCAGTAATCGGCTATGGTTCCCGCCAAGAAAGGACGTGACCAACATCCACTTAAGTGAGAACAGTGTGGGCAAATGCCACTATGACGACATCAGGAACTGACCGTTCCAGTGTAATATGTGAGGTGATCGATAACCCGAGATTAATCGAGGCCATGGTTCGTAATAGGGAACTCCTGAAAATGCAGGTAGCAGCTAAGCAGCTCGATTTTATCATCGAGTTTGTTAAGAGCAAAAGCAATATCAGCAAAGACTTGAAAACAAACAAAATTGCAACAATCAGTCTTAGCTGCAACGCAAGACAACGAGAAAGCCAAGGCACAACTTGGCAAGGTAGAAAGCAAAAGAAACACTAATTCGTGTCAGACGTAAGTGTTTTCCTTCACAGGCAACGTGAGTATATTAGATGATTTAATTAGATACGCGATGCGAAAGAGCGGACCTTCCGAGGATGAATACGTGGTGAAAAGACGTATAGTTGCTGAGGGAACAGTGACCGACGCGGCCGTCTCCCCGAGCGGAAAAGGTGGCATGAGCCAAGCTCCAGCCAAGGCGGACTAGGAATGGTGCAATGATCTTAGTCTTAGAGAAGGACGCCAAGCAAAAGGGTGCAGTTCACAAGCAACTGGCACAAGAAGTACTTGGCAACGAGGTTGATGTAAGATCCCTGACTGCAGAAGCGACTCTCCAATGTAAAAATATGGATGAGCATCAAAGCAGCCAAAACGGAAGTAACACAGTAAAATTCAAACCACTGGTGATGCAGCCGAGCAGCTGCTTTGGCAGTCAATTTCGGAAACCAAGACTGATGTGGTGTTACTATCGAACCCATACCGCATACCAGTCAACAACGGCGGATAGGTCTCAACAGCTAGCAGCTATAGGGACGACAGGACGATACCCAACCCAAGAAGTAGTCTTTTTCTCATATGACGGTTTTACGATAGCAAAAATCAACGGCGTGCAGCCCTGTCGTCGTAAAATTTGAGCTCCATAGTCGTCCCTTTTTGAGGGGGCGTTATTATAGCTCAGAGGGCGCTTCTTTTCCCAGACGTTAATGATGTCTTCTCATAAGAAACAGCACAAATATTTTAATAAATAGGGATCAACTGTGATGGAGGTTATGTTGCTATGGGTTTTCGACTTTCAGTCCATACAAATTAGAAACGGAAATTAAAAACCAACATTTTAATAAAAAAATATTACAAATATCACAAATACTTTAATACACATTCCTAACAAACAAAATCCAATATGTTTTATCACGTATTTAGTTTGTGTTCCAGTTCTATTAAAATATGGAACGAAGAGATGGAGTACAAGGGCTTAAGCATTATTTAGTGATAAAAATTGCTAATGCAACGAGTGAAAATTATGTTGTCCTTGTATCAATTCAATCTACCATAACAATACATTATATAGGTACTACTGTGTATGCTCTGTAATTTTTTCCTAGAATCTAACAACTAAGACTATTACGATCTGCCCTTTTGAAAGAAAGCTCAATCGATGAAATAAACTCAGTTTTTAGAACTACTCAGTGTAAAACGGATAATCTAGTGCCAATCTAAAAACCTCATCGAACCGTTTTAGTGTCTGCTTCAAATTTCAAAATTTTTCTTATGATCGACATTTCGTTTTTAAAACAATGTATCTGAAAATATTTAAACATTTAAGCAAATTGATGCAACAGTTTTCGAACAACGACCATTTATGTTTCTGGTACAATTTAGGGGCAAAAGCTCTTCAAAATTCAAAAGCATAATTTTGACAATACATCTGAATTGTATGATTTTTTTATTGCCTGATATTGCATTTTGTTTTGTTTGATAAATTGACTAAGAACAAAATAGCATTGTACAAAATATGGTGTTTGCATTTACACCAGTTTCTGTCTTTGCACGGATTTTTTTTTACCCGGCCGTGCAAAAAAAGTTTCCACACATTTTTTTTTCGTAAAAACCTTATTTTTACATGAAAAGTCGAGAAAAAGTGTTACTTCTTTTACACGGTTTTGAAATTTTGAACTAAGAACTTTTTTTACACGGTACGCATCCCCCGTGCAAACACAAAAATTAGACATTCGTTCATTCGGTAAATATTATTGGACAGTTTATGCAACTACCCAATCTCAGTTTTTTCTAAGCTTTTTGATGCTGATCTCAGAACTCGAAACGAAGCGCTAACGGTGAAACACGTTTCTCTGATAAAATACAATATGGAGCCAAATTCAAAATGGTCACCGAAATTATTTTATATTAGACTACATACTTCCTCCATGCGATGCCTCTATAAGATTGCTTTGTGTTTCAAGGAATACATGGAATTCAATATATTTCGCTTTGGTTTTTCCTTGGAGTTTTACGTTTGATATATTAGTGAATCTTGGAATCGCCGAGTATCAATTACAGAAGGGTTCCATACTAATTTCATCAAATATAAAATCACGAAAATTCTGCCCTTGGTGCATACTTGATTATGAAAGTCCACATGAAAATTATTGGCCCAAAATAAACAAGGGTGTGAACTGACTGTCTTGGGAACATATAAGTTGAAGATTATTTCTGCTTTAAACTCTAACATATTTCATCAAACTTCGAGAGTGGTCTTTGGCCCTTCAATGATCACGTGCTTTTATAGAAAGATCTCTCGAGCTGGCAGAAGTCGTGAAATCATTCGCGTCAAATAAGGCACCGGGACCCGATGGTATCTCGAATGTTGCCTTAAAAGCGGTAGTGAACGCGGATCCAGACATGTTCTGAACGGTGGTAGGTCATTTGGCATAAAGTCGTTTGGCATAAAGCCGTTTGGCATAAAGTCGTTTGGCATAATGGTCATTTGGCAAAAAATCGTTTGGCATAATGGTCGTTTGGCATAAGGATCTATGGCATAATGGTCATTTGGCATAATTAGTCTGAAACCAAGAATTTCTCAATTTTTTGTTTTTACGTTTCTATCGATTCTTTCTGATGACATCAGGCTTGTTTTGGAGTCAATTGATACAAAATGACACTTTATTCAACAATCATTAGCTCTTGAAAAAATTTAAGCAAATTTGGAAAGTTATTGCCAATAGCATTTTGTTATTTATCCAAAAATGACCCTTCTTTCAAATAATAATTCTTCTTTTGAGTTTCGCTATTAAGGCAAATTTTTACACTAAATATTTGTATACATTTAGCACAGATTAACCCTTCTTTTAATGGTTCTATTTTTTTTCTAAATATGATGTAACCATAATTATAGGTATGAACATTGTTGATTTAAAATTTCAATAAATTTCTCCTTCTTTTTTGCATAGGCTCTTTCTTTTATGCATAGGCTCCTTCTTTTATGCATAGACTGTTGGAGCTTTTTTTTTTGTTTCCAACTGACAAAAGGGTGGCAATCAATAACATTAATCTGCTCAAATTATCAGCGAAAAGAGAAATCGATTACTGCAGTTACTTGTGCTACTTTTCCCCGAATGTCGTTTCCTTGAACGCCAGTTCCCCGAATGCCAGTTCCCCGATTAGCCCACTTTCTCGAAAAGTTTTTGGCTCTCATAATTGTAGTAACTTTATACATTTCAGGGTGGTGAACAAACTGAACATCTAATATGCACTCTTCTTTATTTAATTGGCGATTCTTTCGAGTTTTACCATCCTCAGCATTTTTGCCAACATCTGTTTAGCCGAGAATGACAGAATACTTCCTTTTTCTGACTGTTAATCGCTCATTCTTGTCACCACTTTTCTGGGAAACCAGTCATTCGGGGAAAAGTGGCATAATCACTTCGATGATTCTGAACGTACTTTTTTATGTCTTTTCGTTTTATTATGCCGAAATAATTTTTGGCGTCCATTCTTCTATTCGTTTAATTATAATTTTTGCCTTCTTTAAAAATTGGCTGTTCTTTATATTTAAACTGTTTTAAATTTTATTATTTAGTAAAGCTAAGTGTTAACCATTTTTATATTTTGCTGTATTATCAATTCTGGCCAGATGTGTTGTTAGAATGATAATTACTTTAGAACCTGCCAATATTCAACACCTACTTTTTGGGGCAAACGCGTGAGATCTCATTCCGAGATATGCTAGAAAAAATATTATTTCAATCACAAATTTTCTCTTTTCTCGATATAAGATGGTGTTTTTGATGTACACTTCCAAAATTAGAACTAATATTGAACCGTTGAAAAGTTTTGCCACAAATGTTTTCTTTTGAAGATGTGTTGTTCATTTGACCAATGCTGTGAACAGATTTTTTTGCGTTAGAGCCTTAAAAATTTTAAACGAAAAATTTATTTAGGCTATTTTTGCATTGAGTCGCATTGATAGATCTTTGGATTAGAGTTTTTGATATTTTGCAACATAAAAATCTGTTCTTTTATCAATTAATTTTCATCGAGTGTTAAGTCCAAACTGGGACAGAACTTGATCTGCAGCTAAATATTCTATGAGCGTTCCTATGATCAATAACTGTGAACTTTCTTTGCCAATTCACTGTTTTCAAATATGTATATCGCAACAAGCTCGAAGATACTCTATGATCTGAGATGTAGATACCCGTCACGAGTTTTATTTTGTAATGCTCTCTAATGTCACAACAATTTTTGAAATTCTTAGCTTGAAAAATCTCTGAACGAACACCATCTACCAAAATTTTTTGCTACGGGCTCGGTGGTGTTGATCTCGGTAAAAGTTTAAAAAATACCGATATTTATTTTAAGTCAATCATTATGCCAAACGGCCATTATGCCAAAAGACCATTATGCCAAACGACTTTATGCCAAACGGCCTTATGCCAAACGACCTTATGCCAAACAACTTTTTGGCAAACGGGGTACAATCGTTCTGAACCACGGTGCAACGCTGCATTGATCTAGGAATCTTACCGGATGTATGGAATCGACAGAAATTGGTGCTACTACCAAAGGCGGGGAAACCACCAGGTGATCCGTTGGCGTATAGACCTATCTGTCTACTATAAACGACGGGCAAGTTATTGGAGAGGTTGATTCTCAACAGACTAGTACCGTATACGGAGAGCGTGGACGGCCTGTCCAACAACCAGTTTGGATTCAGAAAAGGTAAATCTACTCTGGACGCCATCCAGTCGGTCGTTCAGACAGCTGATGTGGCAATCGAGCATAAAAGGAGCGGCACCCGTTACTGCGCGGTTGTCAATCTGGATGTGAAGAATACGTTCAACAGTGCAAGCTGGGAAGCAATAGCACACGCACTTCACCATCTCAAGGTACCGGTGCAGTTATGAAAGCTATTTTCATGGTAGGATTCTACTGAATGACACAGAGGAGGGGCAGAAAAGCGTTCGAATTACCGCGGGAGTACCTCAAGGTTCAATCCTGGGCCCGCTGTTATGGAATGCGATGTACGATGACGTACTGAGGCTGTCCCTTCCGACGGATGTTAAGATTGTTGGCTTCGCCGACAATATCACCCTAGTGGTCTATGGCAAATCGATGGAGGAAGAAGAGTTGAAAACAGCGCACTCTATCCCCATAGTTGAAGAATGGATGAAGTCTAGGAAACAAGGACTGACCCGTCACAAGACTGAGGTGGTGGTGGTCAACAACCGCAAGTCCGAACAACGGGCGCTTATCTTATTATGCAATCCACCATAGAGTCTTAGCATTCCCTTAGGCATCATGGGGTAATGATCGATGATAAGCTCAGCTTTGCTAGCCACGTTGAATATACCTGTAAAAAGGGCATCTCGGCTATAGCGGCGATTTCGAGGATGATGTCTAACAGCTCTGCTGTAATTGGCAGCAAAAGCAAGCTCCTCGCAAGCGTGGCGTTTTCCATACTAAGATATAGAAGACCAATCTGGTCAAAAAAGTAGGTACAGGATAATGTGCTTAGGAGTAGCAAGTGCATACCGAACGTTATCTAAAGAGGTCGTATGCATCATAGCCAGGATGACGCCCAACAAGGAAGATGTTTAATGCTTCAACCAAAGAGGTACCATAGGAGTCCGCAACAAATGTAAACAAAATGGAAGAATTCTGTATTGTGGGACATTTAACATATGTATCATAACTACGCATTCGACGGCTCATCTCACAAAATAATGAGTGAATGATCACTGTGGCCATTTGTGCGACTTAAATAACCCAGTGATATTCTTATAGTGGAACAGTCTCGTTTTGTACCAAAATATGGCAATTCAATTCCAAGAGTGCATTTTGAATCACTCTTCCCTATTCTAGCAGCAAGCAGCATCGGCCACCGAAGAGCAACTTGCTTTAGCCAGAAACGGCATTTGGAATGAAATATTGTGAATATTCAACGATGAAAAGTAGTTTCTGGACGTGATTCTTGGGATGTTCATCGTGGGAGCGCCCCGAACTGACCCCAAACCAGCCGGAGCATCCCTAACCGGATAAATTATGCTGCAAACCGCTCCAGGCGGCAGCGGGAAGCGAGGATCCAGTTGTGTTGGCGGAAGTAACATTCAGGAAGAGCTCGTAAAAGTACCGTTGTGCGCTCGGAAGAATGGAACGGTAAAGTCCCCCCTGGGGGAAAATTGTCGAGCGCAGACAGCTGCATCGGCGATTTTTTTCTTCTTTCGGTTCTGTTGCTCTTTCGGGTCGTCCTTGCGATCGGGGTAAGTATATGAGAGCACAGCGACATCAAGCAGACACACGCCTTTGTTTCCTTCCTTGCGAAATGGTGGACCAAAGTCACGGTGTGCTAAAACGCACATGTTATCGAAATTGCATGAACCTTCAAGCTTGTTTCACCAAAAGTTAGCCTTGGATGTCAAGAAAAGCATGAGTCATTTAAAAAAAATGTGTCTTCGGCAATAATTTGAATAAAAAAATAGATTTTTGCATTTCTGTCTTATTTTCATAAGGGGGTTGGTTGGGGGCTCAAGTAATCATGAGCAATCCTCATCCTCATCCATTTATGGGAGAAGAACGACTTTTTCAAGTTTTCGACGATAACATATATTTTTATTCGACGCAAGCTCTTCTTGACTACGAAGGCTAACTCAGAGGTCAATGAAAGTTCAATAATATGTGTGTTCCAGCACACCGTGCCGAATTGTGTTGAACTCCGGAACGATACGAAAAATGGGCGCCCGGATTCGCTGGGATTTGTGACACAATTTGTGGACTAATTTCCCGTGGATCACGGGGGCGTCTTGTATTTTCGTTGATTGAACCGAACGTCCTGGTCCGGCGTGGGATTATACTGTTCGGTCGAAGTGAAAGATTTGCTGTTGCCTGTTGGATAGAAAGGGGGAAAGATGGATGATCCAGAATATGGGAGAGGAGAAGGCAATCAGGGAGAGTGAAGTAGGCCAGCGGATGTATGTAATGTAGGGAAATTTGATTGTTTCGTGTAACCGTTAATCGGGAAAAATGGTTTCAGGATGCAGATTCAATGCCTTTGGTGGATAGGGATTTGGCGAATTCAAATACGTTGGGATTTATATATGTGACTAGCACGTGTCTAGTGGTAGATCATTGGAATTCGATTCTTGCAATGGGACAGCATGTATGTTGCAGACTATTATTATAAGATTCTTTCATAAATCCCTATGGAATTTATCCAGAAATCCCTGTGGAATACATCAAAAAATCCTGTTGAGAAACATCTAGATGTCTCTTGAGGATTTGTTTAGATTTTTTTTTTACGGAAATCCCTTAAAAAAAATCGAGAAATTACTTTGAAATCGTTTGGAAATCCTCCTGGCAGTTTTAAAGAAATTTTCTTCAATTCTTTTGGAAATCCTACTTTATTGTTTCCAGAAAACTTCCTGGGATAAATTCGAATAATCGTTTAAAATTTTCCCGGAAATCCCTTTTGTGATTTTTTTTTCTATTATTCTTTCGAAAATATCTTCTAAAATTCTGAAATCACTTTGAAGGATCTTCAGAAAGAATTCCGAAAGAATCCTAGAAGGTTTTCCTAAAGAATTCATCGAAGATCCGGAAGAATTCCAACAGGATTTTTGGAAGAGTCCCAATGTATTTCAAGGATATCGAAGTACAAATTACAGTGGCATTTTTATAAAAAAAAAGATTTTCGAAAAATTTTCGGAAGAATATTCGAAAGATATCCGAAAGTATTCCAAAACGACTTCCGAACGCATCTAAGATCGTTTCCAGTAGAATTCCAGAGGCATTCTCGTAAGAAATATTTCCGGAAAGAATCTTGAGTTTTTTTTTGAGGAATTTATAGTAGAGTCTGAGTAGTTTTTTTTTTTTTTTGAAAAATCCTTTAAAAATATCCGTGAGAATTACATCAGGATTTTTAGTGGAATCTAGTGAAATTCATAAGGAGATACAAGCAAAAACCACAGAGATATTTCTGCAAGAATTACAAAAGGATGTCCAGAGGAACTTGGAGAGATATCAGAAATATTCTTAAGATTTCCAGAACAATCCCAAAGGGGTTTCGAAAGAATCCCAGCGGAATTTCCTAAAGAATTCTAAGGTTATTTCAAGAACAATAATTAAGGATTTTTCATTCAATATATAAAAATACTTTGATTTTAAGTAATTTCTTGTGAAGCATTAAACTTAACTGTAGACACAGTTCGTAACATCTACATTGAATTTAATTTTTATTTTTTTCAGGTGAATATTAGCACATTTTAGCAAATGACACTACAAAGAGTAAAATGCCATTCTCATGAGTTTTCGAGGATATGGATATTTTATTTTTAATTTTTTATACTTGTATTATTTTGTTTCAATATTTACAAGTGATATTAAAAAATATGTTCGTATGGATCAAAAGCAATTTTCAATATTTGTTTTCGCAGTAATTTAGAGTTGACAACATCAAAAGTCTATTTTAATCAAATACTTGAACATGTTAATCCTTCGACATGAACCAACAACGAGCAATGCTTTAAGTAATAAGAATATTTTTTTGTTATGCACAACCAGCATGAACATTCTTTGCCTTCTGTTTATTTACTAATTATAATTTCAAATAATTTCAAATTAATTATTTATATTGTTTACTATTGTTACTATTGTTGCAAAATAAGTGGACCTGCCGCTCAAAACAAACTTTAACATCGATCAATCGAACCATAGATAATCCAATTGCGGAAAAATAATAATGTTGGGTTACCGGACCCTTCCCAACATCGAATAGGGGGGTAATTTATTGCACTTCCATTAGTGTAGTTGGGTTGCAGGTTTGAGGCCAGTCCATTTCTTTTTGGGGTCCAAAACTTCCTCTTTTGTACACAATAATACACAAATAGTCCGATACTTAACACATATTATTCACAACATTCACATTTATTACTAACTACAGTCCACATATATTTACAGTGTCCACAAATAGTTTTCTACAGCTAACACAACATAAAACACATTGAAATACGTTTGGCTCTTCTCCTACCATCCTGTCTTAAGAGTTAGAGCCTACTGAGGAGTAAAATATCTAAATTAGATGACGATCATAATGATGACGTCATTACTGACGATCATAATGATGACGTCATTACTTGCTCTATGGGAGGAGAGAAATATTCCTAGGAGAGTCTTTATCAATTTACCAATGAAGTAGCTAGAGTGGGTGGGCTTACTCCCAAACAAATAATAACCGTTCATTTCAAATCGAGCGCCAGTCTCTTTCCGTACGCGCGCGCTTTCTAGAGAGCTGTTAAAACCAGTGTTGGAAAACTCGTGAGTACTCACAGAAAGCTGGAAACTCACTCGCGAGTATGAGTTGTACAGCTTGAACTCTCGCGTGTATATACTCAGGCGTGAATTCAAGCTGTATAACTTATACTCGCGAGTGAGTTTTTGACTAACGGTAACTCATTCGTGAGTATTTTACTCACTTTGAGTGTTGTAAATATTCTAAAAACCTTGTGATAGGCTAAAATAAATTATAAGTAAGAAGTAAGTCTGTTTTAGGGCGGCCTTTTTCAAACCGTAAGATGAAATTTTTTTTCTGATAACTATTTGATGCTCGCAAAACGTTATTATAATATGAATTCTTGACACAAGCTGTAATTTATCTTGGGCATTTTACTCCATATGTTGCATCGTAAACGTCTTTTTCTCCATACTTATGGCGTTATGCCTCTACTGGGTCAGATCCTACTTTTTAGCTTAATGTACTTAATTTCCACATTTATCAACTTCGAGCTTTCTTTACCAATTAACTATTTATGCATTCGTATAGCGTAAGGTAGAGTAACATGGTATTCTATGCTCTGGGTAGTCGAGAAAACTTCCAACTTAATTATGAACGGGAGGACAAAAGTCAAAATAAAACTTATTATCATCTGAGAAGATATAATTGACACAGTATGATAACCTATACTTCATCCTACTTTTGTAAGCAAAAATAAGCAGTTGTTTCAGTTTGAAACCAATTTTTGACCAATATTCAACTTTCAAGTAAACACGTTAGAAAATAAATACCTAAATGTTCATCCCTATGTACAGTATTTATTAAATTTAAGGTATACATTTTCAAAGAACAAAAAAGATGAAACATTTAGATAGTCAGTATATCGCACACTGCTCGAATCTCTGTCTCTGTCTATAAACTGCTGTTCTTAATAATATACTATTAAGGAGTAGTTTACTTCATTTAGCTGATACAAACCATATGTGTAATTTAAGCACATCCTAGAAAATCTTTTTTTGCTGATTTCTGCTTCATATTATTAAATTTCATGACACACTGAGATGCTAAGGATTGCGAAGCTCACTTTGTGTGTCATATACTTTGCGGAAAAAAGATGAAATCAGCCCAGGAGCAGTTTTTCAGAAAGTATTAAAATAACACACGTGATTTGTTAGTTCAGAAGAGCTTTTTACATGCTTTCCGATCTTTTTACATGCTTTTGAAGCTAATGTAGTTGTTCTCATATTGTGTATACAACGGGTTTAATTTAAATAAATATTTGACTAAGTTTTTCAACAAAAAATACCCAAAAGCATGATTTTTAATGAAAAAATCAAATTTCTTCGAATTGTTGATTATTTTTCGCCCGAAATTACATTTTTAGTGTTTAACTAAAGTTTTAAAGTTTCAAGTTTAAAAAACTTATTATTTCAAAAATATCCAAAATATGTGTGTAATAAAATTTATGATATATTGCTTCTAAGGCCTTTCTGAAGGTTTTAAAAAAAGAGTAAAATCAGTTTCAGCTTGAGTTTTAACATTTAACTGACAAAAATTTGAAAAATATATATTTTTACGTTGAAATTTAATGTTTTCCGGCAGTTTTGGCAGGTAGATTTATGATTTCGGGTACATATTTTGATATACGCCATGAATGGTGACGTTTGACAATTCACGACGCCTGTTTGAAAGACTTGTCGCATTTTATTATTCTCGACACTGCACTGTGCCAGAGTCTACTTACATAGAGTTGCGCAGAGAAGCTTCTTGAATGATTTTTCTTCTTTGTCTTCGAAAATAGTCCCTATTTGTTATGCTGGTCTGCTCGATAGGTAGACGGTTTGACAGCTCTATAGGTAGATTTTGTTTCACCCATCGCTCAACTCTTCATTCGGTTTATCTCAGAGCATAGTTGATTTTTTTTTCAAACTGTTTTGAAGAAAATCTTCATTTTATCATTAAACAAAGAAGTAAATTAGAAAGTTTACAATCTCAATATGATACAACACAATTTATCAAGCACTTAAAAATAAATTGCACAAAATGACATTTTAAAGATTGTACGACATTTCCCAGAACGCCATTCCCCAGAATGAGACATTCCCCAGAAATCCATTCCCTAGAATGGGACATTCCTCAGAAAAAAAAATTACAAGAGATTTTTTGGCTGTTAAAATCCAGGTAAATGGTAAATAGTAAACACATTTACATGAAAAATTAGAGGAAAACCAATATTATAGTTATCATAGGTAAAACATTTTAGTTTTTTTTTTAACGTCAGCACTTCCGATTTGTTGCTGTCTTTCATTTATTGATTAGAAATTACGAAGACAATAAACCTATGAAGAACAGCATATTTTCAAAAGAAGGGATGGTATAGATGCTATGAAAGCAAAAAAAAAACATTCCAATAATTAATTTTGTACATATGAAGAATATTACACTAATATAAATCACCCTTTGGAAATACAATTAGAAAGAACAGCCAATTTTAAAAGAAGGAAGAATAACTATGAAAACAAAAAAAATCAATAGCTTGGGTCAAGTTTGATTATAAAACATAGTATGACATATGTAAGAGCAGCTTATTTTGAACGGTTGTGCTACTTTTCTCCGAATGACGGTTCCTCGAATTTCGTTTCCACGAACGCCAGTATCCCGAACACCCTATTTCCCCGAATAGCCTAGTTCCCCAAAAAGTATTTAGGTCTTATAATTGTCATGACTTCATGACTATTTTTTACTATTCTTTACTTGATTTGCGGGTCTTTCGAGTTTCACCATCATCGGCATTTGTGGCAAAATGTACTTACATATTTAGTCGAGGATAACCTTATAATCTACATTATCTTCTTCTTTTAATTGCTTATCATTCTTTCTAGTTCGACACCTAGTCCCAAAAACGATTCGTGTACCTGTTTGAACTGCATCGCTTTTCAGGGAAACGAGTCATTCGGGGAAATATCTTTTCGGGAAATGGGTCATTCGGTAAGCTGGCATTCGGGGAAATGAAATTCAGGGAAATAACAGTAGCAAAATCATGTTAAGCAGATGTATGTAAAATTGTTAAACAATATTTTCCCCTTAAGATTTTGGTTGGTGAACCACGTACACAATTATTTTGAAATTTCAAACGCCCATCTTTCATATTTTGCACGTACAAACGTTTTGATATTTGTATCGGCCGTGGTCTTTGGCCAAACCATGGACCCCCCATAGATGACCAAGTGGTTTATGGACGGCCCCAGATAGTTTGCCTGAGAAAAGGGGAGCAAACACTCCCCAGACAACCAAAATGTACGTATAACGAAATCACCTGGAGGCTTTGTATGTGCAACATTTCACTTATAAGATGTCGCGAAAGGGCCTTCTACGTTCAAAAGTGAAGGCGATATGCGTGCATATATTATGTGATGAATAATAACATACATTGCGAGTGTATAAATATTCTACTGAACTAACCTGTAATTTTATGCGACTTAACTAATGATAACAAATGTTGATTTGGCAGCTGCTACGGATTGATTCGACTTACTTTGTACGAGTGTACGGGACGAAGCAAAATATACAAAAGAACTCAGAAAAAAGTGTTTTATGCGAGGAAACTCATCAATCCGACGAGTTTATCCACGGTGTTTTGCGGGTTTGATGTAATTAGTATGAATAAACGAGTTATAACGTGAACTTTCATGCGATTTCTGGTTGTCTGGGTCGCCTTTTAAAAAAAATATTTTTTGACTCCATCCCGATTTAATTTGCTTGAGATCCATAATAATAATTTTGACCAAATAATATTTTGGGTGAATTGGCGCCTGTGTCCGGAATTCGAAGTTTCTGGCTATCGAATCAATTCAGCAGGTACATTTTTTAACGACAATAAAACTAAATAACCAAATTTATTTTTTCCACTCTTCTATAACGTATAAAAACGATTCTGGGGTATGTCCTATTCTGGGGAATGTCCCATTTTAAAGTCTCTTCTTATAATTTGATGATTTATATTGAACAAAATTTATATCAAATGAAGAAAAAGGAATACAGAATTAGGCAAATGTGTTAACTTAATACACTGAATTAAATTAATTTTAACCGCGCAGTCTAAAACAAATCAAAATTACTTATATAAATGAGAATATATTCATTGGACTAATCTTCTCGATGCCGAAAACAACATAACGTATGAAAAAGATCAAAGTTAAAGAGTCACTGGCAGCTATCCAACTTACATGTATTGGTAAAAAACGGTAAAATTAACTGCTACATCAGTTCGATAGGCCTTTTCATGTGACAGGTCCGTCTATGCATTTGTTCACATCGGTGAAGTACCGGTGCTAACACGGGGCTGTCATTTCCACAGAAGAACTGTCAAAGAGCTTCCCGATCAGCTGAATTGAAACGTCTTGTGAATAGACAAATAAGGGTAGAGAATTGTTTGCACCGATGTTGATCGAGTGTGAAAACGGTGCACTACCTGGGTAATAAGAGAACGGTTTGGATGCAAGTTTTGCTACACCGATGGGAAAACAATACAGGCAAATAAAGAAACATGACATGGGCCTTCCTTAGCCGAGAGGTTTGAGTCCGCGGCTTCAAAGCAAAGCCATGCTAAAGGTGTCTGGTTGCGATTCCCGGTCGGTCCAGGATCTTTTCTTAATGGGAATTTGCTTGAGTTCCCTGGGCACAGAGTATAATCGTACCTGCCACACGATATACGAATGTGAAAATGACAGCTTAGGCAAAGAAAACTTTCAGTTAATAACTGAGGAAGTGCTCATAAAAACACTAAGTTAAAAGGCAGGCATTGTCCTAGTCAGCCAAGAAGAAGAAGAGAAGAAGACCGACGATTGGAAAGTTCAGCGCCCACCGGTTGACGAACGAGAACGGCTTACGACTGATAGACTTTGCCGCCTCCAAGAACATGGCCATTCGCCTACTTTCAGCACAGTCTCCCACCTGGAGATCACCACAGCAGACAGAATCACGAATCGACCACTTTTTGATCGTTGGACGTCCTATATAACCGACGTCAGAATCTATCGTGGCGCTAACATTGACTCTGATCACTATCTAGTGATGGTGAAACTGCGTCCAAAACTGTCTGTCATCAACAATGTACGGAATCGACCGTATACCGGGGCAGGTCATGATGACCTAGAGCGGCTTAAGCATCCGGATGTCGCAACAGCGTACGCGCAGTACCTCGAGGCTGCATTGCTGGAAGAGGGTAAGCTGAATGAAGCCCCTCTTCAAGACTGCTGAAGAACAGTGAAAGCATCAACAATGCGTACATGGGACGGAGTCGTTGGAACGATTAGTTCGACGAGGAATGTAGGCAGGTTCTGGAGGACAAGAATGCAGCGCGGGCGGTCATGCTGCAGCAATGGACTCGACAGAACCTGGAACGTTATAGACGAAAACGGCAACAGCAGACCCGCCTCTTTCTCAAGAAACACGTAAGTTCTATCACAAGCTCAACGCAATTCGCAACGGCTTAGTGCGAGTCGAGATATGCAGGGATATGCATGGGAGCATTTTGACGATCGAGCGTATGGTGACCAGAAGGTGGAATCAGCACTTCGACGAACACCTAAATGGCACTGAGAGCACAGCCAATGAAGGTCGAGACAAAGGAGGAAATGCCTTGATAAATACTGCAGGCAAGGGAAACCAACCAGCCCCATCTTTGAGAGAGGTTAAGGATGCCATTCACTAGCTCAAGGACAATAAAGCGGCTGGTAAGGATGGTATCGGAGCTGAACTCATAAAGATGGGCCCGGAGAGACTGGCCAATTGCCTGTCTCGGCTCATAGGCGCAATCTGCGAAACAGAACAGCTACCGGAGGAGTGAAAGGATAGGGTAACATGCACCATCTACAAGAAGGGCGACAAGTTAGATTGTGAGAACTTTCGAGCGATCACCATTCTAAATGCGGCCTACAAAATATTATCCCAGATCATTTTTCCGTCGTCTGTCACCAGTAGTAAACGAGTTCGTGGGAAGTTATCAAGCCGGCTTCGTTGACAGCCGATCGACAACGGACCAGATCTATTCTGTACGGGATAGTTTCCTCTTTGTCGTGAAAACCAGGTCCGAACGCATCACCTTTTCATTGATTTCAATGTGGCATACGATAGTATCGACTGCATAGAGCTATGGAAAATCATGGACGAGAACAGCTCTACTAGGAAGAGACACGAGACTGATAGGGCACGATAGAAGGTGTGCAAAATTGTGTGAAGGTTTTAGGTGAACATTCCAGTTCGTTTGGATCCCGCCGGGGACTACGACAAGGTGATGAACTTTCGTGCCTGTTGTTCAATATTGCGCTAGAAGCTGTTATGCGGAGAGCCGGGCTCAACAGCCGGGTATGATTTTAACGAGATCCAGCCAATTTGTTTGTTTCGTGGATGATATGGACATTGTTGGCAGTACATTTGAAAAGATGGCACACCAGTACACCAGCCTGAAACGCGAGGGAACAAAAGTTGGACTGGTGGTGAATGCGGACAAGACAAAGTACATGTTAGCTGGTGGGGCCGAGCGCGACAGGGCTCGCCTAGGTAGCAGTGTTATGATAGACGGGGCTACGTTCGAGGTGGTCGACGAGTTTGTCTACCTTGGGTCCTTGCTGACGGCTGACAATAACGTTAGCCATGAATTGCGGAAGAGCATCATCAGTGGATGTCGGGCCTACTATGGCTTATCAAATGTACCATTAGACTGGCCCACCTTATTATGGGAGAAAAATAAAGTTGTATAATTCCAAGGGGCACCCGCCAGGATTATTCTTTAGGGTTAGAGGAAGACTTCCTGAAAGTTTCAGCTCATTTGGTCGTTCCATGAGCTGGCGCAATTGAATTGAAGTTAATATGGGATTTTCAGCTCCAACACATAGGAAACAGCACATCATCTCCTGTTTGAGTCAGGAAAATTGTTGATCGCGTTCAATTGAACCCAGAATGTCAAAAACACTACTTGATACTATAGCAAACAATATTGTAGAAGGTTGTATGATGATTAAAATTGATAAAGTTGGTGTTTTAACTATCTGAAGTAGATTTGCAATATTGCTTAGTATTCCTTCAACTTAGCTGGGTGGTAGCCACTAAGCGCATCATAGCCACCTATGACGCTGGGCGAGCTGCGGCACAAGGTGCATGTACATGTGTGATTGTACGGGAGTGCTGATCCAAGCCTAACTTTCAACAACTGAAAGCTTAATGAAAATGAGCTTTAATCCAGATACAACCTTCGACAACTATGTTCATTAGCGTATCAACTAGTGAATTTGTCATTCTGGGCTCAATTGAACGCGATTAACTAGTGTACGAGACGAAACAGTGACATAGGGTCAATTTTCAATATATTTGAGACGAATATTCCATACAAACTTTGAATTGAATGCGCCAGCTGGGGGAGCAACCAAATGAGTTGAAATTTTGAGAGAGCTTTTTTCTTACCCTAAGGCACATATCTAGGGGGTGCCCCGTTGAATTTTACAACTTTTTTGTTTAAGGGCCAGTCTAATGTACCATGCACAAAACGCTCATAAGACGCGTAGTAGTCCTCTACGGGCATGAAACGTGAACGATGCTCGAGGAGAACTTGCAAGCACTTGGAGTCTTCAAACGTCGGGTGCTTAGGTCGATCTTTGGCGTTGTGCAAGAAAAGGGGGTGTGGCGGCGAAGGATGAACCACGAGCTCGTCCATCTCTACGGTGAACCCAGTATCCGGAATGTGGCAAAGCTGGAAGGATACGATGGGCAAGACATGTTGCAAGAATGCCGGACAGCAACCCTGCAAAGATGGTGTTCGCTTCGGATCCGGTTGGTACAAGAAGGCGTGGAGCGCAGCGAGCTAGGGAGGTGGACCAAGTGAGTATCGATTTAGCGAGAATGGGGCAGAACCGAGGATGGACAGATGCGGCCATGAACCGAGTATTCTGACTTGAAATTGTTGATCCAGTGTTTAGATCAGTGTTTCCCAAACTTTTTTGACTTTCGCCCCCTTGAGATCAATATTTTTTGGAATCGCCCCCCTGATATGAAATTTAAATATTTGTATTAAGCGCTAAACTTACGTTGAAGTATTGATCAATATCTCATCATAAGTATATCGAAAATTAGTCAAATTTAAAGGGTGTAGCAGTCAAACACAATGCTTCCATTGCAATACCCCAAAAAGAGTGTCTTCTACTTGTATATCCATAAAATGTCATGCAATATATATCATATGTCTCGATTGGTTTTGTATCTACAAATATATTTTCCTGGCTAATGCGCGATCATCGAAAACAGTTTCGGCTCACATTCTGCTTTTTTCTTTTCTTTTTTTAATTATTCTTAAGTTGTTGAAATAAATATACGAAATTTTGAGTAATGCATTTTTGGCTGTTCTGGAAACAATATATGGAAAAATATATAATTTGGACTCTTTTCAACTATTCCTTCACTGAAAAATAACACTCAATTGAATTTTTTTTAAACCTTTGATACATGCATTTTAATGTCGCTCAGGTCTATTTTTAAGTAGAGTAATTAACGTGTATGGCATTCAGTGATTCATTATTGGAACCCTTGTTCTGTCCACCAAATACATTTATTTATAAATAAATTGTACTAGAAATATTGATTAGAATGCGTGTCAAAAAAAAAAAAAATGGGTAGTTTTACAAATGCGTGAGAAATAAAATATGCTATCATTAAATATGATAGTCTCTTACAAAATTTGAATCTATTTGTGTTTTTCAATTGCTCTCACTTTCGCCCCCTTTCTAGCATTTTCGCCCCCCAAATTCAGTTTTACAAATTTTCGCCCCCCTGAACCTCAAAATCGCCCCCAGGGGGGCGAATTCGCCCACTTTGGGAATCGCTGGTTTAGATGTTAACTAAATAAATAAAATGAATCAATAAGCGCAATTTAAGTACAATTTGCAAGGTTTTCCCTGAAATAGAAAAAATACGCTTGAGACAGTTTTGTGATTGTGTGTATCTCATTAGTAATATATGCAAATTGTAGCTCTTTTCCTTCCATTCCAAGGTGTTCCAATGGCTTGATCTTCCAGATTTGATTTTTGTTCCGCATCTCCATACATTCGATTCAACGCACTGCACACTTAAAATATTTCACCGACATCAGTAAAACTTTTTGCCGAGAACCCCACAGCTGAGAATTCGGTAATTTTCAATGCCGAATCGTACTTATTTTACCGAGATTTCGGCAATCGAATTTTTATTTTCCGAGATGTTTACCGAGATCTCTGTAATAGTGTTACCGAGAATCATCAAATTATTATCGAGATATCAGCTCTTGGACTCTCGGCGAATCCGTTTAAGTGTGTGTGCCTCGTTTATGTCAGAGAAGTGCCGTCCATCGATCAAAACGTGGTCGATTCGCCATTCTGTCTGCTGGTAATCTCCAAGTGTACCAGTACGGCAGGCTGTGCAGGAAATAGGTATATACGGAAAATAAAGGCATTGGAAGATGTCGAACGTAAACTAACTTGTAAACTAAAATTTGTTAAACAGGTCGGACGCGATTATCCGGAGTCTCCATATTTTTTCACTCCGGGTAATCGAATCCTCCGGATAATCGAATCACTAAAAAAAATAAATCTGCGACACAAGAACTTAAATATTATCTTCTATCGTTATTTTTAGGAGCATAAAAACTAAGTCCCAGCTAAATACTCAATAGATCAAACAGGCAAATCCCTAATGAACAAAGCAAATGAGGACATTTGAAGAATAATAGCCCAATTCATTGAAACAATTATTATTGTTTCTAATAAAACAATTTAAACCTTGAAAGTGACCTCTCCGTATAATCGTTTTTTTTTTTGTAACATGAAACTTCCACTTCCGAATCTCACGGAGGTGTAAAAACCGCCATTGTCGCAGTGTTGCAGCCCAGCAGGAATTAAATTGGCTCCGAAACCACTCGGCTGGTTGTTGTTTTATTATTATTACCGAAAGACTCCAAAGCGCAGAAAATGACTGCAATTTTTATGCTCTTGTTTATGATCCTCGCAAGTGGTCGTTGTCGGAAGCAACCAGCGAGAAACATCGTTCACGCGCTTTGGGGAAGTACCGTTTTGAATGATATTCCGAAAGGTGGATATTTAAACTAAAAAAAAATAGTTTTTTGACGTAGGACTACGTCTTTGTTTTCTATATTGGGGTGCACTTTAAAAGTACGGAAAATGAGACATGTAACGAAATTAGGGGAGATTTTGAACGTTATGGTGACCAGAAGGTGGAATCAGCACTTCGAGACGACACCTAAATGGCACTGAGAGCACAGCCAATGAAGGTCGAGACAAAGGAGGAAATGCCTTGATAAATACTGCAGGCAAGGGAAACCAACCAGCCCCATCTTTGAGAGAGGTAAGGATGCCATTCACTAGCTCAAGGACAATAAAGCGGCTGGTAAGGATGGTATCGGAGCTGAACTCATAAAGATGGGCCCGGAGAGACTGGCCAATTGCCTGTCTCGGCTCATAGGCGCAATCTGCGAAACAGAACAGCTACCGGAGGAGTGAAGGATAGGGTAACATGCACCATCTACAAGAAGGGCGACAAGTTAGATTGTGAGAACTTTCGAGCGATCACCATTCTAAATGCGGCCTACAAAATATTATCCCAGATCATTTTTCCGTCGTCTGTCACCAGTAGTAAACGAGTTCGTGGGAAGTTATCAAGCCGGCTTCGTTGACAGCCGATCGACAACGGACCAGATCTATTCTGTACGGGATAGTTTCCTCTTTGTCGTGAAAACCAGGTCCGAACGCATCACCTTTTCATTGATTTCAATGTGGCATACGATAGTATCGACTGCATAGAGCTATGAAAATCATGGACGAGAACAGCTCTACTAGGAAGAGACCGAGACTGATAGGGCACGATAGAAGGTGTGCAAAATTGTGTGAAGGTTTTAGGTGAACATTCCAGTTCGTTTGGATCCCGCCGGGGACTACGACAAGGTGATGAACTTTCGTGCCTGTTGTTCAATATTGCGCTAGAAGCTGTTATGCGGAGAGCCGGGCTCAACAGCCGGGTATGATTTTAACGAGATCCAGCCAATTTGTTTGTTTCGTGGATGATATGGACATTGTTGGCAGTACATTTGAAAAGATGGCACACCAGTACACCAGCCTGAAACGCGAGGGAACAAAAGTTGGACTGGTGGTGAATGCGGACAAGACAAAGTACATGTTAGCTGGTGGGGCCGAGCGCGACAGGGCTCGCCTAGGTAGCAGTGTTATGATAGACGGGGCTACGTTCGAGGTGGTCGCGAGTTTGTCTACCTTGGGTCCTTGCTGACGGCTGACAATAACGTTAGCCATGAATTGCGGAGAGCATCATCAGTGGATGTCGGGCCTACTATGGCTTATCAAATGTACCATTAGACTGGCCCACCTTATTATGGGAGAAAAAATAAAGTTGTATAATTCCAAGGGGCACCCGCCAGGATTATTCTTTAGGGTTAGAGGAAGACTTCCTGAAAGTTTCAGCTCATTTGGTCGTTCCATGAGCTGGCGCAATTGAATTGAAGTTAATATGGGATTTTCAGCTCCAACACATAGGAAACAGCACATCATCTCTGTTTGAGTCAGGAAAATTGTTGATCGCGTTCAATTGAACCCAGAATGTCAAAAACACTACTTGATACTATAGCAAACAATATTGTAGAAGGTTGTATGATGATTAAAATTGATAAATTGGTGTTTTAACTATCTGAAGTAGATTTGCAATATTGCTTAGTATTCCTTCAACTTAGCTGGGTACACTAGCGCTATCATAGCCACCTATGACTGGCGAGCTGCGGCACAAGTGCATGTCATGTGTATTTACGGAGTGCTGCGAAGCCTAACTTTCAACAACTGAAAGCTTAATGAAAATGAGCTTTAATCCAGATACACTTCGACAACTATGTTCATTGCGTATCAACTAGTGAATTTGTCATTCTGGGCTCATTGAACGCGATTAACTAGTGTACGAGACGAAACAGTGACATAGGGTCAATTTTCAATATATTTGAGACGAATATTCCATACAAACTTTGAATTGAATGCGCCAGCTGGGGGAGCAACCAAATGAGTTGAAATTTTGAGAGAGCTTTTTTCTTACCCTAAGGCACATATCTAGGGGGTGCCCCGTTGAATTTTACAACTTTTTTGTTTAAGGGCCAGTCTAATGTACCATGCACAAAACGCTCAATAGACGCGTAGTAGTCTCTACGGGCATGAAACGTGAACGATGCTCGAGGAGAACTTGCAAGCACTTGGAGTCTTCAAACGTCGGGTGCTTAGGTCGATCTTTGGCGTTGTGCAAGAAAAGGGGGTGTGGCGGCGAAGGATGAACCACGAGCTCGTCCATCTCTACGGTGAACCCAGTATACGAAATGTGGCAAAAGCAGATGTATGTAAAATTGTTAAACAATATTTTCCCCTTAAGATTTTGGTTGGTGAACCACGTACACAATTATTTTTGAAATTTCAAACGCCCATCTTTCATATTTTGCACGTACAAACGTTTTGATATTTGTATCGGCCGTGGTCTTTGGCCAAACCATGGACCCCCCATAGATGACCAAGTGGTTTATGGACGGCCCCAGATAGTTTGCCTGAGAAAAGGGGAGCAAACACTCCCCAGACAACCAAAATGTACGTAAAACGAAATCACCTGGAGGCTTTGTATGTGCAACATTTCACTTATAAGATGTCGCGAAAGGGCCTTCTACGTTCAAAAGTGAAGGCGATATGCGTGCATATATTATGTGATGAATAATAACATACATTGCGAGTGTATAAATATTCTACTGAACTAACCTGTAATTTTATGCGACTTAACTAATGATAACAAATGTTGATTTGGCAGCTGCTACGGATTGATTCGACTTACTTTGTACGAGTGTACGGGACGAAGCAAAATATACAAATGGACTCAGAAAAAAGTGTTTTATGCGAGGAAACTCATCAATCCGACGAGTTTATCCACGGTGTTTTGCGGGTTTGATGTAATTAGTATGAATAAACGAGTTATAACGTGAACTTTCATGCGATTTCTGGTTGTCTGGGTCGCCTTTTAAAAAAAATATTTTTTGACTCCATCCCGATTTAATTTGCTTGAGATCCATAATAATAATTTTGACCAAATAATATTTTGGGTGAATTGGCGCCTGTGTCCGGAATTCGAAGTTTCTGGCTATCGAATCAATTCAGCAGGTACATTTTTTAACGACAATAAAACTAAATAACCAAATTTATTTTTTCCACTCTTCTATAACGTATAAAAACGATTCTGGGGTATGTCCTATTCTGGGGAATGTCCCATTTTAAAGTCTCTTCTTATAATTTGATGATTTATATTGAACAAAATTTATATCAAATGAAGAAAAAGGAATACAGAATTAGGCAAATGTGTTAACTTAATACACTGAATTAAATTAATTTTAACCGCGCAGTCTAAAACAAATCAAAATTACTTATATAAATGAGAATATATTCATTGGACTAATCTTCTCGATGCCGAAAACAACATAACGTATGAAAAAGATCAAAGTTAAAGAGTCACTGGCAGCTATCCAACTTACATGTATTGGTAAAAAACGGTAAAATTAACTGCTACATCAGTTCGATAGGCCTTTTCATGTGACAGGTCCGTCTATGCATTTGTTCACATCGGTGAAGTACCGGTGCTAACACGGGGCTGTCATTTCCACAGAAGAACTGTCAAAGAGCTTCCCGATCAGCTGAATTGAAACGTCTTGTGAATAGACAAATAAGGGTAGAGAATTGTTTGCACCGATGTTGATCGAGTGTGAAAACGGTGCACTACCTGGGTAATAAGAGAACGGTTTGGATGCAAGTTTTGCTACACCGATGGGAAAACAATACAGGCAAATAAAGAAACATGACATGGGCCTTCCTTAGCCGAGAGGTTTGAGTCCGCGGCTTCAAAGCAAAGCCATGCTAAAGGTGTCTGGTTGCGATTCCCGGTCGGTCCAGGATCTTTTCTTAATGGGAATTTGCTTGAGTTCCCTGGGCACAGAGTATAATCGTACCTGCCACACGATATACGAATGTGAAAATGACAGCTTAGGCAAAGAAAACTTTCAGTTAATAACTGAGGAAGTGCTCATAAAAACACTAAGTTAAAAGGCAGGCATTGTCCTAGTCAGCCAAGAAGAAGAAGAGAAGAAGACCGACGATTGGAAAGTTCAGCGCCCACCGGTTGACGAACGAGAACGGCTTACGACTGATAGACTTTGCCGCCTCCAAGAACATGGCCATTCGCCTACTTTCAGCACAGTCTCCCACCTGGAGATCACCACAGCAGACAGAATCACGAATCGACCACTTTTTGATCGTTGGACGTCCTATATAACCGACGTCAGAATCTATCGTGGCGCTAACATTGACTCTGATCACTATCTAGTGATGGTGAAACTGCGTCCAAAACTGTCTGTCATCAACAATGTACGGAATCGACCGTATACCGGGGCAGGTCATGATGACCTAGAGCGGCTTAAGCATCCGGATGTCGCAACAGCGTACGCGCAGTACCTCGAGGCTGCATTGCTGGAAGAGGGTAAGCTGAATGAAGCCCCTCTTCAAGACTGCTGAAGAACAGTGAAAGCATCAACAATGCGTACATGGGACGGAGTCGTTGGAACGATTAGTTCGACGAGGAATGTAGGCAGGTTCTGGAGGACAAGAATGCAGCGCGGGCGGTCATGCTGCAGCAATGGACTCGACAGAACCTGGAACGTTATAGACGAAAACGGCAACAGCAGACCCGCCTCTTTCTCAAGAAACACGTAAGTTCTATCACAAGCTCAACGCAATTCGCAACGGCTTAGTGCGAGTCGAGATATGCAGGGATATGCATGGGAGCATTTTGACGATCGAGCGTATGGTGACCAGAAGGTGGAATCAGCACTTCGACGAACACCTAAATGGCACTGAGAGCACAGCCAATGAAGGTCGAGACAAAGGAGGAAATGCCTTGATAAATACTGCAGGCAAGGGAAACCAACCAGCCCCATCTTTGAGAGAGGTTAAGGATGCCATTCACTAGCTCAAGGACAATAAAGCGGCTGGTAAGGATGGTATCGGAGCTGAACTCATAAAGATGGGCCCGGAGAGACTGGCCAATTGCCTGTCTCGGCTCATAGGCGCAATCTGCGAAACAGAACAGCTACCGGAGGAGTGAAAGGATAGGGTAACATGCACCATCTACAAGAAGGGCGACAAGTTAGATTGTGAGAACTTTCGAGCGATCACCATTCTAAATGCGGCCTACAAAATATTATCCCAGATCATTTTTCCGTCGTCTGTCACCAGTAGTAAACGAGTTCGTGGGAAGTTATCAAGCCGGCTTCGTTGACAGCCGATCGACAACGGACCAGATCTATTCTGTACGGGATAGTTTCCTCTTTGTCGTGAAAACCAGGTCCGAACGCATCACCTTTTCATTGATTTCAATGTGGCATACGATAGTATCGACTGCATAGAGCTATGGAAAATCATGGACGAGAACAGCTCTACTAGGAAGAGACACGAGACTGATAGGGCACGATAGAAGGTGTGCAAAATTGTGTGAAGGTTTTAGGTGAACATTCCAGTTCGTTTGGATCCCGCCGGGGACTACGACAAGGTGATGAACTTTCGTGCCTGTTGTTCAATATTGCGCTAGAAGCTGTTATGCGGAGAGCCGGGCTCAACAGCCGGGTATGATTTTAACGAGATCCAGCCAATTTGTTTGTTTCGTGGATGATATGGACATTGTTGGCAGTACATTTGAAAAGATGGCACACCAGTACACCAGCCTGAAACGCGAGGGAACAAAAGTTGGACTGGTGGTGAATGCGGACAAGACAAAGTACATGTTAGCTGGTGGGGCCGAGCGCGACAGGGCTCGCCTAGGTAGCAGTGTTATGATAGACGGGGCTACGTTCGAGGTGGTCGACGAGTTTGTCTACCTTGGGTCCTTGCTGACGGCTGACAATAACGTTAGCCATGAATTGCGGAAGAGCATCATCAGTGGATGTCGGGCCTACTATGGCTTATCAAATGTACCATTAGACTGGCCCACCTTATTATGGGAGAAAAATAAAGTTGTATAATTCCAAGGGGCACCCGCCAGGATTATTCTTTAGGGTTAGAGGAAGACTTCCTGAAAGTTTCAGCTCATTTGGTCGTTCCATGAGCTGGCGCAATTGAATTGAAGTTAATATGGGATTTTCAGCTCCAACACATAGGAAACAGCACATCATCTCCTGTTTGAGTCAGGAAAATTGTTGATCGCGTTCAATTGAACCCAGAATGTCAAAAACACTACTTGATACTATAGCAAACAATATTGTAGAAGGTTGTATGATGATTAAAATTGATAAAGTTGGTGTTTTAACTATCTGAAGTAGATTTGCAATATTGCTTAGTATTCCTTCAACTTAGCTGGGTGGTAGCCACTAAGCGCATCATAGCCACCTATGACGCTGGGCGAGCTGCGGCACAAGGTGCATGTACATGTGTGATTGTACGGGAGTGCTGATCCAAGCCTAACTTTCAACAACTGAAAGCTTAATGAAAATGAGCTTTAATCCAGATACAACCTTCGACAACTATGTTCATTAGCGTATCAACTAGTGAATTTGTCATTCTGGGCTCAATTGAACGCGATTAACTAGTGTACGAGACGAAACAGTGACATAGGGTCAATTTTCAATATATTTGAGACGAATATTCCATACAAACTTTGAATTGAATGCGCCAGCTGGGGGAGCAACCAAATGAGTTGAAATTTTGAGAGAGCTTTTTTCTTACCCTAAGGCACATATCTAGGGGGTGCCCCGTTGAATTTTACAACTTTTTTGTTTAAGGGCCAGTCTAATGTACCATGCACAAAACGCTCATAAGACGCGTAGTAGTCCTCTACGGGCATGAAACGTGAACGATGCTCGAGGAGAACTTGCAAGCACTTGGAGTCTTCAAACGTCGGGTGCTTAGGTCGATCTTTGGCGTTGTGCAAGAAAAGGGGGTGTGGCGGCGAAGGATGAACCACGAGCTCGTCCATCTCTACGGTGAACCCAGTATCCGGAATGTGGCAAAGCTGGAAGGATACGATGGGCAAGACATGTTGCAAGAATGCCGGACAGCAACCCTGCAAAGATGGTGTTCGCTTCGGATCCGGTTGGTACAAGAAGGCGTGGAGCGCAGCGAGCTAGGGAGGTGGACCAAGTGAGTATCGATTTAGCGAGAATGGGGCAGAACCGAGGATGGACAGATGCGGCCATGAACCGAGTATTCTGACTTGAAATTGTTGATCCAGTGTTTAGATCAGTGTTTCCCAAACTTTTTTGACTTTCGCCCCCTTGAGATCAATATTTTTTGGAATCGCCCCCCTGATATGAAATTTAAATATTTGTATTAAGCGCTAAACTTACGTTGAAGTATTGATCAATATCTCATCATAAGTATATCGAAAATTAGTCAAATTTAAAGGGTGTAGCAGTCAAACACAATGCTTCCATTGCAATACCCCAAAAAGAGTGTCTTCTACTTGTATATCCATAAAATGTCATGCAATATATATCATATGTCTCGATTGGTTTTGTATCTACAAATATATTTTCCTGGCTAATGCGCGATCATCGAAAACAGTTTCGGCTCACATTCTGCTTTTTTCTTTTCTTTTTTTAATTATTCTTAAGTTGTTGAAATAAATATACGAAATTTTGAGTAATGCATTTTTGGCTGTTCTGGAAACAATATATGGAAAAATATATAATTTGGACTCTTTTCAACTATTCCTTCACTGAAAAATAACACTCAATTGAATTTTTTTTAAACCTTTGATACATGCATTTTAATGTCGCTCAGGTCTATTTTTAAGTAGAGTAATTAACGTGTATGGCATTCAGTGATTCATTATTGGAACCCTTGTTCTGTCCACCAAATACCTTTATTTATAAATAAATTGTACTAGAAATATTGATTAGAATGCGTGTCAAAAAAAAAAAAAATGGGTAGTTTTACAAATGCGTGAGAAATAAAATATGCTATCATTAAATATGATAGTCTCTTACAAAATTTGAATCTATTTGTGTTTTTCAATTGCTCTCACTTTCGCCCCCTTTCTAGCATTTTCGCCCCCCAAATTCAGTTTTACAAATTTTCGCCCCCCTGAACCTCAAAATCGCCCCCAGGGGGGCGAATTCGCCCACTTTGGGAATCGCTGGTTTAGATGTTAACTAAATAAATAAAATGAATCAATAAGCGCAATTTAAGTACAATTTGCAAGGTTTTCCCTGAAATAGAAAAAATACGCTTGAGACAGTTTTGTGATTGTGTGTATCTCATTAGTAATATATGCAAATTGTAGCTCTTTTCCTTCCATTCCAAGGTGTTCCAATGGCTTGATCTTCCAGATTTGATTTTTGTTCCGCATCTCCATACATTCGATTCAACGCACTGCACACTTAAAATATTTCACCGACATCAGTAAAACTTTTTGCCGAGAACCCCACAGCTGAGAATTCGGTAATTTTCAATGCCGAATCGTACTTATTTTACCGAGATTTCGGCAATCGAATTTTTATTTTCCGAGATGTTTACCGAGATCTCTGTAATAGTGTTACCGAGAATCATCAAATTATTATCGAGATATCAGCTCTTGGACTCTCGGCGAATCCGTTTAAGTGTGTGTGCCTCGTTTATGTCAGAGAAGTGCCGTCCATCGATCAAAACGTGGTCGATTCGCCATTCTGTCTGCTGGTAATCTCCAAGTGTACCAGTACGGCAGGCTGTGCAGGAAATAGGTATATACGGAAAATAAAGGCATTGGAAGATGTCGAACGTAAACTAACTTGTAAACTAAAATTTGTTAAACAGGTCGGACGCGATTATCCGGAGTCTCCATATTTTTTCACTCCGGGTAATCGAATCCTCCGGATAATCGAATCACTAAAAAAAATAATTCTGCGACACAAGAACTTAAATATTATCTTCTATCGTTATTTTTAGGAGCATAAAAACTAAGTCCCAGCTAAATACTCAATAGATCAAACAGGCAAATCCCTAATGAACAAAGCAAATGAGGACATTTGAAGAATAATAGCCCAATTCATTGAAACAATTATTATTGTTTCTAATAAAACAATTTAAACCTTGAAAGTGACCTCTCCGTATAATCGTTTTTTTTTTTTGTAACATGAAACTTCCACTTCCGAATCTCACGGAGGTGTAAAAACCGCCATTGTCGCAGTGTTGCAGCCCAGCAGGAATTAAATTGGCTCCGAAACCACTCGGCTGGTTGTTGTTTTATTATTATTACCGAAAGACTCCAAAGCGCAGAAAATGACTGCAATTTTTATGCTCTTGTTTATGATCCTCGCAAGTGGTCGTTGTCGGAAGCAACCAGCGAGAAACATCGTTCACGCGCTTTGGGGAAGTACCGTTTTGAATGATATTCCGAAAGGTGGATATTTAAACTAAAAAAAAATAGTTTTTTTTTTTATACATCATTAACAAAAGTAGAGCGTACGAAATATGAGACAAAACGTTTACTGTTTAGACCCATATTCTGAGCACATAGAGCAAGTTTTCAAATGTATGATTTCGCAAAATTTTAGTCTACAACTCCAGGGGGCCCAAAAACTGCACTTGGTTATCATTTCCTAGAAATTAGATGACACATTTTAGTAAAATATTTCAACAAAATATCCACTCTTAATCGAGTATAAGGAATAAGAGGTTGATCGGAATTCAAGACAAAACGGTACTCGCGTTTTGATGGTTGTCACGCTTTGACGCGAGTTTACTGCCTACTGCTTGAATTTGGGTACTCTTGAACAAGTTTAGTCCTCCATCCTTGTAGCTTACTTCAGCGGGGTAATGAATTTTTGTTTATAGTTTGTGGCTCGTTACAGAGCGAAATAGATGGGCGTAGAAAGTACATCAACTCTGGCAGAATAAGTTATTTGAAAAGGATAATGAATCATTAATTCAGAAGGTGAAGTGAATAAAAATCCGTCAGGTATAAATGGTCTTAGCGATTTTCGTTCAGTTATTCAACAAGACAAAATTATAGTTGGTGGATTTGAACCCCAGTCTGGTCGATAAGAAGAGGCACAATAATAATCAAATTCATATCTGGTCAAAAACTTTTAAAAGAAGCTGGGAAAGCTTCTACCAAAAGCTGAAAAAGCTTCTCCCACAAGCTGGAATCTGTTCCACTTGTCCCTACAAATTAGCGTTAGGCAAATTTGTCTGTAACATCGATGTTACTGAATCGATTCACATTTGAACTGCCGAATCGATTCATCGGCTTATTTGAATCCTTTGAATCGATGTTTCGATCTTGTTTCGAATTCGAATTGAAATTTTTGAAGTTTGAAATGCATTTGCATTCGATTTAAACATCCATAAATTAAATCAGTTTTGGATTGCAATAGAACAGATTTACTACTTCAAGATAGTTCAAAATTTGGCTCCATTTCCATCAGTTCATTGAAAAATATTCATCAAGTTTAACAAGCTAAATCGAATCAAAAAATCGAATAGAGAAAATCGATTCACCCGATTTCAGATACTCCAAACATCGATTCAAAAAATCGATTAATCGAAATGAAAACATCGATTTTTGGAAAATCGATTCAAAATCGCCCAACGCTACTACAAATGCAAACATTTATCTAAAGTCATTCATCGTCATTATTGGCCTTCCTCAAACACTTACTCGGCTGCTCTTCTGTTGAATGCACCATATGCTCCATTATGACCAGTTCTCTACGAATATTTAGCAGCCGCTATTTTTTCCCACGCTGACGACGGCAAACCAGACCAAAACTATTTCGCCTGTTCCATATTTCATCCCGACCGAGCTAACATGAAATATACACATTACGCAAAATATGCATCATAAAACATAGCCCTTCCATCAGTCTGACTGCTACCGGGTGTCCGAAGTCCGAACCGAACTGGTCAGAACTCTTGGAGGCGCTGCTGGGTGATAGGGGTATGCGATATGCGATAGTTTCACGTTACAAAATGAAACGATATACGGAATTTCTATCACTGATAATAAGGAATCGGATGGAAAAATGTTAAAGTTTCGTAAAGCTCGATATGAAATCTGATATGACACGGAATTTCACGAAATTTAACGAAATGTTTTGCGCAATATAATGTATGCAATTTTTCGTTATGAATTAAAAAATTAAGCAATGCGTGGTTAGACCAAAAGGAAAAAAAGTTTTTTTTTTAATTTATGAAGGTGGTAAATTACATTTACGAACTAACCCAGCGTTTCACGTTCGATATGGGGGCTAGTCAAATCGAATTCGTCCATCGTGCGCCAGAGTGTCGGACTCGAATCCATACCGACTAAATCCAAACTGCCTCTTGCCATTACTTCATGGGGGAGGCTATTGTGCTAACTGCTGCACTGCTCCTTGCTTCGCTTTCTGCGTGTGACTCACGTGCATCTTACGCTCCTGTACTTCCCTTGCTCTCTTCGTACTGCTGGCATCACGCCAGGGCCATATTTCTACTGCCGCTTCTGTGATTGCTACGCTTCGTTGCTCAGCTGCGACGTGTTTGGGGCTGGCATCTCGCCTACTGCTAATCCGCCGATTCTTGAGTTCTCTAGGTTGGACCAGTTAGATGCCGAGGTCGGTCCAGCGATTCCGGTTGGAGGGTAGCTTCCGTCACGATAGCTACTCGGCGTAGTCCCCGATGATGGAACTAGCCTACTCCAGGGAACTCTCCCTACGAAGCCCAGTCAACATTTTGGTTGGTATAACTTTTGTTATACATCCTTCTATATGAATCAATTCAATCGTATAGAATGCATGAAAAGGCTATATACCTACCAAAGGATTGTGCGATATTTGCCAGAAAACCATTCGCCAGAAAACTATTCGCCAGAATGACATCTGCCAGAAAACCATTCGCCAGAATGTACCATTTACCAGAAAACCATTTGCCAGAATGTACCATTCGCCAGAAAGTACCATTCCCCAGAATTATTTTCCTTGTTGATTTTGATCAATTAATGCATGGTGAAATATCTCGGAATCCAAAGATGGACGTCACAATATTCGACTTGTGTCACTTTTCACATCTTCAAGAGCACTAAATTGAACTAGTAGTATGGTAACAATCTCGTTCTTCTCATTTTAAGCTGTCTGCTACTGCACAGAGTGGAGACAATATAACACTGTTATTCTACATCTCTTGCGAGATTTTTGCCTATTAGATTTTGATACAATATTCTGAGTTGTTTTACTTAGTTTTAACTTCGAGAAAATTGTATTTCCTGTCACCGCAAGCTTTTCTTCATCAGAATATTGTATTGTACAGAATTTATTGTACAACTACTAGATAATTTTTGCTTTTCAATGGGCAGTTTATTGTGGCTGCGCTACTTTCTCCCGAATAACGATACCCGAGTGTCTTTTCCCCGAACACCAGTTCCGCAAATGCCAGTTCCTTGAATAGCCCGTTTTCTAAAGTGGACTATTTCCTCGGAAATGTTTTGGCTCTCATAATTACCATAACTTATTGTATATTTCATGGTGATGAACCGTTTATATGATATGCAACCTTTTTTTTGATCAGCGGTTCTTTAAAGTTTTTCCGAAGTCAGCATTTTTCTTGTTTTCTCTATCGTTCTTTCTAGTTTACCACTCTGTCTCTGAAGATTGTTCCTTATTCATTTTGAACTGCATCTATTTTGGTGCCGGCCATAAACCACGTGGTCGTTTAAGGGGTGGGGGTTATGTATAAGTGGGTGGTTCTATCCTAATACCACAATTTTGGGTCATTCGGGAGAATAGATCGCGGGGAATAGTGTCAATCGGATAACTGGCGTTCGGGGAAATGATATTCGGGGGTACAACATTCGGGCAAAAATAAACCAAACATTTTTTAGTGATAATGGTTACTTACATTTCAGTACATGAAAAAGTATTCATATAAGAGTCATTGTTTATCGCTACTTGATATGGTTTGGGGCAAATCAGAATTCTCCATTCTTCATATATAGGATGTTCTTATTAACTTTTCAACTGTCTTAATTGTCAGAAAGTTCCTAGAAGTTGTAAATGTAACTTTGCTTTGCGAGTGGAGGCATTAATTACTTCATAGAACAGACGACACAATTAGTTGCAACGTATATCGAAATCTTGTAAATATCCAATGAACTAGCCCTTAAGACGCAACAAAACTTTAAACAACAGCTTATGGTGAAAAGAAGAGAGAACCACTTGTGAAATATTCCAAATCAAAATCCCCTTTAAAACTTAATAATATTAGAATATTTAATTTTATAAAATATTTAATTGGAATTGAAAAATTCAGAAAGAAAATCGTATGGAATTTACTAATTATAAAATTATAATCTCATACTATAACATTTGTATAACAATAGTTGCAACGTATATAAAAATCTCGTAATTTTCAATGAATTTGTCCATGAGAAGCCACATAACTTTGAAGAACAACTTAGGTTGAAAAGAAAGGAAAATCTCTTGTGAAGTCTTCCAAACCATAATACCATTTTACTGGGACTACATATATGAAAAAAAACATTACTTTATTATCCGTCATTCTGAATATCGAATCTTTACATCAGTAAGCAGTATCTTTCATGCATAGTGGAACAGCTTCCAATGAATGGAATTGTGATTATATTGTATGTTTTCTTCTTTCTAGTTCCACGGTCCCACATGATTAAGTGCTGTCTTTTCAATTCATATTTATAAAGCTTCAAATGTTGATGTTAATCGTTGAATGCACGAGAAAACGATATTTTTTATGAACCGTAAGGAAGTCATGTGTACCTAGTCCAAGAATTAGAATACTAGAACCACAATACTCAAAACGGATATTCTAAGCTGGTTCACTAAGTCAACTGGAGATGGTGCCCAAAACACCGTGTACTTTTTAAAGTAACTAGCAAAAACAATCTCACAAATTTTTTAACCCTCTGGCTCGATTATTTGTCCTACAATTGGTTAATCTGAAAAAAAAAATTGGGATGGTCTATTCTGGGGAATGGTACATTCTGGCGAATGGTTTTCTGGCGAATGGTACTTTCTGGCAAATGGTTTTCTGGCATATGGTACTTTCTGGCAGATGTCATTCTGGCAAATAGTTTTCTGGCGAATGGTTTTCTGGCAAATATCGCACAATCTACCAAAGTGGAGGCTATATGCGTACTTGGCACGACATTTTCACATTTTCTTCGACCATAAATACGATGCCACAAAATTTGGATGAAAATAAATACAAGGTTTCCAACTCCAACAAACCTCGAACGCGGAACCTCTGGACCTCGGTCACCTTACCACAGCACTACCAAGGGTTACACAGCTGGAACGTGATTAATTGCCAATATTAAAACATGTTTCATGTACAGCGTACAAACACTTGCTTTGTTATTCTTTGAGGCCCATCGTCAGTGGATACCAAGTTTGGGTGGCAATTTTTGATAAGTTATTGCAACTTCATATGATGCTTTCTGGATTGATATATGATCTGCCAGTTTATACAACTTAACGCGATTTTATGTTGCACTATTTACGACATGTTTTGCTGTCAACACAAATTGTCATTTATGAATTGTATTGGGGATTTATATACAACTTATGGTGACATTGATAACGAATATGTGATTTTGGATGTATATTCTTATACGATATGTGGTTCACTGGGAGGAAAATCTCCCGAAACCGTTAACGTTACGCGTTTGATCCCGCTTCACTGCTGCTGACCGGTGAAGTGCCGAGATCGATCCAGCGATTCCGGTTGGAGGATGGCTTCCGGTTCACTGGTGCCCCGACGAGTTAAGCCGGTGACTCGCTACGGACTACTCAGACGGTGGATCTATCCTACTCCGACGAAGATTTCTCCGACGGCGGAAGATCTCCCGAACCGATGCTTTCCGGGCTGATGCCGAGGTCGGTCCTGCGATTCCGGGGGAGGGAAACTTCCGGTTCACAGGCTCCCCGACGACCATTTGCCGGAAGGACATAGCCTACTCTGACGCGATGTTGGTCGGTAAGTACCGGGGTCAGTCCTGTTATTCCGGTTGGAGGATGACTTCCGGTTTGCAGTCGCCTCGAAGACTTATTACTTATGCTACGCTACGCCCGCTCTACTCGGTCTAGTCCTCGGCGGAGTATCTAACCTACTCCGGTCGCGCCCGTTGGTCTCCTTCATATGCTCGCTTGAACAGGCTGACTTGTCAAGCGGCAAGGTCGGTCCGACGATTCCGGCTGCCCCAACGATTCAGAGCCATGTGCTGTCCGCTGTGTTGAGTGCCGCTGCTCTTCTCGCCATTTTCGTTGTAAAAGAGACATCATCTGGACGATTGTCCTGTTTACCGCGTCCCATTTCTCTTCGTCAGCAAACATTCGTTGGACGATATTGTGCACGTCATTGCCGACGACGGATGTCATCTCGGCTCGCTCATGCTCGAAGCGCGGACATTCGAAGACCACGTGCTCAGGGGTTTCGTCGCTGAAGCTCAGCCGATCATCCATCATCACTCCCAGGTGTCTGACTTCTCGCTTTTTGAGTCGATGGTACACTGTCCAACCGAAGTTTTCGCATGTTATCATTACTACTTCGGTTTTGTGATGGGATAACACAAGCTTCTTCCCTCGCATCCATTCTTCCACGGCGTCTACCTTTTCAGTAGCAAGTATCTACGAGCACCATGTCATCTGCGAAACCGAAGATCTCCACACCCCGGAGAAGCTCAGCTTTAAAACTCCGTCATACATAGCGTTCCAGAGAGTCGGGCCAAGAATATAACCCTGTGAGACATGATTGTACTACACATTTATGTTTCGTAGATCAAATTACGATTTTGAAAGTAGCTCCTCAAAATCATACAAAGATTCTCGGGGACCTCCAATCTGTGCAGCGACTTGGAGATCGCAGCCGCACTTGTACTATTCAAGTCACTATCGTCTAGAGTGATCACTCCGCAGTACCGATCACCTCTCCTCTTTTGCTTCCGCTCCGTATCAAAAGCTTCCAAAACCGTTTGGATGACATCGGTGAATCTATCATTCCGAAAGCCAAATTGCATGTCGCACACGCTGTTTTCTCCCTCCGTGTAGTTCGTCAGCCTGTTTGGGATTACTCGTTCCAGCACTTTGCCAGCTGTGTCCAGCAGATATATCGGTTTATATGCCGAAGTCTTGCCTGATTTCGGCAGCATCACCAGCTTTTGTCGCATAAAAATGTCGGGAAAGCTGACCTCATCGATACATTTTTGCAGCCCAACCCTGAACATATCCGGGTTTTATTGGATTGCTGCTTTCAGAGATACGTTGGGGATCCCCAACTGTCTGGTTCCGGAGCCTTCCCAGTTTTTGAGGCTTTCGCCACCGCGATCAGCCTATCGTTCGTGTCCTGGGCTTTTTTTCATCGTCATCCTGAGCTCGTTGGTTCGTGCTGCGGGAATAGCGTTTCGATGATAGTTTTCATCTGCTCCGGACACATATCGTGTGGTATAGCTGGGCTCCTTAACTTCGCCATTTCGACTCTGTTGGCACCACCTCACGGGTTTTAATTGGCGTTGCGACAGAGTCCGTTCAGACAGGCTTTCTTGCTGAGTTTGATTTCGGTTTGATTTCCCTGTTGGAAGCGTCTGATTTCATTGTTTGCCGCCATATACTCTCTGCATCCTTCTCCTAGCCCGAAAATAGCATGCACGCAGATCGTCGAGTTCCAGCAGTGGGCTGGACTGCGACTATGTCTCGGTTTGCTCGGTTTACTTCTCCCCAGCTTGGTTGCATTGCGCGTTCGTACTAATGCCGCTTTCAACTCATTCGCAGTAAAGTGCTAAACATTGCGCTTCACCATCAACGCCTCAACGAACACCTCCTTGTCAAACTGCGAAGTTTTTCACCTCTGCTCCTTTGATTGAGTCTGATTTCATTGTTTGCCGCCATATACTCTCTGCATCCTTCTCCTAGCCCGAAAATAGCATGCACGCAGATCGTCGAGTTCCAGCAGTGGGCTGGACTGCGACTATGTCTCGGTTTGCTCGGTTTACTTCTCCCCAGCTTGGTTGCATTGCGCGTTCGTACTAATGCCGCTTTCAACTCATTCGCAGTAAAGTGCTAAACATTGCGCTTCACCATCAACGCCTCAACGAACACCTCCTTGTCAAACTGCGAAGTTTTTCACCTCTGCTCCTTTGATTGAGTCGCATGCGCTTCCAACGGCCGTCCGCTATCAATATTGTACCGAATCCCTTGGTGGTCACTGTGGGTATACTCCTCACTTACTCGCCAGTTCAAACTTCTTGACAGCCCGGGGCTACAGATGGTGACGTGATTTTTTTTTACTCTCGGCCATCCCGACGGTTTGTGCTGGTGGTACCATGTTTGGCAGCATCTTTGTTTAGTCTTACTAAGGCCTCCGCTAAACTGCTTCCTCTTGAGTTGGTGAAGCAACTGCCCCATTCTATGGCCCTCGAGTTGTAATCGCCGGCTATGACGACTGGTTTACGGTCTGTGAGCTCTTCATTCAGCTTTACGAGCATCTCATTGAGCTGGTCAATCGACCATAGCGGAGTGCGTAGCAACTACAGAAGAAGACTCCGTTAAAGTTTGTTCTGTTATCCTGTTCCCATCGCCAGCTGGGACACGGTATGGCTCCAATATGATAGCCACATCGCACTTGTATTCCGCCACAGATTGCCTCAGCAAGTGTTGTGCTGTGTCACAGTGGTTGGGGTTGATTTGTATTACTTCCACTGTGGTTTGGAAGCAGTCGCCTTTATGAAGGCCGGGCATCGCAGGCCTCCTGTAATGTGGTTGTTACTCTCTCCGTTAGCGCAGATCATGCACTTTGGAGGCTTTGGGCAGGCTTGCGCCTTGTGGCCTTCTTCTCCGCACTTTCTGCATAAATTACCTCTGTCGGGCCCCTTGCAGAATCTGGCAAGATGGCCGTACTCGTGGCATCTACAGCTTGCTTCCGGTTTCTGATGGATACCCAGTGGACATACCGACCAGCCTACTTTGATCTTCTCCGTTTTTAGTGCCTTGACGGCCGCTTCAATTGGAAGCCTGATTGAAGCGATTAACATTCCAGATAGCCCCTTCCTTATGCAGATCAGCATCTGCACTTCCCCTAGCTCGCACTGCTCTTCCATGACAACCCTTACATCTTCGTCCGTAGATATTGCGTCCAAGTTCTTGTATTCAAGAGCTGTCTCCGGACACACGGCTCTCACTTCTACCGTATTACCCATGGCTTTCTCGGCGAGCTCTTAGTAGGAAGAGCTGCTGGCCATCGGGTCTCTTTTTAGCTCCAGGATCATATCTCCTGTGTAGATGCGTCTGACTCTCCGCATGTCTGCACCTAGCTGTTCGAGCTCCAGGTTTGTCCGCATGGCACCGAGAACCTTCTCGTACGAGTCATTGCTTGCTATGGCTATAAACGCCTCGCCTCTCTTCTGGCCCTTAAGTATTTTTTGTTTCTCGGACCTGCTCTTTGTTTTCGTCTTCCGTTTTTTTTTTCATCGACAATTTCCCATGTGGTATTGTTGCCTTCCTTGGTGGTTGCTGCACTCTTAAAAAATATGAACTTAATCGCTGAAGCACTTTGATATTTAATTAATTCTCAATATGACATAATTTTCTGTTTCCTTAGATGAATCACGGAAACGCAATTTGTTTCCTTGGATGCACGAGTAACGCAAGAAGCAAATTCAACACGATGGGATCGCTCTAGATGGTACCTATGTAATAGTGGTGTTCAATGACTGTTCGTTCAGTGCAATAAATTCCAGTACGTTTATCGGCTAAATTATGTAACAACAAAACCTCTAGAGAGAATGTACGTCGTGATGTAAAAGTAAGTTTAAAACACTACTTTTATGTCACTACTTTTTTTTTGGTTTTTCAATGTCATGTTATTTTAAGAACAGACGTCAAATAACGTGAAAAGATTTGGCACGCTTTCCGTCATCTGTGGTTTGTACAACATCGCACGCTGCCTCTCGGTGACAATAAAGGGCTATTCTCATTGCGCCGTGCCGGGGCCGGGACCCGACCGGGTTATGTTTAGAATAACTTTCATGTGTTTTATATGTGAGCGTTCACGGGGTCAAACCTGGGGGGAACCGAGCTGTCATAAAATATCGTCGGCAACGATAATTGGGACTCTCCGGTGGCTGCTCGGCTGGCAGCATACTCTCTGTCATGTATATGTGGTTGTGAGTTCTCTGTGCATCGCCAATATGAAAAGAGACGACGGATTTGTTTTTATTTATATTATCAACGTTCGTGAAAAGAAGTGAGAGCACACGCACCCGAGAAGGGTTTTGCATTTTTGCGACAACTTTTTTAACTTTACTGGGACAGAGCCTGCTGCAAGTATAGTTTTGCAATACTATAATCACAAGTGCTCAAATTTGATTAGATCCAGCCAGATCAAAGGTTTTTTTTTCCAGTTACAGGGGATAGGCAAAATGATTGAGATAGGCAAAATTTTGCCCAAATTCAAATGCTTATAACTTTATGAAAAATGGATGAAATTGGATGCATCTGGAAGCAGTCGACGGCAAATTTGGTCCAGTTTTAGGAACTTTCTGGGCCATGCATATTTGCCACTGTACACCGGAGATGTTCCGGATTTTCTGAGGTCATGTCCAAATGTCATTTTTTCTGTCGCTTGTATTTTTGTGCGGTGTAAAGTTCGATAGATGTTTGCAATTTTCCTAGAAACTAGAACTAATAGGAAGTTGAATGCCACTGGACGCATTAAGATTGGTTGGAAATCTTCAGAAATATGACCATTTCCGTAAAACTGGTTCCGGAAAGCATGGTCAGTCATGTTTGTATTTCAAATCATGTAAATATTATCCGGAGCTATATCCCAGCGGACAGCAACCTTAAAAATGATGTTTCCTGCAGCGTATTCAGAACCATTAGATGCACAGACCACTCTATAGAAGGTTCCAGGTACCCCGGGGGAAGTGGTCAATTAGGAACATATCCGGAACCATATCAATATGGGCACCAAACTTCATGATTTTCAAAGGTTATGCTTTCCGAAGCATTTCCAGCATCACCGGCTGCCATGACCACTTTATAGTAGGTTCCAGGTGCCCCGGGGGATGTGGCCAATTCAAAACATGTCCAAAAACACATCAATATGAGTATAAACATCAAGATTTTTGAAGGTGATGCTATTAGCATCATGCTAATAGAAGTATTTACAGCGCAACTTATTTATACGACCACTGTATAGTAGGTTCCATGGGCCCTGGGGGATGAGGTCATGTTTCGAATTAGCCACATCTCTAGGAGCCCCTGGAATCTACTAGAGAGTGGTTATTACATCATGTGGTTCTGAAAATGATCGCCATTTTCCAAGTCCCATGGATCTTACTGTTTATGGTAGAATGTGATTCTAAACAGATGAACGGACATGTTCCGAATCGGCCACATTCCCCGGGGCACCTGGAACCTACTATAAAGTGGTCATGGCAGCCGGTGATGCTGGAAATGCTTCGGAAAGCATAATCTTTAAAAATCATGAAGTTTGATGCCCATATTGATATGGTTCCGGATATGTTCCTAATTGACCACTTCCCCCAGGGTTCTTGGAACCTTTTATAGTGTAGTCTGTGCATCTAATGGTTCTGAATATGCTGCAGGAATCATCATTTTTAAGGTTAGTGTCCGCTTGGATATAGCTCCGTATAATATTAACATGATTGGAAATACAAACATGACTGACCATGCTTTCAAGAACCAGTTTTACGGAAATGGTCTTATTTCTGAAGATTTCCAACCAATCTTAATGCGTCCGGTGGCATTCAACTTCCTATTAGTTCTAGTTTCTAGGAAAATTGCAAACATCTATCGAACTTTACACCGCACAAACATACAAGCGACAGAAAAAATGACATTTGGACATGACCTCAGAAAATCCGGAACATCTCCGGTGTCCTGTGGCCAATATGCATGGCCAAGGAAGTTCCTAAAACTGGACCAAATTTGCCGTCGACTGCTTCCAGATGCATCCAATTTCATCCATTTTTCATAAAGTTATAAGCATTTGAATTTGGGCAAAATTTTGCCTATCTCAATCATTTTGCCTATCCCCTGTACATTTGGGATCACAAACAAAAGTGCAAAATTTGTGCGCAATCGGTTACATCTACGCTGTGGGCATTAGTCTGGGACAAAATTTAGATTCTCGCTCCAGTCCACTCTTTGGATTGCATTTAGGTCCCATAACAACTGTGCAAAATTTCAGCTCGATCGAAGAAACTATATTTTAGCGCCAGCCGTTCAAAGTTTGTATGGGATTTACTATGGGAAAACTTACTTTTGTAAAGAAAAATCGCCAGAGGTCGCCCATTGACTTCTATAAAAAATCTGAACACAGACCTCGATATGTATTTTTTTGATGAAGAATATTGCCGAAGACCGCGAAACAATCCAACACTTGTGAAAAAAGTTAAAAAAGTTATTCAATGAAACCTATTGGCAAGCCGACGTTGATTAACACGTAAAGGAATAACAATTATAACAAAATCGAGCAAAATTTCCGAATAGTCTACGCTTAATAACTTTTTTCATAAGCATCGGATTGCTTTGCGGTCTTCGGCAATGTTGTTTATCGTAGAAATATCTATCGAGATCTGTGTTTAGAATTTTTATAGAGGACAATGGGCGACCTCTGGCGATTTTTCTTTGCAAAAGTAAGTTTTCCCATAGTAAATCCCATACAAACTTTGAACGGCTGGCGCTAAAATATAGTTTCTCCGATCGAGCTGAAATTTTGCACAGTTGTTATGGGATCTAAATGCAATCCAAAAAGTGGACTGGAGCGAGAATCTAAATTTTTCATATAACCGTGTCCCAGGCTAGTGGGCATTTAGGTCGAAATTCGTACGCAAACATTTTGGAAATTTTTTTTGGAATCATTTTCCTTGCGGTACACAACCACTGGCTCATATCAGGATGTTTTACATTTCTCCAATAATTCCGTAAGAAATGTCTAAAGAATTACTAGAAAATGCACAAAGATTCTTCCGATGTTCCCAGCTGTTTTTTTAAAGATTTATCAAAGAAAACCTGCAGTACTCCACTAATAAATTCACTTGGGATGTTTGTATTAATACTAATTCATAAATTCTTCCAGTTGTTCCTGTGTAATCACCTATAGGATTTTTTTAAGTTTGAATATGTATTACCCGTACTGGGAATTTAGGTTGTTGGAGTATGGCTGAATGTTGTAAATTACTTGAGAATATAGATGAAACGGGTAGTTTCGGGATTGATTGCGGGGTTATCGATTCTGGTAATCCTTTGGCTTTTGTTTGATCGTCTCGATCTCTGGCAATGCTTTCAAAAAATTGTAATTGCGAATAACAGAGTTTAAAATTCCTACACTAGTACTTCCAGGTGTTAGGTATTCCTCCAAGATTTTTTGGGACACCTCCAGAAGTTACCTTAGGGACTCCTCCTGAGGTTCCTCGTGGGATTCCTCTATTTGAAAATTCCTCCAGGAGTTTCTTAAGGATTCCTCCAGAAGTTCCTCCAGGAATTCTTCCAAGACTTAATTCAGGAGTTCCTCCAAGAATTCCTACAGGAATTTCTCCACGAGTTTTTGACGAAATCCCTCTAGGAGTTCCTTTAAGAATTCCTCCAGAAGTTCATTCGAGAATTCCTACAGGAGTTCCTTCAGGAATTCCTCAAGGGGTTCATTCAGGAATTTCTCCAGGAAATCCTACAGGCATTTCTCCTGGAGTTTTCTTTCACGAATTCCAGAAGTTCCTCCAGGGGTTCCTTCAGAAATTCCTCCTGGCATCCTCTAGGAATTCTTTCAGAAAATCCTCCAGGAGTTCCTTTAGGAAATCCTTCAGGAGTTTCTTCAGGAATTCCTCCAAAAGTTACTTCAGGAATTCCTCCAGTAGTTCTTTAGGAAATCCTCCGGTAGTTTCTTCAGGAAATCCTCTAGAAGTTCCTTCAAGAAATCTTCTAGGTATTCCTTTAGGAATACCTTCAGGAGTTCCTTCATAAATTCCTCCAGGAGTTCCTTCATGAACTTCTCCAGGAGTTCGTTCAGGAATCCCTCCACTAGTTCTTTAAGAAATTATTTGGATATTCTTCCAGGAGTTTCTTCAGGGATTCTTCCAGGAGTTCCTTCGGATATTATTCCAGGAATTTCTACAGGAATTCCTTCAAGAGTTCCTCCAGGAGTTGTTTCAGGAGTTCCTCCACGTAATCTTTTAGGAGTTCCTTCAGTAATTTCTTTAGAATTTCCTTCAGGAATTCTTTTATGGATTCCTCCAGGAGTTCCTTCAGGAATTTTTCAAGAAGTTCTTTCAGGATTTTTTCAAGAAGTTTCTTCAGGAATTTTTCAAGAAGTTCCTTCAGGAATTCCTCCAGTAGTTCTTCAGGAATTCCTACAGTAGTTCCTTCAAGAAATTCTTCAGGATTTCGTTCAGGAATTCCTTCAGGAGTTCCTTTATGAATTCCTCCAGTAGTTTTTTAGGATATATTCCGGATGTTTCTACAGGAATTTCTCCAGGAGTTCCTTCAGAAATTCATCCAAGAGTTCCTTCAGAAATTCGTCCATGAATTTCTTCAAGAATTTCTCCAGGAGTTCCATCAGGAATTCTTCCAGAAGTTCATTCGGGAAATTCTCCAGGAGTTCTTCTATGGATTCCTTCAGGAGTTCTTCCGGGTGTTCCTTCAGAAAGTTTCCAGGAGTTCCTTCAGGAATTTCTCCAAGAGTTCCTTTAAGAATTCCTCCAGGATTTTCTCCAGGAGTTCATTCAGGAATTCCTCCAGGAGTTCCTTCAGGAATTCCTCAAGGGGTTCATTCGGGAATTTATCCAGGAAATCCTACATACATTTCTCCAGGAGTTCTTTGACGAATTCCAGAAGTTTCTCCAGGCAGAATTCCTGAAGGAGCTTTTGAATACTTTCCTAGAAATTCCTGGAGCAAGTCCTGGAGGTATTCCAGAAGAAACTCTTGAAGATACTCCTGGTGGAAGTCCTGAAGGAACTCGTGGAAGAATTTCCGAAGATATCCTGGAGAATTTTCTGAAGGAACTCCTGGAGGAATATTTAGACGAATTCCTGGAGAAATACCTGGAGGACTTCTGGAGTAATCCCAGGAGAAATTCTCACAGGAATCCTCGCAGGAACTCCTGGAGGTATAACTGAAGGAACTCCTGGGTGAATTCCTGGAGGAACTACTGGAATGATTCCTGAAGGAACTCCTGGAAAAGATCCTAAAGGAACTTCCAAAGGAATTCCTTAAGGAACTCCTGGAGGTATAACTGAAGGAACACCCGGAGTAATTACTAAAAATACTCCTTGAGGATTTTCCTGAACGAACTCCTGAGGAATTACTAAAAGAACTTCTAGATTTCTTCCAGGTATTCTTCCAAATATTTCTCCAAATATTCCTCCAGAAGTTCCTCCATGGATTCTTCCAACGGTTCCTTCAAAGATTTCTACAGGAGTTCCATCAGAAATTCTACTAGGATTATTTTCATGAATTCCTCCAGGAGTAGCTTCAAGAATTCCTTGAGGAGTTTCCAGTGCGATTCTTCCACGAGTTCCTCGAAGGATTTCCAAAGGAGTTCTGCTAGGGATCCCCAAGCAGTTCTTCCAGAAATACCTCCTGGTATCCCATCAAGAATTCCTTCTCGAGTTCCTTCAGAGATTTTCCTTCATGGATTCTTCCAGGAGTTCCTCCAGGAATTCCTCCTGAAGTTGCTTTAGTAATTATAATCTCTGGAGTAATCGTTTGAAATATTTCTGTATGAATCCGTGGATGAAAGCTTGAAGGAACTCCTTGAACCTGAAATCTCCTGGAGGAATCTCTGAAAGAATTCCTGGATGAATTCTTGGAGAAGGAAATTCCTGAATAATATAATATATAGCTTCCGAAGGAGAAAATCTCTTGAGAGTATCCTGGAAGAATCTTTCAATGAATTACTTTTTGAAAACAAAAATTCGAAGTAATTTGTCGTATGTTTGCATCTGAAAAAATATTTAAAGAAAAGTATTAATTTATACCATGCATTTGATTATAAAGATTTATTTTTACAAATATTCTTTCTGGGATCATTCTAGAGTTGTACGAAAATTTATTCAATTTTTTTTCTAAGGATTTCTTGTAAATATCAAGCACTAATCATTCTAATAGCATCTTCAGGAATGCCGCACAAAACTTCTTCGGAAATACTCCAGATATTCTCCCTAAACATATCACCACAACTGCTTTAGGTTGTTCAATAGAACTTCCAACAAAGATTTCTAAAAAAAAAAAAACCAACAGCATTTTTGCAAGGAATATCTCTTGAAATTTTTCGATAGCATATCCACACTCAGCCAAATAGATCACCAAAAGAAATTGAATTGAATTTCCTAAATTTGTCCAGATAAACTAAAATTTGAAAACAAAAAAGCTTCCATGGCATCCTGCAATCGAACCAAGATTCTACGATCGACTGGCCTGTGCAAACACCACGCTTCATATATTCATATATTCAAATTACGGATAAACTGAACTGTAATTTAACAAAAATTCTGTGAAGAATCCATTAACGAATCTTTGAAAATGTTTCTTTAACTTTTTCAGAAGAGGTCCCTAAAATTTTGCAAAAAGAAATTCTGGAGTAACTTGATTTTTTTTAAAATATATGTTATAATCTATGGATGAATTGTTCAAGTTAATCCTTGATTCTCTTCATCCTTTATGAAACAAATATTTTAAAGAAAAATACCGGAAGAATATTTAGGAAAACATAAATTAAACTTATGGTAAACGTTTATTAAAAATACATTGAAGTGATTCTTAATATGAAGTTTTCCTAGAATAATTTCGAAGAGTAAGCATGTAAGTCATTAATAAATACCAAAACTGATGGAATTTTTTTAATGCTTTTTTTAAAATCAGTCATGTCGGTGTTATTTGTTAGATAAATATTTTAAAAAAATTTTGCGAGAAATTTTGGAGCTTGAGCTTGAGCTTGATTGGCCGCCCGTGGATGCACTCCAGTATCGCCAGATCAGCTGCACTTACACAAGGAACCAACCGAATGACTGCTTGGGACTAACAGGCATCCTCAGTGTATAAGTGCTGGTGATCTTCTATTTTTAGGCAACAATGGCACCTGCCACGTCAGAATGCAGACCAATGTGGGGAAGGGGGAGGAATTGATGATGCATTGAACTGACTCCCACGTAGACCGTATATTCCACTGCATCCACGTCAGTTCATGCGGGAGTGTATGGATTGGGAGAAAGGCATGGCAGAGAGGTTTGCTTTTGTGGTTAGCAGACTGCCTATGTATCAGGCGTAAGAAAGGCGTGCGCGTGGAAGTAGGAAGCGTTAGGGAAACGGTTTCTTGTCCGTCTCTGGTTCTAGCGTTTGCTATGAACGAATAGTTCGAGTGTGATATATTTAGAACGGAAGATAGAAGCAAGTGAGAGATATACAACTACAAAGTACGAGGAAAGGGACGGGCTTGGGATTGAACCCATGACCTTCTGCATATGAAGCAGAAGCGGTAGCCATCAGACCACCAACCCCGTCTAATTTTGCGAGAAATTTTGGATCGATTCATAAAGTTGTGTTTTATATGCAATATCCTCGAAAAAAGTCTTAGAGAATTCCAGGAAGAGGAAAAGTACCTAGATGAATGTATTAAAAATAAATATTGGCTGGTATCTGTTATCCAAATAATGTTTAGAATTCATAGGGCTTCGTCAAGAAATTCCCTGAAAATTCCCTTCTGGAATACCGGCAAAAAGCGTGAGACAACCGAAAAAAAATGCAACCTTGCAGTGCATTACCGAAGAACACACAAAATGTTCTGGAATCCTATGAAAACCCTGCCACAATTCTGTTGTTTCCAAATTCTCTCAAAATTATTCATACCAGTAGGTGAATTCCGGCGAACAATTTCGTCTAAGGGAAGAAATTTCCTACAATTCTCACCAGCAAGATTTTTTTTCTATTAGAAGAAAAAACGCGCCGGAATTCGCCTATAGAACATCAAAATCAGAATCAGAATCAATTGAACACAAACAAAATCATCTGACAGTTGCGTCGTAGTGTGCGTGCTATCTCGCATCATCAAAAGCTTATAGTGACGCCCGGTGAGCACGGCCGTAGTGTGAACTGAGCGAAAAGCCCCGTCGCGAAATGCAAACTTCCCGGCCCCGGCCTGAACTTGGCACGGCGTAATGAGAATAGCCCTTTAAGGGCTATCAACTAATAGTGAATGTTCTTAGTTTGATTCCGCCCATATCAAGACACAACGTAGGACAGACGTCCTGACCGATACAGAGAGTAGAGATTCTTCTCACACTAAGGACGTCTGTCCTGTGAAGAGAGATACCAAAAAGTTTTTATGCGCAAATTACGGGGTAACTATAAGTCTATCTTTTGGAAATGCCCTTCACGCTATTTTAAATAAAAATGTTCGTGCACTTAATGGTGAAGAGGACGAACTGTTTACTTTTCCAACTAAGAGCATAATATTTTTCTAATCCAAACTTTTTTGTTGATCCAAATGGTAAAACATCATTTTTTTCGTCATTTGAAACTAGAGTTTTTAAAACTTTAGGTGTTTTTGTTGAAACTCAGCTTGGTAAATACACTTTCATAGCTGCCCATTTCCCTCTTCATTACTCTGGGTAGCAAGTACATTTGCCTCAAACAGACTTGCAATAATTGACTCTCAATAAGTCAATTTTTTTTTGTCGTTGGTGACTTTAATGCAAACATCGCAAATATCATATATCGATAGTATTCTTGATGTAGCTGAATTTCTGAAGCAAGAGTCATCGCAATACCTAATTGTGAAATAAAACTCGAATCCGTGATTATAGACGATGGTCACAATTCTTGATCCGTCCTAAAAACGTGGGGAGAAAGCAATTTCAACGCACTCGCGATCCTGATATGAAAATTATATGGCACGATCTGCAAAAAGAGTTTAAAAAAGATTTTGTTGAATTAAAAATAAAAATTTTTAAAATAAAATTTCACAATTGGATCCTGGCTCTAAGCTCTTTTGGAAGTAATCCAAAAATTTTGAAGAAAAAACCCAGAAGCCGATTCCGGCATTGAAAGAGGAAACACATTTTTACTAACTAATTGCGAAGAAGTTTAAGAGTTGCTTTGCAGTTTGAAAGCGCGCATAATTTTAATTTTGAACTCACTAGTCGAATTTAAAATCAAGTCACTCAGGATTTTGAAAGCATTCTCCATCAAGAGAACGTTTTCGATAAAAAAAATTAAATATATGAAAGCCCCTGGCGATGGTGGAATTTTCTACATCCTCATCAAGAAACTTCCAGCAAGCAGCTTATCATTTTTGGTGGATATATTTAACAAATGTTTTCTAGTGGTATATATTTCTGACATATGGAAAAATGCCAAGGTTGTACCAATTTTTAAACCGAACAAAAATCCTGCAGAAGCTTCCAGTTGTGGTCCAATCAGTTTGCTCTCCTCCATCAGTACTGTTTGAAAAGGTAATTTTGAACAGAACGACTGTCCACATCAACGATATTCAATTTTACACCAATAAACAGTTCGGATTCTGACATGGACATTCGACCACTCATCAACTTTTGCGTGTAACAAATTTGGTTTGTTCCAACAAATCGGAAGGCTTTTCTACTGCTCTTACACTTTTAGACATAGAACAAGCATTTACACTGTTTGGCATGAAGGCTCGAAACTTTAATTTATCAATATTAATTGTTGGAATTATCCAAAAATTATATGTTAAATCATACATTGGATTCCTTGGATTCACTGATATCCTGCCAAATATCATTCCAGCGGTAGTTTACGGAGCCATTTGAAATATCACATACCCTCAGCCCGGCGGTAAATGTTGGTCGGACAGCTCTGGTGCTGGGGCTGCATTTAGCTTCGGAATGAGAACCACACAGGCATCCGTCCGTGAAGCGAGGAATCTTTCTCCGCAAAACGCGCCCTGTACCGAAGGAAAAGTCCATTTTCTCAGGGAAAAGCTTACATTTTTCAAATACCGGACACTGCATTATGGTCGGAAAATGTGTGAGTGTGTGTGTGTTTCCACCGTGATGGGATGCCATATGATCTGCCTGAATCTGGTGCTGTGCCTGTCACTTTCGGAATGTCTGGAATCCCGAAGCCATTTCTGTGGACCGGTAAATTCTTAACCCATCGACCGCCGACGACCAACGCAAACTGACCGAAGGAGGTGATACAAGAAAGGTTTGCCTCTCCATCAGAATAATCATAACCAAATTACCTGTGGTTTGGATTTGATTTGTCATTTTTTTATGCTGTTGGTAAAACCACTTTTCATATTTTGAACCTTTTTAACCGTATGTGTTTTTTCATAGCATCAGAAATGTGCCGTGCCATGCTTCTCATGGGCGTAGCCAGGAGTACCATCAGGAGAGGACAAATGACTCGAAGGCGTTATTCAATAATTTCTCACGAAACAATAATATATGCTTTTTTAGTGTACTTTTCTCAGCCTTTGATTGAAACGTTTTTCCATCAAAAAATTAAGAAAATTGTTAAACTTGTTCATTTTTAGTTTCTTTTCCTTTAGCAAGGGAGGAGGGGCTAAAGTCCCCAACACTCCTGCCTTCCCACTGGCTTCTCCCATGATTCATCCCGAATACTCATTCGTTCCACTTTCATCTTCAAGCATGACCAAGAACATGATTTTATTTTCTTGCATACCCGTAAAATGTCCCTGGAGGCGCCCATTCACCTCATAGAAAGCTAGAAAGCGGTAAGCTTGGTTCCTCAAGCGCTCATTGCACATGCAGCGAAGGCAAGATGCACCGGGGCAAGATATGAAAATTGCATTTTGATTGCAACTGACAGCTAAATTGCGCTTGCAGTTTTCGCTCATCCGGACCTATAGGTTCCCAAACTGTGTGTTGCGAAACATTTCTAATTTGCCACGAGCTCTGGCGCCATTCCGTATTAATTTTATACATAAAAAGTAAATGAATTGTTTACAACAAAAATACAAAAATGCATTTCGGCTCCGTAAAACATTGAACGCAATTGAGCCTCAATTTAGCGAACGAGGAAAAACATCGTATTTTGTATAATTTATATTTTGCCAATGTTCTAAGAATCTTATCAACTTTTCCGCAATAGTAACCAAGACAATTACCTCAAATTGAATCCTTAAATTTTGGATAAAATCGACCCGTGCTAAAATCGAACGGGCACTGTCTGAACATCACATAAAGGAAATTTCGTTATACGTACATTCAAGTTGTCTGGATTGAGTCGTACATCCAACAAGTTTGAGAACCTATGTCCTAACCCCTTGATCCATCCCTGGGGCGAAGGGGCTTAAGGAGCACTAGTGGTGGATGGTCATCTCTCGGTATACTTCACTTGTATATTGTAAATGTGGTGTGTTGGCGTCTGTAGTACTGTCAGTCGGATGAAACCAGACGGCCAACAGAAGGCAGGGCAATATGAATGGTCTTTTGTCTAAATTATGCTGATATCTGCGCGTCGTATTGCATTTTCTTCGTACAGCAGAAGTGCCTTCTTGGAACTGCCCCAGCCAAGCAAGCGTCAGCGGGATAACCGGTAAGCTGAACGGAGGAGGCGAAGGCGCCAGAGCAGGTTGTACTTGTGATCTTCACTTTAAACTGTGTGCATGCTTCCTTTGTAATGGACATCCCAAGAAGGAGCAGCATTTTTATTTTCATTCATACCGACAATTCATTGTGACAGGTTACTGAATTGGAAAAGTGGTTTCCAGATAGATGGATATCGTCCGATACTTGGAAATATGTTGTTGCAACAGTTGAGCGGATCCATATGTAGGAGGAGGTGTTTTGTGAGGGTCTTGTAGAAAAGAAGAATGCTGTTACCAACTTATAGGATTTTCAGCCCAAATGTCACAGATGATACCGAAGGTTTTGATTAGGACATTGCCGGTTGTATAAGCTGTAGATTTACTTGCCAATGAAATCCTAACATGACCACTGGTCCTCCAATTTTTTGAAAAATTCTTTGATAACATTTAGAGAATCACGTGCGATGAGCCATTTTGGTGACCAGGGATTTTTTTTTCTACATTCAAGTTGTTCATTCCAAACCAAAGTCATTTTAAGCCATCTTAATCCATTTCAAGCTTATCTAAGCTGGCAAATCTAAGCCATTTTAATCTATTTTAAGCCATTTTAAGCCTTTTAAGGCAATTTAAAGCCAAATTAAGCATTTTTGCCGTTTTAAGCCACTTGAAGTCAAATTAGGCCATTTTAAGCCCTTTAGTACCATATATGGCCATTTTACGTCATTTTTTGCCATGTTCAAGGGTGTCCGGCCATTTGGCCTAATCGTACCACAAACAAAAAAAAAATCATATTGCTACAAAGCTGATGTGTAGGATGCAAAAATGTGGCCCAATAACTGATGAGCTAATTAATTTGTTGGTTTTCATGAACGTAATGTTTGTCGCTATATGAGAGCTCCAAGAGAATGATGAATTCGACTCGTTACTTCAGGACGAAGTTGTGAACTCCATACAGCGTCAATACTTTAATCTGATTGTTAATTCACCTCTGGGTAACCAACGCAGTAATAGGGTTTCAATCGTTTTTAATGATTTTATCAGTGGTATTTCCATCTTAAGCCATTTTAAACAATATAAAGCCATTTCAAGCCGTTTAAGGTCGTTTTAAGCCTATTAAAGCCGTTTGAAGCCAGTTAAGGCCTAAAAGATATTTTCAGCCATTATATGCCATTTTGAGCCATTTTAATCCATTTTAAGCCTTTTTAAGCCGGCCGTTTAAGCCGTTTTATGCCATCCTAGACCATTTTTTAACCAAATTAAGCCTTTTTAAGGTGAAACATCCCGGAATCCAAAGATGGCCGTCACAATGGCCGACTTGTGCCCCTACTCACGTTTTCAAAAGCACAAAACTGGAGAAATAGTTAGCAAACGTTTCTGATCTTCTTATTTTAAGCTTTCTGCTAGTGCACAAAGCCAAAATAAAAAGTTCACTGTTGTTGGATAATTTCTTCGCGAGATTTGTGCCTTTGAAATTTCAGTGTAATCTTAGAAATTGATTCCATACTGTTTCACCTTAAGCCATTCAAGCTCTTTCAAGCCATTTGAGGCATTTTTGAGTCATATTTTGGTAATTTAAAGCCAATAAAAGCCATTTTAGAACATTAAACCAGTTAAAAGCCATTTTAAGTAATTTCCAGACATTCAAAGCTATTTAAGCAGTTTTTAGCCTCTTTAAGCTGTTTTAAGCCATTTTGAGCCGCTTTAAGCAATTTAAGCCGTTTTAAGTCGTTTTATACCGTTTAAGGCCGTTATTAGCCGTTTTAAGCTTTTTAAGCCGTTTCAAGCGGCTTGCTAAAAACGGCTGAAAATTGCTTAAATCGGCTTAAAACGGCTTAAATCGGATTAAAACTGAAAATTGCTGAGATCGGCTTAAAACCGCATAAAACGACTGGAAACGGATTAAGGTGAAGATGAATCGAAGCCAAACTTCAAATTTTCAAGAGCACGGATCTGGAGAACCAAACATCCGTTTAAGCTGAAAACATAATCGAATAGTCAGTCGCTGGTGGTGACCAATCGATAAAGTTTTCAGCTTAAACGGATGCTTGGTTCTCCAGATCCGTGCTCTTGAAAATTTGAAGTTTGGCTTCGATTCATCTTCACCTAAGCGGCTTAAAACGGCTAAAACAGGCTTAAATCGCTCGAAATGGTTTAAAACGGCTAAAAAAGATTTAGAAACGGCTGAAAATGGCTTAAAACGTTTTATAACGGCTAAAAAAGGCTTAAAACGGATTAAAACAGCTAAAATCGGCTTAAAAAGGCTTAAAATAAGGCTAAAGGCAGCTGAAAAAGGCTTTAATCGGCTAATAAATCCATAAAACGACTTAAAACGGCTTAAAACTGCTTGAAACGGCTTAAAACGGTTAAAAACGGGTAAAAAAGGCTTAAAACGGCTAAAAACGGCTTCGAAATCGGCTAAATACAGCTTAAAACGGCTTCTCAATCGGTAAAAAAGGCTTAAAACGGCTAAAAAACGGCTTGGAAATTGGCAAAATACAGCTTAGAATGGCTTCCCAATCGGATAAAAACGGCTAAAAACGGCTAAAAAAGTTTAAAACGGCTCAAAACGGCTTATAACGGCTTAAAATGGCTTAAGAAGGCTTAAAAAGGCTTAAAACGGCTAAAAAAGGCTATAAGCAGCTGAAAAATTCATAACACGACTTAAAACGGCTAAATAAGTCTTAAAGCAGCTGAAAACGGCCAAAACAGGCTTAAATCGCTTAAAACGGTTTAAAACCGCTAAATAAGGTTTAGAAACGGCTCAAAAGACTTCTTAAGCCTTTTTGAACGGCATAAAACGATTGAAAACGGCTTAAAACAGCTTAAACGGCTTAAAAGGCTTAAAATGGCTTAAACGGCTAAAAAAGGCTAAAAAAAGCTGAAAATGGCTTAAAACGGCTAAAAAGTTCATAAATCGACCTTAAACGGCTTAAAACGGCTTAAAACGACTAAAACAGGATAAAATCGGCTTAAAAGGCTAAAAATAAGGCTAAAGGCAACTGAAAAAGGCGTAAATCGGCTAATAAATTCATAAAACGACTTAAAAACGGCTCAAAACGGCTAAAAACGGGTAAAAAAGGCTAAAAATGGCTTCGAAATCGGCTGAATACAGCTTGAAACGGCCTCTCAATCGGATTAAAATGGCTAAAAACGTTTCCGTTTCCAGTCGCTTTATGCCGTTATTAGCCGTTTTGAGCCGATTTTAGCAATTTTTAGCCGTTTTTAGCCGTTTAAAGCCGTTTTAACCTGCTTTAAGCCGTTTTATGCCGTTTCATGCCTTTTGTAGTCGTTTTACGTCGTTTTAAGCCGTTTTGAGCTGATTTAAGCCTTTTTCAGCCATTTTAAGTCGTTTAATGCCTTTTTAGCCGTTTTAAGCCGTTTTAAGCTGTTTTATACCGTTTTAGGTCGATGTAAGCCGTTGTATGCCGTTTTTAGCAGTTTTAAGCCGATTTAATCCTTTAAAGACGATTTTAGCCGTTTTAAGCTAGTTAAAGCTGCTAAAATTCATGAAACGACTTAAAACGGCTCAAAACGGCTTAAAACTGCTTGAAACGGCTTAAAACGGGTAAAAAAAGGCTTAAAACGGCTTCGAAATCGGCTAAATACAGCTTAAAACGGCTTCTCAATCGGATTAAAACGGCTAAAGGAGGCTTAAATCGACTCAAAACGGCTTAAAACGGCTTAAAAAGACTTAAAAAGGCTTAAAAAGGCTTAAAACGGCTAAAAAAAGTCTAAGAGCGGCTTAAAATGGCTAAAACAGGCTTAAATCGCTTAAAACGGTTTAAAAACGGCTAAAAAAGGATTAGAAACGGCTCAAAGTGGCTTAAAAAGGCTTAAAAAGGCATACAACGACTGAAAACGGCTTAAAACGGCTAAAAGCAGCTGAAAAATTCATAAAACGACTAAAAACGGCCAAATTAGGCTCTAAACGGCTAAATATGAGGCTAAAAGCAGCTTAAAACGGCTTTCAACGGCTAAGCATTTTTAAGCCGTTTCAAGCCATTCCAAGCCGTGTTAAGCCGTTTTGTAGCAGTTTTACACCGTTTTAAGCTGTTGTTAGCCATTTCAAGCTGTTTTAAGCCGTTTTTAGTTGTTTGTAGCCGTTTTAACCCGATTGAGAAGCGGTTTTGAACCATTTTATGCCGTTCTAAGCCATTTAAAACCGTTTTAAGCCGATATAAGCAATTTTCAGCCGTTTTTAGCCGTTTTAAGTCGTTTTAAGTCATTTAAGCCGTTTTATGCCGTTTTTAGCAGTTTTAAGTCATTTTAAGCCGTTTTATGCCGTTTTTAGCAGTTTTAAGCTGTTTAAGCCGATTCAAGCCTTTTTTTTAGCCATTTTATGCCGTTTTAAGCCGTTTTAGGCATTTTAAGCCGTGTTATTCCTTTTTTAAGCCGATTCAAGCCTTTGATAGACGTTTTTAGCCGTTTTAAAACGTTTTAAGCCGTTTAAAGCCGTTTTGAGCTTTTTCAAAGCCTTTTTCAGCCGGTTTATGAATTTATTAATCGATTTAAGCCGTTTTTCGCTGCTCTTAGCCTTGTTTAGCAGTTTTAAGCCTTTCAGACGTTTTAAGCCGTTTTAGGTCGTTTTACGAACTTTCTAGCCAGTTTAAGCCGTTTTTAGCTGCTTTTAGCCTTTTTATGCCGTTTTAAGCCGTTTTCAGCCGTTTTCAGTCGTTTTAAGCCGTTTTAAGCCTTTTTAAGCCATTTTGAGCCGTTTCTAAACCTCTTTTAGCCGTTTTAAACCGTTTTAAGCTGTTTTTAGCGATTTTAGCCTTATTTAGCCGTTTTAAGTCGTTCAATGAATTTTTCAGCTTCTTATAGATTTTTTTTTAGCCGTTTTAAGCTGTTTTTAGTCGTTTTAAGCTGTTTTAAGCCTTTTTTAGCCTTATTAAGCCATTTTAAGCCACTTTAAGCCGTTTTAATCCGTTTTTAGTTGTTTCTAGCAGTTTTAACCCGATTGAGAAGCAGTTTTAAGCTGTTTTTAGACGATTTCGAAGCCGTTTTTAACCGTTTTAAGCCTTTTTAGCTGTTTTAGCCGTTTTAAGCCGTTTAAACCCAACTAACATTCACTCATTTAAGAAACACCATTACGGCAGTTTTATTCAGCATCATGTTTAATAACATTTTAATAATTTTCATGGTCAACCTTTGTTCAGGCGTTGTTCACACAAATTTGGAGAAACTTTAAAGCATGTCGTCGAATTCCAACTTTATTTTTCAGCTTTTAAAACGTTTTACAAGCATTTAGTTCAGCTTTTATACGACTGGTCCAAAAATAATTAAAAACAAATAAAAAAAAAATCCAGGCGCTTTAATTAAAATGTAATGTACACAATTATCATGAAATGACAACCATATTTAAAAATCGCCTGGATACTGGATTCGAACTCGAGACCTTCCAATCGTCAGCGGTATGCCTTGCCATCTGCGCCATCCTAGAATTGATGAATGAATCGTCCAGTGCAAAATATAAACCTCTCATAGCTGAATATTGATCTTGTTTGAGCTTCTATTCGACATCGTCTAATCAACACATGGTACCCTAATCAACAACTGAACAAGCATATTATTCAGCTGCTGTTTAATTCTGTTCCAAGCTGATTTCAGTCGGCTATTTTTAGCGCACAGTGAGAAAATTTATGTCAATGATGCTCAAAAATAATGTTTATTTACACAAAGTGAAATCGGTCTGAAATGATTAAGGTGAATATGCATCGAAGCCAAACCTCAAATTTTCAAGAGCACAAATCTAGAGAACCAGACTGCGCAGCGGTTCGAGTTGAAAACCTAATCGATTGGTCACACGCTGGTGGTGACCAATCGATTAAGTTTTCAGCTTGAACGGATGTTTAGTTCTCTAGATTTATGTTCTTGAAAATTTGAGGTTTGGCTTCGATGCATCGTCACCTTAATCTTATTTCATAACAATTTTTAGTTTGTTCAAAACTTCAATTTTAATGATTCATTAACTCAAATTGAAATTCATTTATTTTATAAATTATATTTGTATTAATTAATTATATTATTGATTTGTATTTTAATAAGCCTATTATGAATATAGGGGCCCAGATAGCCGTAGCGGTAAACGCGCAGCTATTCAGCATGACCATGCTGAGGGTCGTGGGTTCGAATCCCACTGGTCGAGGATCTTTTCGTAAAGGAAATTTTCTCGATTCCCAGGGCATACAAGTATCTTTGTACCTGCCACACGATATACACATGCAAAAATGGTCAATCGGCAAAGAAAGCTCTCAGTTAATAACTGTGGAAGTGCTCATATGAACACTAATCTGAGAAGCAGGCTATCTTCCAGTTGGGACGTAACGCAAGAAAGAAGAAGAAGATTATGAATATATTTAAATCATTTGAAGTGTTCTGAAGACTATGCGCCTGAATAGAAAAATGTTCGAATATCTTGACGCGTGGGATTTTTTTTCAGAAATGGCTAGGTAAATCATTTTTCTTAGATCGCACTATTCAGTTGGGAAAAAATGTCATATTAAATGTAGCACGCTATAGATATTTATTTAATCAATTCTGTCAAAGAAATGTCCACTTTTCTTGTACGGAACAACATCCCGAGCAGGCGAAAAAAGCTTAGCAATTATAATATGGATAGCAGAAAGTGATAATAACCTGAGAGATATAATATGTAAAAGATCTGGAAACAATATCTAAAATTAACTACATACAAAAATCAAACAAAATTTTGATGTTGTCTTCAGATCTTTTATGTCAATCAAGTCAATATCACGCTTTGTTTGGCATTACTTCGCTCCTACTAGGAATACTTAGCTCAAATGTTTGTTTTCAAAATAATCTTACATTTTTGGAAGCTGACCATGTTTGTTTTCTGAACGACTATTCAAAAAGTTTTGAGAAAGCATAAGTTATAAGCTTTGAAATGCATTCGGAACTCAACACGCATTTCGGATATTTTGTCCATTTTATGAAATTTAGCTATAGTGTGATCGCTTTTACAAGGCTTATTGATTACTGAACAATGTGTTTGTTAATCGTCATTTTCGCCTCTATTGGATCAACTGTTCTTATAATATACCGAAGCTGAATTAGGATTTTATAAGATACTTATTCAGCTCTTATTCATGCTTATGTTAAACATGTGGAAATAGCTGAAGTGCGATGCAAGTAAAACGTTAGTTCGTCTCCTGAATATCTTTTTATACATATACATTTGTTTAGTGGAATATTGGCTTTTTAATTGGGAGAAACATGTCTTGTTCAGCTCATTAGTAAAACAATATTGACTAGTCGATCTAGAATCTTTGGAAACGTTTAATAAGTGGCGATTCAACTTTTGTTCATTCTAATGCATAACGTTGAACATTGACCTAAGTTTGTGTTAAAAAAGCACCTTATCAGCTCTTTATAGAGCAAAATTTTTATTCAGCTGTCATTACCATTATTGAACAATAATTAAACATGCATGCTTGTTTGTGGCTCTGAATTGTTAGTTGGGAAGCCCTTTAAGTCGTTTAATGAATTTATTAGCCGATTTAAGCCTTTATAAGCTGCTTTTAGCCTTATTTTGCCGTTTTAAGTCGTTTATGAATTTTAGCCGATTTAAGCCTATTTCAGCGGCTTTTAGCCTTTTTTCCGTTTTAAGCCGTTTTTAGCCGTTTTAAGTCGTTTTAAGCCGTTGTATGCCGCTTTTTGCAGTTTTAAGCCGATTGAAGCTTTTTATAGACGTTTTTAGCCGTTTAAAGCTGTTTTAAGCCGTTTAAGCCGTTTTGAGCCGTTTCTAAGCCTTTTTCAGCCGTTCTAACCCGTTTTAAGCCGTTTCCAGTCGTTGTATGCCGTTATTAGCCATTTTGAGCCGATTTTAGCAATTTTTAGCCGTTTTAAGCCGTTTTGAGCCGATTTAAGCCGTTTTCAGCTGCTTTTAGCCTTTTTTTAGCCGTTTTAAGTCGTTTTAAGCCGTTTTGAGCCGGTTTAAGCCTTTTTCAGCTGCTCTTACCCCTCTTTTTAGCCGTTTTAAGTCGTTTAATGCCTTTTTTTAGTCGTTTTAAGCCGTTTCAAGCTGTTTTATACCGTGTTTTTTTGCTGTTTCAGGTCGTTTTAAGCCAATTTAATCCTTTAAAGACGATTTTAGCCGTTTAAAGTAGTTATAACCTGTTATAAGCCGTTTTAAGCCGTTATGAGCCGTTTCTAAGCCTTTTTCAGCCGTTTTAAGTCGCTTTAAGCCGTTTCCAGTCGTTTTTTGCCGTTAATAACCATTTTCAGCCGATTCTAGCAATTTTTAGCCGTTTTAAGCCGAGCAGCTGCTCTTTGAACCGATTTAAGCCGTTTTAACCCGTTTTAAGCCGTGTTATGCCGTTTCATGCTTTTAGTAGCCGTTTTAAGTCGTTTTAAGTCGTTTTAAGCCGTTTTGAGCCGGTTTAAGCCTTTTTCAGCTGCTCTTACCCCTCTTTTTAGCCGTTTTAAGTCGTTTAATGCCTTTTTTAGCCGTTTTAAGCCGTTTTAAGCTGTTTTATACCGTTTTTTTCCTGTTTTAGGTCGTTTTAAGCCGATTTAATCCTTTAAAGACGATTTTAGCCGTTTAAAGTAGTTTTAAGCTGTCTTAAGCCGTTTTGAACCGTTATGAGCTGTTTCTAAGCCTTTTTCAGCCGTTTAATAAACTTTTTAGCCGATTTAAGCCGTTTTTAGCTTCTTTAAGCCTTTTATTTAGCCGTTTTTAGCCGTTTTAGACGTTTTAAGCCGTTTCCAGTCGTTTTATGCAGTTTTAAGCCTTTTTTAGCCCTTATAAGCCGTTTAAGCCGTTTTAAGTCGTTTTAAGCCGTTTCAAGCCGTTTCGAGCCGTTTCTAAGCCTTTTAAGCCTATTTAAGCCGTTTTAAGACGTTTTTAGCCGATGTAAGCTTGTTTTAGTAGTTTTAAGCCGCTTTAAGCCTTATTTAGCCGTTTTTAGTTGTTTCTAGCCGTTTTAACCCGATTGAGAAGCGGTTTTAAGCTGTTTTTAGACGATTTCGAATGATAATGAATTTTTCAGCTGGTTATAGCCTTTTTTTAGCCGTGTTTAGCCGTTTTTAGCCGTTTTAAGCCGTTTTAAGCCGTTTTAAGCCTTTTTAAGCCGTTTTTAGTTGTTTCTAGCCGTTTTAACCCGATTGAGAAGCGGTTTTAAGCTGTTTTTAGACGATTTCGAAGCCGTTTTTAACCGTTTTAAGCCGTTTAATGCCGTTTAAGTCGTTTAATTAATTTATTAGCCGATTTTAGCCTTTTTTAGCTGCTTTTAGCCTTATTTTACCGGTTTAAGTCGTTTATGAATTTTTTAGCCGATTTAAGCCTATTTCAGCTGCTTTTAGCCTTTTTTCCGTTTTAAGCCGTTTTGTGTCTTATTTAGCCGTTTTTAGCCGTTTTAAGTCGTTTTAAGCCGTTGTTTGCCGTTTTTAGCAGTTTTAAGCCGATTGAAGCTTTTTATAGACGTTTTCAGCCGTTTTAAGCTGTGTTAAGCCGTTTTAACCCGTTTCCAGTCGTTTTATGCCGTTATTAGTAATTTTTAGCCGATTTTATCAATTTTTAGCCGTTTTAAGCCGATATAAGCAATTTTCAACCGTTTTAAGCCGTTTTAAGCCGTTTTGAGCCGATTTTAGACGTTTTCAGCTGCTTTTAGCCATTAACCCGTTTTAACCCGTTTTAAGCCGTTTTATGCCGTTTCATGCCATTTGTAGCCGTTTTAAGTCGTTTTAAGCCGTTAATCCGTTTTAAGCCGATTTAAGCCGTTTTCAGCTGCTTTTACCCCTCTTTTTAGCCGTTTTAAGTCGTTTAATGCCTTTTTTTAGTCGTTTTAAGCTGTTTTACACCGTTTTAAGCCGATTTAATCCTTTAAAGACGATTTTAGCCGTTTTAGGTAGTTTTAAGCTGTTTTAAGCTGTTTTAAGCTGTTTTTAGCCGTTATGAGCCGTTTTAAGCCTTTTTCAGCCGTTTTAAGTCGCTTTAAGCCGTTTCCAGTCGTTTTATGCCGTTATTAGCTGTTTTATTCCGTTTTAAGCAATTTCAGCCGTTTTTAGCCGTTTTAAGTCGTTGTAAGCCGTTTTATGCCTATTTTTAGCCGTTTTAGGCCGTTTTAAGCCGTTTTATGCCTTTATTTAGCCGTTTTAATTCGTTTTAAGCCGTTTTGCAGTTTTGAGCCGTTTTAAGCCGTTCAAAGCCGTTTTGAGCCGTTTCTTAGCCTTTTTCAGCCGTTTAATGAATTTTTTGCCGATTTAAGCCGTTTTCAGTTTCTTCAAGCCTTATATTTAGCCGTTTTAAGCCGTTATAGACGTTTTAAGCCGTTTCCAGTCGTTTTATGCAGTTTTTAACCGTTTTAAGCCTTGGTTAGCCCTTATAAGCCGTTTTAAGCCGTTTCTAAGCCTTTTTAGCCTATTAGGGCCGATTTAAGCTTGTTTTAGTCGTTTTAAGCCGCTTCAAGCCTTATTTAGCCGTTTTAAGTCGGTTTATGAATTTTTCAGCTGCTTTTAGCCTTATTTTTAGCCGTTTTAATCCGTTTTTAGACGTTTTAAGCCGTTATAAGCCGTTTTAAGCCGTTATAAGCCGTTTTTAACCTTCTTAAGCCGTTTTAATCTGTTTCAAGCCGTCTTCAGCCGTTTTGAGCCTTTTTGTTGGTTAGCGTCCACGGCTACAAAGCAAAGCCATGCTGAAGGTGTCTGAGTTCGATTCCCGGTCGGTCCATGATCTTTTCGTAATGGAAATTTCCTTAACTTCCCGGTATCATCTTACCGGCCACACGATCTACGAATGCGAAAATGGCAAGTTTGGCAAAGAAAACTCTCAGTTAATAACTGTGGAAGTGCTTATAAGAACACTAAGCTGAGAAGCAGGTTCTATCGCAGTGAGGACGTTAATGCCAAGAAGAAGAACTATCGGAGAAAATTGTTTGGATTTATCTTTGACTATTTGTGATGGTATAATCTAAAGCAGAAAAAGGATATGTGTGTATGTTGATTACATATAATTATGAGTATCTGGGGTAATATGCTTCGTTGAGACAAAACGATCCATGGTGCATTTTACACGGTTCCCCGACAGACCGTTATTATGAAAAAAAAAAATGTCCATCAAATCTGAGCACAGGGCTCGATTTCTGGGGTCATTCTGCATCACTAGGCCAATTTAAAAAAAAAATCCCTAGGAGGAATCTGTACCGAATACCACTACAGTCAATTCTGCATAAGTCGATATTGAAGGGACCTTCAAGTTAGGCAGGTATCGAGTTACAGAACACACCAGTGGAACTGCGATCCAAGAGACCATCGAGTTAGCCATGAGAACCAACTTTTACTACACACATAGATTAAATTACTGGGGTCGGTAAAATTTTACTGGGTTTTGGAACTACTGAAAAAGTCAGTTAAATGAAAATTGTCGCCACGCGTAATTGAAAAGCAAATTTCACCATGTTTTATTTTTTAACGATATATGATATAAAAAGAAAGCTCTCTGCAAAATTTCAGTGAAAAATCTCTGTTTTTCGATTTCTGACATATTTTTTTAGTTTACTGACTTTTTCGGTAGTTCCAAAACCCAGTTATTTTTACCGAACAGGTTGAGTGTGTATGGTTCTCTATCTCGACATCGAATATCAAGTAACGAAGAGTTGACTGTATATCAATCATGATAAGAAAATTGTAAACAGCATGTGGTGTTGAATTGATGCGGGTCAACAACCAGACACAAAAGCAATAAAATAACCATAACGAGTGCTACATTTCCATAACAAGTATCTTCTTCAGCAAGTAGTTTTCCTATCAAAAGATCAAACGAATCGACCGATGAGTCGATTTATTGCCCCTCAACAAACTCGTTACATCCTCATGATCCCGATAAACTTACCTGCCTCATCGGGAAATCCAATCAACATGTTTTGAGAAAAGACTTCATTAAACAGCTCATAAGCACCTACAATCCCTGGGGGGAAGCAAAAACATCAGGACGTATAATGATTCCCTTTAATCTTACCACAATCTTATCTCCCCCGCCGGTAACCATAGAAAGTAGCTTGACTGCTGGTACTTTGGCCTGTAGTGTAAGGTGGGGCAAACGTTTTTTAAGTTTTTTAAGCAAATGGTGCCTGATCGTGCGTTAAAAATCTCCAAAGTTCACAAACTGCCTTAGTTTTGCAAACACAACTATTTTTGGGTAAATTATAATTAACCCTTTTTGGTAACAACTTTAGTGTGTGTTTTCATTCGAACAACACTTAATGGCTAGGAAAGGGTAGTCCTGTCATCGATATTTTGTGTTCTATTCAGAAAACTTGAGCTCCTCACTAGTTTCGATCTCCATTGGTGGGCCAAAGTACGTTTAAAGCAATCAAATTTGAAACTGTTATTCCAAAAATTGGATAAATATTTTGGCACAAGTTTGTTCGGCAACATTGTAGCCAATATGGTATTTATTAGTTTTGAGCTTTTATAGATTTTCTGGAAATACTTACTATTCCACTAAGATCTAACTATTGCCCCACCTTACGTTATCCATCCACGATCCATCCACGATCCCATTTCAGTTGCCACATGAAACAACACCTAAGACGAAGCCAGCTCGCAGTGGCGATGAATATACGTTGAAAAGTGTGTAATTAGAAGGATTCTTTGGCTGAAGCCGAGCTTATGGGTCTCATTTATGGCTTTCCATCGTAAAGCTTCCACCAATGAACAACGCTACGTTGGTCTGCGGTACCCTGATGCGGGTTTAAAAATTGCGACGTCAGCAAACGCAATTTAATAAAACTGAAAATAATGAGACGAATGTTTCCCCCCATATTATGAGAAATGCGTCGTTGGAATTCGTGAGAGTGGGATAATCATTCGGCATTAGGTTACATGCCCTAGCGGCAACGAATTGAGCAAGTAAAATCATCTCGTTTTTTGAAATCTTACGCAGGAAAAGGAAATGGGGGTTGTGTATTAACTGCCGGCATGCTTTTGGAAGATTTGGGTTGAGGTTATCTTAATTTTTGTTTCTCATTTTATTTCCTGGAACATTTGAAACTCTTCAGTAGATAATAATTAATATGCCATTGTTTGTTTTTATTGACGTGACAAACAGAATAAATTATGAGAATAAAAAATAATACTTGCAAGAAACGAGAGTAGTTAATAGAATTGAAAACTAAAACATACACGGTAGGGTGATGTGCTAGTATCCATCGTATTAAGCATTGGCCAGTGAGAACTGAAATTTTCCCAGTATTGCAGTGAATGATGCTGATACAAACCGATGTCAAACAATTCTTTCTTAAAACTACTATAGCATTGTACAATAACATTTTGATGAATCTTGATCTCTTTTTGGAAATAATGCAAAGAAAATGCATCTTACCGTATTCTCAATCCGTCGTATCGTTTTCAACTCCGTCGCAATCAGTTTCCAGATTCGTCTCACAGCTTATGGCTCACTGTGTGTATTGAATGGTTGAAACACAACATATCAACGCTATAATAAAATGTTTTACTAGAATATATAGATCTACGGGTATCTCCCTCCATTCCTTCAGCATATTGGATATACTAATTTCCTTTAAAATTAATTGTTCGTCATCAAAATTCAGCCCAAACATATGAACACAATTCCTTTTGACCGTACAATTATGGCATTTGCTCACAGTACAACGAAAACAACACTTTCAAAGGAACCGTATTTTTACGTCGAGCGTCGCGCACACATTGATGCGCACAAGCTTTTTTTTCTCAGTACGACGGATTGATTTTTGTTTACATTTTCAATTATACGCGGCGGTTGAGGAAAACTCGTAAAATTTGATGATTTATTGAGGTTTTACGGCGTGTGAGTGGAATGAAATCCTTCAGTGAAGAAGTACGAAGGTTTTTCATAGTGAAAATAAGTGCCCGGCGAAGTAAGTCACCCACGGGGGCGGGAAGAAACTTGTGTTGGAAAGTGGTGTGGCTCCGTCGATCGCTAAGCATTTCTCTCAAATCGTGTTCGTCCATGCGATTTCGGTGAAAAGGTGCAAAGTTGATAATTGAACTGAAGTTATTTACCGAACTACAGTAGTTTTATTGCATTTTTGGTGTACAAGTGTACAAACCATAACAGCTTTCACAAAATTACACTTGGATAATGAATCTATGTTGCAGGTAAGTTTGAATATTCCCCATAGTGGAATATTTAAAGTTTGATACGACGAATAGTAGCGCTTACGACGAAGTAGAACAAAACCCTAATTAGGGAGACTTACGGCTTCGGCACCATTCGACTATTATCGGCAACCAAATTTCAAACGCCAAATACGCAGTATTCTTCTATCAAAACACACCAATGAAAGCATTCAGTTGATTCTTCGTTCTGTCAGCTACCCGCTGACGAGATTTCCGAGACGGAACAAAGAATTTCGCCAGAGATGTCATCAATTCAAATGAACACGCCTCAAAATGCGACTGATTTGGAGCTGCCGAACAGATTCGCCTGCAGCTCTTATGGGAAAGTTGCCGAAGTGAATGAGGCTGCCAACAATAGTCACACTGACAAGAGATGTTCGCAGCGTTGTGAAAACGTTTCCAGAAAATTTTTACCATGTTTGTCGGTGTGAATCGATAGAGGATTGAGCTGCGCATAAATGTAAATAGACAAACAAGTAATTTGTCTGCTGATGTCCGAGAAAATTTCAAAAGAAGCGCGGCATCGGCTTAGACTGCCGAGAATACGTAAGTTCCCCTATATATGAATAACACAATTGAAGCCACAAATGTTCGCATAGTGTAAAAGTCGAGCATGACATCAAAGAAAGATTTTTTTAATGAACAAAACGATAGTGAGGTAAGTGTTCACTGCACGTTATTGTTTTGTACGGTTTTGGCCTATTAAAGGTCTTCTTCTTCTTTCTGGCGTTACGTCCCCACTGGGACAGAGCCTGCTTTTCAGCTTAGTGTTCTTATGAGCACTTCCACAGTTATTAACTGAGAGCTTACTATGCATGTGTATATCGTGTGGCAGGTACGAAGATACTCTATGCCCTGGGAGGTCGAGTAAATTTCCGACCCGAAAAGATCCTCGACCGGTGGGATTCGAACCCATGACTCTCAGCTTGGTCATGCTGAATAGCTGAGCGTTTACCGCTACGGCTATCTGGGCCCCATTTTTCCCTATTTTTAATGGAAATGCTACATTCATCAATCAATATCTTTGAATTCTGCTGAAATAAAACCGATCTTTTTACCGCAAAAAAAAAGAATTTTTATGAACAAAACGATAGTGACGTGAGAGTTCACTGCACGTTATTATTTCGTACGGTTTGGCCTATTAAAGGTCATTTTACCCTATTTTTTCCGAAAATGATGTATTCATAATTCAATATCTGAGTGATTCCAAGCAACAGCACCAAAATTTGATAAATTTTTTAATTCATTTTTTTTTATTGAGCTGAAACTTTGCACAGTTTTCCAGTTCCATCTAAATCGTCATTTTCCGGTATCCAATCTTCAAGTTGAGTCACGACTAACTTTTCAACAGGGTGTTTGTGAAAATGGTTCAAAAATATTCAAAAAGCTGCACAGCAAAAACGGTTCGTTCGATTGTTAGACAACTAAAGAAACAAAGTTAGACAACTAAATAAAGATTCCAAAAAAATACGCACAGTAAAAAATTTTTTTTTTTGCATTAAAGAACATAATTTTTGACACAAAAACTCAAATATCTCAAAACCCTATCGGAATACCATCGTAATTTTTTGAGGGAAAACGGTCCATTATATTAGCTATCTACCATAAAAATTTGGTGATGGTAAAATAAACAAAAAAGTTATGACATTTCAAACACGTCACAATTTTCACATTTAGTAGAAAAAAAATTTTTTTTTCGGTGTGAATTATTACGGGAACCTCAGTTTGTTGCTGATTTTATTGTTGAGGACCTTGCGTCAATTAAACAAGTCGTTTTCATGTATTCATTAGTATTATGTATATTATATGTATAAATATTACGTATATGTATAAATATTATATGTATATGTATATATGTATAAATTAAAATGAATTAACAGATTACACGAAAATAAAATTTTTTTTTTACCAGGATATTTTTTTTTAGAGTATGATCGATGAGTTTCTAAATGTTATATATAAACTTTAAAAGTTTTGGATTTGGGTATGCGTTATGAGATCATGAAAACATTTTATTAATACTTATTTATTTATTTATTGTTATTCAATTTTTTACAATATCGAGCACTTTTGCATCATTATCAGTACAGTTCGAGTATAGTTTTGCTTTAATTTTATTTTCTGACAATGGAATGAAACAGTGAAATTTTTGGGGTTCCGTGGATCGTTTTCGCGTTATTATATTGCTCGCTGAGCTCTGATGCCGTTAATTCGTACTCTTCAGTAGTAGTAAAACAAAATGATAATTTTGTTAAATCTTCTTCTTTTCTGCGATTCGCCCAATCAAATAGTTCTTTTGCAGTTTTAATTGGATGCTCACGTTCTTTGGCTGAACTTGCTCTTGTGGCCATGCGCTTTATGGTTCCTCCAATAGCATCACAAGGATCTTTGCCATGTGACGTAGCAGTTAACATTTTAATATCCTTTGATAAATTGATTCTTTTCAAACTATGTAAGATTAGGTTAATATTTTCGTGTGTTGTGCACACACAAACATTATGTGTTCCTGAATTGGATAGAAGCTTGCATTGCCTTGGACGAAGGCTTGCAAATGAGGAAAACCCTACCTTAATATTTTCGTTAATTTCCTTGAAGCGTGTATACGCTTCTTTCAAAGTAGTCATCATTAATCGTTTTTGGATTGCTTGACGCTTTCCATCTTTTTTTACAGATACATAATCTTTTTGGCCAGGCATAGCTCTACTTACTTCATCGTCTTCAAAATATTGAATTATTTTTTCTTTTGTCTCATCTGTTGATGAAGTACTCGACCTAGCATTTTTGGTTGCAAGACAGTTATTTTTGAATTGTTTTGCCTCTTTTGCTGTATTTCTATTGGTTTTGAACTCATCAATGGCGTCTTGAATAGACCACGAGCTTGGCAGCATCGACAAAATCAATAATTTTTCTTTCCTTCTTCTTCTTGGCATAACGTCCCCACTGGGACAGAGCCGGCATCTCAGCTTAGTGTTCTTATGAGCACTTCCACAGTTATTAACTGAGAGCTTTCTTTGCCAAAGTTGCCATTTTCGCATTTGTATATCGTGTGGCAAGTACGAAGATACTCTATGCCCAGGGAATTCAAGGAAATTTCCATTACGAAAAGATCCTGGACTGACCGGGAATTGAACCCAGACACCTTCAGCATGGCTTTGCTTTGTAGCCGCGGACTCTAACCACTCGGCTATGAAGGTTTTTCTTTCCTTGTCGTGGCTAGATTCGAGAACCTTTCCTTCATATTCATAATTACCTCATCGTAGTCTGTATTTTCCACATCCTCAGGTCCTAATTTGAAGAGGTTTCTTCGTACAGCTTCGTTGATTTCACGGTATTTTTTCTCGGGATAATTGACGTAACCCATCTTCGTCCATTTAATCGGAGTCACTTTTATTCCAGCTTGGATGTTGACCTTCTGGATGCACTCATCTTCTGATTGATTTGTTGAAACAGATGTCGCTGATGGTACCGTGGCAAGACTATCTGCACTTGGTACTTCTGGTAACTCCTCAGTTGTTGTCGGTGCATCTAGTAATTCCTCAGTTGTTGTTGTTTTCGAACTTCCTGCAACCTGATCCACCGATGATGTACAGATTGCCCGTTTGTCAACGTTTAAACGGCAGGACGTACAAATGCGTAAATTTGTATTCAATGTAGCCATTGCACAATGGTCGAAAAAAAAAGAAGTTTGGCCAAAACTAGTTTTATCGCCTTAATCGATGAAATATGTATTCTGAATATGTTATTTGGCGTTTTTATTGTTCCAGAAGGGGTTGTTCACATATTACGTAACTTTTTTTAAAAAGTGTTTTTTAATTAGAAATGCAATCAAACTTGGCTGACAGCACAAATTATGTTTGTATTTTAACGAGTTTGATTAAAATATGTATAAAGAGTGGTTAAATATATTTTATATCAACTTTGTATGAAAAATATCGTCAAAATGTATGAAAATATTACATTATTCAAATAGCTCTAACTTGCAAATCAGCAAATTTCTGCAAAAAATTTTAACGTTTTTTGTAAGATCTAAGGATGCATTTTAAAGTGCAATATTCGAAATGGCGGCGACATGACGCGACAAGAGTTGTTTTTCATGTTCAAAATCATCAAAATTACTAAAGTGTAATATTTAAAAGTAATCAAGCTTCAACCAAATATTTTTTTCCATCCTCATGCTCGATAAAAGTGTTGAACTATAAGCTCTCAGATAGTGTGTAACTTTGGGAAAATATTGTATTCCTTAAATATGAATTTTATGCTTTATTTTATTGTTACATTTTTCAATTTTTCGACTTCAGTCAGTTTGACGTCATAAAAGTCAAAGAAATTTAAATTTTAGTTCAATTTCAATTAAGAATCATAATAATATAATACATGAGGTATATTTTAAAATGATAAAAGCCATTAAAATCTCAAAAAATTGTTTTGGTAGTTTTGGCCGCTCCTTTATATGGAGCCCGACCATTGTGCATTGGAGCATAACCAGCCGCTTTCAGTTTATCTATGGTGCTTTCGGTGAGATTTCGTAGCTCTTTCGAACACTTTTTTTCTGCAAACGGCCTGCAACAGTTGAGAAAGCGACTACTCATGTTGCTCGTTAGATTTTAATAAACAAAATCACTTTTAAGTTTTTACTGACTAGTTTGGTGTCGTTTGCTTGACTGAAGAAAAATTTTACAATTAAATCTTTTATAACCATAGTGGTAGTATATTTTTAGCTTTTTCGTGAGTATGTTCATGGTATGTACCTATCATGTTTTTGATGTTGTTGAAGTTACTCGCTTTCTCCCAAATATGATTAACAAAGTCTATTCTCTACCAAGGCGGGTCTATACACAGGTGTAATCAGATTTTAACTTTGTGGAGAAAACCAGCGCCGAGAAAACCGACCTGCTTTACGTATACTAGATCACCTGGGTATAGACCCGCCTTGTTCTCTACGAGGTAAACTTTTTGCAGGTAAACTAGTCGTATACCTGTATAGAAAATTTTTTTTGTAGCTTTTGTCTTCAATATTAGATTTCTTATAGGTTTCTTTTATCAAAAGGTTTCAACACTATTGAAAAAATTTTTTTTCAGTTACGTACAATAAAACATATGGAGTTTTGTTTGATCTTTCGACCTTGACACTTGCTTTTGCCGGGGCGAGCGACGAAGGCAGGATCAAACATGTCGCGCGTCGGTCTCGTAAGTGAAAAAGTGGCATGATCGGTGAGTTCGGTTGAAGAAAGTGAAAAAGTTCCGCGATCGGTTAATTCTGTTTGATCCTTCGACCTTGACGCTTGCTCCTGGGCAGTGCGTCAGGAAAGCCCGAACAGTTTTTTTTTTATTCTTTTTGGGTCGCGCGCCTATTTATTTTTTCCTGAGTGCTTTTTTATAGCCGAGCAAACGAGTGAAGCCGAAAGAGGATTGTGGCTGCTCAGTCAAGGATAACGGATCAATTGGTGAGCTCGTTTCATGCTACTATTTCTAATCTATAAAATATGTATGACTGCACATTCAATCGTTACAATGGTGGGATGTAAATATGATTTATCAACAAACTATGGATGGTTCGTCACTGTGAGTGTCGACACAAACTCTGATTCATGATTTATTTATGTTTAACATTTTTTTTTCAGAACACCTTTTATATACCTTTATTTTTGTAATTAAAAAAACTTTGAATGGTTTGACACTACAAGTGTAGACTTGCGAAAGGTTCACTTTATTCAACAAACTTTGGTTGGTTCGCCACTGTAAGTGTCGGCATAAGAATAAGAGTGTTCTATGATGTCCCAACCAATCGAGTTTTTTGTTTCTTTTCAAATTAGTAAAATATAATAACACATGCTTTCGTCCTGACAGCTGTAGGAATGTTACATTTAGGTATTTGTTCAACAAACTTTGAATGGTTCGTCACCTCAAGTGTCGGCATAATTTTCCTCTACATAGAAATTGTTCATATCAAATGAAAATATTATATTTACGTATAAGTATTGTTTATCATGGTCTAATCGCTTATCAAAGTGAATCCTATGACCCAACGATCCTCCCCATTAACAAACATCCCTCCCAGTAACCTTTGTGGAGATGCAGAGGCAAACACGGTCTCCAAAAAGCAAAGGTTACACACTAACATTCCTTCCCCCAATCCCACCTGACTGCAAGGACGTGGCCGGCGCCGTTATTGACCCTGTATAAACAGAGGCACTGAATTATGCACACTGAAGAAGATTATGGCCAATCCCAGCCGAACTTCTAGTTGATTCTTTGTGCATTTTCGCTGACTTCGGTCAATCACGGAATAGCAACCATTGATATGTGTAGTCAGTCTAAGCTAAGCTATGCTAAGTTACGTACAATAAAAAATATGACACTATCAAGACTTTAGATCACAACACTGGATCGCGTCTAACTTTCTAATAGATGCTATAATAGTTATGAATAATTAAATAAAATATCATGAAAACAACTTGTTAACCTCATGTGGTACCCTTAACAAAAAATTCAGCAACAAACTGCGGTCCTAAAAAAATTAACAATGAAAAAAAAAAATTTTTTTTCACTAAGTGTCAAATTTGTGAAATATTTGAAATGTCATAACTTTTTTGTTTATTGGCTGACCATCACCAAATTTTTATGGTAGATAGCTAATATAATGGACCGTTTTCCCTCAAAAAATTACGTTGGTATTCCGATAGGGTTTTGAGATATTTGAGTTTTTGTGAGAAAAATTATGGTTTTCAATGCAAAAAAAATTTTTTTTTTACCGTGTGTATTTTTTTTGGAATCTTTATTTAGTTGTCTAACTTTGTTTCTTTAGTTGTCTAACAATCGAACGAACCGTTTTTGCTGTGCAGCTTTTTGAATATTTTTGAACCATTTTCACATACACCCTTTTGAAAACTTAGTCGTGACTCAACTTGAAGATTTGATATCGGAAAATGACGATTTAGATGGAACTGAAAAACTGTGCAAAGTTTCAGATATTTTTGAAATGGTCGATCAGAATCGACTTGCATGCCTACGTGGAATCCCTCATCTATGGATTCCGCTGGAATAAAATTGATCTTTTTACAGGAAAAGAATGATTTTTTCATGGGTAAAACGATAGTGAGGTAAGTGTTCACTGCACGTTATATTTTCGTACGGTTTTGGCCTATTAAAGGTCATTGCACCCTATTTTCAATCGAAATGATACATTCATCAATCAATATCTCTGAATTCCGCAGGAATAAAACCGATCTTTTTACTGCAAAAGAAATTTTTCATGGGCAAAACGATAGTGACGTGAGAGTTCACTGCTCGTTATATTTTCGTACGGTTTTGACCTATTAAAGGTCATTTTACCCTATTTTCAATGGAAATGATATATTCATTTGACGAGTGACGAGTGGTACCATTACTCGTGCGCGGGTGTTTCCGAGGACATCAAGGACTATAGTTGGACCTGCTTGAAATGCGTGAATGCGAAGGCGACCAAAGCTGCACCTGTACGAAAGATGACAACTCGAGCTGTAGCGGCAAAAGGTGCGAAGAAGGCGATTTCCAGGACAACGAAGAAAAAGAATGTTGAAGATTCCATCAAGAAGGATGTCGTGGAGGTTGAAAGGCGCGTAAAAGATGCAAAGTCAACGGTGGGCGCAAAGTTTAGCAAGGCCGCTTCCTTAACCTCGGGAGCGTCGCGAAAGTCGACGAAGGCACGATTGGACGTTGAGCTACAGCAGATTGAGGCTGAAGAGGCATTAATGCGCGAAGAAATGCAACGAAAGAGAGAACTAGCGAAGAAGAAGTTTGAGGTTCTTAAAGAGATGGCCGACTTGGAAGGTAGTGGAGGTAGTGATCCGCCGTCGATAAAGTGTTCATGAAGTGGAACATTGGTTGAAGCACCATGGCGAAGATCACACAAAAAGCAAGCGATTGCCGAATAAGGAAGCAAGCTCGTCTGACTCCGACGACGAAATAGACACGGAAACGTCGAGCGAAGGAACCGGTAGCGAATTGGATAGCGAAGAAGAAACATCATCCGATAGTGAAGTTCATTGCGACAGAGTGGAAGAGCGATCCGTCGGAGAGCTTGAAGCGCGCAGACATTATGGGATGAAGAAGACCACTACCAGCAAAAATGCGAAGTGTGGAAGCAGCAAACCGTCCGGTACAGAGCGGCAACAGTCTTTCCGGAGCGATAAGAGACTTTCTAAGGATGAATTAGCAGCACGTCAGGTCGTCCCCCGCGAGCTGCCGAAATTCAGCGGTAATCCAGAGGAATGGCCCATGTTCCTGTCGACGTATGAAGACACTTCGACTATGTGTGGATACACCGACGGCGAAAACATAATTCGGCTGAGAAATTGCTTGAAGGGAGATGCGTTCAATGCTGTTCGGAGTTTCTTAATGCGGCCTGAAACCGTAGGAAGGGCAATTCGTGCTTTGCAACTGAGGTTTGGCAGACCGGAGAACATCATTGGAGGAGAAAATCATAGCGATACCGGTCATTAGACCAGACGCAATGGACAAGCTGGTTGACTTTACCCTGGAAGTGCAAAACCTTTATGCCACCATAGAAGCTTGTGGTCAAAAGCAGTATATGTGCGATACGACACTACTGAAGGAGTTTGAGAAGAAGTTGCCGCCACAAATCAGGCTTGACTGGGCGCGATACAAAAGGAAGTTGTCTAAAGTGAAGTTGTCTACCTTTAGTCGGTGGATATACAATCTAGCAGAGGATGTGAACGTGGTTTTCGAGCCGCAAAACCGTGGAAGTAAGGTCCAGGAATTTCGAGGACTTCGGAAGGAGAAATATGTGAATACCCACGCAGAAGTTGCCGTCAAGGATAGAAGTCAGCAAGTTTATCCAGTACAGAATAGTCTGTCGGTGACTGTAACGAGTGGAGAGAGCAAGCCATGCCCGGCCTGCAAAGGTGATTGCAAATTTCTGGGAAAATGCAAGCGATTTCTAGATTTGTCGTATGAAGCGAGATGGGCGACAGTTCGTGGCTTCAATTTCTGCCTTTCTGTAAGTGCCTTCGGCAGCACAAAGGTGGCTGTAATTCAGAAGAATGCGGAAAGAACGGGTGCACATTCAAGCATCATGTGCTGCTCCACAAAGATATGGCTGCACCAACTGCTTCCAGCAGTGGCGTGTCCAACAAAGGAGGTTTTCTGAAGCAGAATGAGGAAGGCACCGTTAATACTCACAAATCTGCAACGGGTCCGGGCTCGTTTCGCTATTTGCCTGTAACGTTGTTTGGCGATGGAATACAAGTAAATTGTCACGCCTATTTAGACAACGGATCAGAGCTAACACTCATCGATCAGCAGCTTGCGGAAGACCTGAAGCAGTTTCTGGAACAGTTCTCCCGCTTTGTTTAAAGTGGATGCTACGAATCTGACTCACAGAGCATCAATTTTGAAATATCCGGACAGGATGGGAAACGGACTTTGCTTCAGGATGTAAGAACAGTTGAAGAGCTACAATTACCCTTCCAGTCACTGGATATGGACCATCTGGTAGAAAAGTATAAATATCTGCATGGACTGCCCGTGGAATCGTACCATAACGTTCGTCCACGACATTCAGGCCTCTCTGGAATCGAGAGCGTTATCGTGTATCTACCGCTGTAGACAACTGAAGTATCGTCAGCGAACAGCAATAAAGAGCCGCCTTCAGGGACCTGAGACTTGTCCAAGGTAAACAGGTTGTACAGTAGGGACCTAAAATACTTCCCTGTGGAACACCTGCGGGGATGTTGAGTGAATCCAAGTTAACTCCATTGAAGGAAACCCTGAACGCCCTGTCAAAAAGATAGTTTTCAATGACTTTCACCAAATAGGTTGGAAGATTGTATCGGTGCAGCTTGTACACCAGGCCTTCATGCCAGACGTTGTCGAATGCTTTTTCAACTTTTGTTTTGCCATGGCGGAGATTTGGCGAGGAACTTGTTCCGCCTGAGGATGTTGGTTACTCGAGTCAGTTGATGCACGGTTGAACGATCGCGTCAAAAGCCAAACTGCCGAAAGCAGCCGTCTGTTGATCGCTTTTTCGAAACGCTTTGATAACCCTGATATAGGGGCCCAGATAGCCGTAGCGGTAAACGCGCAGCTATTCAGCAAGACCAAGCTGAGGGTCGTGGGTTCGAATCCTACCGGTCGAGGATCTTTTCGGGTTCCAAGGAATAGAGATCTTCGAACGTTATCGTTTGTCTCTTTCAAAGTTGGAGTCTCTGCTGATTTGAGGGAAAGGGCAATGTCTGCTGATACCTGGCCCAGAGGAATTCGTTTTCGTGAGTTTGAAGATCATAGCCTAACACGCCAGGGTTTTTGGAGATCAACATCTGTTCCCGTGATTACGGTTCCACAAACGATACCGAACCACCACGACGTACTCCGATACCGAACCACCACGTACGTCGTCTGTCCTGTCCTCCTTTCTTGTGTATTACCAAAATGTTCGTGATCTAAGAACAAAGACGAGCGATCTGTTTGTAAAATTAAGTGACTGCGATTATGAGGTTCTGGCTTTTACGGAAACTTGGTTGCATCCAGGTATTGCCAATTCAGAGCTGTCCTCTGCATATATATGTATCGGTGTGATCGGAACGCCTCGACAAGCAATCTTCAACGAGGGGGTGGCGTTATGATAGCTGTTCAGAAGCACCATCGATGCGAGATAGTTTCATTCGGTCAGGGTTTCGGCCTTGAGCAAGTTGCAGTACGTATTAAGCTTCCATCAAAATCGGTCTATGTTTGCTGTATCTACATTAGTCCCAACTCCGATTCGTCAATCTATGACCAATAGCTTCCTGTATTCGAAAGGTTTGCCAGAGAGCATCGATCAACGACACCATAGTTTTGTTGGGCGACTACAATCTACCGCATCTCATTTGGAGTTATGATGACGAAATCAACGCGTACCTACCGACAAATGCATCTTCTGAATCAGAGATCGCGTTGACGGAGTCAGTGCTTTCAGTCGGACTCTTTCAAGTGCTGAACGTCCTTAATCAAAACGGTCGTTTACTCGATTTGGCGTTTGTAAATGATGCTCATAGTGTGGAAGTATTGGAGCCCCCCATGCCTCTGTTAAAAGTTGACCAGCACCACAAGCCGATCCTCCTAAATTTTCACCTACCGTTGAAAAATGACGATACGGATTATTACGACATCCGACTCGATTTTCGTCATTATGACGTCAGTGCTGTCTGTAGGAGTATAACCGCCATCAACTGGAATGTAACTCTGAATGAAAACTCAGTGGACGACGCAGTCATCGAGTTTTACAATCTAATCCACGACATCATCCGTGAACATGTGCCTCGCAAAAACAACCAAGCAGCTCGCAGCTTCAATCAACCGTGGTGGAACGACGATCTTCGACACCTTCGAAACAGGCTACGCAAAATCCGTAAAAGGTATTTTAAACAGAGATCTGAAGAGAACTGGATTACACTTCAGTCAATGGAACGGGAGTATTCATCCATGCGTCGTACAGCTTTCCGTGAGTATATATCAGGCTTGGAACACAAAGCGAAAAGCGATCCTTCGTCATTTTGGAAGTTTGTGAAAAATCAACGCAAACCAAACAGTGTGTCTCGTGAGATATCTTTCCAGAATGAGCATGCTAGTTCCGCAACAGACTCAGTCAATCTTTTAGCCGATTTTTTCAAAAGTGTGTTTAACGAAAATTCGACTCAAGTTACTCACGAGGTGCTCGATGGTATTTTGTCGTATGATTTGCGTATGCCACCCATGGAGGTAACTGTAGACGAAGTTTACCAGCGTTTATCTGACTTGGATACCACTAAAGGTCCAGGTCCCGATGAAATTCCACCGCTGTTTATTAAGCAGTGCGCCGAATCGCTTGCCCTACCCTTATCAATGCTCTTTAATCGATCGCTGACGAATCGCGTTTTTCCTGCTTTATGGAAAGAAGCGTCTATTACTCCAATTCACAAATCGGGCATCCTAACAAATGCTGAAAATTACCGTGGTATTTCAAAACTGAGCTGTTTTTTCCAAAATTCTCGAATGCTTCTCCCATGAGGCGTTGTATCGATCCGTTTTGTCAGTCATTCCGGAGGTACAGCACGGTTTTGTCAAAAACAGATCTACAACGACGAACCTAATGACGTTTGTAACTAGTGTTAGAACCAAAATGGAAAAAAATCGTCAAGTCGATGCCGTATATATCGATTTTGCAAAGGCTTTCGATAGAGTACCTCACGGATTACTTATTGCAAAGCTACAAAAAATGGACCTCCCCGAGTGGGCAACATCTTGGTTACGCTCATATTTGACTGCACGCTGGGCTTTCGTCAAAATTGATGGTATTAAGTCATCCCGTTTCAGGATACCTTCGGGTGTTCCTCAGGGAAGTCATCTGGGACCGCTGCTTTTCATTTTGTTCACTGCCGATCTGTGTGGTCTAATTCAATCAGAAAAATTGTTTTTCGCCGATGACATGAAAATCTTCCGAGCGATACTATCCCGTATCGACTGTTGTATTATACAACGAGATTTGGATACGATCGTGAAGTGGTGTCACGCCAACGGAATGGAAGTAAATGCAGACAAATGTAAATGTATTTCATTTTCACGCTCACGTTCCCCGATGCAACAAAATTACGAAATGGCATCTCAAACACTTGAACGTGTCAGTTCTACCGTTTTGTCTCAAATTCCGAACAGACTCATATTCCGAACACTCGGTTTTTGTATGGCGACTTGGTTGAAATGTTTCGCTGAAATATGTCATCAAATCACTACGAAATGGCTGTCAATTGCAATTAAATTTTAATGTTTTCAAATCTATTTTATAGCTTTGGAGTAGTGATGATTCTCTAGTTCAAGACCAGTAAGACCAGCTCAGATAAATTTATTTTAGAAATTATTCATTTGAATAATGCTGTTCGGAATTTGAGTCAAGGTGTTCGGAATATGAGACAGAATGAACACAGTGTTCGGTATTTGAATCAAAATGTTGTTCCATACTATAACGTAAAAACAATAGTAAACAAGTCTAAATAAATATTTGTTTCGGTACACCCAACAGCTAAGGGTTAGACTTTGTGAAGAAATTTAAATTTTCACAAATATCACCTAATTTATGCCTATCAGATGCATTTGAAGTCACTGCTGACCTTAAGTGTTCGGAATATGAGTCAAAACGGTATTAAGGATCTTGGAGTGATTGTCGATAGCAGGATGAACTTTAATGAGCATATTGCTACTACTACGGCGAAAGCGTTCTCCTTACTAGGATTCGTACGAAGGATCACAAAATCGTTTCGGGAAATCGATCTACTGTGCAGTAGTTCGCAGTGTGTTGGAGTACGCCATACAAGTCTGGGCACCGTATCATCAAGTTCAAGCTAACAGAATTGAACGGGTGCAGCGATCTTTTGTGCGTTATGTTTTGCGTCAATTACCGTGGAATGATCCCATCAGATTACCTCCCTACGATCACCGTTGCAGGCTAATAGGATTGGACACGTTAGTGTCGAGAAGAGTTATGGCACAACGAATCTTCTGCTTTGACTTACTGACAGGAATCATCGACTGCGCAAATCTTCTTCGACAGATGAATTTCCATGCTCCGGTTCGTCATCTACGACAAAATACGTTATTTCATCTACCCACGCATCGTACTCTTTACGATCATAATAATCCTCTCCATAGCTGCTGTAGATATTTCAATGAAGTGCATGACAAGTTCGATTTTAATATAACAAAGACGACATTTAAAAGTAGGATAGGATAATTAATTTAAGCTACAGTCTGTGCAACCATTAAGTTGAAGGCAAAGAAGAATAAAATAAAAACCATTTTCTCGACTTCCCAGGGCATAGAGTATCTTCGTACCTGCCACACGATATACACATGCAAAAATGGTCATTGGCATAGTAAGCTCTCAGTTAATAACTGTGGAAGTGCTCATAAGAACACTAAGCTGAGAAGCAGGCTCTGTCCCGGTGGGGACGTAACGCCAGAAAGAAGAAGAACCCTGATATAAGGCTGATGGAATGATAGCTTTTGGAGAAACATGACTTTTGCTGACTTCCACGGCGAGGGGAAGTAGCTAAGTTGAAATTCAGTGCCAGATGTTGATAGAACTGGAGACTCACCCAGACAACCAGAAATCGCATGAAAGTTCATGTTACAAATCGTTTATTCATACTAATCACATCAAACCCGCAAAACACGTTGGATAAACTCGTCAGATTGCTGAGCTTCCTCGCACAAGACACTTCTTTTCTGAGTTCATTTGTACATTTTGTATCGTTTCGTACACTCGTACAAAGTAAAGCGGATCAATCCGTTGCAGCTGTCAAATCAACATTTGTTATCATAAATTAAGTCGCATAAGATCACAGGTTAGTTCGGTGGAATATTTATACACTCGCATTGTATGTTATCATTCATCACATAATATATGCACGCATATCGCCTCTTCTTTTATACGTAGAAGGCCTTTTCGCGACATCTTATAAGTGAAATGTTGCACATGCAAAGCCTCCAGGTGATTTCGTTATACGTACATTTTGGTTGTCTGGGCAATTGCTTGAGCTCCAAGTTTAGGATATTGTCGAAACCTTTGGCCTTCATGTGTTTGGATATTTTGACATAGGCCAGCAATTCGTCAGCAGTGATCTCCAATTCCTCAGAGAAGTTGTTGGGAGATCGGTGTAGGTTAGTTTCATATTCAGAGACAACAGCTTCGTGTGGGCTAGGAATGTTTAGCCCTAGAATGTGTGGGCTGACGAAATGCCGACCTATCTCAGCAGCTTTCTCCGCAGGGGTTATCATGCGATCCTTAGAGTCGGTGTTGTTTAATGGGATCAACGGTGGAATTGGTCTTGACTTGGTCTTCAAAATTTTGGTCGTCTTCCAGAATGGCCTAGCACAATCTGAGAGAGAGCGGATCTTGTTAGAAAAATCTTCGTTCCTAAGGTCCACCATTCTGGCCTTGATAATTTTGAATATGCGATGACCTTCGCTTTTTAAAGTAGACATACCAGTGCGTTGGTAGTGTCTACGTTTGGTTTAACGCAAATGAATGAGATCTTTGGTAACTCGGTCGATCGAAAGGGTGTTGCTCACCTGACCAGATGTTGGTACGTGCTGTACGTGCTTTGATTCTATGCAGACTGCTGCCGAGTCAGCTTGATGAGATCTTGTTTTAGCCTAAAACTTCAAGGGCCACCGTTGTTTCGTCGGGCAGTACGCCGCGATGATTTTGATTGGGCCGATGGAGGTTTCTACCAGAACACCAATGGCCCCGATTACTTGCAGCTGGAAGCTCGGCAGCAGGGTACAGTTTATGTTGCTTCGTAAAGCAATCGCAACGCCTCCTCCTTTAGAGCCGCGTCGGTCAAGCCTTACAAGCCGGAAATCGGGGATGAAGACGTTAACTTCCGGCTTGAGGTGCATCTCCGTAATTACGGCTACATCGATGCCTTGTTGTGCTCCGGCAGTTGACGCACTTCGACTCCGCATTCTCGTCCATTGGGGCGCATGTAGTGGTTAGGTGCACGCCTACGTACTTTCCGCATCATGGGAGCATGTGGCAGTTTTTCGCCCCATGGCCGAACGCAAGACACTTGCCACATTGCGTGACATTCCTCTTTAGCCTGTATTTCTTCCACGCGACCACCATCTGGAAGAGGTGCCGGACCTTCGTAACATCCGCCATTGCAACGGAGCCCTTTTCAAGATGCTCCAGGTACAGTTGATCTCGCCAAATGCTTCCTGGTTCCCTCCTGATGGGGAACACCTTCTGGGGCTTCAGCTTGGCCAGCCATAGCTCGCTGTTGATTTCTTCCGGGGTGTGTTCCGGCAAGCCGCGATGGATCACCTTGAAAGGTTTGCTGCTGGGAGCATCGTGGGTGTAATACTCCCGACGCCTTTCCGAAAGGTGTTGGCCCATCTCCTGGTAGTCGGCACTGGTGGTGCAGGGGTGCTACACAGCTTGAAGAGATAACAGGCTTTCAAAATCCAAAGACGAACCAGCTCAGGGCTGAAAGCCTCTATAACAAAGTAATAAGGAAGAAAGCTTTCAAACTCTTTTCCTCGTCTTCCTGGACAGGATACATGTGGCCCATGCCCATCAGCATAATCCCTAAGGAAATCGTGATATTGTGTCCGCATGTTGGCATCTTTAGATAATCTCCAGGCACTTCAGCCTGCGAATAGCAAACGTTTTCGTTGCTCCTATCACTTGATCACGTTCAGCGTGTTTCGGCATCCGAACGGCATATCAACCTAAAGGGTCGCGGGAAACCGTTTCTTGAAAATATTTCTCTCGATGCTGCTCGTCGATGGAGTGATTCGAGTCATAAATTTCCTCAATGCACCAAAATCGCTCCAACTGGATAACGAAGTAACTGTCAATTCTTCTAGAAATAGCGAGGGGAAGCTTTCGGGAATGTTTCACTCGGTGGTTGAGAATGAAATAACGGGTGTGTCTCTGGTGACTTTGCGCAATTCCAGAAACTGCAAAGACTTGCTGAAGTCCGCTACTCGGGAACGTATTTCAGCTCGAACATGCTAAAATAATGATAGCAATGCTTGGCAACATGCTTGGTGTTTGTAATTGTGCTCTCGACACATGATAATCGGGACTTTGACAACTTTGCGAGGGAGATGAAGTTACTGGTACAGTCGCTGGCTGATTGCGTTGGGTCGGGAACCTATATCCAGCAAGACACGGGCAATGTGTTCTTGGACGTAAACGTCGACGACGATAAGCACAACCAGAGCACGTTGGTGTTGGACGACTTAGCAGCTGAAACAACTTCCGGCATCGAAGTGGCGGCAACAGCGGTTACCACGCTGGAAGGTCCAGTTTCAGCGTAGGGGGTAAGCTCACCTATTTCAGGCGGCCCTGGGTGGATCATTGGATGATGTTTTCTCGAGCGATGCTTGCAGTTGTACTTCGAATGACAATTCCAAGCAAAGTGTTCACTGTGGAAACAGTTACTGTAAAGCTTTTTATCCATTACCACGATCATACGTCCATTCGAATGTTTCTCGCAAGCAGGACAGGTCGTAGGAGCTTCAGTGGCAGCATTCGAGCTCAATCGTGGTGGATTGTACCTCTTCTGAACTAGGACTTGGCTAGTTGATTTGGAAGAAAAGTACTGAAAAAACGATAACATTTATTGATACTATTCGTAATGTCATTAGTTTTCAAACGTGGTATCTTGCATAAATTGTCTCAATGTCTTAAATCTGTACGTTCTATTTCTGTCAAACTGCTACTGTAAATTCTTCATTTTTTATCACCCCACCCATCACATTACTCTTCATTCTTCAATTAATGCTATCTCGTATAATCTGCCAACCCAGCTGGGCTCGAATGAGGGCAGAAGCAACATGTATGTAGTGCAGTCCAAACAGTGATGACGACAACGACGACGACAGGATCTTCGTCTGGCTGAGCGGAAAAGAAATCCCTGACGAGGTGAATTTTTCATGAATTATGCTAATAAAAATAAATATAATATTTTAATCTCATTTGGGCTGTCACGCTCGGAAGCTTACTACACAGGCCCAGAAGCAGAAGCTGAGCGTCGCGTATACCTACACCATTTCCGGAGGATTGGGTCCCTCGCGTTGACTTTGTAGGTGAGCTCTCACGGAGTGAACGAGTTGCCTGCAACAATATCTCCGGCGCGCATCTCTCTTTTCCACATTGGGTCAGATCGCTACATTAGGAGGAATAAATGCTATCAACATTTATAGGCGTATGAAACATCAACTTTTTTCGTCATTTGAAACCAAAATTTTGGAAACTTTGGGTATTTCTAATGAAACACAACTTGTTAAATATATTTTCATAGTCACCTTTGTAGCCAACTGGTTACTCATGCTGATTTTGATTCTGATCATGTCCCTGTAACATTTTAAATATTCAATGAAGCGATTGCCAATCCTATCAGCTCCACTTAAAAAAAAAAATAATAAATAAATCAAAATAAATTGTATTGACACCAATTTGAGATATGGCTTCGTATTAGTTGGAATTTATGAATCAAGATATAGGGGTCTATTTTGTAGTTCGAGCGAATTCACGTGACTCGTCAGAAGTCATTGTCGATCAAAGTAAGCATGCATATTTCAGAAGTCACCCGTCGACTCCCATAGTAATCCAGTCACATAAAGTGACACTTGTCGATAAACTCGAGTGACAGAGCCAAGTCGAGTGAAATTTTTGGTCGACAGTGACTCCAGTCGAGTCGTTTTTGATCGACTCGACTTATAAAATAGGGCCCATAATATCAAAAAAAAAAAAAAAACATGTTCAACCGGACAGTTTTCAATAAACTTCTTCAAAATTGAGCCGTAAATTTATCTTGCTGTGGTTTTTGTAGAGAAGAGAAGAGAAATAAATAAATTATATAATAAACTCACTGAAATGAAAAACTAATAATCATCGTGTAGCTTTCTTATTTTACAATTCCGAAAAAAAGAAACAAACAAATTCCCTACAACCCTCGTACGTTTGACTAGAATTTCGAATACTCAGCGTATCAGCAAAAAAAAAAAAAAAGAAAAAGGCCCGCAATTCATTGTCCAATAGGGGAATTTGAAAATTTCCCCTCCACTAGACTGATATCTGATCTGGTATAAATATGCCCAGCACTCCGGTACTGAGCTCATTCTACATTCGGACGCGGACACGATTGTGACTTCTCCTACAAGTCAACATTCGACTAGCCACCAGCCAGCACGCGCAGAAATCGGCGCGAAACCCAATCGGACGAGCCAGCCAACCGACGCGAAAAGCGGCGCGTAACCACCACTTGAGCGAGGGGCCATCCGGCTACAAAACCACCAGTTTGAGGCCCACGCGAGTCATTCGGAAATCGAACGGCGCAGCAGAAGCATCAGAGCAGCAGCAAGTCTTCAAGAGGCAAACACCCCCTCGAGTGTGAGATCGATCATCTGACGGACAGCCAGCCAAAGCGGAACGCGAAAAAAAAACCCGCGCAATTCGAGGTTGCTAGGGCAACCAACGCGTGGGCAGCCAGCGCTCTCATCGAAGCAAGAACGGATCGGATCGAATCATCGCGTGTGTGCAACCGAAGGCGCGAAAATTGAAACACGTGCTTCTGGAGAAGGTAGTCAGCTGGATACGAGCGGTATCAGTAGTATTCATACTACAAATAGCTTTTCCTGATCTATTAGTTCTTCTAGGAACTTTTTAGATTAGGACTAGCATAAAGAGTTATAAGGTTTTCACTAAAAAGAGTTGTTACGGTTTTCACTAAAGAGTTCTTGGATACTATTCCTACGCAAAATAGTTTTCCTCGGAAAATTATTGCGAACAAAAAGAGTTGCAAAGAAAAAAAAATAAAAAATATTCCCAACAGCGCAGCAAGGGTCGAATTATCCCCTAATCCACCAAACCGGTGCGGCACGATGGATCACGTGGAACGAGCTCGCAGCGGCGATGAGGACATCGAACCTAGTCGCAAACCGCGAGTTCACGACAGTTTTGATTACTTAATCGTTTCCAATTTATTGGTATTTTTCGGTGACGTATGTATGCCGTAAATATATGTATTTTAGATAAGCTCAAAGAAGTTTAAAATAAGTTTGAGAAATGTTATTTTTGCAAAGAAAAACAACTTCATTGAATGCAATCATTTTTCAGAAGTCAAAATATTTTTTTCCATCTAATTCAACGATTTGTCCCAATGTCCATTCGTTTCGTCGTCATCGTCGTCGTTGGTTAGGGGTAACTCCTCGCTCGCTGCTGACACACATCCGCGTTAATACAAAAATGCCCGGACACCGGGGAGAAATTAAACATAATTTTCCACTTTTATGAATTTGCATCTTTTTAACAAACGTGCGCGGGAGAGTCATTATTCTTCCACCGCAGACAGGCGGAACTTTCCACACCGGTACTAACTGAGCCGAGTTTTTTTTTTCTAACTTTTTGTTGGAGTTTTTCGCTTTTAATTCCTGCATACTCATCCCGCAGTGCTTCCCAGATTGTTATTGTCAGAAAAAATTTCAATCAGATCTGTACTCATCAAATGTGAAACAGCAAAATGTAGAAATGCCGTAGAGACCATTTTCAGGGTAAATTTAAAGGAAATCAAAAATATTCAAACGATCGACAAAATTATGAGGCGTATTTAAAAATTTGTCAAAAAATATGACCATTTCCATTAATCATTCGCAATTTTCCAACAAGTACAATAGGCTTTCGAGAGTATAGACCATATTTGTCATTATGATCATTATGATTTAGAATATTTTCATGATTTCTATTTCATTATCAAATCGTATTTATGTTGACAAAAACCCCAAAATGATGAAAATCAGCCTAAGTTATTCTTAGAAAAACTTTTTTTATTTATAATTTCTTCATAGTGAAACTCTGTCCTTAATATCTGTTTCCTGTCAAGCTTTGAGATTTGAAATGAGAGAAATATTAAAAATGGGTCTTAATTTTCCGGCAACGCAGTCTTTATTAAAGTAAAACGGGGTGCTTATTTGCCAGACGTTTCGACACGGGTATTGTGTCTTCCTCAGGGGGAAGACACAATACCCGTCTCGAAACGTCGGGCAAATAAGCACCCCGTTTTACTTTAATAAAGACTGCGTTGCCGGAAAATTAAGATTAAAACATACAGTCGATACTCCACAAATTAAAAATGGGGTTTATGTGTAATTTGAAATCGATTTTTATTTTTGAATTTTTCATGAAAATTTTTTCTTTAGTGCATTTTTTCTTTCTTATGATCAAAACGGTTCACTACAACTCCTCCCTAGAACATTTTTATTGAAAATCAACACTTTCGGAACTTATTTTTTTCGGATAAATTGCATGCAAAAACTCATACGCCATTTTCAAACATTATGTTTGGATCAAAATGATAGATATGCAGGCGTTGCAGAATTCGCTCTCATTTGAGAATGAAGCACGATCAAAGCAAGCAAAGAAAAACATCCCATCTGTTGCGGTCCACGATCGTCATAGTATCGCAAGGTGTAACAAGTCTGATAAATGGAAGCAGCGAGCGAGAGCCCCAACGAGAGAGCGATGATAAAATCCATTTTTCTCGCTTGTTTACCGTTGGGGATAGGAGTTTTTCTTTGCTGGCACGATAAACAATCCACAAACTTCCAATAACAACAGTGTCCCCCAGGCTTGGAGCATGTTTAGAGGGGTTTTATCATGCACTACTATCCCCCCAATCTGATCAAACTTGTAGCAGTATACGATAAACAGTCTCTCATAATGTGCAACATGTTATGATAGTTACAGAGAGTGATACGTGAGAGATTCTCTCAATTTTCTCAGGATTCAATCCCTGTAGATATGTATATGGAAAACATTGCAGCCATTCCATGAAAAACCGATCTAGTGGGTCACCGAATTCCGTGGAAATTTGCTATTTTGTTACTTATCCGAAACAAGAATACACGTGTTTAAGGATTGTTTGATTAGAGTGACCATTTCCGAAATAGGGTGACCAGAAAAATCGCGACTTTGCAAAATTGTTATTTAAAAAAATACATAAAATTTGAACCGCTTGACCGATTTCCAGTGTCCCGTACGAAAAGAAAGCTGAAAATTTTGACTTCTCAAGAAAAATATAAAATTTCATAAAAATTAGTTTTTTACATGCAAAAATGAAAGAAATAAGTTTTTTCGTGTTTTGAAAGCCTCGAGACCAAAGAGGCTATTGCTCTTCTCATTTTTTTCTTGAATGCTCAGAAAATCTTACGTGTACTGACAAATTCTCAGCAATGTATGTTTCTCAATTATTGAGATATATATTTTTGAAAATAAAAAACTAGTCATTTTGTATCGGCACACACTGTAGGGCACAAATTACGTAACGTTCGGGTAGGCTCAAGTGTTACGGCTCATAACAATTGGAAAAAAAAAATCCATACAAAGAGCGTTACGGAGGGGGGAGGGGTGTCAAAAATTTCCAATTTTAGTGTTACGTAATAAATGCCAAGATCTCCGCGCATTAGATTTTCTATTTTGTTAAAATCATAACTTTTCAACAGCTCAACCGATATCCAATCTTTTTTATGGAATGAGAGCTTAAAGTGAAGATGAATCGAAGTTAAACCTCAAATTTTCAAGGGCACAAATCTGGAGAACCATACATCCGTTTAAGCTGAATATTTAATCGATTGGTCACTAGCTGGCCACCACCAAACCGGTGTTCGGTTCTCCAGATTTGTGCTCTTAAAAATTTGAAGCTTGGCTTCGTTTCATGTTCACCTTAAGATTTCAACTTTTCAGAAATAAATATAAAACCCTGGAAAAAAATTAACTGAAAAAATTTAAAAATTTCTAGTTTTTTTTTTAGTTTTTTGGGTTTTTTCGGTTCTGAGTCCAACGAGGGTATAACTGTTCTCATTTTTTCTAGAAACTTCCGAAAGTTTAACGTAAACCCTCAAATTTTCGGCGATTATTGTCCCTAAGTTTTTGAGATAACTGGTCCCAGAACCGAAAAAAATCCCAAAAAACTAGAAATTTCTATATGTTTTCATGTAAAAAAAAATAATATGGAGAGTTTTATATTATTTTCTGAAAAATTGAAATCTTAAGCTTTCATTTCATAAAAAAAGATTGGAAATCGGAAGAGCTGTTCAAAAGATATGATTTTTTTTTAAATAAAAAATCTAATGCGCTGAGACCTACAGTGTGTGTCGATAAAAAATGAATGATATTTTATTAAAAAAAAATATATCTCAAAAACTTAAACACATTCATTGCTGAAAAATTGACAGTCAGCGTAATTTATTTTGAACTTTCAAGAAAAAATAAGAACAGCAATTGCCCCTTTGGTCCCAAATCCTTCAAAACACGAAAAAAACGGATTTTTTTTTATTTTATTATGTAAAACCAGTTTTTGTGAAATTTTATATTTGTTTTGAAAAGTCAAAATCTGTAGCTTTCATTTCGTCCAAGAGAATTGACAGTCGTTCAAGAAGTTCAAAAGTAATAATTAAAATAATTAAAAAAATTGCAAAGTCGCGATTTATCTGGTCACCTTATTATGGAAATGGTCACCCTAATCAATAAATCCAAAAATACATGTATCCATATTTCGGATAAGAAACAAAATAGCAAATTTTTACGGAATTCGGTAACCCACTAGATCGGTTTTTCATGGAATTCCAACATAATAAAAACGATTCTATCCCATTACCCCGAATTCCAATATCATGGGGAAATGTCAAGATAATTGTAAATTCGGGGAAATAGCATTCGGGGTGATGGAATTCGGGGTAATGGTACATTCAGGGTAATAGAATTCGGGGTGATGGCATTCGAGGAAATGACATTCGGGGTAATGTGGTAGAATCACTAGAAACATGTGTGAAATTTATTTTCAATCAAAGTCCATCGAGCATGATATTTTTTTATTTGAAAGATGCATTTTTCTGATAGTAACGGTCTGAAGAACACCGTGCATCCGTGCAGCACTGCCTCAACTTGGCCAACTTGTACAAACTGCGCGAGGCAACGAGGAAAGACTGCCCGTTTCCTAGGTAGACATGAGAGTTACATCCAGTTGGAGTGAAAATTAATTCATCCCGGGATGAGCTACACATACACCTGCTTTTCCGGGAGCTGCTATTTAGCGTTTGGACCAACCGGGAAGAATGTCTCATATTGTTGCCATCGGTGGTATGCTCAACCAGGGCCATGTTCTGGGAATGGGATTAGGAAGCTTACGAAAGGCGTCCCAAGGGAGACACGATGCGCTATTACTTAGTGCCCAGGTGATGCGAATGCATATTTAAAAACTGAGATTATCCACCTGTGGTGAGGTTTCATAGCGTTTTTTACTGAATGTGTTTTTAAATACAGTCCTGTCGACTTGTCGGGTTTTTGGTATCTTGAAACTTCTTATAATGTATGGAAATGACCTAGTTTGCCTCCGGCATAATCGAATCTTTTACTTCAGTCTAAAGCCTGAATAAAACGAAAAGGTTGGAGTTAAGAATATGTTGAATATGTTTAACACAGTGTATTCTGTGCTTCTCCGCTTTAAGCGGCTTTCTTTAGATTTCGCTGCTAGTCTTCTTCGTGCTGATATTGCTAAAGGCTCTAGAATCTTGCTTTCACAAAGGGACCTTCTATCTAGGTTTGTGGATCCTTAAATTGCTTAAACTGTTCATATCATTGCTTACGTCTAATTAATTTATTGACTACTCTTCGATAAAACAAAATGTGTTCCTCTTCTTTAAATGCGTGTAAATTTCTCAGCCAATAATAACTGAGTGGTGATTAGGATCTGAAAATGTACTTGAAAGAGAGATTCGTATATTGAAATTCAAAAACCTAGATCATTTCAGAACTCATCTATAAAACAAACTTCAACACTCTTCTGCGTGGCTAGCCTGATACCTATGTATATAAACTCAGACTGCAAGCTCCCTCTGGAGAGCACCACTCGAACCAGAGCAGCAGACGAGACAGTTTTCCCACGCAGGTGGTGTCGGTCTCCAGTCGGATTAATTAATGAATAACGAGACGGCAGACGGAGATAAACTAATTAAGCAGATTCGTTCAAGCTGGAAAAGTGACACTTCTAGGCTGAACTAAAGGGGGACAACGCACTTATTTTCACCTGGTGGCGCTCTTATATGGTACGAGAACCGTTTTGCTTCAGAGTTGTATGGAGTTTTGATTAGGTTTCTTTGGTTCGATACCAAGGTGTCTTGTCCATATTTGCATCGAGCTTGTTTGTCAGATAAAGTTTTATTTTTTGGCAGAAATAATAATCTCTACTCATTGACCGAGAAAGAATATTTTTTATCTGTACTCTTCAAATATCTTATTCTGGATCGTGATCTGTAAAACTTATTCCAGATCACTAACTATAAGCAAACCAAACTCAACAGATCATAAAATCCTTTCTAACCCATACTCACGATTTCAATTACTCCGATATCAAGTTCCCCGTACGACTTGAAACCATGAATAACATTACCCCAAACAGGATTATCACGAGGCAATGTCATTCAAAGTAATTGTGCACACGGGGTTATTGATGGCATTCCAGTTTATGGCGTTTCAGGCGGGTGTACAGGTGTGCCACTTTTTCATATCATCCGCGAAGCAAACAAATTGATTGGATCTAGTAAAAATTGTACCCCAGCTGCTAAGCCCGACTCTCCGCATGACACCTTCTAGCGTAATATTGAACAACATGCACAAAAGTCCATCACCTTGTCGTAGTCTTCAGCGGGATCCAAATGAACTGGAATGTTCGCCTGCAACCTTCACACAATTTTGCACACCTTCCATCGTTGCTCTTATCAGCCTCGTGAGTTTCCCGAAAAAGCTGTTCTCGTTCATGAGTTAGCTCTACGCGATTGATACTATTGTATGCCATCTTGAAACCAACCAATCTTAGTATAGGTCGTACTCGATTATCCAGGATTCAATTAACCGGAATTTTAGACTAGATTATCCGGGATTCGTTTTTTGATGTCCTTGTTTTTCAATTTGGATGCATTAATCTGAGATAATTTGGTATTGCAATACACAATACGAATGGTTTTACAGTTTAGAACGTATTTAAGAAAAGGGGGGTTTTAAAAAGTGTTTTTTTTTGTGTATGCTGGTCAATTTTTTTTATTGTAGAGACCCCTTCTGTTCCTAGAAAAAAATTCTGGCTACGCCACCGCATCATATAAATAATATAACGAAAAAAGATAATATTTAAGTTCTTTTATCAAAGCTATCAACTTTTTTCTTAGTGATTCGATTATCCGAAGGATTCGATTATCCGGAGTGAAAAAAAAAACGATACTCCGGACAATCGAGTCCGACCTGTATAAAACAGCCACGGTCATCAACCAAAAGCGCGACGCAAAGATACTCGCACCACATAGAGAGCTAGATCGTATCCTTGACACTCTCGGCAAGAAGTTTTTCGAAAACTGTTGGGTTTATATTTGAAGAAGCGTCGTACAGAAGTGTTTTTATTGCAGAATTTCATATAATTTGGCCGATAAATACCCCCATTCTAAAATAAAACATGAATGTACCTAGTAGTTCTTTACCCTAATGGTTTGCTAATTTAACGCAGGCCATTTTTTTAAATTGTGTTATCTACAACACTAAGATCTAGAAACAAAATGTATTTAGGCACTTTTAAACTACCGTTTTGAATCATATTACGGACAGCTTCAAATTCAGGACACTCTACTCTGCATGGGAAATATTTCACACGAATTGTTTCAATTTTTGCTGTTTAAAAGTTCTCACTTTCGAGGCTCATTTTACCATAAAAATCTATGCAAACTTATAATGTCCAACTGCCTTAAACGTCTCTTTAGTGGCTTGCTGACTTCAACTGATGGTTTGACTTTTCTATTAATGATTTCCATGAGCTGTCCGGAATTCGAATCAAAATGTCCGGAATATGAGACAAATGTGAGGAAGCGTCCGGAATAAGAATCATGAAAAGCCCACACATTTCGATTTATTTAAAATTATTCAAGTTGCGGAAGCGTATTCTTTACCTACCATTCGGAAGTTAAGGGTTTCCGACGCTCGATAACGCTGAGAAATCATACAGAATGATTTATTTTGTATGTTCTATGCTGAGTTATACTTCAATAAGGCCTTAAGTGTCCGTAATATAAATTAAAGCGGTATTCAGCAACAAAATTGTTTATTTCAATGAACCTCACTTGTTTGCCGTATTTTGACGTGGCTTTCAGGACAATAACCTGATTTAACGAGCCCTCAAAGTTGCCATTACCTGAATCGGAAACACATCATCTACCTGTAAAATTCTAAAGCATTTTCACTTGAGAAAAACAGAGTTTCTCAAAAAACTTCAATTTTGTCAAAGAACTGCTTTGATCAGTTGAATTCTGTTGTTGATCTGCGCTTTTTTTTTTTAATTTCTTTTTTAGTATCATTCCAAACATTACATTCATTTCTAATATCTAGGTGTTCTGTGTTATAAGACAACACTATCATCCTTATTTGGTAAAACAAATTTAAGATTTTATTAACATTTTGTTAACAACATATTACATTTCATTTGCCGTTGCAGTTCAGATTTTTTACAGGTGAGTTGATTTCACCTGCTTATAAGAGAAAAAAAACGCTTTAAATATACTTAACCTAACTTAACCTAAACATATAACGCATTAATCGTGGCAATAGAAGATTGTAACGATTTTTGCCTGAAATTATTTATTATTTTATTTGACATTTGTTCCAATGTTTCAACATTGGATATTCTATGTAACTCATTGGTACTATACCAGGGAGGAAGCCTCAGAATCATTTTCAAAATTTTATTTTGAATTCTCTGCAGAGCTTTCTTCCTGGTATTACAACAGCTAGTCTATATTGGTACGCCATACAACATGGCTGGCCTGAAAATTTGTTTGAAAATCAAAAGCTTGTTCTTAAGACAAAGTTTTGATTTTCTATTAATAAGGGGATAGCGACATTTTACATATTTATTACATTTGGCTTGAATGCCCTCAATGTGATTTTTGAAAGTTAAATTCTTATCTAGCATGAGTCCTAGATACTTAACTTCATCTGACCAATTTATTGGAACCCCTCTCATCGTGACAACATGTCTACTTGAAGGTTTCAAATAAAGAGCTTTTGGTTTATGTGGGAATATTATTAGTTGAGTTTTGGAAGCATTAGGAGAAATCTTCCATTTTTGCAAGTATGAAGAAAAAATATCCAAACTTTTTTGCAATCGACTACAGATGACACGCAGGCTTCGTCCTTTGGCGGAGAGGCCTGTGTCATCCACAAACAAAGATTTTTGACATCCCTGAGGTAACTCAGGTAAGTCAGATGTGAAAATATTGTATAATATTGGTCCCAAAATGCTGCCTTGGGGAACACCAGCTCTTACAGGAAGTCTTTCAGATCTGGAGTTCTGATAATTAACCTGAAGTGTACGATTTGACAGATAACTTTGAATTATTCTAACAATGTATGTTGGAAAATTAAAGTTTTTTTAATTTTACGATCAAACCTTCATGCCAAACACTGTCGAATGCTTTTTCTATGTCTAGAAGAGCAAGACCAGTAGAGTAGCCTTCAGATTTGTTGGAACGGATCAAATTTGTTACACGTAAAAGTTGATGAGTGGTCGAATGTCCGTGGCGGAATCCGAACTGTTCATTGGCAAAAATTGAATTTTCGCTGATATGGGCCATCATTCTGTTCAAAATAACCTTTTCAACAAGCTTACTGATGGAGGAAAGCAAACTGATTGGACGATAGCTAGAAGCTTCTGCAGGATTTTTGTATGGTTTTAAAGTTGGAACAACCTTAGCATTTTTCCATTTGTCAGGAAAATATGCTAATTGAAAACATTTGTTAAATATATCAACTAAAAATGATAAGCTACATTCTGGAAGTTTCTTGATGAGGATGTAGAAAATTCCATCATCGCCAGGAGCTTTCATATTTTTGAATTTTTTAATAATAGTTCTCACTTCTTCCAAATCAGTCTCCCAGGCATTTTCGAAAACGTTCTCTTGATTGAGAATATTTTCGAACTCCTGAGTAACTTGATTTTCAATTGGACTAGTAAGTCCTAAATTAAAATTGTGCGCACTTTCAAACTGCATAGCAAGTTTTTGAGCTTTTTCGCAATTAGTTAGTAATAATTTGTTTTCCTCTTTCAAAGCCGGTATTGGCTTCTGAGGTTTTTTCAAGATTTTAGATAATTTCCAAAAGGGCTTAGAGCCAGAGTCCAATTGAGAAATGTTATTTTCAAAATTTTTGTTTCTTAATTGAGCAAAACGTTTCTTGATTTCTTTCTGCAAATCCTGCCATATAATTTTCATAGCAGGATCGCGAGTGCGTTGAAATTGCCTTCTCCTCACGTTTTTAAGACGGATCAAGAGTTTAAGATCATCGTCTATAATCACGGATTCAAATTTGGAATTGAAATGCTCCGGGCTTCAACAATGGAATTTGTTAAAGTTTCAAGTGCATTGTCAATATCATGTTTAGTTTCTAAAGAAATGGTAACATCAAGATTAGAGTCAACATACGTTTTATATATATTCCAGTCGGCTCGTAAATAATTGAAAGTGGAGCTGATAGGATTGAGAATCGCTTCTTGGAATATTTGAAATGTAACAGGGACATGATCAGAATCAAAATCAGCATGAGTAATCAGTTGGCTACAAAGATGACTAGAGTCGGTTAAGACCAAATCAATCGTAGATGGATTTCTAGAAGAGGAAAAACATGTAGGGCTAACAGGGTATTGAATTGAGAAATATCCTGAAGAGCACTCATCAAATAAAATTCTGCCGTTGGAATTACTTTGAGAATTATTCCATGACAGATGTTTGGCATTGAAGTCACCAATGACAAAAAATTTTGACTTATTGCGAGTCAATTTTCGCAAGTCAGTTTGGAGCAAATGAACTTGCTGTCCAGAGCATTGAAAAGGCAAATAGGCAGCTATGAAAGTATATTTTCTAAACTGTGTTTCAACAGAAACACCTAAAGTTTCAAAAACTTTAGTTTCAAATGATGAAAACAGTTGATGTTTTATACGCCTATGAATGATGATTGCAACTCCCCAACATGCCCCATCAAGTCGATCATTACGATAAACAAAAAAGTTAGGATCTCTTTTGAGTTTAGATCCAGGTTTTAAATACGTTTCGGTAATAACTGCTATATGCACATTATTAACCGTAAGAAAATTAAACAGCTCGTCCTCTTTACCATTCAGAGAACGAGCATTCCAATTTAAAATATTTAAATTATTATTTGGATCCATTAGAAAAACGTAATCCAATAACAATTTGATTTGTAAATTTTACACCTACTTGGACTGCTTCAGTCATAGTGGTGGCTTTGAACATTGCATCAATCATTAGATTCAATTGTTCAGTTAGAAAATTAAAATCAGAGGCAGACATGTCATGTGATTTCCCATTGGAATTCCCGGTAGACGAAGAAGCGGAGTTACCTGTGGCGGTAGGGTTTTTTCCATTTGATTTGAAACAAGAAGAATGGGTACCCATGGATCGAACAGGGGAAGAGTTCGAATTACCTGCTACGATATCGGCAAAGGATTTACCGTGGGTAGATACATTCAAAATTGAAAGATTCGAACGGCTACCCGACGGATTAAAATTAGTTTGTGAATGAGCATGATTATGATCTTCCTGATGGGTATGATTCATGATCAAGCGATCGTTAACTGAAAAATGAGCATTGTTCGATACTCTACCAGGCAAATTCCGGAAACGACCGTTATTGTAACGGATATTATCTTTCATCTGCCTGGCACGAGCCTCAATGACCCTTTTGCGTGAAGGGCATTCCCAAAAGTTAGCTTTATGAGGGTCATTGCAATTGGCGCATTCATACTTTCTGGTATCTTCTTTCACAGGACAGACGTCCTTGGCGTGAGAAGAACCTCCGCAAATCATGCATTTAGCATCCATGCGACAATTTTTTGTACAATGATCCCACTTTTGGCACCGACGGCACTGAGTGGGGTTCTGGTAATTTCCACCAGGTTTCTGGAAATGTTCCCATGTCACACGGACATCAAACAAAAGTTTTGCTTTTTCTAAAGCTTTAATATTATTTAGTTCTTTTTTGTTAAAGTGAACTAAATAAAATTTTTGAGAAAGCCCTTTCCGAACAATGCCAGATAGGGTTCTCTTTTTCATAATGATTACTTGGACTGGGGAGAATCCAAGTATATCATTTATTCCATTTTTGATCTCTTCAGGTGATTTATAGTCACTTGAGAGACCTTTCAAGACAACTTCATAAGTAAAAAAATTGTGCTTCTTCTCTTCAAGATGTTTGAAAAGAAGTTCGCGATCTTTAAGAGTTTCCGGCAAAACGCGACAGTCTCCTTTCTTTGCGATTTTGAAGGAAACCTTGATTCCCCTAATGGAGTTCAAGATCTCCTGCCTAAATCCCCCAAATTCGGAACAACTGACCACGATAGGCGGCACTCTTTGCTTCCTCACTTGAATCAAAGAGCTTGGGCTAGAGGCTGCTTCGATTTGGTGTTCGGAAAATTTTTCTAGAGCATCAAACTGATTGCTCATTTCGATACAATTATTCATTTCACCCTTGGAAGAAAGTTCGCATTCCGGGGAAACGTCCTTTCTTCCATTCTTGCCACGTGTAGTGACAGTTTTGAAACCCACTTTTTTGGAAGGAAGTAGTGAATTCAGAGATTCACCTTTCCTTTTGTTTGTTGTTGATACCATGTTTAATTAATAAACGAAAGAAGACGTGACCATCGAGAGGTTTTTTTCCCAAGACGGTGTCCAAGAAGGATTAGCACCGCTAGCTTTCGCCAACGGGTCAAACGAAAAATCGAAGGCACGGGTCCACACAAGGATCGTAAAGGGATAGTAGACAAAAAAGTACTGAAAAGTACTGTTTGAGTAGCACTAAAAAGTACAGTCGGGTCTCCTATTAAACGCATTCCTATAACGTGCACTCCTATTACGCTCACTCCTATAAGACACACCAGAACGTTATAGGAGACCCAGGGCTTATGGGATTTCAAGGCTATCGATTTTTCTCGCATTGTCACGTTTAAGTAAAAGTGCCAAGAGAAAAATATATACATCATATATTACATTCGGATAAAAGTGTGGCTAGTATCCTAGTATTTTCGATGGATTGGGAGAATTTTTGATCAATTATTTGATATGAGAAAGAGCGTGGATTCGTTTACTACTTAATTGTGTGATCGTTAGCTATTTATGTGAAGCAAAGAAAAAATATGTATTTTTATTTTTATTTTTATATGATTTCTTCATATAAGGTACCGTGGGGTAAGTGGATACAGAAAAATCAATAGTTAACTTCATTGTTATGTACAGCTAACGTGAATAATGTAACTCAAACTTTTTTCTGTGGATAAAAAATAAGGGACTATTATACTTCAAATCGTCATTTATTTCGATTTTCTGATTGTTATGCATTGAGTATGCGAGACTTAAAAATTTGCGCCAAATGATCTACTTGCCCCACCATGGTGTGGATCACCTTTAAAAAAAATCTGTTCTCGAAACAAATGTAGTGTGATTAAGTTTAATAAGAATGATATTACCCTCGCTCTTGTTATGAGTGCTACTAATGTAACATTTTAATACTTTAAAATTAAAAAGTATCTTTATTAAATCAAAATATTATAAAAAGTATGTATATATTAAGTCATACTAATTCGAACAAAAAAAACATTGTTACTAGAAAAATTTGGAGAAAATTCATCCATTTATACGCATAAGTTATACAGAAGTATTGTAGGATTATTCTTAAAGATATTTTGGAAAAACACTCTTGGTTTGAAAAGTATTAGTTACATTTACTTTTGAATAACAAACTGAAATCCTTCTTTTTTATTTTGAATATATGTGTATCATCTGTCTAGAACAATTTATATGGTCAAATTAGGTACGATACTATGCTTTCGATTGGAAAATAAGTATATTTTGCTCTTTTACAACTCAGCTTAAATAAACCACGAAAAGTTTCGAGTGAATTTGGAAATTATTATTCTTTTTATATTTTTTTTATACAAGAAAGGTTAAAAAAACTTTTAGGTGGATTAATTCAAATTTTCTATGGTCAATTTGACAAATTCAAGCTGGGAATGGAACAAAAGAAAGGAAAACAACATTTGCGCATATTATAGCTTATTAAAATTCTCGTAAGCAGTCTGCCAATAAATGATAATTATTCTTGATCCACTTACCCCACCCCATTAAAAAGTAGGTGTAAGTGTACCATGTCCAATATATTCGTATTTATTTATAAAAATGACATATTTTTCATTGTGATTCATTCAATTAGAACTGAAATGCTCACCATGTGTCGAAAAAAATAATAGAATTCGATTTTAGACAGAGATACAATGAATTTTTGATTGATGGAAAACTATTTTCAAATTAATTGCTTTTTGCAGCTAACAAGTTTGCTTGTGTTAGTGTACGTGTAGTACCAGTTTTGCAATTATTTCAGTGTGGGTGTAATAATATAACCTAAACGAAGCAATGGTACGAAAACATTCAACATATTCAAGTATTTATGCTTTATATTGACAAATGATCCACTTACCCCATTGCTACACTTCCCCCACTGTACCTTATATAATATCTAGAGACTCTCGGCTCAAATAATGTTAGTGCTTGTGGTACTAGACAACTTTTCTGAAAACTTTTTTTTTTCTAAATGATCAGGCTACTGAGCAATCCGCAAAATCAAAAAAACATTTGCTCACTAGCGCCGCCTAGTGGCAAAATTTGGAAACTTTCGACTCAAATAATGTTAGTCTTTGTGATACTGAGCAACTTTGCCGAAGACGCCATCTTTCTAAGTGGTCAGGCTACTAAGCTATCCGCGAAACAAAAATTTTTTGCTCACTAGCGCCGCCTAGTGGCAAAATTTCGAAACTTTCGGCTCAAATAATGTTAGTCCTTGTGATACTGAGCAACTTTGCCGAAGACGCCATCTTTCTAAGTGGTCAGGCTACTGAGCTATCCGCAAAACAAAAATTATTTACTCACTAGCGCCGCCTAGTAGCAAAATTTCGAAACTTTCGGCTCAAATAATCTTAGCCCTTGTGATACAAAACAACTTTGCTGAAGATGCCATCTTTCTAAGTGGTCAGGCTACTGAGCTATGCGCAAAACAAAATTTTTTTGCTCGCTAACGCCGCCTAGTGGCAAAATTTCGAAACTTTCGTCTCAAATGATGTTAGTCCTTGTGATACTGAGCAACTTTGCCGAAGACGCCATCTTTCTAAGTGGTCAGGCTACTAAGCTATCCGCAAAACAACAATTATTAGCTCACTAGCGCTTTCTAGTGGCAAAATTTCGAAACTTTCGGCTCAAATAATGTTAGTCCTTGTAATACTGAGCAACTTTGCCGAAGACGCCATCTTTCTAAGTGGTCAGGCTACTCAGCTATGCGCAAAACAAAAATTCCATGTCCACTAGCGCCGCCTGGTGGCGTAATTCCGTACCAGAATGACCACCGCATGTCAGTCCTAGAGCTACTGAACAACTCTTGCGAAGACACCAACCTTCCAAAACATCAGTATCTAGAGATATCATATGTTACAAAATTTTGCATTCTTATCCCTCATGGTTCATATATATATATATATATATATATATTATATATATATATATATATATATATATATATATATATATATATATATATATATATATATATATATATATATATATATATATATATATATATATATATGTATATATATATATATATATATATATATATATATATATATATATATATATATATATGTACGCACAGCACGAAGGTACGATGCGCACGATTGCTGATCTGCGCTGATCACACAAGGTTCCGTCAACGAGCTTGACAAATCACGGCCTTCCCCTTGGCTGATCATCAAGTGCACCTAAAATAGACTTATTTGCGTTCATGAGCTGAGCATTTTCATCACCTGAGCATGGGTATTTTCTCTCGAATTGAAACAATTCGAACGGTTACACGTTAGAAGAAAATTATAAGGGACCTAAAATTACCTGCGACAGCATTGGCATTGGAAAACATGCCTGGTACGAGCATCAACCATTTTTTAGACCAAACCAAAAATTAGACTTACGATTGTCCCCGCAATTTGTGCATACCGTAATCCGGGGTAACATTGATTAGCGGGGTAAAATTGATCGCAATGACCCTCTTCGTAAAAAGATCGAATCACCATTTATTGATGAAATATTTTCAATGCATGAATGGTGATTCTTTTTCTTCTATTAATGAGCTAATAAACAATAATATTTTTGCGAAAGTTAATTTGTGTTCATGCGTAAATTTGTCAACTCTTGGAAACAACGATTTTCATGATTATACATAACACCATCAAACAATCATGTCTCACATGAGTTCTGAAAACGATATGAGCAAGAGAAAAGCGGTTGCTACTAAAAATGACATCGCCGAAAACGATTCCGTTGTCAAATTTTTCATAAATATGTTCAAAATAGCATAATTCACAAACTACTATAAAGCGTACGAAATTTCCTAAGGAAATTGCCTACCTTTAGGCGTATTCCACAATCCAAGATGTTTTTAATTTTGAAATAACTCAAAAAGAAAATGACTTATAAGAGTTTGGCCTTCATTTTCGGCTTCAGGAACCATGATTTTAGTAAGCAATGATCTTTTCAATATTACCGAACGATGTTTTCATGGGTGATCAATGTACCCCATATCAGCTAAATAAAAAAATCACTTAAAACATTTTATAAAACATGTTTTAAACTTTCAGAAAACAAAATACAGTACATAGACACGAGCAATTGGTGCCAGTACTCGTTTTAAAAATATAAAATTAACAACACATGCATTTTCAAATCAAATGTTTAAGAAACATTCAAAAAAATGGTCAATGTTACCCCGGATTGCGGTACAAACTTTCTGTTCCTTTACAGGACAGATGTCATTGACGAGAGATGAACCTCCGCAAATACAGTAATGACCCGATTTTGTCAGCCCCTTTTTGCGGAGAGCTTTTTGCTCCCACGGTTTGATTGTCAAACTTTCTCCAAATCTTATTCAACTCAGTCAAAGTTATTATAAATATGCATAAAATAGTGAAGAAATAATTAACTTGTTCATTACTTGATAACTTGTTTTATTTTTGAAGGAGAGCTGGAAAACTTTTCGAAAAAGGGACTGACAAAATCGGGTCATTACTGTATAGCATTTAGCATCCATGTGGCAATGTTTGGTACCATGACCTCACTTTTGGAACTGACCTTAGTGGGGTTCTGAAAATTTTCAGGTTTCTGGAAAAGTTCCAATGTCACCCGGACTTTTGTTATAGTGAACTACACAGTACTCTTGATGAAGCGCTGTTGTGGCCAACATCAAGCCACCGGGGTGCATCATACCGCACCACACCGGTGGACGAACATGCCTCATGTTGAGGCCACAAACACACCACAAATTCGCCATACTGGCAACACTATACTCACCTGTAGTACAATATAGTCCATTCATTCCAGATCGAAAACTCCAATTGTTTATTTACTTTTTCATTCTCTCTATTGTCTGACAGTTCCAGAATATTCAATCCGTCAATTGTGTAACAGTTTAGACACAGCACAATATTGTATACAACAAAGCACATCGAGAATATTCTATGCAAGTACAATAGGGTAGAGGACTATAAATACAACACCATGTAATATACCAAGTCAGTTAGAAATAAATAGTGAATTCGATCACATCTCTCTCGTGTAATTATTCCCTACCGGATCGTATCCGCGGGAACAGTTTGGCGCTGTAGACAGGATGCTAGTTCATAACTAGCATCCGAGTGCAAGTAGTAGTGGTGCATTGTGAAGTTACGCAGTTATTGCGGGTAGTGCTAAATCACGTGCGATGACCTAGTTTGATCCACCGTGAGGATGCTCCAACTGACGTCGACCTCTAATGGACCCTCTGCAATCCAGTATCCACCACCATAAGCATGTCCATCCCTTAACATCAGCTATGTTCGGACCTCCACACACCCATGTCGGCGATAGAACTTCGTAATCGTCAACGACAACAATTCGCTGTGCATCACGTCCATATTTAATCCTGGCCGGAGCAGTTTCCCAGTGTGCAACAATCCGTTGCCGAAACTATTGCCTTCGTAAGCTTGTCATCATCGAAGCGGCAACTGCCAGCCAGTGGAGTCTTTGAGTTGGATATCATTACATGTACGGTGTACTTCAACATCGGAGCGGCCTCATCAAGCGCTAATGCCTTCGAGTTGAATACCGTCACGTTTCGCATAGTGCAACAATCCGTTGCACAAATACACAAGAATCGCCGAACGGTTCCTGCCAGCCAGCGACTATTGCTTTGGGATTCACTTCATCCTCCACGACCTCACATCGCCGGAACGATCCCTGCCAGCCAGCGATTATTGTTTTCGAAGTGTGCGTCATCGTCATCTACAATTTAAATCGCCGAACAGTCCCTGCCAGACAGCGACTATTACTTCGGGATTAGCGTCATCCTCTTCAACACCCCATATCGCCGAAGCGGCCGCTGCCAGCCAGCGTCGAATGCCTTTGGGAAACATTTGAACATCCAAGATTTATCGAAATCATCGGAATACCAAATTCATCGTTTCAACATCGTATTATGCTGCCTATGCGATCGTCACGGTGGGCGGCGCATCGAAGCTCAAACAAAGATCAAAATCCATTCAACCGAGTATACCCCATTAGGCATAAAGACGTTAGGCATAAGGACGTTAGGCATAAATATGTTAGGCATAATGGACGTTAGGCATAAAGACATTAGGCATAATGGATGTTAGGCATAATATACGTTAGGCATAATGGACGTTTGGCATAAAATAACTTGCGCGTGTGTCATTTGAAACTCGTCTTATATCGAAAAATTTTCGGGCCCATTTACAAATTCAATTACGCTGATGGGGGTGGGTATCTGTCCTTAAGCTGTGAGCTGTGACAGCTCATAAAAAAGTGCGATGTTCATACGAAAAGCGTTACGAAAGGGTGGATTGGATTGATTTTTTTCGGTGCTATGAAATGTGACCATGAACTGAATGACAGATATGTAGGAAATTTTGTTGTCATTGTTATTGTTATCATAACAAAATCCAGCTCAATCCATTTTTGTAAGTATCAATTTAAATTTGCAATGTGCAAACAAAGTGTTATTTGTTTCTAAAGATGTTTATTTTAATGAGTTCATGGCACTTTTTTGTTATATTTCTCTTACATAATTGAGTTAATTCTGAAGAAGGGAAATCTTCCATATAAATATTAATACTTATAGTGCAAATGAGTACACGGGAAAAAATTCTGTAGTAAAAATAACTATTTTAGCTGACTACGCCCATTCTTAAAACTACCATGGAAATTCAGACCATTTTACTATGTTTACGGTACACCCCACCGCATTACTGGTACATTTGACAGAAATAATTTACAACAATCTGATTCCAACTACAGACATGGTAAAATCAAGCGCATTTCTGGTCTGCTGAAAATTGCCGGTGCGAGCGCTTAAGTTAACCCCCTAAAATGGTAGTTTTTACCGCACAATTTTTTTGCGTGTACCTTGAAGACAATAATCGAGAGGCAAGTCAAGAATTTATGTTATAATAGGCGACATTATCTTCAGCAATAATTTTCTGGTAGTATGACAACTATCTTCTTGGCGTTAAATGACTACTTTGAGTCTGCTTATCAATTAAATGTAGTGAGAACGGCTCTTTTGCTACTTATGCAAACCATTTTCGATAATTTTCAATCAATTTCCTCGAAATTCGTCGAGTTTAAGAAGTAAAATTTGATTAAATATTTATTTTAATTACAAAAGTCAAGTTCAAATTCAACATAGCACAGTATCCAGCATTAAACATGGCGTGCATTTAGGAGCAAAATTATATTCCCAATGTTATTGCATAGAGCTCCTACAACTTATTTGATTACCCAGTGTTACTCATAATCAATCAACAGCAAGTCGAAACAAAAATTTCGGATGGAAATATTTACATCTACAATTCCAAAAACTTTAGAAAAATAAAAATACAAATTACAACATATATTGGAAGAAGGTGATTTCTCAAACAGTTTTTTCCTCCAACCATTTAATTAACAGTATAAAGAAAAGCCTATGATTCAAAGAAGGCAAAATGTATGATGGAAATATTAAAAGCAATAATGACATTAATGTCTCGAAAGAACAGCTTATTTATAGAAGAAGGGAAATTTTCTGATTAAGACATTAGCAGCACTAACTCCAATAATTTTGTTGACATCAAAACTATAAAGAACAGCATTCAATTTAAAGAAGGGATAATCTCTGATGAAAAATTTGCCAGTTATATGTGTAGAATCAAACCCAAAAGATGAGCAACAGATCATGTACAGCGTCGTTCTTATTCTTGGCTTTCTCATTTGTGTACGATACACGATTATGCTTCATGGCCAAGAAAGTGAAGAAAACGAAAAGCTCCTGGATCGACTAGGAACCGAACTAAGATATCTTCAGCATGGCTTTGCTCTATGGTTAGATCTCACGCCGAGGACCTGGGATCAAATCCCATCCCCGAGATAGTCACTTTTGACGTGAAAGTCATAGTTATGACTTCCTTTGGAAGAGAAGTAAAGCTGTTGGTCCCGAGATAAACTATCTCAGGGCTAAACATTTCGTTAATAAAGATAGGATAAAAAATGATCAAAAAAGTCAATAAACTTTACCAGTAAACGATTTCCATTTTCATTTTGAAAATTATGCCTATCGTCCATTATGCCAAACATCTATTATGCCAAACGTCCATTATGCCTATCGTATTTATGCCTATCGTACTTATGCCTAACGTCTTTATGCCTAACGTATTTATGCCTAACGTCGTGCACCCCATTCAACCAATTCATCAACGTACATTCATCAGAGATCAACATCACAGCTACAACAACCAGTGTACTCGCATGCAAGCTTTTCATTCATCTCTCATCGTCGCCCAACCCGATCGCTCAAGGTGGGCGGCAAATCATTTCATCATCTTCAACCGTCTTTTACCAGGGTGAGCGGCAAGTCAACGTAAAACCCATCAGAAATATCATCCCCACTATCTTCGTCATCAATACGACCAAGAACTCAAATTGTGCCCAATTTGGTGGGCGGAATGTTGTGGCCAACAACAAGCCACCGGGGTGCATCATACCGCACCACACCGGTGGACGAACATGCCACAAACACACCACAAATTCGCCATACTGGCAACACTATACTCACCTGTAGTACAATATAGTCCATTCATCTGTTGCATACCTAAAAGAGACAAAACAATTAGTATCAAATCATTTAATTGATATAAGTTAAATTCAACTTACCTTTCGATCTTTACAGATCGAAAACTCCAATTGTTTATTTACTTTTTCATTCTCTCTATTGTCTGACAGTTCCAGAATATTCAATCCGTCAATTGTATAACAGTTTAGACACAGCACAATATGGAGCAATGCACGAGTTCACTAATTTGACGTTTGAGCGGAGCCAAATTCACTGGTTTCCATGGTCACATAAATAACACGGCACCGCTAAAACGTCAAATAATGAACCCGTGCATAGGTCCATTGTATACAACAAAGCACATCGAGAATATTCTATGCAAGTACAATAGGGTAGAGGACTATAAATACAACACCATGTAATATACCAAGTCAGTTAGAAATAAATAGTGAATTCGATCACATCTCTCTCGTGTAATTATTCCCTACCGGATCGTATCCGCGGGAACAAGCGCTTTCCGACGAATGCAAGATTGGTTTCATAATGATTACTTGGATTGGGGCTAATAAAAGTTCATTAGTTATGGACCGATGCACGAGTTCACTAATTTGACGTTTGAGCGGTGCCGAATTCACTAGTTTCCATGGTGACACCGCTAAAACGTCAAATAGTGAACCCGTGCATAAGTTTATTCCAGTTTTGATCTCTTCAGGTAACTTAAAGTAACTTGAGAGGGTTTTCAAAACACTTTGAACAAACGTTCAGTTTTGTCGTCGTAAACAATAAACTAATGCTCCTTCTCTTCAAGATTTTTGAGTAGAAGTTCGTGGATCTTTGAGAGTTTCTGGCAAATGCGGCATTCTGCTTTCTTTGCCATTCGGAAGGAAACCTTGATTACCCTAATGGAGTTCTAGACCTTCTGCCTAAATGCTCCAAAATTTGGAACAACTGACCACAATAAGCGACACTCTTTGTTTTTTTTTTTTCATTTGAATCGAAGAGCCTGGGCTAGAGGCTGCTTCGATTTGATGTTCGGAAAATGTGTCTAGAGTATCGAACTGACTATGCTCATTTCGATGTAATTATCAACATAGGCCATTTCACCTTTAGAGGAAAGCACACAAAAAAAACGTCCCTTATTCCAATTTTGTCACGTTCAGTGACAGTTTTAAAACTTACTCTTTTACACTGAGAACAGCGTTGCGGTTGAAAATACTATATCAGAGGGTTAAATTAAATACACTACGCCACTTGATTTGTGCAGACTAAATTCGCATTTATTTACAATATTTTGTGCATTCAATTTTACCATGGCTCCATTTGTTTAGTAAAAATTACTATATCGTGGTTAAAAACTTGCAGCAGACCAGAATCGAACCGAGGATCTGGCGATTGCCAAGCGCGTACGCTAGCCGCTCGGCTATCGACGCGGTTGGATTGAGAGGGAACAAAACGCAAATAAAAAGCGTTCATGATAGCTCAATCGTGGTTGGAATAGTAAATTCGAAAACACGTTCATGGTTCTCATTACTGCAACGCTTGTTTCAGTGTAGAAGGATGTACAGTAGGATTTCGTTTTTGGTGTGCTCCGTGTTTGGCATGCTCCTTTTTTGGCACCCCCCGATTTTGGCAACAAAATGTATCCGTTTTTGGCAACATTTTTGAAGACCATTGAAATTTGTAATTTATTGTAAATATTATTGTGTCTGTTGCTTTAGTCATTTGAATAGTAAGTCAACTACTCACCGACTACTTTCCAGAGCTCCATTTTCGTCGATATTCCCCCAATTCCCATCAACTACTAAGGGCTCTTGTGCACGCTTATTTACTTCGGGATGGTCATTGGTCATGCATTCGCCACGTTCCATGAGGACATTATTCTCCACTAGTATCTGAACTAGAGAACAACCCTTTTTTCTTAGGCATTCATACTGAGTTACCAGCCCACTTGAGTCTGCCAGTAGGTGATATACTTATTGATTTGCTTCAGATTTGGATCAGCTTGTTTGAACAAAGCACAAGAGCAACAAAATGTCTTTGACTCATTTATATTTCCAATCATAGATTTTGTCTAACCGTTCACTGTTCTAGTAAATAATCATTGGGTATAATGTCCAAAATATGGTAATTCCTAACAAGCTCTTAAAATTTCTAAAGCGTTCTGTGAATTCCAAGCGGAATAATGTGGATTTCTATTCGTATTCTGTGCATTTCTGGCGAAATTTTGAGGATTTGGAAAAGGTGTCTACAGAAGTTTGGGAAGTTCTAGTGGTAGCTTAAGAGTTATAAACTTTTGTAGATGTTTATTGAAGAATCGAGCATTTTCAGCAATATCGCAGTGAAATGAAATCCTAAGCAAGATCCTGAGAATTCTAGGCGGGATCCTGCGGATTCCTAGCAAGATGCTTCAGAGGCCAAGCATGTTCTTATAGATTCCTTACAAGTACCCGAAGATTCCTATCAGGCTCTTGAGATTTCATAGCATAATTCTGTTAATATCTCGTTGATAACAAAAGGTAGTTTATAACAATAACAAACCGTATGTATGGATGGAGCAATTCTAAACTTAATTTTGTCAAATTTTACGCTAGCCTAAGAGTTGAACTGATTTTTAAGGCTAATTAAATAAAAAAAACTCATGAAGTTTTATAATACCCAGTGCCTTTGTTTTATATAAGTAAAGAAATAAATTTAATTTTCGTTTGTATTTTCATACAGTTTTAAGGGAATGTACAGTTCATGAATAAAGGTGTACATTTACGTGATAAAAAGTATGTGGAACGTTTGTCACAATCAACATTACGGGGGTATAGATTCATGACATAGTCCACCTCAACGGAAATCTGCTTCAAAGTGAACTATGTTCCGAAGTCACGATGCCATTTGGTTTTATAAGAATGATGTAATAACATTTTATGATGTTTCCAAAACCAATACTTGAAAAAAAAATAAATAAATGTGTTCCGATTTCGGCAACTGAAAATTTCGACTTTGTTGCCAAAAACGGAATCCCACAGTAATAAATTGATAAATTCACTCTCTGGTTGCAATAATATTCAGTGAATACAATGGCTTTCTAAGAGGTTTTCATCACAAAACGGTGTCCAAGACGTCCTATGTAAAATTGAAGGCTCAATTCCATACATAAATTGTTTAATATCAATGCTCTTCCACGCGCAACACAACGTTACGTCAGCTATAATTTCAAAATTCATTACTTGTTCTTGTCGTAATATGATCCGCGATATATTTGCGAATTTCACTTCTACAGCTGCAAACAACCATTTGCCACATCGTCACCCGTTATGATCGCTTCTGCCACTTTCCGAAGCAAGCAAACAGCCACCCACTTGCAGACATCTTCGACCAAGTAAAAGCTTCCGATGGCATTCGCGCAAGGGGACACAAAATGAACGGAAGGGATTAAGTCATTGCCTTGCACTGCTGCTAACTGCCAGTGTCAGGAAGCACCGGCCAGCCAGCATTCGTTCGTAAGGTTTCCTCCGCTTCTCTGCAGCAAATGCAGATGCGGATTGCATCCGTCCCGAAAATGCATCTGCAATGCTAGCGGCTCAGCGGACAGGGGGTTTTCAGCTTGCACCATACTGGAAAGCGTGACAATCATTCCGGAAGCCAGTCGTTGGACTAAGGAATAGTCGGACAATCTAGATAAAAACAAAAAAAACAGCGTTATATTATTTTAAAACAAGTAAATAAAACCCAAAATTAATTCCATTCCATTAGAGTTTGTATCCTATTTTGAGCTATTATTCCATAACTATTCATGTTTCACATGCATTCACTGTCTAAAAATAAGAGCTGTTTTAGTGAATTACTTTTGGCCAGCTTGATTCGCTCAGCACCGTATAGTGCACCGCTTTCAGGCAGGAACCTCTAGTGAAGGTATCTGGTCGCACTCAAACCGAAGCGAGGGTCCAGCAGATGTAAATTAGATGGCTTTGCATACTGGCTGCTGCCATTCTGTTGGGGGGCTTAGAGCTGTTTGTAGGTGCTGCTGCTGCCAATGTGGAACAATGCTATGGTTCCTGGTCCAAGCACTTTCGGAATCGATTTCACTGACTATCACGGTCGCCCGGTTTGTGGCTGGAATCGGAATGGATTTCCAATCCCGATACAATCCCCAGCAATTGTAAATCTAAAACCCTAAATCCGACTGGGATCTATTTACAAGGACAGTATTTGCGAATGGTCAAACGGGAACAGATAAGCGAAGGCCTCAACAGCAGTGTAGAGCAGAGTATGCTACAATACGCGGTCACTTTTGTCGAATGGGTGTTTGGGCGGGCAGTTCCCCAGTAAAATAATGATGCCCGAGCGGAGACAGTCAGCGAACTAGGACGCCGTGAGTCAACATTTGGACCAGATTGATGGGCTGCAGATTTGTAAGAGACCCTCGTCGCCCAAGTTGCGGTTTTCTAATTCGCCCAAGTGAACTGGCAAGTTTTGAAGAGGGATGTCTTGCCTAGTATGTAGGGTGGTGAACGTGATGCGAGTATCACATCGCATGATGGATGGAAAAGTGATCCGCCACGGATTGCAACAGTTTGAATCCAGTGTTGCCACGAAAGAAGCTTAGATGCTATTTCAATTTGAGAATAAGAGTAGTTTGTGGTCTTCGCATTTCGTTGCATGCTCCTGTTGGGTGAGTGACGGCATCAATCAGGTTTGCGTTGATCGAATGCGGAAAGCTGTTAGATTGCCACTTGGTGAGCTCGTTTCATGCTTAAAATAATATTTTTTATTGTGCTAAAGTAACGTTTTTGTAATTTTATTTCAAACTATGGATGGTTCGTCACTGCAAGTAGCGACATAATCCCTAATTCCTTTTTCGTATATTTTCTATATATACATGTCTATCTTTTTTCGTCATTATCAATAATATCATTCAAATTTTTCGGAATGATGAATGTCACGTACTTTTTTAATATTCTACCAATATTAAACTTATTTTAGTTAAGCATCGCATTTCCTCCTTATCCGTGGATCACTACACTAGCCAAAGGTAACTCCCAGCTGTTTTTTCTTCTTCACAAATAACACTCTTCCCGTGGTGATTATGTAGATGCAGAAGTATTTTCGGTCTCTAGAAGCAACAATCACTACACCATAACATTCCTTCCCCTGTTATTAATCCATATTATGAGAGCTATTATAATGTACTCTTCGAAGGTAAGTGGATAGTCCCATCCCTTATTCATTTGAATTAAATTGCAATTCTTACCAGATTCAATCAATCACGGAGTAGCGTCCACTGACAGGTACAGTCAGTCTAGGCTATATTAATTTGATCATTTTTGGTTTAGTTTGGTGGCACAGTCGTCCTCAAAGGAGGTATTAAAATCAGGGGCGTAACATGAGGGGGCAGAAAGGTGAACCTTCTGTCATAGGTATATATCTCAAGATTGTTTTTCGCGTGTCAATTTTTTTTCCATTATTCCATTTGAAAATTTATTTAATATCTCTTCAGAAATTTTGCACAAAAATCTATCAAGACTCCTCTAAGAATTCTTATATGAGATCTCGACAAAACTTTTCTCGGAATAATAGGAATTTCATCATAAAATGTTTCAATAATTCTAACGGAGAACATAATGGGAAGTTTGTAGGGATTTCTTCAAGTATTGGTTGAAAATGAGAGAATTCGTTCTCATATTTTTTTTCGCATATTTGCTCTTGAACTGGATTGGGAACTAAGACCTTATTGTTTTGTAATTCTTGTAAAATTCGTTCAGTCTTTTCTTCAGATATCTTTAGTAATCCCTCATGACACATCCCTTCAAAGATCCCTCCAGCAAGCCATTGCCTTAACATATGCTCTAAAAATCCTTGATGGTATGCAACCTGCGACTAATCGAAAAGTTTGTTCAGAGAAAACTCTGAGAATTTCTCCAAGAACTGTGTTTTAAAACTCTAGAAATTCACTGTTCTTTCTGGAATAAGCACGAAGTTTAAAATAAACCAGGAATTTCAATAAGAATTTAGTAAGAAATTACTTCGTGTAAATTTTCCAGCAATTTTTATTTAGTAGTCCTAATAAATTATCCTACCAATTTCTCCAGAAATGCTGATTTGACTTCATCAATGAAGTTTGCAGAGTTCTTCAGATAACTGGAATAAGTTACAGGAATACCCCCTGTAGTTTTTATGCCTCCCTTCTCTGATTATTATTTGTATTACCACAAGTATCACACAAAATATCTTATGTCAATTCCTGTTAGTATTTTTCCAGGCATTTCTTTGGTTTTTCTTCGTAGATATTTTATTGAATTTAAGGTAGGAATTCTCTCCGGGTTTTTTGAAGGTTTACTTTAAAAGGTTCACAAAAAAAAATCATAATTTAAATAGAGGTTTCCGAAGTTTTGAAAAATTCAAGGGTTTTAGGAATTTAAGTAGAAACATCTATAGAACTGTTTCCCAAACTTTTTTGACTTTCGCCCCCTTGAAGCCAATATTTTTGTTTTGAGCTGCGTAATGAATTCAGAAATTTTCATAAAATGTGAAATTATGTTGAATATTGATACTTTTTAAAAGCGTGGTGGGAGCCCCTGTAATGGGAAAACCTTTAAGGCAGGGGTTATCAACACACTTTTTCAGGGTCGTTCACAATAATTTTCTCCCGGACAATCTTCCCTATTATACTTGGTGACAAAGCGGACAATACAATTATAAAATGGCGGAAACAAGACTTTCTTTGGAAAAACGAACAAAAGTTAGGGTTTAGCAGGCATTCTGATATAATTTCTGATACCCTCAAGTAAAAAATGTTGTACATAATTCGTTGCAGAATGATGATTTTTACAGCAATCATTTATCATACGAGGCTTGCCGAGTAGGATAATCACGACGAGTGCTGTAAAAATCATCATTCTGCAACTTGTTCCGTAACCCGAGCAAAGTTGAATAGCAAAATGATAACAAATCTTGTTACCTGGTTGTCATCATTTGATAACTGATTTTGTTATCACCTTGGCTGAATAAACAGTCAACATAACAAAAATGAGAACTCAAATTTGTTTGTCGAATAACAAAGCAATAGTTAATTATGTTATCATTGAGTTCAAGTTGATAACTTAATTTACATCATCATATAATTTTGAATTTTATGGTCATTAATCAGGGAAACATTTTGAGAGATGAGTGTTTTGGATTAAACTTACGCTCCAAATAATTTTACAGAATTTTGTATGACGAAAAATCAACTTTGTTTTATAACACACGCTTTATAAAAATGTAATAGAAAATATGTATGATAACATATTTTGTTATCAACTTGTTATCAAAAATATCGTTCAAGGATACAATGATAACTTATTTTGTTATCATTCGGTTATCATTGATAACATAATATCAAAATGATCACAGCGATAGTAAAAGTTGTTATCAATTTGATATTATCCAGTTATCCGCCTTTGCTCGGGAAGCTACTATTGTATGTGAATATTATGTAGAGCTGAAATTTTGATCGATATGTTACCATGGATACATCCAAAATAAGTCATATTACGAAGTTTACTGTAGTAGTATCTGGAAAATGAAATGAATATGTTAGCCATATGAGAGTCTGAAGCATATCTAAATGCAATAATCCTCCATTTAGATGTGGATAAGGTCAAATCAGTCAGTCACAGTTCTAGACCATCTTCGATTTGCAGTAAATTTTGCACATGTTTTCATATTGGTAGAATACAGTCGAAGCTCGTTATAACGACAACTTTTATAACGACAAAAGCTTTCTATAGCGACATTTTTCGGTCCCATGAAAAACATTTCGATGTCTTAACTATTCTCAATAACGACTTTTCTCTATTCCGACGGTCCCTTGCGATGCCGTTATAACGCGCTTCGACTGTAAGTGTTTTCCATAGAAAAATCGATCATTTTGACTCATGAATAACTTTTGAAAATGACTTATAAATTTATGCATGCAATTTATTTGGAAAATTCTTGCTACAAAATTCTTGATTTAAGAAAAAAAAAGTTCTACCCTGAAGTTGTAGTGAACCGTATGGACTAGAAGAACAAAATATACACTTAACGAATATTTTATTTATTTTTTTTTCATTAAAAATAAACAAAACCTCATATATAATATTTTTATATTTCACCATAGAATCTCGAACTTTTATATTAAAAATGTCTCCATCATGCAACTTTGCCGCAAACATTTGTTTCCTGATGTTTGCGGCAAAGTTGCTTGACGGAAAAATTTTGAATAAAAAAGTTTTTCTTACTTCGACTGATTTTCAAAATTTGTTTTTTTTTGTCACAATAAATACGTTTTGATGATACAATAAGAATCTTGAAATTATTCTAAACTATAATTATTTTCAAGATCACTTCTCTGAAAGTAGCCATTTTTCAATTATATCAAATTCAATGTAAAAACAGGGTTGTGTTTGATCCTTTGACCTTGACGCTTGCTCCTGCGGGTGCGGGTGATGAACACTTGTTCGGCGTACACTGCGATTATCAAATAATATCGTGAATCCGATTGGATTTTACTTCACATTATCCCATTAACCCAATATCCTTTCCATGACAACTGTGGAGATGCAGAGGTATTCTCTGTCTCTAGTAACAACGGTTGTCTAACTAACATTCCTTCCCTTCCCCGATGATCGTAAGGACGTGGCCAGCGCCGTTATTGACTTTTAAAATTTTATCTCTTGATTTGTACAAATTAAAGAATGGTAAGCTAATCCCAGCCCCATTCATTGAATCTCTGGGCAACTTCGGTTGTTCAGGTCAATCACGGAGTAGCAACTACGAAATGTACGGTCCTGTATGGTCATGATCAGCTCATATCAAATTCAATGCAAAAATAAAATATTTGAATAACAAAATAGGCCATTTTTATTAATTATTCGAGATTTTTCATCAAGTACAATAGGTTTTCGTGAGCATAAGCCATATTTATCTCCAATTGCTTGTTTTTCTTGATGGAGAAGCGTGAATTGCTAATGAAAATTAAATTATTTAAATAATATATTTTTGCTTTGAACTTGATATAATACAAAAAACTGTTATTGCTAGAAAAGTGATCATAATGGTCTTTATGGTTAAGAATAATTTCGATATTCTTTTATTATCATCAAAACGTGTTTATTATGACAAAAAAAAAAACAAAATTTTTAAAATTGGCTATAAGATTCCAAGAAAAACTTTTTTATTGATTCGCTCCATCATGAAGCTTTGTCCCAAATGTGTTTTTCATATCTAGATTCTTCAGCAAGAATTTAAAAAATATTAGAAATGGGGTTTTATATAATTTAAAATTTGAATTTTTTATTTGCATTTTTTCTTAAAAACAATATTTTTTCGTTGTTTATTTTTCACTTGTAGTCAGAACATTTCCCTACAATTTTTCCGAAGAACCTTTTTCTCGAAAATCAACAGTTTTGGAGTTAAAAAGTTTCAATAAATTGCACGCACAAACTTATTGGCCAAAGTTATTTTTGAGTCGTTTGATTAACACATATATTTCGAGTTATTTTCTACAAAATAGTAGTCTGCCATTTAGTGCTGAAAATTGTAATATAGCATAGCATAGCTTAGCATAGACTGACTGTACATGTCAATGATTGCAACTCCGTGATTGATCGGAACTCGTAAGAATTGCCCTGCGATCCAAATGAATAAGGGATGGGAGTTTCCGCTTACTCTCGAAGTGCAATTTTAGCTGATCTAATATTATTGATCAATAACGGCGCCGGCCAAGTCCTTACAGTCAGTTGGGATGGGGAAGGAATGTTAGGGTGTAATGATTGTTGCTTCTAGAGACCGAGAATACCTCTGCATCTCCACAATAACCACGGGAAGGGTGTTTATTAGTGAGGGAGGAAAAGATCTGGGAGTCACCTCTGGTCGATGATGCGATCCATGGACAAGGGGAAAATATACGACTTATATTTGAAGCTAGTTTATTATAAGTTTATTTAGTATTTTTGTCTCGAGAAGTTTTTGGCAGAAGCTTTAAAAATACGTCAATATCTATAATGTTGAACAATTCAAAAGATGTTTTTATTAATGACAAAAACTGAAAATTACATGTATATATTTTAAATTATATGAAACAGAAATAATGTCGGCATTATTTGTTTTTTGTAGTGACGAACTATACATTTGTTTGAAAATTACATATGAGTATTACTGTGCATTTTGTCTCGATATGGTAGAAGTTTTAAGAAATACGTCAACATTCACAATGTCGAACAATTCAAAAGATAATTTTCAATAATGTCAAAAAGAGAAAAATATATGTATATTGAAATTGTATAAAAAAAAGCATAATGCCGACACTTATAGTGACGAACCATACAATGTTTGTTTTAATATTGCTTAAAAGTTACGCTTTCAAGAAAACATGTGTTATTACAAGCATGAAACGAACTCACCAGTTGGTAATCCATCCTCGGCTGAGCACAAAACTGACACTGACAGCAAAACTGCTTAGCGTCCCGAAAACAAACCGTCTTGCTTGGGCCTTCCCAAATACCTACCCAGCAAGACGCTCCAAAACAGGGAAAAAAAATCTCCGGCGACGAAAACACGCGCGAAACCGTGAGCAAAATCAATCGGACGACGCGAAACCGAACTGTCATGCTTGGGCTTCACGAAACACTACCTCTGTCATTTAGTGCTGAAAATCTAGACTTTTATAGAATTATTATTTTACTCCGAAAAAATAAGGCGGGAATTGATTTAAATAAAATTTCTAGGTTCATTGTTTTTGAAATTGATATTTAAGAATTCGACGAATTTCGGATTTCTTGAATTCTAATATTCAGTATATGAAAGTTGTCCATGTAATTCAAATTCGAAAATTCTTACAATTTTATCAGAAGCCACAAATTATTAAACCAAAATAATTTTTGAAGTCTCATTTCTTCTTCTTTTTCATGGCATTACGTCCTCACTAGGACATATCCTACTTCTCAGCTTAGTGTTCAATGAGCACTTCCACAGTTGTTAACTGGGAGCTTTCTTTGCCAAAATTGCCATTTTTGCATTCGTATATCGTGTGGCAGGTGCAATGATACTGTATGCCCAGGGAAGTCAAGGACATTTCCATTATGAAAAGATCCTGAGCCGACCGAAAATTGAACCCAGACACCTTCAGCATGGCTTTGCTTTGTAGCCGCGGGCTCTAACCACTCGGCTAAGGAAGGCCCATTTATAGGTCAGAGTTTAAAAAAATACATAATATTCTCTCTATAACTCGATATTGAAGGGACCATCGAGTTATACAGATATCAAGTAAGAAAATAAAAAATCAGCTATTCATGGAATATTGTAATAGCCATGAAACGAAATTCGACTATGGTTCTATAATTCAATATCGAGATATGAAATATCCAGCCATCACTGTATATATAACTTAATGACTAACCATAAATATTTTAAAATTAATCACTTCATTACGCGTAGTAAATATGGACAAATTTTGGATGAAATTACCGTGCTCGGTTGGGATTCGAACCCAGGAGTCTTGTATGCTAGACGAGCGCTTTACCAACTAAGATACCGAGCCACTTGAAGACCCTATAACTCGGAAGGTTACATGTTTCGAATGCAAATCCTTACATATCACGCAGACCCTTTTCATAATCCAATTTACAATAGTCCTGAGTTCGAATCCCAGCCGAGCACGTGGATTTTTTTCATAATATCACCCATAATTTATCCATCTTTACCACGCGTGATGAGTTAAGGTGAAGATTAATCGAAGCCAAACTTCAAATTTGCAAGATCACAAATCTGGAGAACCAAACATCCGTTTAAGCTGAAAACATAATGGATTGTCCACTGGTTGGTGGTGATCATTCGATTAAGTTTTCAGCTCAAACGGATGTTTGGTTCATCAGATTTGTGCTCTTGCAAATTTGAAGTTTGGCTTTGATTCATCTTCACCTTAATTCATTTTAAAACCATGCGGATTGAATTACCGAACAGCTCAATATAAATGTCAATAAATACGGGGCCCAGATAGCCGTAGCGGTAAACGCGCAGCTATTCAGCAAGACCAAGCTGAGGGTCGTGGGTTCCAATCCCACCGGTCGAGGATCTTTTCGGATTGGAAATTTTATCGACTTCCCAGGGCATAGAGTATCTTCGTACCTGCCACACGATATACACATGCAAAAATGGTCATTGGCATAGTAAGCTCTCAGTTAATAACTGTGGAAGTGCTCATAAGAACACTAAGCTGAGAAGCAGGCTCTGTCCCAGTGGGGACGTAATGCCATTTATATTTCAATATTTTGGATTTTGAAATCTCCCAACAGGGGGTGAATTCACCAGTTTTGGGAATCACTGACCTACGGTATAAGGATTTGATTTATTACAACATATCTTAACATTACAACAAAGTATACCTTAACACCTCGTTTTTTCTTGAATATTTTTTTTTTCAGAATTGCTGCAAATATTGAGACAGAAATTTTACCAAAAAGTTTGCAAAAAAGCTTAGAGATTTTTCAGGATTTCACACAAGAAAGATTCTCAAGATGTAACTTGTTTATACCAGAGATATTATTAGAAAATAGTTCCCGGATAAATTCGTGGAGGGCTGAAGTATTTTCAGAAGAAATCCATGAAAAAAATCCTTTAGAGTATGGCAAAACGAACTTTTGCCCTAAAACACTAAATATTGGTACTTTTATGACAGACTTACTTTATACCAGCTGTAAACTTATGTTTGCTGGAAAATATACTCTAAGTTTTCATCAAAAAGAAATGCCCAAAACAGGGATTATTCTAATATATCCAAAAATAGCAGTTTTTCGCAAAACTAAGTGAATATGTAAAATTTTGGTGATATTTTTCGCAAGATCGGGCAAATTTCGCTTAATTTTTGCCCCGCTTAACTTTTGCCCCGCTGATTCGAATTTTTGCCCCACTATGGGCCAAAAATTGTTTCAAAGCATTTATGCAGAAACTAATACACCTCAAAGCATCCTTATGGTAGGCCTAGAAACGCCCTTACATAAAATATTGAAAAAGATTTTATCTATATTTTGTTCCGTTTACAATATTCACGTCAAAAACAACAAATAGCCATAACTTTTCCAAATCTCAACCGACTTTTATGATATTTGGAGTGAAAGTCTCCAACTTGAATAGCATTCGAACCACACACATTTATAAGTTTTGTTTTGAATTGAGTTTAAAATCTCAAAAAGAAACTTTTACCTCACTCGAACTTTTGCCCCACTTTACTCTCTTTTAATAAATTCATGAGATAATGTTCTTTGTTCAAAAATCTGGAGGAATCTTTTAAATAAGGAGTTTCTGAAGCAAGCCGCATACAAACCATTGTAGGAATTATGGTGAACTGAGAGTAATCGTCATTCTGGGAGTACTTGTTGGTGTTAATTCTGAATGAGTATTCAAAAATGTGTCAGAAATAATTTCGGATGGGCTAAAGAAGCCGGTTTGGCTGGGGCATCCGTTTCCACTGGAGCCTGTTCGTCCTCTGCATTCGGATCTTCGTCCTCGGTTGGTTCGTCTATGGACCAGTCATTACTTTCGGCATCATCCTCCGAGAAATCTTCCGACTGGTAGGATAGATCCGGACTGGTCGTCAGTTGTTCTCCAAACTGCTACGGCGTTGGATGCTCGTTCTTAGTGCCGGTTGGCGGAGTCTCCACTGGAGTTGGGAGTACGAAACCATCGAAGAATATCGATAGTGAAATAGGCTGACTTGCTGGACTGTTTATCGGAACACGTGTCTTGAGTTGGGTGGCATGTGCCCGTTTCAAACGATGACTATCTTCAAGGAACACATTGTAATTCATGGGTCAGATCTTCTCAATGACAGTTGCTGGTTTCCACTGCTAGGAGTTTGCTCGATAAACCTGGGCGACGTAGCGGACTTCACATCCGAACTCGTTCGTAGACACACGTTGAATCTCGAAGTCGTAGTTTAGCATCGTGTGAGCTCACCGTTGAAGTCGATTCGCAGCGTGTAGCGGAATATCCTTCGTGGGACCTATGATGGACAGGAATGGTCGGTCAGCAGTGTAAAGCATCCCAGCAAATGTTTGTGGAATTTGGTCACCGCATAGACCAACGCGAGAGTCTCTTTCTCAGGTTGTCCTTAGTGTCCGCGGGTACGAGCGTTCTCGAAGTGTGTTGCACGGCCTTTATTGTGCCATCAGGGAAATGGTGAAAGATGACTGCCCCGATGCCTTGGAAGCTTGAGGTCGCAATGAGCCAGCAGCAGATTTCATTGAAGCGTCGTCTTGAACTGGTGGAAAGATTTCTGACATTCCGGAGTCCATCGCCATTTCACATCCTTCTTCAGTAGCTGGACCATTGAATGACGCAGACCGTGTATGTTGCGCACGAGAAGTTTATCGCACCTAGGTACGATCATAATTCGGAGACATTGGTTAGCGGTGGGAGGGCAACGATGGCTTTCACTTTTTCATGTTCTGAACGGATATACCTTGTTGGTCCATGAGATGCCTCAAATAACCGAGTTGTGTTTGGAAGAAGTGGAACTTCTCGGCTTTGACGTGGCCGCCATATTCCTTCAGTCGCTGGAAGAGCAGGATGAGTGACGCTGCGTGTGACTTCATGTCCTTTCCGAACACGATGACATCGTCGATGAAAGAACGGACGCCAGGTATACCTGCAATCATTCCATCCACCACGATGTACACCTCACTGGATTTGGCTTTTCGGGGTTTGCTTGCTGGTTATAGCTTGGCATGGTTTTTCTCCTCCCAAGATGGAGAGTTTTAAACTTGAGTCGTGCTCGATCATCGATGTGTCCGCCTTGAGATAAACAATATGTGACATGTCACACAAATAAAGCCAAATAGCATTAATGATAGCAGTTAAGCATTAACTCAAATGCGGCTACAGGATACGATGGCATTCCTAATAAATTCCTGAAAAATTCCAAACATATACTTTCCCAGAAGTACACTGAAGTGCTTAATGGTTGTATTCTTACAAGCCATTTCCCTAGTACACTAAAAATAGCAAAAGTTGTTCCATTGTTCAAGGCTGGAGCAAGATCTAACATTAGCAATTATAGACCAATATTAGTATTGAATTCTGCATCAAAACCGTTTGAACGGTTGTTGCATACTCAGATTCGAGAATTTCTTGATCAACATAACATTATAAATCAAAATCAATTTGGTTTCATTCAAAAATCAAATACACTTACAGCCTCTATTAATTTTGTTTCTAAAATTGTAGATGGATTGGATAAATCTAAAAAATTTGCGGCAATGTTTATAGATTTGAAAAAGGCCTTCGATTGTGTTGACCACACAATATTGCTACAGAAACTAGCAGAAATCGGATTTTCACATGCATTTCACTTTAACATGACTTAATGAAGTCTTGGGAGTTTTAACGTTGTCTTTGTAAGACAAGCAAAATGAAGTTTTAACTATAGGTTTTAATAGACACTATAGAACTCCTCCAAAATAAAATTTATTATCTACAAACTAGGCCGGCAAGTAAGATTTAACAGAAGCACTTATAGGTATCTACAAAGCACTTTTAAGTGGTTTTCACTAAAAAGTCCGATTTGCTCAATTCAATGCTCTGTTAAATCTGTTATGATTTAATGCACCTCTCATAAAACCCCAATAAATAACATCTAAGATCAGAAAGCATTGAAATTGTTACTTGGGGCATTATATGTTGCAATAAAGCTGATTTTGTAGCCATATCATTTTGACTATATATTTTGTCTATAAAATATTTTAAAAACAACTAAGCATTTTAGCATTCATGTAACTGTCATAAAACATTAATAAATCCACACGAATGCCAAACTGCTGTGGAATTGTTACTTGGGTGTCGTACCAACTGTGCGACGGCGTGTCCAACTTTCTCAGCAATAGGCAGTGGTGTAAAGAATCATACCGTTTACGCAAAATGAACCAATATTAAACAGGATCCATGCTCACACGCTCATGAACCAACAGCGACAGATTTGTTCACAGATTCTTGCATCGCAGAACCAGAACAAAACAAATGTTAAAAGAGCGTGATTGCAGGATGAGCTGAGTCTGCTCACAGTCATTCTTTTTTCCGTTCATAGCTATTTTTGTAAATGATTATGATTATGAAGGAAAGATTATAAACTAATGTACGACAGTATTGAGAGAATTGAAATATGGTGTTATTTTAGAAACATCACGAGGAATCGGATGCGTGAGTGCATGTCAAAATAAAATGATGTGGGGCCCTCTACAGGGCGATCGTGAACATAGAAAGCAGGAACGCAATCGCACAAAAGGAACCAACTGGTACCCAACACTGAAGAAAATCATAATGGAAACCAGCGACATCTTCTGGAGGAATTCCTGGCGGATTCCTTAGAGGAATGTTTTGAAAAACTTTTTTGAGATGCCTGTTGAAATTTTGGAAGAATCTATTTAAGAAATGTAATAGAACATTATATCCCACGGCCATGGCAGAAAGCTTGGCATTAAGATCTCTACCAATCGAACTTTTTCCTATATGCAATTTTCAAAACCATTTACGAACCTGTTACTATGAAAACAAATGTGACCAAGATGTGTTTTCAATTTGTTAATAAATAGAAAAAAGTTATTAGAAATCCTAGATCTGCAAATTCACAATAAAACTTGTATGGCATAGGGGAAGATCCACCAGTACCGGACAGCACCAAATACCGGACACCGTTGCAAAAATAAGAAATTTATGTCCAATCAAGATGGTGCATTCGAAGAAAAGAAAGCTATTATGGAGAGTAATGTTTGCGTAGAATGACACATCCTTGAAAAATACATGCTTCTTTTGAAAAAAGTAGAGATGTTTGAAAATCGTCATAAATTTGACGAATCGACGTATTTGAGCTTAATTAGTGATTCTTTTGAGGATCACAAAATAGTTTGAATCACGAAGGATGATGAAATATTATCATAATTCGGAAAAATGACACAAATGGTACAAAATCCATATTCAAACTAAATGTGGGCAAACTACAATTTTGGTCAAAAACCTCCAGTCCCCCAGTTTCGGACAGCTTTATTTGTTATATGACATCTTAGTCATTTTTGCGCCAGTGTCTCAAATACATTCATTGTGCATGAATTCCATCGATCATGATATCAAACATTCAATAAAAATAAGAAGAAAAAACTTTCAGAACAACATCGTAAAATGTGTTATTTTTCATCATATATGACAGAGGTTATCGATGAACATCTTACAAACTAAAATGAGCTCAAATTGTTCTTGTAAATGTTACAAATGTATCGAATTGGTTATTCATTTCGATTTACAGAAATAGAGCCATTTCCAGATTGTGTCTGGTATTGGGAGTCTCCTTTTATGACTGGCCAATTTGGAACTAATATACATCATCAAAATGGAATGTCAAAATTCATGTTTATGTTTGTACGCTACAAAAATGCTAATATTTATCGTAAATGTAATACAAGATCACACAAACCAATATTTTTTGAATTATGAAATTAGTGGCTTAAATTTCCGGTACCGGGGGAACAAACCCTATAAATAAAACAAAGTAGAATTTATATTGTTACCTGGGCATGCTTCATTCCTGAACAAAAAAATACTCTGGGGTGATTCTGGTATCCATCCCTTGAGACAATATTGGAGTTCCTGGAGCACCTAAAAAACAAACAAAAAATTAAAATAACAGTACAAGGAGAATTTCCTTAAGAAATATCGTGAGGAAACTCTATAGGATTCAAAGACAAACTAGTAATATTAATCGATAAACCTCTGAACAAACCGTACAGTAATGACTGTAAAATCTTCCATAGCAATTATTTTAGAAAAAAAAAACCGGTGAAATCTTCAGAAAAATTCTTAGAGAAATCATAAAAGAAAATAATGAATAATTTTCTAAAAAAATTTCTGAACGAACCACAGAAAAATTTCTGGAAGACTTTCGAAGTAAAATCAGAAGGAAATACTTGCAGAACCCCTGCAATGATGCTTCAAGAAATATCTGCATGGATTCTTGATGAGATTCTTGGTGGAATTCCTGTTGAAAGCCTTAAAAGAATCCAAAAGTAGTTTTTTTTTTAGGAACGCGTAATGGCATTCTTTGCTTTATAATGTGTATTAACTAGATTGTTAGCCGTGGATTAGCTCATCTCGGGATCAACGTCTTCACTTCCCTTCCTAAGGAAGTCGTCACTATAACTTTTTATATCATATATGACTATCTCGGGGACGAGATTCGATCCCAGGTTTTCGGCGTGAGAAGTGTGCATTCTTACCACTACACCAGGACCGTTCCTTTGTTTTTTTTTTGCATTTTTAATGTAGAAATCTCTGGAAAAATCCATTGGATTAGTGGTGCGGATCGCGAAGCAGGTTAGTAGTGTTTGTCTGGTCGCGAAGCAGGTTAGTAGTGTTTGATCCTTTGCTCGCGTCACTTGCTCCTGCGGGGGTGGGTGATGTGAACAGGATCAATCGTGTCGCGCGTCGCTCGCGTGGCATGATAAAATAGTGTCGCGGATCGCGAAGCAGGTTAGTAGTGTTTGATCCTTTGCTCACGTCACTTGCTCCTGCGGGGGTGGGTGATGTGAGCAGGATCAATCGTGTCGCGCGTCGCTCGCGTGGCGTGATTTATTAGTGGCGCGGTTCGAGAAGCAGGTTAGTAGTGTTTGATCCTTAGCTCGCGTCAAATAATTTATCATGGTCTAATCGCTTATCAAAGTGAATCCTGTGACCGAACGATCCTCCCCATTAACAAACATCCCTCCCAGTAACCTTTGTGGAGATGCAGAGGTAAACACGGTCTCCATATAGCAAAGGTTACACACTAACATTCCTTCCTCCAATCCCACCTGACTGCAAGGACGTGGCCGGCGCCGTTATTGACCCTGTATAAATAGAGGCACTGAATTATGCACACTGAAGAAGATTATGGCCAATCCCAGCCGAACTTCTAGTTGATTCTTTGTGCATTTTCACTGACTTCGGTCAATCACGGAATAGCAACCATTGATATGTGTAGTCAGTCTAAGCTAAGCTAAGCTAAAGCTAGAAATCTCTGGAAAAATCCATTGGCATGTTTTGATAGAAATTCTTGGATAAATCCAAGGAATCAGGCTTGGAAAAAAATCACAATTGGTAGGGAGCGTGTCTCTGAAGACGGCTTTCATATACGACATTTTGGCATGAATGAATGAAAAAAAATCTTAATTTGAAATCTCCTCAAACATTTTCGTGTGACTGTTTTAATGTACCTAAAAAAACTCAAGATATATCGTAAGGAAACATCTAGATGATTATATGAGAAATAGCTTTCATGAATTTTGTCGGAAATCTATAAAAAAATCCTAGAGGAAATCCACGAAGAATATCTCTTAGGGAAAATCTAGAAAAAAATATGAGGAGAAAATTCTGGAAGAATCACAAAAGAAAATTGGGGAAGAACCTTTTTGGGAAACCATCAAGGAATCCTTAAAATCTTGACTAGAGTAATAATCTTGAACAGTATATGAATTCCTGGAGGAATTTCAGAAGAAACACCTGTAAGTATCATTGGGTGAAATTCTGTTGGAATCAGTGAAGAAATTTAATGAACAATCCCTGGAGAAATTTTTGAAGAAATTTCAGAATTCCTAGAAGAATCTGAAAGAAATGCTGGTGATGTGCATGAAGGTGTCCCGATGATATTCCTTGAAGCTTGAAGCAATCGCTGGTAGAAGTCCTAGAGGAACGCATGGTGGAATTCCTGGAGAAATTCCTCGGCAAGCTACTGGGTAATGGTTAATAATATTTCAAAAGATGTAATTGTTGAACAATACTAATTGATTATTTAAAGCTATGAAACTACGGTTTGTTGCTGTCAATTGTATCTAAAGACTTCGGAATCATCGTCGAACTAATCCTTATCATATCGATATTTTAAAAAACGACAACACTGCCTCGCGTCCAGTCAATCAGTATCGTGTCACCGAAAGCCAGTCAACATGTATAGTTGCCTGCCTTCGACAATATGTTTATCAGTCACCATCATCTCATCATCCGGCAAGATGGAACCGTTGCTCTTGTGCATCAAATACCGCCCACCGTCCAAACTCCAAGCCAGGCGACGGCGAAAAGGAAGATGATTCGATAAGCCATTATTGCCACCCCGATCGAATGCTTCGCTGGTAGGTACCCGTTTGATCCGATTTCGGCGACATCCGATTGCCAATCGGGAATGTCGTTGGGACACCTTGGAATTATACGACATTTTCCCGAAAGCCATTTCTCCGAATGACGTTTTTTCGAATGAACTGCTTTCTAGGAGTCGGTTTTTTTTTTTCAAATTTATCATTTTCCTGTGAAAATCATGATGCATTCTATATACTTAAAGCTATCCAGTGTGATGATCTCCTATTGGATGCTGCCAACCACTTTCCTCAAATCAAAACTTCTTAAGTGTTTTCAATCAGATAAAGCTAGTTTTTCATTTGTTGGTAAACTACCAGAATTTCACTCGTTCAATTAGGAACACAGCTGAAGAATTGCGGTGAGTGTCAGCTTTTAATAAAGGACTTTACAGCCTCTCACAGTTTGACCACTTTAACATTATCTTATCGTCAAGTACATGTTCTTCAAATGCTTATAAAATGGTCTGCATCTTTTTGTCTCTTATTTATTAACAAGTATGCGAAATATACTCAAAAAATACTGCATGAACTGCAAAAGCTTATTTATGTCTTCGACAAAATTGTTCAAAACAGCATTTTCTACTTCTACAATTTTTATGAAAACACCAACCTTGTTTATTGAAAAGTTCAACAATTGAAATTTTTATTTTACTATTATTAGGATAGATCAAAATGCTGAATAAATCAAAAGAAGCGCATTTACTGGGTGCAAAGACTCGCATCTAATATGCTTCAGGTATATCAATTGAATTAAAAGTATTTCAATTCCATATATCTTAACATATAATCTCTAAAACAAACCATTGAGGCCAGACTCGAAAGTAAAAGCTGTCATTAATTTTTCTTTAACCACGCATATATAAGCGATTGTTGACGTCTCTATTTCTAGCGATAATCGTACTTATTGCTTCTCGGGAAAATTACATTCGGGGAAATGGTCCACGGTGAAATGTCGGACAATCGATGGGGTCACATGGATAAAACAATTTGAAATAATGCACTCTGCGCCGGTTGCTTGTTTTGGGGATCAATATATCTGAAGCAAGAGCATCATCATGTCGTATCCGTCAGAGCGGGTCGAGAATGTTTTCCGATCAAAGAAGGCGCTGGTAATTTGATTTACACACTACTCAGTGGTGCTCACCGAAGCTCGAATACGGTGGGTCCAACTTCGAACGATGGTGTTTGCCAACTGGAATTGGATTTACTAGCTACTTGTGTAGTTTGAGAGGTTCGGTTGGGATCGATGCATTGTTTATTGCTCGGAAAGATGAACCGAAATCTGCCGGGGCAGTTGACATTGTAAGTGGGTGGAACTCATTTTCTATTCCAAGTATAATGCCTATTTGAAATCAGGCAATGGAATGGTTTGCTGAAATCTAAAAGAGTTGCTTCTTGTGAAAATGAAGAGTCTAGTACAGTGGGGGACCGAAATCCGTACAGGCTCAAAATCCGTCCACTTTATACACAAAGTTGGCGTTTTGTATGAAGTGGACGGATTTAGGTTCATTTCTTAGATGTACGAATTTCGATCCCACACGGTACCAAAGATTGAGGCCTATGGGCACAAATATCTGAATGTAGAATAAGCTGTCATCTATTGGGTGTGGATGTACTAAATATGTGAAAATCTAAGAAGCAAGGCCTCACTTTGGGCGGTTTCCATACAGACTAGCAGCCAAAAATATTTTATCCATCTCATGTCGTATTTATGAGCTTTGATACAAATTTGATGCTTTATTTTCCAAACACAAGTTTTCGAGACTAACTTTTGAATAGGGCCTATACTGCCCATAACTGCATATTTGTAACATTCGACAAAATTAGGCATTGAGTAAATTGTATACCAAATGTGCTTTTTATGGCAGTATGGGAGGAAACTAAAATTTCTAAAAATTACCAGGAACTCAAAAGTGCTTATTAGAGGCTGATATTATGTACAACTTATATCGCATACTGGGTGAATAGTCAGAAAATAATTCTGACAGAAATTTTATTGCTATTACATTACGAGGCTCATTTATAATCTCAATGTGACTGTTATGCGGTTATAATTACAAATGAAGCAAAACAACTTGGTATTTTTTTTCGAATTTTCTAGATCAATCTCACAGATTTCAGTAAGTTGATCGAAAGTATTTGTCATTTGATGACTCTCCATGGTTTTAACTCCAATTTGTCAAAAATGTCGAATGTGACTGTTATGCAGTTATGGGCAGTATAGCGGGATAATAAGTTTTGTTAATAATGATACATATGAGCGGTAACGTTGTGCAAACCATTATAAATATTATAACTTACACAGAAATTATGATTTGAATGATTTAGCGATATTCAGTTATTCTCTGAATTATTTTTTAGCTGTTAAATAGAAAATGTTTAAAAATAATGGAAAAATTCATAAAGCCCTAAATTAAAAAAAAGTGCATATTTGTGCAGCTAAATTCTTCCCGATCCTTTTGTTTACATCTCAAAGTACCCTTGGAAATAAATTTTAGCCTGGGACAACTTGGGACAAAAAAGTATGGGATGTGTAAAGTTTCGATAAAAAAATCAATGCAATCCCCGCATTCTTCCGACCTAATGTACGAATTTTTATTATATTTTATTTCTCTAAGATTGCTTTTTGAACAAACTTTCGTACAGTGTAGAAAGATCTGTATACAATATTACGATTATGCAGTATGTTGTATTCAATGTGTACCTTGTGTTTGCACTGAATTCTTTAATTGTCTTAAAAACTCTAACTTTGACTTACGGTATCAATTAAACTATAAAAGGTCTTACTCTGATGATCCAGGAATCTATATAAATAAAAATGGAATGGTGTTTGTATGTCACGAAATGGCTTACGAACGGGTCAACGGATTTGAATGGTTCTTTCTCAATTTTGTTCGTCAAGGGTTCCGACGTGTTTGTGCGTATACAAATACCAGGATATTCTCCGGGAAAGTTGAAAAAACGAGCGCGAACGAAACTGTAATTTTGTATGGGACGATCAATAGCGTTTTCAACAGCCTACTTGATGGCAAGACGAAGTTTGCCGGGACCACTAGTATTTTAATAGAAGTGTTTACTATGGAATGATGTACAAGAAAAACCTATCAAAACAAGTCATTTTTTTCGATTATTGGCCACCTGATTGCCCATAGTAATTGAAAAACGCCCAGCCTTGTTAGTGCAAAACCAAGTGATTTTCTTTAATTCGCAATCGTTGAACAAATTAGCCACAATCTAGGACAGGATGTGACAGCTCAACTAAGACGGCCCCGTTGTTTTTCAGTCGATAACCTTGACGATACCAAAGCCAGTGCTACCAGTACCGTTTTCAACAAATCTCGTGAGCAAATGCATATATCAAGGCTCATAATTTGGTGGTAATTTGCACACTTTATTCATTTAGTGGAAAAGACGATACTTTATATTCATAAAAATCAGGTGTCTATTCAAAAACGGCAATATTTTTAGAGAAAATTGATATAATTTCAATTATATTGCTCTTAAATAAGTATTTTTATTTATTTGAGCATTTAAGGAGCATATGTGGTAAATTAACTCGAATTTAAGTAGATTTAAAACAATTAGATTTCATGTAAAATTTCCAAACTTTTGGTAAAAATTCTGATTTGTGAACTAGCAACACGGCCGAGCTAGCATCAAAGTGCCCTGTTGTAATCCAACTCATCGGTGTGAATGTAGGCTTTTGCCAAAACGACCAATAAGAAGTGGTCTTTTTTGACAGCCAATAGGGCGATATTCAAAACTGAAAAGGCAATAGATGGCTCTTTTTCAGTGGTAGTAAAAACGAAATCCTGAAGCAAAGAAAGCTCTACGGAAGATGAACTAAACACAAAAAGTTATGTATTCACTTTACACTTGACTTCTAATCACTACTTTTTTGATCCAGTTTCCAAATTGAAAGTAATTTACGTTTTTCATTATTTTCCATACGTTTTGACAGTTCTCCGACTACCATTCTTCCATGCGCTTGTGTTGAAAGTTTGAGAAATTTGAGAATCCAGCGTAGCGCGATCAGTGGGAGGAATACAAACAACAGTGTTGTCGCTCGGCGGCCAGCACAGATAAACTGAGTGTTCGAAGGGTTGTTGTCTGTACTTTTTGCCACTGGCGCCAACTGTTAGCGATTAAGATCAAAATAAACAGTCGTTACCCTATTGGTTTCGTTTTTTTGTACTTTGACCTACGTCTTGTCTTAGGCCACAATTATCGATTCCAGTACAAATTTCAATGACGGCCTAATTCGTCTTACGCTTATTTGAATGACAAACTAGAAAACTCTTGACTCTAACAGCTTGACACGCTCTAGTAGCTTGTTTAGGATTTCAGCCACCATCTCAGATGTAGTAAATAATTGCCCCATTTCGGTAAAAATCTTTAATAAAATAAAACCGGGTATGCAAAAGCTTCGAGCGTTGGTGGTTGGAATCTTGTTTCAGCTGCTTGAAATAATTATTGTTGTCCCACGCATACCTGGAGCCACGATATTATCAAACTTGAATGAACCTTAAATTTTCCTTCACAAGGTTTTAGTTTCTGGACAATTCGCGATGACGAAGGCAATTACCACAGTTGACCCTATGCGTGAAGCTCCGTTTTCTTTACATGGCAAAGCATAGGAAGTCAATTTTCAAATGCTTCTAAAAAAATCAAAACTAAATTTAATTAAATTCTGTTAAGTGTACGGGGTTAGATTTATGATAAGCTATAGAATCTGCATAATATTGAGGAAAAAAAATATAAAAATCAAAATAATGTGTCAATAATGTAGTCCATCAATAGTCTATCAACATGTACTGAAAAGAATTTAAATAGCTATTGAAATTAATTTTATATAAGCATTTGAAATTTCACTTCCTAAACCTAAGTCTTCAGAAAAGAGAGATTTGTCTTCAAAGTCTCTTCAAGCAGGTCCCTCTGCAAATGGAAGTGCATCAAACAGTGATAAGCTCCGTATTCAAGTTCGTCTCGAAAATGGACAATTCACCATTGCGTTAAAAGACGCTTTGACTTAAACACCAGTCACTATTCATCAGCAGCTAGCTCTTTTGTCCCAAGTTTCAGTGGAGTCGGTCTCGGATTTGGAGTTGTTTGGTTTGCGCCGGACAATGAAGAAAGTTGTGAATTGCTTAAACTGATACTTGGGTCAATAAATGAGGAAGCTGGTGATTTTCAGTTCAAAATTGAACCGCATTCATTGCATCAAACAAAAATTAGCATGATCATTCCCTGGGATGCTAGGGAAGTTTTGAAGGATGCTGATATTTTGCGACGTTTAAAATATCAGAATTCTTCTATTCCAATCGATCGTTGGCGGATTATCAGAACAAAGTTGACTTCTGCTGGAGATCAATTGGTCATCTGTTGGATTGACAGCAATTCCTTACAAATTTTGAAGAAAATCCAATTTCGTCTTAACTACGGTATTTGCAAAAATTTATCAGCAAAATCAGCAGAAATCGTCTGCCAAAACCCATCATTAATTTAAAGCCCTGACGTTTGGTAAGTCTTCCATCAATTTTAGCTAAAATATATGGATTATTTCCATACATTTAGCTTTCATCGGTTGTCATTTGCTTTTACCTTTGAGGTTTCCATACACTTAATAGTATGTCATCGCAGACTATGTCTGCTTTAGCTTTCTTTTGAAAAAAATTGGTCTCTAGGAGGCTTTATGAGTTTTATGCTCTCATGCGGTCAACCGTTTTTCATTTGTTCTTTCGTAGGACTTTTCTTCCACCCGCTTCCTTTTCCTTTCCTTCCTTTTTCTCCTTGCCATATTCCTTATTTTTCAACGGGTAGATGATGACATAAACTATAATTATGCGAGGCACAAATCTCCCATCTTGAGGGGAACGCCACCCGAGCCGACGTTTTGATACCTGATAGGAACCGTTGGTTGATGAGGAGTGCCAAAAGGTGACAGATTAGAAGAATGTTGCCGGATGTTAGTGTATGGTACCCGGCAAAATAGAGAGTGGTACAAGGAAGCGAGAGCTGCCGAGAAAAGAATCCACCGCACAAAGAAAATGCAGTATAAAGAAGATATCATTACTGAGGCGCAGAACAGCTTGGAACAAATTGATATGCGGAGATTTAACGAAACTGGCGTGCGAAGAAAACAGCGCCGTCTCCCGTCATGTGCAATGACCGTGAAGGTAACTTGCTGACAGACGGATTCCATGTCAAATCGGTCAGTCACTGAACTCGACCATCTTCGATTTGGATTAAATTTTGCACATGTTTTTGGTATGGTAGAATAAGTGTTTTCCATAGAAAAATTGATCATTTTGACTCAAGCTTGACTTTTGAAAATGGCCTATAATTTTTTATATGCAACTTATTTGAAAAATTCTAACTCCGAAACTGTTGATTTTAGAGAAAAATGTTCTATGAAGAAGTTGTAGTGAACCGTTTGGACTATAAGAAAAAATACACACTGAAAAAATATTTTATTTATTTCCATATAAAAATCAAAAATAAAACCTAAATTTTAAATTACACAAAAACCTCATTTTTAATATTTTTTAAATTTTCACCATAGAATCTTGATAGTAAAGAGATGTTTGGGACAAAGTTTCATGATGGAGAAATTTTTAATAAAAAAGTTTTTCTAAGAACAACTTTTGGTCGATTTTCAAAATTTTGATTTTTTGTCAAAATAAATACGTTTTGATGATATAGTAAGCATCTTGAAATGATTGTAAGCCATAATGATTATATTAATAAGTTCTCTAGAAGTAGCCATTTTCAAATTATATCGAGTTTATTGCAAAAAATAGTGTTTAAAAATTAAAATAGGCCATTTTCATAAGTTATTCGCGTTTCTCCATTAATAATAATACGTTTTCGAGAGTAAAGACCATATTTCTTTCCATTTACTTATTTTCCTTGATGGAGAATCGCGAATAACTTATGAAAATGGCCTATTTTAATATTTTTTTGCAATAAGCTCGATATAATTCGAAAATGGCTAGTTCTAGAGAAATTATTCATATCGTCATTATGGCTTACAATCATTTCAAGATGCTTACTGTATCATCAAAACGTATTTATTTTGAAAAAAAAATCAAAATTTTGAAAATCTACCAAAAGTTGTTCTTAGAAAAACTTTTTTATTAAAAATTTCTCCATCATGAAACTTTGTCCCAAACATCTCTGTACTATCAAGATTCTATGGTGAAAATTTAAAAAATATTAAAAATGGGGTTTTTGTGTAATTTAAAATTCAAGTTTTATTTTTGATTTTTCTATGAAAATAAATGAAATATTTTTTCAGTGTATATTTTTTTCTCATAGTCCAAACGGTTCACTACAACTTCTTCATAGAACATTTTTCTCTAAAATCAACAGTTTCGGAGTTAGGTTTTTTCAAATAAGTTGCATGTAAAAAATTATAGGCCATTTTCGAAAGTTAAGCTTGAGTCAAAATGATCATTTTTTCTATGGAAAACACTTATTCTACCATACCAAAAACATGTGCATAATTTAATCCAAATCGAAGACTATCGAGAACGATTTTTATTTTTTTCGACTCATTCTGGATGGAATTCGTCGACAGACAAAACCATGGTGGCTACCAGATGGAAAGAGTACAGTCATCCCACCCAGTTGAATCACCCACAATTTATGAACCAGCTGATTTCAAAAGACAAAATTATTATCAAACTTATCACAAAGCATCACAGAATCATTTTGACTGATAAGATAACGAGTGAGAAAGAAAAGAACTGATTTGTATCCTATCTGATTGATATTAATACCAATTGTTTGTCATTTTTATGATCATTTTGGTTGCACGTAAGTTTTTTTAGATTAACTCCCAGGCTAAACTGTTGGCTCTTCTATCAGACACATGGAGAAGTCCAAGGTATTCACACTTTTAAAAAATAAGAAAATCAGAGGTCACGGAGCATTGTTTTCATTCTTGTAGCCGATTTTTGCACGTGCGTAATGTGCCAAGATATAATCGCCATATAATATTGGAATCCTCACACTGAGAAAATTCTACACGTTAAGGTCGTGTGTTGAGCTTATAGATTTGCGCAATGGGGAAAACCACATGACTTGTTGGGTAGCTATATGGATTTCGTCATTGACTTCACGGTATAACATGTGTATCAACATTAAATTGTCATGTGAAGCAAACACGACTGTCTACATATTAAATCATGAAAACCTACTGATTTGCTTATTGAATTCGAAATGTAGTGGCTTTAGATAGCCATGTGTGACAGAACATGAGACTTAAAGAAGAAATATTGTAGAAGAACTCTTGCTCCCCAGAATATGGATTCAAGGCTCCTCTGCTTGTCGCAAGCTCACTTGATTTTTTTTTTCATACAAGTGAGTCAGCAATTAGCGGGGCACCGCAAATCTATAATTTGGGAAACCCGTGATTAGTATATTCCAATTTATTCGAAACTGAAACCAGGAAAATCTGTTACAACTTTTCTAGTGAAAGAAAAATCGAATTCACAAATTTTCATCTAACATTTTCAGTTTCAAAATTTGCTTCTTATCATAGGAAGCATGATGATGACTGTCGTTCGCCAAGAGGTCCAATCGCTCGCAATGAGTTGATCACAAACAATATAGAAGTTTTGAATATGGAAATCGAAAGCAAAGCTCAACGATTTCATAATAACAAACTCATTGCGCAAATCGATTAATTGATCAACTTGAACATGATGATCATGACACAAGCTAATCATAAGCAAAACACCCTGAGTCCGTGTTGGTAGATGATCTATGCGTCCATGGGTTGACGCATACGAATTTGAAGGGAAAGCTTCGGGAACTTATGCGGAAAAAAAATATGGAATTCCTGTTATCAATCCATGAAGCAAACCACGAATTTTGCAAGAAAATTACAGCAAATCGATATGGATGTTCATGAATCGATTCATAATTTTAAGCTCACGGATCGAAGAGTCAAGCATTTACGAGTTCTGCCATCTAGATCTAATGATTGTCTGATTACACTACCTGCCATCATTCTCCAAATAAACATGCTCCAGAAACATATAAATCCACAAATTCAAAGTTCACTAGGCCCGCTCAGTAGCAAAATGAAAAACCGAGCTATGTCGTGCAGATTCTTGAAATACTAGGTTCCGCTTCACCCCCGGATAAAATTAACGTTGTCCGAGGCAGTGTTCTAATAAACATATGAACTATATTGCATTTTATTGCAAAATAATTGAATGTAAACAACTGATTCATAAATCGTGTTCACATTGATTCATATTTGTGGACAACTTTTTTGCCGATTCATGAATTGTGGGCATAGACAAAGTTCAAATAAGTGAACATTTCAAATGTTTTCATTAACTCCAATGATAACATTGTGCATGAACTGCAGGTATATACCCCACTTTACCATACGACATTGATTTCATCAAAAAATATTGTTTATTTTGCTCTCTATAATTTTTCAAATTTAGGCGGAGCCTTAAATGATTCATAACTGTGAGACCAGTGTACTTTGAGCATTTGTTGAACGGAGAGATCATCAGCGCGTCTCAAAACAGATTAACCATCAGCGACGATGAACAAGCTGCAAGCATGGGAAACACTCACTCAGTTTTTGTGTTTCCCTCACTAGCTTCCAGGCACAGTCGGTAGCGAGAAAGCCGTTTTTCTAACCAAGCCGAACGTTTCAATTTCCAGTGTCCATTCTGCTTCTTCGGCGAGCGCCAAGCGAAACAAAAAACGGCAACTGATTGAGTTGCTACCGATTCAAAAAGCCGAAGGCAACCGAATGATTGTTTACATTCTGATTCCGTTGGAGTGGCATTCGTATTTGAGTGCTGATGAGTGTTCACTGACTGGGAATCCACACCACGGAATGATTCAGTGAATGGGAATCCGCTCACTCAGTTCAATGCATTCGGCGAATGAATGCTTAATGCTTTCACTCGTGCCTCGCCGATACAAGTGTATTGGTATTCACTTTTGCTTTTACACAATCGGTTTTGACGCTTCCATGCTACACTCCACCCAGTACGATTCAGCTATCACTGAATGTTCGGTAGCAGCAGATTTTTTGCTATTTTTTATCGGTGGCGTTCGGGTGAGTGAGTGAATTTTCCCATGCTTGACAAGCTGTGGAGCCCCCGACGCTAGATGAGGTTAAAAAGGCAATCAGAGAGTTGAAGAACAGTAAGGCTGCTAGAAAGACGAGGTCCCGGCCGAAATTTTCAAGTATGGTAGTGAGCAGCTGTACGAAATACTGCACCTTTTTTTGTTAAGGATATGGGAGGAAGAAGAACTGCCTGTTAACTGGCTGGAGGGCCTCATCTGCCCTCTGTATAAGCAGAGACACAGACTGGAGTGCGCCAATCACCGTGGAATAACGCTTTACAATTTGGCGTACAGAATAATGTCACGTATTCTGTTCAACAGATTGAGGCCGCTTGAGGAGTTCTTCGTCGGCGTATATCAAGCCAGTTTTCGTGAGAGCCGATCAACAACGGATCAAATGTTTACCTAGCAACAAATCCTTGATAAGTTCCGGGAATACAACTTGCAGACTCATCATCTGTTTATTGATTTTAAGGCGGCGTACGATTCAGTGAAGAAAAATGAGTTATGGCAGAAAAAGTTAGAACATAGTTTTTCGACGAAACTGATTAGACACTGATCCTCCCGGTTGCTCTATACGGCCATGAATCGTGGACGTTAAGAGAGGTCGTCCGGAAAACTTTCGGGGTTTTTGAGCGTTAGGTGCTGCGAACAATACTCGGCGGTAAACAAGAAAATGGCATCTGGCGGCGCCGCATGTATCATGAGATGTACCAAGTATATGAAGAAGTGGATATTATTAAGCTCATAAAACACGGCAGGCTGCGTTGGCCAGGTCAAGTGGTATGAATGCCGAAAGAAACGACAAGCAAAAGTAATATTCAGTAGAGAACCCGGACGAGGACGTCGACTTCGTGGTAGGCCGCGCATACGACCTAAGGGCACTCAACGTTCAGGGTGACTGGAAGCGATTGGATCAGGACCGAATCCAGTGAAGGAGAATTATCTATTCGACGTTGATTCAATGTAGCGGATTGTAGTATCAAGTATGAAGTAAGCATATTAATCCTAAATTTAGAATATTTTTCTCTAAAAACATTGGTGAAAAATGAGTTTATAATTTCTGTTAAAATGTTGTTCCAAAAATAATTTGATTTTTTTGCAGTAGTCTTCTAATATATGATGCTTTCAAAGAACAAGCCCTTTTGAAAAATAAAAAATATTGTACCTTCTCTACCGTGGTTGTTTTTAATATTATTTGTTATGGCTATATCGTTCATGCGACTCAAAGGAAAAGGGAGTCTATAGAAGATTTTTTACAAATGATGACATGAATAGGTGGATAGGCGTCGCAAGGGAGCGACAAGATTGAAATTAATTAGGTGGTGAAAATTGAGCAAGCCATAGGGGAACCAGTAAAGCATCGAAGCGTCCTGTATGTGTTGGTAGCAAAGCTCAAAGCTTTGAGCCAACCCTTCTCCAGTAGAGAAGCTAGGTAGAATACAGGACGCTTCGATGCTTTACTGGTTCCCCTATGGCTTGCTCAATTTTCACCACCTAATTAATTTCAATCTTGTCGCTCCCTTGCGACGCCTATCCACCTATTCATGTCACCATTTGTAAAAAAAATCTTCTATAGACTCCCTTTTCCTTTGAGTCGCATGACCGATATAGCCATAACAAATAATAATAAAAAATATTGATAGTGGAATTTTCCAGAAATTTTCAAACAATCGTTGATTTTAAAGATCTCCAAAAATCGACCGTTCTGAATGTTGTTCCATATTCGTCGAACAATGTACAAAAAACCTACTGCAATTTCATAGATAAATTAAAAAGATAAAGCATGCATGGGTTCGATTCCCAGTCGGTCCAGGATCTTTTTGTAATGGAAATTTCCTTAACTTCCCTGGGAATAGAGTATAATCGTACCTGCTACACGATATACGAATGCGAAAGTGGCAACTTTGGCAAAGAAAGCTCTTAGTTAATCACTGTGGAAGTGCTCATAAGAATACTTAGCTGAGAAGCTCTGTCCCAGTGAGGACGTCAATACCAAGAAGAATAAGAAGACGAAAAAGAAGATGTATATGGAGCTATATGTGTATGACATGAAAAGTAAATACCGTCGTGCGGGGTGACTTTGGGCCAAGATTTTTACAGCAAACTAAAACCAGAATAATGAAAACAATGAGGCAAGCTTCAAGAATACGTTATAAATAGCCTCTGGATGGTCATGGATTAGTTTTTTGACTCTCGTACAAGCCATGAGATGCATCGAAAAGGGCGGTCAAAGTCACCCCCTAGGCCCAATGTCACCCCGCACGGCGGTAGTTGAAATTCATGGTCATTTAGAATTGCAGATGCATTATGCAATCCAGTTTCTCAGAAGTCACTTAATCTTAATTAGCTCCAGAACAATCGCCCCACGTCACCATATTCCACATCACCTCCTCAATGTTATTCTAAATTAATTTTGTGTTCCTCTGACTGATACAAAACTCATCAAATCAGCTCTGATTGGACCTCACATCAAATCGTTCTCAAACTGCTCACCAGCAAAACAATTTCCGACCCGCTTCCAGTACCATCCAGTCGGATGTCGTCCCTTGGATAACCAAGCATCGCACTAATGAGGTGCAAACGATAATGACGGAATCATGCACTGTTGCCAATCGGGGAACCCTCCCCTAGGGGAATCCGGGACATTCGTGGGGTCGTTATCGGTTTCGGTGATTAAGCACATTTTTCACCGATTCATGGCTTCTCAATTAATGCATGAAAGTGCACCCGTACCAAACCAACCAAACGGATTCATACCAGCTGAGAATGGTCGGTTGTGGCAAGGGGCTAAAGGATGAGTGTGCGCAGGTATTTATTCAATTACCTCTCAATATCAATAACAATCAGCTCGATAAAAATGCACTCCATGTAATAAATTTATAAATTGCTTTTACCTGCTCCGTACCCCCTCCATTTGGAGGTGTGTAATTGCCATAACGTGGGGCATAGTTGAACAAAATAAGAATTTGGAGCTACTGATCAAATTTTTTTGAGGCTTACCCAAGTAACCACTAGCCCGCTAATTCGCCTTTTTGGGCTTATAGTGCTATTATACGGCTAATATAGGGCTTGTCAGCTCTATTATAGCCCTATATTAGCACGGAGGGCGAATTAAAGTGCTATCTGGTTACTTGGGTATATCTGTAGCCAAAATCGAACTTTGTTTTTCTTTGAAATTGATCATGAGCATGAGCATAGATGAACGTACCATTCGTAGTTGCTACTCCGTGATTGACCTGAACAATCAAAGTTGCACAGATGCGAAGTTGCGGAGAGGAGAAGGAATGTTAGTTAGACAACCGTTGTTACTAGAGACCAAGTATACCTCTGCATTTCCGCAGTTGTCATGGGAAGTTTATTGGATGAGGTAGAGACCTGGGAATCACATTTGGTTGGTGCCTAATCTTATTCATGATATTATTCTATAAACGCATTGTACACCGAACAAGTATTTATCACAACACGACCAATAGATCAAACACTACTCCTTTAAAACGTTCAGTTTAAAGTAGTTGATAAATATCAGTCAAAATTCTAGTAGTCAAATAAATGTTAAAAATTAATCAACATATTGCCATTCTTGTTATCTCTTGAATTTGAACCAGCACCATTCGGTTAAACTCCACTGAGAGAACGTTCGACACCTGGTTGGTCAATGATATTTCATATTTGAATTTATGTGCACTCTTCTTGTCACGCCCTGGTTACCGTAGAGCAACAGCAGCAGCAGAACCACAGTCTGCTGCACTAATGAAGTCATTTTCGATGGGTAAACAGTCTGCTGACGTGGAAATAATATTGAAGAAAAAAAATCGGCATCGAGTTTGGCTTTTGTGAAATTGTCAGCTCCAATTTGGCGCCAGATTTTACAATGCAAAATTGACTACCCATGATTCGGACATTACAGTTAAGGGCACTCTTTGTCCGGGAATACGATATCGGGATAATCGCTTAAGCATTAATTCATATGAGCCCTAATTGAGTGAGAGGCAGGGTTTTCAATTGGATTTGGCGAAGAAGACACTGCAGTAAATTGAACCAATTCACGAAATTTGAACAATAAAAAATATTTGATTTGAAAACAGGAGCGCCCACAACTGTTTGTCCCAACTTTTGTAGATTGTGATACAATTCAAAAAAAAAAAATGTCATGACATGCACAGGTGACAAAATTTATGCAACCTTTTCAACTCGATATTGATCAGTTACTGTAAAAACAAAATATAATTGATTTAAGGGTTATTATTGGATAATGTGATAATGCTTAACAACACGAAGAAAGTTTTCAAAAATTAAATGTAAAGCAGCGATTGTCATATTCTGTTCAAGTGGGGATAAACTGTTGTTGCGGAATATTGTTGTTACAACAAGAATAGAAGAGGGCAATACCTTTGTTTCTGCGTGTTGATAGACAATTGATTAACTACTCAAAATGTCGACTGTTTCGTTTTTGTTTCGCTTTTTCGCAACCTACCGTCATGTTTGTAAAACCTACCGAATTATACCTTCCGATCCATGTTGGAAGCTTTGAATTTCAACCGCCACAGTGGAGCCTCCGCCCGGACATTTAATTTCGACAATCCATGACAGCATGCCAGCGTCCCGCCGGTTCCAGAGCAAGCAGAGCTTCCCAGCATATGTTAATTGAATTCTTACGTCAGTAAATACAAACAGTTAAACCACACGCGTTTATCTGCTGGATACAAATGGAAACGAAATCCGACAGGTTACCGCTCGCCGAGTGACAATCGTTAAATTCATTTAATCTATTAATTGCATACGTGAATTCAATTCATCGGCCTTGCACTCCACGCTGGAATACCTCTCTCGGGTGACAAGAATTAAAGGACAATTTCAATGAGACGTATTTTGCTTTATCGCTGTCAAGCTGGGCAATCTTCCATGTGGGAGCAGGGGATTTGTTCTCAAATTTCGTGACCCCTTGACCAGGGGCGTGTTGAGAGCACATGAAAGGATGATTTTCCAATCATTTATGTTGAATTGATATCAAGTTAACGTCATCAATTATTGGATGAGATTTGAACTGGGGATCTCGTTCCATGCTTTTACTTCAGTCCTTTGAGATGCCGTTGGTTGTGAGCAGGTTACAAGCATTTGGAAAAATGTCCCATTTTTATAAGTATGAAGAAAAAATATCCAAACTGTTTTGGATTGCAGATGACACGCAGGCTTCAATCTTTGGCGGAGAGGCCTTCGTCATCCCAAAAGATTTTGACATCCCTGAGGTAATACCTGAGTTGTATGTTGAAAATAGTTTAAAAGATTGGCTCCAAAACATTCAGACTTACAAAAAGTATTTCAGACCTGGAGTTCTGATAATTTACCTCGAGTGTATGATAAGATAAGATAACTTGAATTATTCTAACAATGTATGTTGGAAAATTAAAGTTTTTTAACTAACTATCCAGCCTGCATGCCAAACACTGTAGAATGCTTTTTCTATATCTAAAAAGAACCAGAGCAGTAGAATATCCTGCAGATTTGTTGGAACAAATCAATTTTGTTACACGTAAAACTTGATGAGTCGTCGAATGTCCATGTCGGAATGCGAACTGTTCCTTGGCAAAAAATTAATTTGCGTTAATGTGAACCATTAGGGGGGTCTGGTAGCCTTGAGGTTACGCTTTCGCTTCAATAAGCGGAAGGTCATGGTTTCGATTCCCAGCCCCTCCACAAAAAAACCCCGTCAGTCACCAGAAGACGCTTCACGGAGGACGTGCTTTGGGAGCACATCCAGCTCACTTACACGCTAAGCCTGCTCAACGCAGCGCATGTGTTAAAACTACACAGAATGAGGCAAACAATGCAGGACTCTCTGGCTGAGTGAAAATTCTGTGTAAGTCGCACTCATGCTATGTGTAACCGATGTGTTGGCCATTGGCTGTGCGCGGATCGATGGAAATGGAACTGTCAGTCATCTCCCGCGCGGCAGCAAACAGTTGGCCGTTGGTAAGATGGTGAGTTTTCAGGGATTTTTTTCCAGCGAAAAGCCGGAAGATGGTCGCAAATGAGAAAAATTTTCCCCCATTTGCTTCCACTTCGGCTATTCGAATGAAAAAATCTCTGAAAAACTTTAAAATCGGAATGTTTTTTCAATGTTTTCAGAAGCAAAACAAACATGGAAGCGAATTCCGCATTCCAAGCGTTCCTTCTCTGTGCGCACTTCACTCATTCAGTTTGTTTACCACCGTTTGCACAAAACTGTGTACAGCCCCCTTTGCACAGAATCTGTGCTGCATGAAGAGAGGCCGATTTTGTGTACTCGGCACTCATTTCTGAGCGGATGAAGTTTAGCGTGTAAGTTTAAAATAGATCTGTATCGGTAAAGAAGCTACAGATCAACTGAAAAAAAAATGTGAACCATCATTCTGTTCAGAATGACCTTCTCAAAAAATTTTCTGTTGGAGGAAAGGAATCTGATTGGACAATAGCAAGAAACTTCTGCAGGATTTATGTCTGGTTTTAAAATTGGGACAACTTTAGCATTTTTACATTTGTCAGGCAAAAAAGCCAATTGAAAACATTTTTTAAATATATCAACTAATAATGATAAGCTTCTTTCTGAAAGTATCTTGATGAGGCTATAGAAAATTCCATCATCGCCAGGAGATTTCTTATTTTTTAATTTTTTAATAATAGTTCTCACTTCTTCCAAATCAGTCTCCCAGGCATTTTCGAAAACGTTCTCTTGATTGATAATATTTTCGAACTCCTGAGTTACTTGATTTTCAATTGGACTATCAAGTCCAATGTGCGCGCTTTCAAACTGCATAGCAAGTTTTTGAGTTTTTCGCAATTGGTTAGCAATAATTTGTTTTCCTCTTTCAATGCCGGTATTGACTTCTGAGGTTTGAAAAATTTTATTTTCAAAATTTTTGTTTCTTAACTGTAAGTTTTTAGATTTCTTTCTGCAAATCCTGCCTTATAATTTTCATAGCAGGATCGCGAGTGCGTTGAAATTGCCTTCTCCTCACGTTTTTAAGACGGATCAAGAGTTTAAGATCATCGTCTATAATCACGGATTCAAATTTCACATTTTGGAATTGCAATGCTCCTGGCTTCAACAATGGAATTTGTTAAAGTTTCAAGAGCATTGTCAATATCAAGTTTAGTTTCTAAAGAAATGTTGACATCAAGATTAGAGTCAACATACGTTTCATATATATTCCAGTCGGCTCGTAAATAATTGAAAGTGGAGCTGATAGAATTTAGAATCGCTTCTTGGGATATTTGAAATGTAACAGGGACATGATCAAAATCAAAATCAGCATGAGTAATCAGTTGGCTACAAAGACGACTAGAGTCGGTTAAGACCAAATCAATCGTAGATGGATTTCTAGAAGACGAAAAACATGTAGGGCTATCAGGGTATTGAATTGAGAAATATCCTGAAGAGCACTCATCAACAATAAACTTCTGCCGTTGGAATTACTTTGAGAATTATTCCATGACCGATGTTTGGCATTAAAGTCACCAATGACAAAAAATATTGATTAATTGCGAGTCAATTTTCGCAAGTCAGTTTGGAGCAAATAAACTTGCTGTCCAGTGCACCAAAATAGAAAATAGGCAGCTATGAAAGCATATTTATTAAGCTATGTTTCAACTGAAACACCTGAAGTTTCAAAAACTTTAGTTTCATATTACGAAAACCGTTGATTTTTTATACGCATATGAATAATGATTGCAACTCCCCACATGCCCCATCAAGTCGATCATTACGATGAACAAAAAAGTTAAGATCTCTTTTGAGTTTAGATCCAGGTTTCAAATACGTTTCAGTAATAACTGCTATATGCACGTTATTGACTGTAAGAAAATTAAACAGCTCGTCCTCTTTACCATTCCCCAAACAATCAGAATGCACGAATAATCAAATCATCTTTTGCGTTATGCGATGCTTATATGTGCAATATTTGACGTATAAGATGTCGTGAAAAGGCCCTATACGTACAGAAGTGGATGTGATATACGTGCATATTTTATATGATGAAACATAACGTTCAATGCGAGTGCGTAGATTTTATTGTGAACTAATCTATACTCTTATGCGACTTAATTTATGATAACAAAATTTATTTGACAGCTGCTACGGATTGATCCGAATTACTATGTACGAGTTTTATGCGAGGAAACTCATCGATGAAACTATTTCAACCACCATTTAGTACGGATGTGATGCAATTTGTATGAGTTAACGACTTTGTTTGTAAATTGTTATGCGACTTCTGGTTGTCTGGGTCAGAGAACGAGCATTCCAATTTAAAATATTTAAATTATAATTTTGATCCATTAAAAAAACGTAATCGATAAACAATTTGATTTGTAAATTTTACACCAACTTAGACTGCTTCAGTCATAGTGGTGGCTTTGAACATTGCATCAATCATTAGATTCAATTGTTCAGTTAGAAACTAAAATCTGAGGCAGATATATCACTTGAAGTGGGTCCATTTGATGATTTCCCATTAGAATTTTCGGTAGACGAAGAAGCTGAGTAGGAGTTACCTGTGGCGGTAGGGTTTTTTTCCATTTGATTTGAAACAAGTAGAATGGATACTCATGGAACGAACCGGGGAGGAGTTCAAATTTCTTGCTACGATATTGGCAAAGGATTTTCCGTGGGTAGATACATTCGAAATTGTAAGATTCGAACGGCTACCCGACGGATTAAAATTGGTTTGTGAATGAGCATGATTATGATCTTCCTGATGGGTATGATTCATGATCAGGCGATCGTTAACTGAAAAATGAGTATTGTTCGATATTCTACCAGGGGAATTCCGAAAACGACCGTTATCGTAACGGATATTATCTTTCATCTGCCTAGCACGAGCCTCAATGACTTTTTTGCGTGAAGGGCAATTCCAAAAATTTGACTTATGATTAGCCCCGCAATTAGAGCATATGAACTTGGTGGTATCTTCCTTCACTGGACAGACGTCCTTGGCGTGAGAAGAACCTCCGCAAATCATGCATTTAGCATCCATGCGACAATTTTTTATACCATGACCCCACTTTTGGCACCGACGGCACTGAGTGGGGTTCTGGTAATTTCCACCAGGTTTCTGGAAATGTTCCCATGTCACACGGACATCAAACAAAAGTTTAGCTTTTTTAAAGCTTCAATATTATTTAGTTCTTTTTTGTTAAATTGAACTAAATAAAATTCTTGAGAAAGCCCTTTCCGAACAATGCCAGATTGGGTTCTCTTTTTCATAATGATTACTTGGACTGGGGAAAATCCAAGTAAATCATTTATTCCATTTTTGATCTCTTCAGGTGACTTTTAGTCACTTGAGAGACCTTTCAAGACAACTTTGAACAAACGTTCAGTTTTGTCGTCATAAGTAAAAAATTTGTGCTTCATCTCTTCAAGATGTTTGAGAAGAAGTTCGCGATCTTTAAGAGTTTCCGGCAAAACGCGACAGTCTCCATTCTTTGTGATTTGGAAGGCAACCTTGATTCCCCTAATGGAGTTCAAAATCTCCTTCCTAAATCCCCCAAATTCGGAACAACTGATCACGATAGGCGGCAATCTTTGCTTCCTCACTTGAATCAAAGAGCCTGGGCTAGAGGCTGCTTCGATTTGGTGTTCGAAAAATTTGTCTAGAGCATCGAACTGATTGCTCATTTCGATACAATTATTCATTTCACCCTTGGAAGAAAGTTCGCATTCCGGGGAAACGTCCTTTCTTCCATTCTTGCCACGAGTAGTGACAGTTTTAAAACCCACTTTTTTGGAAGGAAGTAGTGAATTCAGAGATTCACCCTTCCTTTTGTTAGTTGTTGATACCATGTTTAGTTAATAAACGAGAAAGACGTGACCTTCGAGAGGTTTTTTCCAAGACGGTGTCCAAGAAGGATTACCACCGCTAGCTTTCGCCAACGGGTCTAACGAAAAATCGAAGGCACGGGTCCAGGGTTCTGAATTTTCGTATCAATGATGCGAAATCTACGATTTTTCGCACGTAAGGAGAATGCTTTTTTCGCTTCCTCACGTGAACATCTTTTATCGCTCACACAAATTTTCCCTGGAGCTACGATGGAGGATAACCGAAAATCACTCCACTCTGGGGATAATTTATTTTTCACTCCATCATATTATCGCTCACCAACTGCTCCCGAGAATTATCACTATGTGGATAAACAAAAACTAGTGCCGGCGACGGGATTCGAACCTAGAACATTGCTAAAAACAACCGCGATGCGTGCACGCTATCCATGCTACCACATCAACTTGACGAAAGCTGCGGTTAATTTGATGCATAAAAGCAACTGCTGCTTGTGGCGATGGACACATGAAAAGATGAATGATAAAATAAAATTCTCACAGCTGTGGAGTTGTGCCATTATCTATTTTCGCTTTGTTTTGTAGACGGATAATTTCGCAAGGCAGCTTTTCGCTGAAAATTGTGGTGATGGAGAAATCCATTATCGCGAGAGTGAGTGAGAATTCGGAAGCTTGCACGGGTCCAAACAAGGATCGTAAAGGGATCAATAGTAGAAAATAGTACTGAAAAGTACTGTTTATGTAGCACTGAAAAGTACTGTTTTATTGCTTTAGGTATTTTTTAAGAAAACTTCCAAGTGCAGAGAGAATTCGTGTACGCACAACACGAAGGTACGATGCGCACTGATTCTGTAAACACCTATTTTTCGCATTTAGGTAGCAGTATCTGCAATGCAGATAAAAACTGACCAATCATCAGATGCCGCGTAATCCGATCCAGATGTGCTCTTTTTTGCATTTCCTTTTGGCTCAAGCCACGAACCCAATCGTGACCCACATCACTCGGGAGTGAGCCATCTCACTTCGCTGACACTCATTTCTTGAAAGATGGCACCGCCACATGCTGCCAGTTGCATTTTACGAGGAATTCCCAAGGAATTTCATGTACATTGGACAAAAAGTCGTTACAAATATATGAAACATTTTGTACAACATAATTCAACATGATGAAATAACAAAATCCAATAATTTCAGCCAATTTAAAGAGAAACAAAGCTGTCAATTTAAATTTGTTTTAAATATATTTTACTAGAACGTTTGTTTTGTATTACGCTATCCTAAATGCTAATTGCGTGAATTGTTATTAGCAAAAGACGCCTACAGTATTATCTTTTCATCAGTAGTTACAATTTTCCTAGTAACTTTGCTGAAATCCATTCCAGCGCAATCCTACCCACGGCCATGTGTGTGGGTGTCGACGGTGTCAGTCGCTGAGCACCACACATGAGATGGCACATAATCGCTCATTCGGCGGATCCTTGGTAGTGGAAATTAAAACAAAAATAATTCATTTAATTATCTCAGTATCACAATGATTAATCCACTGTGCGGGGGCGGATGACGACTGGCAACGGGATACACAACTTGGCACCGAATGCAACAGCAGGAAAAAAAAGCGCCCACAATCAACAGAAGCAAGGTCGAACCGCATAAATCATACACAGTTCGGCGAATTCCGGTGAACAAATATTAAATAAATATTTTTCAAATTGTTCGAATACACAGGAATGGATCCATTTGGTGAGGCCAACAAAAAATATCGTTTTCGTTTCCTAGGGTTCCTAGGAATGGGTAATTTATTGTGACAGAAAATAAATTACTGTAATTACGGTAGTCTTGCCGCACCCAACTGTGCGGGTGTTAGATCGTTTAAATGATTTATTTATTTTTTATGTGAATTGATGTGATCTGTTTATTTATAATGTCAACTAATTTTATGTGGAAATCGATAGTTATTTGATAATCATTGATCGTCTCAACAGTATTGGCGAATTTGTTTGATATTTAAAACCAGTGTCATTATGCATCACACCACTTATCAGTACCCACTGGACAGTAGGAGGAAGAATCCCGAGCATGAAAACATGCTAAACGAATAACACATCATGGTATTAAAATACCAGAATATCATAGTGTGCTATTCATAAGGTGGGAATAGGGGCAAAATGACAAAAATCAATACTTTAAATTATAATTAACAGCAGAACAGACAAACATGTTTATTAAGACTAAACTCATACTAAGTCCTAGGCTCAACGGAATTCTTGAATTACCTAGGAAAGCCTTTAGACTGCAAACTTGATAGAATATTGAATTAATTAACTCATTACGCGTGGTAAAGATGAACAAATTATGAGTGAAATTATGATAAAAATCCACGTACTCGGCTGGGATTTGAACCCAGGACTCTTGTATGCTAGACGAGCGCTTTACCAACTAAACTACCGAGCCACTTGGTGACCCAATACACCCGATTCTGTTTTTGCACGGGGGATGCGTACCGTGCAAAAAAAAGAAGTAACAACATTTCTCGACGTTTCAAGTAAAAATATGGTTTTGTCGAAAAAAAATGTATGGAAACTTTTTTTGCACGGCCGTGTAAAAAAAATCCGTGCAAAAACAGAATCGGCTGTAACTGAGTTGGTTACAAGTTTAGAATTCAAATCCCTACAGACCACGCGGACCCCTTTCATAACCCATATCCATCCATCTCATGTTAACTACACACGCGAGAAGAGCGAGTGCGATTTATTTAGTGTTGAAACTGTTTGACTATCGTATCTACATCGCTTCCACAACAACTGTATTGTGGAAGAGTAAAGATGTGGGAAGGCTATCAACGGCCACTTAATCAAAAAATTTAAAAACACGTGTTTCCTAATTTCAGATAAGGAACAAAATAGCAAATTTTCACGGAATTCGGTGACCCACTAGATCGGTTTTTCATGGAATGGCTGTATATGAGTCTGCTAGGGTGTAAACGTTATTCATAAACCTTCGAAAGATCTTTAGTTAAGCGTGTAAATATAAAGGCCTTCACTCAAATACGTTCTTGGTTAAATGTTAATCGTTAACTGTTGATTTAGATTCCCGAAATTCAAGGCTTCCTTAACCGAGTGTTTAAAGTCCGTGGCTACAAAGCAAAGCAATGCTGATGGTGTCTGGATTCGATTCCCGGTCGGTCCAGGAGCTTTTCGTAATGGACATTTCCTTGACTTCCCTGGGCATAGAGTATCATCGTGCCTGCCACACGATGGACGAATGCGAAAATGGCAACTTTGGCAAAGGAAACTCTCAGTTAATAACTGTGGAAGTGCTCATAAGAACACTACGCTTAAAAGCAAGCTCTGTCCCGTGAGAACGTAATGCAAAGAAGAAGAGAAATTTATTCTTGTATGTGATTGTTATTGGCTTGCTATTTTCCTCTGATCGGGATGTTGTACTACCTACAGTAATGTTTTTTCCCTCTCTGTTTTCGATGAAACTTTACTCCTGTGCAATGCACCACACCTCACATCAGTAGCATGTAATTAACGGATATGATAGCTGGCATTAAGTATGCTTGGAAGGTCACATAGACAAGGTGTAATTACAATTAATCGCTCCCCACTGGACGCTTCAGTTCACTTTTCATGCGAATGCATCCGTGCGTGAGTCTGTTTGCAATCATGCAATGATTTCGGAGAACGCAGGTGATGAACTGTATCGAGTGCATATGATGAAAATTTTAATAAAGAATGCGAATTTTTTTTTCGATTTTCGATTGTCTCAGTGAGCACAAATGAAAGGAAATAGGTAGATAGACTGCAAAAAATATCAGTTGAGAGTGCTCATTGTGTTCTCCTACTGTGCGTACTCAAATTCTTGATTCTAGTGGAAGCTTCGATATTTGTCTAAAACAATAAAACAGTATTTCAAAGTCAGTACGCATCAGTACCCTTGTACTGTACAGGGTGTCCGCAAGTTATCCGTAGAAACTTTGAAGGCGTGGCTCAATGCAATCAAGCAGAATAAATTCAGTATTCTTGCATGGTCTAAAACATTAACCTTTTATATTATTAGGTAGTAAATTTGACACATTTCCGATTTCAAATATTTGTGAAACCAAGCCAAATGTGTTGGGTAGGGCGGTTCAAAATTTAAAAATGTTGGAGAATCCAATCTCCCATATGTTCCTTACCATCCTTACCATAGAAATTGCGTTCCTTAAAATTTTCAGCTTTCTAGGTGATGATTTAAAGGTGGCCCAAAGACAATGTAGTTTTATTTGGAAATCACTATACAGTAATTTTGAGATATGTTCCAAACACGCTAGTAGGGGCTCCTGGGGTAATATGCACTGCCGGGGCAAAATGCACCTTCCCATTTTCTCTGAAATGAACGAGTTTTGGGTGAAAAACACTATGCGGATTGATGAAACGTTGCAAATTGTTAACACTCAGAGAATTTGATACATTTTGAAAAGCTTTAGAGGGAGATAGAACAATACATTCGAAAAGCACGATTCTGATGTAATTTTACCGATCATTTCACTTGTTGTTTTGAAAGCAATGAATTGAGAATTCTGACAACCTTTTACCATAAAACAGATGATTAGAGACTGGGTATGTTGTTGATAACATGATTTGGCAAAATAACACAACAATTTCTATTTTCCATAACATTTTCTGTTAGACGTCTGGTTGGGGCAAAATGCACTCCATTGGTCGGGGCAGAACGATCCATTTCAAAATCAACTACAATCGTAAAAGTTAGGTGATTTGAAGTCTTTACCATCATATTTATGCACACTTGTACCATCTTGTAGACGAAAATCATCAAAAACTCGTGCTTTTACGATAATTAAAATTACGTTTGAAACACGATGGTGCATCTTGCCTCATTGTTGTGGTGCATCATGCCCCTTTGTTTAGGTGCATCTTGCCTCAATGTTGCGGTGCGTACTGCCCCAAAAAGCGGTGCATCGTGCCCCGCATCAATCTTAATTCACGCAAAAGTAGTGTTGGGAAAAAGTTAAATTTTCCAACAATCTAATGTAGTTATGATGAAAATTCGCTCAACACCATGTAGGGTGAACCCAAACCAACTAGATTCGTGTATTGAAACACTACATACATGTTGTTTAGTGTTCATTTCGTCGCATTTTCCTTAAGTGGTGCATATTGCCCCAGGAACCCCTACTGTAAGGTAAGTACAAACTTCTTATCCCATAGTGAAAAGTCATTCTCAAAACGATAATGAAGAAATTTTTTGAAGAGAGAAATTCAATCCGACGGATATCAGAAGAGATATTCATGAGTTTGTTTGCTATTATTTAGCTTAATATGGGATTATAGCCCTGCAAACATGTACAAAAATTTCAAACAAAATGAGCTCAAAAGGGATTTGTTTCTTCAGCAACATCCTTTATTAAGGTTTGAAGAACGAGTTTTCAATATGGAATGGTAAGTTTCTAGTAACATTACAGTACTAGCGTGTTTGGAATATTTCTCAAAATTACTCCATAGTAATTTCCATATTGTTGTTTGCTTTTGACGGATTTCACGCCAACTCGACACGCGATTGGCAGCACCCCTTCAGAATTCAATGAAACTTTCTGGATGTCAAAAGTATGTGAAACTAAGATACTTTGCATACTTTGTTTTTTCAAAATCTATCTAGACTAACATTTGGAAAGGGTCAAAGTTTTTTTTTTTTCTTTTTTTTTATAAACCCGTATAACTCAAAAACGGTAAGATCTACAAAAAAGTGTTGTATGGGGGACTGTCGTGAAATTTCCTGACGTTTTAGAGAAAAATATTAAAAAAATAATAACACATTTTCTACACTGAAAAAAAAATATTCAAAACTTTAAAGTCGATTTAATAAAAAGCCACTTCAGATTTTGATCATCCTTAAGCAAAATGTTTCGTAATTAAATTTACTAAAAGTCGCCCATACATTGCAAATTGGGCAAATTTTAGAGAAAAAAGTTTTTCTAACATCGAATTTTTTAAGTCCCAAAGATTTTTTTTTTACTTATTTTTATAAACTCGTTTAACTCGAAAATGGCAAGACCTACAAAAAAGTAATGTATGGGGGACTGTCGTGAAATTTCCTGAAGTTTGAGAAAAATATTGAAAAAATAAAAGCACATTTTCTACACTGAAAAAAAAAAAATATTCAAAACTTTAAAGTCGATTTAAAAAAAACTGCCATTTCAGATTTTGATTATCCTTAAGTAAAAAGTTTCGTAAATAAATTTACTAAAAGTCGTCCATACATTGCAAATTGGGCAAATTTTAGGGAAAAAAGTTTTTCTAACTTTGAATTTTTTAAGTCCAAAACTGAAATTTTTTTTCAAAGATTTTGTTTTAAACCGTCAAATATGATCGTGTTTTCAAGTGATAAATGAGTTTGAATCAGAAAATAGATTGAATTGTTTATTGAGAATAGCTAAAAACGGAATCATACAGTGATTATGTTTTTAAATAAAGGCAATCAATGGACTTCGCCTCTGCCTATGAGGAAATCAACTCCGTCTAACAATCCGACGGATTTTTATGGTTCTAAAGGTATCACAACAGTATTGCAAACATTGAAAAGTAACAACCTTATCCATATCCTATTAAATTCTCTTCTAGAAAAAGTTTTGTGAAAAATAACTTACTAAACGTACCTGCGTTAAACGCCAGATGAATAAGAAATAATGAATATGTTTGTATTGTTATCTACCTAAAAAAAGTTGATAAGCTCATAACTCATGATTTTATTTGCAAATAACAGTCTTCTTTTTCACGAAACAAAAAAAGACTCCTTAAAACAAGGTTAAATACCGTAAAATGGGGTGTTAAGGGATGAAAAAAAAATCCACTTAAAATTCGAGCAACTTGTAGTATGCCAATAATTGAACAAAATACACTCCTACCATTCTCCCGGCATGTATATCAAAAGCCAATTACAATGAAGACGATCCTATGGCAGATTTCTGAGATAATCATAAAAATGTGTGATTTTTGACGAAAATGCAAAATGGGGTGTTAAGGAGTTTGAGCTTTGTATATAAAACTATATTTTGCCAACAGCAAAAAAATATAATTTTGATCAACATCGTTGATGTGTCCCTTCATCTCTAAAGGTCTTGTTAAATCTAAAGATGATAGTATTTCAATATAATTCAAGTTGGAACTCCTGAAAACGCTAATCATTTTATTTCAACTACTAAATCTCTCATACCTATTGATTCTATTTTCAAGCAAGCTATCAATGCATCGCACATTTGTCTTTAAAGATTTTTATACTTATATGCAGTATTCGTATTCTAGAACATAGCAGGGCAATCTCGTCATGACTTGTCAAAAGATAGATAATTTCAACAAGCTTTAAGTGTGAATAGGGTAAGTGTCCAATTTGCCTTTTAAATAAAGCACCACACCAAATAACGGATTTGCATGTAACACCCAGTAGCATGATCGGGAAAAATCCTAACGAAATGTTTCCAATTCAGAGCGGAATCGCTCACACTATACCGCACACTATATATTTTCCAAAAAAAGCTCGGAAATAACCTTATACTATAATTGTTTATCTAGAACCTAGGTAATACTTAAAAGAATTTGATGGAATATCGACCGTTTAGACTGATTTTGAGATTTATTGGCGTAATTTGGGTCAAACCTGTTTAGATGTGTTCGGGTGAAAGCTGTGTAAGTGTGCTCCGTTCAAATTAAAATTATGTGAGTTAAGTTATTATGTCCGAAATTTATTTGTAATTGCAGTGTTTTGTTGTTAGCCGTTCAAGCAATGTTTGTCCAAACCCACTTGACTTAAAAACAAATCAATGATGTAAGTAGTATTAATTAATGTTTCGGACTTGACCAGACAAATAGTATATATTTTTGTAGATTGTAGTTTGCCCTGAAGATGAGCAAATAAATGCTCGAAACGTCGGCTTTAATCAAAACGATTGTTTATTAATGTAACTCGTGGACCGAAATTACGCCAATAAATCTCAAAACTTAAAATTATTAATAGCTCCAAAACCATTTCAAATAAGATAATCTTTCCTATATGCAAACTTTTCTCCAATTTGATGGAACAACTTATGAAAATATTATCATAAAAAAACATATTCGCATTAATCAGTTTTTTTTAGATTTTCCTACAAATTTTACTAAATTTTGAAATAAGTCATTTTTGGAGATATTTAGTGACTTACTAAATAGATCCTTTAACTTTACATTGTAGTTCAACTTGACGGAACAACTCAAAACTATATTGAAATATAATACGGCATAAATTTAATGAGTTAAGTTACTTAGAAAAGTTAGAATAGATAATTCCTTAACACCCCACTTATTTTCAAAACGAGACTTTTTTCATAAAAGTTTCTGAAAATCGAAACCCAGACATAATTTTATGAAGTTTTTGTCTGTACTACGATCTCAATTAAATTTCCTTATCTTCTACCTTACTCGCGAATTTTTCTCAAATATATTTCATGATTTTGTAGATAAATGTATTTAGCCTATAAAATTCGAACAAAAATGTTTTAAAAGGTTTTCGAATTCTAGAAACCACAATGCTTCATATTAATAGACAGCTCCTATTACATAATGCAGTTTACAATCCTCTCAACAAATCGAGCATTTCAGATGACTTATATATCGATTTTTGAGGTTTCTGTGATTTGTCGAACTTGATTGAGAAGTTCAATCCCTTAAAACCCCACGAGTCCTTAACACCCCATTTTACGGTACTGGTAATTAGCGACTTTTCTGAAAATTATAACGCTGCTCAAGGATATCACTGGAATAATTTCCAATTATAAATTTATCATAAAAAAGATAATAAATTGGAAAATGTTAGTTTTATTATAATATCAGACCCATGACACAGTAGCAGTTCAGCTATTTATTTCAAAATTGGTAAATTTTGTTAAACAAATCAAAAGTTATTTTTAAGTCAGATGGAGCTGCAGTTCATTATAAAAATAGAAAAAAAAAATTGCCAGCTTATGTAATTTCAAGAAAATACATGGATTGGAAGCAGGGTGGCACTTTTTGCCACATCCCACGGCAAAGGCCCCTGTGACGCTATTGGTGGAACTCTCAAGCGAATGACAAAAAAAGCAAGTCTTGCAAAATACTATGGGAACACAATCGCAACTCCGCGAGAACTATTCGACTGGGCAGTGAAATAAACTGATACATGTATCACCAAATAAAATTTCTGTTATATATCTAATAAACAATATGTTAAAATGTCAGAGGAATTGGTGGAATTGTTTGATAAGGTTAAAACTGTCCCTGGTACCCAAAAATATCATTGTTTTATGCCTACAAGTGATACACAAATTGCAGCCAAACGGTATACCAATTCAGAGGATGAACCAAAAATATTCAATTTATTCAGTAAAGCCCAAAAATAATGTAAATATTCACGTTCAGATACTACGTTTTAGGATATATAGCAATAATAAAAATAAAAACAAACCACGACTTTTTTCATAAGCATAATATTGACCCTTTCCAGACACCTGTTAAGATTGGCTTTGACCAAATAAGAAATTAAATATTATTGTGATATCTTTCCAACCATAAAAAAACCCATCGGATTGTTAGAAGGAGTTGATTTTCTCATAAGCGGTATGGTGCGAGATCAATTGAATTTAATTTTAAAAACAAACTGTATAATTTCGATTTATTTCTTTAAACTACTCCGAATAAAACAAATATAATCTATTTTGTGATTAAAACTCATTTATCACTTGAAAATATGATCCTACTAGACGATTTGAAGCGAAATAAATATTAAGTAAAAAGTTCATTTTGGACTTAAAAAATTCGATGTAAGAAAAACTTTGTTCTCTAAAATATGCCCAATTTGCAATGTATGGACGACTTTTAGTAAATTTAATTACGAAACTTTTTGCTTAAGAATGATCACAATCAGAAGTGTCCGTTTTTTTAAATCGACTTTAAAGCTTTGAATTTTTTTTTTCAGTGTAGAAAATGTGTTTCTATTTTTTCAATATTTTTTTCTCAAACTTCAGGAAATTTCACGACAGTCCCCCATACAACACTTTTTTTGTAGGTCTTACCGCTTTCGAGTTATACGGGTTTATAAGAAAAGTAAAAAAAAAAAAACTTTGAGACTTAAAAAATTCGATGTTAGAAAAACTTTTTTCTCTAAAATATGCCCAATTTGCAATGTATGGACGACTTTTAGTAAATTTAATTACGAAACTTTTTGCTTAAGGATGATCAAAATCTGAAGTGGCCGTTTTTTTAAATCGATTTTTGAAGTTTTGAATATTTTTTTTTTCAGTGTAGAAAATGTGTTATTATTTTTTTAATATTTTTTACTCAAACGTCAGGAAATTTCACGACAGTCCCCCATACAACACTTTTTTGTTGGTCTTAACGTTCTCGAGTTATACGGGTTTTTAAAAAAAGTTAAAAAAAACCTTTGACCCTTTCCAAATGTTAGTCTAGATCTATTTTGAAAAAACAGAGTATGCAAAGTATCTTAGTTTTACATAGTCTTCACACCCAGAAAGTTTCATTGAATTCTGAAGGGGTGCTGCCAAACCCTTTGTCGAGTTGGCGTGAAATCCGTCTTTTGAGATGCAAATCTTCACTAAACGTCCTCCAAATGCGGTAACACAAAACAATCAAAGGACACCTAGCAACAATTGTATAAATCACCATAGCCTTAGCAAAAAAAAAACCTATTTTGACACTGTATTATTTGTGAAAAATCTTACCGCGGAGTTGTGTTTGATCTTTGATGAGGGCAGGATCAAACATGTCGGTCATTGTTTTCCCTCTCGGGTCGCGCGCCTATTTTCTCTGAGTGCTTTTATATAGCCGAGCAAACGAGTGAAGCTGAAAGTGGATTGTTGCTGCTCAAAGACAACGGATCAAATGGTGAGTTCGTTTCATGCTACTATTTCTAATCTATAAAATATGTATGACTGCACCTTTAATCGTTATAACGGTGAGGCGTAAATATGATTTTTCAACAAACTATGAAAGGTTCGTCACTGTGAGTGTCGACATAAACTCTGATTCATAAATTATTTATGTTTCATGTTTTTTTTTTTCAAAACTCCGTTTTCCTTTTACCTTTATTTTTGTAATTAAAAAAAAACTTTGAATGGTTCCACACTAGAAGTGTAGACTTGCGAAAGGTTCACTTTATGCAACAAAAAGGTTCGTCACTTCAAGTGTCGGCATAATTTTTCTCTACATAGATATTGTTCATATCAAATGAAATTATTATATTTACATATAAACATGTTTATATCTCACACAATAAGTATTTATCATGGTCTAATCGCTTATCAAAGTGAATCATGTGACCCAACGATCCTTCCCATTAACAAACTTCCCTCCCAGTAACCTTTGTGGAGATGCAGAGGCGAACACGGTATTATTTGTATTATTATTTGTATTATTTGTGAAAAATCTTACCGCGTTTGGTGTTCCCGCATTTCATATTTGCATTTCAAACGCACACAACAATATAAACCTACATTGTCTTTGGGCCACCGCCTAGAAAGCTGAAAATATCAAGGAACACTATTTCTATGGTAATGTTGGTAAGGAACATATGGGAGATTGGATTCTCAGACATTTTCAAATTTTGAACCGCCCTAGTGTTGAGCTGTTTTTCGCGCTTTACGACGGAAGAGAACACAGAACTCATTGGATTTGAACCGTATAATTTCCTATATTCAGTCTCAGTCTAAGCCACTAAACTGTAGGCTGCTTCAAAAAATATTGGGACATATGGATTCATCTCTTTTAGATTTTAGGGACAAAACATCTCTAGCATGACTAGCGGCCCTCAGGAAAAACTCCTCCGTAAAATACAAATTTGCCTATCTCAGTAAGAAGCAACAATTTCGAAATTATATAAAGGTGTTAGTTGTGTTAACGTATTGATGTATTTAAAAAGGTACATGGAAATTGATTTTTTATTGTTTTCAATACGATATCATCTTTCCCATATATTGGTCTTCGGATAATTTACGGACACCCTGTATCTTTAAGCTCTCGGAAGTTTTAAAACTACTTAAAGCAATATAACTGTACTTATCAGTGCTATGCAAACGGTACTATTCAGTACTATTTTTCCTACTACTGAGCTCTTTTCGATCCTTATTGGGACTCGTGCCTTCGATTTTCGTTAAATCCGTTAGTGAAAGCTAGCGGTGGTCTGCAACGAAGTCTCAAAGGAAACGTCCTTGAAGCAGTAAAAAGCTTTCTGCTGCAACCATCGTCGGCTCCAATGATCATCTCGACACCCCAAACTCTCCTGCAAAAAGTGCGTATCACCCCAGTTCCAAAACCGGAAAAGCTGGAATCATTGCAATGTTGTATTATTTGTGAAAAATCTTACCGCGTTTGGTGTTCCCGCATTTCATATTTGCATTTCAAATGCACACAGCAATATAAACCTACATTGTCTTTGGGCCACCGCCTAGTAAGCTGAAAATTTCAAGGAACACTATTTTTATGGTAATGATGGTAAGGAACATATGGGAGATTGGATTCTCAGACATTTTCAAATTTTGAACCGCCCTAGTGTTGAAGTCTCTTAAAGGGAGCTGTTTTTCGCGCTTTATGACGGAAGAGAACACAGAACTCATTGGATTTGAACCGTATAATTTCCTATTTTCAGTCTAAGTCTAAGCCACTAAACTGTAGGCTGCTTCAAAAAATATTGGGACATATGGATTCATCTCTTTTAGATTTTAGGGACAAAACATCTCTAGCATGACTAGCGGCCCTCAGGAAAAACGCCTCCGAAAAATAAAAATTTGCCTATCTCAGTCAGAAGCAACAATTTCGAAATTATATAAAGGTGTATGTTATGTTAACGTATTGATGTATTTAAAAAGGTACATGGAAATTGATTTTTTATTGTTTTCAATATGATATCATCTTTCCCATATATTGGTCTTCGGATAATTTACGGACACCCTGTATCTTTAAGCTCTCGGAAGTTTTAAAACTACTTAAAGCAATAAAACAGTACTTATCAGTGCTATGCAAACGGTACTTTTCAGTACTATTTTTCCTACTACTGAGCTCTTTTCGATCCTTATTGGGACTCGTACCTTTGATTTTCGTCAAATCCGTTAGTGAAAGCTAGCGGTGGTCTGCAACGAAGTCTCAAAGGAAACGTCCTTGAAGCAGTAAGAAGCTTTCTGCTGGAACCATCGTCGGTTCCAATGATCATCTCGACACTCAAAACTCTCCTGAAAAAAGTGCGTATCACTCCAGTTCCAAAACCGGAAAAGCTGGAATCATTGGTATCTTTTGGTCTCGCATGCCAGAATCTTTGTGGACACCTACGTGTAGTCGGTCAGCAGGCCCACTTCTCCAACCCAGCGCTACTGCAGAAGTTGGTTAACAAATTGCTGGTGAATATCAAGTTGGATTGGGCTCTTTTAAGCAAAAATGTCCAGTCGTCGACTTTGGGACATTTGGAGACTACATGGGTCAGTTAGTTGTCGCCGCAAGTGATGTGGCGCCTTTCCAACAATCTCTGAGGCCCCTAAAGCTAATTCGGAGAAGAGAGAAGGGAAGATAGAAGCTTTAAGTGAATACACATTTCACCCGGAGGACAGCGCAGGATAAAGGTACCATCCCAGTACCCTGGGGAAACCGTGCCCAGTTTGTGGATAACTAGGGCAAAAAGTTCGAAAAAACGAAGTGTGCCGGTGAAAAAAACAAACGCGTCAGTAGTGTTGGATCCGTTGAATCTGTTGCATGCTCCATGTGGGCGAGCGACGGAGTCCGGATCAATTGTATCCGATTCGCGTTGGGCGGAAGAAAAAACGAAATGCGCCGGTGAAAAAAAAAACGCGTCAGTAGAGTTTGATACATTGAACCTGTTGTATACTCCTGTCGAGCGAGCAACGAAATCATTATCGTGTCTGGTTTGGTTAGTGCGGTCATTCGTGTATATGCTCACATATACATTTTGAATTATCTATTTATCGTTTACCAAAACGAATCCTTTCCCATATCCAAACTCCCAGTGTTTTCTTGTGGAAGTGCAGAGGACTCCTCGGCTTCTGTAAAGCAAGTAACACGTCAACATTTCCCTCCCATTCCCAAATTGACCTGCATTCGGACGTAGCCGGCGCCGGTATTGTTTATTATAATAATAAGAACACCAGCATTTACACATTGAGGATGATACTGATCCCGAGTAGCGTCTGTTGGTTCCCTGTGTAAGTACAGCTGTTCTTGCAATAACGGAGTAGCAACTGCGGGCGATCAATCATGCTCATGCTCAACTAGGGCAAAAAGTTCGAAAATGCGACGATTTCAAGAACTGCAATTTTGAAGACCGTTGTAAGCGTGTGCAGTAGCCGTCCCTTATTTTTCAAAAATTGCGAAATATTATAAATTTGTCATTGTAAAGTGGTCGTTTTGGTAAGAAATAAAATCAGGTAAAAATTTGAATTCCTTACGTGGACACTAATTGCTTCCCCAACGATCTTAAATTGTTCCTGTTTGGCAATCAAAAATTCGTTCATACTATTAGACGAAGGGTCGTTATCTACTATTGTCGATGCACGTGTTGCTCGCGAGCTTGCCTTCAGTGGACTGGCGAAATCGAAAGGGCAGAGGACAACTCACAGCTGATTCCATTGACATCTCAGGACGTGGATCGATGAAACGACATGTGCTGAAAGCGGCTTATACTGTCGAAGTTGTGCCTTCCTCAACAAAGTCTGCCTTTTGAACGATTGTCTGAAGAATTTCCATATCTCCGTGGTCTCTTGGTCGATGGGTACAGCACCGCAGTCCAAACCATTCTGATTGGACAATATGCATTTAAAAATCCCCTCAAAAATCGAGAAGGTAGAATCGGATAGCCGGCTGCAACGAAAACCAGGTTAGGTTGGATAGTCTACAGTCCGATATCCAACGCAAATTCCCCATCGGAACATTGCCACTTTCATCTGTACGAAGAAGATCGGAGTTCTGAAAAAGTTTTGCATGATGTGGTGAAAGATTTTTTTTCAATAGAGAATGTCGGCGTTGCTGTTGCTCCATTGCAGTATGGTTCGAAGGCGGTCAAAACCTCAGAAATCAAAGTTGTTACCTTCAAACGGTAATATTTTTCCCGACTTCCTTAACATATTGGTGGTTTAAATCCAAAGTTTGAGGCAGATTCATTGAGTTTTGAATTTTATACAACTCTTTGAGTGAACCGTGGACATGATTTTTCAAGAAAATTTATAATTGCGTTCCAAAATTCACCAGCTATTTATGAATTTAAACACAGCTCAAACCGCCATGGTATCTTGAGAGAAATTGTTTGTAGATACATCAAGTACACCTGAATAGAATAAATTTTTTGACTGAATTTATACAAAGTAAATTTAGACAAAAAATTCTTCAAAAAACATATTATTTTTTATAAAAGTACCCCAAGACATTAGTAGCCCGCGAATGCCCACGATGAGAATAAGTTCGAAGGCTAAAAACAAGAGCTTACAAGTAAAGTACAAATTATTTTGCGAAAACTTGCGATAGACCACTTTTAACGCGTTCGAAGGTGTACGGAGTTCAATTCTAGTTGAGTAATAAGAATCCTGTGATACGCTAGTACATGCAGTAGCCATGAATGGCATCCCGAGAACGAACGAATTACTCGCACCTATCTTTTTCGTCATCTTCTTTTTGACGTTACATCCCACCTCGGACAAAGCCTGATTCTCAGCTCATATTTCATATGAGCACTTCCGCAGTTATTAACTGAGAACTTTTTGTTTCGATTAACCATTTTTGCATGTGCATATCGTGTGACAGGTATTATGATACTTTATGCCCTGGGAAGTCAAGTCAATTTATTTTACGAAAAAATCCTCGACCGGTGGGATTCGAACCCACGTGAGCTTGGTTTTGCTGAATAGATGCGCATTTGCTGCTATGGCTCTCTGTGCCCCTATGAAATTTTGGAATTATAGTTAAATTAAATATTGTTCACACTTTATTTTGTATTATTATGGTATTGAAGTGCTTTGAACAAAAATTTGAATTGGTACTTAATGTTATATGTACCAAATAAAATAACACAAATTATCTCGGATTAATAACAAGGTCGAACGAATTTATTTTCTTCGAATGCAGCCTCCAGAAAAATCATTTCTTACGTGGATTTGCTTTTGCTACCAAAGAAAGTATGAAAACAGACTTAAGCTACAGACAGACTTAAGGACAATCATGCTCAAACGGATGAAATTGATGATATTTGCATTGAGGCAGAGTTCAATCTAAGATACTTATGGATGAATTTGCATGAAATTTTGCACAGTTTTTTAGACATCACATGAATTGCAACATACATTTTAGAGTGATTCTTCAAATCACGAGTTCACCGTAGTGATTTGTTTTACAAATTTGAAAAATTGGCATATTAAAAATACTAAGTTGTAAATTTTGACGAAATGAATAAATATGCTTATGATGGTTTTTGTGTAGACCTTCCATATATTTGGATAAATCGTTTATATGTTTTCGTCAAAAATTTCACTTTGTTGCTTTTGCTATTGGAGTTGTATATGGAAAAAATATTCAAAAATATATGTTGAAATGCGCTGTGAAATTTTTATTTAAATCCGTCAGTAAATAACTAAGAACTAGCCTGCCCGAGTAGGAAGATTGAAAAAGTTGCAAATATATTGTCCAAACCTGTATATTAAAGGGGGTCTGTAGCCTTAAGGTTACGCTTTCGCTTCATGAGCGAAAGGTCATGGATTAGATTCCCAGCCCCTCCACAAAAAACCCGTCCGACCACCAGATGACGCTTCACGGAGGACTGTGCTTTGGGAAGTTCATCCATCCTTCGTCAGTATCAGATGGTGACTGAGACAAACTGACCCTCTTCGCAGGCAGCTAGCCTCACTAACAGCAGAGCTCTCTCCTACCTGCTCGGTGTGAGAGTAAAAGAGTAGGAGAGAGTGAAAGAAGATGTAAATATAGATAAGTTAAAAATCAGGGGGGTGGCATGGGCCAATATTTACCAACCCAACATCAATTCAACATGGCATCCAGTGTTCTTGTTTTGATTATTTTGGGAGGGAGAAAACATATGTTTTTATTGGTAGGAGACAACAATGATACCCCGCTGATACGTAAAACATTAAACAAAATGATGAACTAATGATAAGCGTCGTCAAATACGACGATTCAATGTGATATGTTTAATTGCCGGAATCTAGCATTAGCAGCGTATGAGCCGTATACTCGAAAATCAGGATCAAGGTTAGGGCAAACCGACCAGTAAGTGGGTACCAAAACGCGAAGTACCAAAACGATGTGAGGAAGAGCCGAAATGTATGCAGGATGACAGCTGTGTCGGTCCCCTGTTAAAAATAGATCTGTATCGGTAAAGAAGGTACAGATCAACTGGACGGCACAGTAGTGGCCACAAGCACAGAGTGCCTTATAAAAAAAAACTTAAAAAAAAAAAAATTGAAAAAAAAACTGTATATTCTAATTATCAGTCCAAAACTAGAAATATTTAAAAATAAAAGTTCATAATACCTGAATATGGCATATAATATGTCAAATATATGATTTCAACTATTTTAAAGAGAGTTTGAGGTTTTGGCCGACATTTTTTTTTAGATCGAACCACTATGCATTGCTCGAAGGCTCCGATGAAATGCGTTCTAGAAAAAAATGGGAAAATACTACAATCCGACTGCTATCCGGATGGTTCCAAACAGGGCTACTGTGCAAGTACGATCACATCAATTTTCTGTACAGCAAGCCCATGGTAGAGAATTGGATGAAATCCTTGGAGCGTCGTTTATTACGGAACCCTGAGCTACAAGTTGAAACAGCAGATTGTGGATTATGTGAAGAAGAGATATGCGCATAATATTACCACCGAAGAGATGCTCAACTCAGACACAAGGACAATCTGATACCTCCCAGGAACCCTAAGAAGCCTGGGAAAGTTCGCATCGTATGGGATGCATTGGTGAAAGTTAAAGAACAGGCGCTCAACTCCACTCTGCTTGCTGGACCAGATCTTCTAACGTCTCTTCTATCAGTTTCATCCCGTTATCGCCAGCGTCAAGTTGCAATAATTCATAAAGTTCATAACTTATAGTTCATAAAGAATCGGAATGCGAAGGACTTCGAGAATGAATACCCTGCGGCGGCTACCGCAATCTTCCATAAACATTATGTGGAAGATTATTTGGATAGTCTGGATACTGTTGAGGAAGCCGTGGATATGTCACTTCAGGTGAAAAAAGGTTCACGCCAAGGCTGGATTCCACATACGGAACTGGATGTCCAGTTCTAAAGAAGTTCTGTCACGGGTCGGGAACTCGACAGAAGAGCAAGTAAAAAAGCAAGAGTTGATGCCATTACTTCAAGAAGACTTCATACCGGCGAAAAAACAGCTTATGCAGGTGGTAATTGTAGTGAAGGGTATGCAGAATGCATATATGAATAATAATATTTGGGAGAAAACATTGATACACTTTAATGTTGAAATCAAGGTCATCTGCAGATTAAGCCCCATTCAAAACTTACTCATTTGGCTGCGTAATGAGCATTTAGTTGACGTTCAATGGAGAGATATTTGAATGTGTGTAGACTATTTGAATGGAAGAAGCCAACTGTTATTCTTCCAGTAGAAATAGAGCAAGAAAAAGAATGTGTAAATGCAATGACAACAATGAGGTAACCGAAAACTTAAGATTCGAGCGATCACTGGAAGAAAGCTGGAGTCCATTAATCGTGAATTGCGTCGCTTGATCAAGCTACACGTACTTGTCGATTCTAGCGAGGAGGCTGCTAATTTTCGGATAGTGGACCGGACTCAAGTTCGTTGTGTCTTAGTTTCCTCCAAAACCATTGTCAGTTCCCTATCTCGAACTACAAGCTGCATTACTTGGAACAAGTTATGGGTAGTATACTCATTCATTCGATTTTGTCCAACGTTGTATGAAAATCCGAAAGTTGGTACAGATTTCCTGTAGGTCAAACATTATTGCTTTTTTCCCACAATTCAACTGCTTCTCAAAATGTGAACGATGTCTACGTGCTGTAGCTGATATCCATCGGTTCATCGATCTACTAAAGCGGGATCGATAAGTAGATGCCGAAAATCGATGTCTGATGCCATTTTGGAATCCAATATGGCGACTTCCGATTTGGAAAAATCACTTGAAACCCACTAAATATGGGTATTTTTGGAACGAGACCGATGAGTAGATGCCGGAAATCGATGTCTGATACCATTTTGGAACCAAGATGGCGACTTCCGGTTTGGGAAAATCATTTAAAATACCAAAAATACCCATATTGCATGGGTTTCAAGTAATTTTCCCAAACCGGAAGTCGCCATCTTCGATTCAAAATGGCGTCGGACATCGATTTTCCGTCATCTACTCTTCGGTCCCGTTCCAAAAATATCCATATTTCGTAGGAGAATCTAGGGCTAATGCTAGATAAGAATTTAACTTTGAAAAATCACATTGAGGGCATTGAAGCCAAATGTCAGAAATATATAAAACGTTGGCAACCACATATTAACAGAAAATCATAACATAAATTAAATTGATTTAAAGTGAAGATACATCGAAACCGACCCTCAAATTTTCAAGAGCACATCTAGGGAACCAGACAGCCGTTCAAGCTGAAAGCCTAATCTTCTTCTTCTTTTTGGCGTTACGTCCCGACTGGGACAAAGCCTGCTTCTCAGGTTAGTGTTCTTATGAGCACTTCCACAGTTATTAACTGAGAGCTTTCTTTGCCGAATGACCATTTTTTGCATGTGTATATCGTGTGGCAGGTACGAAGATACTCTATGCCCTGGGAATCGAGAAAATTTCCTTTACGAAAAGATCCTCGACCAGCGGGATTCGAACCCACGACCCTCAGCATGGTCATGCTGAATAGCTGCGCGTTTACCGCTACGGCTATCTGGGCCCCTCATAACCTGAAAGCCTAATCTTAAACTTAATGACAAATCGATTAAGTTTTCAGTTAAAACCGCTGTTTGGTTCTCTTGATTTGGTCTCTTGAAAATTTGAGGCTTCTCCTTGAGGCGTTTTTTTCTTTTTTATAAGGAGGTAGAATGATTTCACCTGTAAAAATCAGGTTTTTGATCATTACATTTTGATTATAACACTGAACTCAAAATACTTCATTTCCTGCAAAAAAAATGCATTGTATAGAAGAAATCTTCGATCTAATAAAAAAGGATCCTAACTAATAGAAGTCCATTACGCTCGTAATCCCCATACCAGCATCCGATGATAATCCCAACTAATTAGAAGTAAATTATAAAAATTCACCCTCCAATCGGTAAGTCCGGTATCCACTCCGCAACTAGATTTACCAAAGCGGTGATGATTGCTCGTTAGATCCCCTCCCCGTCCCATCGTCCTTCCATGCAAAAGATGGATATGCAGGGCACGCAAAAGGGTATCACTTGGTAAACTAATTTCATCTCAATTATCCCCGTTCGGGTACCCCTTTTCGCTTCGTATGCGCCAGAGATAAGCAATGAATGTTATTATATATTCTGGGCTGCTACCCAGTGGTGGTGGGGGATTGAAGGATTCAGGCGGAAAAGGTTTTGTCCTCAACCTTCCGAATGGATAGTTTGTTTTAAAATTTTTCCATTTTCCATCCCAATGAAGGACGATCTAGGGGGGATATGGTCTAATTTGTTTGCTCTCGAATGATGCTTTCACATTTGCTCGGATGGATTTAGGGTACGGTTGTTTTGCATAATTACTGGAATATCACGGCGTGTATGCGGTAAAGGTTCACTACAAAAATGGGCATTGCTAAACTTGTTGCTAATCGAAAAAAAAAATTTCTCTTTTATCTGAAAAATTCTTCAAAACTTCCACCGAGAGATCCACAACATTTGTTTTATTAAATTGGTTATTATTTATTTATTTTGTTTTACATCAATTAACTTGATAAAACCTTATATACATCGTTTTGCTGATTCATTCGATAGTATGTAAGCTGAGTTATACACTTCAAATTTAACATCGGTTTAATAAAATTAAATAAAAAAGTATTGAGAATCGTTAAAATTTTTCCAAAGAAGATTTGTGATTATATTGTTCTACCAGACATGCCGTGATAAAAGTTGACAGTAGTTGATTTGAATTTAACAGGGGCTCAACAAGCTGACGATGAAACAAACTCGAATATTCCATTTTCAGCTACCTCGAAGGCAATTCATAACTCTGAACCCGTAACAATTCCGTGAAAATTCGAATCAAAAACCAATCCCTCGTTTGAAATTATCCACTTCATTTACATAATGGAATTGTCCAAACTGAGCGCTAGCTATCATTCAATTAATACCGATTACAGCGTACAAATTGAATCAATTGTGCTTGACCTAGCTCCACTATCAAATTTCTCACTCGGACGATAATCATCACCCGTAATTGCCGCCGACGACGGAACCGGATATCGCTGGAAACAAGTTTAGAACATTAGCATTATCATCAAAAACGCGGCCGGCGGTCAGAGTGCGGGGCGCGTTACAAGCTGGAATAGGAAGACCACCGAAGGAATTCCATGTCGAATTTACACATGCTTTCGGTATAACATGAATATATGTTACAGCAAAAATAGATATATGAATAAAAATAGGTCAGAGAAGTCAGAGAATTAAGAGAATACAAAATCAGAGATGTCAAAGAAGTCTGAGAAATTAGAAAAGTCAAAGAAGTCAGAAAAGTCAGTAAAGCCAGTGAAGCCAGTGAAGCCAGAGAAGTCAGAGAAGTCAGAGAAGTCAGCAAAGTTAGAGAAGTCAAAGTAGTAAGCGAAATCAGAGAGCTCCGAAAAGTCAGAAATATCGAAGAAGTTAGAGAAGTTAAAGACGTCACAGGAAGGAGTCAGAGAAGACAGCGAACTCAAAGAAGTCCGAGAAGTGTGAGAAGAAAGAGATATCAGAATCAGCGAAGTTAAAGAAGTCTGAGAAATCAGAAAAATCAAAGAAGTCAGAAAAGTCATAGAAGGCAGAGAAGTCAGATAAATCAGAGAAGTCAGAGAAGTCAGAGATGTCAGTGTTGTCGGAGAAGCCAGATAAGCCAGAGAAGACAGGGAAGTAAGGGAAATTAGAATCAGAGAATCTTTGCTTTCAGAAAAATCAGAAAAGTCAAAGAAAACAGAGAAGCCAGAAAAGTCAGAAAAGCCAGTGAATCTAGAGAAGTCAGAGAAGTCAGAGAAGTCAGAGAAATCAGAGAAGTCAGAGAAAACAGAGGAATAAGAGCAGTCAGAGAAGCCAGTGGAATCAGAGAAGTCAGAGAAGTTGGAGAAGTCAGAGAAGTCAGGAAAATAAAACAGATACTCAAAGAAGTCAGAGAATTCTGAGAATTCAGAAAAATCATAAAAATCAGAGAGGTCAGAAAAGTCAGGGAAGTCAGAGAGGTCAGAGAAGTCAGAGAAGTTAGAGAAGTCAGAGAATTCAGAGAAGTCAAAGAGGTCAGAGATGTCAGAGAAGCCAGAGAAATAAGAGCAGTCAGAGAAGACAGAAAAAGTCAGAGAAGGCAGAGAATTAAGAGCAGTCAGAGAAATCAGAGAAGTCAGAGAAGTCAGAGAAGTTAGAGAAGTCAGAGAATTCAGAGAAGTCAAAGAGGTCAGAGATGTCAGAGAAGTCAGAGAAGCCAGAGAATTAAGAGCAGTCAGAGAAGACAGAAAAAGTCAGAGAAGGCAGAGAATTAAGAGCAGTCAGAGAAATCAGAGTAGTCAGAGAAGTCAAAGATGTCAGAGAAGTCTGAGAAATCAGAGAAAACAGAGAAGGCAGAGAAGTCAGAGAAGTTAGAGAAGTTGGAGAAGTTTAGAGAAGCCAGAGAAGTCAGAGAAGTCAGAGAAGTAAGAGAAGTCAAAGTCGTCAAAGGCGTCATAGAAGTCAGAGATATCAGAGAAATCAGATAAGTTAGAGAAGTCAGAGAGGTCAGAGATGTCAGAGAAGTTAGAGAAGTCAGAGCCGTCAAAGGCATCATAGAAGTCACAGAAGTCAGAGATGTCAGAGAAATCAGAGAAGTCAGAGAAGCCAGAGATGTTAGAGAAGTCAGAGAAGTCAGAGATGTCAGAGAAATCAGAGAAGTCAGAAAAATCAGAGCCGTCAAAGGCGTCATAGAAGTGAGAGAATTCAGAGAAATCAGAGAAGTCAGACAAGTTGGAGAAGTTTAGAGAAGTCAGAGAAGTTAGAGAAGTCAGAAAAGTCAGAGCCGTTAAAGGCGTCATAGAATTCAAAGAATTCAGAGAAGTCAGAGATGGCAGAGTCGTGAAAGGCGTCATAGAAATCAGAGAAGTCAGAGAAGTCAGAGAAATCAGAGAAGTCAGAGAAGCCAGAGATGTCAGAGAAGTCAGAGAAGTCAGAGATGTCAGAGAAGTTAGAGAAGTCAGAAAAATCAGAGCCGTCAAGGGCGTCATAGAAGTCAAAGAATTCAGAGAAATCAGAGAAGTCAGAGAAGTTGGAGAAGTTTAGAGAAGTCAGAGAAGTCAGAGAAGTAAGAGAAGTCAGAGTCGTCAAAGGCGTCATAGAAGTCAGTGATGTCAGAGAAATCAGATAAGTCAGAGAAGTCAGAGAGGTCAGAGAAGTCAGAGAAATCAGAGAAAACAGAGAAGCCAGAGAAGTCAGAGAAGTTAGAGAAGTTGGAGAAGTTTAGAGAAGTCAGAGAAGTCAGAGAAGTCAGAGAAGTAAGAGAAGTCAAAGTCGTCAAAGGCGTCATAGAAGTCAGAGATATCAGAGAAATCAGATAAGTTAGAGAAGTCAGAGAGGTCAGAGATGTCAGAGAAGTTAGAGAAGTCAGAGCCGTCAAAGGCATCATAGAAGTCACAGAAGTCAGAGATGTCAGAGAAATCAGAGAAGTCAGAGAAGCCAGAGATGTTAGAGAAGTCAGAGAAGTCAGAGATGTCAGAGAAATCAGAGAAGTCAGAAAAATCAGAGCCGTCAAAGGCGTCATAGAAGTGAGAGAATTCAGAGAAATCAGAGAAGTCAGACAAGTTGGAGAAGTTTAGAGAAGTCAGAGAAGTTAGAGAAGTCAGAAAAGTCAGAGCCGTTAAAGGCGTCATAGAATTCAAAGAATTCAGAGAAGTCAGAGATGGCAGAGTCGTGAAAGGCGTCATAGAAATCAGAGAAGTCAGAGAAGTCAGAGAAATCAGAGAAGTCAGAGAAGCCAGAGATGTCAGAGAAGTCAGAGAAGTCAGAGATGTCAGAGAAGTTAGAGAAGTCAGAAAAATCAGAGCCGTCAAGGGCGTCATAGAAGTCAAAGAATTCAGAGAAATCAGAGAAGTCAGAGAAGTTGGAGAAGTTTAGAGAAGTCAGAGAAGTCAGAGAAGTAAGAGAAGTCAGAGATGGCAGCGTCGTCAAAGGCGTCATAGAAATCAGAGAAGTAAGAGAAGTCAGAAAAGTCAGTAAGTTGAAGAAGTCAGAGAAATCAGAGATGTCAGAGATGTCAGAGTAGTCAGAGTAGTCAGAGAAGCCAGAGAAGTCAGAGAAATCAGAAGACAGAGAATTTAGAGAAGTCAGAGGAATCATAGAAGTCAGAGAAGTCAGAGAAGTCAGAGAAGTAAGAGAAGTCAGAGAAGTCAGAGAAATCAGAGAAGTCAGAGAAGTTAGAGAAGTTGAAAAAGTCAGAGTATTTAGAGAAGTCAAAGAAGTCACAAATAACCAGTACGAAGATTATCGAACAAGATTTTCAAAATTTGACTCATTATGGATGGAATTCATCCACTAACTGACTCCCATAGAGCGAGGGGGGTCAACACGAGATCGTTGCCAACAGTAAACAGCAACAGCAGGATCACCACCACGGTCAGTTGAGCCCGAAATGGGGCGTGCATAATTTTTAGTAAGTAGAAAACACAATTAAACATGACACGTGGTGTTGCTTTAGTATGGGGGGTATGGTAGGGCAGCTTCAAAGCGAACTTTTCTGACTTTACTCCGCTACTCTTTATTCTGTAGCAGCGCAACGCAATGACCGGTCATGACTTAGCATGCTGCTGGGAGATAATAAATTGCTTGCAATTGCTGCACTCCGTTGGTGTTCATCGTCAACTCGTTTACGGTTGGGCACCGTTGTTGGCGAAAAAGTTCCTCTTAAGTTTCAAGGTGCGCACATGCTAATGGAGAAAGTTGTGGGATTTTTTGGGTAACCCGGGTACAGATGGACGATGAGCTAAGAACAAAAAAATGCAGTATCTTCAGTTTATGTTGAGAATTTAGAAGCATTTTTCAGCTCCGAATAGGCGAAATCTATTTAAGTGTCCAGACTCAAGCTTTTATTTCATATATTTTATGTATTGAACCTCTAGTATCTAAACTTCATGTTTCCTTTTTCTCAATCCTAATTTTTAGTTCATGGCTTCTTGTTTCTAACTTATGTTTTCCAACTTCTGAATTGTATCTTTTATCTTCTATTTATCGTCTTCTGATTTCTGATTTATTGTTTCTTTCATATTGCCCAACTTATAACTTCTGACTGCTAATTAGTTACATCTGACTGTTGATTCCTGATTCCTTATTCCTGATTCCTGATTCCTGACTTATCTGACTTCTTTGACTTCTCATACTTCTCTCACTTCTCTGACTTCTCTGATTTACCTTACTTCTGTGAATACTCTGGTTTCTTTGACTTCTCTGACTTTTCTGACTTCTTTGACTTCTCCGACTTCTCTGACTTCGCCTTCTTCTTGGACTTTCAACGTCTAACTTCTCAAGTCTCGATTATTTACTTTATTTTCAGTTCTAGTCTCTCACTTCTGACTGTTCTGAATACAACTAGTAGGTTCTCACTGCCACTTCTAGCATAACACATCTTACTCTTAACTTATAACTTCTAGCTTCTGATTTCTCGCTTCTCAATTCTATTTAATTCTAATCCTAATAATTTTTAAGCAATCAACAAAATGCATGCCACATAATTATCCTGAATTTATCGGGTCACTTTCGATGCTTACGTGCTTATCCTTGATCCCCGATTCCCGGTGGCTACTGGACATTCGCTGCGAACGGTTGAAAATTAAATTGGCTTTTGAAACTTTCCCCATTTAGCCAATTACGCTAATCCGCCAGCTAAAGAAAGAAGAAAAAAAAACAAACCAAACATCACCACGCGTGCAAGGAAGCTGAGAAGTCGAGAATCTGGTTAACGGGATGAGGGATTAGGTTTTTCTGATTTTCGCCGTTCCGGTGTGGCGTAGCACAATGGCTTCGTTTTATATATCGGGAAGTTGAATGCATTTGAATATGAAATTGATATTATCCGAACACTTAAGGCTAACAGTGATTTCAAATGCATCCGATTGGCATAAATTGGCTGAAATTTGTAAAAATTTTAATGTCTTCGCAAAGTCTAACTGTTAGCTGTTGAGTGTTTCAATAATAATGTTGATTTAATTAGTTTTAGTATTGTTTTTACGTAAAAGTATGGAACATCATTTTGATTCAAATGCCGTACACTGTGTTCATTCTGTCTCATATTTCAAACACCTTGATTCAAATTCCGCACAGCAGGAATAAATCGTATTCAAATGAATAATTTCGCAAATAAAATTATATGAGCTCGTCCTACTGGTCTTAAACAAGAGAATCATCACTACTCCCGTGGTTGAAATTATATTAGAGACGTTACAATTTAATTGCAATTGACTGCCATTTCCTTGTTATTTGGTGACATATTTCAGCGAAACATTTCAACCGAATCGCCATAAAAAAAACCGTGTGTTCGGAATATGAGTCTGTTCGGAATTTGAGACAAAACGGTATTATGAATCTATTTTCAAAAGAAATTCGGCTGTTGAATAGATGCTTGGTAGTTTCAACGATTTTTCAGGAACATGAACTGAATAAATTTAGTTTTATTTTATGTTTGGCAACATAGGGACAATGTTTCAAGCATTTCTCATAATTTATGTGCTATACAGATTCCACCAAATTTGATTTAATGAAATCTTTGAGTTCTCGTGCGGGGACATATCATGACTAGGAACTTTACCAAATACTTTTCCAAGTATTGCTACAGGAATCCCCTAGAAATTTATCTAAAATTTAAGAGGAATTTTCATGAAATCAAACTTTTAAACATTCATTTTATTTACTTGGTGTTACATCAATTAGTTCAATAAATCCTCGTTAACGATATTACGCCAATTGGCGGAACCAGCAGAGTCACAGGGATCCAATATCATTAAAATTGAGCCGTAGCATGCCTACTTTTGATGCTAAAACTTTATGATCCCATATAACGGGTTTCCCGGTGGCCATTCCGGTGCTCCAAAAGGACCAGAATGACCACCCATTCATCATTCTGGCAAAATACATCAAAAAATAAAACTTCTTAAAGAATTGGATACAATTCATTTGGTTTTGGGGCATAAATCCGAGTAATGTCATCGAATTGGCCACCTTCCGGGACTCCAGGAACCGGTTCGGCATGGACCACACTGGACCGAATTTTTCAGGAGATGTTTGTCGTTAATTGGTTCCTTATTACAGATAAATTTTATGCTTAAATATCCATCAACCGAATGGTAACGATGTGAATTACATATACAAAACTGCGATGGGAACTTACGTTTAGGATGTTCCGGATTTCCGGAACCGGGTATAAATAACTAAGTGATTTGAGAATCTCTATTCACAGTCCACATTAAACAATATGAGGACTATTTAGATTACTTATTCAGTTACGAAACTACACTTTTTCAAAGTAAGCGTCTCTGAATGGTTCCCGGTGGCCACAGTGACTATATCCGGATCTCCGGGAAGGTTTCTGAAACTAGACATGTGTGCCCTTCATTTAAGCCCAACAGCACTAAATTCGGGCAACACACTGATTTTTGCAAGCTGTCTGAATTTTCGGGTCGAAAACGATCCAAAGTCACAAATTGTAACTTTTTCATGGAAGCTGCCGTAGGGGTCATTTAAAACTTTTGTTTCCGCAAAAAAAAAAACAATATTTCCCAAAAAAAAAAAAACAATTGTCAGAAAATTTCAAATTGCTAGGTTATTTAAATCAAAAGTTACATTGATTTGAATTTAAAAATGGGACGAAAAAGGCCCAAGGTCCTTACTAAGGTTATTTTTGCAATTTTATGGCTTTCTCAGTCTAATAAATCAAAACGGCTTGTTTGGCTAAGCCCGACGTTTCGGTCCCGTTTATTGGACCTTTTTCAAGGGATAACTAAAATTGAATACATAGCTTTAGAAACATATACACATTTTACATTACACAAAACATACGCAGTCAACCGTCTCTCGTCACCTAATGTACAAATTTTTAGGAGAGATGGAGCTTCTTGTAGTGCTCTGGTTTTCAGAAAAATTACAAATATATGAGAAACAATACATAGATTACAAATATTACAAATGTTTGTTACTAAAAGACTCACATTTAACATTGGGTGTTAAAAATCAAGGGGGGACTGACTACACTACGCACTACTTAACGATAACACAATTCGCAAACTGACTATTGTCAACTGTAGATTTAAAAAAAAACCCTAACAACCTCTATCTTTTCCATCGAATATTGGATTAAAAAGCACCTCGGACCTCCGCATCAGACAGTTAAATTCAGTCAAAATAGACAATGTATGTTTCCAGAAAATGCAGATATTCATTCGGAACCGAGAGGCGTAGAATAAAATAAAATCGTAAGGTATTATTATTCCCATTGAAATAATTTGAAACTATTTAAATCAACTTAAAGCTATGTTGCATCAATGCTCCGCTTCGATGAGCTGTTAATGTAGAAAATTCTGATGGGCAAGATGAATTTTCCGCACATAAGAACATCTCGCTTTGCAAATCGATAACTCTAGTTGATTAAGGCCATACTTATAAACAACAAAACATTAGGTATTGAAGTCTTAACATTTTCTGCTGCAAAAATGTTTCCTATCATAATTTGTTACAATTGAGTTACATAATTAACAGGGCGCTAATGAATTATAACTGAATTATATGTTATAATTATCACAACGCGTTATCATGTTGATTTTCTGTTAGAATAATCCCGTCGGGTTCCCTACATTTCCATTCTTCCATCATTTTAGCACGCCTTTTCTTGCGTCTGATACATAGGCAGTGTGCTAACCAAACATCAAGCCTCTCTGCCATAAAAATATACCATCCCTCTATAACTTTCTGTAAGAACTGGCGTAGATGCAGGGGTATATCCAGTCTACTGTGGGAGCCAGTTATAGATGCTTTATTAATTTTTTCCCCTTTCCCTTATTGGTCTGCATTGTGACGTAGCAGGCGTCATTGTTGCCTGAAAATAAAAGATCACTAGCACAGATCTTTATTTATTGACAACCTTTAGATTGAGTGTGCGGAACCTTTTTTTTATTAAGTATTGAAACGTACGACCGTAGGTAAGAATTTGGAATGCGGTGACCAGATTTTATACGGTTGAGCATAGAACAACTTGGTAAGCTCGGATTGCCTGTGTTCCGAACGACGAGAAATCAGCACCCCGGTGCGATAGGGTCACCCGATTCACACGCAGGAGAAATCCATAGCGTACGATAACTACATCACGCGCTGATTTGTCATGCATAATGAATTGAATAGAATTTATTCCTACATAGTGCATGCAGACACAACAGTAAGAATTTGTTTATGCCTAGAACACAAAACATTGAATTGCTAAAATATATCCTTAAATTTGTAAAAGTTGAACTTAAAACTAGTGTAAAACTGTTGGACAGTGGTTAAGTTTGCTATTAAGGACTAGAAATGTAAGTTATACTGATTTTTCATGCAAAAACGGATAATAATTCGGCTTTAATAAGTTGCAGCTAAAAAGCTGATTCATGTACCCAGTACAAACGAGTCATGCGATAGGACCATCCGAAGCATCTTTCCGTTGCTGTCTCAACAGTCTGCATATAATGCACTTTATGTGCAGAATATAGGGGCCAGTTTTGATAACCGTCCTTTTGAGGGAACGCTTTGACGTCTTTCGGTGAACGTTTTGGTAATAAATACAATAGCAAAGAAAGGACATCATCCACCCTGAGGCTTGCTTATCAGAAGCAAAATTTTAAATCAAAAACCTGATTCAATTTCAATTGACCGTTTATATTTTTTCAAAGAACATATATGCACAACATCATTTGTTTGTAAATATTTAAGATATGTTACCATATTTACGTGTAGAAGAAGCCTTAATCCCGTGAAAATGAAGTGGGTTGAATAACACTAAGTTAAACTAAAAGTTATTGTTGTAATGGAAAGTAATGGCCATTTACTCAATGAGAAATATAATTTCATCGTAGTAACCAATGTCATGTCAATGAAAAATAATACCTTCACTCTTAGTACGTTGTTCTTTTAGTTGTGATAAATTTTTAAATTTGTGTTCCAATAGTTGCAGTATCCGTTGTTTTCTTATGGGATCCTCCGTTTTAGGAACACATTACCGCAACTATTGGTAAAAGTGAGAATAGTTTTAGCGGTTTCAGTGGAATTTCGTCAATTTTGAAGCAATTCAAACGATGTTTCCATTTAGTGTATCAACAAGCCAATACGCCGAACGGCGGTGTGGGTGGCTATGGCTAATTCACTGAAATCAGTATAAATGACACTATAAAAACACCCACAATCAATGGATCACTTACCTTATGCGCAACTGAAACATCTTTGTCGATTTGTCCTGGTGGCTCTTCAAACACATTCAAGGACAAAAGCGAAAGCTATTAAGCGAATGAAATACGGCATACTTCAGTGAGCTGGGCATTTAGTGCTGATGTCGGAAGAAAAAACTCCAACAACTCTGCGGAACACGTTTTTGTCTCAAGCACCAAAATACCGCTATTTATTAAATAGTGGGTCGCTGAATCTATTGACGTTTTCAAAAATATCATAGCACGTCTAGTTTTTGAGATATCGACTGTTGCATATGCAAAATTTGACTTTTTCCACCAAGTTGCATGCAAGTTTGCGAGCTTGTATGGCAATTTATTCGCTTAATTTGCCACAGAATTCAAACCTCATGTGCATAACAATTATTATCAACAATATTCATAATGCTCAAAAGTGATTTTATGATGGTTTTAAAAAAGTATAGTATTTTGCCATATAAGAGAAACGAAGAATATTACATGGAGGCTGCAAGCATGTTAAAACAATCGATGTTTTTTTTAATTTTATTGTAAAATTTCAATGAAATTGCATTTAAAATAAATGTTAAAGTCATATGTTGCTAGCTTGGGGGAATAGATCATAAAAAATATTGATAAATCATACATTAAATTTCATGTAAACATCTTTGTAAACAGTATTTCATACAATTTTGGCGACCTGTAGTTAAAAATTGTGACGTGCTGGAACATTTCTGAGAACGGCATCAGATTCAGCAGCCCCAAATCTACTAGAGACACATAATTTGATCATTGAGACACGTAAAAATATTATTTTTGTTACGCTGTGCAATCAGGTGGACGTCAACGGCTCTGTAGAAGACATCCGCATATTCATTCTTATATTAACGTGACCAAATCATCCCATATTTGGAACAAACGGTTAATACGTGCTGTAATTGAGTATAATAGTAAGCAAATGCATTATCATCTTACCATTGTGCTATTTACTCTCATATCTTTTGTATTAAAATAACAACATTAATTGACATTTTAACTTTTAATCGGTTCAGCATAGAAAACAACACTAAATTTAATTTGAACCAGTATTCAAAAACATACCTAAGCCATTCTGGTAAGTTAAGTAAGTTGTAAGCATTTCAATTATATACTAGTTGACAACAGTTCCTTGGCCAATTTCTTGAGCATTTCTGTATGTTTTTTGGCACTATTGCATAATTTTAATTTTAGTTTTTAGTCAAAAACTTCAAATCAAGTTTTCTTAAGATTATTATTATGTGATATTTAATGAATTTGTAGGAATTTTATCCACGGGCTGTGATACAGAAAAAGAAACTCTACTCATCATTCAACTTATATTAAGATTTCTTTATTGATTTACTTCTACCTGTGAAACAAAAGACATCGGGTCATGAATTAAAGTTCGAGAAGTTCATTTTACGAGTTTGTAGTAATCCCACCGATCACAGCGGGGAGAGTCATTTTCACTTTCTTCACTTCGATCATTTGTCATCTCCTCTTATCGTTCGCTACATTTCCTGTTTTAGCCTTAGGATCTAAAAATAAGCACGTAGTATCAGCTTTTGACATTCTTACCAATTTGGTTTGGTTGTACACACAAGACCTCTTTGTCTCACGTGTGTTCATTCGTTTCTTATCTGTTATCTTGTTATTTATGTGTTTGTAAGTTTGGATAAGCGCCCGGCGTGTGAACGAAACAGCTTCTCAGCGGGCAAAAGAACGTTCATCTTTGGGTGTGACTTTTTTCTTTTTTTTTCTGAACCGGGGATCCACTTTGCTTATCTCTTCATCAGTTCCGGAGCGATCACAGTGCCTGTGTTTGTGTGTTTGAGTTTGTGTGCTGCTCTGATTCTTTGTGATGTGCCACAGAAGGCGAAACGGGGTGAGTGAAATTAATGTTACTGTATAAATCCTGTTTTCTGAATTCTTTTTTTTCTTCTCTGTTGCAGTGAGTTATTTCAAGTTTTCTAGCTCGATTGAATGAATGTGTGCTTTGTGTTTCTTTCTTCTTTTAATGTTCACGTTGAATCGTGGCAATGTTTTATTTCCCCTTTCCAGATTCGCTTCCCTCCCGCTCTGTGGGATGATTCTTGTTTTTATTCTTCTTTTTTTTACATCTAGAGTCACATTTATACACTATTTACAGAGGGATGTTTTTTCTTTCCTCCTTACTTTGATCGAGGATAACCAAGCTCTGGCTTCGGGATAGAGTTGAGGAAAAGTTTTACGCGTGGGAAACTTTAAGTGCAAATTTTCCGCTTTGGCGATTATACAATCCGTTCGCTGCCTGTCGTCGTATCGCTTTACAACACTCGCGTATCGGAAAGGGTTCGGAAAGTTGGCTATTAAACTTGGCAAACCACGATATGGTAATGTCACTTAAGGGTTTGCACTTGGTTCGTTAACCCGGGCGATGAAGTTTGCCGAAAGGCGTTTGACAGGTGAGAAGTTAAAGTGGTGATTAAAACTTTGAAGCGGAATGTGGTAAAATGCAGATTTGAATGAGGATTGTTGTTACTATGTGGAGTGGAAATTGCTTTCGCATTTAAATAAAATATTAATATTTAAATTTTTCATCTGGTCAAAATCTGAGAACACGCATCAGTGTCCAAATCATAAAAATTAACATCAGTCATTTCCTGTTCCAAGAATTTCTTATTAGCCTTTCAAAGATTTCTCCTCATATATATGGAGGACTATTCTTCGAAAGATTTCTTACAAAGTGCTCGAAAATTTCTCACGAATTGTGCTATAGATTCGACTATTGATTTCTCTTGAACTCCTCGAAGTGTAGTTCCTTGAAGTGTTCTTAAAATACTCCAGGATTTATCCTGAAACTTTTGAATGATTTTTCCTAGTAAACTTAAAGGATTTCTCCAAGCCCTGAAAAGATCGATCTTTAAATGTCTTGAAGATTTATTCGGATACACATGAATGTTTTTTTCTGCAGTCTTTGAAAACACTTTCTATTTTTTTATTGTAAGTCTTAGCAAACATCTATTGAAATCTTCGGAGGAATTCTCCGGAAACCCTCGAAAGATTGTTCCTTGAATTTTGGACTATTGCTTCTTATAAATATAACTCTCAGGAAATCTTAGAAGAAATTCTCTGAAAATCCTAAAAGGACTTCTCTAGGAGTCCTAGAAGGATTACTGTCGAACATTATTTACATGAATCTAAGAAGAATTTCTGAAAAAAATCCTAGAAGGACTTTTCAAAAATCCTAATAGCATTTCTTTTTTTTTCTCAAAATCCAGCATTTCTCCAAAAATTCTAGAATTATTTTTTAAAGGCTATTAGAAATTCTAGAAGAATTACACTTGAATTCTAGAAAGATTTCTCAAGTAAACTTAAAACAATTTATCAGGAATTTCAAATGGTTCCTTGCGCAAACTCAACAGTATTTATTGAGAAATCCTAGTAGGACTTTTTAGAAATTCTAGAAGAATTTCTTTAAAAATCCTAGAAGGGTTTCTTTAAAAATCCTGGAGGAATTTCTTGGGAAATCCTAGAGGAATTTCATTAGAAATACTACCGTTTTGTCTACAATTCCGAACAGACTCATATTCCGAACACTCGGTTTTTGTATGGCGGTTTGGTTGAAATGTTTCGCTGAAATATGTCGAAAAGAGCAAGGAAATGGCAGTCAATTGCAATTCAATTTTAACGTTGCCAATGTAATTTTTACCACGGGTGTAGTGATGACTCTCGAGTTTGAGACCGATACAACAAGCTCAGATAAATTTATTTGAGAAATTATTCATTTGATTCCGATTTATTCGTACTGTTCGGAATTTGAATCAAAGTGTTCGGAATATGAGACAGAATAAACACAGTGTTCGACATTTGAATCAAAATGTTGTTCCATACTTTTACGTTAAACCAATACTTAAACTAATTAAATCAACACAATTATTGGTACACCCAAAAGATAACAGTTAGATTTTGCGAAGATATTGAAATTTACACAAATATCAGACAATTTATGCCAATCAGATGCATTTAAATTTACTGTTGGCCTTATGTGTTCGGAATATGAGTCAAAACGGTATAAGGATTATTCTACAGTCCCTTCTGAAAATTTTAAAAACATCTACTGAAATCCTCAAAGAATTTCTTCTGTAATACTCTTTAGATTTTTTCTACTATCTTCGTGAAATTTATACTTTATCCTCAAAGAATTTACTGGAAAATTTCTCGAAGAATTTCACAGGAAATTATCGATGAATTTCACCAAAGATTTCACTGGGAATCATTCAAGGACTTATTTTGGAATCTTCCAAGGATTTACCTGAGAATTCTCTAAAGATTTCATCATAAATATTCGAAGAATTTCACTGCAGCTCTTCAAAAATATCCACCAGTAATCCTAAACTATTTATTGAAGATAAAGTTACAGCATGATGAATGGTTTTGAACTGGGAGGGAGCCACCGATACTACATACCTGGGTACCGCGAACTGGACCCCCTTTTCTTTTCAAGCAAATCTTGAAATATGTTTCTTGTGGCCAATTGTATTTGTCGTATTGATTCCACAAACGTCATTCCAAGTTCTCTGCTCTCAAAGTTTTGCTCTCCGATCTCTCTCTGGAGAGCTTGAATATGTTCAAACACCCATGACTTTCTCAAAGTTTGTTTACATTTCGACTCGATCAGCTCCTAGTTCGTGTGAAACTCTTCGGAAAGTTTAATCAACTTCTCTAGCTATCTGTTCTTCGACCCCCTAACTTGTGGATTACGATGCGGTGCGCGGTAAAAGGTTGCCGAAGGAACAGCAGGAAGGATCGTGTGAGTTTTTACCGGTTCCCGACTGACTTTATTCTCCGCTCAAAATGGCTCAAATTTTGTGCTAATGATGACTTGCACTTGATGGTCAACTCACGGATCTGTGGCGTAAGTATTCCAATAATACTACCATTCTGTTATACGACCACTTTGATAAGACCGTAGCTTATCGGAAAAATCATGCTGGCAAGCTAATCAGATGCAAAAATTCGATACCTACCATCAAACTGCATGACATCGGCACAAACGAATCTGAATCAGATTCGGAACCACCAATGACGTCAGCTTCTCGATCACTTCCACTGTACTCTTTGCCCGCTCTGTTTGACCACACCTACGCAGATCTGATAAAAGAAGATCTTAATCCGGATGATTATTTTGGCGACCAGGAGGAATCGTACAGTGAAAGTATTGCTTCGGATGTTTCTCCAGCATACAGCAAGAAGAAATGCACTATGAACTCGGATAAAAAATGTTGTGCACGGAATCTCAGGTACTTATCCTTCTTTATATGTAGTGCAATGGTAGGAACATGCTTATTTTCAGACTAGTGAACATTTGGCGAAGACGAGCGCAGCACTGGAAAAGCGAATTTCTGAAACTGAACAAGCAGTTTGAAACGCCACGAAAACTCGCCAAAGTATTTAACGGCGATCAAACTGATGTAGCTTTGGGACGAATAAAGAAAGTTAAGCGCTGGTCCGAAGCAACTATTCTGCGTGGCTTGAAGACAAAGTTGCCTGCGGAAAAGGATACGAGTATCAGCGACAACAAAACCAGCCGTACCCATCAACGCAAACACTCCTTGAGCATATTCAGGGTATTCCGTTCGATACATGTTCGTATCATCTATTAAGCATTCTGATTTACTTTTGGATGGTACACAAATTATGTCACGCTAAATTTCAACTTTTCGACACACTATTTGTATGAGTCCTCCAAAAATTTTGTAAGGCTTGTCACGCTTGGCTCGACCACCTCCCCCCCTTGGAGCGTGACGTAATTTGTGCACGTTACTCTGTTAATTTATATAAACGCGAAAACTGTAATCGGCTATTTAATTGTTTTGGATTACTGGTATAACAAGCTCAGTGATAATAATGGTAGCCGATTGCATTATATTCCAATGCCATTAAATTTGAAAAACTGCCATAATTTAAGAAAACAATTAATAAAATTTTTGATAAAGAGCAAAAGAGTGCTGAAAGACGATTGAAAACTCGCAAATCAAAATTTGACGTTCGAAGTATGGTTGTATGATGACAAATGAATAAACATGAATTATAATGAGAAATCTATACAATAAACATGAATTATAATGAGAAATCTATACAAATGTAAGAAAAATATATTGTTAAACAAAATTTGTAATAAAATAATAAAAAATAAAACTTTTTAATTTTTAATTTTTATATATTACAATACTCTTTAGCTCTCCTAAGTAATTCATCCGAAAGAAACATAACCTCAATTTCCAATGTTTGGCTCCGGCAATCAGGCTCCCGTTTGACAAGCATATTGAGTCTGTCCGCAGCACCCAGCTACATACGAAATATGACACAAAGTTATTTCGAACTGCAAGAAAACTCCAGCTTGCCAATGATAATCAAGGCAGACTTGATGAAAATCGCTAGTTTTGTTTTATTGTGTTCCTTCGATCGTTCTGGACAAACATGGAAAATGGGCTTGAGTTTTCTATGCATTTCATTTTCGTTTGTATTGAAAAAAGTAAAATGATGAGTATTTGAATACTTCATATTCAATCAGAATAAAAGGTGCTATTGTGACATTACTTTTGAACAAGCATGAATAGCTTTTCAATCGATTTTTTGTCACATTTGATAAAATGCAATAATATGTTTTATTCGATTACGCGCTTTTATAATGTTTGTCCATTGTTTTAGATCTGGGCTCACAGTGACAGTTCGTGACAGCAGAATCTCGGCTCACCTTGACGCACATAAATTTCGTATCGGTTTCTCCATCCCAGGTTTTGAGCTAATCGAACGGGGAGAAAATTTTCAAATGATAGCCTTCCCGGTTGTTGATTCGGTTACTATGGTTTCCTAGACTACGACGTTGACGCAGACTCGTCTGATGTGTCCGGTCTAGAAAAAGCTCAGAATACTTCGATTTCACCCCTCTACTATGTTTGGTTACCAGTCGTTGGATTTGGGTGACATCCAGGGATTTCGTGAACAGGTTAGCCAGTTGATCACAAGTCGAAGAGTCCTGCTGGAACCGTCCAAGGTAGCCGACAGGGTAGCACATATCAGGCCTGATACATAGCATGATGTACATCAGGCTAGCGAGCAGTTCCCGATGGGGTTCACCGGCAGCAGGCCGACCACGTGATAATTGGAGACCCTTCTCCATCGGAGTCCTAGTCGGCTTGCACCCGTTCATCCGGTAGCGATTCAGGATCTTTTCTATGCTCGTTTCCTGTGACAGCTGCAGGAACCCTCTACTACGGTTGTAGTCGATCCGTATTCAGAGAAAATGCCGCATCTTACCGTAATCGGTCATTTGGAACACGGACGCCAGCTTCTTCTTGATCAACCTGATGGTGCTCAGGGGTCTTCCGGCAGTCAGCAGATCGTCGACGCTTAAGGTGATTATAAAACGTAGCCAAACTTTGAATTTTCAAATGCACAAGACTGAATAGTCTAACAACAGTTCGCGTTGAAAATCAATGAAATTACTTGCATGTTAGTGGTGACCAATGGGATAAATTTTCAACGGGGAGCGCTGTTTGATTCTCAAGTCTGCACTTGAAAATTTGAGGTGTGGCTTCGTTCTATAATCAAACATTATGTACTCATTACCGTCAAGATGCCGCACGTACAGGCTGTAGTAGGACGCAGATGTAATTATGCTCCTTCAGCTTACCATGAAGAGAAGCGGTCTTCACGTCCATCTGGTGGAAGATGAAGCTCTCACGGACGCCCACCGCAAGAATGATTCGGATCGTCCCAAGCTTGGCAACCGGTGCGTACATTTCGTCGTAGTCCAATCCCGGTCTCTGCTTGAAACCGCTGACGACGATTGTAGCCTTGTATCGCACTGCCCGTCGGTCATCATCGTCCTTGATGCGAAAAACTCATTTAGTATTCAACGGCTTCACCTTGGCAGGGCATGGCATCAGCTGCCACACCTGGTTACTCTCCATCGACTGCAGCTCGTCCTGAATGGCTTTCAGCTACGACTCAGAGCCTCCCGGTAGGTCTCAGGAACATCTACAGCAGAGGAAAATGCGACAGAAGTTGCTCGAACACTAGTGAATAAGTCAAGCAACTCACCTGGAGCGCTCCCGTTCGCTGCGCATATTCGTTCAAAGTTCGCGCGAACTGTTCGAGGTTTTTTACGGACGAACCAAAGACGAAATAAAGACGTAGGACTTCCATTAAAAATGACTTTGTTTTTGGGATCATGAAGTACTAAATAGCAAACACAACACCTACATTTGTATCTGCCTTGCAAAGCTGAAATCTAATTCATCTCGCTACCCTCGAAATTCAAATCCGCGTTGCCATGTGAAACAATTGTTGATTTGCCATGGGGAAAGTTTGTTGCATCAACAGTTGCAAAACTCGGGACAAATTCAGCATCTCATACAGTGGTTTCCCTACACCGTTTTCCCGAAGACAATGACAAGTAAGATAATGCATTTAAAAACTTCTTTAAACAATAGTTTATCTTCCGTTTATTTTTAGATTAGCCGTTCGGAAAGAATTCTGCCGTAAACACGGCACGGTAATCAAAGGAAAGCTAGAGCATCGCCGAATTTGTTCTCAGCATTTTGATGCATCATGCTTATTTTTTTTTTTCTCTATTTTAGTGTTTTTTAACTTACAGCTAGTTCAACACTCGTCAGGGGAGGTCACCGGAACGGTGCCTCTTAAAAATAGAAGAGGACCCTTAGGGGGTGCCCCTTTCGAGCCCAACCAAGGGGTCTCGCCATTATACAGTAAAGCTGTTTTATCTACATTGCTGGACAGTCGTCCCGTCGTAGTTATACGTGTAACTCCCACAGACAGTCTTAATTTGAAAATCCTAATTGAAAATTTTCGCCGCAGAATGCGAAACCTCCCTATTTTGAAATAATTTGATAACCTTATTGTGTGTAACTACCGAGATTGTCGGTAGCCCTCATCCTAGTGATGTTCACATTCGAAAGCTCAATAGAACTGCGAAACCACGATGAAATGGCTCTTGATTATTGGCTTGGATTGTTGGCTCAGATTTGTTCGAACAGTTTGGTAGCTTTAAGGAAACCTATTAAAGTTGACACGGTGGCCGCATCATTTCCTAGGGCGCTGCGAATACTTCCTGAAATTCCGAATGATCTTCGGGCTGATTCGTATTGTGGGCATGCACATATAAAGTGCTCGACAGAGTTCTGAACGCCACAAATAGAGCATATCCGTTTGAAAGGATCACGTCCCGCCATGTTATGCGAAACCCGTGTATGCCCGGTTCTCAAACGGGAGATGACTCGTTGATCGTGGAGAAACGGACAATCGGCCCAATTTTCGGTTGAGATTTTGATTTTCCACATGTGTGGAACGTAGGACTGAGCCCATTCAGTACCCCATACGATCTTGAAGGTTTTCGAAATCCACCTTTTGACGTCATCGAAGGGAACCGTTTCTTCGAAACGTGGAGAAGAGTAGCCAGTACCGGCAAGGTTATAGGCAGCTACATTTTCGGGTATCCCACAATGTCCGGGGATCCATGCGTAGGTTGTGTTCGGCAAAGCTTTTTCCAGCGTCACCTGAATCCATGGATGTGTAGGCCTTTCGGATTGCAAGGCAGCAACAACGCTTGCTGAATCTGTAAGGATTACTACTGGCCGGTCGGATGGTATGGTGGCTGCTGTGAAAATATGAAAATAGCAGCGGCTTCCGCGGAGAAAACGGAGCATATAGGAGGTAGACTGAGGCTAAGTGAAATTTCGGGGGCCGAGACTCCCAGGCCGACGCCGAGATTGGAGAGTGACCCATCGGTGTAGCGTTTTTCGTGTCTAGGATACTTGGTATGTAGCCAGTCGAGGACGGTAGCCCTAAGGATCGATGAATTATCGCCAGCGCGAAACTGATTTGCAATCGTGTTGTCAATGTTTGGTTTCGATGAGTGCCAACAAATGTCTCCGTACCAATGAACCTTGACCACTGGGGGGAGCTCCACGTTGACGGCCGTCCGAAGGATTCTGCACCCTTCAGATAAGATAAAGATCCTGTCGTCTCCAGATGTTATTTCGGTAATAGCAGCAGCTTTTCTGCAGACAGTCGTGTAAATGAAAAAGCGGAAGGGGGGAAGACCTGCTTCAATGCAGCTTGAGTCCGCCGGAGTTGATGGGAGTAATCCTGATATTATACGTATGTACCCGTGGTATACGGGAGCGAGAGTGGTAATGAGTCGGTCTAACCAGGTCCGTCACACTCGGCCTCAGATTGGGTACCACTTCTAGTACTGCATTTGGTCCCTCGGTAGTGCAAAAGGTACCCAAGTTTGACAGATCACAGTACACTTTTCACGGCATTCTAGATTACCTTATGAGTCATAAAATTTTGGGCAACTGCAAGGGACATGGTGGTCTTTAATTTGTCTTTGGTCTAACGCTATGCAAGTGAGTTCTAATCCGTATGTTAGCCTGCTATCAATTATGGCTTGCGCAACCCGGAAGCGTACCGCCCGATTGTTGGTTCTGTGGGGTCGTGAGATCGTCTGGATTATATTGAGGCGGGTTTGACAACTCTGCTTCACTCAGTCAAAGTGATGCCGGAAGGTGAGCCCATGGTCAACAGTGACTCCAAGCACCTTGACGGTTTATTTGTTAGGAAGTCGCCAACGAAGACTCGGAAAGAACGCTTTTGCAGAAAATTCTGAACGAAACGCATGATGTGCCTCGATAAATTCCATTGGACTAGTTGACGGAGCACTAATGGACCCCATGTCCGGTTGAAGGCCTTCGATAGATCCAGGGAAACGATCTCGGTGTGCAAGCCGCTGGAGTAAGCCGTTTGTAGGACATCGCCGAGTTGGGAAAATAGGTTGAAGTCCCGTGCCCTGCTCTAAAAGCATGTTGTCTATGATCCAAGAGGTCGTGAGATTCCAGGAACTGTTTCAGTCGACGGTTAACCATCCGCTCCATCACCTTTGACATACAGCACGTGCAGTGCAACTGGCCGGAATTTTGATGGGCCACGGGAGTCACTGTTGGTTTTCGGTATGGGGACAATCAGGCTTTCGCTCCATTCTGACGGAAAAGTATCCGTGAGCCATATTTCGTTGATGAGATCTAGGAGTTGTAGTTTGCCGGAGGGAGGGAGATTTTTAATGAGAGGATAACCGATCCCATCTGGGCCAGCAGATTTGCCGGTGCTTCATTTGATTGCGAAAATTAGCTCAGTGAGAGTGAATGGATTGTTGATTGGCGTGTTATCATCATCATCAGGAACAGAAAAGTCGGCCACAGAACTGAGACTTGGTTGAATACGGCGCTTAAAGAAATCGCTGTAGCTATCGATGGCTGCTAGCTTTGCGAAATATTCACCTAAAGCCGTTGCTACTGCTGGAGGATCCGATACATCGGAGCCTTGAATTTGAAGTGTTAGTGGTGTTGATTTACGCTTGCCACTGAGAGCATTTATTTTGCTCCAGAGGTCAAAGGAAGTTTGTGTTGGATTCATGCTGTCCAAGAAATTTTCCCAGCTGGCACACTTGGCATCTGCAATTATCCTTTTACATTCCAGATGTCGCTGCCGATATAGGGTCAGTGCATTCTCCTTGTTGGGGTGGCCAATGGGAATACGCTTAACCGCGCGTAGGGCTTTCCTCCGAGATTTAACTGCTTTCCTGGTGGCGCGACGACCGGAAGGTTGAATTTTCACAAGGAAATGCCACCATAGAAACCACCCTCCTGTTATAATGAGCAGTAACATCGCAAAGCTGATATAAACTTAGGTGTTAGGGCCAAATGTCAAACTTGGGTAACGGGGACAAAATGTAGTACTAGAAGAGGTACCCGTTGTGAGCCCGAGTCCTATGTCGCTATTTGTCTCTGGACTAACTGTTCGTCTATATCTAGGACAGGACGTGACAGCTCAACTAAGACTGCCCAGTTGTTTTTCGGCCGATATCCTTGACGATACAAAAGCCAGTGCTACCAGTATTCATTTTAAGCAAATCTTGTGAACAAATTCAAATATCAATGCCCATAATTTGGTTGTTTCTTGCACGCTTCATTCATATAGTGCAATAGAGGATGCTTAATTTTTAAAAATTCAGGTTTATATTAGAAACCGGCAATACTTGCAGAGAAAATTGACACAATTATCATCATATTGCTTTTAATTAAGTATAATAAATTAATTTTAGTATTGTAGGAGCACATGTGGAAAAGTTAACATGGAATATAAATGGATTCGAAACAAGAAGACTTCATTAAAAATGTTCAAACTTTTTATGAAACTTTAATTTATGATCTAGCAACACAGCCGGGCTAGCAATAAAGTGCCCTGTTGAAATCCAACTCAACGATGTGAAAGTAGGCCTTTGCCAAAACGACCAAGGAGAAGTGGTCTTTTTTGACAGGCAATTGGTTTCATTTTTGTACTGTGACCTGTCACGTCTTGTCTTAGGTCTATATATTACACAGTTCGATGATTGAGGGTCATAGCAACCAATGTGTGCTTTATTCAGAGCTCGTTAAAATGTCATATCTATGGACCGATGCACGAGTTCACTAATTTGACGTTTGAGCGGTGCCGAATTCACTGATTTCCATGCTCACATAAATAACACGGCTCCGCTAAAACGTCAAATAGTGAGCCCGTGCATAGGTCCATGGACCAATGCACGGGTTCACTAATTTGACGTTTGAGCGGTGCCGAATTCACTCGTTGCCATGGTCACGTAAATAACACGGCACCGCTCAAGATAGCCGTAGCGGTAAACGCGCAGCTATTCAGCAAGACCAAGCTGAGGGTCGTGGGTTCGAATCCCACCGGTCGAGGATCTTTTCGGGTTGGAAATTTTCTCGACTTCCCAGGGCATAGAGTATCATCGTACCTGCCACACGATATTACGCATGCAAAAATGGTCATTGGCATGGTAAGCTCTCAGTTAATAACTGTGGAAGTGCTCATAAGAACACTAAGCTGAGAAGCAGGCTCTGTCCCAGTAGGGACGTAACGCCAGAAAGAAGAAGAAGAAGACCGCTCAAAAGTCAAATAGTGAACTCGTGCATCGGTCCATTGGCAGCTGCTGTTATATTCAGAATCTGTAACAAACTACAGAACGAATTCGCTGAAAAGCCGTGCGAAAAACAACGTTGCATTTGGGTAAGACCGTGGTTCAAAACCAGAGACAAGGAGATATGTAAATTAATCGATGAATTGCGGAATGGTCAATCAAGATGTCTTCCTGGCATTTGGCGTCCAATTTCTTCCGGAGTTGAGTTGGGACCCACGCGTATGACTTGCATCCGAATACGCGCAACTTCGACAAATCTGGTTTGGATCCGATCCAACATTCTGCCAACAACCATACTCACGGCCTTGATCCAGGGTGAGCTTCGAGATCAGCAATCCAAACTGTGCGGTCACAAGGGCTTCGTACTCCTGGAATTTCTCGATGACTTCCGACTTCCGCTTCATCAGGTAGATCATGGCGAAGTGCGTCATGTCGTCGTGTGTTCTCGACACTGCTTACCCTGGGTGCTGGGTGGCAACTGCTTCTGTACGATTTTGGCCATGCCACCTTATCCGAGATACCCCAGGCGATGATGCCACAGATCGTTTCGTTCTACCAGACATACGTTAGCAGTTGAGCCACTCACTTTTATTCCGATCTCGTACAGGTTGCCTCTCATAGGTGGGGTAGCAATAATTTCTCCATCCTTCTTGAGCACCGCTTCTTTCTTGAGGAACAGCACCTAGTCGTCAGCAGCTGCTAACTTTTTTACCGACAGCAGATTGTCTCGAAAGTCCAACACGTAGAGCACCTGACGCATGTTCAGGGGGACACCACGATTGCACTACCGGGCAATCACCAAATGGTCGCTCACCCCGGGGTCCAATTTGAAATTGATGACGTTGCATTTCGGCGTGGTTGGTGCATTGCGGTTGGCCATGAAACTTACCCCTTTCTGACACGTGGCAGCTTCACCTTCCTATTTGTTTGCAGTCCTTTTTCATGTGGCTTATTCAACCGCACTTGTGACGCACTTTTCCCCTGAATTTTCCACCATTCTTGTTCCACTGGTGACCCACAAACGCCACCGGTTGGTCCTCAACGGTTTTGCCCTGACAATCAGCACGTTTTAGCTCTTCCACCAGCAGCCGTTGCTTGAACAAATCCAAATTGAGGCCGTCTTCATTGATGTTTTCCACCGCAGTCGCGAGGGGAATGTACGAATCCGGCAGGCTTAGGAGCAGCTGGGACACCAGATCCCCATCCTCCAGTTTCGCACCGGCCGTTTTGAGGGGCCTGGACCGCATCGATGCTTCCTCCTTCATCCGTAGGCGACCAAGCTGTTTTCGCAGTAGCGTCTGGCTGGTCACAGACTTTTTTTGCGGAAGTGTCGCCCAAGCTCGACCACATCTCCTTTGCACCGCCTTTGTCCCGGACGACTTCCAGGACCTCATCCGCCAAGAATCCAACGATGAGACTTTTCGCTTTCCGGTCAGCCTCGTCGAAAATCACCTTTGCCGCTTCAGCTTCTGGTCCGCAGTACACCAGCTGCATCCAGGAACATCTTCACGCAAAAACTCCAATTCGCAAATCCCGGTCCACCGGAATATTGGGGGATTCCGTGCGCAGCTTCCTTTGGGGGCGTTCAGAACCATTCTCAGGATTTGGTTCTGAACTCTCTGGAGCTTTAGATGGTGTGATTTATCACAGCTCTACCTGACCGGCATACCGTACTCGATCAGGGGACGAATTTTTTGTTTAGCTTACGAGCTTCTTTCGAGACAGTGTCGACCTTCGGTTTATGAGGGGATACAGCATTCTGCACACGGTGGCTGTTTTGTCAAGTTGTCATAAGATCAGCTTGTTGTCCAAAGTCAACCCTAGATAATCGGCCTCGTTGGACCATTCCACCGCTGTGCCGTTTACGGTCATTTTACAATTCTCAGACGGAACAAGTCTTGGGGATTTGGAGTGGGGGAAGAGGATGAACTGGGTCTTCACTGCGTTAATACGGATCTTCCAGCTGGTGACACGGTGCTCCAATTACCGTTATTATCAAATAAAAACTACCATCCAAACGGCAGTCGGCAGTTGGTTCCTGACGTTGTTCTGCACCTCTGAGCTGAATTTGAAAAAAATCCTTAGGCAGAATTTTGAGTTACGCCCTTTTGAAGTTTATTTGACAAAAATCACATGCTGTATGCCACTTTAACTTGCTTAAACAAAGAGATTATTATAAAATTTTGTAGTTTTGTTTTTTTTTCACCTGATTTAAGACACTGAAAAATACTTTTTTCTTAAATTTATCAAGACTGACATTCGGAAAGGGCCAATTCTATGTTTAGTTATTACTAATCTGCCAATACTCGAAACATGATATCTACCAATCAACTCCTGTTAGTGATTTTAGGAAATGGTCGAAAGCATTCAAATATGTTTGAACAATTCTTGGACAGGATATCTAGATACGCCCTTTTGAAGTGTAAGGAAGGAATATTGCATGGTGAATTTCGTCCCATCTATAATCAACGGTTGGGTGCACACTAGCCTGGGACACGGTTATATGAAAATTTTAGATTCTCGCTCCAGTCCACTTTTTGGATTGCATTTAGGTCCCATAACAACTGTGCAAAATTTCAGCTCGATCGGAGAAACTATATTTTAGCGCCAGCTGTTCAAAGTTTGTATGGGATTTACTATGGGAAAACTTACTTTTGCAAAGGAAAATCGCCAGAGACCGCCCATTGACCTCTATAAAAATTTTGAATACAGATCTCGATAGGTATTTCTACGATGAACAACATTGCCGAAGACCGCAAAGTAATCCGATGCTTGTGAAGAAAGTTATTAAGCATAGACTATTCGGAAATTTTGCCCGATTTTGTTATTATTGTTATTCCTTTACGGGTTAATCAACGTCGCGTTGCCAATAGGTTTTCATTGAATAACTTTTTTCACAAGTGTCGGATTGTTTCGCGGTCTTCGGCAATATTCTTCATCGTAAAAATCGTCTGTGTTCAGAATTTTTATTGAGTTCAATGGGCGACCTCTGGCGATTTTTCTTTGCAAAAGTAAGTTTTCCCATAGTAAATCCCATGCAAACTTTGAACGGCTGGCGCTAAAATATAGTTTCTCCAATCGAGCTGAAATTTTGCACAGTTGTTATGGGACCTAAATGCAATCCAAAAAGTGGACTGGAGCGAGAATCTGAATTTTGTCACACACTAGTGCACACATAATCCTTACACCTTTGCGGTTGTTCTTATTTCATTAAATTTAGCAAGTTGCAGAAAATTTACACGTACACATATTTTCTAGACTGACATTAGAAAAGGGCCAAAGTATAATTAAAATACATACAAATCAATATAGCTAAACAATGACTATATCAAAGTTGATCGTAACACTCGAACTTCACATAGCTGTATGTATATCGTATATCTGTATTCTATTCAATTCTGTTTAATTCTTTTATATTCTACACGGGAAAAAAATTTGTGGTAATAATTACTATTGTAGCTGACTATGCCCATTCTTGAAACTACCATGGAATTTCAGACCAATTTACTATGTTTACGGTACATACCACCATATAACTGGTACATTTGACAGAAACAATTTACAACAATCTGATTTCGACTACAGACATGGTAAAATCAAGCGCATTTCTGGTCTGCTGAAAATTGCCGGTGCGAGCGCTTAAGTTAACCCCCTAAAATAGTAGTTCTTACCGCACAATTTTTTTGCGTGTAGTCTGTTCTGTTCTATTCAATTCTACTCTACTTAAATTTAATTTATTCTGATCCACCCTACTTATTCTTATACATATTTTTACAAATAGCCACTGTTGTAATCAACAACTGCGTGCAAATCATTTGAACGGTACACTTTCGAAGTTTGTACGACTTCAACACTTCAGTCGTCGCGTTGTTGTATTTTGTACAACAGTGGTGAAAAAACCTCGCTTATCGTACATGGTTCTGAAGGTAGCAAACCGCGCGACGACTGAAAGGTGAAAGCGCTGACAGGTCTGTGAAAAAGCGCTTCGCACAGACTCCGACACCTGCTCATTATGTCAGCCTAGCCCTCGACCAGTCGCATTGCAGAAGTATTTTTTTTTCTATCTTTATTAACGAGATTTTTAGCCCTGGGCTAGTTCATCTCGGGACCAACAGCTTTACTTCCCTTCCGAAGGAAGTCGTCACTGAATTTTTTAGTAACTATCTCGGGGATGGGATTCGATCCCAGGTCCTCGGCGTGAGAGGCGTGTGTTCTAACCACTACACCAGGTCCGTCCCCTTGCAGAAGTATACATGAAACATGGTTATTTGATATTTCGAAGATTTCGGCAGACTCAGCTCCTCGCAGCTCCCGACAAACTTGTTCATATTACCTTCAAAACTGGGATCCAGCTCGAATCAAAAACATTTAATACAAAATGCTTCAATTCTCGAAAACTTATTCAAATAGTCTCAAGTCAGAAAAGTCAACAAACTTACTTTATCGATCCACCGTGTTTCGCAGACGAAATTGCACACGTTCCGCTCTTATCTAAATAGATTTTTCACTTTTGGAACGTTTTATTCCGGAATTACAAAACGGCGTAAGTAAGAATTTCAATTTTCGCAACCCAACCGCTTCTTTCACCGCTCCTTTGTATGCAGAGACAAAGTGACTTAACCACGAGTCAAAACAAAAAAAAAACTACTTGATCCGATTTTACACTGGTAGAAAAACGTCGAAAGTAACTGAATGAAACGGCTTATCATTTTGTTATAATTATTTTTGTGGGAAATAATAGAAACTACCTAGTTTTTGGACGCGAGCTGATTGTATGCTAAATTTAAATCCTAAAGAATTCCTTAAAATACATAAACAATTAACATATGTAAGTTAAAACCCTTATTTCAACTTATAGTGAAATAACCATTTGAAGCTTCATTTTCTTAGAGCATATAAGAAGCACGGATGAGGAGTCAGAATCTGTGCATAGCTATTTTTCACAGACCTGGGAGCGCTTTAAAACCATACAAACATCGAAGGTGTACCGTTCAAATCTGTTGGGCGCAGTTGTTGATTAATACAGTGTCTATTGGTAAAAATATGTATAAGAACAAGTAGGGTAGATCAGAATGAAATAAATTTAAATGGAGTAGAATTGCACACAATAGAGCACACTAGAATATAAAAGAATTGAATAGAATACAGACATATAATACATATACAGATATGTGAAGTTCGAGTGTTTCATCAACTTTGATATAGTTTGTTCAGCTATATTGATTTGTATATATTTCAATTATACTTTGGCCCTTTTCTAATGTCAGTCTAGAAAATATGTGTATATGTAAACTTTATGCAACTTGATGAATTGAATGAAATAAGAACAACCGCAAAGGTAAAATGATTGTATATGCACCCAATCGTTGATTATAGATGGAACGAAATTCACCATGCAATATTCTTTCCATACACTTCAAAAGGGCGTATCTAGATATCCTGTCCAAGAATTGTTTAAACATATTTGAATGCTTTGGACAATTTCCTAAAATCACTATCGGGCATAAGATTGGTAGATATCATGTTTCGAGTATTGGCAGATTAGTAATAACTAAACATAGCATTGGCCCTTTTCAAATGTCGGTCTAGAAAAATTTTAGAATAAAGATTTTTTCAATATCTTAAACCAGATGAAAAAAAACAAAACTACAAAATTTTATTTTGTTTGTTTAAACAAGTTAAAGTGGTATACATCATGTGATTTTTGTCATATAAACTTCAAAAGGGCGTTACTCAAAATTCTGCTTAAGGATTTTTTTTCAAATTCGGCCCATAGGTGCAGAACAATGTCAGAAATCAACTGCCGACTGCCGTTTGGATGGTATATTTTATTTGATAATAACGGTAATTGAAGCACCGTGGGTGAGGTATGCTGTCAAGACATACAGGCCTCGTTGGAGTTTTGCCGTGAGCGCTCTAATCGGAGGTGAACAGATTGAATAGCAGGGGCCCGAGGATACTGCCCTGGGGAACGCCTGCGATGATGTCGTGCGCATCGGAAATTGCTCCAATTAGCGAGACCCGGAATGTCCTCGCCGACAGATAGTGTTGCACTTTTTTCACCAGGTAGCTGGGAAGATTGTACTGATGAAGCTTGAACACCACGCCATCATGCCAGACGTCGTCGAATGCTTTTTCAACATTGATCAGAGCCATGGTAGAGGTTTTGGATAAGGAGTTGTTCCGTCTGAGGATGTTGGTGACTTGGGACAGTTGGTGCACGGTTGATCGACTGCGTCGGAAACCAAACTGTTACGCGAGCAGGATGTTGTTTTGGTCGACAGAAGCAAGAAGTCGGCGATAAACTGCCCTTTCTGAAATCTTCGATAACGCTGAGAGAAGGCTGATCGGACGATAGCTTTTGGTAGACGAAGGATCTTTGTCAGGACGATGGAAAGTAGCTAAGACGGAGACACTGGTTGAAGATCACCGCGAGATGATCGTAGAACTGGACACTCAAGTGTTTGAGTTCCATGTTCATAATGCTATCGAAACCTAGGGCCTTCATATTTTTGGAGGATTTTAAATAGGTCGAGAGTTTGTCAGCTGTGATCTTCAAATCCTCCGAGAAGTCGTTGGGAATATGATGGAGGTCGTTTGCATGCTCATTAACAGCAGCTTCATGCGGACTGATGATGTTGCGTCCAAGATTATAGCTAACGAAATGTCGACCTCTTTCGGCTGCCTTCTCAGCTGACGTTATCAAGCGATTAACGGGGCCATTGATATCTAGTGGAACCAACGCTGGAATGGGCCTAGTTTAGGTTTTTAAAATGTTTGTTAGCTTCCAGAACGGATGAGCACAGTCTGGAAGAGCGCGGTCTTATAAGCAAAACTTTGATATCTGAGGTCCATCATTCTGGCCTTGATAATTTTGTTCATCCGATTGACATCGGATTTAAGGGAAGGCAGCCCAGTTCGCTGGTACTGCCAGCGGCTGGTATTACGAAATTGGATCAAATCTTTAGTAAGTCTATCAAAAGGTATATTGTTGCTCACGTGCCGTTCTCTGGCCTGGGAGATCGCATATTCGATGGCCTGCAGCTGCCGATCGACGTCATCAGATGACTCGGGTTGCACCTCGTAGTCGACGTGGGTGTTGACACACTGCTGGAACTGGTCCCAGTTGACACGATGAAAGTTGTGCCGAGTCGTGAGATGCCGGTTGACCGAGGATCCAACTTCGGCCACCCCCGGACAGTGGTCCGAGCTAAGTTCTTGGTAGACGACCGGTTAGGAGGTGTTTACCATGTCGGTAATGAACAGGTCGATGATGGCATGTGCACCGGATCTGCTCAACTGGGTGGGAGCATCCGCGCCCAAGGTGTTGAAGTCATCTTCCTTGAAGCCTTGCTGCAGGATTACTCCGTTTCGGTTCTTTCGGGGGTTCCCCCAGGCTTCGTGCTTCGCGTTGAGTTCGTCAGCGATGATGTACCGACCGCGCCGTTGAGTTAGCTTGGTGATGTCCTGCCGTAGGGCCGTTGCCAACCCATTGTTGTGGTTCGCCTGCGTTGGGTAGTAAACAGCGATGATGGTGATTGTGCCATCAGTTGCTTGTATTTATACTCCCACGGTCTCGTTGAGTTTGAGCTGCAGGCCCGGCAATAGGCGACAGTTGATGTTGTGCCGCAAAGCGAATGCGACTCATCCTCTATCAGAGCCGGTTCGATCTAGCCGCACAAGTCGATGGTTGGTAATGGAGACACTCAACTCAGGCGTGAGGAACGTCTCCGTGATGATGGCAATGTCGATGCTTTTCTCTTCGGGAAAGTCGACGAACAAAGCCATCGATTGTTCCGGAGGGAACGAGCGTTCCAGTTTGCGATCCTGGTGATGTCCTCACGGGCCATATTTGGAGAGGAAAGCAAAAACCACCGAGTTGGCGGCCTCGATCTGTTCCGACTGGGACGGCAGGCGCGCAGCCGTTGGAACAAGTTCCTGGTATATTCCAACATTTGCTCAGATGTGAATAGGGAGACGTCGTGGGAGGGCGGAGTTCCAGGAGCACTGGGTCCAGGATTCCCCCATTCAAGAGGGGGCGCTCTCTGCACCGGTGGTTGGAAAGTGCTCCTGGGCCGCCGGTGGGGGTGGCTGGCGCTGACTTTGTCGTCCCTGCTTCTTGATGGATACTTGCTGGCGGATCGCCAGGAACTCCGCTCGTTTGGGGCAATTACGGCTGCTGCCCTCGTGTTTGGAACCGCACTTGGCGCACTTTGGTTCGATACCCTCCTCCATCGGCTGGCATGTCTCCGGGTTGTATTCCGGTAGCCCTCGAATGAGCACCTTCAATGATTTGCTACCGGGGGCATCGTGGGCGTAGAATTTCAGCCCCTTTGCCTTCAGTAGCTTGCCGGCCTTCTCATAGTCGCTACCAGAGTCGCATATGATCTTCGTATCTTCGTATCGTGATCTGGGAGGTAACCTTCGCCCTCTGGGGGACTTGGTCCACTGGCAAGGAGGCAAACTGGTTGTTTGCCAGCAATCTGTTGTTGTACGCCGTCGGGTTGGCATCTTCGTTTCGCACGCGCTTCGGCGCACTTGTTTGCCCGTTATCGGCCAGCGGGGCAGGTTTCGAGGCGGAATCCGCCTTCTGTTTTCGATTGCGACCCATCGCAAATGTTATGGGCTGCGGTTGGTCTGCTGCTACTTGCTGCAGGGAGGCTCTTTCGCTAGCCACACCAAGGAGGTATGAAAGCGCCGAGGAGCAGCGAACGGGAACGCAAAATCGCGAAAAAGCGGGAAGTGCACTTCGCACACGAAAAAAAAAACGAACTTCAAAGCGAGTGAATCGAAAAAACGTCCGAACAGAACGGCAGTCTGATTCAGAATGGTGATAACTAACCGAGCAGGGAGAAAAAAATTTTAAACCTCGCCATGTTTCTATTTCATATATGAATTTTTCAAAAATCTCCAAATAATCTCATCAGATGTCTTCGACGGACTTCAAGATAGCATGAATCGGAACGTTATGCAGAGGTTTTATGCAACGATCAACAACAACGTGTTGATGTCCACCATATGCAATATTCGAAAGGGAATTTTGTTGACCAACGAAATGGCGGTGAAAGGAGCACTTAGAGCAGTTGATGAACAGTGAAAACAGAAACATTAAATGATGAGCAAAAAAGATGACAGGGCAGGTTGAAAAAGCTATATGCGAGCTGATGAACTGTAATGCTGATGAGAAAAACGAGATCTCTTTACCGTCATCAGGAATCTTTCGAATCGTAATGCTGGTATTAGGTATTTCAAAATGCGAAATCAAAAATCATAGCAAAAAAAAATACAAGAATCTCTCGTAACTAAGCCCCAAACTCGCAAATGTACTCCACATATTTTTACGTTTCACATGGAACTCGGAATGTATCGTCACATAACTAATTCATCGCTGCAGCAGAACGTAAATGACTTCCATGCAGAAAGTCTTACCACCCGTTTCCCATCCGAAGCTGCTAATTTATGACCAAGTTTTTTTCTCTCTCCCAAAATGAGACATCAAATTTCAAATTTGTAGCATTTAATCTTTCTCTCCGTGTGCGCACTTCGAAAACTGCCGACGAACAATCCCCGCAGTCGAAGCGCATAAGCACAAAACCTTCCAGCAAACCGACTATAAAGCCTTTCCGTTCTCGGTAAGTGGGTAATAAAATCCGGAACGCGTGTTTCCCATACACATTTCGGGCCCGGCCCTCCGGCACATATCCTCGCGGAAAATATGCACCTTTTGAAACGTACATCGCTCTGGTCCCGAAATATTCGGGATTTCAACCCACTTTCGGAGGCTGCCTTTCCCATACAACCTTCCCTTAGACGGCCATAAGAAGCGGAAGAAGCGGTGCACCACCAACAACCGGAGTGTTTCGAGGTTTTGATGAACTTTTCCCGGGACTTCCCTCGGTTTCGTCATTACCCACATCTTGGAGTTATTTCGAAGCTTGTTCAAGGCGAACATAACCAACATACGAGCGGCGGAGTGAAAGTGCGTTCACCAAATTAATATTTAATTAGCGCATAAAAACGCGAGCTCCGTTCGATGTAAATGAAGATGTGCGCTCAGTTGAATAATCCTTAAAGCTGCTTTGGAAGCTGAAATGGGGTAGGAGCTGGGTGATATGGAGAAGAATCTCGAAGGGTGGAGCAATTAGTCCACCAGAGGAGAGACAATCAGTTTCTGGATTCGATAAAATCAGTGCTCCAGACCTGTTGCAGAACGTTCTCGGTCACGGTGTTCAATTGTAGAACATAATCATAAAAATTTGAATTTTCACAAGCTTGTAATTTTTAAAATAGTGGTGACCGTACGATTGCTACATGAGAGATTTCTACTCCAACTCATCCTCCGGACTGAAGCTGCTCAGTGGAAAATTTTCCATCAATGGTCGTGCAGCCAAGCGAATAACCAATGACCCAACGAAAGAGCAACTTGAAGACATCATGTAATCGTGGAAATTGATTGTAATTCAATTATGAACAAGAAAAAAAGAAATCAACCAAAAGACAAAGAAAAACCAGCGGGTAAGGGGCGATAACAGCGAAAGTTTTATCCTTTTCCATGGGCAATGGGTGAACTAGACGAAGGATAGAGAGAAAATTCATCTGTGCTGATTTCGATCTGTAGCCGAATCGATTCGGTAGCTTTTGGGGAAGGAACGGAAATTTTAAGGCGAGAGTCTTATGCAGTAAACGAGTAACTCATTTGACATGGCTTTCTTTTTGGGAGCTTTCAACCTAGAGTATTAAGTGACACATATTGTGAAATATTTAGCAGAGCAATTATCGTTTGTAAGAAGTCCTCCGAGAATTTTCTATTTTCCATGATTTCAAGTGAAATTTTTTTGGGGATCTCTAGAGAAATTCTTTAAGGAATTGAATACAAATTCCATATGGAATTATAGAGAAATAATTTAAGGAATTCAAGAGAAGGATTTCTATTGAATTGAAAATTTCACGAGAAATCGTTTGATGATTTCAGGAGATATTCTTTGAGGATTTCAGAACAAGTCCTTAGAGGATTTCAGGAAAATCTTTTGTAGATTCTAAGTATAATGCTTTGGGAATAACAAGAATAATCCTTTGAGGATTTCAGAAGAAATCTTATGAGGATTTCAGTAGTAATCCTTTTAAGGATTACTGGAAAAAAATACTTTAAGGATTTCAGCAGAAATCCTTTGAGGATTTCAAAAGAAATACTTTGAGGAAAACCTTTTTAGGGATTCAGAGAAAAAAACACTTTAAGGATTTCAGTAAAAATCCTTTGAGGATTTCAGGACAAAACCTGTGAGGATTTCAGGAGAATTTCTTCGATAATTGCAGGGGAAATCCTTTGAGAATATCAGGAAAAATCGTATGTGAATTTCAGGAAAAATCTTCTGAGGATGTCAGGAAAAATTCTTTTGGAGATTCCAGGAGAAATTTTCTGCGGATTTAAGAAGAAATATTTTAGCGATTTTATGAGAAATGCTTTGAGAATTTCAGCAGAAATCCTTTAAGGATGTCAGAAGAAATTCTTTGAGGATATCTGCAGCAATCTTTTGAGAATTTCAGGAGAAATCCTTTGAGGATTTCAGGAGAAATTTTTAAGGGATTCAGGGAAATCATTTAATGATTTCAGGAGAAATCCTTTGATGATTTCAGGAGAAATATTTTGAGAATTTCACGAGAAATCCTATGAGGATTTTAGAAGAATTCCTTTGAGGGTTTCAGGAAAATCACATGGACATATCAGCAGAATTTTTTTTAATAATTTCAAGATTTTTTTGTGGGAGGTTTCCAGGAGAAGTCCTTTGAAAATTTCAGAAAAAAATCTTTGAAGATATCTGCAGAAATCTTTAAAGGATTTCAGAAGAAATCTTTTGAGAATGTCAGGAGAAATCCTTTGAGGATTTCAAGAGAAATCTTTCTAGGGATACAAGGGAACCATTTAAGGATTTCTTGAAAAATTCTTTGAGGATTTCAGGAGAAATCCTTTTGAGGTTTTAGGATAATTTTTGGAGAATTCCTTCAAAGATTTCAAGGGAAATCCTTTGAGAATTTCAGGAGATATCCTATGACAATTTCAAGATTAATACTTTGAGTATTTCATGAGAAAGTTTTTGAGTATTTCAAGACAAATTCTTTGAAGATTTCAGGAGAAATCCTTTGAGAATTTTAGGAAAAATCTTTTGAAAATTTCAGGAGAAATCCTTTATGGATTTCAAGATTAATACTTTGAGGATTTCAGGAGAATTCCTTCAAGGAATTCAGGGGAAATCCATTGAGAATTTCAGGAGAAATCCTATGACAATTCCAGGAGAAGTTCTTTGAGGGTTTAAGGAGAATTTTTTTAGGGATTCAGGAAAATCATTTTAAAGGTTTCATCAGACATCCTTTGAGAATTCCAGGAGAAATCCTTTAAGGATTTCAGGAGAAATGCTTCGAGAATTTCACGAGAAATCCTATGAGGATTTTAGGAGAATTCCTTTGAGGATTTCAGGAAAATCACATGGACATATCAGCAGAATTTTTATAAAAAATTCAAGATTTTTTTTGGGGATTCCAAAAAAAAAATCCGCTGAGGATTTCAGAAGAAGTCCTTTGAGCATTCCAGGAGAAATTCTTTTGGAATGTCCGAAAAAAATCTTTGAAGATATCTGCAGAAATCTTTAAAGGATTTCAGGAGAAATCCTTTGAGAATTTCATGAGAAATCCCTTAAGGATTTCAAGAGAAATCCTTTGAGGATTTCAAGAGAAATCATTCTAGGGATTCAAAGAAATCATTTAAGGATTTGATGAGAAATTCTTTGAGGATTTTAGGAGAAATCATTTTGAGGTTTCATGATAAATATTTGGAGAATTCCTTCAAAGATTTCAAGGAAAATCCTTTGAGAATTTCAGGAAAAATCTTTTGAAAATTTCAGGAGAAATCCTTCAAAGAAATCAGGATAAATACTTTGAGGATTTCAGAAGAATTTCTTCGAGGAATTCAGAAATAAATATTTGGAGAATTCCTTCAAAGATTTCAAGGAAAATCCTTTGAGAGTTTCAGGAGAAATCCTTTGAGAATTTCTGTAGAAATCTTATGACAATTCCAGGGGAAGTTCTTTGAGGATTTCAGGAGAAATCCTTCAAGGATTTCAGGAGAAATTCTTTAAGGATTACCCGAGATATTTTTTGGGGATTTTATGAAAAATATCTTGAGCATTTCAGGAGAAATCTTCTGATGATTTCAAGAGAAATCCACTGAGGATTTCAGGAAAAATAACATGGAGATATCAGCAGAAATTTTTTAATGATTTCAAGGAAAAATATTTGAGGATTCCAGAGAAAATCCGCTGAGGATTTCAAAAGAAGTTTTTTGAGCATTCCAGAAGAAATCCTTTGAGGATGTCAGAAGCAATCCTTTGAGGATTTCAGGTGAAATACTTTCAGAATTTCAGGAAAATTCTCTTGAGAATTTCAGGAGAAATCCTCTGAGGATATCAAGAGAAATGTTTTTAGGGATTCAGGAAAATCATTGAAGGATTTCATGAAGTCCTTTGAGGGTTTCAGGAGAATTCCACTGATTTCAGGAAAATCACATGGAGATATCGGTAGAAACTGTTTAATGATTTCAAGATAAATTATTTGAGGATTTTAGATGCAAAGAACATCCAGGAGAAATCCTTCGAGTATTTCAGGAGAAATTCTTTGAGGATTTCAGGAGAAAAACTTTGAGGATTTCAGAAAAGTTGAGGATCCAGGAGAAATCCTTTGATGATTTCAGGAAAAATTCTTTTGAAGATTCGAGGAGAAATCCGTTTGGGATTGCAGGAGAAATATTTTAAGGATTTTATGAGAAGGGCTATGAGAATTTCAGAAGAAATCCTTTGAGGAGAATCCTTTTATTGTTAATCTTTGAGAATTTCAGGAGAAATTCTTTGAGGAATTCAGGAGGAATCTTTTGAGGATTTAACAAGAAAACTTCTGAGGATTTCAGAAGAAATCGTTTGAGGATTTTAGGAGAAACCCTTTGAGAGTTTCAGGAGAAATCCTGTGGAGATTTCAGAAGAAATTCCTTAAGACTATCAGGAGAAACGCTAAAAGGATTTCAAGAGAAATCCTTCAAGGATTACAGGAGAAACCCTTTATGGAATTCAAGAGAAATCCTTTAAGGGTTTCAGGAGAAATCCTTTAAGGGTTTTAGGAAATGTTATTTGAGGATTTCAGAAGAAATCCTTTGAGGAATTCAGCAGAAATGCTCAACGGATTTTATAAGGAATGCTTTGAAAATATTAGTGGAAAACCTTTGGGGATTTCAGGAGAAATCCTTTGAGATTTAAAAAAATGTCTTTTCAGGATTTCAGAAGAAATCTTGGAATATTTCAGGAGAAATCCTTATAAGATTTGAGGAGGAATCTCTGGAGGATTTCAGGAGAAATCTTTGGAGGATTTCATGAGAAATCTTTGGAGGATTTCAGGAGAAATCCTTTGAGAATTTCAGGAGAAATCCTTGGAGAATTTCAGAGAAATTCTTGGAGGATTTCAGGAAAATCCTGGAGTTGGAGGATTTCAGGAGAAATCCTTGGAGGATTTCAGGAGAAATCCTTGGAGGATTTCAGGAGAAATCCTTGGAGGATTTCAGGAGAAATCCTTGGAGGATTTCAGGAGAAATCCTTGGAGGATTTCAGGAGAAATCCTTGGAGAATTTCAGGAGAAATCCTTTGAGGATTTCAGGAGCAATCCTTGTAGGATTTCATTAGAAACCCTGGGAGAATTTCAGGATGAAGAAATTCTTAGATGATTTCAAGAGATAACTTGGAGGATTTAAAAAGAAGTGCTTGGAGTATTTGAGGATTTCAAGAGAAATCCTTTGAGGTTTTCATGAGAAATCCTTGGAGAATTTCAGGAGAAATCCATTGAGAATGTCAGGACAAATCCTTTGAGAGTTTTAGGGAAATCCTTTGGGGATTTCAGGGAAAGCTCTTTAAGATCAATCCTTCAAAGACTTCAGGAAAAACCCGTTATGGATTCAGAAGAAATCCTTTGATATTTTCAGGAAAAATTCTTTTGAGGAATCCAGGAGAAATCCATTGAATAAATCCTTGGGTGAATTCAGGAGAAATACTTGGAGGATTTAAAAAAAAATCCTTGAAGGATTTGAGGATTTCAAGAGAAATCCTTAGAGGTTTTCATGAGAAAGCCTTGGAGAATTTCATGAGAAAGCCTTGGAGAATTTCAGGAGAAATCCTTGGAGGAGTTCAGGAGAAATCCTTGGATGATTTCGGGAGAAATCCTTGGAGGACTTCAAATGAAATCATTGGAAGATATGAGAAGAAATCCTTGAAAGATTTAAGGAGAAATTCTTTGAGAGTTTCAAGAGAAATCCCATGAGGATTTGTGAAAAAAATCTTTGGAGGTTTTCAGGAGAAATCATATTGTGATTTCAGGAGAATAACTTTGAGGATTTTAGAAAAAAACCCTCTGAGAATTTAAGGAGAATTCCTTTGTGGATTCATGCGAGGAGAAATAATTTTAGTAGCTCAAGAAAATATTTTGGATGATTGCAGGAGATTTTCATTGAGGCTTTCAGAAAAAATCCTTTGAGGATTTAAGAAAAAAAAAATCCTGTGAGGATTTAAGGAGACAATTTTTTGGATTTATGTAGAAACCCTTTGAGTATTTCAGGAGAAATACTAAGATAAATTGAGATTAATCCTTTGAGGATTTCAACAAAAACTCTGTGAGGATTTCAGGAGAAATCTTTTGAGAATTTTTGTAAAATATTCTAACTATTTCAAAAGAAATATTTCAAAAATATCAAGATGAATGTTTTCATGAGAAATTTCTCGAGAGAGAAATATTTTTTAGATGAAAAAATCTTCCGGGGCTTCAAAATTTACTTATGAGTTTATTATAGCTCTTGGTTCACGGGACTGTGTATGTTGGATAATTTATGTATTCGCAAAAGGATGAGGATAGCCAGAAAGTTAGAAAATTTATTAATTTGATATGAGAGTATTTCAACGTATGAACTTCAGTCCATGGATAGGAACGAAACGATACCAATTTTCAATTTAATGTGTATTCCAAAGCAAATAAATTGCTATTCATCACTATTACCATCCGCATCTAGTTAAAATTACTTTTCCTTCGTCCATTGCATTACTGTCAATGTTGACTTCATAGTATACAGCATACTTTCACAAAATGAATCTTCCCAGACCCAGTAAGCATCTGCTTTAGTGGCTTTAGTTCTTCGTAACCCCATCCCAGCAATAGTCATCAAACGCTTTCCGACAGTTAAACAACTTGTTCTGATCACAATTATTTTAGTGGCTTAACAAAAAGGCAGCAACAACCGGCTTAAAACTGCAGTAAAGTGTCACACTTTATTGGGCTCAGCACCACCAGACTGCTTGCGGTTTTTCTTATTTTAATTTCTTTCCTCGTTTCTATTGCCAAGTGAAAAATGTGGGTCCCTAAAGCGATTACTGTGGAGTATTTCCAGCTCAGAACGCAAATAAATATTGCATTTACAGACTGAGTAATATGACTGCAAGCTGAACTTTTCCCATGTATTAATAGCTATTTGATTTGGAATTGTTCATCCAAATTTTTCAATATTTCCTAGATTACGTTTTGAGATTGAGATTTTTTTGAAAAGCCTTAGGTCAGCCCTAAATTTGACCAAATAATTCAAATACAATTGATCCTTCGTTTTTTCTTCCAATAGTCTTTTGTATTTGCTGAGACTTCTTTGAGAACACCATTTCAATCAAATATACTGTTTTTGAGTTATTAATTTCGAATTAACAAAAAAATCTTTTATTTAACAGGAACTTTTAAAACTGAGTCTAAGAAATTCATAAAATAAAATTATTGAAAGTATAATTCTGGATAGCCCAGACATGTTTGAAGTTTCAGTCAATTCCGAAAAGGCAGCATCTATCGCGATTTACATTCTGAGCTGGAACTGCCCGGTGGCTTTTGGCCTGGGGAGGATTTACTTGAGCGCCAAACTTTTTCCCGAAAGCCACTGGAAGTGGTGCGCGATTTGGACTTTTACAAGTTCAATTGTCCGTGGGGCAGTATGGTAGCCAAATTTACGAACCCATTCGTTTGCGCGGTCGTGATCCAAAGTTTGTACCGGATTCCCGGGGAAGAAAAGCAAACTTTTTATTCGAAGCAATAGGCTTTGTGAGGGGCTGCTATTTCATTTGCGATTGTTAACGGCGACCTATTAAATGCAACAATAAAAAAATGAAATGGTCCATCCAGAAATAAAATCTACTCGATAATAAAAATTGTTATTCATCATTACAATTTGTGACATTTGTGAAAATTTGTGTTACTGTAATGGTAAATAGTTTTTTTTTATCATGAACCAATTTTGATTTTCTATGAAGCATTTTCATTTTCTCAAAGTCGCAAAAACTTTTTGTCATTGCTTACTGAGGGGTGGATCTGGGAAATGGAGTGTATTCAGGATGGAGGATACGATGATTTACTGCTGTCATTCGAGAGGAGGTCCATTTCAATCTTTTGTCGGGTGGACGAGTGGGGAGTTTTAATATGCTTTGGTTTCCTTTTTATAGACATCATTTGATTTGCCACATCAAGTGTTATTGTATATACAACTTTGTTTCATTGCTAAGCTACGAAGTTTATCATCGCCGTCGTTCTTATCGCCATCATCGTAATCGGTAATAATCGCTGGCAATTATCGTTACTAGAATAAGAAATAAATTCGAGTCATCGAGCTACACTGGAATGTCATGCGGCGGTGCTTTGTGTTTGAATTTGAATTAGTTCTGTTAATACAACTATAGAAATCATTTACTAGTCTTAAGTGTGCAACATTCATGGTTGGTCAAACATTGAGTTCATGTGTTGAAGTAAAATGAAATTCCATTCATCGGTTATCTGTAGCATTTTACACTTTCATCTCAATAGCACGTTGCATTTTGAACTCTGTTGAACCTAAATAAAGTACAAAAACTGAATTTAGCACTTTACCATTTAATTCCGCTAGAGCTTGTATCCTTTGACAGATATGCATATTTTGACCTCAACTGTAAGGCCATCGTGTCGTGTACTAGACTCGACTGTAAGTCGTGTAAGTCGAGTTCGGTTCGACCAAATGTCATATACTTTCTACTACAAACAAACGTTTTCGACCAAATGTCCATTCTTCGAAATATCCGTTCGACCAAACTTTCTTACAATTAAACGTCATTTGACTTAGTATCTTTCGACCAAATACCATAGACTACAAGAGAACTATGAATTTCAAGACAATAAAGAACATGTGACACAGTTTAGTAACTTGATACCAGATAAGCAAAGGTTTTAAGTTTCAAGAACATTCGGTAAATAATCCCTGGAACACCCTGAAAATTATCCTTTTTTTATTAAATGTGAAAAAAATGAGAAACGCTTTTGCATTGAAAGTTATGAAAATTATTTGAAGATTCATAAGAGATCTGAAAAGATTCATGCCTAACCGTATATTGTTCGGAACGCCATCCCATTTTGAATGTTGCACACTTCTTCTACCCACTTAAAACTGAACTAGGTTAACAATTTCTCTCTCAGCAGTAATTGGCTTCGTTTACGTGCAACAGAACAACAAAATCGTTTAAAAAAATCTTCTCATCACTTCCACTTAAACGTACACGCACGGAAACCATTGTACACGCAATCAGCCTTTCCTCGCCTAGAAGTAGGTACACATAAAGAATGTCACAGATTTATCTTATAGCTCCAGGGGGATGCATTTTTCAATTACTTATATGTATATAAAATTCATTAACTACTTCCACTTGCACCTCATCAGTTCATCACCCAATCGTCACCTCATCGGAAGTGAGCTTGAAGCTAACACACTACGGCGACTAACACCGCCAGCAGGCACACCACGACCTCTAGGTTGGAACTGACAGACCTTGGCCGTGACCCACCGGAATCGGACGAAGCACTGGCCCTATAAACCGGATCCATTCCGATGGATTCCCTCGAAAGGGGCAGTTCTGTGGGTTCGTCCAACTCTTTGGCACACGGCAGGAAATCATCTTTGCGCAGTTTCATCAGCGTCACGACTTGTTTTCCATTGATGGTTTTGGAGGGCTGCTGGCTTACCCCAGTTGGTGGTCCAATACTTCGATCGTAGTGATCCAAACGATTCGGTTTATATCCAACGAACACTGCCGGGAACTGATGACTACTGCTGCTGCTGCTACGATGGATCAATTGCTGGTCTCCATACGGTGGCGCAGCTGCATTGCGATGAGGGTCTTCATAATCGGATCCAGTGTCATCGTAGCCAAGCATATCGTGCGGTCTGGAGTAGTCGATGACTTGGTCCTGGATCGAGATGGGAACCTGACCTCGGTTGTCTTTGGGTTCGTACAGGCATTCGATCTGCTGCAGGGTGAAGCGGAGGTGTTCGTTTTTCGTGGCGTTATGCAAGTCGAACAGCCATAGCAGACGGCAGTCACAGAGCAGTCGGTTATCTGAAAGAAAATTGAGATACGAAATATGTTAACTTTTGGAATGGACATGCAACTTATGAATTCAATTACATATCAATTCACTCATACTGAAGAGCCTATAAGGAATAATTGATGTTTTTTGCAAGGGGGAAATCTGCACAGACGCTTGAGAAGGTAACTCAGGGAGAGTAGGGAAGCCGCATCAACGACGACCCACTAAAACCAGCCCATGAACTGTGCTAAAGTGGTGTACAGAGTATACAGACATCACCCTTGGCCTCAGACCCTTTCTCCATGGAACCACCTTACGGTATTTCTTCGGCAATGGGCGAGTACCTACATTTTAACAGTTAACACATGTAGCACAAGAGTCTAAGCAAACTGCTTCTCCTAGCCAATTCAAACTATGTTACAAGGGATCAACCTCGGCAAGGCTAATCCTCTACAGCCGATTCTTGGTCAGTGCGCCATAGGCGCTGCGATTCCAACTTAATGTGAGTGACAGCCGTAGTTACTGCATTCCAGCGTTCGACATACGCACACATTCTCTGAATTATATTGTCGAGAGACGAGTGGACACGTCTGTAGAGAGCATGCGCACTCTCACAACAATGAAACGCGGGCAATCGAACACGACATGCTCCGCTGTTTTCTCCACACCAGCACAATTTGGGCACGCAGTAGATTCTAAGTGCCCGAACCTATGCAGGTACTGTCTATAGCAACCATGTCCTGACAGAAACTGCGGCAGGTGGAAGTTCACTTCTCCATAGTTTCTTTTGTACCAATCTGCCACATTTGGTATACGGTATGTGATCCATTAGTTGTGGGTGTTCCTATAGTTGCGGCAGTGCCCTTTACACGGATTTCATTGGATTAGCTGCAGACCCGACACCGCCAATCGACGTATTGGCTTTTTGATTTACGAAATAGCTGAAAACATCGTGCAATTTGCTTCAAAATGGATGAAATATTACCAAAACTGCTTAAACTTTTCTCACTTGTACGAATAGTTGCGGTAAAGTGTTCCTATAATGGAGGATCCCATAAGAAAACAACAGATACAGCAACTATAGGAACACAAATTAAAAATTTACTACAACTTAAGGAACAGTGTATCAATAGTGGAGATATTATTTTTCACTGGCATGCCGATGCTTACTGCGATGAAATCAATTTTCTTATAAGGTGAATGCTCGTTACTTCCCGTTACCACATTAATATGTATATTAGCCTGGGACACAGTTATATGAAAAATTTAGATTCTCGCTCCAGTCCACTTTATGAATTGCATTTAGGTCCCATAACAACTGTGCAAAATTTCAGCTCGATCGGAGAAACTATATTTTAGCACCAGCCGTTCAAAGTTAGTATGGGATTCACTATGGGAAAACTTACTTTTGCAAAGAAAATTCGTCAGAGGTTGCCTATTGACCTCTATAAAAACACAGATCTCGATAGGTATTTTTACGATGAACAACATTGCCGAAGACTGCAAAGCAATCCGATGCTTGTAAAAAAAGTTATTAGGCATAGACTATTCGGAAATTTTGCCCGATTTTTTTTATTATTGTTATTCCTTTACGTGTTAATCTAAGTCGCGTTGCCAATAGGTTTTCATTGAATAACTTTTTTCACAAGTGTCGGATTGTTTCGCGGCCTTCAAAAATATTCTTCATCGTAAAAATACCTATCGAAGTCTGTGTTCAAAATTTTTACAGAGGTCAATGGGCGACCTCTGGTGATTTTTCTTTGCAAAAATAAATTTTCCCATAGTAAATCCCATACAAAATTTGAACGGCTGGCGCTAAAATATAGTTTCTCTATAGAGTTGAGGATCATCATTTTAGTTGAGAACTTGGCCAGTAGGGACGCTTTTCTGGTTTGCACTATATGAACCATGAGGGATAAGAATGCAAAATTTTGTAACATATGATATATCTAGATCCTGATGTTTTGGAAGGTTGGTGTCTTCGGAAAAGTTGTTCAGTAGCTCAAGGACTGACATGCGGTGGTCATTCTGATATGGAATTACGCCACCAGGCGGCGCTTGTGGGCATGGATTTTTTTTTCGCATAGCTCAGTTGCCTGGCCACTTCGAAAGATGGCGTCTTTGGCATAGTTGCTCAGTATAACAAGGGCTAACATTATTTGAGCCGAAAAGGAGATCGGGCAAATCTGGACCCTAATTGACTCATATATCATTTGAAAGATCTAAATGAGACAAGAAAAAGTTGGTATGGGGCCAAAAATATCCGCCGTGGGAGAAAAAATTATTCCTCATGGTTTGACATGGATTTTTGCTTCATTTGATTATTTTTTCGCTTTATTTTCAATCGACTATCAATGAAAAAATATTTTGTCCTGCCCCTTTATATTGATGAAAAACTCTATGTTTAAAAGAGTAAATCATGAATTTGATTCAAAGATGAAAACATTACATAGTGATGCTAGACGGCCTTTTTTTGGAAAAATCTTGAAAAATATATATGTACATTCAGTTAAGTTTTCTACCAGACTATGTCACCTTTATTGCACCAAACTAAATTTCTCATCTGTTTTGTTACAGATTAATTAGGATTTTTTGTGAGCGACTAATATAATGGCTAAACTTCAAACTAAAAAATCACCTTCATTCAATTGAACAAAACTGAGACACTGTGATAAGAGAAAAGTAGGTGGTATCTAATAAGAAATGTGACTGTAACTGATTTTGCTAAAGTACATATTACTCCAGAAGGGATACAAATAATTCAATAAAGTCATCAGCTCAACCTCTATAAACAACATCGTCAGTATAAATGTTCATGTACAAACTGAACTGGTCTTTTTAACTTCTCAGTAACATAAACGTAATTTGAAGATTTCTTAGAAAAAAAAGATTTCATTTATTTAAAGGGCAATCTAGCTCAAGATCATCGCTGGAATAATCCCGCTTGTCCTGTATGCTACATACGTGGTTATTTAGTGTCGCATGCATATTCCTACATTATCTAACCGGTCTTAAGTTAAGAAAAATGTCAATCGTTAATATTTTACGAGTTGGTATGCGAACACCGTGGCGTTAAATAGCATTTTTCGAATAAGTGCCTGTCTTGTATTATCACCTTTTTAATTCTTTCCTTCTGTCACCCTTCAGTACCTTGTCTGCAAGCCCTTGATATCTTCTATGCAAGCATTGCACCGGGAGAAATGGTAGATAGTCACTCCCTTTAATGTAAGTAGGGCATATGAATCCTAGGCTCCACGACTCTGGCATAGGTTATGTCTCAGATTCTGACTATCAGTCGATGCAGACAAGTGACCAGGTGATAAATTCTGCTCATGTACATCTTTTACAACTCTCTTGTTATTCTTGAACTGTTGAACGGCATCCTTCCTTAAAAGCGGGAGCTGGTTGATTGCTATTGTCCAACACTCCGACGTAGTCACTTCCTCTGCTGTCTTGGAACTCCTGTGCCCTCATCATCATTCAACTGTACGTCATAGTGCTGCTTCCACCTTTCAATTGCCATGTCTTCACCCGAAGAAATGCTCCCATCTTTATGCTTGTATATTTCGGCTTGCGGCATGAAAGCTTGTTGGATGCATTGAGTTTTTGAATAATCGCGTTTCTTAGATATGAAATAACAGTTCCATTTATGCTGCTTCTACTGCTGATGCTCCACGTTCTTCTACTCCAGAATAATCCTTGCTTCAATAATTTGTTCGGTAGTCTTCGTTCAACGTACAATGTTCCCGCCTGCGATGTTCATGGTTGTTATTACTGTATTCCAACTGACGTCAAGAGGGGTTTCAACAAGTAAAATCTTTTCTAGCAACGTTAGCTCATGATCCGGGGCGTATACTGTGGTGATATCGGTCTGCTTCAATTGCTGAAGTCCATATCGAGGCAGGCGTCGGTACCGTTAGTTTTCAATTGCAGCGAGTTTTGAGCGCAGTTTTATCATAACCAGATAGTGGTCAGAGTCGATAGATTCTGACGTATGTATGAGCAATGTGGTGTGCACGCACCAACCTTTCAAAACATCAGGATCTACAGGGTGATTACTATTTCCTGTCAGTAAAATAAGTAATCACAGAAAAAAGATGGTTGTATGAATTTTAATTACAAGTGGATATCCAGTTTTGGACATCTATAACATTTGTCTTTACTGTACATAGATAACATATTTATTTTTTTACCTTAATTTCTAGCCACATGAGTTGTTTCAGAAGCATTACAGTTAACACGCACGCTATTCAGAAGCAGATATTTTAACTAAAAAAGACATATTTTTTTCGCTACGATTTTCCATAATTAGTCCCCAGACAACCAGAAATCGCATGAAAGTTCACGTTATAACTCGTTTATTCATACTAATTACATCAAACTCGCTAAACACCGTGGATAAACTCGTCAGATTGAGTTCATCTGTACATTTTGTTTCGTCCCGTACACACGTACAGAGTAAGTCGGATCAATCCGTAGCAGCTGTCAAATCATCATTTGTTATCATAAATTAAGTCGCATAATATTGCAGGTTAGTTCGGTAGAATATTTATAGACTCGCATTGTATGTTATTATTCATCACATAATATATGCACGCATATCGCCTCCACATTTGTACGTAGAAGGCCGTTTCGCAACATCTTATAAGTGAAATTTTGCACATATAGAGCCTCCAGGTGATTTCGTTATACGTACAATTTGGTTGTCTGGGTCTTAATCTATTCCCTAGTAAGTCTGAAAGATTGTGGTAACATACTGATTTAATCAGGCAAATTTTTCAGCGGAGTTTAGTCAAAAATACATATTTATGGAAAACGTGCGTGCCAGGTGTAATGCCATTGAAACAACACATATGACTGAAAACTAAGGTAAATGAAAAAAGATTTAATCTTTACTTTGTCAAAACAAACTTTATAGATGTACAAAACAGGATGTACACTGGATATTGAAATTCATACATACATCTTTTATCGACGATCAGTTACTTTACTGACAGGAATTAGCAATCACCCTGTAGAGATATCATATATTACAAAATTTTGCATTAGGGATAAGCCCTCATGGATCATATAGTGCAAATCAGAAAAAGCGCCCCTACCGGCCAAGTTCTCAACTAAAAGGATAATCCTCAACTCTTAAAGGTAGATCGTACTTAGCACTAAAACTTTGCCGAAGACAGTACTGTGCTATCTCTTTTGGCATACGAGATATTCAACGACACCCCCAAAGTGATGAAATCCCATAAGCCCTGGGTCTCCAATAACGTTCTGGTGTGTCTTATAGGTGTGAGCGTGATAGGAGTGCACGTTATAGGAATGCGTTTAATAGGAGACCCGACTGTATTCTGTTTAAATTGAATCTGGGCTATTGAAACTACGTCTAAAGTGGTGCATGGCATTATTGTGAACTGAGCGGTGTTAAGTACAACATACTAAACTGATTACTGACGATTTTCTTTTTCTTTATACCTATGCTGCTTTTTTGTTAATATACCTGTTGGCTATTTGGTGCACAGATTTGTCACATTTTTGGGCCCAGATAGCCGTAGTGGTAAACGCGCAGCTATTCAGCAAGACCAAGCTGAGGGGTTCGAAACCCACTGGTTGAGGATCTTTTCATAAAAGAAATTTTCTCGGCATCCCAGGGCATAGACTGTCTTCGTACCTGCCACACGATATTCACATGCTAAAATGATCAGTTAGGGTAAATGGTTGCTATTCCGTGATTGACCGAAGTCAGTGAAAATGCACAAAGAATCAACTAGAAATTCGGCCGAAATTGGCCATAATCTTCTTCAGTGTGCATAATTTAGTCCCTCTATTAATACATGGTCAATAACGGCTCCGGCCACGTCCTTGCAGTCAGGTGGGATTGGGGGAAGGAATGTTAGTGTGTAACCTTTGCTATTTGGAGACCTTGTTTTCCTCTGCATCTCCACAAAGGTTACTGGGAGGAATGTTTGTTAATGGGGAGGATCGTTGGGTCACAGGATTCACTTTGATAAGCGATTAGACCATGATAAACAATTATTTGTGAGATATAAACATGCTTTTATGTAAATATAATATTTTCATTTGATATGAACAATATCTATGTAGAGAAAAGTTATGCCAACACTTGAGGTGACGAACCTTTCAAAGTTTGTTGAATAAAGTGAACCTTTCGCAAGTCTACACTTGTAGTGTCAAACCATTCAAAGTTTTTTTAATTACAAAAAGTAAAGGTAAAAAAAAGGAGTTTTGAAAAAAAAATTAGACATAAATATTTTATGAATCAGAGTTTATGTCGACACTCACAGTGACGAACCTTTCAAAGTTTGTTGAAAAATCATATTTACGTCTCACCGTTGTAACGATTAAAGGTGCAGTCACTTTACTCGACCGATGCGCGACATGTTTGATCCTGCCCTCATCGCTGGCCCCTGCAGGAGCAAGCGTCAAAGTCGAAGGATCAAACACAACTCTGAAGCTCATCATTTGCTATTGTACTTATTACAAAAACTTTTACCGGAGGGCGACTGCTAATAAACCCTTTTAAGCTTAGCAGGTGGTGGAATTCTTCTTGGAAACATTTCTACAACGCTGCGGAACTTTTTCTACGGGAGGGGCATATTGCCCGGTTTGTTTTGAAACGTCAAGATTTGGACTGTTTACAGAAAACGTATTGTACTCTTCTTAGAAGATACCTGGCAAGAGAAAGTGGCATGCAAGTAAATAACACTTTGACACCAAAAACTATAGTAGTAATGCACTTGCCACTGCAATAGAGCAGGGGGGCGTATTATACCTGTTTAGCCTAATAAATGTTGTATCGTTTCGTACCGCCGAGGGAATCAAATAATCCATGATCTTCAGGTACAGAAGTGTTCGTAACGAACTTGAATATTTTGCCGTTAGTTACTCATTAAATATCAAAGCTGATACCCAGACTAGCTTGGATATTTAATGATCATATCCTTTAGCTTACTTATCTTGGGATCTTCGAGGATAGCTTCGATAGTGTTTTATAAGGTATCGGTTGGGATGTTCTCCGGTCCTTTCTTGTACTTTATGAGAATATTGTGCTTGGCCGGTTTCAACGCCCATCTTGTGATTCATGGAGACTTCGATTCTATTGACATGCTTTGTAAGAAGGCTTGCCTTCTTCAAAATGTTTAAAACGCGCGATACTAAGCAAGATGGCTTAACCACTCTCGTTCGGTCGCACTGGAGCGCCTCTGAGTGCCGGAGAGTTTCTTGGAGAAGTGTGCTACACACGCTATGTCTGAACCAGACGATTATAAAAATCGAATGTACATCGGATTTTTTTCGCCAGAAATCAATATTCGGTCCATATTTCCATAATCAGGAAGTTTTAAAATATTCTATCGGTGAAATTTTTTTCAAACATTTTGTATGGGCTGAAATGCATCGAAAAACGGAATTTGCCCCATTGTACATTCGATTTTTATGATCGTCTGGTTCAGACATAGCGTGCGACAGTTCTTCTCTCTTCGTCATGCATTTGAACTAAAACAGCACCGATGGCAAGGTCCGAGCAGTCTGTTTCAACAATGAAAGGTAGACCTAAATCTGGATTAGAAACTAATGCGGACTTTTCCAACGCTATATCTGCTTCTTGCGTCTAAGAAAATTTACGGCGGTCCTTCTGAAAAAGGTTACTAATCGGGGTGACGATTTCCGAGTACTTGGCGTTTAACTTTTGGTTAAATCCTGCCAACCCGAGGAGTCTACAAATGTCCTTGATACACTTTGGGGTAGGATAATCCAAAACTGGTTGAATTTTACTCGCGTCCATAGAAAGTCCTTGCTCTGATAAGACGTATTCAAGATACTTTATTTTTGTTTGGCAAAACTTACTTTTCGCTAGATTGGAGGTTGGACCAGCCTTCTGCTACGATTTTTATCAGTCTCAGATGTTCATTGAAGGAATTGTATCTATATAAATAAAAACGGTGTTTGTATGTCACGAAATGGCTCGAGAACGGGTCATCGGATTGACACAAGTTTTTCACTGTTGCCATCCACAAGGGATGCGACTTGTTCGTGCGAGGAAAAAATTCAGGAAAGTCTCCGGAATAATGGGGAAAACGAAAGAAGACTAAGGTATCATTTTGTATAGGGGATTTCTTGACGATTTCCATCAGCCTACTTGATGGCAAGACGAAGTTTGCCGGTACCACTAGTACGATAATAATATCGTCCAAGTAGACGTATACCCAGTGCCGGCTTTAGGACATTTCGTCGAATGATATTTGGTCGAATGACGTTTGTTCGAATGACATTTGGTCGAAAGTACATTTGGTCGAAAGGACATTTGGTCGAATGAACATTTGGTCGAATTGCTTTGGTACACTTATTTTGGTCGAGTGATGTTTAGTTGAACGGAAATTTGGTTGAAAGCTTTTCAAATGGTTTATTGAAAGATCATGTGGTAAAATTATAATTGTTCTGAGTTGGTAAGATAACGTATTGTTTTCAATAATCTGAATCATTAAAAGTTGTTGAATGGAATTAAATGTACTCTGGGTTTTATATATCATCTTCTTTCTGGCGTTACCAGAAAGAAGATGGTTTTTTATATCATACATCTATTTATTTGTAATTTGAAGTTATGCCATAATCTAGGATTTCGGGTTTTTTTTTTCAATTGACTGTAATATTTAGTTCAAGTGAATTTATTATTCTTTGAAAATATTATCATTCTTTGAAAATCTGCTTAACGAGTTATTATATTACTCAACGTTGTGAACATAACGTTTTTATTTTTTATTCTTTTGAAATGTCATCGTTCTTCGTAATGAACTGCTGATGTTCATCTAATGGAAGCATTCGGAGAAAGTGCTCGGGATTTTTCTTTGAAATGCAGGTCTTGCCGATTTTTGAATGCGGATATCAGAATAAAGACGACAGCAAAAATTTTCTTTAAGGAAAACCTTTATGGCGAAGTGAATGTTAGGTGTCGGTAACTCTACTTATGGCCAATTGGCTTATTGAGACTTCCAGCTTTATAACATTCCTTAAGCAAATGATGACAGTGTTGATAACCTCGGGTGAATAATATAGTTTGTAGTAGAAGCTCTGAATTATTAAAAATGAAAATTGTGCTAATCCTATGTAAGGGAAGACGAGTTGACAGAGACGAAAAAAGTTGGCTTGCATCTATTTGAAATCAGCTTATTTTGAATTGCAGAACATATCTGAACAAAAATGTAGCATGAAACGTCTCAAATGTCTAAAAAAAGGTTGAAAAATATGTTGGGAATGCGTCCATCAAATTGCATTACAAAATTTTGTTTATCGCATATAGATTGGGAAAATAGTTGATACTTTTTCAATTAATCAATCTCTTTTGTATTAGCAACAAAATGCAACTCTCGAGGATAGTCAGACTAAACGTAAAACTTTGTGTCCATAGTATTTTGATTCTACCACTATCCTTTCCACGAAATGTCGGTTCGACCAAATATTATATGTTTTCTGTTGCAACTAAACCTTTTCGACCAAATATTCATTCGACGAAATGTCCGTTCGACTTTTGAGAGAATTTGTGAGCCTTTCGGTTAATAGCGAACACCTGTTCGTCTTCCTCGTCTTTTGATTCGCTTTCTGCAAATATTTGGTGGACTTGGTATTTGGACGTCCCGCCACTATGATCAGGCTTTGGGAAATTTAACGATCGTTGACACACGAGCCATAATTTTACCTCATTTATCCGCCTGCATTCGCACAACACGCCTTACATTTATCGTTCGTGGAAGGTAACGATCCACGAAAGAAAAAAAAACAGGCACTCACCACCCACTGTTTGGCGCCGATCACTGTGTGGCAACACTTGTAGCATTTGCTGACTTATTCTTATTCTGATCAAGGAACAGAGGCGAATATTTTTTATTTTGCAACCAAAGTGGTGTTCGATGATCCAATTGAATATAATCAAATTGTTTAAGGTTGCATTACCAGAAAATCTGGAAGTTATAACCAATTTTATGCAAAACATAAATCACCCGAATGACTCAATACCGTCGTGGTCTGTGAGTCTTTTGAACACTCTCTCGCCTCGTACCAAACGAGAGAGTGAATATCAACATTCTTTTGGCTCTCAGATTGCGATGTGCCACGAACTGTTACACTCTCTGAATATGGTTTGATCGGCTTATTTGGATCAAAATCCAAACACTGATTAAGATATTCACAAATAAATTTGTATTGATCTTCCTTAAAACACTTCTTCAGAAATAATTTTACTAATTGTAGCATCCATATTCTTGGTTTGAATTTATGTGCGATACAAGGGCGGAATTTTTAGAGGCAAAATTCCAGAAAACCAGAAGTCAAGGAAGGATAGATTTCAAGGACAATTTCTAAGTAACTTTATCTGGTTTGGGTAACTCTAATACAATAAAATTTTCTAGGTAAGATTCTGATGGAATTTCTTGAGAAATTTGTTTTATTTGTAAATTTATTAAAAATACCTCAACACATTTGCAAAGTAATGCAAAGGTTTTCCCTAAGATTTGAATTAGGTAATTAATATCTTGCATTACGAATTAAACCACAATATATCTTCCGTAATGTTCTTGAACAATACCGGCAATAGTTTCGTATTAAACGTCTACTGTACTGCGAATTAATCGATAATAGCCCTGTTGGAACTTATTAGTTAATTATCAGCTTCATCGTAAACCATGAAACTGTATTAGTCTTTATTGTGATGTATTGATTGAAAGAGAATTAGACGAATTAGAAATTCTTTCTCTGAGCGCAATAGGTGGCACTCACGCTAATTTTTACCCTAAGGAGATACTTGGATCATTATAATTAGATCGAGATTGAGGCTCATGTAGCTAGTTAGAGTTTGGCCATCGTTTTCGTTTATTTCGCGTCCGAGAAATCCGCCATTATGATCGCGAGTGCGGTGAAAAGTGTACTGGAATTTCGAAGGAAATCTATTCCTTACGCTACCACGTCTTTCGTTCGGCCGCAGTGAGTTTCCCAACAGAACCCTTCAAAAAAGTTTGTTTGGAATCTGAAGGTAGGAAAATGGGTTCTGCATCAATATATTCACCAAAGTATCATGAAACTGTCGATTTCAAACAAAATATTATCTGAGATTTCAATTACAATTGGTCGGCGATAAGTCAGAGTGGACCAAGTGACATTTTTCATATTTTGAGAAAAATGGGTTTAAAGTCTAAAGCTCTGTATTTTTTAAACTTGTTTAAACTTTGGTTCAATATTTCTACACATCTTTGTATTACTTTCAAACAATATGATGTGAAGTGATAATCATGAAAAATCATAATCAATGGTCAAACTGGGTGCATATCTCTAAGATAAGCAGATTATCAAGACCCTTCGACTCCAGTATCGTAAATTCTTCTATAATCCATATCGTCAACACCGAAATCAGTGGCATTACGATAGCTTGAAAATTAAGGTATTGCAGGATCATTGCATTGAAGACCAGAAATATTCAAATATGTGTTCAGTCAGAGTGGACCAAGTGAAAATCTTATGTACTTACCGACCAAAATATACTGATCCAAAAAGCGGGTTCTAGCACATTCTATACATACACCATACAACTACCATAAACTTCTATCGGACTCTGAAATTGACTCAACAAATACAATAATCAATCAGTTTAGTGCTTTTCGACACTTGGTTCGTTTTGTCTGCACAGAAATTGTTGCAATTTCTGACCTCCCATCCAAATATGGTAAATGGTCAAAAATTAAAATCAAATGCATTGAGTTAACAAATATTTATAAATTTCTATTGATAGATAAGTAGAAAAATCATTCGTTGTCGAAAAATCTGACAAATCTTTTGAAATGTTTTTCATTACCTCGCATTCCTCAGCGCGCTGATCATTTTCGCTATTATGGTAATAAGCACTTCCACTCTTACTGCACACTTTTATCGATTTTTATTGATCATCTAAAATAAATTTGTTACATATCTCTCGCAGTTTACAGCATTCATCAAATCTGGTCAAAGTGAAACGGAGGTAAGGTAATTTTGCATTTAATGCAAGAATGATTCAATTTTCCCAAGTTTTGTACTTGGTCCCCTCTGACTTAACGCCGACTAATTACTTTCAGTAAAATTTCCATCCATTTTAACACCAATTATCTTCTATTGAAAAAGAAGAAGGAAAAAGAGCAAGATTTTTTGTAGTGAATCCTACATGGACCAATTAAGATTTTCTCTGAGGTACATTGTCAACATGTTTCAGAAATTCTACGATATAATGCTTGAGTTTAACGAGAGGAATTAAGTTAATTCCGAAATAACTTATTCTGAATTATATTTAAGCTTCAAGTATCAAAAAAAAAAATAATATCAAAACAGTTCTTTCAATTTTTTTGTATGTTTATTTTTTTTATGGAGTGATTCATAAAGGAGTTTGTGAAGCAATTCCTAAGAAAAATTAAGATTTTCCTGGAGTAGTTTTTGAACCTAAAAATGGCGGGTGGATAATTTTTAAATGCTATTTATGGGAGAATCCTGAGATTATCATTAGAAAAAATGGAGTTATTTCTAGAGTCCGAAGGAAAACTTGATGGAGCTGTAACTCTGATGAAAAGTTTCTTTAGAAAATTCCCAATCGTTAAAGAAAAAAAAATCTCTGAATAATATTTAGATAAATCTCTGACAAATTTTACGGACGAATCTTAGGGAAACAATAATAATTCTCTCAGAAATCCCTGAGCAAATTACTCGGAAATTTTTTTCAGCATTTTCGCGGAAGAATGAAAGAACAGTTGAACGTATTCCGCTAGAAACTTCATTGGAATACTAGAGTTCTTTAAACATTTCTTAGTTGGGTATTTTCGAAAAAAAATAGAGGGTTTAGAAGAATTTGTGGAATGAATCCATGCTTACTGATCTTGGAGACATTTTTGGTGAGGCTCCATGAATTAATTGTACTATTTATTGAAGAAATCCTCAGTAATTCCTGAAAATCTTAAACAAATTATTAATGATCTACTGGAGGATTCTTTAAACTTACAATTGGAATGAATATGAAATTAGTACTTAGAGGACTTTAGAGGAGAAATCATTATTAGTATTTCTAATGCGGAATTCTTCAAGAGATTTTTTAAGCAGTTGGATTCTTCGAGAAATTTTATGATGAGATCTGAAAGTCTAGGAATGATTTTCTGTGGGAATCTTAGGATGAACTCAGTGAAAACTGGTAAATGAGTTCTTGAAGAAGCACTGCAAACTATAAAAATAATTCACGAAGAAATCTCCGTAAAAATTCTCAGATGAATCCCTTCATAGCAAATGTTTGAATACCTGAAAAATTCATAGAAGAATCACAAAGGACATTCCTTCTGAGTTTTTTGTTCTGGAATCCTTGAAGGATTTTTGACAGGATTACAGAAAGAATTTGAAATTTACAAATATCAGTGATGTGCCGTGAAATGAAAAAAAAAAGATAACAAATAAATGAAATCGATACAAATCTGATAAAATTAAAAAAAAATGTAAAAATCGTGACCATTGCTAACGACATTATTTTTGTAAAACAAGTATTTGCATGGCCCCATACAAAAACCTTGCTACACCAATGCCTGGAAGCTGTAGCTTTAAAATTGGTATACTTTAGAAATCAATGGATCGAAAATGTTGATCGATTCAAAAGATTTGTTTCGGATTTGTTTCGGATTTGTTTGAGCGTACGGTCATCGAAATGTCTCGAAAGCAGCTATTAGCTAGTAATTAAAATTGGAGCTGAACCAAACGGAATAAATATTAAATTATGTAACCAAAATCAATTCCGAAAACAAACCAGAGACGACAAATTTTTCATACGAAAACTAGAGCTGAAAACTGATTTCGTGGTTTCACGAATCATGACCATAATAGCGTATTCAAATTTCAATTACCTTCCCAAGTTCCAAGAACCGTTTCCTCGAATTCGTTCCACAGTTTTAATGATCTCCGGCATTCCATCCGTCCAGTCCGGTGCCAGAACCGGTAAACTCGATCATCAATCAAAATTATCACCGCAACAGTCCATAACGTGAAACAGCACGTTTGCCGTTCCCGGGATGGGAAAATCGGTAATTGCAGGTGAAAATCGTCATTCTTTCGCACATTTTCCCTCTGCCGGTGATCCCCTTGCCGTTCCGAACCGGATAACCTGGCTTTTTTTTTCTCCCGAGTACGAACGAGTAATACATATTTATGATACCATATTTTGGTATTGACTTCTATTAAAAATTTCTCTTCTCTTTGAAAATTCATGATATATTATTAAGGTATTGCCTCCATTAAACCAATTTTCAGTTTGATGTTTGTAGAATATACTTCAAATATTATATTAAGTCTTCTTAGACAAGGGTTTTTCATACCTTATTCAGATGGTGACTTGATTTTATATTATTCAGAAATTTTCTTCTGCTCGGGCTGCCAATGGCTTCGCATCCCGCCAAAATCACACATCAATCATCCGTTGGACGGTTCATCAGTTTATAAAGGTAGCGGGAGTGCACCAGCCGGCAGTTTAGCCATTCGACGGTTCAAAATTTCATTACCGAAATATTTCACCCGCAACAACAGGGTCGTGCGCCATTTTCGCATAAGCCAAACCGCAAATTTTAGTCAGAATAAAAAAAAAACGAGAGAAAAATCAAACGAAACTTTTTCTCGCAGTCGTTCACCCACGGGCAACGATGGGAGGAAACTCAAAATCAATCATTTTTTATGCACCCAGCAGATGATGGTGATGATGGCGGCACTCCCGCTTAAGGGTATGCGATATGCTATTTTTAATGGGGAAACGAAACGGAACGATATACAATATTTATAGTACTAGTATAGCCGAAAGGAAATGAAATATGAAAATGTTTAATTAAATTCGATACGAAAACCGATTTTCTCCGGTATTCTTCTGAACAACGCAATCTTTTTCGGAACGAATTTAGTTTCCGGACATTGTCGTAACACTATATGGGGCCTTCCTTAACTGATTGTTTAGAGCCACAAAGCAAAGCCATGCTGAAGATGTTTGGGTTCGATTCCCGGTCGCTTCAGGATCTTTTTGTAATGGAAATTTCCTTGACATCCCTGGGCATAGATATCTTCGTACCTACCACACGATATACGAATGCAAAAATAGCAACTTTGACAAAAAATGCTCTCAGTTAATAAATGTGGAAGTACTCATTGAACACTAAGCTGAGAAGCAGACACTGTCTCATTGAGGACGTAAGGACAAAAAGAAGAAGAAGAACATCGATTCATGGAAGTTTCATTGTAAAAAGAATATGACGAAATTAAGAACACGTTAATTTATTATAATTCTTGGAATTCCATGGAGTTTCGATTCGAACGCTATGTGACGGAATCTTTAAAAATATCGCATACCCTTACTCTCCCCCGCTTTGCAAACTGGGACGAAATGAGGAACATTGAGGGAGGACTTCGAAAGTACACACTTTGCATCCGATTGGGCTCAAGTGCCTTGCAAGCCAGCGTGAATGACGGCGGCGAGCCATCAGAGCAGGGCAAGTTTAATTGAGAGCATGAACTGTTGCAAAAGTTTCGCTCTTTTTTATTATGCTAAATCGGTTGCAATAAACACCTTCCACCGAATAGACTCAGCTTTGGAAGCGATTGCTTCTGATCGGACCGAGCGCGATACGGTGGTGTTTGGAAAATATGTGGGTAGCTCTCGATAATGAAGTTTGCTCGGAAGTTCGTCAGAAGCGAGCGTCAATCGGTGGCGAGTGGAATATTCTTAATTAACACTGGTTGAAAGTTTTATCGAAGGGTTTCTTGTTTTTGAGCGAAAGTTTTTTTATTTATGGATTTATGAAAGAAGATGCTGGAGATTTACGAAGGAATTAATGTAAATTGCCGAGATGCTCGCTGTGGTATTATATACCGTTTGAAAAGAGTTTACTTATATTCACAAGAAATAATCGAAAGTTTAACAGATGGAACAGCTTAATCGTTCTTGAGGTAGCGAACAACATCCTTAACCTTCCTCAAATTGGAGTTTTGTACATCCACAACACTGACAAGGACATTCGGTTTATTATCTTGGTTCCCATTATCTGCGCTTCCAGTACTATTCAGATGTTCATCAAAGTGCTGCTTCCACCTCCTGTTCAACTCACATCCGTCAGCATAGATGCTCTTATCCTACTACCTATACATCTCGGCTCGTGACATGTAGGCATTCTACCACCATCAACTGTAAATTATACTCACACAGTTCAGGTAAAATGAATATTTCGACCAGTTTTTGTTGACGATCCTGCTATTTCTAAGATAATTACACTTAACCGCAACTATTGGTACAAGTAAGAAAAGTTTTAGCAATTTCAGTGATATTTCATCAATTTTAAAGCATTTGGAACGCTCTTTTAAACTATTCCGTGTATCAACAAGCCAATACGTCGATTGGCAGTGTCGTTTGTGTGGCTAATGAAATAAAATCAGTGAAAACGGCACTACCACAACTCTAGGAACACCCACTACTAAGGGAACACTTACCCTATCTTATTTTTTTTCAGAAGTTTCTTCAGAGACATTTTCATGAGTTTCTACGTGTTTGCGTAATATAATACTCGGATAAATATTTATTAAAGGCATATTGTCGAGACGGGGTTGGTGGTCCAATAGCTACCGCTTCTGCTTCATAAGCAGAAGGTCATGGGTTCAATCCCAGGCCCGTCCCTTTCCTCGTACTTTGCAGTTGTTATATTTTACTTCATTTTCACTCTTAATATCTCACAGTTGATTTAGCACAGTTTATAGCATTTGCTTAAACCCGAGACGGATAAAAAAATCGTTTCCCTACGCTTCCATTCTTCCATCATTATAGCACGCCTTTCCTTACGCCTGATACATAGGCAGTATACTAACCAAACAGCAAGCCTCTCTGCCATAAAATTTACCGCCCTTCTACACCATTCCTGCAGTTGTATAAATGGTCTACTGTGTTTGCCCTTAAATTACGGTACTTCTTACTATTTTTTAACATTTTTTTTCGGAATCCATTTATGATTTTCATTATCTTGAGACCATTAGACAAAAGCATGAGCATGAGCATTTATGACCGTACAACTCGTAGCTGCTGCTCCGTGATTGACCAGAAAGAGGACATGTATGGAAGAAATGTTAGTATGGCATCCATTATTACTAGAGACCTAAAACCTAAGCATTTCCATTATAAAAACATGACATAGTTTCTGTTGGTAAGGAGGATTCAAGAGTAATATCATATAGATTTAATTTGATAAGATCTAGAACATGAATCACGATAGTCCTCTATCAGTCTGTAATGGAGACGTCTACAATATGTCTACGCTTCTGTTGAACCATTCAAAGTTCCATTTTGTAATTTCGAAACAAGAGGTATGTGTGTTTATTAAGGTTATGCGATATGAGTATTTTCTATGGCGATACGAAACGAAACGATATGTGGAATTTTAAAAACTATTCGAAGCGAAACGAAACGAACAATTGAAATATTCCGTAAACACCGATACGAAATTCAAATCCTCACGAAATGATTCGAAACGAAACAAAATTTTACTGAATATTCCGCGAAATATTTTTTTGTGTAGTAATAATTTTGGTAAACATACACGTAGGGTGACTTCTTATATTTTTGTCAGCTTCATTCAATTTGTTAGGAAAGGAGAGACTTTTTATGATCCATCGGGCTCAAAATATTTTTATTGTATTACGTGCATCATGCTACTAAACTTCAGTCGTCTTGGGTGACAAATATGTTCCATGAAAAAAAAATGCCGAAAATGCACTTTTCCCTATCTGCAATATTCATTCCACTTTTTTGCAAATACCTTGTACGATGCGTTCTTGGGGCGTAATCTAGCAAACTTTTTAAAAATCTTGGAAAAAATGGGATTGTTTTTAAGGCAAACAGGTCTGAATCCCAGTTCGGTTTCGGATCTTAGCGTATTGGAATTCTATCTGATTTTCAAGGACAAACATATATGCCTTGTTTGACAAAAGCCCGTTCACAAATTTCAAAATGCTCAAGTGGATGGGTGGATTTTCTTAAATTGTTACAAATAAAGAGAAGGTCGAAAAGCAATCGCAAAAATTTAAAATAATCTCAAAAATGTTGTGTTGAGCCCACAAGCAATATAATTTTAAGAAAATTATTTATTTATTTATTGTGAAACAATCATCGAACAACATGGTCTACATGATCTACTTAATCTAAAGTTATTCATACACAGGTAATATAAACGAGCATTACGGAGTTGATTTTTAAAAAAATCTATAGACGAGTCAAAATCAAACTAATAGTACACTGAATTAAACAAATTGCACATGAATCGTATAGGCTCATTGAGCCCGTAAAATGTACGACGAGAAGGAAGGTACAAAAATCCTCTAGTTCTTAACGGTCTTTCGATGTCATAAATCCCAATCGTTCCTAAAATCTTACATGAATCTATCGTACTAGTTAATAATTTAGCTACAAATAATGCGTTATGATGGTTTCGTCTTATAAACATTGGTTCAAATTCTTAAAAGTTAACAACGATCTTCGTATGAAGGAGGCAGCTCATATCTATTGGCCCAAGGAAGAAATCTTAAAGCAAACCTCACAAATTTCGATTGTATGGATTCAATTCTGGTTATCCAGGTATTGCTTTGCGGGCGCCATACTATTGAATTGCTGTCCAACACAGAGCGGACAATGCCTTACAATATATTTAAAGGTCATGAAGTGATGATCTTATGTCACTAATTACTATTAAACATTAAATAATGGTTTTCAACTTTAAGCTTATTAACCATATGTACACGGATAAAAATCTGATTCCCACACCATGATTTACAAGTCATGAGATTCATAAATTGGTTCGGCCATGATATCAGGACGACAAATCATGGTTCCTGGAGTCATAATCATGATTTCATAAACGTAACATCCAAAGCGACAACTCAAAGGGGTGCACTTTGCTTGAAGTCATTCGCATCGATCACCCATTATTTATCACGATAGATTGGTACTGTGGTAAAGTACGTGGCTCTCAATCAGAAGGTTTTTGGTTCGAATTTTGCTCTACCGAATTTTATTTATTTTGTTTTCATTTTATCGGCTTGACTGACAGAAATATAAATAGATCCGAAATGGATGCGCGAATCATGATTTTCGACCATTCGATGCATGATTTCGAGCACTCAGCTGCAACTTGTGTCGCATTACGACAATCTGACTCATGATATCGTGAGTCCAAATCATGGTGTATTTTCACAAGATGAAAACACACTCGAATCATGATATCCGGGTGTATAATCATGATTTTGGATTCTGATTTTTACCCGCGTATGCTCTGAGTGAGTGCTGTAACTTGAGAGCATTTGAATAGAAGTGAATGTGAAGTCGATAAATGCCCATGAGAACTCTAAGCTGAGAACAGGCTCTGCCCCAGTTGGAACATAACGCCAGAAAGAAGAAGATCGGAGGAATTACCGAAAGGATTGCTGTAGTATTTGCTGATTGATTAAATTAAGTAAAATTTTAAAGAATCATTGAGATATACTTGACAAACTAATGAGATTTTGAATTTTGAAGAACTGTTTTAGTATTAAATTCCAACAGATAGGCACTTAACAAGAATTCTTTGGTTGAGTTTATCTATGAATTTCTAGTAAATTTCCTGAAAAATCTCTGGAGAAAACGAGAAATTTTAAAAATAATTTGATTATAATTTTGAACTTGAAGAACATAGCATTGATGAACTGCAAATTAGATTGAAAAGTTCATCCATGTTCATTCAGACAATCCGTCTTTCAATGAGCAAAATTTTATGTTTTCCTTATTTATTGATTTCTTGTAGCACAGATCTGCGAAAAATCGGAAAAATACTGTTGTGCTTTTCCATTTCGAAACACCCTAGGTACCCCAATTCAGACCTATATCAGTAACCATAATCTAATTCAAAATAATGAATGCATGTATCAAAAATATAACTCATTGTAAAACAGTCATCAAAATCGATCGAAATAATGGAATTTTGAAACTTTGATGTCGGTACCTAGTATTGTATTGTAATAATAAGTGATGTTGTAGTACTTGTAATAATAAGTGATCAATATTAAACAATCCGGAAAAATGTATTTTTTTTAAATTGGGGACCGTGCAGGAATTATGTCACGCTATACACAGCCAAATTCGGAAATTGACCTCGGTAAATGGATTCGCCGAGTACTCAACAGCTTATATATCGGTGATTATTTGTCAAATCTCGGTAAAACTTCTACCACGGTACCTCTGTAAAAAATTGGGTTTGGGACCGTCCATATATGACGTAGCATTTTTTCACAGATTTTAAAACCCCCCTCCCCCTCGTAGCATTTAGTCACAAATACTGATACCCCCCTTGGAGGATACGTAGTATATCAATGGTGATATTACCCCCCCTCCCCCAATTTTTTTTATTTGTTCTCAGCGATTGGACTAAAACCATAGACAAAACAGACGGAACACCATCATTATTTGTTCCGTGCAACAAAATCTACACATGGCGGAAGTGTGAAACGTCAAATGTGAACAAAAACGATTCGCGTGCCTCGGGCTGTGAGCTTTGTAACGTAGCAAATTTGAAATGATCGTTTATTGAGTGGTCGATTGAAATGTCGTCAGTGTTACGTCTGTTTATCTGTACTAAAAGTTAAGTTACATAACTTTGGGTCCAGATCATACAGGTTGAATTAAATTTGTAGTACATTTGCTGTAGTTAAAACCTAAAACAAGTGAAAATGTTGAAAAAAAAAATTGAATCCATTTAGCAAACAGAGGCCAGATGGATAAACTATATAAATTGTAATATTTGGAATATCTTAAAAAAATGACGATTTTTATATAACCATATTTAAACATATTTCGACTGAACTTCATCATCATCAACTCAACTTCATCAACACTCGAATTTGATGTCCTCATTATTATCCAGGCTGTTCCATCAAGAGCATTGATATTTCAAACAAATCAATGAGTTGACTGAGTGGAGATCTCCTGCAATATTAAACACACTGAATAAATATCTTGTTTTACTATAATAACGTTAATATTTGCCTAAATGAGCTTTTTTTTCCTTGAAAGTTTCAACAGAAAATATGGATGACACTAAAACGGTTGATTCTATGTCTTGTTAACAAATGGAAAAACAATATTTCCCAAGACGATGGCGCATTGATTTTTACTTAATTTGTTATTCTTTTATTTTTTTATTATTAAATGAAATAGTTTAGACACAAATCTGTTTGATTGTATTTATTAGGAAAATTTAAAACTTCTTAGAAAATTTTCATTCGTATCATATTAATGTTTTGAAGTTGAATCATTATTTTATAACCCAAGTTTAATAAGTCAGACAAAGAAAATAGATAAAAAATGATTGTCATTTTTTCAACGCTACTCTTTTTACCAAAATTTTTCAAAATGCTACGTCCACTAGTTGGGACCCCTCCCTCCCCCTTGTCACACATCGTCACAAATTCGTAAAGACCCCCCTACCCCCTAAAATGCTACGTCATTTATGGACGACCCCTTTGTCGAAATCTCGGTAAATTAAGTACAGAGATTCGGTATTGAAATTTACCGAAATCTCAGCTCTTGGGTTCTCGGTGAAACGTTTTGCTGAGGTTGGTGAAATAATTTAAGTGTGTAAGAGAATGAGGGAATGCGTGAATAAACCTTGCTTGATTTTTTTTATATAAAACAATATACGCACCTCGCTTAAGGTGAATCGAAAGGATACGTCAAAATTTCAAGAGCAAAAATCTAAATAACCAGACAGTGATTTGTCATTCAATGCTGTTATCGATTTATAACGCGAATTCGATTAGGCCTGAATATCACGGATCGCTTTACAAACCAAAGGTAACTCCCAGATCCTTACCTTATCCCACTAACCCAATATCCTTTCCATGGCAATTGTAGAGATGCAGAAAATTCTTTGGTCTCTGATAACAATAGGTATCTGATCAACATCCTTCCCTTCCCCGATGGCCGTAAGGTCGTGGCTGGAGCCTTTATTGACTTTTAATTTTGAGCTCTCGATCGTGCACATTGAGAATGATAAGGTAATCCCAAGCACCGTTAATTGAATCTCTGAACAACTTGGACTGTTCTGGTCAATCACGGAGTAACAACTACGAATTGTTCAGTCATTTGTGCTCAAGTTCATGCTCATGCTCAACATTGAAGACTCTTGTCCGCAAGTATGTTGTGAAAAGGCTTTTTTTCATATGTGTGGCCGATACTTCATAGGAGTAGAAGCGTGTGCTATGCCATTTTTGCTCGAAATTAAACTCGAAATTTCGCGAAATTCCGTTTTATTCCGTTAGTTTCAAATTTTCCGCGGAGATATTTTTACAATTTAACGAAACGAAACGAAATCGTAAAACAAAAATTCCGCCTGTTTGAGTTCCGTGGAATTCCGCGGAATTTCGTTTCGAAGCGTGTTTGGCGGAATCATTCGATATTTCGCATACCCTTAGTGTTTATGTAGGTATTACGCAAAATATGAATAAGAGTATGCCGACACTTGGAGTATGCCGACACTATCATGGGAAAGAGAAGGTTAAAGATGGACCTGGGCGCCGCCGCCGCCTATCCATTTTACGTCACGCCAACGCACAATGAGGTATCGTCGGTGTGCCATACGTCCATCAGCACTACGCCGCCGATTTTGTAATTTCACGCCGATGAATAATTCAACAGGTAACATTTGATACTGTCACAAAAAAAATACGAAATAATTCGATTTTCCACATGGTTTCATACAGAAATTCATCTAGGAATTTATCCAAGAAATCCTCTTTGAATTTCTCTAAGGACTTCAGGAATTTTTCTATCAACTCCATCTTGAAATTTTCCAGAGATTCTTCAGGGATTTATCCTGGATTAAATACACAGATTTCTCCTCGAACTCTATCAGAGTTTCTTGCACAAATTCCTTCGGATATTACTTCAGAATGCCTTTACTAACAGCAATTACTCTTGCAAATCTCAAAAGATTCCTCTATAAAAAATAAATTGAACTTTCTCCAGGAGTTCTTTCAAGACACTACCAATTAATCTTTATAGGTGTTACAACATATATTCCTCAACAAATTGTAGTAAGTGTATGCCTAGGAATTAATGCCACAGATGTTTTTTTAAGTTTTTCTCTCATGTGTTTGTTCCAGGGAATCCTGTAGTGATTTCTTTATGAATAATTTCACTGATATTTCCAAGGTTATTCTGGCATTGCTAAATGAACTCATTTAAGACAATTATACCATTCCTTCTTGGATATCTTTATTTTTTTTTTTCGAAAAACTGTAGGAATACTTCAAAATATTCTCTCATAAATTACTTTAACAATGGATAGTCCTGGGATATCATAAAAAATACTGCATGCATTCTTCTATAAACCAGAAAAACCCTCCGGGTTTTTTTACATGGTTCTACACGGATTCCTCCAACTATTTATTGAGAATCACTTCAAAAATTCTTTAAGTAAATACTCCGAACATTGTTAAAGGAATTCAACGAGCAATTATTGCAAGAAGTCCGGTAATCCGGTAAGGAACACTTCAGCCAACTCTCCCTTACTCGAAATTTCGTATTTCGATAACGACTTAGAGAACCATAGCAAAAGTTGGTTTTCATGGTTATCTCGATGGTCTCTTGGTCTCGAATTGGCACTAGTTTTGTATTCTATAACTCGATACATCGCTAACTTGATGGCCCCTTCAATATCGAGGTATAGAGAGTTGAAATTTATTCATAACATTTTCAATCGAATCTCCTCTCTAAAAATTTTTACACGAATTCCCTTCATCGACTTCTCCTCGAATACCACCAAAGATACTTCTTCGACTTCCGTCGATTGTTCATCCATTTTTTTCTTCCAAGGAGATTGGATTCTTTAAAAGAGTTCTCAAGTGAATTCTCAATGATTTCCAATACTGTACTTTTCAAAATTCCTTTGGTAATTTTGACAAGAAATCTTTCAAAAAAACGCAGTAGTAAAGGAATAATTTTACTGAATTGATAAAAACTATTTGTAGGTAAATCATTGCTAAATATAGTTTTTTTTTTAATTAGTATAATTCCAAACATTACATTAATTATTTCTTATATCTAGGTGTTCTGTATTATTAGGCAACACTATCATCCTAATTTGGTTAAAAAAATCTAAGGTTTTATTAACATTTTGTGAACAACATATTACATTTTATTTGCCGTAGCAGTTCAGATGTTTTACAGGTGAGTTGATTTCACCTGCTTATGAGAGAAAAAAAAACGTTTTCAATATACTTAACCTAACTTAACCTAAACATATAACGCATTAATCGTGGCAATATTGCTAAATATAGTAATATACCAAACACACTGCTTGTTTCAGAAAAATGTAAAATTTTTAGTCATTTCGTAAGTAAAGCATATCGCAATTGTATCCAAAAAATTTATCTGTACATTTCTCACGCACTTTTCTAGCGAATATATTATTGATTTCTAAACTTGTCATTGACTTGACTACTGTTACTGAATTAATAGTTATAATTATAGAAAAAAAGAATAGGTTTGCTCATAAAATAACATGATAGCCAAGTCAATAACAGGTTCAGTTACACATTCATGCTCGAGTTTCGTTTTTTACTACAATTCATATTTATATGCGTTATTGTAATTATTGACATTGATGTTCCTCATCTTAAGTTTTACTCGACTTGTGTTTGTTGGAAAAACATGCTGTGCTAAAACGAGTTCTGAACATTGTAGATTTTCTTCTAAATGCTCCTTTAGAATTATCACAGATCTTTCCATTCATAAGAAAAATATCTTCAATGTTACCTTCCGCATATCAATTTGTTTATGAATTACTCCTTAAACCATTTTCTAGGAATACTTCAAAATACTTCTGTAGGTAATACTCCAGGAGGTTCTAAAAAATGCTGAATGCGTTCCAGAAAACTTCTCATGGGATTCCACAACGATTACCTCTTACAATTCATCCCAGAACTCCTCCAGTAATACTCACAATATTTTTTCTTGTGTTTCTGAAGGGGTTTCTTCAAAGTTTGCTTCAGAAGCTAGTCTTAATTAGCACATATATTGCTAGTAGAGTTTCTAAAAGGTACTTGATTTTTTTTCAGGTTTTATATGAGAATTTCTTCAAACATTCCTGCAAGAATTCATCGAAGAGTTCTCCCAAAAGTCCAACAAAAAAATTACCAAAGATTTTTCTTACACATTTTACGATAATTCATACACATTTTTCTACGGCTATTCCACCATACATTCCTGCGAGTTACTTTCCAGTTTTCAGGTTTTTCACCTGATTCTTTATTATTTTTCCCAAGGATTCGTCCAGAAGGTATGATTTAATTTTTTTCCGGAGATTAAAATTAATGAAAAAAAATTCAATTGTATTCTGCTAGTATCTATTCAATGAAGAGCCTTCATAGAATACTTCAGGAATTTGCTGCCTAGAATATTTTCATAAGTTTTCTTACAAGCTTTTTACCATGAATTTCTCCTAGTTTTTTTCACGGTTTGTTGAAAACTTTTCGTTAGATAGAGATTTTTCAAGGTTTTTAAGACCCTTCTGAGATGTTCCCAGATAATCGAATGCGGGACAACAATTTCAATCGCTTTACTATTTGAATTGTTGTGATGGTGCAATAACTGTTTCATCGTTTTTATTTTACATTCTATTTATGCGCTAAAATTTGCCTAGCGCTTAACGCAAAATTATATTCAGTTAGATCTTGGGTTTTGGGTTGTGAGTTCAAATCTCATAGCTCGAGGTTTTTTTTTCGTAGTATTCTCGACATTACAGAAAATACCTTGGGAGCTATCCTCAGCAGTTCGCGACTACAGAACAAGGCCATGATTAAGTTGTCAGGGTTTAATTCTCGACCAGTTCAGGATCTTTTCGAATAATAAGACATTTACATGCTTCCCTTCCTATCGTTAAGCCACACGACGTGTGGCGTTCGATTATAAATTCAAAAGGAAAATAGTTAAGGATAATATTAAAACCAATAAAATAAATGCATCCCACTCCTTTTAAACTATTTAACAAGCAAAACTGCATTTCTATCAAATTTGGAGAAAAGTTGCTTTGTTAAAGCTAGATTCATCAAACACAACTTTACTGAATCATAGACTAGACTCAGACATAATTTCTTAATTGGTAGGTATTCAAACAATCTTGTGTACAATCCTGGAAAAGAATACTGGGAAGAAATTTTAATGTGCATAAGGTACAGTTGTAATAAAATTTAAGGAAGAATGCATACACCACGGAAAGGGTGTTTATTAATGAGGAAGGAAACAGATCTGGAAGTCACCTTGGTGAAGAAAACGTAACCCTGTAGTACGTCGATATTTACAATGTCAAACTATTCAAAAGTTATATGTATTTTCTTAAGAATGAGGCTTAATGCCGTCACTTGTAGTGACGAACCATCCACAGTTTGTTTTGAAAAATACCAAAATTTTACGTTGCCTCGGTAGAAAAGTATAATCATTAACATGAAACGAGCTTACCATTTTGTGATCCATCCTCGACTGAATGCTAATATGTTTTTGCACTCAAACAACGTGACAGGGCTACACACTCACCCACTGCCCAGTAAATCGCGCGCACCGGCGACGACACAAGAAAAAAAAACAAACACAGGCTTCCCCGAAGCACTGCCCAATAGCCTGGGACACGGTTATATGAAAAATTTAGATTCTCGTTCCAGTCCACTTTTTGGATTGCATTTAGGTCCCATAACAACTGTGCAAAATTTCAGCTCGATCGGAGAAACTATATTTTAGCGCGAGCCGTTCAATGTTTGTATGGGATTTACTATGGAAAAACTTACTTTTGCAAAGCAAAATCGCCAGAGGTCACCCATTGACCTCTATAAAAATTCTGAACACAGATCTGGATAGGTATTTCTACGATGAACAACATTGCCGAAGACCGCAAAGCAATCCGATGCTTGTGAAAAAAGTTTCTCCGATCGAGCTGAAATTTTGCACAGTTGTTATGGGACCTAAATGCAATCCAAAAAGTGGACTGGAGCGAGAATCTAAATTTTGTCCCACACTACTGCCCAATCTGCAAATGTCACGCAAACAGGGAAACCAGGAACCATACCGCCGAAAACACGAGAATAAAAAAACAAACAAGATTGCTCGGGCTTCCCCGAAGCACTCTCCGCAGAATTATTGGCAGGATTTCTACACAAACTAAAATATATTTTTTTTTTGTTTCGGTTGATTTTTCTCTTTGCTTGGCTTTGAAAGGTTTTTGCAGGCTTGAGGAATATATGTACTTTTAGGCGAAGAAAATTATCCAAATTTTAAGCTCAATTGATTATAAAAAAAACTTCTATGACAAAAAGAACACAGCTGCTGACAATGCAACAAGTCACTCCAGGAAATCCTTTTTGGAATATTTTTGGATTTTAACATAATCCTTGGTGTCATTCTGACAGAATTTAATATATCTTTGGTGGAACTCTGAGCAGAATTTTTCAATGAATCTTACCCGATATTCTGATTAAATTCTAGAACACATTGTCACATGATTCTGATCGCATAGCTCTCAGAATCTTTTATTAAAATTCGACTTTACAAAAGTAATGGAATAAGAAAAAATAATATTGACTATTTTAACCAAATCTTAAACAAATGGAAAAAATATTAGAAACTTTTCTTAATAAATATATGCTGGACAAGCAAAATTTTAAGCAACACTACGGATCTGCTATAAATGTAGAAAAATATAAAATTATCGTTGCGTATTCTCTTTGGCTCCTCACTAGGACAGAGCCTGCTTCTCAGCTTAGTGTTCTTATGAGCACTTCCACAGTTATTAACTGAGAGTTTTCTTTGCCAAAGTTGCCATTTTCGCATTCGTATATCATGTGGCAGGTACGATAATACTCTATGCCCAGGGAAGTCAAGGAAATTTCCATTACGAAAAGATCATGGACCGACCGGGAATCGAACCCAGACACCTTTAGCATGGCTTTGCATTGTAGCCACTGACTCTAACCACTCGGCTAAGGAAGGCCCCCGTGTATGTCATAATGTGAAAAGTGATAAAATCGAGAAATTACCATACTATTGCAACTTTTCCATTCCACGGATTGTTTAATGCTACTAGAAATTATTACAAAAATTCCATCAGCATTTGTTTATATGTAGCTTTTATTTATTTTTTTCAAGGTTTTTTATCAGAAATTTCTCCAGAAACTCCTCCAATAGTGCTTGAAGAGGTTCTCCCAAAACATACACCTGAAAATTTGCCTGTATTTTCTCAATTTTACTCCAAAAAAAACTCTCCAGAAATTGCTGCCAAAACTTCTCCTCAAGATTCTTTATAAATTTCTCAAACAATGATAGATAATAATGAAAGGGACCCTTGAAGAAGGCCACAGCTTATTCTTCCGAAACGTCGGACAGTATACATACATATCATCCGCTAAGTGAGAAATCCATCCTAGATTGATTACCTTTATTCGATCGAAACCAAGAGTACCTTAAACATGGCTTTTAAGCATACCTCAATAAATCTTCAGATATGCTCTCCTGAATCTATTATCTAGGGAAGGTATTGATTTACTTAGGAAATCACTCCGTCAATCGCTTCTGTTGTTATCCATCGACACTTCTCATGCATAGGCGTATAGAACATCTATATTTGTACCATTTGAAACCAGAGTTTTTGAAAATTTGGGTGTTTCTGTTCTAACACAGATTGGTTATATACTTTCATAGATGCCTATTTGTCTTTTCATTGCACTGGGTAGCAAGTTAATTTGCTTCAAACTGACTTGCGGAAATTGACTCGCTCTTAGTCAAACAATTTTGTCATTGGTGGCTTTAATGCAAAACATCGCTTATGGAATTGGAATGTTTATTTTGAGCAGAATGATGGGATCAACGAAATTTTTTTTTTTTTTTTTTTTGCAGATGAGCTGTATGGATTCCGACAAGGACATTCGACCACTCATCAACTTTTACGTGTAACAAATTTGAACCATTCCAACAAATCTGAAGGCTGTTTTACTAGTCTTGCTTTTCTAGGCATAGAAAAAGCATTCGACAGTGTTTGGCATGATGGCTTGATTGTACAATTCAAAAAAACTCTAATTTTCCAACATATATTGTTAGATTAAATCAAAGATATCTGTCAAATCGTACACTTCAGGTTTAATTATCAGAAGTCTAAGTCTAAAACCCTTCGTGTGAGAGCTGGTGTTTTTCAAAGCAGCATATTGGGATCAATGTTATACAATATTTTCACATCTGAATTACCTGGGTCACCTCAGGTATTTCAAAAATCTTTCTTTGTGGATGATACATGCCTGTTCACCCAAGGATGAAGTAGATCTGTAGTAGATTGCAAAACAGTTTGGAGTATTTTTTTTCTTCATACTTGCAAAAATTGGATTTCTTCTAATGCTTCCAAAACTCAACTTATTATATTCTCGCATAAACCAAAAGCGCTTTATTTGAAACCTTCAAATAGACAAGTTGTCACGATAAGAGGGGTTCCAAAAAATTGGCAAGATAAAGTTAAGCATTAAGGTGACACGGGAAACCGTGTTATTTTCCCTATCTTTTGTCTGACTCTAACAATTATCATCAAAACTTTGTGGAAGCAAATCTCGAGTTTTAGTGAACCGATGAAGCTGAAAAATTATTGTGTTGTGCACTAGAATCATAGTGATACATTTTTCGCATCGATATATGGGGTGGTTCTTGGGATTTGCTTCTTAAAATGGATAGTGTGATTATGATGACGTCCCGTGCGGCCTTAAGGACTCTTGTTAGATAAACAATTACTTTTCAAAAATCACATTGAGGGCATTCAAGTCAGTTCGCTTTCAGTCTTCGTCCGAATCAGACGTGTTTCGAGACAGTGAAATAGTGCTATTGTGGATATTGCTTCCCTTTTTTTTGTATCATAGTAGTGTTTAGTTAGCGAAACTAACAATGGAACCGAAACAAGAAAATACCATCAAGCTTCGCTTTGGATCGCATACGCGGAAACCGTCCAACGAAGAAGTGTTCACGTTTTTCAAGGAACAAGGATGGAGCTGTGATGACCTGAGTGCTATGTACCGGGAGGATTTTAGCTTGTTTGTGCGCTTCCAGACGGAGGCACGTGTAAAGGATGCCCTTATTAAGCTGGGAAAGCACGTGGTTTTCAAGTACGCTAACGGAGATAAGGTACAAGTATCGGTGAGTTTGGAGACAGAAGGACGAACAGATCGCTACTGTATTGGCGAAGTACGGTACCATCCATCAGATGGTCCGTAAACGATACTCTGTGGAGACGGGTTTCCCTATCTGGAATGGTATTCGAGGAGTACATATGGAGATGGTGTCCGAGATTCCGGCGCAACTCCATATCCAGAGCATCAGAGCAAGGGTCTTCTATGATAGATTGCAGCATAAGTGCTTCGTTTGCGGAGCTTTGGATCACCTGAAAGTGGCTTGTCCAAAACGTCAGAGTGTGAACGCGCGGATGAAGCTTTCTACGGAAGAAGTTTCTGGCCAGAGAGCCGCAGCAGCCAACTCAGCCTGTGGAAGTAAGGAACCTGGATTGTAGCGGTATTTGCTAGAGTAATTAATTAAGGATATTTTGTTACGGTAGAAGTATAAAAAAGGCAAACGAACAGCAATATAAATTCATTTACGTTTCAAACGAACAGCAGTATAGTTCACTTGCACTGAACTTGCATGCAAGAGTGAACCCGAATCACTCGCAAATAAACTCTTCATCGAGCTTCACTCGTACAAGTTATCGTTCACTCACTTGGCGCGAACATAACTCATCTCACGAAGCATGCGCCAGGGGCCGTTGGGATTGAGTATGCTCTCCCGTCGGGACTACTTGTCGTTAGATGTAAAGAATAAGACGTTGAGGAAAAGAATGGACCCGAGCTAGCTAAATGCGAAATGTTTGAGAGGGAAAAAGACAATATTCGCTGATCGGCTCAAGGGATAATCGGGAACCGACTTTTGATAAGATCGTTCCACGATTTCCGGTACGAATGCCGAAAACATAAACTGCGACCTTTCAGAGGCATCTCAAGTTCTGTCTCGTCCACTTTGATCTGACCCGTGGAAGAGGCAGGAGTGTGAAGTTTTGTTTAAGTAGTTTCGCGGTGTGTTTGTAAAGGTAGTTAAAACGTGGAAAGTGTCTTAATGTTCAGTGTGATAATTGATAGGTTTTTCCCTCCCGATAGGTAGTGCTAGAGTAATAAATTAGCTAGCTTGTGCGGTGCTGTGCGTGAAAGTGGAGATAAGAAAAAAGGTAAATTTATATAAACGCTTTCCGAACCAAAAGCTTACCCCCGTCGAATAGCCGTTCGACGGCTTTTTATTCAACAGTTTAGTTTCCCGCACCATCCCACCTCCCGCTCGGCACACCGCGCCCAATTTTGTCCACCAGTTTCCACACTTCTGACCCCACGTGCCAGCTTCGAAGGTCTTCCTAACTACCGGCCGGAGTTAGAAGGGAGTTGCGCCGTCACCATCGCACTCCGGAAGAGCGATTCCCCCAAAGGGAGAGGAAGAGAAAAGAGAACGTTATGTGAAAGTGGGTACCCGAGTAGAAGTGAATGTTAGTAAATTAGGAATGAATAAATGTTATTAGTATTTTGCGTTCCACTAGATGTTGTAGATATTGCTGAGATAAAACTGAACTCGCCCTGAGGTTTGAGTTTGCCGGGCAATTAAATTGACAGGTGGTCCTCTTAGGAGGTGGCGCATAAGCTACTTGTTCTCTCCAAACCCGAACGCCCTAGCAGATTGGTTCGCTCGCCTTCTCGAGCCGGCTACAGGATCCTTTGCAAACGTTGTCGTCAAAGGTCTCGTGGCACAATCAGATCCCATGCCGGGTATGGTGGTGCTAACCAAAAATGACAGTAAACCGGAGGAACTATTGGGTGCCTCTAATGTGAACAGCGTCGTGGTGCCAGCCGAACCATCGGCCGGTGAATCTCCCAGCAAGCCTGCTGTGGTAGAGTCGATAGAGGAAGGAAATGAATCAAAAAACGTACACGTAATCTGAAACGCGTGGACTCTGAATCGTCAGAGTCTGATGCGGTGTCGAGGAAGCAAATCATCGTACCATCCGACGATAGCAAACTGCTAGTAGCACAGAACCGTAGGTTAAGGTCAGTCACGACCAAAAAGAAAACCAACAACAGAGAGTCGGCTAATCTATACTAACAATGAAATTTATTTGTTCAGCACACGCTAACTTGAAAGTACTCATTAAATGGGTTTCTTCTACCCATTTTTATGGTCAGTATAGAACTGTCAGAAAAAGGGTACTTTTCAATGACATAAAAAAGGGTATTTTAACCTCATTATGAAGTATCCTTCTTGGTAATATAAATGGGTAAATAAAGCACATGATAGTGCATATGGCCATTTTCAATTGAATTTGTCTACCGCTCGGTGTTAGTGAAAAACTAATGTTCATTTTATTTGTTCGGGGTTAAAAGAAAGAAAATATGGCACGTACCATTTTCCGACACGTAAGTAATATCAGTGGATACTTTCCGGTTAGTGAATCCATTATAAATCGTTTTTCTGATTGCAGAATTTTGGACGACAGCAGCTGATTTCACTGCCGACTGCAGCGATTCCCGTAGTACCTCGATTATCTACTAAATGATCACCGAAATGATAAGTAACATTTTGTTTTTTTGTCAACTAAATGTACGTTGTATTTCATTGACTCTCTTTTGCTTTTCTTCATTATACAGAAAATTTTAATTCAAAACCTTTGCCATAACCTCAATCTGCAGCATCGCTCTCAAAATAATGGGGTTTTATTACCCATGCTCATATTAGAGGTCAAGAGTGAAAAATACCCATTATTTGAAGTTCGATGCGAATACTCTTTAATTAGTAAATCGACTTTACTCTTTTAATGAGTTAAACCACTTTTCTTGGAAATGGGTATTATTTTACCCATTAATGGGTACTTTTATGTTAGCGTGTAGCAACGATAAATCTTAACAGTACTAACACAGCAGTCAATAGGAGCCTTTTAAAAGATTTCATCTACAAGCACAATATTGATATTGTGTTCTTACAGGAAGTAAGCTACAATGATTTGCTTTTGTGTCATCACACAATGCATTGGTGAACGTAAGCGTAGATAGGAAAGGGACGGCAATTCTAATTAGAAAAAGCTTCAACTACTCGGATTTTATATTCGATCCATCTGGTAGGATTTTATCAGTAGTTGTAAATGGAGTGAACTATATAATATTTACTGTTCACCTTAACAAACCAGGAACTGTTTTCACGATGCTTGGAGGGGATTTCAATTGAATTTTGGATCCTAAAGATTCGTTGGGGTCGACAAAAAACTTTTCTAATGGGTTGAAGAATTTAGTTGAACTTTTTTCTTTTAAAGATGTAGCCAAATCGCTCAAATCAGACCGTTTCACCTTTCATAGAAATCAATCAGCTTCACGTTTAGATTTATATATACCGAAGGAGTTTGTTTGCAATGTGAGCAACTGCAAAACTTTGCCACTTGTGTTTTATGATCACCATTACGTGATTTTAACGTTAAAAGTTACAAAAGAACAGATATCATCACGTGGCCGTGGCTATTGGAAAGTTAATCCTAGTTTTGTTTACATTGTGTAGAAACCAGAAACCGGTTCCGTGCTGAGTGTGAAAAACTAAAGCAAAGGGCATCCTATACGTCAGATATTAGCGCTTGATGGCATTATTGCTTTAAACTAAAAGCAAGAAGTTTTTATAAATCGGAGAGTTGGCATTTGAACCAATCCAACCCATCATCGAAAGCAGTTCTTTCCAGCAAGCTTTTTGAGTATTTCAACAGACAAACTGCAGGAGAAGATGTTACCAACGAAATTGCTATTAACAAATCCAAGCTAATGGATCTAGAGCAGAGCAGACTACAGAATTTAAGTGCCAAAATTTCTACAAGTGCAATAATGGAGGACGAAAAAGTAACAATTTATCATCTTTCTAAAGGAATCCACAGATCAAATGTGTTTGGGTTGAGACTAAAAAATGGAAATACTCTTGAAACAGACAACTCAAAGAGAGGTTTTTTGGTACATGACCACTTTTCAAAGTTGTATAAAGGTACAATAGATGACTCAGACTTAAATAGATATGAAAATCAGTTGAATTCAATCATTAACACTCTTCCTGCGGAAGAGGTTGATGATTTGGTGCAAGAAATTTCTGAGGATGAATTGTTGTGGACTCTTAATGCTTACAATAAGAAAAAATCGCCGGGTCCTGATGGTTTGACCTACGAGTTTTACCTCTCTAACTTTGAAATTTAAAAAAAAACGAACTTTTGCGATTGTACAACGCGTACTTGAGTGGACAGATTGTACCTCCAAAAGTTTTTTCTGATGGAATTATTACTTTGATTCCAAAAAAAGGAGATCTGACAAATTTGGACAACCATCGCACCATCAACTTATTAAATAATGATTACAAGCTCTTCACCAAAATGATTTATAATAGAATGCAGATAAGTGTTGAGAAACTCGTAGGACCCGGACAAAGTGCATGCATACCAGGGCGATCCTGTATTGAAAACTTGAAAGATGTGCGTAGGATAATGACTAAAGCTACAGAAAGCAAACGGTTCAAAGGTCTACTCCTTAGTCTCGACTTGGAAAAACCCTTCGATAAGGTTGACCACGCTTTTTTTATGGAAAGTTCTAGGAAAGTTTGGTTTTCCAGACCAATTGAATCAATGTATTCAGCGTTTATACGGAAAGGCAACATCCAAGATTTTGTTCAACGGATTCCTGACGCAGGAAATTCAAATTAGGTCGTCTGTCAGACAAGGCTGCCCTCTGAGCATGTTGTTATTTGTTTTATATGTGGAACCTCTTATTCGGATGATTGATCAAAGCGTGCTCGGGGTACTTGTGTATGACAAATTCCTGAGAGTGATCGCATTTGCGGATGACGTGAATATCTATCTTCGAAATTCGGAAGAGCTTGATAACGTGCTGAAAATCATAGCTATTTTATCAAAGTTTTCGAAGATTAACTTGAATCTGAAAAAATCAAAATTTTTAAGGATCAATAACTGTCGTGGTGGCCCATTCCAGGTTCCAGAAACTTAAAATTTGAGGTTACTTGGAGTTACTTTCAAATCCTCCTGGAACGATACTGTTGAATCGAATTATGAAAAATTATTAGGTGAAATAAGGCATCGTATTTGGCAAGTGTCATTCCACAACATGTGCTTATTGGAAAAAGTTTGGTAAGTATGTTAACGTTTTTGTTTTATCGAAGTTGTGGTATTTGGCCTAAATTTTTCCTGTGTAAAATCTCCATTTGGCCAAAATTAAAACAATAGTGGGAAACTTCATATGGAAAAATTGTATTTTTAGAGTTGAGAGGCGACAGCTTTATCGCGATACTGATAGTGGTGGACTTGGCTTGATAGACCCAACGGAAAAATGTAAAGCCATTTTTGTTTAGAATATCATTAAAAACAATGACGAGAACTGTGAAGTTGGAGAAAAATATCTTTTAAATTTTAGGCAAATGTCTAAATTAACACGGAATGGAAATGAATGGGTAACACTTATACCCCAATTGGACAATGGTCTCGATTCTGTGAAACTGCTTTATCGATCGTTTCTCAGTTCACAAGGTTTCACACCTCTTGTGGAATCATTATATCCGCAAATAATTTGGGCTTCTAGATGGAAAATCTTAAGTTATTCTTATCTTCTTGCTGAATATAAATCAGCATTGTTTCAATTATTCAACGATCTGATTGTTAATAAACTGAAAAAGGTCCAATACGGTATCGGTGGGGTTGAAAATGCCTTCTGTGAACGATGTGGATGCAACGTAATTGATAGTAATGAGCATCGTATTAAAATGTGCAGCTCTTCGAAGGAAGTGAGGGACTGGGTGTGTAGTATTATGCATAACACATTGAAAGTACAATTCAATGATTTTGAAGACATCATAAGTTGGGATTTTGATTTAGAGTGCCCTCGTCAGAAAACTGTGTCTTGGTTAGCAGTACATTATATTGCATTCTGTGTAGAGAAACATCCAAAAATAAGCCTGTTTGTATTTCAAAAAAGGATAAGAGAATTCAGATGGAATCAGAAAGAAAAAGTAAAAAAAAATATTTGGTGAATATTTATATATTTGTTAACTAACGGTATAGTTTGTAATATGTAATATGTGGTTTACTTGGAGTATGTTTAAAAAATAAATTAAAAAAAGCCAAATGTAACAAGTATATTAGATGTGTCTATTCAATCATTAACAGAAAATCGAAACTTTATCTTTAGTACAAGCTTCTGATCTTCACACAAATTTTCAGGCCATTCTTATATCGTTTGACAGGTACAAAGAAACTCAATGTACTGGAAACCAAACCGGGAAGGTTCTCGACCGTTGGGATTCGAACCCACGACCATCAGCTCATCAGAAATTGTTAAACATATCAAGAAGTATTGCATTACTTTGTTAAGTGCTGTCATACTTTGCGAAGTAGTTTTTTTGTGTATTAACGACACTTTACACCAGGGTGCATTCGTGTCGAACTGAACTGAATTTAAATTTACAATTCATAAAACAATTCTTGTTTCATTACAAATTTTGTAAAGCCCTGTTTCATGTAGAAACTTGAATACATTTTTCGTTACGTCTTCTTCATTCGCTAGGGAGTCTCTCAAGCTTGTCGTGCTCATATTGTTCTCCTCCCTCTCCCTTTCACACACTTAGATTATATTACTGGGGTTGCTAAAATTTTACTGTTATGGAACTACCGAAAAAATCAGTAAAATGAAAACTGTCACCACGAGTAATTGAAAAGCAAATTTCACCATGTTTTATTTTTTATCGATGTCCATATGATATAAAAAGAAAGCTCTCTGCAAAATTTCAGTGAAAAATCTCTGTTTTTTGATTTTAGACATTTTATATTTAGTTTACTGACTTTTTCGGTAGTTCAAAAACCCAGTTATTTTCACCGAACAGATTGAGTGAGCATATTTTCTGTATTGCAGAATTAAATGTCGCACGTCCACCGTTGGGGTAGTGTACAACAACTATCATGACGACTTTTTCCAGTAATTAGTAACTTTTCTCGTGCAATCGTAAATCTTTCGCATAATCCAATCTGTTCACCTGTGAAGCTAGAATTTTACTGCTTTTATTATCGAGAAAAACCAACGGATATCTTCGGAATATCTCACTTCAGAAAAAGCAAAATTAACCGCATCACAATAGAGCTCAACAGCCACGGCTTCCCGCATGGAAATTACAATCAAACAAGCAAACAAACAAGAGGTAAGAGATCCTTCCTCAGCATTCCCCCACCATCACCCCTTTTCCCTTTCCGCTCCGGTTCGAGGAAAACCTTCTTTCAGAAAAACCTGTAATACTTCTTTTTACTTGTTCGATGCCAGACCTTTTTCATCTCGCAGCCTCTCACGCGGAGCGCTGCCCAAGTTAAATTGCAAATTATTTATTTACGCAAGCCAAGAGGGCAAAAAATACTTGAGTACCTAATAACAACTCCAGGTACCGGGAAGAACCGGAGCTTGCAAACAAGGCAAGCAGAGGAGACGAGAAAAAAAAGGCGAAGAAAACAATACCCATAATAACACCGTCCGCCGTGGGTGGATTGGGAGATCCTTACTTGAGATAAAGAGAAATGACAGCCAAGAAAATGGAAGAAGCGGTGTGTGTGTCTTTGTGAGCTGGTTGGTTGCATGCGTTTGTGGGCATGTTTCTCCCGCTGCTACAACCATCATCAGTGCGATATTACAAAGGAGAGCGATTCCGGATCTTCCCGAGCCAAGCATGTCCTCCCACCCCGAATTTCCAGTTCTGGTGCCACGGTGCTCTCGAGATCGTTATTATCAGAAAAAAAAAATCTCCATAATATGAGTGCTTACCAAAATAGTTATGTAGCTTAAGTGCAAATCAGTGGGCCCATTTTTAAGTTACGCTCCTTTGATCGTATATGTCCACAAATCCCAAGAAACAGATTTTTTCTGATAATAACGTTCTAGAGAGCACCGTGTGGTTGCTGCACTGCAAACAGAACGGCTGAGAAGCAAACAATTTTCTTATCCTTTGTGCTGTTCATATACCGACCTCACCTACTCCGTCCCAACCCACCGAAAGAGAGTTTTGAGCAGCTTCCCCCAACATGGAAAACCACACCGCCAAGCCCCGTGGACCCAATCCGGTAATGCTTGCCGCAGTTTGAACCGTTTGTTTTTTGCACCTCATGGAAATTAATAAAAGAAGGCAGTTCTGTAAGCTTTTGTTTTCGGAGTGCTTCCTTTGTCGGCCAGTCTTGGCGCAAATTGGAGCGATTCAAGGAAACAAGGCAGGCCTCGACCCGATCAGAATCGCAAAACAAGAATATTGCACATTTTTTTCAAAAGCAGTTCAAAATAACAAAAGTTGATATGATATTGCTATCAAGATGGTTTTGTTCTAATGTTACTTTATTTTAGTAACAGATTTCTATCATCATTTGTCATTATATTTTGAGTTACTAAAAAGTATTATAATTTGCAATAGTGTTGTTGTTTTGTAACATCTTTAAAAGAAAAATATGGTATGTATTTTATAATAATGCTCTGTTAGGTTATTTTTGTTATTTTTTCAACAAACAATACATTCACAGTTAACTCTCCCTTACTCGATATTCCGTATCTCGATATCGAGTTAGAGAACCATATTAAAAGTTGTTTTTGATAGCTAACTCGATGGTCCCTTGGATCGCAGTTGCATTGGTTCTGTGCTCTGTACCTCGATACCTCCCTAACTCGATGGTCCCTTCAATATCGAGTTAGGGAGAGTTGACTGTATAATAACAACTGGTGATATCAGAAGATCATATTAGAGAACAACATTACGTTACAATCTTGTTTCTTCCACCTGTTCGGGAAGCAAGACCCTGGGGTCGGAGGAGTGCCACGATGCGACAGTTCCGCTCGGCGTTTGGCAATTCCCTTTGCGGGCGACACGTGTTTCGGGAGCATCGTTGTTTGGCTGGCGCTGAAAATTTGTAATAAAAATTCAAAATTGTTTTATGACCTGTTTTATGCCGTACAACTTTTGGACTTTTATTGCTCTACCTTTGAGGTTGGCGGCGTGTGTGGGTTCCCACGTGGATAGCCTCATATGGGTTCATTGGAAAACCATAAATGTTTTTCTTCTCAACATGGCAGGTTATCAGATATGCGCAAAAATTGATCATAAGTTCAAATGTAGAAATTTTCTGACGTCAATGTTATGGGAGTTTCAGTCTACGTTGAGTTTTATTGGCATGTGAAATAGGTTTTTGGTTGTATTTAAACGGATGGCATCAAAATCGATCATCCTTTGACTTTTGGAAATGTAATAATTGAGTTTTGCTAAATACCAATGTGAGAAGATTACGTTTAAATTTATAAACAGAGATTAACGTGGAAAAATAAATAGTGAAATATCCTCATCAATTTGGTTTTGGCCAGCAGTAATCTTAGGTTAAACTTTTAGAATTGCCAAAGAACAAGAAGACAAGAAGACAAGAAGACAAGAAGACAAGAAGACAAGAAGACAAGAAGACAAGAAGACAAGAAGACAAGAAGACAAGAAGACAAGAAGACAAGAAGACAAGAAGACAAGAAGACAAGAAGACAAGAAGACAAGAAGACAAAGAAGACAAGAAGACAAGAAGACAAGAAGACAAGAAGACAAGAAGACAAGAAGACAAGAAGACAAGAAGACAAGAAACAAGAAGACAAGAAGACAAGAAGACAAGAAGACAAGAAGACAAGAAGACAAGAAGACAAGAAGACAAGAAGACAAGAAGACAAGAAGACAAGAAGACAAGAAGACAAGAAGACAAGAAGACAAGAAGACAAGAAGACAAGAAGACAAGAAGACAAGAAGACAAGAAGACAAGAAGACAAGAAGACAAGAAGACAAGAAGACAAGAAGACAAGAAGACAAGAAGACAAGAAGACAAGAAGACAAGAAGACAAGAAGACAAGAAGACAAGAAGACAAGAAGACAAGAAGACAAGAAGACAAGAAGACAAGAAGACAAGAAGACAAGAAGACAAGAAGACAAGAAGACAAGAAGACAAGAAGACAAGAAGACAAGAAGACAAGAAGACAAGAAGACAAGAAGACAAGAAGACAAGAAGACAAGAAGACAAGAAGACAAGAAGACAAGAAGACAAGAAGACAAGAAGACAAGAAGACAAGAAGACAAGAAGACAAGAAGACAAGAAGACAAGAAGACAAGAAGACAAGAAGACAAGAAGACAAGAAGACAAGAAGACAAGAAGACAAGAAGACAAGAAGACAAGAAGACAAGAAGACAAGAAGACAAGAAGACAAGAAGACAAGAAGACAAGAAGACAAGAAGACAAGAAGACAAGAAGACAAGAAGACAAGAAGACAAGAAGACAAGAAGACAAGAAGACAAGAAGACAAGAAGACAAGAAGACAAGAAGACAAGAAGACAAGAAGACAAGAAGACAAAGACAAGACAAGAAGACAAGCAGACAGAAGACAAATCCAATCCAAATCCCAATCCAATCCAAATCCAATCCAAATCCAATCCAAATCCAATCCAATCCAATCCAAATCCAATCCAAATCCAATCCAAATCCAATCCAAATCCAATCCAAATCCAATCCAAATCCAATCCAAATCCAATCCAAATCCAATCCAAATCCAATCCAAATCCAATCCAAATCCAATCCAAATCCAATCCAAATCCAATCCAAATCCAATCCAAATCCAATCCAAATCCAATCCAAATCCAATCCAAATCCAATCCAAATCCAATCCAAATCCAATCCAAATCCAATCCAAATCCAATCCAAATCCAATCCAAATCCAATCCAAATCCAATCCAAATCCAATCCAAATCCAATCCAAATCAATCCAAATCCAATCCAAATCCAATCCAAATCCAATCCAAATCCAATCCAAATCCAATCCAAATCCAATCCAAATCCAATCCAATCCAATCCAAATCCAATCCAAATCCAATCCAAATCCAATCCAAATCCAATCCAAATCCAATCCAAATCCAATCCAAATCCAATCCAAATCCAATCCAAATCCAATCCAAATCCAATCCAAATCCAATCCAAATCCAATCCAAATCCAATCCAAATCCAATCCAACCAATCCAATCAACAAATCCAATCCAAATCCATCCAATCCAATCCAAATCCAATCCAAATCCAATCCAAATCCAATCCAAATCCAATCCAAATCCAATCCAAATCCAATCCAAATCCAATCCAAATCCAATCCAAATCCAATCCAAATCCAATCCAAATCCAATCCAAATCCAATCCACCAATCCAATCCAAATCCAATCCAATCAATCCAAATCCAAATCCAATCCAAATCCAATCCAAATCCAATCCAAATCCATCCAAATCCAATCCAAATCCAATCCAAATCCAATCCAAATCCAAAATCCAATCCAAATCCAATCCAAATCCAAATCCAAATCCAAATCCAAATCCAATCCAAATCCAATCCAAATCCAATCACCAATCCAAATCCAATCCAAATCCAATCCAAATCCAATCAAATCCAATCCAAATCCAATCCAAATCAATCAAATCCAATCCAAATCCAATCCAAATCAATCCAAATCCAATCCAAATCAATCCAATCCAAATCCAATCCAAATCCAATCCAAATCCAATCCAAATCCAATCCAAATCCAATCCAAATCCAATCCAAATCCAATCCAAATCCAATCCAAATCCAATCCAAATCCAATCCAAATCCAATCCAAATCCAATCCAAATCCAATCCAAATCCAATCCAAATCCATCCAAATCCAATCCAAATCCAATCCAAATCCAATCCAAATCCAATCCAAATCCAATCCAAATCCAATCCAAATCCAATCCAAATCCAATCCAAATCCAATCCAAATCCAATCCAAATCCAATCCAATCCAATCCAAATCCAATCCAAATCCAATCCAAATCCAATCCAAATCCAATCCAATCCAATCCAAATCCAATCCAAATCCAATCCAAATCCAATCCAAATCCAATCCAAATCCAATCCAAATCCAATCCAAATCAATCCAAATCCAATCCAATCCAATCAAATCCAATCCAAATCCAATCCAAATCCAATCCAAATCCAATCCAAATCCAATCCAAATCCAATCCAAATCCAATCCAAATCCAATCCAAATCCAATCCAAATCCAATCCAAATCCAATCCAAATCCAATCCAAATCCAATCCAAATCCAATCCAATCCAATCCAAATTCCAAATCCAATCCAAATCCAATCCAAATCCAATCCAAATCCAATCCAAATCCAATCCAAATCCAATCCAATCCAATTCCAAATCCAATCCAAATCCAATCCAAATCCAATCCAAATCCAATCCAAAATCCAATCCAATCCAATCCAAATCCAAATCCAATCCAATCCAATCCAAATCCAATCCAAATCCAATCCAAATCCAATCCAAATCCAATCCAAATCCAATCCAAATCAATCCAAAATCCAATCCAATCCAATCCAAATCCAATCCAAATCCAAATCCAAATCCATCCAAATCCAATCCAAATCCAATCCAAATCCAATCCAAATCCAATCCAAATCCAATCCAAATCCAATCCAAATCCAATCCAAATCCAATCCAAATCCAATCCAAAATCCAATCCAAATCCAATCCAAATCCAATCCAAATCCAATCCAAATCCAATCCAAATCCATCCACAAAATCCAATCCAAATCCAATCCAAATCCAATCCAAATCCATCCAAATCCAATCCAAATCCAATCCAAATCCAATCCAAATCCAATCCAAATCCAATCCAAATCCAATCCAAATCCAATCCAAATCCAATCCAAATCCAATCCAAATCCAATCCAAATCCAATCCAAATCCAATCCAAATCCAATCCAAATCCAATCCAAATCCAATCCAAATCCAATCCAAATCCAATCCAAATCCAATCCAAATCCAATCCAAATCCAATCCAAATCCAATCCAAATCCAATCCAAATCCAATCCAAATCCATCCAATCCAACCAAATCCAATCCCAAATCCAATCCAAATCCAATCCAAATCCAATCCAAATCCAATCCAAATCCAATCCAAATCCAATCCAAATCCAATCCAAATCCAATCCAAATCCAATCCAAATCCAATCCAAATCCAATCCAAATCCAATCCAAATCCAATCCAAATCCAATCCAAATCCAATCCAAATCCAATCCAAATCCAATCCAAAATCCAATCCAAATCCAATCCAAATCAAATCCAATCCAAATCCAATCCAAATCCAATCCAAATCCAAAATCACCAAATCCAATCCAACCAATCCAAATCCACCAAATCCAATCCAAATCCAATCCAAATCCAATCCAAATCCAATCCAAATCCAATCCAAAATCAATCCAAATCCAATCCAAATCCAATCCAAATCCAATCCAAATCCAATCCAAATCAATCCAAATCCAATCCAAATCCAATCCAAATCAATCCAAATCCAAATCCCCAATCATCCAATCAATCCAACATCCAAATCCAATCCAATCCAATCAAATCCAATCCAAATCCAATCCAAATCCAATCCAAATCCAATCCAAATCCAATCCAAATCCAATCCAAATCCATCCAAATCCAAATCCAATCCAATCCAATCCCAAATCCAATCCAAATCCAATCCAAATCCAATCCAAATCCAATCCAATCCAATCCAAATCCAATCCAAATCCAATCCAAATCCAATCCAATCCAATCCAAATCCAATCCAAATCCAATCCAAATCCAATCCAAATCCAATTCCAACAATCCAATCCAAATCCAATCAAATCCAATCCAAATCCAATCCAAATCCAATCCAAATCCAATCCAAATCCAATCCAAATCCAATCCAAATCCAATCCAAAATCCAATCCAAATCAATCCAAATCCAATCCAATCCAATCCAAATCCAATCCAAATCCAATCCAATCCATCCAATCCAATCCAATCCAATCCAAATCCAATCCAAATCCAATCCAAATCCAATCCAAATCCAATCCAAATCCAATCCAATCCAATCCAATCAAATCCAATCCAAATCCAATCCAAATCCAAATCCAAATCCAATCCAAATCCAATCCAAATCCCAATCCAAATCCAATCCAAATCCATCCAAATCCAATCCAAATCCAATCCAAATCCAATCAAATTCCAATCCAATCCAATCCAATCCAAATCCAAATCCAAATCCAATCCAAATCCAATCCAAATCCAATCCAAATCCAATCCAAATCCAATCCAAATCCAATCCAAATCCAATCCAAATCCATCCAAATTCAATCAATCCAATCCAAATCCAATCCAATCAATCCAATCCAATCCAAATCCAATCCAAATCCAAATCAATCCAAATCCAATCCAAATCCAATCCAATCCAAATCCAATCCAAATCCAATCCAAATCCAATCAATCCAATCCAAATCCAATCCAAATCCAATCCAAATCCAATCCAAATCCAATTCAGTTGCTCAAAACACAAAGGATGACGATAATTTTTCTGAAAAACACTTTATCCAAACAGGTTTCTGTTTACTGAAGCTTCCAATCCACTGATCAAAAACACTGAATGAAATGAACCTGGCAAACAATTAACAAACCTTCTCACAATAAGTACTGAATAAATCTCTTTGAATAAGACAGCAGGTAAACAAGTTACTTTCCTAATTGAAAGGAAAAATCCTGTTCCCAAAAAAAGAGGAAAATCAAACAACCCAAGGCGTCAAAGGCCAACCTAAAGAGCTTGAAATTTTCTGACTTCTCCATCCATCAAACCCGCTTTGCCCGATTCGGAATGCACCCACGTCTGCTCCCTTCCAGATTTTTGACTCGAGTAAATTGGAAAAGAACGACGGAGCGACGAAGTACAATTGGAGTAAGAAAAAAACACACCTTGGAATCTCAGTCAGCCGTAGTGCTGGAATGGTTGGCCGGAAAATTAACTTCACACCTCACTTCCTGAGTGGCGCACAGAGGTCTAGCTTTGCAAAAAGTTGTCATTTCTTAAAGTTGAAAGGCAAAGTTAAACAAGTGACAATTTAAAAAGAAACATATATTTTAACATGTCCAGACGATAAATTGCTGCACATGTCCAAAACCTAATATATGCTTGAGTCGTGTTCCAAAACTCTTTTATAGGCCTTTAATAGTAAAATATAGAAATTTGGAATTTTTTCTATGATTTATTAAACCTGAACCATTGTGTGGCGACGAAACGTTCGCTATGAACTAACAACTGTTTGAAGAATGAAACCGGGTGGAGGGAAAAAATGAACAGAAAAAAAAACGAATTGAAAGGGATTTTAACCTCCGGTTGGTGAGATGAGGAGTTGCCGAAGAATGCCTTGGAGTGCGACGTCAAGTGGCATACACATTGGATAAGGTGAAATTGAACTACCCGAAGTGAAGGTAAAGCTCGAAATGGTCTTGAAGTTGATTCGAGGAAGAACGTATTGTGTTGAGAGGGTTCCAAGTTAAGCCTTGTGAGCAAAAACTTGAGATAACTGATACCGAGATTGATGCTCGTCTGAAGATTGCCACTGATTGCTGGCAAATCAAAAGTAATGGAACTTAAATTGATGTGCTGGATATTTCATGTGGGCTATTGAAACCATATTTAGATGTTTTCCATCAGACAATTAAACCTTAATTTACCATTCGAATGATCTTAGATAAATTTCGGGAGTATAACTTGCAGACCCACCATCTGTTAATTGATTTCAAGGCAGCGTACGATTTAGAGAAAAAAAAATAGCTGTGGCAGATAATTTATGAACATGGTTTTCCGGCGAAACTTATTAGGCTGGTACATGTAACGCTGGATGGTTCGAACTCAAGTGTAGGATTGCAAATGAGGTGTCCACCTTGTTTGTGACGTTAGACAGATTGAAGCAGAGAGATGCTCTTTCGAATTTACTGTTCAACATTGCATGCTAGGGTGCTATTAGGAGATCTGGCGTGCAGAGAAACGGCACTATCGATTTTATTGGAATCGATCACAGGCAGGCTTCTTCTCTGTTCTTGACTTATCCTCCTTCCCCCTCTTTTAATGATCAACTGCAAAAGAGAAGCGATTTTACCCACACAAACTGAGCGTACAAGCTCTGTGGGATGAAGAGTTTACACGTTTCTGTTTGCTTATTTTCATTCCCACAGTGGTAAAGAGTTTGTTCTGACAACCTTAGTGCTTAAAAGAGAAAGAGATTATTTTCTCCCTTTCTAGGTTAGGGGGAGAGCATTTTTTCCCATTTCTCAGTTCGGGGAAGAGCATTTCCAGATAGCTCTTCGTTGTCTCTTTGTAGCTCTTTGGCCAAAAGGGCAAAAACGAAAGCGAAATCATGCTCTTGCGTTGACGGAGAAACCAACCTCAGTTCATCCCAAAAGCAATGATGATGTGTTTGCAGAGCTTTGCAGTAAGCTAGAGCTGTCAAATGGAAGATGTGCGTTTGGATAGAACCCACGTTTCTCTCCACTCTCTCAGCCACGGATTATACAACCAACATCGAATGCTGACTCATAATTGTTGTGAGCGTACGAGGTCGCTCCATCTATCAGATCAAGATGAGCAAAATAAAGCCTGACCACAGGTCAGTGGAGGAGGCCTTCGAGCCTTTGAAAAGGGAGACAGCGAGGATAGGCCTGGCCATTAATTCTACCAAAACGAAGTACATGGTTGCAGGTAGAGATAGAGGTAGGCCTAGTGGTGTTGGTGCTGAGGTAGTGTTTGATGGGGGTCTGGGTCATTTGGCATAAGGTCATTTGATTTATGGATAGGACTTCAGTACTATCCACAATCTTAAGTTATCTCAATAGATATCAAATGAAGTTTATTCTCGAACAGACCTCAAAGAAACATAAACCGTCTAGGCGGCATCCATTTGTTACTTAACGTTAAAAATCAAAATTTGGAAATTTTCGAATAAAAACATTGTGTAAAATTATCCAACTACTCAACTAGAAATAGGCCTTCAGCTCTACAAACGTAACAGGTGTCCCATCAAAGGCTTTTTCGCAGGGACTCCATCATGAACAGCTTCTGGGATTCCATCAGAAATTCTGTTAGAAATTCTATCAGGAATTCTTCCAAAGGTTCCTTCAGGAATTTTTCCAGGGTTATTCTAGCTTTCATCAAGCTATTTGCTACGGATTCCTCCCGGAATTTATGGATTTATTTAATTTATTCTACCAAAATTTTCGTTCAGGGGTTTCTTTTTTTATTTTTTTTTTTTTTTTTGAGAGAATTTTTCAACGAATTCGTCCAGGAATTCTTCAAATGAGTTCATCCGTAATCAATCAAGGGATGCCTCCAAAAATTCTTCAAGGAATTAATATCTCCAAGCATCGTCAAGGGTTATCAGGAGTTCCTCCTGAGATTTTACCAGAAACATCTTATAAGGATGTTATCACCGGAATCACTCTAGAAATTCCTTCCGGGATATCTCAAGGAATTTCTCACGGAACATCTCCAGGAATTCTTGGGGGTTTTCAGGATTTCATCCAAAAATTTTACCAAAAATTTCTTATATAGATTTCACAAGTAATTTGGGAATAACCCAGTATAACCTCCAGTGACTCTATGAGGAGTTCCTCATAGGATTCAAAAACGGAACTCCTTCAGGGATTTTTCTGAGAATTCCTTCAGTAATTCCACCAGAAACTCCATCGATAATTCCGCTAGGATTATCTCTAAGGATTCCACTTAAAAATCCTCCAGAGATTTCTCTAAGGATTTCACCAGAAGTTCATCTATGGATTGCATCTGGAATTTGCCCAGGTAATTTTCCATGATTTCCACCAGGAAAATTTGCAAGGATTTCAACTGAAATTCTTATGGAAATTTCATTAAAAAAATTTCCGGAACTTCACCAATATGTTCCGGTGATTTACCGGGAATTAAAAAAATCCTCTAGTGGTTCTTCCGAAACATTTTGGAAAAAATCCTCCAAGGGTTCTACCAAGATAATCTCTAATAATCCTATAAAAATTCCATCAGCGGTTCCTTCATTGACTTCACCAGTACTGTCTCTAACTATTTCACCATTTTTGAAAGGAATGTCGTCAGGAGTGCATCCAGGGTTAACACTGAGAAAATCACCAGAGTTTCGCTAGAATTACCACCAGAAAAACACAGCTACCTCAGCTTCGTCAGAAGTTCTACCAGAAAATAATTCAACAGTTTGACTAGGATTTCTCTTCAAAGAATTGTTTGGGTTTATCAGAAATTCCTCCAGGGTATTAACCAATAAACATCCTCAAGCTCACAAGATGTTTTTTCTAAAAAAAACACCAATATTTCCGCGAGATAATCGACCAGGAATTCGACGAAGGATTGAACAGGAAATTCTTCCTTTCTCTTCTACTCTAGGTATTCTATTAGGATGGCAGCTACAAAATTCCAAAAGATTATTTTTCCAGGGATTCCACTGATACTTACTCAGTGGATTAAACAAAACATTTCTCTGAATGTCTTCAGGTTGAATCCATTGAAGGATTTTTTGGAAAATTTCTGGAAAAATTCAAGGAACAATTTATTGTGAAATCCTTGAAGGAATCACCAGAGAATTCCCTGGAGAAATTCATTGAGTAATCTCCCTAATAATTTCTAGAGAAATCTTTAGAATTTGTATAGAAATTCTTGAAGTTTTGCTGGAGGAATAAATAAATCTTTGGAGGATATTTTGGTGGAATTCTTGAAGGAAGCATTGGATGAATCACTGAATAAATTCCTTGGAAAGTTTTTGCATAAATCCCTGTAGGAAAAATCCTTTTGGATTTTCTTAAGCAACTGCTGATGGAATTTAAGGATGAGTCCTAGGAGAAGCCTTGAAAAAAGTTCTGGTCCTTGGGGAATTTTTGGTGATATATTTATTGAGAAGCATCTGAAAGAATTCGTTATGTGATTCCCGAATAATGATAGAATCCTTGGATATAACTTTTGAGGAATTCCTTAAGGAATATTTGAAGAATCACTCTCTGGAAGAATTCTTGGTGCCAGCCTTTGAGTAAACTCTGAAAAACTACTGAAGAAATCACTTCAGGATTTTTTTTTTGTGGAATCCTGAATAATTAGTAGAGGAACCTTTGAAGGAATTTCTGGAAGAAAACCACCTGAAGAATTTTTGAGTAAAACTGTGGATAAACTTTCAGACGAATTGTTGATAAAATCCCTGGTAGAATTCCATGAAGAATTTCTGGTGGAATCCCGAGTACAACCAATGGTTTCCTGGAAAGACTTCAAAGTAGAATAACCAGAGGAAACCTCTAAAGACTCTGGATAGAATCTTTGAAGCAATTGTCATGGCCATTATATCGCTATTATAGCCATATTAATGACTGTTCAGAACAATCCCCGACAGAGATCCCTCATAATTTGAGAGCTTTGTCGGAATACTTCGTGCAAATTGTAATTGGAATTTCTCATCAATATCCATTTCTTCTGATACTTGAATTCTGAAAGTTCTGCTCTTCCTCACTACGATTATTGCGGTAGAAATATTCACCCCCGCTGCCACAGAAATCAAAACTACTAACAATCACATATGCACTTGCCGAGAGCATTCAAACCATGCGAAGAAATATGGTGGAAGCTCCAAATCCAAACGACTTCTTCGCGAGCTTCTGGGTGACTTTCGGCGTCGAATGCTTGAATGATTGAAACCGCTTGAAACATTATTTTACACATGCTTAAAACTTTTAAGAAAGAAAATGCAGTACCGTAAAACGGGGTAACTTTGATAGATTTCTCGAAAAAAAAAACTTGAATATTTATGCAAGCTGTTTTAAAGAATTATAATTTATATTTTGCAAACAAGTACTGGCATCCTAACTATCGATTGCAGTCGATAGATTGCCAAAAGATTTATTTTGAATGGAGATATAATTTTTCATATAATCGAAAGTTGGTTTTCTGTTTTGGGGTAACTTTGATAATGGAGTATGAATCGAACAAAATTGAATGAATAACGAACATTTGTAGGGCATTGCATACCTCTAGGCGTTTAACGTTATATGGAAATTTCTGACTTAGATTACAAATATAGTCCCAATAGGTGAAAATGCTTTTCGCTAAGAGATTTGAGACCGTATTCAAGTTCTATGATAATTAGGCTGTCAAATATACACTACCCGCCATAAGTATGGAATCGCATCATCTAGTATTGCAACACCTCAATTGAATATTGCAGCACCCCCCAAAAAGTTTAGCATCACCCGTAAGCTATTACACTAATGACGCAATATCTTGGAAACCTTACTTTCTAGAAAGCTGCGGTCTTCAGCAAAGTTGTTCAGAAGCCTTACGGCGTTCATCAGCTGACATTTTTAATGTGCCATTTTGCCGCTACGTGGCGCTAGTGTGCATGTAAATTGGTCATATTTTAGACGGCTCTGGCTCATGAACCTGACCACTTAGAATGTTCGTGTCTTCAGCAAAGTTGTTCAAAATCTTAAAAGCAATGTGAAACAGCACTGATTGGTTAGCAATTTTGCCGCTACGTGGCGCTAGTGTGCATGTAAATTGGTCATATTTTAGACGGCTCTAGCTCATGATCCTGACCACTTAGAATGTTCGTGTCTTCAGCAAAGTTGTTCAGAAGATTAAAAGCTATCTGAGGCAGCACTGATTGGTTAGCAATTTCGCCGCTACGTGGCGCTAGTGTGCCTGTAAATTGGTCATATTTTAGATGGCTCTAGCTCATGAACCTGACCACTTAGAATGTTCGTGTCTTCAGCAAATTTGTTCAGAAGATTAAAAGCTATCTGAGGCAGCACTGATTGGTTAGCAATTTTGCCGCTACGTGGCGCTAGTGTATATGTCATTTGATCATATTCTAGCAGGATCTAGCTCATGAACCTGACCACTTAGAATGTTCGTGTCTACAGCAAAGTTGTTCAGAAGCTTAAAAGCAATGTGAGGCAGCACTGATTGGTTAGCAATTTTGCCGCTATGTGGTGCTAGCGTACAGCTGAGAGAGGAGACAGCTCACTGACAGTTGGCATGTTTTCTTGCCTTCTTAGACTTCTTTCTTTAGTTCTTGGGTAGTGCACAACGGTCTAATGATCTTATTTTGGTCAAAATCATTAACTCATTGTTGTTCACTGTGAAAAAGGTATGAATAAAAAAATCAATAGCAGTTTGCCAACACAGGACTATATTTAAGTATTTAACTTTTTAAAATGTGCAGTCATCGAAAAACACCTAGAAAGTTTAATTACCTTTACCTAAATTCTTACGGTATTTTACGCTTTGCTCTACAGATGTGTGGTTTTCCAGTGTCAGTTTATGACAGGTTCCCTTGTCTTTTGGGAACTCGCAATCTAAGCCATCTGTCTCCTCTCTCTCAGATGTGCAGGTAGATTTGGTTATATTTTCGCGGGCTCTAGCACATGATCTTGACCACCTAGAATGATCGTATCTTCAGCAAATATTTAGAAGAAGGCATTTTCTAAGAACCTGTTTACTTAGACATAATTCAAAACATTGTGGAATATAATACAGTGAGGACCCAATTTTATCAGCCCCTCGATGAATTTTAGGCTGACAAAATGGGGAACCTGACAAAATCGGGTCATTTTATTAAGTTCCTGTTTTTCAAATTTCGACGTGTTCAAGATTGCTTGTGAACCGCGTTAAGAACTTGCATGGACTTTTAAGAGTTAATTAAAAAATTACGTAACGCAAAATTTGTCAATTTTTGACCCCCTTTCACCTCCACGTAACAACTTTTGTATAGAAAATTTTAAATTTTTCTTTGAACCGTAACACTATGTAAGACCCCCTCCCTCCCCTGTTGCGTTAAGTAATATTTGAACGGACCCTCAGGGGTCGATGACCATTGGCGTAGCCAGGTTTTTTCATCAGGGGGGGGGGGGCTTGAGAAGATCGATTCTTAACATTTCATTCATGATTTTTACGACAAAACGATCATTATACATTACACTCTTTTTGCATGAAACATAAAACTATACAAGATACCCACCGTATTTTTTTCACAGTAAGCTAAGTAAAGTCCTAAACGCGTCTTATTTCAATGTTGAGTGACGCGTCTATTTAAAGTCTTGCAGATTTACCTATTGGAAAAATTCCAAAGATTCGATTCGTTGTGGTCCCTTTGATCGCCAATTTTGCTTTGTCCAGTAAAACAAATGGAATCAACCTGAGTTCCTAGTTATACATGATCGATGAATTATCTAAAAATTTCTCACAGAATACAGGAATTCCTAAAAAAGTTCATATTAAAATTCCTCTTGATTTAGGAACTCTTTCGAAATAGCATAAATATTTGCCTCGAAGCTCTTCTTGGAATCCATTTTAGTATAATTCAAAGAATGTTTCATACAGAGTTTTCACATAATTTTTCCTAAATATTGTTTTAAAACTCAATGTTTGGAAATGGAATGTGTGTAAAAATATTTCTTACTGTATGAAAACCAAGAAATTTTCTTTAGTTTTCATGGATTTTTTTTGCTGGGTTCTTAGCGCAGAAGTATTCATAAATTACATCACATGAAGTTGTGAATAAATCACATAAATTATTCCTATACCTAAGGGATGATTTAATGCTTCAAAATGATTTTGGTGAAATTCCTAGTCAAGTTCCTGAAAATCTCGTGAGCAAATTTTGAAGTTTATCTCGAGACATACTGAAGATAAAAATGGAATGAATTCAACAAGGACTAAAAGAAGATAATTATTGAAGTAATTAATTGAAAAATAAAAATATTCTATTAGAATTTTGAGTGAAGTTTGTGCTCGAGTTCAAGTTCAAGCAAAAATCAATTTTAATTTAGACGCAAAATCCTTTCGGTGTACCCAGTATGTTTCAGGAACAATTTATGAAATTACTGTTTGGAAATTTTTGAATGAAAAGTTTCAACAGGAATCCATAGATTAAGTTTTGAAATAGTATTGAGAGAAATTCTCGGAGGAATTCATGAATGAACCTACACACATGTTTTTGTGTCATAAACTCGGCTGTATGAATCCCGTTTTTTTTAATTTTAAGAATGATTTAACTAGCGAGTTGCCAAGTTGCTAAGTAACGAAACACAGTTTTATGATACTTGAGATCGCTGTACATAACTCGTTTAATATTTGGCATATTGAATTGAGTTTTAATGGAAAAATTTTTAGATTCACCTCTAGAAAACACCTTTAAATTTTGTTGAGGAATCTCTGGAGAAATTCGAGGTACAGCGGCAAAATTGATAACCAATCAGTGCTGCCTCACATTCCTTTAAAGCTTCTGACCAACTCTGCTGAAAACACGAACATTCTAAGTGGTCAGGTTCATGAGCTAGAGCCGTCTAAAATATGACCAATTTACATGCACACTAGCGCCACGTAGCGGCAAAATTGCTAACCAATCAGTGCTGTTTCACATTGCTTTTAAGCTTCTGAGTCAGGTAAGTGGTCAGGTTCATGAGCCAGAGACGTCTAAAATATGACCAATTTACATGCACACTAGCGCCACGTAGCGGCAAAATTGCTAACCAATCAGTGCTGCCTCAGATTGCTTTTGAGCTTCTGAACAACTTTGCTGTAGACACGAACATTCTAAGTGGTCAGGTTCATGAGCTAGAGCCGTCTAAAATATGACCAATTTACATGCACACTAGCGCCACGTAGTGGCAAAATTGCTAACCAATCAATGCTGTCTCAGATTGCTTTTAAGCTTCTGAACAACTTTGCTGAAGACACGAACATTCTAAGTGGTCAGGTTCATGAGCTAGAGCCGTCTAAAATATGACCAATTTACATGCACACTAGCGCCACGTAGCGGCAAAATTGCTAACCAATCAGTGCTGCCTCAGATTGCTTTTAAGCTTCTGAACAACTTTGCTAAAAACACGAACATTCTAAGTTGTCAGGTTCTGCTAGAGCCTGCTAGAATATGATCAATTTACATGCACACTAGCGCCACGTAGCGGCAAAATTGCTAACCAATCAGTGCTGCCTCAGATTGCTTTTAAGCTTCTGAACTACTTTGCTGAAGACACGAACATTCTAAGTGGTCAGGTTCATGAGCTAGAGCCGTCTAAAATATGACCAATTTACATGCACACTAGCGCCACGTAGCGGCAAAATTGCTAACCAATCAGTGCTGCCTCAGATTGCTTTTAAGCTTCTGAACAACTTTGCTGAAAACACGAACATTCTAAGTTGTCAGGTTCATGAGCTAGAGCCTGCTAGAATATGATCAATTTACATGCACACTAGCGCCACGTAGCGGCAAAATTGCTAACCAATCAATGCTGCCTCAGATTGCTTTTAAGCTTCTGAACTACTTTGCTGAAGACACGAACATTCTAAGTGGTCAGGTTCATGAGCTAGAGCCGTCTAAAATATGACCAATTTACATGCACACTAGCGCCACGTAGCGGCAAAATTGCTAACCAATCAGTGCTGCAACAGATAGCTTTTAAGCTTCTGAACAACTTTGCTGAAGACACGAACATTCTAAGTGGCCAGGTTCATGAGCTAGAGCCGTCTAAAATATGACCAAATTACATGCACACTAGCTCCACGTAGCGGCAAAATGGCGCATTAAAAATGTCAGCTGATGAACGCCGTAAGGCTTCTGAACAACTTTGCTGAAGATCGCAGCTTTCTAGAAAGTAAGGTTTCCAAGATATTGCGTCATTAGTGTAATAGCTTACGGGTGATGCTAAACTTTTTGGGGTGCTGCAATATTCAATTGAGGTGTTGCAATACTAGATGATGCGATTCCATACTTATGGCGGGTAGTGTAATTGGCCAAATATTCAAAACTACATCAAATAGTGATCGTAGAACAGATTGTTTGTAAGCCTTTCGAAAATGCTAAAATTGTGTCAATTTTTAATATTTATATAAAAAGCCTCAACTGTTCTTGATTCAAATTAAAACTGCTCTTACATGAAGTGTCGTACTAATATTCTTTAGTTTTGCATTCGCTTTGCTTAACTGATTAATAGAAATTATGACATTTCGTTTAGTATGTGGTGGGTAACGCACTATCAAAGTTACCCGCATTATCAAAGATACCCCGTTTTACGGTACATATATAGTCTCAAGCGAAGAGTGCCAGTCTTGTTTAAAAAAAAAAACTTGCAAGATAGGAATTTTCAAACGAAATATTTAAGAAAAACAAAACAAAAATTATCTATTCTACCCTAGATGACGGTACGTAAACTAACTTCGTATTTTTATGGAATTGGAAGTTTCAATATATCATAGGCTTTCATGAACTCACCTCTCACATACAGCACCGCCGAACTGTTGACGAAGTTATCCATCAGGGGCAGAAAATTGTAGTAGGTGATCGTTTCCAGCTGGTTCGAGTTGAGATTTAACGTCAGAACGGCTGGCACTCCGGTGAAAATGCCTCGCTCCAGCCGAGTCAGTCGATTGTTTTCCAAATTCAGCGTCCGCAGATTGTTCAATCCATCGAAGGCACGAGCCGATACTTTCTGGAATGGAGAGAGAGCAAACCGAGAATTGCGTTAGAAGAGTGCTTACTGTTGCGGTCCCATCTCTTACCTCAATATGATTACTGTCCAGGTACAGCTCCTGCAGACTCCACAGTTCTGCGAATACAGTATCGCCAATGTAGCCGATGTTGTTCGCCGACAGCTTCAGGAACCGCAGATTTCCCAGTCCTTTGAAGCTTTCCCGTGTAAGCAGCGACACTTGGTTGGATTCTACGTTCAGTTCTTCCAAGTTGGTTAGGAATACGAATGCGTCCGCATGTAGGATCGTCAGATTGTTGAAGTCCAAATTGAGTTTTTTCAACTGTGGCAAGTTCACCAGGGCTGTTTTGTCTAGGTCAACGATTTCGTTCCGCTCCAGGTTGATCTCCTCTAGGAATGGATGGTTGGCGAATGCAAATGGATGTATCAGTCGGATCTGATTCTTGTGAAGCGTAAGGTTTCGCAGCTCTGTTAGATTACCGAACGCGTACTCTGACAGATTAGTTATCATTCCGTATTCTATTGTAAGTTGTTTAAGATATTTGAGCGTTATCAGAACATCTGAAGGTATGTAGGTTAGGTTGCCAATCTTTTGAACTGTTATCTTTAGTTGTTCTACCGTCGTTTGAGTTTGGAATGCCAACCAATTGGGATCCTTCCGTGATAGGTCTTTGCTGAATATCCAGCAGTTGGCTTTTTGAGCTTTTACATGAGGGTCGTCTGGACTACAGTGGCACACTATTTTCATTTCTCGATCTCCAGAACATAGGTTCAACAGAGAAGGCACCGTTTCACTGATAGGGACCTGACTCAGCTGTGCAGATTTCGATTTCTTGGGATCCTTTTCCCGGTATCGACTCTCCGTGGGACATGTGACTACGCATAGTAATAGTAGCACTAGTGTTGCATGCTGATAGCACGTCGTAGCCATTGCTGATGGGAGCATTTTATCAACAGTTCTGAAACGAAAAGAACACAAAGAAAAAACCTTCAATTTTTACTACAGCGATTGATCGAATCATTCCGGTCAATTTGCTCTTCTGCACCGCGCTAACCAATGCCATCTTGAAGAGTCATCCAATGAAAAGATGTTCTCAGCTGGAAGTCACAAATACATTAAATTTCATTGCACTCTCATTCATTTGTTCGGTCGAAAAAACTTCAATTCCGACAAATCATCGCCAAAATGGGTGAACCGCTCTTCCCGCCATTGCAGCTATTTTCTTCTTCCTTTTCTGTTTGGGCAATCACTCGAGGTCTGCCCATCAATGGCATTTTCACATCGTAATGGTCGCGAAGGACTCGAATCCCCCTCGAATGGGAAAGTCTTCTCATAGTTCGGCCAGGGCAGAAGGAAGCATAACAATCGAATGGAAACCGACGTTGTCCTTGTTGTCGTAATCGTTCTTCGGGTTTCTTATTTGTTACAAGAACGACGACGACGGTTAACTTTCCAAGATGACACTGATTTGGAAAAGTTCGTTCTTACTAGCTTGGAGAAAGTGGGCACAAATTTATTTCAAAATAAACGTATAAATTGTAGTGGATCAAAATCAGCAACATGTTCATTCGATTCGAAAAATATTGAAGAATACTTATATTGATCAGTATTCTGCACAACTTATTCAAACTCTTACAGCTTTACATAAAGTTTCGGAAACCTGTTCAAAGCTAAGAAAACTAACAAGTTGGGAGTACATGTTTATCCATTAAAACTTCCAACAAGTGCAGATAAGGGAAATAAGTTATGTGCCATTTTGAACCCCCTTCCTCAAGCTACCAGCGAATGCGGATGGGAGACGTCCAAAATTGAACTGGAACTAAACGGAAGAACAAGTAGGTATCGTGCAGAATCAAAAAACCATCGTCTGTTTTAAGTTGCTACGAGTTTTGTTAGAATAGAGTTACCAAACAAAATTTAAGAACATTGAATCCTTCAGTCATTTGTGATTAATTTGAAACCGATTGCATTGTCTATTGAGTACACACATCATGATGAAACCTTGATTGATATGCACAACATGAGCGTGGTGCTGCTGATAATGGACGATAGCTCCTTCTAAATTTTTGTATAGAGATCCTTTACTTTTGCAATCACGACAATGAGAGGAATAATATACCCTTATACAAGATCAATTCTTCAATTCATTTTTAACTTAAGCTTTTGAAAAGGGCAAAACACTTTTCAGTGATTTCTATTCGAAATCGTTTTAAAAATAAAATGTAAAGAACTAGAAGCTCGTCTGGAATAGATCCATATCGGAGCCGTCGAGGTCATCATGAGGGCGTATCCTGTAAAAAATGCTTTCTTTTTTTTTTCTGAGCATTGCGTTCCAACTGGGACAAAGCATTTTTCTCAGCTTAGTGTTCTTATGAGCACGTCCATTGTTATTGATTGAGAGCTTTCTTTAGTAAATTTGCCATTCTCGCATCCGTATATTGTGTGACATGTACAATGATACTATTTGCCCAGTGACGTCAATGAAATTTACATCCCGAAAAGATGTTTTTTGTAGCCATGGACGTTACTACTAGGCTGAGGAAGGCCGCGACCTAAAAAAAAGTAAATAGAACTCCAAGGCTGTAAAACGGTGAGTCGACAACTAGAAAGGAGCGACCAACACATCTCTGGTCCTCACAAGTACGCTATCTACGGGTCAAACGATGACAGAGATCACCAGCTATGAGTTGCGTACTTTGTAACAGTTGGTAGACTGCAGAGACGGAAATGGTGGAAAGTAGAGGGTAAATACGCTAAGCCATAGCTATGTTTACAGCCAAATATTTTCAAACTATTTCCGCAAAACTGACAAATTCTGCAACGAACTACCCTTTTGGAAACCCTTTCGCTTAAGCGCCAGTACGACGAACCGTACTGCGAAAGGGCGTGTTCAAAATACCGTACCCGGCTAGTTCTTCTCAGGGCAGGTCAGGTAAGAACTACCATTGGCAAATATGCCCAAACGGAACCGTATCAAACTAAACCGAAACCTGATAGAAACTAAAATTCTTTCACTGTATGGTTGATATACACTACAAGGGGGGAAAATAAATGTTGCTCCAAGTTTATTCTCTTAGCTTTCAACCCTAAACGTGCACGTTTGTTATAAATGGTTTGATCTAACCTGCGTGTTATGCTGCTAAAATCTGTCTCGCTGATCCTAGCGGTGGCTCGTGAAATATGAAAGGCAGTTGCTTTTGGTTGTTGAGGGGGGAGGGCACACGTGGGCCTAGCTACGACTTGATCCTCCAAGGAGCTACTCGAAGCACCATGTGTGAAAACGCCAGTAGGGCGCTATCGTGCTGACACTGGTAGTACGATGGTACCTGATCCCAAAAAAAAGGTTCTTCAGACAAAAACGAGCAACTTCAGTTGAATACTGTCGGCTAAACACAAGCAAGTATAATTACCTTAAATGCAGGCTCTTGGCCGCTAATTTTGTATTCACAGTTGTGTAGAACTATTCACGATCGCCTAAATACATTCAATAGTTTTCGTATTTGTTTAAGCAATATTACATTTTATGCTGAACTCACTTTTGTAATACAAAGTAAGGATACACACTCCACTTCACAGGCAAAAACTCAGCTCTCACTATCATTCTAGAGGAATTTAATGTTAATTAACTTCTAAACTAGAAAAGTATTAGGATGACTTACAAATTGTCTTATAATTTGCTCACACAGTGTCTTAAAATTTGGTACTGATTTGTAGTCAACTTCTGCAGCGATCTCGAAAGCGAATATGAACTGGTCACTTTCACTGGCTAAACGGGAATGAATCTTTGTTCATATCAGGTCATATTGGGGACCGATTGTCCCACATCGCGTATTGAAACCCGAAGCAATTTCTAACGTGTCCTGCTCTGATTGGACCACAAAATATCGTTTGATTTTCTCATACATAAATATGGACAAGAAATTGTGGTGAGTTTATCGGAAACATAAACCTCCAAAAAAGTAGTGCGATCCAAACCCAATCTACGGGAGTTCTCAAATTTGGCTATAGTTGTGTTTACAGTATTAGTTTCAATACCCGCCACTCCAGCTGGTGGCGCTGCAATCATATAGTGGTTACAACTTAGCTGATAGTGCAGCCTGGGAACTGCTGTCCTTCTGGATTCTATGACATTTCCCGGAAATCCATTTCCCGGAATGCCGTTTCCCGGAATCCATTTCCCGGAATGACCCATTTCCCGGAAAACCATTTCCAGGAAATCTATTTCCCGGAATGCACAAAAATACACTTTCGCGGATTTTTTTTTGCAATGTGAATGTCAGAACTGAACGGCTTACAAGAGCCCTACACGCAGCAAACTGGACTATCGAGATTCATACATTTTGCCTGGTACGATAATTATAAAACGAACGCTTTATGTTTGCTAAAACATCGCTCCATATCAAAGTGTCGATAGGCGAGTGATATACGCACGGGCCTGTCGATCGCAAGGGCTTTGGTTCGATTCCAGATTATCGTGAGGTTTTTTTTTTGTTTTCAAATCTTGGTATTTTCAAATGTATGAATTTCCATCATAATTTCGATAGTTCATTTTCCTGAGCGTAATAATAGTAGAGATTACCGCGCAACTATTCAGCAAGACCCCAGCTAATTGTCGCGGGTTCCAATCCCGCCGATCGAGAATCTTTTTGGGTTGAACAATTCTTCAATTTTCATGGACATAGAGTTTCTATATCAATTGGAGAATCTCAGTTAATCACTGTGGAAGTACTAATACGAACCTAAAGCCGAAGGGCAGATTATGTCTTAGTTAGAACAACATGACAGAAAGAAAAAGAATAAGAAGATAGCAATTAAAAACCAGCATAACAGCATAAAGTTCATGCAAATATTTCATTCCAAAGGTGGACAAGCAGTTGTGAGAAGCGTAACAAGCCTTACTAAATTGAAAAAAATATGTCAAATTTTTGCGTGAAATAAAATTTTTTGCATAATCCATTGAAACTACAGAATAGCCTAAATTTGAAAGAAGGGAAAATTTATGATGTTTAATATTAACAGCCTTCTCGCCAAATATTTTTCTATCGATATAATTCGAACGAACGGCAAATGTTCAAATGAAGGGTGATTCTCTTTGAAAATGGCAATAGCTATACACCCGATTTTGTTTTTGCACGGATTTTTTTTATACGGCCGCGCAAAACAAGTTTCTATACATTTTTTCCGCCAAAACCCTAGTTTTGCATGAAACGTCGAGAAATAGTGTTACTTTTTCTGCACGGTTTTTGAAATTATGAACTGAAAACTTTGTGATGCACCGTACAATTAGAATCGGGTGTAATTGGAATTCATGTTAATGCATTTTTGTATTCATTTGAACATTGAACAATGCTGTTTGTCCTTATGGCATAACTTGAAAGAACAGCCTTTGTATGAAAGAAGGGCAGTTATCCAATGAAAATGTACTTAGTATGGACAATAAAAACTCTACCAGATTCACACGAAAAAAGGATCGACCGAAAAGTTCCTCACAGACTGCACATAGTACCATAGTAGAAGTTCAAAATGTCATGAGATTATTTAGTCTTAAAGTAAATCTACAGTTGGATGGGATTTGAGATCCAGAAAACTGGACCACATGATCCATATGGCCATAAATAGACTAAACTAAGCTTGCAATTGGATTGTCTTAGAAAAAAACCTACCCGTAGAAAATATCGATCAAATAAACAATCTAGACCAACCCTAACCGTCGCTCACTAACTAAAAATATGGTGGATAGAATCATTAAAACTACAAATATTTTTTTTTCAGGGGATTCGTTGGAATATGTTTTATTAATGTGCTACTATGCCGCTGGAATATGTTTTAATAATGGCTTATGCCAGGAACTCTACAAATCAGAATATTAAATAGGAGGACAAACATTAAAGTTACGTTGCCTGTTGGTAAACTAATAGTTTTTTTTTTAATATTCTAATTCAACATCAGATGAGGATGCAATTGTGCATGGATTTTCTAAGCTATACATCAATGAAGTATTACCGGCGTGTGGGGTGACATTGGGCCTAGGGGGTGACTTTGATTACCCTTTTCGAAGCATCTCATAGCGAGCATGAACGTCAAAAAACAAACTATGACAAACTAGTGTCTATTTACAAAGGATTCTTGAAACTTACCACATTTTTTTTCATGAATCTGATATTATTTTTCTGTAAAAATAATGCCCCAAAGTCACCCTTTTGGCCCAATGTCAGCCCAAACGACGGAATATCAATTGTTTACAAGTTTTCTTAGAAGTTGATTATTTTGATTATTCTTGAATACCTTTTCGGAAATGGGGTATTCCGGGAATTGATTTTACGAGAAAAGGGTCATTCCGGGAAATGTCCTTCCGGGAAATGATTTCTAGGAAATGTCTTTCCGGGAAATGGTATAAAACCGTCCTTCTGTTATCAAATAGAGTGAGAAGGTACGTTCGGAGCATATGTACACAGAAAAAATCCATTCTCGAATCCGTGAACAGCAGTCGTGAACTCGTCAACAAAAAATACACCGTGAACTTGAATATGTTTATGTGAAGGCGTTGCCTAGTTCCGAGAACGTTCATGTAAACATGATGGTAGTTCATGGTGTATTTTTACAGTTCAGGTTTTCCAGAACACTTTTTTGAGCGTGTACACCAGATGGTGCGGCTCTAACAGCGTCTGTTCTGGCATCTAGTGGCTGAGTATGAAATGTTGTATCACGTCAACAGCCCTATTAGCGTGATGTAAGTAGCGCGACTCTGGTAATGTAGCATACCAAATTGATTAACTTAGTGGCGCGGGAAAGATGTAGGACAGGTAGGACATGTACTACCTACAAAAATACCTTGGTATGACAGTCAAAGGATTGTCCTACCCACTATTGAACAAAAAAAAATGAGATCATCAGAAAGCAATTCGATCAACGTCGTACTTACTCTTATGAAGGATGGAATACACGATAAGGTTTGTCATGGTACTCTCATGCTTAGTAAAGCGTGACATAGTTTGTGCATGATCACCAACAATTTTGAATCGCGGAAAGAACGATTGAGAAATAATTCTTGAGTTTCTGGAACATACATAGACAATTGTCAGAAGATTATCAAAGAATCTTTGGACAAAGTAATGGATTAATCTAATACCAGTCGCATCGTGTTATATACTGCACGAATGTGATGCTGCTAGCGATTTCTGAACGTGCAATTGATCGCGATATAAAACTAATAAAGTATTACTGAATCTCTTGACGATTTTCAGATCAATTCCTATAGAACTCTCACAGCACACTCTCTAGATATTCTTGGCTGATGACGTAGAGATTCCTGATAATAATTATTTGTTTATTCCTGAAAAAAACCCTACTGATATTTTTTGGCATTGTTTATAAACATATTAAGAGCAGATTGATGGCGATTTCTTGAACGATTTTTTTTCTTGCAGAATTGTTGAAGCGAAACATTTGGTGGAGTTTCAAGCATCTTCAGTTTCTTCTGAAAGCTTTTGCGATTAGCCGGGTCTAATACAAGAATTCACACAACTTTTGCTGTTCATCCATTTCCACAAAAGTTTATTCCAAAGTATATGAAAAAAACAACTGGTTAAGAAACTCTGCAAGATTCTTCCGCTTGTTCATGTGGATACCTTCAAGAATTCATTCATGTTTCCTCACAGAAATCCAAAATTCCTTGAGGATGCTTCAAACAATTCTTTTTTTTCTAGGAATTATTACAGCATGTCGTCCAAGTATTAATTATGCAGTTTTACTTAACATTTCTTTTAAAGTTTCTCATGCGATCTTCAACAGATTATTTCAATTTTCACACCAGTTAAAACTACAGTTAATTCCTCCAATAATTCCTACAAAAATTGAGATTCTGTTAAATGTTTTCAAGAAATTGCTTTAGAAACTCCTGCGAATAGTTTTCTCAAGATGCGATGTATTGTTTTTTTTTCATTGTCCTAGCAAATTATCTAGCAAATCTCAATAAACTGATTCGAGAGTCCAGGATTTATTTCAGAAATCCTTATTATTTATGGGTGACTTTAGAAATTATTCCAGTTTTATCAGGATTTTATTTAGGAATACCTCACGGATTCATTTTTCAAAAACATTTCCTTGGCATTTCCCTGGAGACATTCCTTGAAGAATCCCTGGAAAAAAATACAAGACTTACTTGAGAAAATCTCAAAGAATTTCTGTAGAAATCTTAGAAAGAATCTCTTGTGCAATTGCTAGTTAAAATCATATATTTTTATTCTTGGCAATAACGTCCTCACTGGGACAGAGCCTGCTTCTCAACTTAGTGTTCTTATGAGCACTTCCACAGTTATTAACTGAGAGCTTTCTTTGCCAAAGTTGCAATTTTCGCATTATCGTGTGGCAGGTACGATGATACTCTATGCCCAGGGAAGTCAAGGAAATTTCCATTACGAAAAGATCCTGTGCCGACCGGGATTTGAACCCAGACACCTTCAGCATGGCTTTGCTTTGTAGCCGCGGACTCTAACCACTCGGCTAAGGAAGGCCCCGTAAAATCATATGTAAATCCTTACAGACAATTTTAAAAGGAAATCCCAAGAAATAAGCTTGGAAAGTGTTTCAGGGAAATTGATGGATGAATCACTGCATAGAATCTTGCAGAAGTTAGAATTCAAAGATTTGTTGGAGAGATTTCATTTCTGTGACCCTGTACGAGTGATACTTTTGGTTTATGAATTGCGAAAAGTTGTCGTTTGCGTGACTGCTTTTCAGGAAGTGCGGTGGCTAAGATCTGGAGATCGTGGATTTAAAAAGGTGGTTCCGTTCGCTAACACTGCATTCAAATATAATATCTACCACAGTGGTGGCGATAAAGCTGAAGTCGGCTTAATAGTGATCGGGAACTCTTTTTGATGTATTCGAATCCTCTGAGCACAATCTCAAAAGAGAAACAAAAAAGTAGATTAGAGTACCTTGTACCGTAAAACGGGGTATCTTTGATAATGCGGGTAACTTTGATAGTGCGTAACCCACCACATACTAAACGAAATATCATAATTTCTTTTAATCAGTTAAGCGAAACGAGTGCAAAACTAAAGAATATTGGTATGACACTTCATGTAAGAGCGGTTTTCATTTGAATCAAGAACATTTGAGGCTTTTTATACGAATATTAAAAATTTACACAATTTTCGCATTTTCGAAACGCTTACAAACAATCTGTTCTACGATCACTATTTGATGTAGTTTTGAATTGTTGGCCACTTATTTTTGATAGCCTAGTTATCATAGAGCTTAAATACGGTCTCAAATCTTTTAGCGAAAATCATTTTCACAAACTGGGACCATTTTTGTAATCTAAGTCAGAAATTTCCATATAACGTTAAACGCCTAGAGGTATGCAATGCCCTACAAATGCACATTATTCATTCAATTTTGTTCGATTCATACTAAGGGTATGCGATATGGATTTTTTCCATGTCGATACGAAACGAAACGATACGCGGAATATCTTGCTCTGATAATGACGAAACGAAACGAAATTTAAAAATGTTTCGTGTAACTCGATACGAAATCCAATATCTCACGGAATTTTTCGAAACGAAACGAAATTTTTGAATTTGTTTCGCGGAATACACGTTTAAGTATTTTTTCTTGTCAAAAGCTGGAAATTTGACCATAAAAAAACGTATTTTTAAATCCTTTACCATATGGAAACCTTAGTGTTGCTCAGCGGAATCCTTACATGTTTTGGTAAGACTCTTTTCTGTTTGTTTGAAATTTTCTTAATAACTTTATAAGGTTTCATTTCAACATATCCGACATTCACACACACGGAGACGGAATTCAACTCAATTTTGGGTTGTTTCAACGCAATTCTGTAGTTGAGCACAATAACTCAAGTTTGGCTAAATTTCCAAGGTCCCCACTAGGTAGTTTGGCTCTAATTCCAATAGAAAAATATACTCAATTTTGGGTTAATTAAACGCAAAATTGAGTTCTTTCGACCCAAACATAATAAAAGTTGCATTTACCCAAATTTGGCTTATTGGGCCAAAGTACCCCAATTGGGTAGATGCAGCTCTCTCTATTTTTGATAACTTTCGTGTGGGAGAAAGAGAAAACCGAGAGATTTTGGGTTGAAACTATAATCGATATACTTAATTTTGGGTAAAGTGAACTTAAAAATTAGGTAAAAATATTTCTCCGTGCAAGGCAATGAGTGGGTTTAATTTAAGGCGAAGTAGGCCGTCATTGAAATTTGTACGCGTCGTTGATGATTGGTGCTGATTCATCTCACGATTTCGAATCAAATAAAACCATTTGGTTTTGAACTGACACAGCTGGAAAAGTATCAGAATACTTTATACATGTTGGCGCGTACAGTGATGCTTTATCAAGTCGATAAAAACTATCAAGACTTAGTTATATCACTTTGAAAGGCAAGCTGAAAAGGCATCATTGTTGCCAAAACGAATGACGGGCTACTAAGCCTTAAATGTTACAACTGAGAAGTGGGTCAAAAAGCAGTTGCAAACATTTAAAACAATCTCAAAAATATTTAGAAGAGCCCAAAATTAATTTGATTTTTAGAAATGCCTTACAATTTAATCATGTGGATGTGATGTTATGCTAGGCTGACCATACGTACCGTATTTAACGGGACAGTACCGTTTTCATCCCTTCGATGGAATGTGCCGTCGTTTTATGGAAAATGCTCGAGTTGTCCCGTATTTTAGGAAATGGAGAATTAGAACATCATTTTCAACACCAGTAAAAAAATAAAAATAATCAAATAACAAAAAGTTTTTAGAAATATTTCAGAGCTTATTGTCTTACTCATCTATTTTTCAAGTAATAGTTAGTTTCTCAAACAGAGTTGAACTTGATCCGTACATGCTTCTGCTTAACTTTTTGCGTTTCTTTACTCATATTTATGCCAAATTTTGATGGATTTCCAAAATACGGATCTTCATAAAATAATTATTCATACAATACCCAAAATGAAAAAACAAAACTACTTTGTGTTTACTTCTGATACACAATTGATTGGATTACCTGTTCAAACAGTGAATATTTCAATAAAGTAATAAAATATAAGAAAAAAATACGTTTGAATTTGAAAAATTGAAAAGTGTAACGTAAAAAATTGGAAATTCTTAAAAAACGCTACTTTTTGGAATACAAAAAATGAGCTTCAAGGTTCTTAAGTGATTTTCATTGAATCATAAAGACATGTAGCTTGGGATTGCATTATCTGGTTCTGCTACTTTCCCTTGAATGGTGGTTTCCTGAATGTCGTTCTCCCAACACCAGTTCTCAGAATGCTAGTTCCCCGAAAACCCCGTTTCCCCGAATAGTTCAGTTCTCCGAAAAGTTCTTACATTCATAATTGTCATAACCTTTTGTATTTCAAGGTGGTGAACAATTTGTATTTTTGGCAATATGTATTTAGTCGAGAATGATCAAATATCTCCTTCTTTAATAGCTTTGAATTCAATTTAACACTATCTCACAACCCGAGCAGAAGCAAAGTTCTGGCCATTAAATCGAGATATTGATTTGATTGATATAAGAGATAAAAGATCTGAAGATAACATCAAAATTTTATTCCTGGAGCTTCTGAGCCTTAGCTAAATTTTATGTTGAAAGATCTAAGGAATAGCTCGCAGATATTGGTGAGATCTTATTATAAGCTAAATATGCTATGCTATTAGTATTCTAGGAGTAAATTTTAGATATTATTTTCGGATCTTTTATCTCTTATATCTTTCAAGTTAATATACTTTTGTATGTCCATATCAAAATTTGTTATTACTTAGCTTTTTTCGTCTACTCGGGTAAAGACTATCATTGCACTTTTTTGAGCTGAATTGCTTTACAAGGGAACGGGTCATTCGGGATAAAGGCTTCCGAGAAACGGGCCATTTGAGGAATTGGAATTCGGGGAAAAGTAGCACAATCGCATAATCTATGTCTTTTGATATTGTCCAGTTTTTGTTTTTTATTTGTCCCGTTTTTATCTGATTGGCTTATGGTCAGCCTATGTTATGCTAATATATACCATAAAACATGGAATAATGATATTCATTTTTTTTTTGCTGTACTTCATGCTTTGTGGCATGAATGAATGAGATTGGGGACACAAGTCGATAAGTGATCATGAAAACACTGAACTGAGAAGCAGGCTCTGTCCCAGTTGGAACATAACGCCAGAAAGAAGAAGAAAAATAAGTAGAACAGAGGAATCACTGGAATATTTGCTTTAGTATTAGCTGGAGTATTGAATTAAATTAAATTTTAAAGAATCCATCACCACATACCTAAGAAATCAATCAAGATAAAACCGTGGTTTTGCTTTCTTCATTCTTATGGAAGAAAACATTGCGGTAGTTAATCAAACGCAGTTGTTCCTTTCCTGGCCTATTCGCCGCGAGGAATTTAGGGCAAATGGGCGTTTTTGGAAACTTTACAACGGCAGTGCAGTTTATCATATCCTGCGGACCAGTCAATACTACAGTCATCCAACAGTTATGGATAACACACAAATATAGATCAAAGTTGGATTAAACGGAGAATATCTCATCAAATAGAGTACCGTAAATTCGGGTGAAATTGATCACCGTGTCACATGATTTTATTTCTTACTAATAGAGCACCAATATCAATGTTAATTGTAGTAAACGAACGTTGTTAGTCTTAGCAATGGTCAAATAGTGTGTTGTGAAGTTTTAGGGGTTGAAGAATGCTTATTTCTATGAAAATATTGTGAAAATGCAGAATCATGTAAGGCGTGGACTTTCATAAACTTCTAGTTCTAAACAACACAGCAAAAATTTGTGAATATTAAGCAGCACGCAATTTGGACATCGACGGAATATTGTGGCAGGCATTTGAAAATTACAAGCGTTAGCCACCAGCTGAAGCAAATATGACCATCTGTCAACCAATCAGGGCCTTTCCAGCCATATTTCAGTTAAATCCACTAGAAATTTACATGAATCTGCCTCAAAACAAACCCAGCCATGCTCAACAATCACGCGACCGAGAGCACTCCGCATTGTTGATTGCTATTTCAATAACTTCTCGATGAAGCCACCAACCGTCGAAACGATTCTGTGATACACTCATTTTACGCAGACCATAATCAACTTTCATCAGCCGCTCACTAAGATGGTGGAACAGCTGAGAAAGCTCGGGCGTGTAGCTATCGCTCCAGAGGTCGCGAGTTCGATACCTGTTTTGAACTTTTTTTCTTCTAGTTTGGTAGCTTATTATAGCTTATTTTTAAACCAGCAGCAATGTAATTTTAAGATCGCACATAAATATCTATCATATATGATGGAGTCCTTTTATTACATTTAACTCGCTATAATTTTACAGGTTCGTACTGTGATGCTTAAAATATTTCCCCAAAACAGATTTTATAATCGAAATTCGTACCAATTCGCTCATTTGATTAAAATAATAAAATTTATGTTAGTTAATTCGAAATTCCTTTAGAAATTGCCTACATTTAGGCGTTTTACGCGGTACTTTTGAAATTTAATTATGAGTTGTTTTCAAAACTAACAATAATCGCTTTGATAAGTGATCGATTTCACCCCAAAATGGGATCCCCCGATTTTTTATTTTAAAGATAATTTTTAGCACCAAAATCACATTTGTTAGAAAATTTCGTTACATGAGCCAATAAGGCTCACCGTCGTACTTGTTATCCTGCATTCAGTTGATTGAAATTGACAACATTATAGAAAACAGATCAGAGAAACGGTGAAAACTGATCAATTTCACCCGAATCTACGGTGGCAATAACGCAGAACCTATTTTACCTACGCGAACCATAAATCTATAGAGCATCGCAATCAACAATAACATGCTTAAAGACTTTTGTTCCATTCGTACGATATAAAATGTCATACATGTGCCTAGAAGCGTTGATTCATATTTGTGGGGCATTGAAACCCATACCACAGTTGGTCGGTGTTCAGACAGACCGGACTAGATGATATTTTGGCGTTCTAAAGATACGTTAAGGACTCAATCAAATGTTATTTTTCCTATGCTATTTTTATACAGATGTATCATCAAATAGATAAGTTCCATTATTACAGCAAATAACACAAACGTTTGGATATTTCGCATGCCTGGGGAACGTTTTTCTGGAACCATGAAAAAACACTTGGTTCAGTCTGTCTGAACACCGACCAGTTATGAATCTAATGTCGAATTCGTTTTTGAACCTAGGTTGGAACTGGCGCAACCCGTTCTGAATCACAGTTCCAACCCCAACCCGATTCAGGTTCGACCGAACTACAATTTGCTTGACGATGGTTTGTTTATGTGTTGATCACCGACTCAGTTCCTAAAAACGAAAACGACATAAGATAAGACGATTCCTAAAGAAACGCCAAAACGTATGCTTTCACCAGCACACCATTCGTTTGCCTCGCAGATAATTTAATGTTATAGTGTTCTGATCCATGATATGAGTCGATTTGATCCGTAATATGGATCCATTTTTGACTGTAGCTAGGAATAGAAGCGAACGCTTTGCCTCTTTTTGTTCGAAATTAAACTCGAATTTCGCGAAATTCCGTTTTATTCCGTTTGTTTTCAATTTTCCGTGGAAATATTTTAACAATTTGGCGAAACGAAACGAAATAGCAAAATACAAATTTCGCCTGTGCGAGTTCCGTGGAATTCCGCGGAATTTCGTTTCGAAGCGTATTTGACGGAATCATTCGGTATTTCGCATACCCTTAATTCATACTCCATTATCAAAGTTACCCCAGAACAGAAAACCTAATTTCGATCATATGAAAAATTATATATCCATTCAGAATAAATCTTTTGGCAATCTATCGACTGCAATCGATAGCTAGGATGCCAGTACTTGTTTTAAAAATATAAATTATAATTCTTTGAAACAGCATGCATAAATATTCAAGTTTTCTTCGAAAAAACTATCAAAGTTACCCCGTTTTACGGTACCTTTAATTTCCGCCCTCATTTCTTATCTTTGACATATACGCGTATTTCGACTATCATTTGCAGTCTTCTTCGGTGTCAGTTACTCGTATCCAGTGATCGGGAAGCAGATGAAGCGCGTTATTAGGTAGAAGCCGATCAACGAGTGGATTTGCGTATTGAGGATTCAGCATGAATATCCGTAAGCACACCTGGAGCAACGGTAGCCGATAAACGGATCTATTGCAGTCAGAAAAAGGAGCATGAAGCTATGGGACAAAACGGCCTGCGACAGTTCTAAGAATCGGTCAATGGTTTGCGGAGAATAACAGCGCCATCTGCTGAGAACGAGCTCCCAGTCGAACTTCTCAAACACGGAAGTGAACAGCTGTACGAACTCCTTGGCCGTACCATTTCGAGGATACGGGAAGAAAAATTAATGCAAATTAGTTGGTTGAATGGTCCCATTAACCCTTTGTACAAGAAAGCGCATCGACTGAGGTGCACCAATTACCGGACGCCCAAATAACGTCGTTGCGTTGATTTTCATGGTTGTAAGCGTCAACGTTAACGAGTTTGCGTTGAATCAACGTCAACGATCAGCGCTAACCAAAGCGTTGATCTTAGAATTCGTACAGGTTTCTAGAGAATGTTTCGAAGCATCAATAAACAACACGTTTCTACCGTTTTGTCTCAAATTCCGAACAGACTCATATTCCGAACACTCGGTTTTTGTATGGGGATTTGGTTGAAATGTTTCGCTGAAATATGTCACCAAATAACAAGGAAATGGTAGTCAATTGCAATTCAATTTTAACGTCTCCAGTATAATTTATTCCACGGGAGTAGTGATGATTCTCTAGTTTGAGACCAGTGGAATAAGCTCAGATTAATTTATTTGCGAAATTATTCATTTGAATACGATTTAATCGTGCTGTTCGGAATTTGAATCAAGGTGTTCGGAATATGAGACAGAATGAACACGGTGTTCGGCATTTGAATCAAAATGTTGTTCCATACTTTCACGTAAAAACAATACTAAAACTATCTAAATCAACATTATTTTCGGTACACCCTACAGCTAACAGTTAGACTTTGCGAATAAATTAGAATTTACACAAATATCAGCCAATTTATGCCAATCAGATGCATTTGAAGTCACTGTTGGCCTTAAGTGTTCGGAATATGAGTCAAAACGGTATGCTGATATCCCGTATCGCTGTGCAGAGCAATTACAATTTTGACTCATATTCCGAACACTTAAGGCCAACAGTGACTTCAAATGCATCTGATAGGTATCAATTAGCTGATATTTGTAAAAATTTCATTTTTTTCGCAAAGTCTAACTGTTAGCTGTTGGTTGTGACGATAAAATTATTTATTTTAGCTTGTTTAGTATTGTTTTTACGTAAAAGTATGGAACATCATTTTGATTCAAATGCCGAACACTGTATTCATTCAGTCTCATATTCCGAACACCTTGATTCAAATTCCTAACAGCACGAATGAATCGTATTCAAACAAATAAATTCGCAAGTAAATTTATCTGAGTTAGTTTTACTGGTCTCGAACTAGAGAATCAGCACTACTTCAGAGGTATGAAATAAATTGGAAGACGTTAAAATTGAAGTGCAATTGACTGCCATTTCATTGTAGTTTGATGACATATTTCAGCGAAACATTTCAACCACATCGCCATACAAAAACGAGTGTTCGGAATATGAGTCTGTTCGGAATTTGAGACAAAACGGTATTTGGCTCCCAACAGTCAGCCTCTTTAAACGCCAGAAACTTTGCTTGGAAGAACTTTTATTAATTGCAAAGATTTTCCAAGCAATATATTGTATCCTCTCATCGTTCCAGCCCCCAAAGAAATGGGCCAAAATCGTTGCCAGAGAGCGGCTTCCCTTGCTTCCATGCAGCTCACGGAATCCTTTTTTCTACCCAGCAAACAATCAAATGTTTCTGAGTGATCGCCCCCAGGGCGGCATTGGTCATGGAACAGATTTTTTTACTTCCAAGACTGTGGAGCTCTAATTTAAACATCATTTTCTCACTGAAGCCCACTAAGTTTTTTTTGTAGATGTTTTCATCAGCTCAGGAAGTCAGTTCACATTCTTTAAACAAACTGCAATAGGATCACGCATATTTTTCTTCCAAGGACATGTCATGTTTCAGAGTCTAAGTTAAAACCGTTGCAAACTGTTCACATATTTCGTAATTATCTAGTTGTTATGTTGGTAATAAATTGTTCAGTCGTTATTATTACGTAAACTGAATCATTTTCTGAGCTGTGCCTCCTTATCGGGAGCTAAGAGGCTACTAGCAAGATTCTTTAAATACTCGAAGCAGCTGATGGACACCTAAACTTGTCTTTGTTTCATGGCGGAAACTAAATGAATTCTGGTGAAATCTTTGGAAATATCTGAGTACATCGTGAAAATTGTATGAACATATTTTGTGATTCTCGAAAAATTCTTCATCAAACTCCTGTGAGTTTAACAAATTGCTGTGAGAAGTTGGAATCTTCCCATCTAGTTAACCTGCAAGATTTTGTGTTGGATTTTGTTTGACTTCGTTTGGTGCATTACGTGGGGTGGATTAGAGACGTGAGTTTTGGGTGCATCCAGTTGAATCATTATGAGACTTTCCATAAACTTCAATTTCATAAGCATCAATTTATCAGGGCCCGCGAGATGTTTGAAGAATTTAAAAGAGGGTCGCAGCTTCAAGAAGGTTGGGACCCACTGATCTAGAGGTTCTAAGCATATAACAATATATTTGTAAATAATCCATAAATCTCAAATGTTCATAAATCTATCTTCTATCATCTATATAAATAAAAATGGAATGGTGTTTGTATGTCACGAAATGGCTTAAGAATGAGTCAACGGTTTTACATGATCCTCTCACAGTTAGGTTCTTAATGTGTTCCGACGTGTTAGTATGTACAAACAGACGAAGAACTTCACGGGAAAATTCAGATAACCAGGGTTAGGAAACTAACACTTTTTTAGTAGAATTTTGTTTCACATTATCAAACAACCTACTTCGAGAGAAAGCATGTTTTGAAAGCAAGTTTTGTGATAAATAAATTTCCTTAAAATTTCCTGTAAAACTCCAATCATTTAATTTCGCATAAAAAATGCCAGAAGGTCCTAAACATCGTCCTCTTTGAAAAAAATGAAACAATGCAGCAAATTCTAGAGCTATATAGGATTTTTACCTTGAGAATTTGTCAATCAAATTCTGAAAATATATGTAGGGTAATTACAACTAAAATCGTTTAAGAAATTACATAGAAAAAAAATGTAAAAGGATTTGTAAGTGAAAGTATTGAAACGTTTTTTATTTAGAACAACTCTAAGAATAAACGTCAATCCGAAAAGTTTTCAACGCTTTCTTTAAAAAGTGAATAATCTTCATGTTTGTTTGGAATTCGAACCTGAGTTATAGAAACCAATAGGATTAACCCTTTATATATCTTTAACATATCCATGAAATAATTGTTTAAAGTATTTCATAAGAATTTTTAGGAAATACCCAGAAATAACTTCTGACGATTACAAGGAAGAATTGGTGGAGAGTGTCTTCAGTAGTTTCTTAAGAATTTCAAAGGAATTGATAAAAACAATTTCTTCAAATAGCTCTTTTTAGAATTTAGCGTATTCCTTCAACTTTCAGAGATGCTTAGTAAAAAAATATTTGTAAAATGTTGTTTGTTCAACATTCGAATGATATTCTTTGAAAAATTATGTGAGGCGACATTCAAAAATTATGTAAATTCGTGCTTGGAATCCTTGAGGAGTTTCTATTCAATGAAGTTTCTAGAAGCGTTGTACATATTTTTTCTAGAAAAATTGGGAAAATTCAAGAGGAATCGCTTGGTCCAACACAGAAACCCTTTTTTCTGAATTATTCCGAATACTTCTGAATTAATCTGTTAGGAAAGACTGTTATGCTCTTCTGTTTTCTTGTATTCTTTTTATTTTGATAATAACTTTCTACTAGCATAACCGAAATTGTTTATTCAGGTAATCTATAGAGGAAATCAAAGATGTTTTGGTATTCTGTTTTCTTTTGATAACAACTTTCTGCAAACAGTAAGCAGTTTAAAGCCTTGATTATAAGCTGTTGTTTGAGATATATATTATATTTATATCTACTTGCACTTATTTGGGTTTCTCTTTTATGTAACTTATGTTAAGTTGCTCTGTATCATCATTTGAATGGATTTTCAGTGCATCCAGTCACATCAATCTAGAGATTGAAAACGAGGCTCTCATATGCGCACTAGTATGGGACAAAATTTAGATTCTCGCTCCAGTCCACTTTTTGGATTGCATTTAGGTCCCACCACATCTGTGCAAAATTTCAGCTCGATCGGAGAAACTATATTTTAGCGCCAGCTGTTCAAAGTTTGTATGGGATTTACTATGGAAAAACTTACTTTTGCAAAGAAAAATCGCCAGAGGTCGTCCATTAACCTCTATAAAAATTCTGAACACAGACCTCCATAGGTATTTTTACGATGAGGAATATTGCTGAAGACCGCGAAACAATCCGATACTTGTGAAAAAAGTTAAAATTAAGAAAATCGCATCATCGTAAACCTCTTGGAAAACGATTGAATTGAATAATCATATGTCCTGCATATTATTGACCATTTTCTGGTCTCCAGAATGCCTCAAATTTACGATAATGTGATCAATTTGCATGTAAACGTCTGCACCACGCTTATGGGAACGCATTTTGGTGAACTATTATGTATGATCTCTATGTTTCAAGAATTTATACAGCAGTTGGTATCCAACAAAGCTATAGGCGATTCTTCAGGGCATTAAGTCCAAGTGGCCACATCCGGTACATTCTTGATGGTGCAAACCTCTTATTAATGTTAAATATCAGATCTTATTGATTTATTCAAACTAAAATGATTGTAATTGCAAATAAATAAAGGTAACTTGGCATAGCCTGAAAAATAGCCTTCTTTATCCGTCTTGACCCAGTGACCCACCGGAATAACTCCGGCCACAGGAATATTCCCGAGTTCCTCTGGCCATTTCTAGAAACAAGATATGTTTACCAGTATAAAACAAAACAAAAAAATTACTTGAATCCGTTACTTGAGCGTTAAGGGTTTTAGCAATTTTGCTTCCACTTAGGCCTATACAGGTTAAAAAAGCACCTTAGCCGACCCCCTTCCTCTTTCAGACCATCAGATGTTCTGTTGTAGGATACTAAATCAACTTAGACCTGGTCACCCGATGCACCTCCGAAAGCCAACAATCTAAAAGATTCGAAAATTTATCGTTCTTACAAAGGGACTCCACACCGAACGAAGTCAGCCGTGCAGACGGACAGATACAGTTCACAAGGAGGCAGCCTCGCCATTTTTCGCTACTGTTGCTGCCATCTCGACGACGACGAAGACGACGCTGACGTTCGCCTGCAGAGAGAGTGGTGCCGCACCCAGTCCAGTCAGCCGAACAGCTTTATTATCGAGTAATTTCCTGCTCCGAGACAACAAGGCGCCTCCGAAAACGTTTTCGGACGGGGCGTTCATCTCCTAACGATAACGAGCTGACCCGAAGGATGGCCGTGTGCTTCCAAATGTATTCCACAACTGCTCTGGACTGGACCCACTATGCACTATGGTCTAGAGGATAGATTTTCGCGGAAATATGCATTTAGAACTTCAGAATAGCGCTTTTGACGGAAACTGTCTTCTTCAATGTGGATTATATCAGTTAGGCCCTTTTTTATAATCAGTATAATGATTAAAAATTGTGTATATTAGTTACATCCAACATCAACATTTTTCAAAATAAGGATGGTCTCCATTCTTATGAAAATGAAACAGTTAACTTTCCTATTTAAAGATATTATGGTATACCTGGTTGACATAGAAAACAAAGTAAATATTCTTGACGGTATTCTAAGGGTATAAAGGATTCTACATTGTATCTAGAATTAAAGATGTTATAAATATGCTTTTTTTGCTCTAAATGCATTTTCCGCGTAAATTTGCTTACTGAACCACTGTGCAATACGAGCCTGGTGGTGGTTTTGGAGATTTTTTCTCCTTCCGGTGTAGATGGTTGATGAATTGGAAGTCAGGACTGAGCTCGTGGGTATCCACGCTCAAGACTGTGCCGGAACAGTGAGTGCTTGCAGGGTTAGTCTGTGTGGGAAATTGCAGGTCATTCGAACCAAAACCCAACTGGAATGACTGGTATGATGGACTGGCTTGTGGTATTGGGGAGGGTAGAGTAAGTCAGTAGGAGGTTTGAGACGAAATTTGGTGGTGCTGAACAAAAGGTGATTCTTTGGATGGTATGAGGATTACGGCCAATTGATATTCCGGAGATATATTGCAGCTCATTTAGTGTTTCATTTTATGTCTGACAGTGTGGACAAGGGAATGTATTTCTTTCTTAACGGTAATTTCGTATGTTTAATATTTGTGTCTTCAAAATCAAGAGACGATATTGCGAATATTATGAATTTTGATTAAAAGTGCGTTTAAAGACAAGGATCTAAGAAGGTATAGTTTAAACAAAGTAAAACATGAATATTTCATAGATGATTTTTTTGAAGGAAACATTTAAATCTGAAAAGATGTTTTTTGTAAAAGAGCATCTCGAGGGATTTTGACGTATCCATATTTTAGGCTGATTTTGTATCTGTTTCTATGACTATTTGATTCACCAAGCTCAATCAATGAAAATAAAAACTCACATATTTGAGTTTTTTAACATTGATTTGGGGAGCAAGTCTGTTAAATAAAATATTTTTCAAAATAAGTACGTAAAAGCTGACATCCGAAGTATGAATTCAGGTTATTTGTAGTTCGTCCTCAAACTTTCAACCAATTCGAACAAGCAGAAGCTTAGATGTTGAGCCTAAAACTCTTCTGTTGTTGATTGTATCTACATAATATGAATGGATGTGGATTATAAAGAAGATTTCCGTGAACTGTAGGGGTTTGAAAAGTAACTTTCTGAGGTATTGAAGCCTACATAGCGGTAAACGTACAGCTATTCAGGAAGACCTAGCTGAGAGTCGTCGGTTCGAATCCGACCGATCGAGGATCTTTTCGTGAAGTAAATTTTCTCGACTTCCCAAGGGCATGACGTATCTTCGTACATGCCACACAATTTACGAATTCAAAAATGGTCAATTGACAAAGAAAGCACTCAGCTAATAACTGTAGAAGCGCTCATAAGAACACTAAGCTGAGTAGCAGGCTCTGTCCCATTGGGGACGTAATGCCAAGGAGAAGAAGAATTGTCTGAAACTGAATCTGAATGAGTTGTATGCATATTGTGGTCATATATGAAGGCAATGGCTTTAAAAAACACACCTTCCGAAGTTATTTGGAAGTATCAGGAAAATTATTGAATTGATTTGGCGTTAAGAATCTTATAACTTTAATTTATTTTTCAAATTCATGTTAATTTATAGAGAATATGTCGTTTTTCTTCTGATTGTACTGAAATTGGTTCACTTACCCAATAACGTATCATCTTAAGCAGTGGTCCATCACAAGGCTCCCCATTCCTACACTCGTTGATCTTTTCGATCAACAAAGACCTCACCCAAGAGCAGTCGGCAGAGGCAATCGGAACCCGAAAGCAAATATATTCATCATTTTCCGAGACATGCCAGCTCTCGCACCCAAAGCGAATGATTTATGATCGAATTTCAATTGGCCATTCAGTCGTACCACAGTCGTAGCACCAACTGACACCCTCCGACTAAGAGCACAATATGGTTCTTCTGGATTTGTTTTGTTTCCGCATCGAATCCGGACAGATACAAACACTTCGCAAACACAAACTGCTTCAACATCGATGTTTGTTTGGCTTCTAGTTCGCACGAATATCGTTAACATTGTTCCTCCCTGCATTCCCGCGCAGACACACACACACACTCCACTGCTGTACTCCACTTTGCCAATAACCGAACGAATTCGAGCCAAGTTTCCGTTTTCCGCTTCCGTTTGGCGCCACCAGGGTGGTCCATAATGATGAAGCTACAAAATTTTTAAGTTACTCGCACCAAATTTATACATATGGACCCCCAGAAGCTGTAGTCAAAATTTGAGTGTAATCGGTCAACGCTTAAAGAGGCTGAACGGGCTTAATCATCTGTCTGTGCGAAAATAAGTAACGTTGTTTGTGCCTTGGCAATCAAACACGTGGACGTACCGCATATCGGAATTCGCACACGTCTACACGATAGCAGCGACAGAACTGTTTGTGATCTTTAACACTATATCGGGTACCCCCGTTGGTTTGACCACATTTAATCTGAACACTTTTTAATCTGTACCCCGCTAATTTGCACATCGTTCAGATTGAAAATGGTTCAAACGTCATTTAGTTCATGGAACGGAGTGAAGTGAGATGGAACGCTGTGGAACGTAACGCAGAATCAAAACAAAACAGTGAAAGAAACACGTTTCTAGGGTGACTAGATGTTCAAATTAAAAATTTAAAATTAAAAACCCCGATGGTTTGCATGAGGTACCGTTCAAATTAGCGGGGGTGCACGGAACGGAGTTCACTTTTTCCGATCGATGGTCAAACATTCGTGGCATCTATTTAAAACACATGACACCGTAGACTGTACCATTCCCAGCTTTCTGCTGATGGCACGATTTAATAGATCTGGATTTTCGAGGTACGAACGCAAAATTTATTTGTGCCGCTGCTGTTCTTCCGACTCCATGATTGCACATCTTCTACCGAAAGTTAGACAGCGTAAACTAATACACTTTGGACAAACTACACCCAAAATTTCAATAGAAAATACTCAACGGGTGAAATGTTACAGCCATTTAAAAGTGGTGCAATTTGATTCCATATACCCTTTAAAATTATACTTTCTTCGATGAAAAGGGCTACAATACTACACATTGGTTGGTATGGAACTCCACCGCATGCCGGTGCTAGCTAAAACACATTGTTTTTAGATTTTCCTAAGCGACAACATTCTGTAATTAGATTTTAAGGTGGTTCTACATTCTGATGATCTCGAATATTGATGTCTTCAACAAAGTTACTTATTTGTCATCGGCCTCACCGCTTAGAGAATATTTCAATTCTAGAAAAGTAGAGATCGAACAGAAAAGTTCGCTAAAATGCGTTCCCATAAGCTTGGCACAGATGTTTAGACGCATATTGCCAAATTTATCGCGATTTCAAGGCATCCCGGAGGCCGAAATATGGTAATTTGTAGAATCAATCACATGCAGGACTTCAATTCATTCGTTTTTCAATGCGATTTTCTTAAATTCCTTGATCTAGTGTCCGCATTATATGTAGCTGATTACAGACAACCAAAATGTACATATAACGAAATCACCTTTTGTGTTATGCGATGCTGATATGTGCAAAGATTCCGTGTAAGATGTCGACAAAAGGTCTAATTCGTACAAAAGTGGAGGAGTTATATGTGCACAGGCATTTCAGAATTCGCTCTCTTTTAATTTTGAAGCGTGATCAAAGCAAGCGAAGAAAAACATCCCATTTGTTGCGGTCTGATCGACAATGTATCGCAAGTTGTAACAAGTCTTATAAATAGGAGCAGCGAACAAGAGCCCCAAAGAGAGAGCGATGATAAAATCAAGTTTTCTTGCTTGTTTTTCGTTTGGGGTAGATGTTTTACTGCACTGGCACGATAAACAATCCCCGAACTACCGATAGCAATAGTGCCCCCCAGGTTTGGAGCGTGTTTAGAGGAGTTTTATCATGCACTGCTGTCCTCCCGATCTGATCAAAGTTGTACTGCCGTTATACGCATAATGGTCCCATGTTCCAAAATATGGAATTGAGAAAAACACGTTTAAAGATTTTTACACATTTAGGCCTCGTATTGACCAGGTGTGTGGTAAATTAAATTAAAATCTTTACAATAGTATAAAGAATAGTGTATTCATTAGAGTCAAGTGTTTGTGTTATGGGAAAAATGTAAATTTAACTACGAAATTCATAGTGGGACTGTTATGCCTAGAAATACGGGGTTTTTGGTGAATTTCTACCCATAACAGTCCCACTGATAGTAGTGACCAATTATGTGCTAAGCATACTGCTGTAGATGACTGTTCTTATGTATATATTGTACCGAATGTAGAATGTATATCCTCAAGGCTATGTTAAGGCACCTAATGGAGGCTCAAGTGACATGTGCCAAACGGAGCCACCTGCGGGGAAGTGAAGAAATACGATTTCATAGTTACGGATGGAAAGCAAAGTTTTCTGTTTGTGTAATAATGAGAAAATGTATGAGTTAGTGAAAGAAAAAGTGGATGAATAAGTTAGAGAGTTTATAAGATGTACTAAATTCCTATATCGACTGTTCCAGCTGCAGGCTTGACAGAAACTCATCGGAAAATTCAAGGTTATTCTGAGGAGTAAATATTCAACTCAAAATTCACTACACAAATCTTCACACGATTTGACATTTCTTTGAACTTTGTTTGCAAAATCATCATCATGCAAGTTTTATAACCACCATCATATTTGCCACTTGCACCAAAGAACCAGTTATCCGGAATAACCCAGTATGTGGCCAGGTCCTCCAAAACCTCTTGAACTATTCTTCTTTTGACTTGATTTGTAAAGTCATGAAGTTTGGGAACTGGTTTTAGATTCGCCAATATAATGGCCACTTTCACCAGTGAACCGGTGTTCGGAACGCCTAGCATGTGGCAAAGTCATCCAAAAACGGTCAAACCATTTTTATTTAGACTTAGTTTGCTTAATCATGAAGTTGATTTGTCGCAAGCCATGGACTCGAAATTAAAGTGGTTATTGAATTTTCAAGTGGGATTACTTCAGTACTCCCCGCGACGAATTCAAAATTTCAGTAAATTTCTAATCGATGACCACGCTTCCAAAAACTGGAAGAAATGAAATTCATTGAAAAACGGATGGGAAATAATATATTGATATTGAAAATTTCAATCAAATTTGACGTTGGGATCGCATGAATGATGAATGCATCCCGATAATACAAACACATAAAACAGTTTGTTTTCCACATGGGTTGTAAAGCCAACGTAAATAGATATTCAAAACGATTTTCCCAAACTCCAGGTAAATAAAAAATGCCTACTGAATATTTTGTTCGAGATCAGCGCAACGAATTGTATAGTGTGACAGTTATGCGTAGAAATACAGTAGTGGGACAGTTATGCGTGGAAATTCATCAATGGGACAAATTGACTTGGTTTGCTTTTCATTAAGTTTCCTAACAAAACTATACGTAAAAATAAACTGTTTGACGACAAAAAGTCAAAATGCATAAAAAGTAACATGGGACAATTATGCGTATAACGGCAGTGTAGCAGTATAAGATAAACAGTCTCTAAAAAAATGCTGCATGCTATTATAGTTACAGAGACCGATAAGTGAGAGATTCTCTCAATTTTCTCAGGATTCAAGCCCTGTATGTGCATAATTTATAAGATGAAAATTGACATAAATATAATACGAGTGTACAGATTTCATTAAGAATTAATCTATAATCTTATACGACTTAGTTTATAGCATAGCATAGCATAGCATAGACTGACTGTACATGTCAATGGTTGCTACTCCGTGATTGATCGGAACTGGTAAGAATTGCACTACGATCCAAATGAATAAGGGATGGGAGTTTCCGCGTACTCTCGAAGTGCAATTTTAGCAGATCTAATATTATTGATCAATAACGGCGCCGGCCAAGTCCTTACAGTCAGTTGGGATGGGGAAGGAATGTTAGGGTGTAATGATTGTTGCTTCTAGAGACCGAGAATACCTCTGCATCTCCACAACCACCACGGGAAGGGTGTGGTTAGTGAGGGAGGAAAAGATCTGGGAGTCACCTCTGGTCGGTGATGCGATCCATGGACAAGGGGGAAATATACGACTTGTATTTAAAGCTAGTTTTGAATTTTTGTCTCGAGAAGTTTTTGGAAAAAATACGTCAACATCTATAATGTCGAACAATTCAAAAGACGTTTTTATTAATGACGAAAACTGAAAATTGCATGTATAAATTCTAACTTAAATGAAACAGGAATAATGCCAACACTTGCAGTGACGAACCATACATAGTTTGTTTGAAAATTACATATGAGTATTACTGTGCATTTTGTCTCGATATGGTAGAAGTTTTAGAAAATACGTCAACATTCACAATGTCGAACAATTCAAGAGATAATTTTTAATAATGTCAAAAAGAGAAAAATATATGTATATTGTAGTTGTATAAGAATAAAGCATAATGCCAACACTTATAGTGACGAACCATACAAAGTTTGTTTTAATATTACATAAAAGTTACGCTTTCAAGAAAAAATATGTTATCATAACTCCGGCGACGAAAACACGCGCGAATCCGTCAGCAAAATCAATCGGACGACGCAAAACCGAACTGTCCTGCTTGGGCTTCACGAAGCACTACCCAGCAAGACGCTTCAAAACAGGGGAAAAAAATTCTCCGGCAACGAAAATACGCGCGAATCCGTCAGCAAAATCAATCGGACGACGTAAAACCGAACTGTCCTGCTTGGGCTTCACAAAGCACTCTAATCTTATACGACTTAGTTTATGATAACAAAGTTGATTTGACAGCCGCTACGGATTGGTTCGATTTTCTTTGTACGTTTATACTGAACGAATCAAAATGCACTGATGAACTCAGAAAACAACGTTATATGCAAGAAAATTCATCAATCAAACGATATCACTCACCATGTTGTGCGGGTGTGATTTAATTCACTCCCGTAAACGACTTTTTGCGTAGATTGTTATACGACTTCTGGTTGTCTGGGTTATCAGTGACTTGAATTTTTCCTACTTCTATGGGCACAAAAGGACAGCACTCTTCTCACCCGACCTGACCCAGTGACCCGCCAGAATAACACCGGCCAAAGGAACATTCCCGAGATCCTCTGGCCACTTTCGTAACTAGATATGTGTACGAGAATACTGACAACAAATAATTGAAATCCGTTGTGTATTCCAGGTTGTCCATTCAAAATCAGTTTTCCAATTCCCGGATTTTTCACGGATGCATAAAAATTCAATAATACTACGATTTTTCGACTTGATATTTTTTAGACGTTTGGATTTTGGAGAAAAATTTTCCACCAATGAAAATTTTCATGTTATTTGATAACATGATAAATTGGCAAATATTGGAAATTGTTAGCAAAACCATTGAAGTTACATAAATATTGGATTGAATAGAGTAGAGAATTTAAAAGGTGGTTGAATCTCACCACTAAAGGATTTTGTAAATTCTGCAGCCGCTTAGTGCTTGATTCTGTCTTTAATTATTGAGTAGTACAGAATTATTCAAAACACTTACAAATTAATCGTTCTTCCAAATAACATGTTGAAATTCGGAGACGTTGATCTAAGTTTTGTATGAATTATTTTGATGATTATTTTGAAATATTGTAGGTTCAAAATATCAACGTTTCGAATTCAAGGGGTGGATCACTTCTGATGCATTTGATGAATTTGAACAATTTCATGCATTTAAATGCACGTAAGTGCATGAAATTGAAATCCGAATTCCAAAACCCCGAATGACATTTCCCCGAATTCCAATATTATGGGGAAATGTCATCAATATCATTTTGTCAAGATAATTGTAAATTCGGGGAAATAGCATTCGGGGTAATGGAATTCGGGGTCATGGCGTTTGGGGAAATGGCATTCGGGATAATGGGGTAGAATCATCTGGAAGTGGGCATTAAAGGCATTTAAGCGCATCGTGTCATGAGGTGTGGGTTCGATTCTCGCTTCAGCCATTGAAACTTTTCATCAGGAATGTTTCTCGCCTGTGCCACTGGAGCATGCTTGTCCGTTGTCTAGTGTTAAGTTACAGTCTGTGCAACTAAATGGTTGAAGACGGTGTCCGTGTCTCTTTTATGCCTTAAAATATTTGTTCCTCAAGTAGCAACTGAATAACTACGAAACATTTCTGTATGAATAGGTCAAAGAAATATAAATGGAAAGTTTAGGGCAATGTTTCCTGAAGTAACAGATTAATCTGAGGAGAATTAATAACGTCATGTTTTCTAACTTGGGCAACCACGGAAGGTTGAATTGCTGAAAGGTGCTATTTTCAACGAGCTTTCTACATGGACGAGAGCCTGCGGATCCCTGATTGTGAAACGTGGCGTTAGGTGGATCTAGAGTCTAGTGGCGTTAAGATAATCTCTAGAGTCTAGACTCCAGATCTAGAGCATATTGTACCCTACTTGTCCTCTATCGAAAGTGAAGGACATAAAGGAAAAATTGAAAAATCACTTTATTCAGAACAAGTTTTTCTATATTCAATTATTAAGTTAAATTGTTTGTCAAAAAATCACTTATATATTCCTACTAGACCCAGGAAAAAATTTTGATCTTGTGAAACTTTCCTTGAGTTCAGATCGAAGGAGAGATGATCTTTTTTGACAGAAACGACATATCGCCAAAAACTGTTTAATTGTTTTCGTAAGAAACCTGCTATATAAATAACATATCAAAACAGCATCTTTCCAGAAATCCATGAAAAAATTGCAAAAATCTTTTGAAGAATTAAACATGAAACTACTCTAGAATACTTAAATGATCTCACAATGGATTCATTAAAAATTCAAAACTAGTTCAATGAAAATGGCCGGAATAAATCGCAGAAATCTATACAAATAAGGGACCTGGTGAGGATCATATATCATAGATTAAGAGGACTAGTCATGTTAATATTCCCAACTAAGTTTTCCCAAATATTATACAAGGAATCCTTCGAACAGGAACACTTGATGAATCTGCCTAAGATTTCAGTAGAAAACCACCAAGATCTCCCAGGAGATAGCGAAAATCCTTTCAGCTTAGCTTTCCACCAATCGTAAGAAATCTGCTTAGAATGTCAAGAAACACAGACCAAGGATACAATTAACTAAAATTTTTATAAGCAATGACTTTTCAAGAAATTTTCAAATAACTCGTCAATTACCGCCTAGATTCCCGGTAGGATTTTTGCAAAAATCTCATACTGTACATCTTGAAAGAAAGCAATCTAGGCAAGAGACCGTAATTACTGATTCAGAAATTGTTCAAGAATTTCTATAATGTTTCAAAAGAACTTGCTTTATATCTTTCTAAAAAATATATTGCATCTGATAAGAAATCTGTATAAATTGTAAGAAAAAATACTGAAGATCTCTCCAGGAATTTAAAAGACTCTGAAAAATAAATCTAGAAACCGTGAACTATCACTTTAATATCTCACCGACAGTTAGTCAGAATGCGAAGCTCGATTTATCAGGCAGGCGTCCACTCAACCTTGTGTTTCGTTCATATTTTCCCGTATGCTTTTCAATTTCCCGGGTATTTCCCGTATTTTCCCGGTGACTTGGAATTCCCGGGGTCTTCCCGCTTTTCCCGGATTTTCCGGATGGATGGACACCCTGGTATGCACTGAGCGGAGATAGTTTTACTTGTTTTTCTTTCACTCAGGCCTATACGGGTTAATGTCAATGTTCACTAGCGCCTCCTACTGGTAAAATATGAAACCAACTAAACGCCTAGAGGTATGCTACGCCCTATAAATGTTCCGTATTCATTCAATTTTGTTCGATTTATACTCCATTATCAGAGCTGAAAAATTACATATCTTTTCAGAATAAAACTTTTGGCAATCTATCAAGTGCAATCGATAGCTAGGATGTCAGATCTTGTTTTAAAAATATAAATTGTAATTCTTTGAAATAGAATGCATAAATATTGAAGTTTTCTTCGAAAAACTATCAAAGTTACCCCGTTTTAGGTACTTCGCAACTGCTATCCCTATGTCCTCGTGGTACTGGCAGGGATCCGAGAAACCTTAGGAATGATCAGATAACTAACACACATAAATTATTTTACGGATTCCTGTAAAATCTCAATAGCTGAACAGTTCGGTGAAATAAATTAACGAAGTGCGGTAAATTTTTACAATATTCGGTGAAAAATCACCGGAATTCGACGGAACTGTTCAGCTGTTGAAATTACGGTGAAATTCACCGTAAGAGCTTAGAGTGAACCCAGGAGGGAACTTTGGTCGTATACTGACAGGTAATGGGGTATTTGCTTCTACAAACCTGGAGCTCCATGTACTCCATGTTAGAAGCGGCTCTTAACAGCGTCTGTTCCCCATGTCATGGATGGCCTATCACCTTCCGAGTGCCAGAGAAGGACTCTAAGCTTAACTGTGCACTAGGATCTGAACATTTAGGGGAAATGGTCCTCCAAATATCTAGAGGGTTGGTGTCAGTCCCTGTAAGCCAGCTGTAAAAAATCAAGCAACGTGTAATCAACGAGAGTACTGCTGGAGAGCAGTAAAAGCAGTCATCAACAATGCAGCTGAGAGCAATGTCGGTTACGTGGGACGGAGTCGACGGAACGATTGGTTCGACGAGAAGAAGAATGCAGCGCAGGCGGTCATGCTGCAGCAAGGGACCGAACAGAACGTGGAACGTTATAGACGGAAACGGCAATAGCAGATCCGCCTCTTTCGGGTGAACAAACGCCACCTGGATGAGACAGAATGCGAGGAGATGAAACAGCTGTGCCAGTCTTAAAAGACACGTTAGTTCTATCAGAAGCTTCGGCTTCGTACCGCGAGGCGAGATATGCAGATATAAGGATGGGAGCCGACGGACGAGCGTGAGGTAATCGAAAGGTGGAAGCAGCAAAGGGGTAATATGCCCAATTTACAAGAAACAGATATTTAACACATATGGGAAGTATGCACAGTAAACGCCTATCTCGATGCGTAGGAAATTTCTTGCCAGAAATGCTCAAGAAAGGCATTTTTCTTTGATCACAATACGCAGTTCAAAAGAAATGTCAACTCAAATGAGGCTCACTGTAGAAAATTTCTTGAGCGAAACAGCATACCTAGCTTTAAATTTGAGTTTGCTATTTTCTCCGTGTAGTATTAGGAGACTTCATCTTGGACTTCACACTGGAAAAGACTATACCAACTAAGAGCCATATAATTTACACTGGAGTTTGAATTGTCATTATCGGATCTCTTCTACATTAATTCTTTTTGTTATTCGTACAGATGACGTTTCATTTTATTTACGTTGAGGAAAAATTTGCAAGTTGAGAACGTTGAGAAGAGTTGTCAACAATTTAATTATTATACACAACTTATTAGTATTTCCCTTGTACTTTTCTTGCATTGGTAAGTAACAGGTTTGGATTAACAAATCGTTCATTTATTACAGGACTGCCAAAACAAAGCATCGTTACAGTTTTTCATTGATGAACGCAGAAAACGAAATTATCATCAAGTTTTGCTGGTTTTCTCTTGGACGAAGTCGACGTTGATACTGTTGAATGTGATCCGGATTGCCTTGAACCATTTCCCTAACTTCCGGTAACGAAATCAAACCTGAAGGAGCTTCTGACTCTTCTTGGACCGACTCCGTCGTGATAGATTCCGATCGTTTGCATTCCATCGGTGCTTTTTTTTATGTCGTTGATGCTTCGCGCGTATTGAACTCCGGTTTCACTCATTACAACAACTTTACTACCTTGTATAGCAACAAGACCTCGGAAGAGAATGTAGGGTCAGATTTTGATTTCTTTTGCTGGGCTACCAGCACTGTGTCTCCAATGCGAATGCACGGATTCCTGGCCCCTCTTGTTTCATCAGCATTCTGCTTACTAATAAGCTTTGCTTCTGAATCTATCTCTCAAACATAAATGCGATCTAGTTTCCTCTCCTCTGTATCATTCCACACGCTGGGAAACGTACCGCGATACTTCCACCCTACCAACAATTTGTACGGAGTGGCTTTCAATCTGGAATGTGGCACCAAAGTGTTATGGTGATGCACGTATCGTTGTAAGGCTACTCGCCAGCTTTCACGATCAATCTTTGAAGCAGCCATGGCTTTCATTATGCCCTGGTTTTGGCGTTCTACGGCTCCATTCGTTTGTGGGCAGAGTGGTATCGCTTTTCGAACTCAAACTCCACGGTCTTCCCAAAAGCTAGAGAACTGGGCGCTTTGGAAGGGTGGTCCGTTGTCGCTCTGAATTATCTTCGGGCACCCCCAGAGTTTAAAAATGTCGCATAGCGCCGCATTGGTGCTACCAGCTGTTAATCTGTGCATCTCGATGACGGACAAATATCGAGAATATGTGTCTACCACTACGAGAAACTCGCCAGAGCCGAATCCTGGGGCCGATAGAAAATCGATTTGCAGGATTTCCCATGGCCCGTCCGGGAGCTCTCTCGACGGCAGTGGCACTGGAGGATTTTTCCTTCCCAACATTATGCATGTTTCACAGTTCTTAACGAATGACGACGTATCCTTCGACATCCCTGGCCACCAAAAGAATTCGCGCATTACTCTCTTCATGGTCACCTCTCCAACATGTCCACCATGTGCTGCGTTCAATGCCTTGTTACGTAGAGACGAAGGAAGAACTATTTTATCTGCCTTGAAAACAAGTGATCCCAGGTTATGAAGATCTTTCTTTTGTGGTTCAAAAGGACGTAATCTTCGAGGCCATTCATCAAGCTGCACAGCTAAACATTGTTGTTGAATTTCATCATCGTCTTCTGATTCCTTCTCTATTTCCGCTAATGAAATACCCATACCTCCATCCAGCGCAAACAACATATGGCTACCGTTATCATCGTCAAAAGGCTCGGCTGAATGAGAGCAAGATATCAGTCGAAAACCACGTTGCCCCTTCCAAATCTGCTAGAATTTTTTCCGGAAGTCTTCTTTACCTTTAGGAATGACCAACATCGAAGAGCAGAACGACGGGTCCATGCCGTCTTCAACTCTTTCGATAATATTAGCCGCTACCAGCTGTTCTAATCTTTGCTCTACTAGAGGCTTGACCACTAATGGTATGTTGAAGAAAATATTCCGGCACGGTGGTTTCGTCGTATCATATCTTATTTCAACCGGAGAGATGTTGAACTTGGGAAACGGGTCAGCCATTGATACTGCAGCTATTCTATTCTGTCGAAGTACTTGTGTCGACTGCTGTGATATAACTGGTACCTGCAGCCCCAGCATTAGCACGCAGTATCTCGTGGCAGTTGGACGACCCAGGAGAGACTGCGAATCTTTTACAATGTAAAATTTTTCCAGGATCACTGGACGATCTGGCGATATAAACAAAAATGCCTCAAAGGTCCCAAGAACGGGAATCTCACCTTCTGATGCATATGGTTTAAGACCTCGATCCGTGCCCTGATGAATTTTGTGTACTCCATCTCTATAGATTCCCTCTTCACAAAGACGACTGAAACAGTCTTCGGACAGCGTGTTCACTTGGGCACCCGAATCTATGAGAAATTAACATTTCATTCCCGCTACAGTTGCCATAATCATCCCGGCTTTGGCTACCGCCGCGATCTCCAAGGGTTTGATGTCAAATGATCTTTCGTTTTCCAGACGGCTGTTATCTCCTCTCATCAACGAACGACAGGCTCTCTGGAGATGTCCTTTGCCACCAAAGTTCAGACAAACTTTATTCACTGCACTGCAGTTGAACGACTTATGGAACAAACTGTGGCATCTAAAACACCACTCAGGAACCGTTCCCGTTGCACCTCGCCATGATGTCGATCCTCTGCCGCGATTCGAAGAGTTGCCCTCAAAACGATATTTTTGGCCAGTATACCCTCCGCGATTCGCTCGGTACCTTTTACCACCGCTACGGCTAGCGCTCTGTCCCATGGGTGCCACTGCTACGCGAGCTACCATTGCGATGTTTCCGATTTTCCGTGCTTCAGATTGAAGAAGTCCTCGTTCAGGCGAATCGTCTCTAGTTCGCGGACCTTGTCGACCAAATCAGTAAATGTGCCTTTACGGCTCAGCAGTTTCAATGCCATGGTACGCACATCACGATTGGTCGCATGCTAAGCCACTGCTCTTGCTATCTTCTCGATTTCTTTGTCATCACCGAACTCACACATGCGTGCTATTGCCCCTATGCGCATTAAAAAGGACACGTCCGATTCATCCGGCTTTTGCGAAATCAGTGCCAACTTTCGCCTTTGGAGCATTACATCTGAACCTGACGAGAAGTACGCGTTCAGTCGATAAATCGCGTTCGAGAACGGAAAGTTGAGCTCGTTTGGGGCGTTCTCCACTGACTTCGTATTCTTATAGATGTCAATCAACTTTTGGCCTGCCTTCACTTTAAAGATGATAAACTGTGTTGCTTTATCCGATACGCCTGCTAGTTTCATGGAGTCTGATAACAGAAACTCCTCGCTGTGTACTTCGCTTGTTTCACTCCTTGGTGTGTTCAAACTGATTTCCAGTGATGCAATCGTTTCGCGCGCTTTGCTCAACTCTTCCTTCATCTGTAGATTCAGTGTTTTTGACTCCGACAGTTCTCTCATTACAGCATCCAACTTCGTGGTCATTTTCTTCGACTTACTAGAAGGAGCCTCGGCTGCACCATTGTCGCATTCCTTGCACTTACCCGCCATTGTCTCGTTACGTCGATAAAAACGCGAACGCGTGCGACTTCAACGGAATTAACCAACAGAATGAGCTCGAATCCCAAAGTATTGCGTCGCCAAAGTTACCGAATATCTTTTCTCCTTCTCCCGCTATCGCCGTGCATATCTCTCTCGCTCACATACTCACACGCTTACCACACGCTCCCTTTGCTCATCTCTATAGCCGACGGATTGTCGTAGCTCATCGTGTCGAATTCCGATTTGCCTTCCCTTATTTTTTTGTTCCCTCCTTTTCACCCTTACACGATAGCTTTTGTCATGACATAAACTTTGTACGACCCGAAGACCATTTGGGTTTCCACGTTTATACAAGTTTCATTCTGATCGGCACGAAATTAATCCATGATTTTCATTCGCCCTAAATACACTCTGAATTTATCGTACACTTGCTTGCTCTTATTAACCCTATTCTCTACAAGACTGTGAGAACATTCGAGCGATTACCATTCTAAATGCGTCCTACAAAGTATTATCTCAGATCATCTTCCGATTTTTACGGTATCCAGTCAATTTGTTTGCTTCGCGGACGAAATGGACATTGTCATATGGAGGCAGCAAAAGTTGTACTGGTGGTGAATGCGACTGATACAAACTACATGCTAGCTGGAGGGGCCGATCGCGACAAGGTTCGCCTTAGTAGCAGTGTTACGATAGACGGGGATACATTCGACGTGGTCGACGAGTTCGTCTACCTTGGATCCTTGCTGACGGCTGACAATAACGTTAGCCGTAAGATACGAAAGTGCATCATCAGTGGAAGTCGGGTCTACTATGGCCTCCGCAAGAAGCTGCAGTCAAAATAGATTCACACCCGAACTAAATGTACCATGTACAAAACGCTTATAAGAAGGCGTGAAGCGCAGCGAGCTAGGTGGCTGGATCAAGTGTGTATCGATTTGGCGAGCGTGGGGCAGAATTGAGGATGGAGAATGTATAATTTTATATACAACTGTTCCTGCGATAGATACGTAAAAAATCGTTGTTTTGCACCTTTTTTCACAATAACCCCTCTTCGTAGTAGCATGGTTTACCATTTGAATTTTATAATACCGTTTTAACTCATATTCCGAATATTCAATGACATTTATTCTGTCTCATATACCGAACGGCGTTATTCAAATTCCGAACAGTGCGGATAAGTCGTATTCGAATAAACAATTTCGCAAATCCATCTGACCTAGTTTTACTGACCTCGAACTAAAGAATCATCACTTATTCCGAAGCATAAAAATGATTAAAAGACATTAAAATAACATTGCAATTAACTGTCATTTTTTGGTAATTTGGTGACATTTTTCAGCGAAACATTTCAACCAAATCGCCATACGAAAACCAAGTGTTTGGAAGTTGAGACAGAACGGTATTATTTTGGTGAAATTCACTTCTCATTTTTTTTTTCAAAACTGCAAAGAAGTGGAAAATAAGTTCAAATTTTGTGAAGTTATCGCGATTTGAATTCGGGGTGGTGGGTGCACTGCCTGAGGGAAGGTTGTGCATTTTTAACGTGGTACTCAAATAGTCAAAAAATGTAGAAATATCAAAGTAAAATCGACGAAAAATACATATCCGAACGTAGAAAAGAGCAAAGTCGCGAGTGCAAGTTAAATTTCAGTTGGAAAATTGATTAAAAGTTAATAATTTAGAATTTAAAAAGTGGAATTGATGTGAAAAAAAAACTGATTAGCGACAGCATGCGCGGGGGAAGCGATTAGTGTATGAGTGAACGCGGTCTCAGCAGTAGTGGTAGTGAAAGGTAGGACGGGTGGATGTGGTGTGGTGAGAGAGGTGAACGTGTGGAGATTTTTTGCTTGCGAGGCTTACCCACACCAACTGATTAAAGTGATCTTTCGGAAGCGGGAAAGAGAAGCGGGTATGAGCAAGATGACGGTACGATTAGAAAACTGGGCATGTACAGTGGTGTTCAATTGGAGTGTTGCAAATTTAATACAGTGCCCGTTTGATTTTGGCAACTTTACCGTATGATCTTCATTTAGAGAAGCCCAGCAAGCGGGTACAGTTTTCGCATAGCAGAAGTGTTTTTTTTTTTGGCCTTCGGTTCGTCGGAATGGAAGTTTTTTTTTCGGTTTTCGGGCAGTGCAGTTCGAGAAGCCTACAAGTGGATTTGATTTTTGTATCGCTTTATCGGAGGAAAGGAAGTTTGTTTTTTTTCTCGGTTTTTGAACAGTTTCGCATTAATGATACTTTATAGCTAACGGTGAAATAGTTCGACGACATCGTTGCGACGACCAGCTTCAAAATACTACAAGGATAAAAAAAACCGGTGAGATCTTTTCATGATGAATTGTGTTATTTGATTATATTTCCAATGTTATTTGCTTTTGGGTTGGGTGGGACCACCAGGGCACCCAATTGAAGCGAGATGGATAGGAAGAGTGAAACTGTCAACTTCCTATCGCTAACATTTAGTGGAAAAAGGGCGGGCTCTTCTTCCCATCTATTGGGTCTTTCTGACAAGCAAGGGCTTGATTGTACGACTGTTCGTGTGGACTTACTTTTGAAAGGGGATTCTTTTTCCTTGCGGGTTTCGCGTAAGTGTCTCTGCTTACGGGTCCGCCATTCGTTTTTGGCCCTTCAGACAGGAGTATGATTGAATACGAATAGTCATACAATCTTGAACAAATTGTTTTGTTAGAATAGGCCATTGCTACCGGTGGATACCTTGCTACAATAGATGGCAGCCTATATCATCATCATCATCAATATAAACCCAAGGCACAGACAGCACACTATTTTCATGAATATTACTCTTGAAAACTTTGTTTTCAAGATAATTAAAACAAATAATGCGCGAATCAAAATAAGAGCGGAACACAATAACGTGTGAATAAAATTAACAAATCTGTTCACTATCAAAAAAATGTAAAGCCCTTCAAAGTGCTGAGGGTCATACAAGAGAACACATACAAAAGATCAAAAAATAGAAATATTAGATCCGTATTTCTTATATTGGCTTAAACATGTTTGAGTTTTGTTTAGGGTGATCCAAAAACTGAAATTCTTCTAATCTCGAATGCAAGAATTACAGTCAAAAATTTACATGGAACCACTTATATGGAAAATTTTTGGGGATTATTTAAGATTTTACAATTTTTTTTTCTCATGAATACGGGCCACCTTATGCCATCCATTATGTGCTTTACCACACTGGCACACGGAGAAGAAATGTGCCAGTGGAAACTTCTGACGGCAAACCCACGACTCGAACCCAATTAAATCCATTAGTGAGTAAAAACAGCCACTGAAATGTTGATTTGTTTTAGCGATCGAATCTTGCAAATTTAATGGGATTGTATCGATTATGTACCCACTGACTGCTTCATCCTCGTCGACACGCCTTCCTGCAGATCTTCCAAAGCCAATTACAAACGTCAAGCGGTTTTCGACGGCACTACGTTACGCTTGTTGCGGTCCACGAGCATGACAGAGTTAAGGAAGGATTGAGCGCAAAATTTTCAGACACAGCCAAATTGGATCGCAAATTAGTGGCTTACTCGATCCCAACTTCTGGGAAGCTCTTCATCATTCGGCGTTAAGCGAAACCGGCTCAGAACTACTGCTGCAGACGGTAAACAGTTTCGGTGGGTTACATCTAATGAGTTGATGTGGCGAACTGGAAAGCTATGTAATGATGTGGTCTTTGCGGGTCTTTATGGATGTAGGGAGACGAAATCCACACAAACAGGATGATGTGCTTTGGTGGTGCTTGGCATCCCAGATAACCCAGAGATAACATGTTTGAGAGGAGGTTTGAAATCAGTGTATGAGATTTCGATAGAAGTATATAAAATTCCTTGGAATTAAATGGTACAGAATCACGGTTTCCTAATTCATTTGGTGTAACTTTGTTTCGTAATCGGACTGTGTTTCCATTTAAGAGGCTCAGATAGCTATAGCGGTAAACGCAAAGCTATTCAGCAAGACTAAGCTGGAGGTCGTGGCTTCGAATCTCACGGTCTATGTATATAGCGAATTATTAACGAAAAATCACAACTTCGTTTCAAGAACATACTAAACTGCAGGCCCACAAAGCACCCATGGCTAAATACTCAACATAAACTTCGTGCTCTAACTATTTATACATCGATCCACGTCATAAATGTTTCACCAATACCGGATTGATGGGTTCGGAAGTTTAGTGCCAATCGGTTAGTGCAAATTGCTGCACAAGTTTTACGACGTCTGCAGAACGTGGAGTGCCTCGGTTTAAAATTGCACAAACTGAACGACTAGCTGAACCGATTAGGTGCCAAACGGGAAGAAAGCCTGCCCCCTCCCTCGTGCCAAAATCGATTCGCAAAGACCGGTTGCTCCAATTGCCGCCTTTGCTTTCGGGAAGAGGAAACTTTATCGGCGTGAAATGCAATAAAATTTTCTATAAATAACAGTCGATTTCCGTTTGCGCTTGGCGCGTTAAATGGTGGTTGGGGACTTGATGGGAGCGGGGGGTCCTGGTCGACTGGGAGGAACATTTCTTTCGCACTCCATTTTTCTCCTCCCAATTGATGTTTTCGCTTTATTCTTCGCGAGATATGGATTTCTTTCTAGCTGAACCCCCTGCTTTTCCAACACGTGTGAGTCAGCCTCACTCGGCTCAATCGCTACGAAAAGGAACGGTCGATCGTCCTGGCGACCGACCAGGCTACCCGAGAACCGGATTTCAAATTCAATTACAGTTCTGCTGCTGCCACCGCCACACATTCGCCGGTTTTGACGTAGGACTACGTCTTTGTTTTCTATATTGGGGTGCACTTTAAAAGTACGGAAAATGAGACATGTAACGAAATTAGGGGAGATTTTGAACGTTAATAACTCAGTTGTTTATAAACCAATTATTACGATTTTAGTATCATTCGATCAGAAATGTATCTACGCATCGTTAGTAATATATCCGATAAGTGAATTTTGTTGTTTAACTATTGAAAATTTGATAAATGTTGACCCCTTTCTTATCCAACCAATCACGTTCGAGCACTTTTCGACGGTGTCGCTTCCCACTATAAAAGCAAACGGGTCCCTGCTTCTTCCCTCAGTCTTCTTTTTGCGGTCGGACTGTGAACACGATCGGGCGAGTCATTCTCGCTTTGCTTTTGCACCCGCGTCACAGTCCAATTTGTGTCGTCGAAAGAGGAAGACGCAAGATTGATTTGCGGCGGCGATGACGATGGCTTGGGCGCTTCTCCGAGCGGCAAACTACTGCTGCTCGGAGAAGCGTCCAAGCCATCGTCGTCGCCGCCGCAAATTTATCCGCGCTCCCAGATTTCGACCCGTGATAAATTCAGCATCGGCGGTCAAGAAGCAAGCCCGATAGGAACCAGATACCAGAAGCCCCCAGAATTGCTGATCCGAGGAGCTGCTGCTAATCGAGCGTCGGAAGCGCTCGAGTTTCCAGATTTCGACACGTGCCCGTGGATCCACTACCCGTTGCTGTTTGCGTTGAGGATTTCCCGTTTGACCATGGCGATCAAGTGATAACTTCCCGCAGTGCTATTCATCTGCAATCGGACCTTGTCAGGACCATCAAATTTGTGGTAAAGAGTTGAAGGAATAATATTTCCGACCTTATTAGATCTTATATTTCTCAATCAATCTCGCAGCTTCATACAAAATTTAATTTGTTATGAATAATTGACTAGTCGTGGACGCTACTGCTGTGCCATCGGGGTGAGTGCTCAACATTTCACTTTAAAAGTACGGAGAATGAGACATGTAACGAAATTAGAGGAGATTTTGAACGTTGTTTATGAACCAATTATTACGATTTTAGTATCATTCGATCAGAAATATATGTACGCATCGTAAGTAATATATCCGATAAGTGAATTTTGTTGTTTAACTATTGAAAATTTGATAAATGTTGACCTCTTTCTTATCCAACCAATCACGTTCGAGCACTTTTCGACGTTGTCGCTTCCCACTATAAAAGCAAATGGGTCCCTGCTTCTTCCCTCAGTCTTCTTCTTGCGGTCGGACTGTGAACACGGTCGGGCGAGTCATTCTCGCTTTGCTTTTGCACCCGCGTCACAGTCCAATTTGTGTCGTCGGAAGAGGAAGACGCAAGATTGATTTGCGGCGGTGATGACGATGGCTTGGGCGCTTCTCCGAGCGGCAAACTACTGCTGCTCGGAGAAGCGTCCAAGCCATCGTCATCGCCGCTGCAAATTTATCCGCGCTCCCAGATTTCGACTCGTGATCGGTGGTCCAGAAGCAAGCCCGTTAGGAACCAGAAACCAGAAGCCCCCAGAGTTGCTGATCCGAGGAGATGCTGCTAATCGAGCGTCGGACTGGTGAAATCGCTCAAGCTTTCAAGAGTGAGCATCGTTTCCTGATTTCGACTTGTGCCCGGGGATCCAATACCCGTTGCTATTGTGCGCCATCCACGTCACGAACCATTCAGCTGGTTCGTCGTATAAGCAAATTCCCCGTTTGACCATGGCAATCAACTGATAACATCCCGTAGTGCTATTTATCTGTAACCGAATCGAGGCTAAGAAAGCCATCGGCCCTTGTCAGGGCCATAATATTTGTGGAAAAGAGTTGAAGGAATAATATTTCCAACCTTATTACATCTTATATTCCTCAATCAATCTCGCAGCTTCGTACAAAATTTAATTTGTTATGAATAATTGATAGCACGTCAATTTGAGACTATTCGTGGACGCTGCTGCAGTGCCGTCGGGGTGAGTGCTCAAAATTTCATAACGATTGTAAACTAGAGTGGAATTTCCGACAGTGTCTTTGATTTGCCATATTTTATGAGAACACTTCGATTACGAAAATGATCACATGTAACAAAATTGCGACATGTTTAGAATGCTTTTGAAAAGAAATTCCCATTGAACAATTTTCATAATTTTGGCACCATGGATCAGAAATTTATCTTCATATTAAAGAAAACTATTGATTATCAATAGCGAACTATTGAATATTTAGTAATTGTCAACCCTTTCATTCATGTTCGACCAATTTCTCACGCATTATTATTTTTCGCAATTATCAAGTAATTCTAAGTCCAACTCATTATTGGCACATATGCATTTCCCAGATTGGTCGATTAGAAAGAGAAGAGCACGAAGGGGAGGAGCATAATCTGCTAATCTAAGGGTATATAGCATACTCCCTTCGTTGGATTCGGTTTCATTCCGTTTCGACTTCCGAGCTGGCAAGAGCTGCTACGATCCTGCGCAGCGACGTCCGCACCTGCTGATTTGAAGCTAGCGATCCAGCGTCTGGTGATCGGTGGAAATCGCTCAAGATTTCAAGAGTGAGCATCGTTTCCAGATTTCGCCTTGTGCCCGGTGATCCACTACCCGTTGCTGTTGTGCGCCATCCACGGACCATGGAAATCAACTGATCAATCCCGCAGTGCTATTTATCTGTGACCGCATCGAGGCTAAGAAAGCCATCGGCCCTTGTCAGGGCCATCAAATTTGTGGAAAAGAGTTGAAGGAATAATATTTCCGACCTTGTTACATCTTATATTCCTCAATCAATCTCATAATTTCGTACAAAATTTAATTTGTCATGAATAATTGATGGCACGACAATTTGAGACTATTCGTGGACGCTGCTGCAGTGCCGTCGGGGTGAGTGCTCAACATTTCACAACGAATTTAAACTAGAGTGGCACATCCAACAGTGTCTTTGATTTGCCATATTTTATGGGAGCACTTCGATTATGAAAATTATCACATGTAACAAAATTGCGACATGTTTAGAATGGTTTTGAACAGAAATTCTGATTGAACAATTTTCATAATTTTGGTACCCATGGATCAAAAATTTACCTTCATATTAAAGAAAACTATTGATTATCAATAGCTAACTATAGAATATTTAGTAAATGGCAAGCATTCCAACTATTCATGTTCGATCAATTTCTCATGATAATGCATGAATAACGTTTCCAGATTTCGACTTAAGCCCGGCGATCCACAGCCCGTTGCTGTTGTGCGCCATCCAAGCCACGAAACATCCAGCTGGTTCGTCGCATAAGCAAATAGCTTGCTCAAATTTATATATTTGCGTTGGGGATTCCCCGTTTGACAATCAACTGATAACATATTGCATTAATATTCATCTGTGACAGCATCGAAGCTAAGAAAGCCATCGGCCCTTTTCAGGCCACCAAAATGTGCGTAAAAGAGTTATAGTAAGATTTCCACTTTATTTATTTCTAACATCTTATATGCCAAGCAAAGAATATTACTTCTCTTAAGCTTACGAAGGGGGCCTTCCAAGAAGACATCATATATTAACAGAGGTATATTTTCTACTATATCGCGTTTTAAATTATTCTAAATGGAGAATCGTTCATCTTCATTGATAAACATGACGAACAATAGATCAAATTGCAATGTTAAACAGCACGCTCCAGAATACGAAATCATCTAGCAAGAGAGGGAGCTTACACTGCTTCTGATTGGTGCCTAATGCACAACCAATCGTCACCGGCGGGGAACCGCCTTTTCCCCTTACTGGTTTGTGATTGGTCGTTAAGTGATCGGTTCCAGTTATAAAAGCAGCTCACATAGCCTGCCATGCCTCATTCTATCGTGATCAGCGCTCCGAACAACATTTGAAGAAAATGGCTCGAGCGAAATCGAAGAGCGGATTTTCTCCTTGCAACTGCAAGCAGCAAATTGCCGCTCTTTTGGTTTCGTTCATAAACGATAAGGAAACGCCACCGAAGCTTCAGTTGAAGAAGCATCCGCCGAAGAAGCATCCGCCGAAGAAGCATCCGCCGAAGAAACATCCGCCGAAGAAGCATCGACAACCACCACTGCAACAACTTTTCAAGGACCGGAAAATCCAGATCAATCGTGGTGAACTATTGGTCACTTTCCGTGTTCCGCTCACTCCTGCTCGTGTATATTATATGAACCAGGTGATTGAACGATAAAACGGCTCTTTTCAGAGCCACCAAACAAAACGGCTCTTTTCAGAGCCACAAAATAAACGGCTCTTTTCAGAGCCACCAATTAATATCAAGAGAGTTATTAGGATAATTTTTCATGTAAAAGCCCTTGGACCCACCAAACAAAACGGCTCTTTACAGAGCCACCAAATAAAACGGTTCTTTTCAGAGCCACCAATTAATATCAAGAGAGTTATTAGGATAATTGTTCATGTAAAAGCCCTTTGACCCACCAATCAAAACGGTTCTTTTCAGAGCCACCAATTAATATCAGAGTTATTTGTGTAATATTCCCTAATTTGTTTACCACATACTTGCTATAATCTCTTAATTCATCTCATAGCATCATACAATAATTGATTTATTACGAATAATTGACAATACGGCAATTTGAGGATGTTTCCGAGGACGCTGCTGCAGTACCGTCGGGATGCAATAACAGCATAATGCTAATCTTGTACATCCCTTACCCAGACATCAGTTTCATACAGCCTATTTCCCAGATAAGAAAACGAAGAATTTGAAAGGAGGAGCATCACCTGCTATTCTAAGGGTATAAAGCATCCCTCCTTCGTTGAATTCGGTTTCATTCTGTTTTCGCTTTCGAGCTGGTAAGAGCTCCTCCAAACCTGCTCAGCTCCTCGCTACCAGAGGCAAGCTGTTTGTACGAGATGGCTGAAGAAAATCGACCAAAGCCGCTTGTTGAAGCGCACCGCTTGTCAGCACCGCAAATCTCATCGGGCGAGGAGGATTGCAACCAGTGCGCCGTCAAAATGTGTCCGTGTTACGCAAATTCAACAATTCAATCGGCCCTTTTCAGAGCCAACAATTGTGTTTTAAAGAGTTGATTGTGTAATATTCCCTAATTTGTTCGAGATGGCTGAAGAAAATCGACCAAAGCCGCTTGTTGAAGCGCACATCGTCATCCGCACCGCAAATCTCATCGGGCGAGGAGGATTGCAACCAGTGCGCCGCCAAAATGTGTCCGTGTTACGCAAATTCAACAATTCAATCGGCTCTTTCCAGAGCCAACAAATGTGTTTTAAAGAGTTAATTGTGTAATATTCCCTAATGTGTTTACCACATACTTGCTATAATTTCTTAATTCATCTCATAGCAGCATACAATAATTGATTTATTACGAATAATTGACAATACGGCAATTAGAGGATGTTTCCGAGGACGCTGCTGCCGTTCCGTCGGGATGCAATAACAGCATAATGCTAATCTTGTACATCCCTTACCCAGACATCAGTTTCATACAGCCTATTTCCCAGATAAGAAAACGAAGAATTTGAAAGGAGGAGCATCACCTGCTATTCTAAGGGTATAAAGCATCCCTCCTTCGTTGAATTCGGTTTCATTCTGTTTTCGCTTTCGAGCTGGTAAGAGCTCCTCCAAACCTGCTCAGCTCCTCGCTACCAGAGGCAAGCTGTTTGTACGAGATGACTGAAGAAAATCGACCAAAGCCGCTTGTTGAAGCGCACCGCTTGTCAGCACCGCAAATCTCATCGGGCGAGGAGGATTGCAACCAGGGCGCCGTCAAAATGTGTCCGTGTTACGCAAATTCAACAATTCAATCGGCCCTTTTCAGAGCCAACAAATGTGTTTTAAAGAGTTGATTGTGTAATATTCCCTAATTTGTTCGAGATGGCTGAAGATAATCGACCAAAGCCGCTTGTTGAAGCGCACATCGTCATCAGCACCGCAAATCTCATCGGGCGAGAAGAACGCAACCAGTGCGCTGTCAAAATCAAACTCATCATCTGTGGTGCAGTCAAGAATCAAGCCTGTTAGGTACCATTACCACTATTATTAGGCAAATCAAGCGTCTGGCTAGTGAAATTGCTCAAGATTTCAAACTTGAGCTACATTTTAAGATTTCGACTTCAGCCGTGTGGTCCAATATCTGTTGCTGATGTGTGCCATCCACACGACGAAACATTCAGCTGGTTCGTCGTATAAGCAGAGAACTTGTTCATTGCATTGCATTGAGGATTTTTCGTTTAACCATGGCAATCAACTGATAATATCCTGTAGTGCCATTTATCTATAACAGCATTCGTGCTAACAAAGCCTTTGGCTCTTTTTAGGGCCACCACATGTGCGTAAAAGAGTTATCGGAGTAATATTTCCGACTTAATTTATTACATTGCCAAGCAATGAATAATATTTCTCTCAAACCATAAGAACTACAAAGCGATGACTGGATCTACTACTGAATCACTACTGTTCTTTCCAATGCTACTGTATATTTCAGAGGAGGTTATTGATATAATTTCAAAATGATCATACATCCTGAAGTGAAATTTCACATTTTCATAGATAAATATGACGAATGATTGACCAAATTGCAAATCGTTATATGCATTAATATTTACGAAAGTTTCGAGCACTGAAAACAGTATGAAGTCAAAACGAACAACAACAATGACATCAAATTCAGTTACATAAACCATCGTGGTCCTACGTCACCAGTTCGTTCAACCCCATAGGGATGTACCCTTATAGTTTTTGAGCCATTTTTCCGATTCTGTCACGGTGCCCTGCTAGACCGTTGAATTGAAAAATAAAATTTACTTCAAAACTTAATACAGGTCTTGATTTTTAAGGTCATTCTGCACCTCTCTTACAAAATTCACAAAGATGAATCAAAACAAAATCTTGATTTGAAGTTTCTGCAGGAATTATCTGAAGGTGGAGCTCCGAAGAACTTCCCAAAATAACAATGAAAAAACTATAAGGGTGCATCCCCATGGGGTTGTACGAACTGGTGACGTAGGACCACGTAACAATTGAAAATATATTACATCCCAACGGCACAGCAGCAGCGTCCTCGGAAACATCCTCAAATTGCAGTATTGTCAATAAATCGTAATAAATCAATTATTGTATGCTGCTATGAGATGAATTAAGATATTATAGCAAGTATGTGGTAAACACATTAGGGAATATTACACAATTAACTCTTAGACACATTTGTTGGCTCTGGAAAGGGCCGATTGAATTGTTGAATTTGCGTAACACGGACACATTTTGACGGCGCACTTGTTGCAATCCTCCTCGCCCGATGAGATTTGCGTTGCGGATGACGATGTGCGCTTCAACAAGCGGCTTTGGTCGATTTTCTTCAGCCATCTCGTACAAACTTGCCGCCGCTTGCTGATCGGACACACTTTGACGGCGCACTGGTTGCAATCCTCCTCGCCCGATGAGATTTTCGGTGCGCTTCAACAAGCGGCTCTGGTCGATTTTCTTCAGCCATCTCGAACAAATTTGGGAATATTACACAATCAACTCTTTGAAACACATTTGTTGGCTCTGAAAAGGGCCGATTGAACTGTTGAATTTGCGTAACACGGACACATTTTGACGGCGCACTTGTTGCAATCCTCCTCGCCCGATGAGATTTGCGTTGCGGATGACGATGTGCGCTTCAACAAGCGGCTTTGGTCGATGTTCTTCAGCCATCTCGTAGCTTGCCTCTGGTAGCGAGGAGCTGAGCCGGTTTGGAGGAGCTCTTACCAGCTCGAAAGCGAAAACAGAATGAAACCGAATTCAGCGAAGGAGGGATGCTTTATACCCTTAGAATAGCAGGTGATGCTCCTCCTTTCAAATTCTTCGTTTTCTTATCTGGGAAATAGGCTGTATGAACCTGATGTCTGGGTAAGGGATGTACAAGATTAGCATTATGCTGTTATTGCATCCCGACGGCACTGCAGCAGCGTCCTCGGAAACATCCTCTAATTGCCGTAAAGTCAATTATTCGCAATAAATCAATTATTGTATGCTGCTATGAGATGAATTAAGAAATTATAGCAAGTATGTGGTAAACACATTAGGGAATATTACACAATTAACTCTTTAAAACACATTTGTTGGCTCTGGAAAGGGCCGATTGAATTGTTGAATTTGCGTAACACGGACACATTTTGACGGCGCACTTGTTGCACCCTCCTCGCCCGATGAGATTTGCGGTGCGGATGATGATCATCTCGAACAAATTAGGGAATATTACACAATCAACTCTTTGAAACACATTTGTTGGCTCTGAAAAGGGCCGATTGAACTGTTGAATTTGCGTAACACGGACACATTTTGACGGCGCGCTTGTTGCAATCCTCCTCGCCCGATGAGATTTGCGTTGCGGATGACGATGTGCGCTTCAACAAGCGGCTTTGGTCGATGTTCTTCAGCCATCTCGTAGCTTGCCTCTGGTAGCGAGGAGCTGAGCCGGTTTGGAGTAGCTCTTGCCAGCTTGGAAGTCGAAACGGAATGAAACCGAATCCAACGAAGGGAGCATGCTATATACCCTTAGATTAGCAGATTATGCTCCTCCCCTTCGTGCTCTTCTCTTTCTAATCGACCAATCTGGGAAATGCATTTGTGCCAATAATGAGTTGGACTTAGAATTACTTGATAATTGCGAAAAATGATAATGCGTGAGAAATTGGTCGAACATGAATGAAAGGGTTGACAATTACTAAATATTCAATAGATCGCTACTGATAATCAATAGTTTTCTTTAATATGAAGGTAAATTTCTGATCCATGGTGCCAAAATTATGAAAATTGTTCAATGGGAATTTCTTTTCAAAAGCATTCTAAACATGTCGCAATTTTGTTACATGTGATCATTTTCGTAATCGAAGTGTTCTCATAAAATATGGCAAATCAAAGACACTGTCGGAAATTCCACTCTAGTTTACAATCGTTATGAAATTTTGAGCACTCACCCCGACGGCACTGCAGCAGCGTCCACGAATAGTCTCAAATTGACGTGCCATCAATTATTCATAACAAATTAAATTTTGTACGAAGCTGCGAGATTGATTGAGGAATATAAGATGTAATAAGGTTGGAAATATTATTCCTTCAACTCTTTTCCACAAATGTTATGGCCCTGACAAGGGCCGATGGCTTTCTTAGCCTCGATTCGGTTACAGATAAATAGCACTACGGGATGTTATCAGTTGATTGCCATGGTCAAACGGGGAATTTGCTTATACGACGAACCAGCTGAATGGTTCGTGACGTGGATGGCGCACAATAGCAACGGGTATTGGATCCCCGGGCACAAGTCGAAATCAGGAAAGGATGCTCACTCTTGAAAGCTTGAGCGATTTCACCAGTCCGACGCTCGATTAGCAGCATCTCCTCGGATCAGCAACTCTGGGGGCTTCTGGTTTCTGGTTCCTAACGGGCTTGCTTCTGGACCACCGATCACGAGTCGAAATCTGGGAGCGCGGATAAATTTGCAGCGGCGATGACGATGGCTTGGACGCTTCTCTGAGCAGCAGTAGTTTGCCGCTCGGAGAAGCGCCCAAGCCATCGTCATCGCCGCCGCAAATCAATCTTGCGTCTTCCTCTTCTGACGACACAAATTGGACTGTGACGCGGGTGCAAAAGCAAAGCGAGAATGACTCGCCCGACCGTGTTCACAGTCCGACCGCAAGAAGAAGACTGAGGGAAGAAGCAGGGACCCATTTGCTTTTATAGTGGGAAGCGACACCGTCGAAAAGTGCTCGAACGTGATTGGTTGGATAAGAAAGAGGTCAACATTTATCAAATTTTCAATAGTTAAACAACAAAATTCACTTATCGGATATATTACTTACGATGCGTACATATATTTCTGATCGAATGATACTAAAATCGTAATAATTGGTTCATAAACAACGTTCAAAATCTCCCCTAATTTCGTTACATGTCTCATTCTCCGTACTTTTAAAGTGAAATTTTGAGCACTCACCCCGACGGCACTGCAGCAGCGTCCACGACTAGTCAATTATTCATAACAAATTAAATTTTGTATGAAGCTGCGAGATTGATTGAGAAATATAAGATCTAATAAGGTCGGAAATATTATTCCTTCAACTCTTTACCACAAATTTGATGGTCCTGACAAGGTCCGATTGCAGATGAATAGCACTGCGGGAAGTTATCACTTGATCGCCATGGTCAAACGGGAAATCCTCAACGCAAACAGCAACGGGTAGTGGATCCACGGGCACGTGTCGAAATCTGGAAACTCGAGCGCTTCCGACGCTCGATTAGCAGCAGCTCCTCGGATCAGCAATTCTGGGGGCTTCTGGTATCTGGTTCCTATCGGGCTTGCTTCTTGACCGCCGATGCTGAATTAATCACGGGTCGAAATCTGGGAGCGCGGATAAATTTGCGGCGGCGACGACGATGGCTTGGACGCTTCTCCGAGCAGCAGTAGTTTGCCGCTCGGAGAAGCGCCCAAGCCATCGTCATCGCCGCCGCAAATCAATCTTGCGTCTTCCTCTTCCGACGACACAAATTGGACTGTGACGCGGGTGCAAAAGCAAAGCGAGAATGACTCGCTCGACCGTGTTCACAGTCCGACCGCAAAAAGAAGACTGGGGGAAGAAGCAGGGATCCATTTGCTTTTATAGTGGGAAGCGACACCGTCGAAAATTGCTCGAACGTGATTGGTTGGATAAGAAAGGGGTCAACATTTATCAAATTTTCAATAGTTAAACAACAAAATTCACTTATCGGATATAATACTAACGATGCGTAGATACATTTCTGATCGAATGATACTAAAATCGTAATAATTGGTTCATAAACAACTGAGTTATTAACGTTCAAAATCTCCCCTAATTTCGTTACATGTCTCATTTTCCGTACTTTTAAAGTGCACCCCAATATAGAAAACAAAGACGTAGTCCTACGTCAAAATTCCTGGAGGACCTTCAAAGAAATTCCCGGAAAAACTCCGAAGGATTTATTTGAGGAACTTTGGGATATATTTAGAGAGACTCCGAAAAAAAATTTATGGGAATTATGGAGCAAATCCCGAAGGAACTCTGGAGAAATATTTGGAGGAACTTTGAAAGACTTCCTGGAGGATCCATGGAGGAAATCCAAAGGAATTTCAGGCAAAAATTTTGAAAGAATTTACTAGAGGAGCTCCGAAAGATGTTTTGGAGAAAGTTCCGAAATAATTCCTAAAAAAAAATCCTAAAGAAATTTCGGATGATTCGGTCAGGGAACGCCGTAGCGATTATTAGAGGAGCTCTGCAGGCGTTGAAACTCCAAGATAATTAATCAACTCCGGAGAAACTATGAAGAAAATCCAAAGTAGTGCTCGGTCGAGCTTACTTAGAACTACCTAGGAATTTGCTGGATGAAATCTAGATGAATTTCTGGCGGAACTCCGACCTGGAACATCTTCTGGAAGAAATCCCCGGAGGAATAGGTATTGGTAATCCCCTGAGGAAATACGGGAGCAAATCCTCGGAGGAATTCTTGAGCAAATCACCAGAAGAATTTTCTTAGGAATTCCTCGACGAAATCCTCGGAAGTATTCTGGATGAAAGCCCCGAATAGTTTCTCGACGAAATCCCAAGAGGAATTTCTCAGAAGAAGCTCTTGGGAAATTTCTCCGGAGGAATCCTTCAAATTACGGGCTAAATTCCTGGAGTGAATCTCCGGAGAAATTCCTGTTGCACATCCCCACAGAAGTTTCTGGAGGAAATCTCTGGATGAATTCTCTGAAAAAAATCTGTACGATATCCACATAGAAGTTTTTGGGAGAAATCTTCAAAGGGATTCATGGAAAAAAAAATCTGCGGAGACATTTTTGGAGCAAATACCCGGAAGAATTCATGGAAGAATTCCTGGAGGACAACCTGGAATAATTTCTTGAGATAATCCGCGGAGGAGTTCTTGGGGCATATTTGCGGAAGAATCATTGAACTTCCCGGAGAAAATATACGGAGAAATTTCTGAGAATATCCCCGGAGCAATTGCTTTAAGAAATTCCCTGAAGAATTCCCAAAAAAAAAATTGTTCTTGGGGGACACCCTTGGAGCAATCCTTGAAATTCCCGGAGGGGAATCTATCGGAGCAATTTCAGGAAGAAAACTTCTAAGGAATTCCTGGAGAAAATTCCAGGAAAAATTCATGGAGCAAATTCCTGGTACAAATTCCAGAGAAATTCCTGGAGGAAATCTCCGAATAAATTCTCTGAATAAATCTCCGGAGAATTCCTGGGAAAATTATTGGACAAAATTCAGGAGGAATTATTTTTGGAAATCCCCCGATAAATTTCTGAAGAAAATTCTCGGAAGACTTCTTGAAGCAAATCCCCGTAAAAACTCCTGGTGTAAATCCCCAGAAAAAATCATGGAGGAAATCTTCACATGAATTCTCTTGAAAAAACCTCGGAGGAATTTAATAATAAAATCCACGGAGCATTACTGGACGAAATCTCCACAGGAATTGATTTTGGAAACCCCCTGAGAAATTCCTGGAGAAAATCCCAAGAAAAGCTCTTGGGGGAAATCTTTGGAGGGATTTTGGTAATAATCTCCAGAGAAATCCCCGAAAGAATTTCTGAAGGAAAACACCGGAGAAGCTCCCCTGAGAATGTCCTGGAGGAATTCTTGAAGCAAATCCCCGGAATAATTTCTGGACGAAATCTCCAGAGGAATTTCTGCACAAAACCTACGAAGGAGTTCTTGGGGGATATCTCTGGAAAAATCCTTGAAATTTCTGGAGAAATCACTGGAGGAAACTCCTGTTGCAAATCTCTAGAGATCTCTCCTGTTGCAAATTTCTGAGGGAAATCCTCGGATGAATTTTCTGAAAACATGGCCGGAGGAATTTTTCTTATGGAATCCCAGGAAGAATTTCTTAACGAAATCCCAGGAAGATTTTCTGAACAAAATCCCAAGAGAAAATTGTGGAGAAAGTCCTCTGAGGAATTCCTGGAGAAAAACTCCTGAGTAGTTCTTGGGAATAACCGTCGGGGGAATCCTTGAAATTCCCGAAAGAATTCCTGGAGGACTTCTTGGAGGAAATCTCCGGAGAAATTCATAGTGCTAACTCCGAAAAAGTTTCTAGAGGAAAGCTTCGGATAAACTGTCTGAAAAAAATCCTCGGAAGAATTCCTTGACGAACTCCCCGCAGGAATTGCTTTTGAAAATCCTCTGAGAAATTTCAGGAGAAAATTCCAGGAGGGGTTGTTGGGAATAATCTCCGCAGGAATACAAAATCCCAGGAGGAATTCCCGGTGGAAATCTCCAGCGAAATTCCTGCTCATAATTCCCGAAGAAATTCCTGAAGAAAATCCCCAGAGGAGTTCTTGGAGTATATCCCCGGACTAATCCTTGGAATCACCGGAGCAATCTCTTTAGGGAAACTGGTGCAAGTCCTCAGAGAAATTTCTTGAGAAAATCTCCTGGAGAAACTCTTATGAAATTCCTGAAGAAATTCCAGATGCAATGCTGGAGGTACTCCGGAAGAATTGCTGGAGGAACTGTGGAGGAGTTCATGGGAGAAATCTAGAAAAAAATCCTGAAAAAACTCCGCAACAATTCCAAAAGGAGCTATGGAAGCAACGCAATGGAGTTCCAAGTGTATCTCTGGAGGTACTTCGGAGGATATGCTGGAAAAAATTGCTGAACTGACTCCGGAGGAATTTTTGGAGCTCCTCAGGAGGAGTTACCGGTGAATCTCCGAAGAAATTCCCAGACAAACTCTGAAGCAATTCCTTAAGGAACTCTGGACAAAATCCTAAAGAATCTCCAAAGGAAATCCTACGGAGTAATTTCGGGAAGATCTCCGCATGTGTTTCTGGAGGAACACCGCAGGCGTTTCTAGAGGGACTCCGGGATAATTGCTTGAAGAACTCAAGAGCCCCAAAGAACTTCCAGGAAGAAATCCCCGGATAAATTTTCTGAACAAGTCTCCGAAAGAGTTTCTGAGGAAAATCGTTCTAGGAATTTCATAATGAATTTCTTGACGAAATCTTCAGAAAATTGCTTTCGGAAATCTCCTGAGAAATTCCTGGAGAAATCCTTGGAAGATTTTTTGTAGTTGCTGTTGGGAATTTCCAGAGTGAGCAGGTATTCTCCACAAAATTTAAAAAAAAATTCTTCCAAGCACTCATTAAAAAATAAACTTTACGAATATATCTAGATGTTTTTTAATACTTAAATTTTTGAATATGCATCACCCGTACTGGAAATCTCGATCTCTGGTAATGCTTTCAAAAAATTGTGATTGAGACTAACAGAGTTTCAAATTCCTTTAGAAATTCTTCCTCCTTCCTTTAGGTATTCCTCCTAAAATTTCTTTAGGGATTCCTCTTCCTCCTCCAGATAATCTAGAAGGAATTTTCCAAGGATTTGTAAAAAAATCTTCCATAGATTCCTTAATGATTTCTTACAGAGATTCATGAGTTTCTCCAGAAATTCTTCCAAGAGTTTCTTCAGGAATTTTTAAAAAGTTCCTCCAGGAATTCCTCCAGGAGTTCAGTACATCGACCTGCAGGAATACCTACAAGTATTCATTCAGGAGTTCCTTCAGGAAGTGCTTCAGAAATCATTAAGGAATTCCTCTAGGAGTTCCTTCAGGAGTTATTCCAAGATTTCCTTCAAGAAATCCTCCAGGAGTTCCTCTAAAAATTACTCCAGGAGTTTTTGTAACAAATCCTTCAGGAATTTCTTTCTTTCAGGATTTCCTCCTCGAAATATTACTCCAAATATTCCTCCAGAAGTTCTTTCATGTATTCTTCCAGGGATTCCTACAGAAGTTCCTTCAGGAACTTCTGGGGTAATATTTGGAGTAATATTTGAAGAAATACCTGAAGGAACTCCTGGAGGAAATGGCGAAAAAAATCCCGGAGGAATTTCTAAAAGAACTCTTGGAGAAATTCCTGAAGGAACTACTAGAGAAATTCCTTAAATAACTCTTGGAGGTATACTCCTGGAGGATCTCCTGGACATACTCCTGGAGGAATTCCTGAAAGAACTCTTGGAAGAACTCCTGAAGGAATTTATGTAGGAATTCCTTAAAGAATACTTGGAGGAATTCTTGGGAATACTCGTGGAGGAATTTCTTAAGGAACTCCTGGAATTCCTAAACGAACTCGTGGAGCAATTCCTGGAGGAATTCCTGAAGGAACTTCTGATGGAGGTCCTGAAGGAATTTCTGGAGGAAGTTCTGGAAGTATTCCAAAAGAAACTCCTGGAGATACTCTTGGTGGAAGTTCTGAAGGAACTACTGAAGGTTGTTCTTAAAGAAACTCTTGGAACAATTCCTGAAGGAATACCTGGAGCAAATCCTGTAAAATTTCCTGATGGAACTCCTGGGCGAATATTTGAAGGAATTAGTGGAGGACCTTCTGGCGTAAAAGCAGGAGAAACTCTTAGAGGAATTTTTGGAGGAATCACTGGTTACTGGTATTACTGAAGGAACTACTGGATGAATTCTTGGAGGTTCTCCTTGAAGAAACCCTAAATGATCATCTAAAGGAATATCTTAAGGAATTCTTATTCCTGAAGTATTACTGAAGGAACACCTGGAGAAATTCCTGAAAATACTCCTTGAACATTTTCCTGGAGGAACTCTCGGAGGAATTGTTGACGGAACTCTTAGATTTTCTTCAGGAGTTACTCTAGGTATTCCTCCAAATATTACTACAAATATTTCTTCTGAAGTTCCTCCATGGATTCTTCCAGGAATTCCTACAGGAGTTCCTTCCAGAATTCCTCCAGGATTATTTCTAGAAATTCCTCCAGGAGTAGCTTCACGAATTCTTTCAGAGATACCTTCAAGAATTTCTCTAGCGCTTTCTCCACGAGTTACTCGTAGGATTCCCAAAGGAGTTCTGCTAGCGATCCCTGAGGAGTTCTTCCAGGAATTCCTCCTGGTATCCGTTAAGAAATCACTTCTCGAGTTCCTCCAGAGATTTTCCTTTATGGATTCCACCAGAAGTTTCTTCAGGAATTCCTCCTGAAGTTGCTTTAGCAATTATTCCAGGAGTTCCTTCAGGAACACCTTCAAATGTTCTTTCAGGGATTCCTCTCAGCACTCTTCCTGAAGTTTCTTCTGAGATTCCTCCAAAAGTTCCTTCAGGGATTCCTTCGGGAACCTCTTAACCAATTTCTTCAAGAATTCCTTGAACAGGGATTCATCCCGAAATCCCGTAAGATATTTCGCAGGGAACTCTCCCAGTTATTCCTTCATGTAGTTCTCCGGAAAATCCTCCAGATAGCTTTACAAGTATTCCTGTATGATATCCTGGAGGGTTTACTGATGGTATGTCTGGAGGAAATACCGTACTGAATCGCTGGAAAAACTCTAGAATTTGAAGGAAAAAGTCGGGACGAATTCCTGGAGAAATTTCCAAAAGAATCTTTGGATTAACTATTCGAGAGATTCCTGACGGAATAAGTAGAAAAATCCACAGATAAATTACTGGAAACCCCGTAGAGAAATGCTAGGAGGAGAATATCATGAAAGATTCCTTGGAAGTGTTTATGGAGAAATACATAGAAGGAAGATTACAAAAAATTCCTGAAAAAAATCACGGAAAAATCCCTGAAGTAATCACTGGAAGAATTTCCCTAGGGATCTTTGGATGAATGCTTTGAGGAATCCCTTGAGCAATTCTGGAATATCCTGGAGGAATGACTGGAGGAGGAAATCTTTGGAGAATATGCCATAGGAATTCCACTAGGTTTTCCATCAGGAACCTCTTAATGAATCTGTTTAAGAATTCATCTGGAAATTAATAGATAAATACCAAGAAAAAGCTTCCGTAGGAATCCTTGAAGTCTTTTAAGAATCCTTTCCACGACACAAAAGGAATTTATCCAGATAATGCGTAAGTTTTCAGGGAACTACTCCAGGAGTTCTCCGAGATATCCTCCAGATATTTCTTTATGAATTTCTCTAAGGTATCTTGAAGGATTTTTTATGAAATTTTTCTATGGTATCCTAGGGATTACCTTATGGAATCCTTAGAAAAAATTCTCAGGGACTCCCTAAAGACAACACTTGCATTCTCGGAGGAAAATCTGGAGAAATATCCAGAAGATTTCCTGGACGAATAATTGGATGAATCCCAGAAGGAAAAGTGAGAGAATATCCAAACGAATTACTGAAAAAAACCTTGAGAAAAATTTATGAAGGAATCCCTGAAAGGAATTCGCTAAAATACTTGAAAAACCTCTGGAGTAATCATTGGAATAATTTCGATATGAATCCGTGGATGAGCGCATAGATCTTGATCCTGAAATATCAAGGAGGAATCTCTGAAAGAATACCTAGATGAATTATTGGAGGACAAAAATCCCAGAATAATATGCTCTAGGAGTTTCTGGAGGAGGAAATCTCTTGAGAATATCCTGAAGAAATTTCAACAAGAATACTTGGAAAATTACTGAGTAACTGCACAAATGTCTAGCATAACTCCTGAAGATCTTTCAGGAGGTATCCCTAGAAGATACCGAAAAAAATACTGAAAAATGATCTTCTTTCTGGAGGAACCACTGGTAAATCCTTGAAGGAAATTCTTTCAGGCAACAGGGACGAGAAAATCTCTGAAGGAGTTACCTTTAGGAAATTCTGAATATTCAGGAGGAACACTTTAAGGAATCCTTGATGGGATTCAGAGGTTAATCCCTGAAGGAATCACTGGAAAAATTCCTGGCGGTATCACCGACGTCATTCTGCTAGGAATCACTGGAAGACTTCCCGAAGAATTTTCTTAAGGATTTCCCAAAACATGTCCTTAATAAATCCCTGGAGGTAGACCTGAAGTAATACCTGGAGTTACTCCTGGAGTTACTCCTGGAGAAAACTCTGAAGGGACTCCGTTGAAAAATACCTGAATAGGAGAAATCTAAGGAGGAATCCTTGGTGGAATTTTTGGAGGAATCTCGAGAGGAATCCTATGAGAACTCCCGGAGGAATCTTTGTATACAAATTCTTGTAGGAATCCTTGAAGGAATTTCCGTAGCAATTTTATAAGAAGTTGTTGCTTCCGGAGGAATTACAAAAAAAATTAAGAAAGATATTAAGAATTTTTCGATGGAAATAAGGAAATTCCGAAGGAATTCCCCATAAGGAATCCCCGAAGAAAATTCTGCAATTAAGGAATCTCTTAAATGAGGCCCGTTACAAGTTCCTGAAAGAATTTTTCAAAAAAAATTATAACGTTTCATAGAAAGGTATTAAAATTATGTATAACTGTAAACTGGTAAAACAAACAAATAAAAGCTCTACAATACGCACGGCACTGACGTAATGCTACGCTGCAGCCATCAAAGTACAAGCTAGGAATATGAATTGTTTTAACATTTTTTAGCTAGGAACTTGAAAATATAATTACCACAGGCTTGATTCCCTACGCTTGATGAACATTTTTTATCATTATAACGGTCTAGTGGGGCACCGCGGTCGCTGTTGGTTCACTTTATTCCCTTTTGGGGGAAAGCATCGAGTGCTCTGCGTGAGAGTGGTTTCATAATTCCATTACAAGGTGTACCACTTTATGGGCGACTTTTTTTTCCTTTCTTTCTTCGTAAGCTTTAGCACTCCCTTGTGGAGAAATGTATCGTTCCGGGGTGGAAGGATACAGCGCTCTTTCTGTTGAATGGGCTTTTAAATGAGTGCCGAGATCGAGGAACACTTGTGATAATCCTCGCGGAAGGTGGTGACATTTCCCAGCAAATGGTGACGGTTTTGCGACGGTAATTGGATTCGGTTCAGGGAAAATTCAATGACTGCAGATCAAATGCTACGATTAGAAGATTGGATGCTGATGGGGATTTCAAAGTGTTGTCGAATGTGGCAATTATGTGTTTTTTTGTTGCAAGCAGATTGAAAGAGTACCTACTGGAGTTTATGACACCTGTATATTGATTGACATTGTAACACATATAATCCGTTTAGTTCGACAAGCAATCAAAAGCCCAGCCCAGCTTGAAAACAAAATCAGTGTAACAGCTTATCAAGTGACTATCGAGGTAATTATGAAAACTATGGCCCTGGAACTCGATATTAAGATACGGAATGTCGATCTAAGGAGAGTTGACTGCATACTGCATTTAGAATATATCATGTATGTAAGTCAGATTAGGCATATGGCACTGGTCTTAAGGTGACGATGAATCGAAGCCAGAGTACAAATTTTCAAGAGCACGGATCTGGAGAACCAAACATCTGTTTAAGCTGAAAACTCAATCGATTGATCACTAACTGGTGGTGACCAATCGATTGGATTTTCAGCTCAAACGGGTGTTTGGTTTTCCAGATCCGTGCTCTTGAAAATTTGTACTCTGGCTTCGATTCATCTTCACCTTAATATTTCAGGAAGTTCTTTGAAAGCTAAGATCATTTTTGAGTGCAACACTTCCTTCCTGTTTCGTTGCATCAGTTTACATGTATAAACATATATTGTTTTTCAAAGAGGCAACGTATACACTCGCAGAATAGGAGACTATTTATATGCCAAGAAATTATAGGGAAGAATGTGATTGATCACTTTAGAAGCTTTGGAAGCTTCGCATGTCTGAATTTAATAATAAACCTAAAGAGTAAAATAAATTACAAATTTACGTAAATATTTGTCATATTTTTAAGGCTTAAGGGTCTTATTTCGATTTCAGAAACTGCGTATGAAATTTCCTTATATTAAATTCAAGTATTACAAACAACGTAGAACGCTACTCTCGACTAAAATCTTGCTCTCAACTGAACAACTTCCCTAAATGACGAACCACCACAAATTCTAACGCTAATCAAATTAACTTGGTTTCAGCTGAACGTTCCAGTAATTTATGAACGCCTAAACGAACCTCTCCGCTTCTTCTGGCGCCCGTTGTGTATTTGCTGAAAACCAACGCAACGTGTATCTGCAAGCGAAAGGCAACAATGCATTTAACTACGAATGGCTTCTTGCTCCAATAGCCATCGATCCCATGGAGCCGAACAAGAACATGGCTCTCCATCCGGTTGGCCTCTACGACTACACACACCAAATAGCTCGTGCAAAAAAGAGCAAGCCCGCCGATGGTGTGTGGCGCTGCCGATGTTGTTGAACCGGAACCAGCCACCAGCGCAGCGCTCTGAATTGCTTCGTAATTGTGTTTATGATAGTGTTTCTGGTCGTTTTTTGTACTACCTCTTCTACATAAGTGTTCGCTCCAACACTCTCTCTCTCTCTATCTGAAGCACCGTGATTTTGACTATCCAAAGTGTGACCGAAGGGTAGGAGGAGGACGCGTGGGAAGATAAACGACCGAACTCAATAAAAGTCATATCATGCGAGAATGGTCGCCGGTTTTATGGCAATCTCCCAGAGGAATAATGCTGGAGTGGAATCGATGCGGACGGTCCCTGAGGGTCAGGGCAGGATTTACAAATATGGGGGCCCTGCGTCTACAGTCCTGTGGGGGCCTGTTTAAGCAAACTTAATTGGTACTAGGGTGATGTGCTAGTATCCATCGTATTAAGCATTGATCAGTGAGAACTGTAATTTTCCCAGTTTCCAGATTCGTCGCACAACTTACGGCTCACTGTGTGTATTGAATGGTTAAAACACAACATATCAACGCTATAATAAAATGTTTCACTAGATTATATAGATCTACGGGCATCTCCCTCCATTCCTTCAGCATGTTGGAATATATTAATTTCCTTTAAAATTAATTGTTCGTCATCAAAATTCCGCCCGAACATATGAACACAATTCCTTTTGACCGTTATGGCATTTGCTCACAGCACAGCGAAAACAACACAATCAAAGGAACCGTATTTTTACGTCGAGCGTAGCGCACACATTGATGCGCACAAGCATTTTTTTCTCAGTACGACGGATTGAACTTTGTTTACATTCTCAATTATACGCGGCGGTTCAGGAAATTTCTTAAAATTTGGTGATTTATTGAAGTATTACGGCGTGTGATTGGAATGAAATCCTTCAGTGAAGAAGTACGAGGGTTTTCCATAGTGAAAATAAGTGCCCGGTGAAATAAGTCACCCACGGGGGCGGGAAGAAACTTGTGTTGGAAAGTGGTGTGGCTCAGTCGATCGCTAAGCATTTCTCTCAAATCGTGTTCGTCCATGCGGTTTTGGTGAAAAAGTGCAAAGTGGATAATTGAACTGAAGTTATTTACCGAAATACAGTAGTTTAATTGCATTTTTGGTGTACAAGTGTACAAACCATAACAGCTTTCACAAAATTACACTTGGAAAATGAATCTATGTTGCAGGTAAGTTTGAATATCCACCGTAGTGGAACATTTCAAGTTTGATACGACGAATAGAAGCGCTTACGACGAAGTAGAACAAAACCCTATATAATGGACGCGGCTACAAAGCAAAGCCAAAGCCATTCGGTCTGTTTTCGTAAAATAAATTTCCTCTAATTCCTTGTACATAGGGTATCATCGTACCTGCTACACGATTTACGAATGCGAAAATGGCAACTTTGGCAAAGAAAGCTCTCAGTTAATTACTGTGGAAGTGCTCATAAGAATACCCACTGTGGACTTAATTCTAAGAAGAAGAAAAATAATTGACTAGGAGATAATTTCACCACATACCTTTTTTGAAAGGTTCTAGTTATCTATGTAAAGTTAGCTTTAAACTGTTTTCAATCGTGCATGTAACTTGTGCTCCTAATATTTTGAGAAATCGATTAATATTTAAAAAAAAAATTGAAACTCAGATAACAATCAGTGTTTTTATTTCTAGGAATAGGTTAAAGATCAAATGATAGAAAAAACTGTAAGATCACCTAACATGAAAAAAAAATCACCGAATTTCAATAGTTTTAGCATATTGCCAACAAGCTTTATCTTGTGATCCACATGAGATAGAAAGTTTGAGACTTTGGCAAAGTTGTTCAGAACGTCAAGGACATCCAAGAGGCAAACAATTTAGCATTTGAGTTAGTTCTATCTCATGATTGTGAAAGGATTCTACCCCGTTACCCCGGAAGACAGTACCCCGAATAACAATAGCAAGGTTTTTTTTATAATAGAATTTTCGCATTTGTAGCAAAGATAGAAAATTTTACCTAACCCAGCTATCTGGGGAGCTCACGGGGTTTAGGCTCTGTAGTTCTTACTCAACGGTCTATTGCGGCAGCACATCTCGAGTGCGGCAACAGAGAAAAAAGGGAAAAACAATTCGGATCGGTTGGATGCCGAGGTCGGTCTGTTGAGGAGTGACTTCCGGTTAGCAAGCGTTCCGACGAGTCGATGCCGGAGTATCGACATACGGTGTAGTTCCCGATGGTGAAGCTAGCCTACTCCGATGAAGAGTTCCCCGACAAATATTCCTCCGTAACGCGGGTAGATCACCTTTTCGAGGTGCGTTACGAGGTAAGATCTCCGTACTGTACTCTTGTTGTATCTGTGAATAATGTGTGAATACTTATAAGTTACGGTCGGAAGAGTATAAGAGAGATGATGAGGAGGTCGATGTGGAAAAATGGCTTAATCAGCATCTGAGGTTGGTTTCAACTCATGAGACAATTTCTTTCCGAGTTCAAGAGTTTATCTTTTGATATCTAGGAGCAGGCGTTGCAGAATTCGCTCTCATTTGAGAATGAAGCACGATCAAAGCAAGCAAAGAAAAACATCCCATCTGTTGCGGTCCACGATCGTCATTGTATCGCAAGGTGTAACAAGTCTGATAAATGGAAGCAGCGAGCGAGAGCCCCAACGAGAGAGCGATGATAAAATCCATTTTTCTCGCTTGTTTACCGTTGGGGATAGGTGTTTTTCTTTACTGGCACGATAAACAATCCACGAACTTCCAATAACAACAGTGTCCCCCAGGCTTGGAGCATGTTTAGAGGGGTTTTATCATGCACTACTATCCCCCCAATCTGATCAAACTTGTAGCAGTATACGATAAACAGTCTCTCATAATGTGCAGCATGTTATGATAGTTACAGAGAGCGATACGTGAGAGATTCTCTCAATTTTCTCAGGATTCAATCCCTGTCTAGGAGGGAAACGATTCCGAATCAGTGGAGTAGCAGACCTCTTGACTTCTAAAATAAGCTTTCTGTTTCATGGAATCTAAATGTCTCATGCGATGAAACCTGTTCACAGTTTCAAAAAACGACTTTGAAACTTATAAGTAAACGCTATAAATTGATACGCTAGAGTACCGATGCATGGTCAAAATCAGTATCATTCAACCAGCTTAGTGGCCGAACCTGATTAAGGGGCGCGCTTTTGAGAGATTAATGGTGACAAACTGTTTTCTCCAAAAGGTATAAATAGCGGTATCTTTTTCTAAAGAGGCTCTATGCAAAATGGTAAAGAATGATATTTGCATAAAAAACGACTACTTCATTATTTCTCAATAGTAATGGAGTAGAACGACATGCACTAAACAAAGGATACGGGTATACCACAAAAGATCAAAGAAAACTGGTCGCAGTGGTTCATCCCGAACAGAAACAGGATCTTCTGAAACCGGTAACGTTACGCGTTGTTCATACTCCGTTGTTGGCCAGTAGAGTGCCGATGTCGGCCCAGTGATTCTGATTGGAGGATGGCTCCAGGTTCGCTGGCGCTCCACACTGTAGCCGTCGCTGAAAAAAACGTGATCGAAATTGTTTTGACCTTGAAAACATGATTTTAGTACTATAGTGTCTTCGGGAAAGTTTTTCCATAAAATAATCGCTATTTTATGAAAGTGTCAGTTTGGTGATTAATCCACCTATAAGTGAGAACGAAATTTTATTTTTCGTATTTATGAATTTAAAAATAAACTTTATTCGGGAAAGTTGTAGGTAATATTAGAAGAAACAACTTTGCTGAAGACACCGTATGCATATTTTTTGATTTTCATGTACATTTGTGGAGTTTTTTGTGGAACACCCCTAAAAATCACTTTTTTCACCATAACTTGGTTGGACGATTTTGTACAATTTTCAATTGTTCTAGTGTTATTTGTTACTTGCAAAAACGCATAACTTTCTCCAAAAGAGCATATTTTTATCTCTCATACTTTTCGAGTTATTGAAGGTTTTATATACAATTTTGCACCTTTTTGACACTAAAAATCATTTGGACGCGCACATTTCCGCAGTCTAAAAAATGTTCATCCAATGGTTTGAAACTAATACTATGAAATGCAGAGAAAGCCGTTTTTAGCCTGCTTTAGCCTGACGGTCAAAAGAAAGTCTGAAAAAATGTTTACTTACATGCAGATATAATTTACACTTATTCACTACCCCCTATATTGGCTTAACTTGAATATCTGGCATCACTATATCGAATTTTATGCAATCAAATCAACAATGACATCAATCAACAACAGATCGGAATAATCTGTTCAGACAGGTTTACCACAGACAAACAGACTAAATATCATACACTCTTTTCATCGTTCACTTTTCTAACGTTAGTTTCATTTATGAAGTAGGTGGTCTATTAGGGATTCCGGCTTCGACTACTTTTGCTGAATACCGATTCAACGGTACTACATCGATCAGAATCGGAAGGGTTCATGGACAAAAGGTCGAAAGACAAAGCGTCGAAAGGACAAAAGGTCGAAAGACAAAAAGTCGAAAGGACAAAAGGTCGAAAATGATTTGCTTGGTGAGAAATTTTTCCTTCTTTGAAAAAAGATTTTCGACCTTTTGTCCCTTCTTTTTTGTTCTTCGACCTTTTGTCCTTTCGACCTTTTGTCTTTCGACCTTTTGTCATAGATTCATCGGTAGTACTAGTAAAATACCGATAATGAAATTTTTCCCACTAAACCAATAAAAAATGTTACAGTTTTCGTTTGTTCATAAGAAATCCCTATATTTTAGTTTTATTCACAATTATAACATTTATGCATTTTACAATAAATAGTTGATAATTTGTGGAGAATGAAAAAATATACATTTGTTGAAATATTTTAGAATATTAGTAAAAGTTATCGTGTCATGTGATTTGCCATCACCAGAACCGCTTGATTGATGATACGATTGGCGAAGGTTATTTATCAGCATTATACAAAATAAAACAGCGGAATCACTGAAATCTTAAGATGATCATATTAAAGATCATGTAACAAAATTAGTTCATACATTTTTCTATGAATTTGTTCATTTGTGGTGATCGAACCCATGTATAAAAGGGGCCATTAATAAATTACAACCTGCTTACACTGCTCATCTACACCTACTTGTCCCATTTTCTATGTAAACCTTATGAGCTGCGAGCCAAATATGCGTAGATTGTGGATTGTTTCTTCATAATTGTGTAAATATGTTTTAAAGCGAGAAAATCGGTAAGTATGCATTTCAAACTGTTTAATTGCTTTTTGGTTTATATGAGTGGCACCCAATATCAGCATCCGTACTAGCTTTGGCTGAGTTTAAATTGATATTTCGAATATTGAAGTTGTCATTACGATTAATCGATATTTTGAATCGATGTTTGGAGCATCTAGAATCGAATGAAATGATTTTCTTAATTCGAGTTTTTGATTGGATTTATTTTGTAGAAATCGATAAATGTTTCTTAATGAATTGATGGGAGAGAAACTAAATTTTTAATTATTCACTAATTTGTTGTATCGAATATGAAAACTGATTTTATTGAAAGATGTTGGTGTCGACTGCTAATTCATTTGATCCCATCCCAAACTACATAAATTTCAATTCAAATATATAGATGCAAAGGATTCGATTAAATCGATAAATAGATTCGACAGTAAAAATGTGAATCGATTCAGTAATATCGATGCTATGGAAAAATTTGCTCAACGCTTTGTACACTGAATCCTTATACGAGGATTTGAGGTAATTGTTGTTGTTGTTGTTTGAGAGGGACTTTAACCCGAAGGTCGTTCGTCCCTTTAATACTAGTGAGGTAATTTCTTTCTAGGTCTCTATTGGACAGTTGACCGAAGAGGCTCAAGAGGATGTAACAAGGATATTAAGAATTGCAGGGAGGATCTCCAGAATTGATACTGACTAAGAATTATTACACTGTTTGTTGGCGACATCAAATCCTGTGATTACATCTATTAGAGCATTCCCGAGAAAAAAGTGTTTCCTTATCAGGATGGGAAAATCTTTTGGTTAAAAAAGATAACGAACAAACCAGTTATAGCGGAGCTAAAAATAATGATGATAATCTTAAACATTAGTATTTACTGATTAATGGATTGCATATGAATTTTAAAGGAAAAAATAAATGTTTCATAGTTATATTATACATTTTAATTTTTGCTGCGAGCTCCTAAAAATTCTCAAGAAAGGACTGAGACTTCCTGCAGAAAAAATAGCAATAAGTGTTTTTCTGCAAAAAATAAACAGCTAACGTTGGAAAGGTGAACGACGAAAAGTGTGTTGGATATGTTGTCTGTTTGTCTGTGATAAACTTGTCTGAATAGATTATTCCGACCTTTTGTTGATTGATTATATTGTTGACTTTATTGCATAAAATTCGATACAGTGATGCCAGATATTCAAGTTAAGCCAATATAGGGTGTAGTGAATAAGTGTAAATTATATCTGCATGATTATGGACGAGAACGGTTTTCCCGGGAAACTGACTAGACTGATCAAAGCTACGATGGATAGTGTACAGTGCTGTGTGAAGATATCGGGTGCTTTATCGGACCCGTTTGAAACACGCAAAGGACTTCGACAAGGCGATGGTCTTTCCTGCCTCCTGTTCAATATTGCGCTAGAAGGTGTTATGGAACGGGCGGGCTTCAACATGCGGGGCACGATCTTCAATAAATCCAGCCAGTTCATTTGTTTCGCTGACGACGTGGACATTGTCGGAAGAACGTTCCAGGTGGTTGCTGAACAGTATACCAGGCTGAAACGTGAAGCAGATCGGGTTGGATTGAAGGTAAATACGTCGAAGACGAAATATCTGCTGGCTGGAGGAACCGAGCGCGATAGAGCTCGCATAGGCAGACGCGTGACGATCGACGGGGATGAGTTCGAGGTGGTGGACGAATTCGTCTACCTCGGATCATTGATAAAGTCGGATAACAACTGCAGCAGAGAAATTCGAAGACGTATCATTGCCGGAAGTCGTGCTTACTACGGACTGCACAAGACCTTGCGGTCTGGTAAACTTCACTTCCGTACTAAGTGTACCATGTACAGGACGCTGATAAGACCGGTAGTCCTCTACGGGCATGAGATGTGGACAATGCTCGAAGAGGACCTGCAAGCGCTAGGAGTTTTTGAACGACATGTGCTTAGGACGATCTTCGACGGAGTATGTGAGAACGGCGTATTGAGGAGGAGAATGAACCACGAGCTTGCGCAACTCTATGGTGAACCCAGTATCCAGAAAGTCACCAAAGCTGGAAGGGTACGAGGGGCGGGACACGTTGTGAGAATGCCGGACAACAATCCCGCAAAAATGGTGTTCAACTCAAATCCGGCCGGTACAAGACGAAGGGGAGCGCAACGAGCTAGGTGGTTTGACCAAGTGGAGCAGGATCTTGGAAGTGTGGGGCGATCGAGGAATTGGAGGTTAGCAGCCATGGACCGAGTAAGTTGGCGTAACATTGTGGCGCAGGTCATGTCTTGAAGGACGTAGCGCCAGCAAAAGTAAAGTTAGTAATATCTGCATGTAAGTAAACATTTTTTCAGACTTTCTTGCAAGTAGCAAATATCACTAGAACAATTGAAAATTGTACAAAATCATCCAACCAAGTTATGATGAAAAAAGTGATTTTTAGGGGCGTTCCACAAAAAAATTCCCAAATGTACATGAAAATCAAAAAATATGCATACGGTGTCTTCAGCAAAGTTGTTTCTTCTAATATTACCTACAACTTTCCCGAATAAAGTTTATTTTTAAATTCATAAATACGAAAAATAAAATTTCGTTCTCACTTATAGGTGGATTAATCACCAAACTGACACTTTCATAAAATAGCGATTATTTTATGAAAAAACTTTCCCGAAGACACTATAGTACTAAAATCATGTTTTCAGGGTCAAAACAATTTCGATCACGTTTTTTCAGCGACGGCTACAGTGTGCGCTCCGACGACTCAAGCCTTAGAATAGCGCCGATGGTGGATCTATCCTACTAAGATAAAGAAATCCCTGACTATGGAAGATCTTCCGAACTGATACTATCCGAGCAGATGCCGAGGGCGGTCCTGTGATTCCGATGAAAGGAAACTTCCGGCTCACAGGCACCTCGACGACCATTTTCCGGTACTATTTCGCGATCTACTTAGCTAGTTCCTGACGGAGGATCTAGCCTGCTCCGACTCGATGGTGGTCGGCCAACTGTCAGGGTCGGTTTTGTGGTTGAAGGGTGACTTTCGATTTGCAAGCGCCACGACGATTTATTCTACTCGGTCTAGTCCCCGACAAAGGCTAGGATCTAGCCTACTCCGATCGCACCCGATGGTATCCTCTCTTCAACAGACTGACGTGTCGACCCGACGTCAAGCGCAGCTCTCTGTGTCTCGTTTCGCTACTCTGCTCACCAGTTGCAATGTAAGCCAGACATTTTTTGCACCACCATGTTGGTCATCATATTCCAAAGATCGGGATCACTTATCATTCTGTGTACCACTCCTTCTACGCTGAAGTAGTCACCAAAAGCAGCCGCCACCGTGTTACGCACTATGTTGAACCTCGGGCTGTCGAAGACTACAAGTTCTTAAATTTCCATACACCCAGAACAAAAAGGTGAAAACGCATGTGCATCAGATACTGCTTGAAGCAACCGTGACCTGACAAAAAGTTCACTTCTCCGTGCTCCCTGTTCACCCAGGCCGATAGATTCGGGATGAGCCTGTTGGTCCACCTTCTTTTCTCGGAGGCATCCCATTCTTGCTAATCCAACGAACGAATTCTTGCCTACTTCCTCGCCTGCCTGGTTTCTCTTCGCTGATAGTAGTCGATGTCTTCGGGCAGGATTATGCAGATCGGGATCATCTCAGCGATTATGGATGCCGCCTCCGACGATATAGTCCTGTACGCGCTCATCACTAGCATGGTGATGAGTCGGAAAGTGCTGTTTAACTTGTTGTGATTCCGCTTGATCTGCAGTGCCGCACTCCAGGCTGGTGCACTGTATCTTAGTAGCGATGTTGATACGCCAGCCAAAAAACGCCTCTTACTGCTTCTAGGACCGCCTATGTTGGGCATCATTCTTGTAAGCGCATTGCTCGCCGTCACCGCCTTGTCGCATGCATAATCGGCGTGACTGTTGAAGTCCAGCCAATTGTCTATCATTACGTCCATGTATTTCAGCGTTCGCTTTGATGCTATGGCATGACCCCCTACAGTGATCTCGCCGTGCATGACTGCTTTGCAGTTGCTAACTAGTAGCTCCTCCGTTTTGTGGTGAGCTTGGTCAGCTTGACTACCTCCATCCAAACTTCGACTAGACCAATTGCTTCCGTTACCAGCATTTATACTTCCTCCTAGGCCTCACCTATTGCCGTTAGGTCGACGTCATCGGATTTGGTGGCTTAGAGATAAAAAAAAGGCTTCCTCATTTGATCGCCGAGTGCTGCTAGTAGTATCTTGCGGAGCATCGAAGCATATCTAGCCGACCATCAATTTAGAAAACCGAATCAACCAAGCAATGACATATTCCCATGTAATTTTAATTTAAATTTTCGTAGTCGTTTGTAGATGTCGACAACTCGATAACTTTTGTTTATGCCTGTCTCTGTCATTAGTAATATATCTGTATATTTCAATTGAGTGTTTATTTATTTGGATTCTCATGATATGTTGTATTCGTTGGGAATTTCATTCATAGGTTTTTCAAATTTATCTTGAGTAGGATGGATGACAACTCAACTTGTTCTGTTTGTAAGAAGCAGGAACCTGATGAATCAAAATTAATTTCTTGCCAATCTTGCTATATCACATCACATATTGCATGCCGAAATTTATCAGGTAAAGCAGCAAGTCGTATTAAAAGTGGTGCTTACTTTTGCTCTGATGTTTGCTCAAACCGCTCAAAAACAATGTTGCGTCGCCAAAGTCCTAATACATCAATGATGGTATCTGTGACTTCCGAACTGAAAGCTGCAATGTCAGTTGAGTTGAGTGGCATGAGAGGAGAGATAAAGTCATTAACCACAGCCATTGAATCTTCGCAAGAGTTTCTATCAATAAAGTTTGATGAGATTCTTCGTGATTTTTGTCTTCTCAAAGAGGAAAATCAAAAGTAAAAACAAGAATTAGAATTACTAAAACAATTTCAGGCCTTGTTAAGAAATAATTTAAATAAACTAGAAATGAACGTTGAAAATGCCCACAAAGAGAAGAATGCCAACAACTTAGTCTTTTTAGGTGTTCCGTTTCAGCCAAACGAAGATGTACGTGATCTCACAGCAAAAATTAGCTCAACAGTTGGAGTTGAATTAAATCATGATGATATAGTATCGGCAACTAGAATTGGATCGAACAAATCTATCAAATCTTTGCCCCCGTCAAAGTTAAATTCAAACAGAAACCAGTAAAAGAGCTAATTCTTAGGAAGAAAAGGGAGCTAGGCGTTTTGTTATCAACGCAAGTAGATGAGAAATTAACTATCAATCACAAGCCTACCAAGATCATTGTAAGGAATGAATTGACACCTTTTGCACTACAGCTTTTACGAGTCGTTCGTGCTCAACAAGAAAATCTTAGCCTCAAATACGTTTGGGTAGGTCAATGTGGATCTATTTTAGTCAAAGATGAGGAAGGATCTAAAATTGAGATAGTTAAAAGCTATGAAGATTTGACTTATCTTATTCGTTGCCATAGAGTTTCAAAAAAAAAAACGAAGAAATCTGATCTTTACAAAACAAAACAGATGTAAAACTCAAACAGTGCCTGTGAAATTTGTTAACTTGTTAAAAAATTGTGTAAATGGATAATACAACTAATTATTTCCACCACGATATTGAAGATTTCAAAAAATGCCCTGTAGGAGCAGATGAAAATAAATTGCGTATTCTGCAGTGGAATGTAAGAGGTATTAATGATATGAACAAATTTGATTCTGTTTTGCAAATTTTGGAATTGTGTGAGTGTTCGTTTGATGTGTTATTGTCCTCGGTGAAACGTGGATTAATAGTTTTAATTGCTCGTTGTATAAAATTGAAGGATATGATAGCTTTTTTTCCTGCAGAAGTCAATCAAACGGTGGCCTTGCTATTTTTGTTAAAAATAATTTAGCTCAAAAAGTTGTCAAAAATATTAATGATGATGGATACCATCACATTCACGTCAAACTGGAGATCAGAGGGCTATATTATGATATTCACGGCTTATACCGTCCGCCATCCTACGATTTTTCCAATTTTTATGAGAAAGTTGAGAATATTTTAGCTTCGTGTAATTGTAATCGTTGCTGCATGATTGTTGGGGATGTGAATGTACCTGTAAACAGTGCTGGTAATAATGTTGTGATTAGATATAAAACACTTCTAGAATCTTATGGTTTTGTTTGTTCTAATACCCATGTCACTAGACCGATTAGTAATAATATTTTAGACCATTCAATTTGTAAATTAGATGATGTAGGAAGATTGAGAAACGATACAATTGAAAACGAGGTTAGTGATCACTCAATAATCATTTCCTCTTTGGAATTGCCACTGAAAAAATGTAATGTTCTGCTAAAAAAACGTGTAGTTAATCAGCGTCAGCTTCAATCAGAATTTCATACCTTCCTTAACAACATTGCCGATTTCGATAACGTAGATAGTTGTTTAGAAAATATTATTGGAAAATACAACACGTTAGTTTCTGAATGTTCAAGAACAGTCTATAAAAATGCTACTGTCAAGAGTTCTTTTTGTCCCTGGATGTCTTTCGATTTATGGACTCTAATCAAATTAAAACATAATTACCTAAAACGAGTTAAGAGAAACCCTTCTGATAGTCATTTAAAAGAAATGCTGCAGCATGTCTCCAAAAAAGTAGACGCTGAGAAAACGCGTAGCAAACAACAATATTACGAGTCTCTTTTAAATAACACGCCTCATAGTAAATTTTGGAGAAATCTTAAACAAATTTTAGGGAACAAACCGAATGAAAATAATATTGAATTATCTTTTGATGGAAGGAAAGTTACTGATAGTCATGAAATAGCTAATGAGTTCAATAATTATTTTTCTACAATTGGTCATAATCTGGCAACTAATATCAAAAAAAGTTCTAACATTCCATCAATAAATGCTCGACGTGTTTCAGAGTTGATCTATTTGCGTCCAGCATCTTTCAATGAAGTTCTTTTGATTATCAATGATCTTAAAACTAACAAAGCATGCGGCCCTGATAAAATTCCAGTAAAAATTATCAAAAATAATTGTAATGTATTTGCACATATATTTCAAACAATGTTTGATAAAATGATTGAAACTGGAAGATACCCTGAGACAATTTGGGTAGCCAAAGTAATACCAATATTCAAATCAGGCGATTCTGCTGATGTTGGCAACTATCGCCCAATATCAACTTTGTCTGTTTTGAACAAAATCTTTGAGAAATTATTGGTGACTAGAATATTTGATTTCTTTCATAGGCATGATGTTTTCTATAATCTACAATATGGATTTAGTCAAGGTTGCAGCACGTTAACAGCTATCACAGAATTAGTTGATAATATAATAAATGAACTTGACAGCAAGAAAATCGTTGGTGCTCTCTTTTTGGACCTCAAGAAGGCGTTTGATACGCTTAATCACAGGATTCTTTTGGAAAAGCTCTAAATGAACGGTATTCGTGGTGTGGCAAAGCGTATAATTCAAAGTTATCTGGAGAACCGCAAGCAATTTGTTTTTGTTAATGGCGTTCAAAGTTCACTTAAACCCATTAACATAGGCGTTCCACAGGGCAGTAACATAGGACCAATCCTGTTTCTCATCTACATTAACGATTTAGGAAACTTGCAGTTGCATGGGGTACCCCGGTTATTTGCGGATGACACGGCACTATTTTATCCTGGTTCTTCAAGTGAAACAATCATGCGCCAGATGGAAGAAGATTTACATACACTATTGGCGTACTTCAGTAGTAATCTGCTCTCGCTAAATTTAACAAAAACAAAGGTAATATTTTTCCACTCTCCCAGGAAAAAAATAAATTTCAACAGCGATGTAAGGATAGGTACATCTATAATAGAACGAGTCGAATACTTCAAATACTTAGGAATATCGTTAGATAAAACTTTGTCCTGGAAAAACCACATTGCATGTATAGAAAAAAAGGTCGCTTCTCTATGTGGCATTATGCGTCGTATTTCTACTTTTATAACAAGAAAGGCTTTTTTAGCTATTTATTACGCCTACATACATTTTCAGCTTAACTACTTGGTTTCTGTTTGGGGAACAGCATGTATTTCAAACTTAAAGAAACTGCAAGTACTACAAAATAGGTGTTTAAAAATAATTTTCAAAAGGCCACTTCTCTTCTCAACTTACTTGTTGTATTCCGATAATTCACACAATATTCTACAATATTCTCTGGTAGCCCTATGCGATTTACAAACCGATCAGTTAGTTTTTGACGTCCTACATAACAGTGTTATGCATAACAATATACAGTTTCCTCAAGTTGCAAACATTTATAGAACAAGACAGGCAAACAATTTGCAAATAGTAAGAGCCACTACTAGTTTTGCTCAAAAAAGAATTAAATTTATCGGTCCACTAAAATACAATCAGCTTCCTGTTGATTTGAAACAGCTAACAAGTCGTGAAATATTCAAAGTGAAATTGAAAAGTTTTTTGAAATCCAAACTGAGTGAATATCAATTATGATCACAAAATCAATTGTTAAACCAACTTTCGTTTAATTTTTTTTATTATATATTTATGTAGTTTCTGTATTAATGTAGTTTTTGTCAATCCCTTAAAAGGAAAATTTTCCACTGGGATATTACATTTGTTTTCTTTTATTTATAACTATCCTATTATTGGCTTGTTAAATTTTGCATGAATAATTCCAAGCATTTACATATAACAATCCTTATTTTTCAGTCCAGTTTCATGCTTAGATAAGTTTGTGTCCACTACCAGGAAGCTCATTTGAGCGAGTAGTGCTTCGTGAAGCCCAAGCAGGACAGTTCGGTTTTGCGTCGTCCGATAGATTTAGCTCACGGTTTCGCGCATGTTTTCATCGCCGGAGATTTTTTTTTTCCTGTTCTGGAGCGTCTTGCTGGGTTGTGCTTCGTGAAGCCCAAGCAGGACAGTTTTTACATTCAGAAATGGAATAGTGAAAAGTGAAAAATGAAAAAGTGATTTGTTTGATTTGGGTCCTCAGTACTGTTGATTTTTGGCTGCCCTAAGTTTACCGAACCATCCGGAAGTGACAGGCAGCACATAAATTTAGATAATCAATCCGGTGAGTTTGTTCCAGTATGATACTTTTTCTTTTGTAAGCCTTCCGAATCGTTTTTGTCCGCGTCGTGGAACTTCTGATCGTTTCTTGAACGGAAAATGTTATTTTCGGTGTTTGATAATTATGTTCAGATTGCGCATTCTGTCCGGGCGGGTGTTACGCAACTAACAATCGGTTTTGGATGCTTTTTAACCGTTCGATGACCCTGGAGGGATCGATTCTGCTTTTCGTATAATTTTGAGCAGAAAAACCGACTGTGTTATCCTAGGGTGTTTAGTTCGAACGCGCTTCCTTTCGTTTTTCGATTATCTAAAAATACAGTACCACCCAGTACAGTTTTTCAATGGGCACAGTACAGTTTTTCAATAGGCGTGATTTTTTTTTTTTTTTTACGCGTATCGTTATTTTATACAATCCGATGACCCTGGAGGGATCGGTTTTGCTTTTTACTGGTTATTGAGCAAAAATATTACTGCACAATCGACAAGCATTTCGCGAAATACTATTTATACTATAAATAAGCTATTGTTTTCTCTTTTGATTGCCGGCATTCAAAAGATTAATTTGAAAACCCTTAAACAACAAATATTTATGGTCTATCGCCAGCTTTCTAGGCGAATCCTGACAATATACCTTCCCCAACCTCCAACTCCGTAGCACTTATGAGGGTGTCGCTGAGTCGGTGGCCTCTCATTAAGTAAGTGCTACATCAACATTTCCTTCCCCTTTCCAAAGTTACGGTAAAGATGGGCGTGGCCGGGAATAGCGATATTCATGCTTTTAGTATTCTTGTTTATGATTTGAACAAGGTATACTTCCCTGTCTTGTTCTTGAAAGTAGTCAGGATGAGATTATTAAAAAGAAACATGAATGTTGCTAGTATCCAATCTACGAAGTATACCGTAACTACGCTATCAGGTATCAGGTATCAGAAGGCCGGCTCCAAAGGCACGTTCCCCGCCATTTGGGAGATTTGTGCCATCGCCATATTTGAGCCTATTTCATCATCTACCCGATGGGAGAGGAAAGGGAAGGGAAAGATGGGAGGAAATAGGAGTGGGGTCCCTTGAAGAGGGAAGATCGCATAAGCGAATTGAGAGCATGTAGCTCCATACCACAATGGGTTCGAACAGCGCCCTAAAAAGGGCACTACAAAACGCATGAGCGTAAAGAGAGCATATAGCTCATTACCACAGCGGGTTAAGAATAACAGAATGTCCTGAAGATTCAGGCTTCTGAATTCAGTTTCATTTAATAAGTGTTTACCAAGTAATTGGAATCGCATTTGCGCAAAAACTGGGCAGTTACATATCAGGTGATACGAAGTTCCATAATCGGAGTCACAACTATCACACACAAATGGGTCAACACGCTGAATATTTGCCATGTGATAGTTGAGTCGGCAGTGGCCTGTCAACGCTCTGACCAAGAGACTGCAATTCTGCTTTGACAGATTTGTTAAATACTTCGCCACCCTTGGAGATGGCTCAGTTATGTACAATTTTGTTTGACGACACGACTCCAAACTATTCCAATATTGCTTGTGCTGAGTTGCCGCCCTAGAATTAATCTGAAGCTTTACCCAGCACTTCGAATTTGGAATAGCCGGCTCAGGGCCAATAAAGTCATGCGATGCTCCATCGCGAGCTAGTTATCAGCCAATTCATTTCCAGCGATGGAAGAATGGCCAGGTACCCATACAAGGTTTACAGAGTTGACTGAATTCAGTTCCTCAATTTGAGATCGACATGCGATAACAAGTTTCGACCTTGAGTTGGCCGAAGCAAGAGCTTTTATAGCAGCCTGACTATCAGACATACTTTACAAACAGCCAGACGTCCACTTCTCCTGTGAAGGGAGTTGTGTAGAAAATTTACCTATAATCAAAGTGACAAGCAATTATAAGATCACTCGAAGCAAGGACAATTGTGTCCCAAACTCACCGGAAGTGGAAACATCCGAAAAACTAGGATTTCCAATGGACGGAGAGAATCCATGGAATTTGGTCACAACCAATTCCCAGTTTATGTAGCGATGATCAGATAATGATTCATCATCTGATACATGCCAATTCGTCAACTTGTGACTGATTCTGTTCGAGCAGAGCATCATGTCTAACACTTCTTCTCTAGCAGATACCATGAAGGTTGGGCGATTCCCTAAAATAAGTAATCCAAGATTTGGACTACTTAAGCACTTTATCAGACTGGAGCTTCTCAAATTGATAGCTGAACTGCTCCAGATGATGTGATGAGTATCAGCATCACTGCCCACAAGGAGCAGAAGGCCTTTTCATAGGCAGTGAACGACAACTCGTTTGAAATCATCCATTGGGGATGGTTCATCATGTGGTAAATACACCTCATAACGAAAGACGAATTTCCTATTGAGGTCACCAACAGAAATATCAATTGTGACAGCACATACATCTCTGGTTGTTAACTCAGAAATGAGTGTAGCAACGATAGCGCTATTTACGAGCACGCATGCACGAGGCATGGCACGCGAGTTTGCCATTTCATGTTTCTGAAAGTAGCAAAAACTGGGTCCACAAGGTTACCTAGATAAAAGTTCACAAAAGTAAGGTTTTTGAACAAGCGCCATTTGAGCTGTAGCATTTGCATGAGTCTACAAAGATTGATCATTGCTGATATTTTATGCTGAAGATTGGTCTAACAAAGCTATCCTAACCGTAGCCACTACCCCAACTAGGCAGGATTAAGCTTTTCGCAATCTCAGAACAAAAAAGACCAGCAACGAAAAAAAAACCATTTCGGTATCTCTTAAAAGTCGCCAAAGGCGAAAAGCACAGAACACACTGTGTAATACGCATAATGCGAAACCATAGAGGTGAAAATTTAAACTAAGTTACAACGTATTAATAATCCCACCCTTATTTAGCCTCAGGCTTGAGACTGAAGAAGGGCAGCCGATTATCTCGGAGAAACACAAGGTCACCTGCACCATTGCTCCGGGTAGCACAGGAAGGGCATAATACTGTAGAGGGCGCCCAGGTACTCCACAGGCTCCGTTTGCGGTTAGGTTTTATTTAGACCCCCCTAACCATTCATTCTTAGGCACGGTAAGCTTAAAGCCACATGAATTAGGGGTCACCTGTTAGGTGGACTTTTACCACCGGAACAGGCAGTCCGTAGTGTTAATTCTTAGCCAATTGAAACAACCGCTACCGACACTACGCGGCTATCTAGGCTGATCGGGAAAAGGAAGTTAACATTGATGATTAACTCCTGACGTGCCCAAACAGCCGTAATTCTGTCCGGGCGGGTGTTACGCAACTAACAATCGGTTTTGGATGCTTTTTAACCGTTCGATGACCCTGGAGGGATCGATTCTGCTTTTCGTATAATTTTGAGCAGAAAAACCGACTGTGTTATCCTAGGGTGTTTAGTTCGAACGCGCTTCCTTTCGTTTTTCGATTATCTAAAAATACAGTACCACCCAGTACAGTTTTTCAATGGGCACAGTACAGTTTTTCAATAGGCGTGATTTTTTTTTTTTTTTTTACGCGTATCGTTATTTTATACAATCCGATGACCCTGGAGGGATCGGTTTTGCTTTTTACTGGTTATTGAGCAAAAATATTACTGCACAATCGACAAGCATTTCGCGAAATACTATTTATACTATAAATAAGCTATTGTTTTCTCTTTTGATTGCCGGCATTCAAAAGATTAATTTGAAAACCCTTAAACAACAAATATTTATGGTCTATCGCCAGCTTTCTAGGCGAATCCTGACAATATACCTTCCCCAACCTCCAACTCCGTAGCACTTATGAGGGTGTCGCTGAGTCGGTGGCCTCTCATTAAGTAAGTGCTACATCAACATTTCCTTCCCCTTTCCAAAGTTACGGTAAAGATGGGCGTGGCCGGGAATAGCGATATTCATGCTTTTAGTATTCTTGTTTATGATTTGAACAAGGTATACTTCCCTGTCTTGTTCTTGAAAGTAGTCAGGATGAGATTATTAAAAAGAAACATGAATGTTGCTAGTATCCAATCTACGAAGTATACCGTAACTACGCTAACGCTAACGCTAACGCTAACTACCAGGAAGCTCATTTGAGCTTTTTGGTGTGGGGGATAGCGGAGGGTAAAAAAAAAGCCGACGATCTCGTCCAGGACCGTCCCACTCGGGCTCAGATTGAGTACCACTTCTATTACTGCATTTGGTCCCTCGGTAGTGCAAAAAGTACCAGATCGCAGTACACTTTTCACGGCATTCTAGATTACCTTATGAGCCATAAAATTTTAGGCAACTGCAAGGAACATGGAGGTCTTTAATTTGTCTTTGATCACGACCACCTTGGGTAGCGATAGGACCCCGTCGTACATTGCATTCCACAGCTTAGAGTCTAGTATGGAACTCTGTGGGACTTTCATACCTCATTACTCGATTTTGGATGTAGCTTTTCGAAATCTGGTACAAATAGTCGGGAACCCGCATTATGTACAACGCTGTAGCAATGGCCTCCCAGCTGGCGCTATTGAACGCGTTCTTCACATGTATCATGACCAAGGCAGATTGAAGCTTTTGTTTCAATGCTTTCTCGGCCCTCTCTAGCATTCGAATTGCGTCCACCGTCGACCTTTCCTTCTGGAATCCAAAGTTTGTTCTCGCTCTCTGTGCATTTCAACAGTTTACCGAGTGTATCCAGTAAACATATAGGCCTATATGATCCTGGATGCCCGGGTGGTTTTCCTGGCTCCTGCAACAGTACCAATTTCTGAATTTTTCATATTTCTGGAAATTGACCTTCGTCCAGGCATTTCTGTATAACCTTCCTTATTATATCTGAATATGCAAGGACCGCTGCTTCAAGTACCACGTTTGGGATTCCATCCGGACCCAGGGCCTTGCTATAAGCTCATCGTTGGAGATCTGACGAGCTTCGGCATTTCCTGCGTCTTCATTGCTATATGGTGTGGCCGGCCACATTGTAGGGTCACCCTCAATGATTTGTCCGCACACGTTTTGATCGGCGTCGACGTGGGGGGTAACCTTGATTTTAGTCATTATTACTCGGTAGGCATCCCCCCAAGGATCACCATCAGCTTCTTGGCACAGCTCTTTGAAGCAGTAAAACTTGCTCAGCTTAATCTCGCGTTGCTGGAACACAATTATTCGCTCTTCTCGATATCGCCTCGCTCTTCCGATATCGTCTCGTGGCTTTAAGACAAGCAACGCGAAGAGTACAGAGTTTCTCGTTCCACCAGTATACGAGACGCCGGGTGTTTGTTGGTTTCCGTTTTCTCGACATTGTGTTGTCGCCCTGACGATCGTCCTTGTCAGCTCCACCGCATCGAGATCCATGATATTGCTGTCTACTCGAAGTTCTTTGGCGAATAGGTCCTTTTCCATGCAATCTTTCCCGAAGTGCCCTTTTTCCCCGCATTTCCTGAACAATTAGGATCTGTCCAGACCAGCGGGAAAACCGACTATTAAATTGTCACTACTTTTCTTCTCCACCAGTTTGTTGGCTGTAGTCACTGGTAGCCGAATCGTCGCTGAGTGTGTGCCATCGTGCGACTTTGAAAGTTGAATTGGCATGGTTACATTTCCAATACCGCACTGTGATCGCAACTCCTGTTGCAGATCATCATGGGATGTGATATCTGCAGTCAACCATTGCCTCCTGAGTTAAAGCTTTTACGCTTGCCAACGACTAGCGTGGCGGCTGACCGGTGAAGTGCCGAGTTCGCTCCTGCGATTCCGGCGGAGAGAAGCTTCCGGTTCACAGATGCCACGACGACCATTTGACGGTGCTGTTTCGCGATCTACTCACTCAGCTAGTCCCCGGCGGAAGGACATATCCTACTCAGACGCGATGTTGGTTGGTGAAGTGCAGGCGTTGGTCCTGCATTTCCGGTTGGAGGATGACTTCCGGTTTGCAAGCGCCTCGAAGACTTATTACCGATACTACGCTGCGCCCACTCTACTCGGTGTAATTCCCGGCGGAGGATCTAGCCTACTCCGGTTGCGCCCGTTGATCTCCTTCATATGCTTGCTTCAACAGACTGACTTGTCGAGTGCTCATGTCGGTCCGATGATTCCGGCTGTCCCAACGACTCAGAGTCATGTGTTGTCCGCTTAGTTAAGTGCCGCTTCTTCTCTTGCCATCTTCGTGGTAATAGAGACATCATCTGGACGATTGTCTTGTTTACCGCGGCCCATTTTTCTTCGTCAGCACACATTCTTTGAATAATATTGTGCACATTCACGTCATTGCCGGACATTCAAACACCACGTGCACAGGGGTTTCCTCAGCATCGCCACACCCAGTGCATAATGGCGACCTTGCTTGTCCAAATCTATTCAGGTATTACTTAAAGCAGCCACAACCAGACAAAAACTGCGTCAAGTGGGAATTCATTTCTCCGTGTTTTCTGTTTACCCACATAGACAGGCACGGAATTAGTCGGTGGATCCATCTACCGTTCTCAGCACTATCCCACTGCTGTTGCCATTTCCTCATGGTTTCTCCTCTTGATCTTTTCCGAAATCCCAGCGTGCCTCGGTCCCTGTAGCACTCGCTGCCGTCTTCAAGTTGAAGCCTTATAGGGATCAACACTGCAATCACATAGACTGCCTCCGATGTTATCGTACGATACGCACTCGACACACACATGGCCATCAGTCTGATCGTACTTTTCAGCTGGGAGCGGTTCCTCTTCGTCTGCAGTGCTGTCACCTACACGGGGCCAGCGTATCTAAGTATCAATATAGACACGCTCTCCAGAAGTCGCTTCTTGGAGCTGTTGATCGCTGAATTGTTGGGCATGGTATCACCTTCAAGATCCTCTCACATGCATAATCGACATGGCTGTTGAAGCTCAGTTGATCGTCGATCATCACTCCCAGGTGTATTACTTACTACGATGACGATGACTACGAGCACCAAGTCATCCGCGAAGCTGACGATCTTCGCAGCCCGGGGGAAGCTCAGCTTCAGCACTCCGTTATATATAGCGTTCCAGAGAGTCGGGCCAAGAATAGAATCCTGAGGGACGCCCGCCGTGATTGTTGTGCACCTTATCCCAGAATCTGTTACGGAGATCAGTGTACGATTCTTTAAGTAGTTCCTAAAAATTTTACAATGATACTCGGGGACCTTCAATCTATGCGATTCGGCGATCGCAGCCCAACTGGCACTGTTCAAGTCATTTTTTACTTACAGAGTGACCACTCCGCAGTACCGATTACCTCTTTTCTTTTGCTTTCAAGCCATCGCCATAGCTTCCACGACTTTTTGGATAGTATCAACAGTAGATCTATCCTTCCGATAGCCGAGCTGCTTATCGCACAAGACGTTTCCTCCCTCCGTGTATTTCGGAAGCCTGTTTAGAAATACTCGTTCCAGCACTTTACCAACTGTGTCCAGCAGACATATCGGTCTATATGCTGAAGGATTCCCAGGAGGCTTGCCTAGTTTCGGCAGCAGCACCAGCTTTTGTTGCTTCCAAATTTTGGGGAAATTATCCTCATCGATACGTTTTTGCAGCACGATCCTGAACATATCCGGGTTTTCTTGGGTTGCTCTTTCGGAGCTACGTTGGAGATACCATCTGGTCCCGGAGACTTTCAGGTTTTTAAGGCTTTCGCCACCGCGATCAGCTCATCGTTCGTTACCTGGGCTTCTGCTTCATCGTCATCCTGAGCATCGTACGGTGTGAACGGCCAGCTCGTCGGTTCGTGCCACGAGAATAGCATTTCAATGATATTCTTCATCTTCACCGGACACCTCTCGGGTGGCCCCCTTAACTTCACCATTGCAACTATGTTGGCGTCACCCCACGGGTTTCAATTGGCGTTGCGATAGAGCTTTCTTGCTGAGCCTGATTTCCCTGTTGAGAGCGGTTTGTGCCACCTTGTACGCTGGTCTTCGTTCTGCTCTTTCAGCGTCGTTACGGGCATTCTGCATCCTTCTCTTAGCCCAAAAGCAGCTTGCACGCAGATCGGCAATCATCGAGTTACACCAGTAGGCTGGGCGGCGACTATGTCTCGGTTTAGCCTTCCTCGGCATGGTTGCATCGCACGCTCGTGCTAATGCCGCTGCCAACTCATTCGCAGTAAAGTGCTAAGCATTGCGCTCCAACCTCAACGCCTCAACAAATACCTCCTTGTCAAACTGCGCGACATTTTCCACCTCCGCTCCTTTGATAGATTTGCTTGGTGGTCGCTGTGGGTATACTCACTCACTCGCCAGTTCAAACTTGCTGACAGCCCAGGACTACAGAAAGGTACGTCAATAATTGACTCTCGGCCATTCCGAAGGTAACGGTATGTGCTTGTGGTACCATCGTTGGCATCATATACGTTTAGCCTTGCTAAGGTTCCAGTAAACTGCTCCCTCTTGAGTTGGTGAAGTGACTGCCCCATTCTATGGCCAACGCGTTTCGAAATCGACGGCTATGACGTTAGCTTATCGAGCATCTCGTTGAATTGTCGATAGACCATCCTTCATCTGCACGATGTATGGGGGTTGCTGCGTTTACTGAGCCTGTCTCGTTGACGGGAGCGTCCATGTGCTACTTGGAACCGTCCGATCTTGCATCTCGTAGTCTTGGCCTCTTCGGCGTGAAAGTCACGCTTTCCGTCCTCTGGGCTTTGTCCCTCTTTGCGTTGGTTCCCCTCGCAAAAGTGATTTACATCGCCGTTTGTTGAGTCGGCGCTTGCCTTATTTCTAAGGCCTTATTTGGCCGCCGACAACTCCTCAGTCGACTACCGCTTTCTGTGCAACGGCCGCCCATCCCTCGACAGCTAGTTCAAGGGTTCCTTGGATCTTCAGCACCAATGTCTTGATGTCTTTGTGCATATTGTTTATTTTATCGACGAATTTGTGCAGTTCATCCACCAGTTTCATAGCTGCTACAACTCTCGGTAGCTTTGGTACTTTCGAACATTCACTGACCTGAGCCTGTTGCTGCTGCTGCTGTTCCTCTTGATCGCACTGCTGTTGCCCTAGCTGCGATGGTGGTGATCTTACTAAGCCACATTTGGCAAAAGGGTTCGCCACGCCTTCTTCGATTTCATATTCATATTTTCTATCTTTATAATATTTAATTAAGAAATTGGATCATTGTTAAATAGAGATAGAAAACTATAGAAGACGAATGTCGCTGCTGTTTCCTTTTTTATTGCTCAGAAACATGTCAGGTACATAAGTGACAAACTGCATACTTTTTCGCGTTGAAATTTATAGCCCCGCCTATCTGCGCCAGCAAAAGATGTTCCGACAGCGACATTCTTACTTTATAGTTTTTTACCTCTAACGTAAAACGGGGTGAATAGAAAAAGTGGGGCGAATAGAAACAAAGCGACCTACAGTTAGAAATGCGACTATTATGTAATGATGAATCTTAGAAACCTCATGCAGGGCTGGTAGCAAGTCACTTTTTAGTGACTTGGTCACTTTTTTCGACCTGGTCAATTAAAAGTCACTATTTGTATGTATGTATGTATGTAAGGGTAACCACTCATTGTTGCATGGCACAGCCGTTAGACAGTAGACTGTCCATTTTATATGATGTTATCCAGTTGATTGTTTCAGCTCTTTGCTATTATTTAAGGTTTACCTAAGGCATTCCAAAAATTATAACCTAGATACTGGTCATTGATCTACCGGTCATTTAATCATACAAAAGGATGTCTCAATGAATGTGGTTTAAGGACCATCCCTCTATCAACAGTATGTTAGCGATAAGGAGTTGGCAATTCCACTCTCCTCATCCATATTGCTTCAATTGGGTGTCCTGTTTGATATATAATATATGAAAAATACGATTGGTGCTATTGATTAAGTTTTGTAATTATTTCACTTACCATTAAATTAAACCTTCCCAGAATAACGTATACTTGTTTGAATTCCGTATTACATATTTAACCCTCTAATACCCAAATTTTTATTTTCGTTTTAAATATTATTTTTCGTTATCTAAAATCGTTCTAAACACGTTCTGGGCAATTATTTTATTTTATTCGTGAATTTTTGAATTTTGGTTTTTGATTTTTATAATATTTATTTTTGAACATCCCTAGCTTTTTTCATTTTTTCTTGAAACCTTTTCTGGTTGTTGATTTTTGGCAATAATAAAAATTTAAATTTTTGCGGTACTTTTAAAAATATTAAATTTTCAATTTTTTTTTGGAGCGTATTTTATTTTCCGTGTAACTAACGAAAAAACAGGTTTGCAATTATTTTGATACCACCAGGCTCTTCTTTTGTGATAGGTCGATCGTAGAAAAATATAAAAGGTATGATTTTTTATATAACACGTTAAATTAACCCCGGGCATTTATAGGTTATATAAGAATACAATTTTTCAAACAATTTTCAAAAATACAAAAAAGTTTCAAAATTCATAAAAAACTTTTCTTACATGCGTGGGATGAGTCAAGGTTTAAGCCAAAAATAAAATAATTTTGATTTCCGAGCTACGAAAAAATACACAAAATTCCAAAGTGTACCCCGTCTAAAGGCGGGGTTGGGTATTAGAGGGTTAAAACATTGATTTGTACTTACAATACCTTTATTCTGGCAATGCACAATAAGGTGATCTTCTCTCCTCTCTTCTTCAACTCCAGTCGTTCTGAATCGCATCATTTCTCATTCCTCCTTTTCCATTTCCAATGTTTGTATCTCGAGTTTTGGTCCTCATCTGAAGACTCCCCATCAGAAATTTCGCTCTCCTCATTTTTATAAATTTCATCTAGTTTCTTTTTAATCCTTTCCCTGTCTTTTGATATCTCCTCCCAACTACTTCTATTCATATTCTGATACCTTTCAAAGTCCTGATCTAATGATTTCAGCCATGTTAAGGATGGTCTGCCTTCTTTCTTTTTATCAAATTTCAATTTGTATGCTAACTTCAGTGGATGGTTTTTTTTCTCTTCGTCTTACATGACCAAAATAACTTATTCTTCCTACTCTAATTCTTCTGTCAATGGTTTTTCCGTCTAATAATTTCCTAGCATTGAATTTCAAGTCTTTTGGTTTTTTACAATATTGATAAATATTCCTGAGTATAAGTTTCTCATAATTACCTATTTTTAACCTGCTTTTCTTAGTCATAACAGACACTTTAGTTCCGTATAACAAGGACGGTGCTATCACGGTCTTATACATTAACTTTCCTAATTCCCAGCTTGGCTTGAAAGTTTTGCAAAATTCTACTATTATTCTCGATGATTTCACTGCACTCAAACACCTTTGCTTACATGTAAGTTTACGATTTAACGTTGCAGTCAAACATATTCCTAGGTAAGCTAAACTGTCGCTCACTTTGAATATCTTATTATTTAAAAGAATCTCCTTTGGGTGTTGAGCTTTATCATTTGGATATCTAATTAAAACTTGACTTTTGTCGCGATTAATTTCAAGGCCTACTTTTGCGAGTTGCAATTCTAATTCATGCAATATTTTCTCTAACTCCGCCTTCGTTCTAGCTATGATTAGAATGTCATCTGCAAACACTAGAATTAGTGGAAGAATCAATTGATTAATACCCATTAGTTTCAATTCTGGGATTTCTGCAACTACTGTTTTGAGAACATCTTGCATTAAATAATTAAAGAGTAATGGTGATAACGGACATCCTTGTTTAATTCCTTTCCCCCTCCTTCCCCCTCCCCCTCAGCTGAATATTGATTCTCCCACATAATTCTAGTAACCTCATCTTTAACACAGCTCAGAACTCTATCTACTAATCTCGAAGGAACTCCTAAATCAATCAACACTTTTCCTATCGATTGTAGCTTCACATTATCAAATGCTTTACTAATATCTAACGCTAGAATAAATAGATCCTGACCAGTTCCAGTATTCCTCCATCATTCTCCTAGCCACAAATATATGATCGTCTGTTGACCTGTTTGCCGTGAATGCTGCCTGATGTAATCCGGGTTCACCTGCATATGCTCTTAACTGCTTTGCTATCCATTTTGCATATATCTTATACACTACATTACACAGCGAGATTCTTCTGAAGTGATCTGCTTCGGAAGCTCCTGACTTCTTAGGTATTGGTATCTGTGTTGATTTCTTCCATTCCTTCGGCATATCATTCCTTATGTAAACTGCTTTGATAATTTCTATTATTCTTTCTAAGGTTTCCTCATCTGCAGCTTTAATGTATTCGGCTACCACTCTATCTGATCCTGGAGATTTTCCATTACATGCTGAGAACAGAATACTTTTAATCTCATCATTTGTTGGAGGATTAGGCAATGGAGTGTAATCATGTTCAGCACAAAACTCTACTTCAGGTCCCTCACATGTCTTCAGTATATCTTCCCGAACTCTCGAGCTAATCATGTCATCATTTTCGTTGGAATCGATGACAGTTTTTCTCTAAAACATTTTTGTTTTTCCGGAATTTTAAGGAGGTCTACGTTGATCCTTGCGCTTTCCTTTTTACTCTTCTTTAGGACTGGATTATTTGTAAAAACTAGTCCTATAGTTAACATTACGTGGTCGGTTTTCAAATCTGTCCAACAGCCTTTAATGTATCTTATTCTGAAAGAGGTGTACTGTGGTACCAAAACATGATCAATCTGGCTTGATTTGTCCTTAGTTCTCCAAGTGATTTCTATACTTTTCCCTATTTTAGTCGACACATTCTTAAGTTTTGATAGATGTAAAAAATATTTGAATAGCTCTCCGTTATCGTTACAGTACCTGTGCCCTAGTTTTGTTCCTATCCATACCCTATCTTCTGGTTGTAAATCTTCAGAACCTATCTGAGCGTTAAAATCTCCTAGTACAATAAGTGATTTTCGGTCACTTTCTCTAGTCACTACTTCATTGAGATAGCTGAGGAAATTCTTCTGGTTATTATTTGGTGCATGTACGTTGGTCATTATTAGTTTAACTCCATTTATCGTTAGCTTAATCCACATAATACCTTTTCTGCATTCCTTTGCCTGAAGAATTCTGATTCTCTGATGTTTCCTGACAACGATTGCTAATCCTCTTGCCTTGTTCATATGATTATCCTTTACCTGCCAACTATAATTATTTGTACTCAAATCGATCTCGTCTCTTTTTACCTTTCGTCTGCATCCTCTAACATTCCAGCTAACTATCTTCAGAACCTTGTTTTCCATACCTTTAATTCTTGTATCTTGACTCAATTGTTTCTCAATTTGTTTCTTGCTTTGCTCGTGGTTGTTTGAGTCATCTGTTGTGTTGGTTGATTGCTTTCCATGCTGTGTGATTTTCTTTGAATGAGAACTTGATTCGTTGACCTCTCTAACCTTATTATTTTTAACTGCCCTTGATTCTTCTTCTGCTTGCTTTTCGTTTCCTGCTGCTTCATTTATATTTATCATTTCTGCTTCTATCTCTCCTGCTTCTTCTTCAGCAATACTTATTACACTGTCATAATGATTTCCATTATAAAAAATTTTCAATGCTGATTCATTGCCTTTTCTAACACCAATCCTTACACTCAAACCTTGATTCGTGTACACTTCCACTTGCTTCTCAAATAATTCAGCGACTGTTATTATTGCTTCCTCTCCTAACCAATATGATTTCTCTCTTATCTTTTCTATCACTCGTTCAAATGTTCCTACCTTCAATATGCTCATACAGGTAAACGTTGAATCTTTCCCTACTGTTGTTGATATAGCTTGCAATATTGTTTCTTAGCTTCATCACGTTGTAATCTGACATATAGTAGTTTTGATCTATTCTTCCCATTTGATACAGCATTGCTCTGATCAGACAACTGCCATCTCCATCAATTCTTTTTATAACTGCCTCTTGATTGCTCTCCTTGAATTTTAAATTGTATGATACTTCTTCAGCTCGTTTCTCAAATACGTCTATCGCTGGCTTAATACTCATGTTTTCTTTCCATTCTTGAATTAGTTTACTGCTTTTAATTGAGTAATAACGGACTCCCGCTTCCTGAAATTCTGCTACCAACCAAAATGAAGCGAATTTTCGTTTCCTTTCAGTCACCCCTAGGACTATCTCTTCACCGCCTCTCATTAAAACTATAATTTCTCTGTTCAATGCTACAGCTAACTTACTGACCATTTTCCATATTTCGTATAATGCGTTTCCATTTATCATTACTTCTTCTTCAAGTCTATTCAAAATCTCGCCATACATTTCAAAAAACAGATCAATTTGTTTTAACATCTTCATCATCTCTTGCTCCCCAATTTCTCCTTCATTCATTTTCTGAATAACATTCATCATCAATCCAATGTATAATTTGCCATCATCTTCCCCCTTCGATTATATCTCAATTATCTAATTTCCTATTGTAGTGTGCCACAAACATTCTTCCTTCTCTATAAACGTTTCATTACCCTTCCCAGCCATTCCATTTACATGCACCTCTTTCTCATTAACGCCTAACTCGATCATACTTGACTCTTTTAGAGCCCGAGTTACTTTTTCAACACTTTCGCTCCATTGCATACCAATTTCAAGCACTCCAAACCAGCTATTTTTGTACCCTTCCCCAATAATTTTACAATCATCCTTATCGTTTCTAACCCTCACTTCACATTCAAAGATTTGAGCAACAGCTAAAAGCAAACAATGATTTGCCATCTCTGCGATATCAAATCCCTCATCTTGAATATTATCAAAAAACTCAACGAACTTATTTAAATCTTCCTCCCATCTTTCAATTTTAGATAAAATAATTGAATTCAATTCATCTACATCTTCTTGTCTAAAATTATCTCCGTTCAATTTCGTACAAATCTGCTTTAGTATCAATTTACTCAGCCCATTCGATTCATGGCTACTGTTGAATAATCTCTGCTTTATTAAAAATAATACACGTGAGAACCACCCTAACCTCCTAATTCCGTTAGACGTCATCGTCATCATGAGGACCAAACTTCGAGATACTTGGAAAAATTATTGGAACGAGAAAGTGAATGACTCACCAATACTGCCACCAATGAAACCGGTGCACTCAGTCTCGCTGCGTTGGGCTCTTCCTTCGTGCTCTCCACAGTATTCGCTCCGGATCGACCAGAGCCCTGCTTCTTATTTCTGCCTCACCGCTACAGATGCGCTTTCCCCTTACTCTCTCTCTCGCTACTCAGCCGCTTGCCTATTTCGATGCTCCACTTTCCTCTCACTTTCACTTAAAAGTCACTATTTCCACAAAAAGTCACTAAAGTCATTTTTTTTTTTCAAAAAAAAAAATGGTCACTATTTTTGTGATCTGATAAAATGTAATTTAAGACTGGTTGAGCCTTTAAAACTCCATCAAAAAGAAGTAGATATTTGTCATATTTAAAGACAATTAGTGTGATTGGGAAAAGAAAGTGTCAAGAAAAATAGGGAATCCTGGCTAGCATTCTGGAAGATTCAGGTGAATATTTCGTAAACGTTTCCCACAAAAAAAAATCTGAGAAAATTTATGTAGGAGATTCTGGCGAAACTAGGGTAAATCACAGGTATGGTCCAAATTTGTGGACCATAGTAAAAAATGGAGTTTGAACCGATGATGCAAATGAAGTTCCAATTTTATTTTATACCAGTTTTCTGGTTTATTTATTTATTTATTTATTTTTTTTTGAACAGGCAAGCTGCCTGGTCCATTTTTGGTCATATTTGGATTAAGATTTGAGCTGTTTCAAATCTGGTTTGACATATGTTTGTTAATGTTTGTTCGGATTTTTGTCCCTGAAATAGCTTTGTAGTCTAGGAGATGAGATTGCAAAAGTTGAGTGATTTAAGAAGGAAAGCGAATATCAGGCTATTTCTCCGGGGAATCATTTACGAATTCTTGCAGGAATTCCACCAAGAATTTCTACGAGAATACATCTAAAGATTCCACAACGAAGTCTTTCAACAGAGTCGTCCAGGAGCTCTTCCAGAAATTCTACCAAAGTTGTTCCGATGTGTCTAACAAAATTTCCACCAGGAACTACTCCATGCATTCCCACCAGCAGTTTCGCCTTGGTTTATCTACGGGGACTTCATTCAGGAATTCATCTGCGGATTTGCTACAGCAATTCCTCCGGGGATGTCCTGCAGGAATCCCTTCGGGTATTTCGATCAGAAATTTCTGCGTAGATTTCATCCATAATTTCTTCCAGGAATTACCTTCAGAAAATCCTTTAAGGCCAGGAATTCTAAGAACTCCTTCGGGAATTTTCTTCAGAAGTTTTTCAGAAACATTCCAAAAGCAATTCCACCGGAGATTTCGTCCAGGAATTCTTCTACAAATTGCTTTGGGGATTTATTGAGATAATTTATCCGAGGATTTCCTCTAGGAATTTCTCCGGGGGTTTTGTCCAGGAATTCCTCTGGCGATTTCCTCCAGAAGAAAGCAAATTAAAACTGAATTTTCTGACCAAAATATTTTACTAAACTTAAGGGGTCGTCCTTAAATGACGTAGCATTTTAGGGGGGGGGGGGTCTTCACGAATTTGTGACGATGTGTGACGAGGGGGAGGGAGGGGTCCCAACTTGTGGACGTAGCATTTTAAATAATTTCGGTAGAAAAAGTAGCGCTGAAAAAAAATTAAGAACAGTTATTTATCAAACTTCTTTGGCTGAACTATTAAACTTAAGTTATAAAATGATGATTCAGCTTCAAATCATTAATTCCTTAATCATTTAGTTCCTGACAACTAAACAGATTTTATGAAGGTTTAAATAGTTATGTTAATTTTATATTATATTCGTGTCCAAACCATTTAATTTATGAATAAACAAATTAAAAGCTCAATAAGGTAAGTAAAAATCAATGCTTTATCTCTATTCTTTAGGGGCCCCACCCTGGGCCGCAATCATTTCGCGCCGTACGTAGTCGCCTTTCATGATCCCATTGCAAGCAGGATGCAAGGGTGGACACGATCCCAAATGAGAATCATGTTCAGAGTCGGATTGGCGTATTTGGGGGTTTGGTCATCCGAGCCTTATCACTTAAGATAGACGCAGTACTACGACATCGATTTCTAGTACTTCTTCAAAGTTCTTATAGCAATATTTTTAGTTTTGCTTTGTGTACCCCTAAAATCTGACTGCACGGGGGCCATTGCCCCTTAGCCTCCTCTATCAATACGGCCCTGCCGAGGTCGCCGAAGTGGAAGAACTGGGAAAAAGAGGGTGGAAATCGAATTTGATTGTTGTGATGTTCGGTGATTGTTTGCACAAACATGGGAATAAAAGTTTCGATAGCTATTGCAAACATTGTACGCGTAATTACGGTGATGAGTCCACTTGAATGTTGGAAAGCTTTTGCTTGGCACTGAATCGATTACACATGAGCATTTTGTTTTTTTAAGCTGTGAGTTCACATGTGTTTGCTTTAGAGTTCCAATATAAATGCAATTTTTATTTTCGCTGAACTGAGATTTTATTACTTTTGGGATGAGGTATCGAATCAACAAAATTTTGATCATCTCCTCTATAGAGCATCTCCATCTTAAAACACCAATCGAATTTTTCGAATTTCCTCAAACTCGGGGTTCGTACAAACGTTTTGTGTGAATATATCACTAAAATATGAAATCAAATTTTTAGGAACTGCTTGCCTACTGCAAATCAATTTTAATGTCTTTAAAGCTGTTTAAAAGAATAGGAGCTGAAATGATTCTTCAATTAAGGATCATTAGAATCAGCTCTGATGATTAAATACGATCATTCTTCAAAAATATTAAACAAACAGTTAATATGCTAACAAATCTTAAATCTCTTGCATCCGGAATTTCTTTGATGATTTATAACTTCAGTTGTATTTATTTTTTGTAAGAAATGACTTGACATGGGAAGCTACTAATACGTACACAAATTTAATCTGTATTTAAATGAGTCGGTCTGAAAATGACAGCTCAATTTGCGTTTTGAGCTGGAAATGCTCCATAATAAAGCCCTGTTCAATCTTGATACAGTAATCTGCTAAATAGTTGTCGGAAGAATTTTATCTAAGCACTAAATTTGGCACCCGGCCTTGTATCGGAATCGTTCCTCATTTTGGACTATCTCACCCGAAAAGTTTAGTCGTCTGGCCACTATCTTAGTCGTCGTCGTCATCGTTGTCACAATTGTCCTACTGCGTAGACCAAACAATTCAGATTTGTCCCAAGCAAACAGCAACACAGCCCCGCCCAGGGGAAGTTGCACAGGATAATCCGATAATAAATCTACTAATCTCCGTGCGCCGTTTCTGTTTCTGCTTGTGGTTCTGTTTGCTCTTTTGTGTGACGAAGCTGGCGGCGTATGGACTAAACCAGGACTATTGTGTGAGCCTGGACCGAATCTTGCCAGACCGGTAGAACTTTTATTGCTGCATTAATTTTGGTCCGGTAGCTAGGTGCGTTCCTATTTCGGTCACAGAGTGTGACTATGAAGAAGGGGAAAAATGCGGAATCAGAAAGTAGTTTAGCTTCTAGCTTTTAAATTCTAGCTTCTATCTTCTAGCTTCTAGCTTCTATTTAGCCTCTAGCTTCTAGCTCCTAGCTTCTAGCTTCTAGCTTCTAGCTTCTTTCTACTAGCTTCTATTTAGCCTCTAGCTTCTAGCTTCTAGATTTTAGCTTCTAGATTCTAACTTCTAGCTTCTAGCTAATACTTTCTATCTTCTATCTTCTAGCTTCTAGCTTCTCTCTTTTAGCTTTTAGTTTATAGCTTCTATTTAGCCTCTAGCTTCTAGCTACTAGCTTCTACCTTCTATCTTCTGGCTTCTAGCTTCTAGCTTCTCGCTTCTATTTAGCCTCTAGCTTCTAGCTTTTAGCTTCTAGCCTCTACCTTCTGTCTTCTAGCTTCTAGCTAATACCTTCTAGCTCTATCTATCTTCTATCTTCTATTTATCTGTTATCTTCTAACTTCTATCTTATTTCTTCTATCTTCTACAACTAAATCTCATTTTTTTTTCGCCACACCCTGTACTCTAGGCATTACCCGAAAGGTACAAGTCACAGTCTCTTTATCGATGGCCATGGGGACCGCTTTTGTATCGAAGAGGCAAGCTTATTATCATCCAACCGTTTCGCACCGGTCGGCACCACAATTGGCTTTCGGGCCGTAATACCTCTCGTGAGGGGGGAGGGGGTGGCGAGACCAACTTCTGAAAGCCGGAATTAAATAATTGCTGGAAGGCAAAATGTCTCGTCTTGTTGGCCTCTATTCTGCGTGACTGCGTCGGACTCATCGTTGCCGGGCGTCGTCGTCGACGTCGCAGTAGTTGGCGTTGTCGCTGGTCCCATTGGTCCGGGGTCAAAGCGATTCCAACAATGGACTCAAGGCAACTTGGGAAATGAGTTTACCGAGCTAAGCCGGCGAGCTGTGCTGGTTCTAGGGGTATTCGATATGCAATTTTTTCAAGTCGATACGAAACGGAGTTCCAAGTGCCGTCTAGTTCCATAAGAAGTGCTTCCATGGATTGATTTCGGAATTCTTGAAACGATTCCTGCCGGAATTCCTCAAGTTATTCGTCCTGGAGACTCCTCCCGGGATTCCTCCCGGAATTTTTTGAAGGATTTCCCCCAAAATATGTCCGGGAATTCCTCATAGAATTCCTCCAGGGATTCCTCTTGAAATTCCTCAAGGGATTCCTCTTGAAATTCCTCAAGGGAATCCTCTCGGAATTCCTGAAGGGATTCCGCTCGGAATTCCTGAAGGGATTCCGCTCGGAATTCCTGAAGGGATTCCGCTCGGAATTCCTGAAAGGATTCCTCTCGGAATTCCTGAAGGGATTCCTCTCGGAATTCCTGAAGGGATTCCTCTCGGAATTCCTGAAGGGATTCCTCTCGGAATTCCTGAAGGGATTCCTCTCGGAATTCCTGAAGGGATTCCTCTCGGAATTCCTGAAGGGATTCCTCTCGGAATTCCTGAAGGGATTCCTCTCGGAATTCCTGAAGGGATTCCTCTCGGAATTCCTGAAGGGATTCCTCTCGGAATTCCTGAAGGGATTCCTCTCGGAATTCCTGAAGGGATTCCTCTCGGAATTCCTGAAGGGATTCCTCTCGGAATTCCTGAAGGGATTCCTCTCGGAATTCCTGAAGGGATTCCTCTCGGAATTCCTGAAGGGATTCCTCTCGGAATTCCTGAAGGGATTCCTCTCGGAATTCCTGAAGGGATTCCTCTCGGAATTCCTGAAGGGATTCCTCTCGGAATTCCTGAAGGGATTCCTCTTGGAATTCCTGAAGGGATTCCTCTCGGAATTCCTGAAGGGATTCCTCTCGGAATTCCTGAAGGGATTCCTCTCGGAATTCCTGAAGGGATTCCTCTCGGAATTCCTGAAGGGATTCCTCTCGGAATTCCTGAAGGGATTCCTCTCGGAATTCCTGAAGGGATTCCTCTCGGAATTCCTGAAGGGATTCCTCTCGGAATTCCTGAAGGGATTCCTCTCGGAATTCCTGAAGGGATTCCTCTCGGAATTCCTGAAGGGATTCCTCTCGGAATTCCTGAAGGGATTCCTCTCGGAATTCCTGAAGGGATTCCTCTCGGAATTCCTGAAAGGATTCCGCTCGGAATTCCTGAAAGGATTCCGCTCGGAATTCCTGAAGGGATTCCGCTCGGAATTCCTGAAGGGATTCCTCTCGGAATTCCTGAAGGGATTCCTCTCGGAATTCCTGAAGGGATTCCTCTCGGAATTCCTGAAGGGATTCCTCTCGGAATTCCTGAAGGGATTCCTCTCGGAATTCCTGGAGGGATTCCTCTCGGAATTCCTGAAGGGATTCCTCTCGGAATTCCTGAAGGGTTTCTTCTCAGAATTTCTGAAGGGCTTCCTCTCGGAATTCCTGGAGGGATTCCTCTCGGAATTCCTGAAGGGCTTCCACTCGGAATTCCTTTCGGAATTCCTGAAGGGATTCCTCTCGGAATTCCTGAAGGGATTCCTATCGAAATTCCTCATGGAATTCCTATTCCTATTCCTCCTCAAAGAATTCCTATCGAAATTCTTCATGGAATTCCTTGCGGAATCCCTGAAGGGATTTCTCCGGGATTTCTCTTAGGATTCCTTCTAGAATTCTTCAAGGAATTCGTTCCTGAATTCCTCAGGAGATTCTTCCCCGAATTCATCAAGGGATTTCTCCCAGAATTTCTCTAGGGATTCCTCCCGGAATTTTCACAAGGAATTCGTCCCGGAATTCTTTAAGGGATTCTTCTCGGAATTCTTCAAGAAATTTGTCTCAGAATTCCTCTCGGAATGCCTCAAGGGATTCCTCTGAAAATTCATAAAGAAATTTCTATCAAAATTCCTCAAAGAATTCCTCTCGGAACTCCTTAAGAGATTCCTCCCGAAATTTCTCTTGAGATTCCTCTTGGAATTATTTAAGGAATTGGTCCCGGAATTCCTCTAAGGATTCCTCCCGGAATTATTCAAAGAATTTGTCCAAAAATTCCTCAAAACATTCGTTCTGGAACTCCTCAAGGGTTTCCTCTCGAAATTCCTTAAAAGATTCCTCTCCGCATTCCTCAAGGGTTTCCTCAAGAAATTCGTCTTGGAAGTTCTCAAGGGTTTCCTCACGAAATTCCTCAAAGTATTCCTCTCGCAATTTCTCAAGGGATTGCTCCCTGAATTTCTCAAGACATTCTTCCCGGAATTTCTCAAGAAATTCAACCCGAAATTCCTCAGGGGATTCCTCTTGGAATTCTTCAAGGGAAACCTCTTGGAATGCCTCAAGGGATTGCTCTTGAAATTCCTAAAGGGATTCCTATCAGAACTCCTCAAGGGATTCCTCTCGGAATTCCTCAAGGGACTCCTCTTGGAATTCCTCAAGGGATTCCTCTCAAAATTCCTGAAGAGATTCCTATCGAAATTCCTCAAAGAATCCGTCTTGAAATTCCTCAAGGGATTCTTTCTGGAATTTCTCTTGGGATTTCCCCCGGAATTCTTCAAGGAATATTTTTCTAGATATTTAAGCAGGAATTCAAAAATTCCTCCTGAGGTTTATCCAAAATATTCTTGAAAAAATCCCCAGGGTTTCCGTGGATCCTCAAAGAAATTTTCCAAGGAATTCGACCTCAATTTTTTATGAAGATTCCACCAGTAATTGCTTCACAGACTTCACCAGTCTTTTCTCTAATAAACTCATCAGTAATTTTTCAAAAGAGAAGTTCTTTAAGGAATTTCATCATCAATTCTTCCACGGCTTACACTGGAAATCTATCAGAGTTTCACATGAAGTTCCATCAGACAAATCTTCAAAGGTTTCACCAGGATTTTCCTTCTTAGAATTTATTCAGAGTTATGAAAAATTCCTCTAGGGAATTCACCAGAAAAATTCAAAGGATGCACAAGATTTTTTGTTCAAATTACCACCAATAATTCTGCGAGAGAATCTAGGACTTCTTCCTTTCTCTACTCTAGGTATTCAATTAGCAAGCTTCTACAAAATTCCAAAAGATTATTCCCTCAAAGATTCCACTGATGTTTTACTCAGAAGAATATACAAAGCATTTCTCTTAAAAGCTTCAAGTTGAATCCATATAGTAGCACTTGGAAGTTTGTTTTGGAAAAATCCATGAAGCAATTTCTTGAGAAATCCTTGGAGGAATCACCAAACAAATTACTGGAGACATTTCCGGAACATTCCCTGAGAAAATTCCTAGACATATCTCTGAACGATCTTTTTAATCAATCCCTGAAGTAGTTCCTGAGGGTTTCTCTAACGTATCTTGAAAACGTAATTTTTGGAGGATTTCTTGGAAAAATTCCTGCAAGAAATATTGGAAGGAGTTCCTTAAGTGGTTTATGGACAAAATGTCAAAAGACAAAACGTCTAAAGGACAAAACGTCGAAAGACAAAAGGTCGAGAGGACAATAGATCGAAAATGATTTGCTTGGTGGGAATTTTGTTTTCTCTGAAAAAGGTGTTCGACCTTTTGTTCCTTCTTTTCCATCCTTCGACCTGTTGTCTTTTCGATCTTTTGTCTTTTCGACCTTTTGTCTTTCGACCTTTTGTTTTTGAACCTTCTGTCCGCTCGACCTTTTGTCTTTCGACCTTTTGTCTTTCGACCTTTTGTCATAGATTTCCTAAAGGAATTGATAGATAAATTTTCTTAGGCATCCACGGAGAAATTCCTGGTGAATTATTGAAGTAATTCCTGAATAGGACGAATGTCTCGTAGGATCCCTTCAGGGATGAAAAAAGGAATCTTTGCTGGACAAACATGACGCATCTATTGAAAAGATTATTGAAAATTGTTTACAAGAATCCCCGGAGGAAAAACTGGGGGGGATCTCTCAAAAATGTTCAAGGGAAATCTTTAAAGGAATCCCGTGAAGGAAATTTTGCTGAACTCTTTGGCAGTACTTCTTGTGGAATCTCTGAAGGCTTCCTGATGGAATCTATGAAGTAATTCTTGGTACATTCCCTCGAGGTATTCCTTTATGAATCCTTGGAGAAATCCTGGGTAGAATCACTGTAAGGATTGCTTGAGTAAATCTCTGCAGCTATTTCTGTAAGAACTTCCGATGTAATCCCTGTAAGAATGTTCGGAATAATCGCTGATGGATTTTCTGGAGGAATAAGTGGAGAAATTGCTGGGGAAATTACTAAAAGAATTACTGGAAGATTTTTAACAGAAGGAATTTCTGGTGGAGATTACTTGTGAATTTTTTAATGTAATACCTGTACTAATTTCTTGAGAGGGTTCCTTGAGCAATATCTTAGGGATTTTCTGGAAAAAATCCTGGTGGAACCGCTGGAGAAAAAAAATGAAAGAATCTCTATAGGAATTCCTTAAGTATCGCAGGAGGAATTCTCGAAACAATCTCTGGAAGATTCATTGGTGAAATTCTTAAACGAAGTAATGGACAAATTACTGAAGAGATCCCTTTGGGAGTTTTTTGTATTAATCCACGGAGGAATCTTGAGAAACATTATCAGAAAGAATTGATAATGAAATTCCTGAGGAAATTTCCAAAGGAACTCCTGTTGGAATTTAGGAAGGAGAAAGCTCTGGAAAAAGTCTTGGTAAAATCCCTGGGAGAATTTCTGAAGACAAATTTCTTTGAAGCAAGCTCTGAGATTTTTTTTTAAGATCACTTGAGGAATCATTTGGATTGATCTTTGAAGGAATCACTGGACGTAATACTGAATAATTTGTGAAGGAACTTTTAAAAATATCTCTGGAAGAAAGTCTGGATGAATTGCCGAAGTATTTTTCCCGAAGGAATTTCTGGTTATGCCTGTGGAGACATTTCTAGAGGAATTATTGATAAAGTTTCTGGTAGAATCCCACGAAGAATTTCTGGAAAAAACTTCGAAGTGAAATAACTAGAGAAAACTACTAAAATAAGCTGGGTAGAATGTTTGGAGAAATTCCACTAGCCATTCCCAAAGTTCATTAGTTCGTACATTGGATCTGTTCGTTTAATGGAGGAACATAGTTCATTTAACGAGAATTAATGAGAACAAAGGGTTCTTAATGCGTATTTAGGGCTTTGTAGCCTAATGAATGTATTCATGAAGAAGATGTCGATAGGATTTTCAGATGGCCACGAAGGGTATCCGATAAGTTTAAGGAATCTCCCAAAGGATCTATCAAAAGTTCCAAGTTCCTAACAATTCTAAAGTAATCTTAAGCGATTCTCAGGGTTTCACAATGTATTTCAACAAGTTCAAAAATGAATCGGAGCGGTTTCACGATTCCTTGGGGATCTCCAAGGGGTTCGCACCAGATACCTAGAATTTTCAAGACGTGCCCAGGGATGTTCACAGGTTTCAATGGTTTACTAAGTAATTCTGAAATCCAAGAAAAGTACTTCAAGGTCAACGTTGAAGTGGGAGACTTGGATAACTCCTTTCGACGCACAGTATGCAAAGATTTCAGGAATTTAGTTAGAGTAGATAATTACGTGGAATCTAGTTTCGAGCGCTCTTTTACAGAACCATTCCAAATACAGCATACCCTTATCTCGTTCTATCTGTATCTCCCCGGTGTGTAACGAGAAAATGAATAATTTCCAGCTGTCCACTTTGTCAGGATCAAACAGGACTAGCCAAGATTGATTGCGGCTGCTACCGAGAAGCAGTTCGCTTGCAAAACGGCCAGAGAGATTTCTGCGGTGGAAAAGTTAATGAAGTCATTGCGGTTGTTCGTTCGTTGTCAAGCGGAGGTTGAGATAATTTCAGCAAGATTTGGGCGTTTTCCGAGAGTTTTATCGAGTACTTACAAACCTGATGCCCATGTTCTCTAGATGTACCTGAAATGGAAGAGAAAGGCGACATTAGTACGGTTGGACGTTTCAGTTCGGGTGAATAATTACACTTCAAGAACAATTGATGTTGAAAGGGTCCAAATCTGTTCCGTTGGATGTCAATTTTACGCTTCCATTTCAAATTAACGATGATTTGTATGGCGTATACCTTCAAAGCTGCAAGGTACTGGCACGTGGTATAGGGTAAATTACGGTTTCTGCATCATTGGACTAAGAGCCTTCGTAGCCGAGTGGTTAGAGTCCGCGACTACAAAGCCATGCTGAAGGTATCTGAGTTCGATCCCCGATCGGTTCGGGATCTTTTCGTGATGGAAATTTACTTCACTTTCCTGGGCATAGAGAATCATCGTAACTGCCACACGATATACGAATGCAAAAATGGCAACTTAGGCAAAGAAAGCTCTCAGTGTGGAAGTTTTCATAAAAACACCAAGCTGAGAAGTAGGTGCTGTCCCAGCGGGGATAAAATTCCAAGAAAAAGAAGAATAAGCCATATCTATAGAAACTCCTGGAGAAATTTATAAGGAAGGTATTAAAATATCTCAAGGAAATCTCATGGAAGAATCTCTGAAGAAATTATTTGAGGAACTTAAAAAACAAAGGTGTTCTTTTAGGCATCTTTGATAGAACCTATGAGGAGTTATTCCTTATAGGTGGGTGCATTATGATCATCTCTAGCAAATTTACCATTCGGAAGCTTATGAGATATACTTCTAATACACTTGGAAAACAAAGGGATTCTGGAGCAAATGCATTGAAAAATGGAAACAATTTTAAAGGATTCCTAGGGGGATTTCCTAACAGAATTTAAGTAAGTTTTTCAAAATAAAAAAGGAAATTTTTTGAAATAATTCATGAAGAAATCACCGACAAATTCTTAGTAGTATCTGTAACGAAAGAATTCACCAGAGAAAGTCTATTGATAATTTTGTAGTTACAATTTAGACAATGATTTAAAATAATCAACGCTTTTTCTGCGACTGCGAAAGCTGAAAATTCCAAGCAAACCATAATAATTGTAATTGTAATCACTTGATGCAACACGGTTGAGCATGGATCCCATTTTTGACTTACCAATAAACGCTTGCTCTGCTAACGATATTGAAAGACAGCATCCTGAGAGGGGACGTTTGACATCGCTTGGCTTCTCAAGCGCTTCAAGAACAAAATTGAGTGTGTCACTATAACGCAATTTAGAGGGCAATTTCCCACTCCCACTGCTCAGCAGATCCCGAGTTTCTTCGAGTGGCGTTTTCGCTCGCTTGTTTGATAAGCTTTTGTACTTTCTCGGTATCATGTTTATTATTCTTTGCCATTCTCTTCCCAGCTGGTTGTGCTGTCCCTGGATGGGGTGTTTTAGTCAAACGATATGAAATGAAAATTTCTGACTTAAGGACCTTACGCAAACTGCTGCACTCAACAGGAACACTTATGTGGCGTTTAGTTGCAAAGGACAGCAAGGATTTTGATCAGGTGGGAGGGGGCGAACGACCTTTATGACATTATTCACCAATTTCTCATGAAATGGCGATTGTCATAGTCATACACGAAGTTTAATGCGACTTTCTCGCAATTGGGATGAATCTTCTTTGGTAGTGGGTATGGGAACGAAAATTGAATGCAAGTTGCGGATGCTTTGAATGAAAGTAACTTTAAACGTAACATTAAAACTGGCATTTTGGGAGAAGTTTCAAGAGTTTGTTTGAAAAGTTGCTGAAAACATCTTGATAAATTTGACTTTATTGCCATTTGTAAGGGACATTTGCATGAAATATTGTCGTTTCAAAAATGTTGAACGTCAAACAAGGAGTGTAATCCATGTTAATTGGAACGGCATTGAAACTTTATTACACTATAACCTCAATTTACGAACTAGATCGGGGGTGCGTAAATTGAGTTGGTGCGTAAATTGAATCAGTGCGTAAAACGAGGGAGCTCAGTTCGTAAAACGAGGTTTTGCCGTTTGGAGTCTACTTGTATGAAATTAATTTATGATATTAGAAAAAATATGTTCTTTTAGCACTTTTGACATATTATTAATATATTAGGTTCTAAATTAGGCTAGAATGTCTGCAAGTTAAGGTCTTCCAAGATCTTTTTGTGTTTGAGCATGTGATTCTACATGAGTTAACGGAAATCAATTTATCATTTCTATGTAGAAGAATGTCTCACAATACTGGATCCTAGAAGATTGTTATATTTTAAGAAGCGTTTGTATTGTCAGATCCAAGTTTTGGTAATTAAGTGAGTACAACAGGTGTTCTAGTTCATCCAAAAACTTCCTGGAATATATACCTGCAACATACTGGCATATTTAGCGATCCTTTGATGTTATTTTTGATATGGCACAGGCCCTTATCTGTTCATAGTAGTAAAATGAGTATTTTTATAATTTGTGCCGATGTCCTAGGTCCTCCAAGGACTCCATTGAATACAGGCCTTGGGATCTACGACCGTAATAAGAAATTGGAGGTTAGTTTTCAAATACTCCACAGGCCTCTAACTATTCCTGTGAGTAAACGGTGTATTGTAATAATTTGTGCGGATGTCCTAGGTGTTCCAAGGACTCCATTGAATATAGGCCTTTGGATCTACGACCGTAATAAGAGATTAGAGGTTAGTTTTCAAATACTCCACAGGCCCCTAACCATTCCTGTGAGTAAACGGTGTATTGTAATAATTTGTGCGGATGTCCTAGGTCTTCCAAGGACTCCATTGAATATAGGTTTCGGGATCTACGACCGTAATAAGAGATTAGATGTTAGTTTTCGAATACTCCAGAGACTCCTAACCATTCCTGTGAGTAAAAGGTGTATTGTAATAATTTGTGCGGATGTCCTAGGTCCTCCAAAGATTCCATTGAATATAGGCCTTGGGATCTACGACCGTAATAAGAGATTAGAGGTTAGTTTTCAAATACTTCACAGACTCCTAACCATTGCTGTGAGTAAACAGTATATTGTAATAATTTGTGTGGATGTCCTAGGTCCTCCAAGATCTATATCGAATAAAGGTCTTAGGATCTACAAGCGTAACCAATTATCAATAGATGCTGTTTTGATATGGCACAGGCCCTTATCTATATGTAGCAGTAAAATGAGTATTGTTATAATTTGTACCGATATCCTAGGTCCTCCAAAGACTTCACTGAATATAGGCCTTTGCATCTACAAACGTGATCAATGATCTATAGGTAGTTTTTTAATATGGCACAGTCTTTCAACCATTCATTCAAGTCAACGGAGTATTTTATTGATTCATACGGATGTTTTTGGAGCTCGAAGGACTCCATTGAATAAAAGCCTTTGAATATACGGCCATAATATGTGATTAGAAGATAGTTTTCAAATACTTCAATGGCCCCTTACCATTCCTGTGGGAAATGGTGAATTGTATGAATTTGTGCTGATGTCCTTGGTCCTCTAAGATCTCTATTGAATATGGGCATTAGGATATACCAGCGTAACCAATCTTCAATAGATAGTTCTTCAATATTACAAAGGCCTTTTACTATCCCTATTAGCAAACAAAGTGTTGTATTGAGTTGTGTCGATGTTTTTGTACTTTCAAGAACTCCACGATATATAAGCCTGAGTATCTACAAACTTAAGTAGTTGTACATTAATGATACTTATTTATAGCATAAAATCTAAACTCTTAAGGCTAAGTAGCCCGTCATTTGTTTTGGTAGCCATGTTGATTTTGCAGAATGCAATTTCAAAGTGATAAAACTCAGTAATCTTAAGTAATATTGATTCATAAAAGTATCACTACTTGCGCTTACATACAGAAAATATGCTGATACATTTTCAGCAATGTCAGTGCAAAACTTAATGATTTTCTTTAATTCGCAATCGTGAGACGGATTGGCCGCAATCATCGATGCCCACTACAATTTTCAATGACGGCCTACTTCGCCTAAATATAAGCAAATGGATCAATGTACTGATCTGTACTGATGTTTATGAATTTACTTCGTTAAACAAGTGACGTCAATTGAATTTGCGTAAAAACAGACTTCGTTGATTGAGGTTCTGGCGAATGAATTTGAATGGCATCAGACATCGATTTTCGTCAACAATATTCTCCAAACGTAGGTCGCCATCTTGAATTCCAAATTGCGTCGGACATCGATTTTCGTCATCCCCTTGTCGTGCCCGTTCCAAAAATACCCATATTACATGTGTTTCCAACTATTTTCTCAAACCGGAGGTCGCCATCTTGGATTCCAAAATGGCCGGACATCGCGTTTTGTCACACCCTCGTCGTGCCCGTTTCGAAAATACCCATATTGTATGGGTTTCCAACGATTTTCGAACGGTTGTCCCAAACCAGAGGTCGCCATCTTGGATTCCAAAATGGCGTCGAACATCGATTTTTGTTATCCCCTCGTCGTGCCTGTTCCGAAAATACCCATATTGTATGGGTTTCCAACGATTTTCCCAAACCAGATGTCGCCATCTTGGATTCCAAAATGGCGTCGGACATCAATTTTCGTCATCCTCTCATCGTGCCCATTCCGAAAATACCCATATTGTATTAGTTTCCAACGATTTTCTCAAACCAGTTGTCGCCATCTTGGATTCCATAATGGCGTCGGACATCGATTTTCTTCATCCCCTTGTCGTGCCCGTTCCGAAAATACCCATATTACATGTGTTTCCAACTATTTTCTCAAACCGGAGGTCGCCATCTTGGATTCCAAAATGGCGTCGGACATCGCTTTTTGTCACACCCTCGTCGTGCCCGTTCCGAAAATACCCATATTGTATGGGTTTCCAAGGGTTTTCCCCAACCGGAGATCAATAATTTCCCACAGAATTGTCAAAACCCAATTTACACACTGCGTAAAAAAAGTGACGTAAATTGAGTTTACTTCGTAAAAAAAGTGACTAATTTAGGTTTTAGTGTATATGCAACCGAACTAGAACCGGGTAGGTTACAAATGCTATTATTGGATTTCGTAAAGTAGATACTGATCCTACTTCTAACAGTAAAAATCAAAATTCAAATAATTTTCCAGAGGAAAAAGTAAAAGAAGATACTGGTAGTTCAGTTTTGAACATTTTAGAAGAAATAGTAGAATTTTTGGGATTGAGTGATTTTTGGAAAAAAATAATTAAATTATGTTTACCTATATTGGCTACTTTTTTAAATAAATTGAATTCTTTTGGCCCTCTTTTATCTTCATTTTTCTCTTTCTAATGGCTTCAATAAATATTAATAATTTGAACGTTCTACAATGGAATTGTCGAAGCATTATTCCAAAAATTGATAGATTGAAAGCTTTGATAAGCGGTTATAATATAGATTTGTTTTGTTTAAACGAAACTTGGTTAGAGCCATCCAAATTCTTTCGTATTTCAAAATTTAATATAATTTCAAAAGATAGAGATTCTTCATACGGAGGAGTTCTTATTGGAATTCGTGATGATATAGAGTTTAAATATTTGGATTTATCAATACATTCACAAGTTGAATATGTTGCTATTTCTATTAAAAAAGAAAAGAGTGAGTTTTCAATTATTTGCTTTTATATTCCTCCAAATGTATCTTTTTCTTTATCCCAAATTAAGAGTATATTAAATGAAGTACCTCCTCCATTTAATATATTAGGCGATTTCAATGCACACAATTTTGCATGGGGTAGTGAGAAAACTGATGGTAGAGGTTCGTTGATTATGGATTTGATTGATGATTTAAACTTACATATCCTAAATGATGGATCTTTTACTAGGATTGTTGTACCACCAAATCATCATTTGTGTATTGACTTATCGCTATGCTCTAATAGCTTGTCTATGAAATCTTCATGGAAAACTATTGACGATCCTAATGGTAGTGATCATTTGCCAATTTTAATAGAAATTCAAAATCCTATTCGTGATAAATCAGTCCATGATTCTAATGTTCCTAATCTATGTGAAAATGTAAATTGGACAAAATTTTCCGATCTTGTATCCCTTGCATTGATTAATTTTATTGATTCGGTATCTCCAATTGACAATTACAATAATTTTTCAAAATTATTAATTGATTGTTTATTCAAATCTCAAAATAAAAAAAGTGTTTCACGATTTATTAAAAAAAATCGTCCTTCTTTCTGGTGGGATAATGAATGTTCCATTGCTTTAAAAACTAAATCTGATGCTTTTAAATTATTTCGTAAATCAGGCTCCAGAAATCATTATTTTGCATATCGTAAAACTGAAGCACAATTCATAAGACTAACTAAATCCAAAAAGAGAAATTATTGGAAAAATTTTATTCAAAATTTAGATAGAGAAACTTCTTTATCTACATTGTGGGATGTTGCCAGAAATTTAAGAAATTATGATCCCAGCATTTCTACTGTTTTAGAATATTCGGAAAAATGGATACATGAGTTTGCTTCAAAAATTTGTCCTGATTTTGTCCCACGTTCCATTAAATTTAAAAATAGTCCATTAAATTATTTTCCTGATCTTTGTTGTCCTTTTTCATTAGCCGAATTCAATTTAGCATTATCAATTACAAAAAATACTGCTCCAGGTATTGATAACTTAAAATTTATTGTATTGAAAAATTTACCTGATGATGGAAAAACCTATTTACTTTCAATATATAATGCTTTCTTATATCAAAATATAATTCCTACTGAATGGCGATTTATTAAAGTTATAAGTATCCTTAAACCTGGTAGAGATCCGTCATCGGCTGATAGTAGAAGACCAATTAGTTTATTATCTTGTTTGCGTAAACTTTTGGAAAGAATGATTTTAAATCGTCTTGAATTGTGGGCTGAAAACAATAACATTTTTTCATCTTCTCAATTTGGATTTAGGAGAGGTCGAGGTACTCGCGATTGTGTTTCACTTTTAGCTTCACAAATTCAGCTTTCATTTAATAGAAAACAAGACTTAGTTTTTACTTTTCTTGATGTTTCTGGAGCCTATGATTCTGTTCTAATTGATTTATTATTTGAAAAGATGAATAATTTCAAAATTCCCAGTATGTTTTCTAATTTCATAATTAATTTATTTTCTTTCAAAATTATGAACTTTTTTCATAATGGAGAATCAAAATTATTAAGACATAGTTATTTCGGACTTCCACAAGGATCATGTTTAAGTCCATTTTTATACAATTTATTTACCAGCGACATGACATCAATAATTCCTAATGGTTGTTATTTGCTTCAATTTGCAGATGATAATGTTATTTCTATCAGTGGCAAAAATAGAGAAGTCATTAGTCATTTTATGCAATGTGCCTTAAATAACATTGATTCATGGGCACATGAGAATGGATTTTCATTTTCTGTTCAAAAAACAAAATATATGATCTTTTCCAGAAAACATTTGAACATTTCCATTAATTTATATCTTAATGGAATCGAAATTGAACAAGTTGATGAATTTAAATACCTTGGCATACGGTTTGACCCTAAATTAAATTGGAACATTCATATTAAACAAATTCAAAAAACATGTTCAAAACGAATCAATTTTCTCCGCACTATTACAGGTACTTGGTGGGGTGCTAATCCATCTGATTTAATTACACTTTACAAAACTACTATTCGTTCAGTCATGGAATATGGTTGTTTCACTTTTGGAAGTGCTGCACAAACACACTTTATCAAACTTGAAAAAATACAATTTCGTTGTTTGAGAATTTGTTTGAAACTTATGAATTCAACTCATACTCAATCAACAGAAGTACTGGCTGGTGTCGTACCACTTAAAATTCGTTTTCAAGAACTGAATTGTAAATTTTTGATTAATTGTTTATCAAATAATCATCCAATTATCAATATTTTGAAGTCTTTATTCGAAATTAACCCAACGAGCAAAATATTGGAATCTTACATTCATTGCTCATCTGAAAATATAGTATCAATTTCATATAATAGTTTTTATAATTTTGAAATTAATATTCACACTTTTCAACCTTTGATTGACTTTTCTCTATTCCATGAACTGAAACAAATTCCAAATCATTTGTATTCTTCTTTTGCCAATATTTTATTTATGCGTAAATTTGATGGAATTACTTCCTCACAATTTTATTTCACTGATGGATCCTTAGCTCAATAGCGCGATACGGTTTTGGAGTATACAATGAATTTTTGGCTCATTTTTTCAAATTAAAATCTCCTTGCTCCATATTCATTGCAGAATTGATTGCCTTATACTTTACTTGTAACTTGATAAAGGATTGTCCACCAAATGTTTACATTGTATGTTCTGACAGCTTGAGTTGTCTTCGTGCTTTGAGTACCATCTCTTTCAATTTCAAAACTCATCATGTTTTATTTATGATGAAAAAAATATTATTTAATTTGCATAATCAAGGATTTATTATTAAATTTGTATGGATCCCTGCTCATTGTAGAATATACGGTAATGAGCAGGCTGATTAATTGGCTAAACTTGGTGTTGTTCGGGGTATAACTTATGATCGTGATATTTTTCCTTCTGAGCATTATCCTAAACTGAAAATACATTCCCTTGATAGTTGGCAAACTTGTTGGAACTCCAGTGATAAAGGAAGATGGTGTCATTCAATTTGTCCAAAAGTAAGTCATTTTCCTTGGTTTAGAAATATACCAGGAACCAGAAACTTTATTTGTTCATTTTCGCGATTGATTTCAAATCATTATATTTGTAACAATCATTTATATCGTATTAATATTGTGGATTCAAATCTATGTGAATGTGGTGAATCTTATGAAGATATTGATCATATAGTTCTTCAATGTTCCAGGTTCATTTTACCAAGGAATAAATTATTTAATAGTATAATCAAATATGGCCATCCAATTCCTGTATCTATTCGGGATATACTGGGTACAAGATGTTATCATATACTTAAACTCTTATTTAGTTTTTTGAATGAAATCTCATATATTGTTTGATACTCGTGCCTTGTGTGTGTGTGTGTTTTTTTTTCTATTTTTATTTGCAGATGTGAAGATGGATTCTGTTTTGGAAGACCCCCTCCCTCATCCTGGTTTGGAAATCACTTCATACTTTAGATAGCTTGGATTCATGTTGCAGTTTGTGGCTTTGTTATGGTATATCTTTGCCGTATGAGCCTTTAGTTATAAGATTTCTTTTTGTTTTGTAACGTTATATGAAAAGATGAAGAGGTTTTGTGCCTCTTTGAGAAAGATTTCGAAAGGAAATCACTCAAAGGGGTTTTTCCCTCTTCCAAAATTTTTGTTAAAATAAATAAATAAATAAATAAATAAATAAATGCTATTATTGATACGCGATTGGAACCATTTTTGAAAAGCATTTCTTTGGAAGATGTTTCACGTGCTACTTGGGCATCTACATCGTAGCAAAAAAAATCGCTTTGGTATGTGGAGTTGAATGGCTGAATTCCTATAACAGCTAAAACAGAAAACTGTGGGATTGAAAAACTGTAATGGAAGGGAACTAGTGGGCAGTCCTATAAAAAATCATAATTTTACAACATAAACCTAATAATAAGAACTCTATGGTCAAAAGAAAAAAATATTTATACCAATATTACAGCCTTTGAAGCATCACTAGAGAAGAAACAGGCCCTTATATTATTCTTCTTCTTCTTGGCATCAACGTCCTAACTGGGAGCGAGCCTGCTTCTCAGTTTAGTGTTCTTATGAGCACTTCCACAGTTGTTAACTGAGAGCTTTCTTTGTCAGAGTTGGCATTTTTTCATTCGTATATCGTGTGGCAGGTACTATTATACTTTATGCCCAGGGAAGTCAAGGAAATTTCCATTACTAAAAGATCCTGGACCGACCGGTAATTGAACCCAGACACCTTCAGCACGGCTTTGCTTTGTAGCCGCGGACTCTAACCACTCGGCTAAGGAAGGCCCTTATATCTTCAATCAATTACCCAGAACTTATTAGAAATTTTCCGTTTTTCATGAAAATTATCCAGTTTCTTCAAAATTAGCAATGCTTCGAAGAAACAGTTTATTTTAGAAAGAAGGAAATGTTTCTGATGAAATGATATAATATATGATGTCAAGAATCACTCCAATAGAAGCATTAGATCCTTGAAGGCGAAAGTAAAATCTCAGATGAAAATAATTAGGAGGAAATAATCATTTATTGAATATTTTTCAAGAATAGCTAAAAAATAAATGACAAGAAAATAATATATCGTATTTAACGTCCCCTTGGTTACTAGTGAGCAGTGCTTTACGAAAACACTGCGCTGCATTCTGAACTATTCGGGGTAATGGCTCTTTCGGGATAACGGCATTCGGGGCAATGTGAAGGAGCCTTAACTTTGACATAAAGATCAATGAAAGTTCGAAAAATTTTGATTCAAGATATACCATAAAAGAAGTGTTTACTATGTAATGATGTACAAGTAAACCTGTCAGAAACAGTCAATTTTTCGTGACACGTCGGTCCCCAAGAAAAAATGCTGCAATACTATCGAAAAACAAAGCAGTTGTAGTACATTACATATTTTTTGTGATAAAAATGCTGCTAATAATAATATGGTCAATTTATTTTTTGCAGTGTAGCTACGCTATAATAGATTAGTTCTATTATTTTCTATTTGAACTGCATGTGACAAAGATTGACTTAAAATCGATTAAGTGACCCATAATAGTGAGCAGTGTACATAAGAGAGGTTCAAAGTTTAAAAAAGTTTGAAAATTTAATGTCCCATATCTTATTTATCATATTTACCATAAAAATAGTGCTCCGTGAAATTTTCAGCTTTCTAGGTCGTGATTTAAAGGTGGCTCAAAGACGAAGTAGGTTTATATGAAAATAACTGTGGAGAAATTTTGAAAAATGTTCCAAACACGTTAGTACTAGAATGTAAGTACAAACTTATCATCCCAAAGTGGAAACTCATTCTTCAAACAATAATAAAGAAATTCGCTGAAAAGATAAATTCAATCTAGGAGAAGATTTGTTCTTTGGTTGAGTTGCTATTGTTAAGCTTCATATGAGAATATAGCTCTGCAAACATCTACAAAAATGCTAAACAAATTAGCTCCAAAAAGGTATGTTTCTTCAGCAACATCCTTCATTATGGTTTGAAGAATGAGTTTTCACTAAAGGATGATAAGTTTGTACTGGCTTTAAAGTACTAACGTGTTGCGAACATTGTTCAAACTTTATCCATAGTAATTTACATATAAACCTAAAATCAGCACTGAGAAAGCTGAAAATTTCACAGAACATTATATTTTTTGGCAAAGATTGTAAGGACGATATGGGAGATTGGATTTTCAAACATTTTTGAATCTTGAATCGCCCTAGTGTACATGCAGCAGAAACATCGGCTCATCGAGGTTTGACTATATCTACTTTTTTATCCTGTAACAGAGGATTTTTTTTTATTTTTTTTTTTTTTTCAAGTTTATGTATTCATAACCACAAACCCCAACTGTCTCCACATTCCTCCTCTCATCAACCAAGTGTCCTTTCTCCCACGAAAAGCAGCAGCCATCAGTCCAACCAGGTCGTTGATGCTTCCCTTTTTTTTCCTTACTCCAGCGCGTCAAACGACCATTCAAGTGTCATTTGTTTCAAGTTGTTGCACGTTGTTGATAGCTGCGGTTGTTGTCCGGGGTTCGGAGTGACACTTGTCGGTCCCCAAAAGAGCACTCGCTCGTTCGGGCTTCGGGAAAGCAACCAGACATCGAAAGAAATTAAACCGGAGAGTAAAAATGAAACCGAGCGAAACTTTTCAAGCGCCCATCCCTTCTGTTTTTCTACGACATAACCATGTTTGGAAATGGGTCTCAAGCTCTGGCGACCAAACAGTGTGCTCCTTCAAACGGGTAAAAGGTGGAAATGAACGAAAATGACACTTCTTACATGACACCTTGTCGCTTCGGGGGTGGTCTTCGCTCGGGCGTGAAAGTGATTGCCAGTCTTCGGCTCTTTGGGGACCTCTCGCTACACGGAATGCTCCGATTACGTAAAGGGTCGGAGGTACGTAAATAAAATTTCATGTGAATGGAATCATTACGATGATGTTTTGCGTCAGCCACGAACTTTGTGGGATACAGGTCTTTAGATCGTCACGCGTAACCTCTCTAAGGTCTATGAACAACATTTAAACGCATATGGGCTCGTGAAAGATTTAAGCTTCTACAAGAATTCCTCTGAATACGGTCATTATGATCTAACAAGCATAACTAGTTAATTTTCGGAGGTTTAGGGACAAGATTTATACACCCATATATACTTATTAATTGAATTCGTTAAATTCTTCCAGAGCTACTTTAACCACAGATCATAAGATCTACGCACGTAATAAGCGGCCTTTAAGAACCTTGATGAAAAGGATAATACGCATACAGGCTTAAATATTTAAGTTTTACTAAGTTTTGAGTTCAACGGCTATTTAAGGTTATCGAAAAGCTCCTTAGGATACAGGTCTTCAGATTTCCAAATCTACGGTACATACTGGAAGGTTTGTGATCAAAACTTATAACAACGAGAACATATTCTGTCAGGCTGTGAGTTCAACGACGGTTTACGGTTGTCTATTCAGAACCTACTGAACCGGTTGAAGACTCCTATTCAGATGTACAAACCCAATCTAAATTTTATGAAGTGGACGGCATTTAGATACGTAAGTGGAGCTTTTAGTGTACTGGAGTGCTGGGTTGGAAATCCTAGGCATTGGACCCATGGCTACACCTACTCAAACGATTCCTTGTGTACATAGTAACTTTTTATTCAAGTTGATTGCTACACAATTTCTAGCCCCCCTTCCTCATTTACCATTGTAACGTGCTGCCCCAATACCGGAGGGTAAAGTTTATCTATTACAGTTGGAAGAACAAATTACGGTGGTTGTTACTTTTCAGCACCCATTCGCCCAGTAGAAGCGCTTTCCATACACGTCAATGGGGCGTTGCGAGCAGGCAAATGGCCAAAAGAAGCAAACTTGTCGGTTCGAAAAAAGGAAAACCAAATAAAAAAATTTCCTCACTTTCAAGTCTAGAATGGAAACTTAAAACACTCTCAGTTGATTGGGTTTGCTGCGAGTTCGTGGAGCGACGGAAAGAATTGTTATTTATGGGCGTAGAGTACTTTTGTTTCACATTCGTTGAACGTTGCAAAGTCTAGCATGTGAAAATTTCCGCTCCATTCGAGCCTAGACATAACAATTTAAAACAATTCTTCTAAAGTTTTGAAAATTTGCTAGACATGTAAGGCAATGGAACGGATTTAAGTATAAGCGATGTTCAGTCTCATATCATGTGTAGCCAATTGGCACAGAGTAATGTAACAAAAGGTGGCAAGGGATATGAAGTAATGTCTTTCTCGTGGAAGAATCTCTCCTATGTTTTCGATAATTCCCTCCATTGATTTCCTAATGAAATCTTCCAAGATTCCTCCGGGAACTTCTCCCAGAAATATGTGCGAATGTATCAGTAAACAAGATATTTTTCAGGCAATCCCTCCCTCGATTCTTTCTAGGTCCCTAAGGAAATTCTATTCGAAAACCTTAATCAATTCATGGACGAATTCCTCCACGCCCACCGTCAATATTTGCTTCAAGAGTTTCTATAGAAAGCAATCTAAGTATTTCATAAGGAATTCTACAAGGATTCCTCTATGAATTTCTAGGATAGACCCTAAAAATTCAATAAGGATTCTTCAATTCCTTGAGGTAAGGAATTTCTCTCTGGATTCTTTTTCAATTTATTTAGTTAACTTTTAAACAGATAACCTGAATCAACTATTTTACGCTACAATACTCGGTTCAAGGCCGCATCTATCCATCGCCTTCTTGCACCAACCGGACCCGAAGCGAACACCATCCGGCATTCTTGCAACATGCCCTGCCCAGCGTATCCTTCCAGCTTCGGCCTCCTTCAGGATACAAGGTTCACCATACAGTGCAGCGAGCTTGTGGTTCATCCTTCGCCGATTTACGACGTTTTCTTGAACACCGCCAAAGATTGTCCTAAGCAACCGACGTTCAAAGACTCCAAGTGCTTGCAAGTCCTCCTCGAGCATCGCCCACGTTTCATGTCCGTAGAGGACTACCGGCCTTATGAACGTTTTGTACATGGTTCATTTGGTGCGGGTATGAATCTTTTTTGACCGCAGTTTCTTGTGATAGTAGGCCCGATCTCTACTGATGATGTGCCTCCGTATTTCACGGCTAACGTTATTGTCAGCCGTCAGCAAGGATCCAAGGTAGACGAACTCGTCGACCACCTTGAACGTATCCCCGTCTATCGTAACACTGCTACATAGACGTGCTCTGTCGCGCTCGGCCCCACTAGCTAGCATGTACTAGCTGCATGCACCACCAGTCCAACTTTTGCTGCCTCGCGTTTCAGGCGGGTGTACAGGTCTGCAACCTTTTCAAATGCAAAGCAAACAAATTGACTGGATCTCGCAAAAATCTCACCCCGACGCCTGGCTCTCCGCATAAGACCTTCTAGTGCAATATTGAACAACAGGCACGAAAGTCCATCACCTGGTCGTGATCCCCGACGGGATCCAAACGAACAGGAATGTTCGTTTGATACCTTCACACAATTTTGCACAACTTTCACCGTTGCTCTTATCAGTCTTGTGAGCTTCCCGGGAAAGCTGTTCTCGATAATGATTTTCCATAGCTATACGCGGTGGATACTATCGTATGCCACCTTGAAATCGATGAAAAAGTGATGCGTTGGGACCTGGTATCCACGACATTTTTGGAAGATTTGCCGTACAGTAAAGATTTGGTCCGTTGTGGATCAGTCGTCAACGAAGCTGGCATGATAACTTCTCACGAACTCGTTTACTACAGGTGACAGACGACGGAAGATGATCTGGGATAATACTTTTTAAGCTGCATGATCGCTCGAAAGTTCTCAGAATCTAATTTGTTATCCTTCTTGTAGATAGGGCATATTACTCCTCCCTTCCACTGCACCGGTAGCTGTTCTGTTTCCCAGATTGTGTCTATCAGCCGGTGCAGTCAAAAAGCCAGCCTCTCAGGGCCCATCTTGAGAAGTTCAGCTCCGATACCATCCTTACCAGCAGCATTACTGTTCTTGAGATGGTGAAAGGCATTCTTAATCTCCCTTGAAGTGGGAGCTGGTTGGATTCCTCCGTTGTCTCAACATTCATCGCCTGTGCTCTCAGCACCATTCAGATGTTCGTAAAAGTGCTGCAATCACCTCACGATCGTTCGTCAAAATGCTCCCATTCTTATCCCTGCATATCTCGGCTCGCGGCACGAAGCCGTTGTAGGATGGCTGATCTTCTGTTAAAACATACATGTTTGTTGAGACCGGCACTGCTGTTCCATCTCTTCGCCCTCCGTCTCCTCCAGGCGCCGTTTTTTCTCTCAAAAGAGGCGGGTCTGTTGTTGCTGTTCACGTCTATAACGTTCCACGTTCTGTCGGGTCCTTTACTGCAGCATGACCGCCCGCGTTGCATTCTTCTCCTCCAGAATCTGTCTACATTCCTTGTCGAACCAATCGTTCCGTCAACTCAGTCCCACGTACCCGACGTTGCTCTCAGCTGCATTGTTGATGGCTGCTTTCACTGTTCTCCAGCATTCCTTAAAAGGGGCTTAACCAACCTTACCCTCTTCCGGTAATGCAGCCTCGAGGTGCTTCGCTTACGCAGCTGCGACATCCGGTTGTCTAAGCCGCTCAAGGTCATATCGGGGCGGCCGTCGGTACCGTACGTTCTTAACGACGAAGAGTTTTGGGCGCAGTTTAACCATCACCAGATAGTGGTCAGAGGCGATGTTAGCGCCACGATAGGTTCTGACGTCGATAATGTCGGAGAAGTGCCGCCCATGGTATCCGGTCATTTGGCTAAATGCCGTTTAGCCGAACGCCGTTTGACCAAATGCCATTTGGCCGATTGCCATTTGGCCGAATGCCATTTGGACGATTGCCATTTGGCCGAATGCCATTTAGCCGAATTAGAAACAAAACATAATTACTAAAACGCCGTTATGTAGGATTCGTAAGTGTGGCCCAATAACTAAACAACTAATTGAATTGATGATTTTTTTTTTCATATATGACGGGACGTCATGTTTATCTATAAAGAAATGATAATATTGAAAAAAAATATATATATATATATATTGAACCGTTAATTCAGGACGAAGCTGTGAGCTCCCTATATTACGTCAAGACTCTAAACTGATGGTTGATTTGTCTGTGGGTTATCAGCGGTGTGCTAGTGTTTCATCAGAAAATTGTCCTTCTTTTGAACATAGGCTTTTTTTCAGCTATACTGGTTCTATTACAATTGGCAATTATTTAGCTTATACCTTGATTGAGAATTTCTCTTCTTTAAATCATCTAAGGGTATGCGAAATACCGAATGATTCCGTCAAACACGCTTCGAAACGAAATTCCGCGGAATTCAACGGAACGCAGGCAGGCGGAATTTTTATTTTACGATTTCGTTTCATTTCGCCAAATTGTAAAAATATTTTCGCGGAAAATTGAAAACAAACGGAATAATACGGAATTTCGCGAAATTTCGAGTTTTGTTTCGAACAAAAACGGCATAGCATACGCTTCTACTCCTATGTAGTATATCGCCCACAGTAATGTAAAAAAAAACTTTTAGCAATGTTATCGCGGGTCAAGAGTAATCAATGTTGAGCATGAGCATGAGCACTGATGGCCGTACAATTCGTAGTTGTTACTCCGTGATTGACCAGAACAATCGAAGTTGCACAGAGATCGAATGAATGAGGCATGGGATTAGATAACCATTCTCAAAGTGCACAATTCGAGAACTCAAATTTTAAAATTAATAACGGCGCCGGCCACGTCCTTACGGCCATCGGAAAGGGAAGTATTGTTAGTAAGATAACCATTGTTACTTAAGACCGAAGAATCTTCTGCATCTTCACAGCTGTCATGGAAAGAATTTAGAGCTAGTGGGATGAGGTTCTGGTTATGCGATCCATGATATATTCACGCCTAACCAAATCCGTGGTATAAATCGATAACAGCATTGTACGACAAACCACTGTCTGTTTCTTTATATATGTGCTCTTGATATTTTGAGTTATGGTTTCTATTTATTTTCACTTTAAACGAGGAAGATGCGTACATTATTTTATTTAAAAAAAAATCAAGCTAGCTTCATTCACGCCTCCCCCCTTTTATAACGTGACAAAATTTACTAGGTCCCAAATGAAAAAAGCGTTTTTTTTTCAGAATGTTTAATATTGGTCACTTCTTATTACAAGTATCGGATGCAAAATACCGCAAGGCATTAACCTAATCACGGCGTGTATACGGGGAAGGTTTATCACAAAAAAATAGGCATCGCTAAATCTTTCACCATTCTAAAATATAGGGTTTTACCTTTCATTTGACGTGTTCCCCAAAAAAATCCACCGAGGGATCCTGAACATTTTTTTTAAATTAAATTTTTGTTCTTTATAATGCATTATTTTTAAATCAAATAAAAGTGAAAGACAATTTTATTTCTGTTCAGCTCAGTGAAAGCTTAAATTTCAAATTATAAATACCAAAATAAAGTTATAATAGTTCTAATTTTGTTGAAGATATAACTGTCCTATGTGATTTTCAGGGTTTAATGAGCCATAGGACACTTATTCGATTAAATATGCTAGAAGTATGACAATTGGACACTTATTCGTAGAGAAGAAGTATATCGATCCGAGTAATAACTGTTTCTTTACATAGTTTGAATACATTAACTTTTTTTATTCTTTTGTCTGGCATAACACCTCTGCTGAAATAGAGCTTGCTTCTCAGCTTAGAGTTTGTAAGGCACTTAGTTATTACTTGAAAGTTTTCTATGCCAATCATAGCATTTGTATATTGTGTATATGAATCAATCCATTTTTTGATTGCGGTCTATTGATTCGATCATCATATTCCTTTTTTGCTTAAAATCAATATTCTTTTTTTGCTTAAAGCAAGACTCAAAACAATAGTCTGGAGAAAGAGGTTATGCAAGAAATTACTACCTGTATTGGTTTATTACAAAGTTGATAAAAAATATGATTCAATGGCCTATACTCTAAGCCTCTGCCAAAAATTAATGAAAAAGTTCAATAAACATACTTAACATTGAGATACCCAGAGCACGTGACCATTTGTGCTAAAATTTTCAAGTGTCCTTCTACAAAGTTGAAGTCATAATTACATGGTTTATATAAATCACATTGTTTTGTTGATGTGTAATATGTGAACCTTGTAACGGTTGTCACTTCAATGTTATTTTCAACTTGTATTGTAAATTGTAACACGTTCAATAACTTGTGTTGTTCAAAATAAAGAAGTTGTGTAAACAAATCAGATTATAAACAGGAAGTAATGAGTTTAATTTAAAACTGCTTACTTGTATATAATCCATTTAAACAATAACAATTATTATAATATTATCAAAGATTATTCACTCATCACAAAAATCGAACAAAAACATAGTGGAAGTATTGGATGCATCAAAAGAATCAATATATTTCCCTTTTAATCAAACTTTTAAACCGTGCATGTGGTTTTCTGCCAAGCATGAAAACAAAAATAGGACATACTCACAATTTCTTCAATATTTTCAAGTTTTCAATTTAAAAGAAAAAACAACTATCGAAAAAGATAGTTAGACTATTTTCACTACAGAATATTAGAATATTTTATTCTAAAATCATTACGTTTATCATAAAATATAGATACCATATCCAAATTGATTATATTTCCAACATAAAATATGGTTAATTATTCAATTTATGGCAACGATCAGTATTTTGAGGCAGATTAACAAGTTAGTGTATGTGTCCCACTTGTCCCGCAGAGTAGATTTATAGTAACTTAAAGCATATTTTCCGTAAGCACGGTGTCTCTGGTAGAACAACATTAATATAAAAAAATCAGTATCGCTAAAACATCCACCAAATGAAAGCTTAGGCTTTCCCCTTTCATTTGAGACCTGTTTGGAAATGTTCTATCGGGGGGTCCTGAACATTTTTTTCAAAACAGTATAATGCCGTTTTTTCAGTACTGATTTCTCAATTATGGTTCACACAGTCATTTTCTTTCATGCTTATCTAGGTAGCCATGAGAAATTTTACTACGAATAGTTAACCAATTAATAAAAAGGATTTAGATTTAGCATTATACCATTCTATTTAAACCAATTGTATACACGACATATCGATAAAGTAAAAACTATAAGGGTACATCCCTATGGGGTTGAACGAACTGGTGACGTAGGACCACGATGGTTTATGTAACTGAATTTGATGTCATTGTTGTTGTTCGTTTTGACTTCATACTGTTTTCAGTGCTCGAAACTTTCGTAAATATTAATGCATATAACGATTTGCAATTTGGTCAATCATTCGTCATATTTATCTATGAAAATGTGAAATTTCACTTCAGGATGTATGATCATTTTGAAATTATATCAATAACCTCCTCTGAAATATACAGTAGCATTGGAAAGAACAGTAGTGATTCAGTAGTAGATCCAGTCATCGCTTTGTAGTTCTTATGGTTTGAGAGAAATATTATTCATTGCTTGGCAATGTAATAAATTAAGTCGGAAATATTACTCCGATAACTCTTTTACGCACATGTGGTGGCCCTAAAAAGAGCCAAAGGCTTTGTTAGCACGAATGCTGTTATAGATAAATGGCACTACAGGATATTATCAGTTGATTGCCATGGTTAAACGAAAAATCCTCAATGCAATGCAATGAACAAGTTCTCTGCTTATACGACGAACCAGCTGAATGTTTCGTCGTGTGGATGGCACACATCAGCAACAGATATTGGACCACACGGCTGAAGTCGAAATCTTAAAATGTAGCTCAAGTTTGAAATCTTGAGCAATTTCACTAGCCAGACGCTTGATTTGCCTAATAATAGTGGTAATGGTACCTAACAGGCTTGATTCTTGACTGCACCACAGATGATGAGTTTGATTTTGACAGCGCACTGGTTGCGTTCTTCTCGCCCGATGAGATTTGCGGTGCTGATGACGATGTGCGCTTCAACAAGCGGCTTTGGTCGATTATCTTCAGCCATCTCGAACAAATTAGGGAATATTACACAATCAACTCTTTAAAACACATTTGTTGGCTCTGAAAAGGGCCGATTGAATTGTTGAATTTGCGTAACACGGACACATTTTGACGGCGCCCTGGTTGCAATCCTCCTCGCCCGATGAGATTTGCGGTGCTGACAAGCGGTGCGCTTCAACAAGCGGCTTTGGTCGATTTTCTTCAGTCATCTCGTACAAACAGCTTGCCTCTGGTAGCGAGGAGCTGAGCAGGTTTGGAGGAGCTCTTACCAGCTCGAAAGCGAAAACAGAATGAAACCGAATTCAACGAAGGAGGGATGCTTTATACCCTTAGAATAGCAGGTGATGCTCCTCCTTTCAAATTCTTCGTTTTCTTATCTGGGAAATAGGCTGTATGAAACTGATGTCTGGGTAAGGGATGTACAAGATTAGCATTATGCTGTTATTGCATCCCGACGGAACGGCAGCAGCGTCCTCGGAAACATCCTCTAATTGCCGTATTGTCAATTATTCGTAATAAATCAATTATTGTATGCTGCTATGAGATGAATTAAGAAATTATAGCAAGTATGTGGTAAACACATTAGGGAATATTACACAATTAACTCTTTAAAACACATTTGTTGGCTCTGGAAAGAGCCGATTGAATTGTTGAATTTGCGTAACACGGACACATTTTGGCGGCGCACTGGTTGCAATCCTCCTCGCCCGATGAGATTTGCGGTGCGGATGACGATGTGCGCTTCAACAAGCGGCTTTGGTCGATTTTCTTCAGCCATCTCGAACAAATTAGGGAATATTACACAATCAACTCTTTAAAACACAATTGTTGGCTCTGAAAAGGGCCGATTGAATTGTTGAATTTGCGTAACACGGACACATTTTGACGGCGCACTGGTTGCAATCCTCCTCGCCCGATGAGATTTGCGGTGCTGACAAGCGGTGCGCTTCAACAAGCGGCTTTGGTCGATTTTCTTCAGCCATCTCGTACAAACAGCTTGCCTCTGGTAGCGAGGAGCTGAGCAGGTTTGGAGGAGCTCTTACCAGCTCGAAAGCGAAAACAGAATGAAACCGAATTCAACGAAGGAGGGATGCTTTATACCCTTAGAATAGCAGGTGATGCTCCTCCTTTCAAATTCTTCGTTTTCTTATCTGGGAAATAGGCTGTATGAAACTGATGTCTGGGTAAGGGATGTACAAGATTAGCATTATGCTGTTATTGCATCCCGACGGTACTGCAGCAGCGTCCTCGGAAACATCCTCAAATTGCCGTATTGTCAATTATTCGTAATAAATCAATTATTGTATGATGCTATGAGATGAATTAAGAGATTATAGCAAGTATGTGGTAAACAAATTAGGGAATATTACACAAATAACTCTGATATTAATTGGTGGCTCTGAAAAGAACCGTTTTGATTGGTGGGTCAAAGGGCTTTTACATGAACAATTATCCTAATAACTCTCTTGATATTAATTGGTGGCTCTGAAAAGAACCGTTTTATTTGGTGGCTCTGTAAAGAGCCGTTTTGTTTGGTGGGTCCAAGGGCTTTTACATGAAAAATTATCCTAATAACTCTCTTGATATTAATTGGTGGCTCTGAAAAGAGCCGTTTATTTTGTGGCTCTGAAAAGAGCCGTTTTGTTTGGTGGCTCTGAAAAGAGCCGTTTTATCGTTCAATCACCTGGTTCATATAATATACACGAGCAGGAGTGAGCGGAACACGGAAAGTGACCAATAGTTCACCACGATTGATCTGGATTTTCCGGTCCTTGAAAAGTTGTTGCAGTGGTGGTTGTCGATGCTTCTTCGGCGGATGTTTCTTCGGCGGATGCTTCTTCGGCGGATGCTTCTTCGGCGGATGCTTCTTCAACTGAAGCTTCGGTGGCGTTTCCTTATCGTTTATGAACGAAACCAAAAGAGCGGCAATTTGCTGCTTGCAGTTGCAAGGAGAAAATCCGCTCTTCGATTTCGCTCGAGCCATTTTCTTCAAATGTTGTTCGGAGCGCTGATCACGATAGAATGAGGCATGGCAGGCTATGTGAGCTGCTTTTATAACTGGAACCGATCACTTAACGACCAATCACAAACCAGTAAGGGGAAAAGGCGGTTCCCCGCCGGTGACGATTGGTTGTGCATTAGGCACCAATCAGAAGCAGTGTAAGCTCCCTCTCTTGCTAGATGATTTCGTATTCTGGAGCGTGCTGTTTAACATTGCAATTTGATCTATTGTTCGTCATGTTTATCAATGAAGATGAACGATTCTCCATTTAGAATAATTTAAAACGCGATATAGTAGAAAATATACCTCTGTTAATATATGATGTCTTCTTGGAAGGCCCCCTTCGTAAGCTTAAGAGAAGTAATATTCTTTGCTTGGCATATAAGATGTTAGAAATAAATAAAGTGGAAATCTTACTATAACTCTTTTACGCACATTTTGGTGGCCTGAAAAGGGCCGATGGCTTTCTTAGCTTCGATGCTGTCACAGATGAATATTAATGCAATATGTTATCAGTTGATTGTCAAACGGGGAATCCCCAACGCAAATATATAAATTTGAGCAAGCTATTTGCTTATGCGACGAACCAGCTGGATGTTTCGTGGCTTGGATGGCGCACAACAGCAACGGGCTGTGGATCGCCGGGCTTAAGTCGAAATCTGGAAACGTTATTCATGCATTATCATGAGAAATTGATCGAACATGAATAGTTGGAATGCTTGCCATTTACTAAATATTCTATAGTTAGCTATTGATAATCAATAGTTTTCTTTAATATGAAGGTAAATTTTTGATCCATGGGTACCAAAATTATGAAAATTGTTCAATCAGAATTTCTGTTCAAAACCATTCTAAACATGTCGCAATTTTGTTACATGTGATAATTTTCATAATCGAAGTGCTCCCATAAAATATGGCAAATCAAAGACACTGTTGGATGTGCCACTCTAGTTTAAATTCGTTGTGAAATGTTGAGCACTCACCCCGACGGCACTGCAGCAGCGTCCACGAATAGTCTCAAATTGTCGTGCCATCAATTATTCATGACAAATTAAATTTTGTACGAAATTATGAGATTGATTGAGGAATATAAGATGTAACAAGGTCGGAAATATTATTCCTTCAACTCTTTTCCACAAATTTGATGGCCCTGACAAGGGCCGATGGCTTTCTTAGCCTCGATGCGGTCACAGATAAATAGCACTGCGGGATTGATCAGTTGATTTCCATGGTCCGTGGATGGCGCACAACAGCAACGGGTAGTGGATCACCGGGCACAAGGCGAAATCTGGAAACGATGCTCACTCTTGAAATCTTGAGCGATTTCCACCGATCACCAGACGCTGGATCGCTAGCTTCAAATCAGCAGGTGCGGACGTCGCTGCGCAGGATCGTAGCAGCTCTTGCCAGCTCGGAAGTCGAAACGGAATGAAACCGAATCCAACGAAGGGAGTATGCTATATACCCTTAGATTAGCAGATTATGCTCCTCCCCTTCGTGCTCTTCTCTTTCTAATCGACCAATCTGGGAAATGCATATGTGCCAATAATGAGTTGGACTTAGAATTACTTGATAATTGCGAAAAATAATAATGCGTGAGAAATTGGTCGAACATGAATGAAAGGGTTGACAATTACTAAATATTCAATAGTTCGCTATTGATAATCAATAGTTTTCTTTAATATGAAGATAAATTTCTGATCCATGGTGCCAAAATTATGAAAATTGTTCAATGGGAATTTCTTTTCAAAAGCATTCTAAACATGTCGCAATTTTGTTACATGTGATCATTTTCGTAATCGAAGTGTTCTCATAAAATATGGCAAATCAAAGACACTGTCGGAAATTCCACTCTAGTTTACAATCGTTATGAAATTTTGAGCACTCACCCCGACGGCACTGCAGCAGCGTCCACGAATAGTCTCAAATTGACGTGCTATCAATTATTCATAACAAATTAAATTTTGTACGAAGCTGCGAGATTGATTGAGGAATATAAGATGTAATAAGGTTGGAAATATTATTCCTTCAACTCTTTTCCACAAATATTATGGCCCTGACAAGGGCCGATGGCTTTCTTAGCCTCGATTCGGTTACAGATAAATAGCACTACGGGATGTTATCAGTTGATTGCCATGGTCAAACGGGGAATTTGCTTATACGACGAACCAGCTGAATGGTTCGTGACGTGGATGGCGCACAATAGCAACGGGTATTGGATCCCCGGGCACAAGTCGAAATCAGGAAACGATGCTCACTCTTGAAAGCTTGAGCGATTTCACCAGTCCGACGCTCGATTAGCAGCATCTCCTCGGATCAGCAACTCTGGGGGCTTCTGGTTTCTGGTTCCTAACGGGCTTGCTTCTGGACCACCGATCACGAGTCGAAATCTGGGAGCGCGGATAAATTTGCAGCGGCGATGACGATGGCTTGGACGCTTCTCCGAGCAGCAGTAGTTTGCCGCTCGGAGAAGCGCCCAAGCCATCGTCATCACCGCCGCAAATCAATCTTGCGTCTTCCTCTTCCGACGACACAAATTGGACTGTGACGCGGGTGCAAAAGCAAAGCGAGAATGACTCGCCCGACCGTGTTCACAGTCCGACCGCAAGAAGAAGACTGAGGGAAGAAGCAGGGACCCATTTGCTTTTATAGTGGGAAGCGACAACGTCGAAAAGTGCTCGAACGTGATTGGTTGGATAAGAAAGAGGTCAACATTTATCAAATTTTCAATAGTTAAACAACAAAATTCACTTATCGGATATATTACTTACGATGCGTACATATATTTCTGATCGAATGATACTAAAATCGTAATAATTGGTTCATAAACAACGTTCAAAATCTCCTCTAATTTCGTTACATGTCTCATTCTCCGTACTTTTAAAGTGAAATGTTGAGCACTCACCCCGATGGCACAGCAGTAGCGTCCACGACTAGTCAATTATTCATAACAAATTAAATTTTGTATGAAGCTGCGAGATTGATTGAGAAATATAAGATCTAATAAGGTCGGAAATATTATTCCTTCAACTCTTTACCACAAATTTGATGGTCCTGACAAGGTCCGATTGCAGATGAATAGCACTGCGGGAAGTTATCACTTGATCGCCATGGTCAAACGGGAAATCCTCAACGCAAACAGCAACGGGTAGTGGATCCACGGGCACGTGTCGAAATCTGGAAACTCGAGCGCTTCCGACGCTCGATTAGCAGCAGCTCCTCGGATCAGCAATTCTGGGGGCTTCTGGTATCTGGTTCCTATCGGGCTTGCTTCTTGACCGCCGATGCTGAATTTATCACGGGTCGAAATCTGGGAGCGCGGATAAATTTGCGGCGGCGACGACGATGGCTTGGACGCTTCTCCGAGCAGCAGTAGTTTGCCGCTCGGAGAAGCGCCCAAGCCATCGTCATCGCCGCCGCAAATCAATCTTGCGTCTTCCTCTTTCGACGACACAAATTGGACTGTGACGCGGGTGCAAAAGCAAAGCGAGAATGACTCGCCCGATCGTGTTCACAGTCCGACCGCAAAAAGAAGACTGAGGGAAGAAGCAGGGACCCGTTTGCTTTTATAGTGGGAAGCGACACCGTCGAAAAGTGCTCGAACGTGATTGGTTGGATAAGAAAGGGGTCAACATTTATCAAATTTTCAATAGTTAAACAACAAAATTCACTTATCGGATATATTACTAACGATGCGTAGATACATTTCTGATCGAATGATACTAAAATCGTAATAATTGGTTTATAAACAACTGAGTTATTAACGTTCAAAATCTCCCCTAATTTCGTTACATGTCTCATTTTCCGTACTTTTAAAGTGCACCCCAATATAGAAAACAAAGACGTAGTCCTACGTCAAAACGGATAATACGGCTTACAAATGCTCACTATTGTACATTACTACAGCTCAAAGAAACTGTCGATCATATGCTTCGGAGTTCTCCGGAACCTTAACATGATTCCAAGCAACTTGAAAATCGAAATGCACGGTTTCACTGGCTTGTTTCCCGTATTTGCTCAAACCACTTCCTGTGATTTCACAAAACTCCGGGATATGAGAGCGGAAATATGAAACTTCGAGCTATTGGGTAAGCAATCCATGTTTTTGAAAAGTTCTCAACTTTTCTGCAAAATCATCATCTAGACTCGTATGACAACAACTTTTATGTATCTGATCAGAATGATCAAGCGCCTGAAATACATTTTTTCATTTAAAAGAGACAATTTACAGAACAGTACGATAAATTATAATTGCACGCAAACTTAGATCCTATTACACTTCCAAAACATGGCGATTTTCCAAAGGCTTCTGACAGTTTCATCTGGTCAATCCACATTTGTTGTGGCGTTGGCAACTGGTGATCCTAACCTGAGATAAAAGAATTATTTTAAGGTCATCTTTATGAATCACACAATCAAACTGCTGATGCTTACCCATTTCTCGACATTATTTGGATCAATGTACTATACTTTTTTGTCGATTGGAATTACAACACCTAGTGTCATATGCAAGGAAGGTGGTGGACAATTTGTTCGTCGGGTGATCCATCGAGCAGTGGATAGTAAATACAATTGAAGAACTGCTCCGCCAGTTTATGGTCCGAGCCGAGACTTTTCCATTTCGCGGACGCGTATGTGACAAATTGTTCGTGAATGACCAGCTAAATTGGACTAATTTTTTTTGTGTGGTACAGTATGGGCAAGGAAATGTTGAACTACCTCCCATTATTACGAAAATCAGATTGACGATTTTCAAATCTCCAACAATGGAGCATCAAAAATTATTCAATAGCAACAGTGTCTTCCACACTTTCTCAATATTGCCATATTTTTCTGGAACGCCAGAAGCAACAGCAAGCAGCAACAGTATTTTTACGACAGTATCCTTACATCGGCCTTGAGTCCCGATGACGTCGGAATTATGCTCGATAATCGACAGGGTAAATGATTAAAGGACCCTTCTCCATCGCTTGCAGATCGAACTCCCAGGCCAACCCCCCTTTTTGGACGTCACATAATCAACTAACCCCTGAACGTTCTTCTTCTTGGCATTAACGTCCTCACTGGGACAGAGCCTGTTTCTCAGCTTAGTGTTCTTATGAGCACTTCCACAGTTATTAACTGAGAGCTTTCTTTGCCAATGTTGCCATTTTCGCATTCGTATCTCGTATGGCAGGTACGATGATACTCTATGCCCAGGGAAGTCAAGGAACTTTCCTTTACGAAAAGATCCTGGACCGACCAGGAATCGAACCCAGACACCTTCAGCATGGCTTTGCTTTGTAGCCGTGGACTCTAACTACTCGGCTAAGGAAGACCCCTGAACGCATTTATATGCATTTTCATTTACGTTATTACAGTTTCTGCATTATCGTTCAAATCAAAGTGCAAATGTGTTACCTCTACAAACCCAAAAAATTGTTTTTAATCAAAAACAAGTCATCAGCGAAGAAATGTTTTTTTTTTAGGATACCTCTAAACAGCATACCTAAACAGCATACCTCTAAACAGCAAACCAAAATGTTGACCCAAAACAATGAATTTATAAACTTATCACGCGACATAAGCACCAATTTTTCTCTATACCACCTTAGAACGTGACAACTTAAGCAATGAAGCGTTATAACGCAGCGCCGATTTCCCTATCATTGATGCCAATTTAGTTTTTTTGACGTAGGACTACGTCTTTGTTTTCTATATTGGGGTGCACTTTAAAAGTACGGAAAATGAGACATGTAACGAAATTAGGGGAGATTTTGAACGTTAATAACTCAGTTGTTTATAAACCAATTATTACGATTTTAGTATCATTCGATCAGAAATATATGTACGCATCGTAAGTAATATATCCGATAAGTGAATTTTGTTGTTTAACTATTGAAAATTTGATAAATGTTGACCTCTTTCTTATCCAACCAATCACGTTCGAGCACTTTTCGACGTTGTCGCTTCCCACTATAAAAACAAATGGGTCCCTGCTTCTTCCCTCAGTCTTCTTCTTGCGGTCGGACTGTGAACACGGTCGGGCGAGTCATTCTCGCTTTGCTTTTGCACCCGCGTCACAGTCCAATTTGTGTCGTCGGAAGAGGAAGACGCAAGATTGATTTGCGGCGGTGATGACGATGGCTTGGGCGCTTCTCCGAGCGGCAAACTACTGCTGCTCGGAGAAGCGTCCAAGCCATCGTCATCGCCGCTGCAAATTTATCCGCGCTCCCAGATTTCGACTCGTGATCGGTGGTCCAGAAGCAAGCCCGTTAGGAACCAGAAACCAGAAGCCCCCAGAGTTGCTGATCCGAGGAGATGCTGCTAATCGAGCGTCGGACTGGTGAAATCGCTCAAGCTTTCAAGAGTGAGCATCGTTTCCTGATTTCGACTTGTGCCCGGGGATCCAATACCCGTTGCTATTGTGCGCCATCCACGTCACGAACCATTCAGCTGGTTCGTCGTATAAGCAAATTCCCCGTTTGACCATGGCAATCAACTGATAACATCCCGTAGTGCTATTTATCTGTAACCGAATCGAGGCTAAGAAAGCCATCGGCCCTTGTCAGGGCCATAATATTTGTGGAAAAGAGTTGAAGGAATAATATTTCCAACCTTATTACATCTTATATTCCTCAATCAATCTCGCAGCTTCGTACAAAATTTAATTTGTTATGAATAATTGATAGCACGTCAATTTGAGACTATTCGTGGACGCTGCTGCAGTGCCGTCGGGGTGAGTGCTCAAAATTTCATAACGATTGTAAACTAGAGTGGAATTTCCGACAGTGTCTTTGATTTGCCATATTTTATGAGAACACTTCGATTACGAAAATGATCACATGTAACAAAATTGCGACATGTTTAGAATGCTTTTGAAAAGAAATTCCCATTGAACAATTTTCATAATTTTGGCACCATGGATCAGAAATTTATCTTCATATTAAAGAAAACTATTGATTATCAATAGCGAACTATTGAATATTTAGTAATTGTCAACCCTTTCATTCATGTTCGACCAATTTCTCACGCATTATCATTTTTCGCAATTATCAAGTAATTCTAAGTCCAACTCATTATTGGCACATATGCATTTCCCAGATTGGTCGATTAGAAAGAGAAGAGCACGAAGGGGAGGAGCATAATCTGCTAATCTAAGGGTATATAGCATACTCCCTTCGTTGGATTCGGTTTCATTCCGTTTCGACTTCCGAGCTGGCAAGAGCTGCTACGATCCTGCGCAGCGACGTCCGCACCTGCTGATTTGAAGCTAGCGATCCAGCGTCTGGTGATCGGTGGAAATCGCTCAAGATTTCAAGAGTGAGCATCGTTTCCAGATTTCGCCTTGTGCCCGGTGATCCACTACCCGTTGCTGTTGTGCGCCATCCACGGACCATGGAAATCAACTGATCAATCCCGCAGTGCTATTTATCTGTGACCGCATCGAGGCTAAGAAAGCCATCGGCCCTTGTCAGGGCCATCAAATTTGTGGAAAAGAGTTGAAAGAATAATATTTCCGACCTTGTTACATCTTATATTCCTCAATCAATCTCATAATTTCGTACAAAATTTAATTTGTCATGAATAATTGATGGCACGACAATTTGAGACTATTCGTGGACGCTGCTGCAGTGCCGTCGGGGTGAGTGCTCAACATTTCACAACGAATTTAAACTAGAGTGGCACATCCAACAGTGTCTTTGATTTGCCATATTTTATGGGAGCACTTCGATTATGAAAATTATCACATGTAACAAAATTGCGACATGTTTAGAATGGTTTTGAACAGAAATTCTGATTGAACAATTTTCATAATTTTGGTACCCATGGATCAAAAATTTACCTTCATATTAAAGAAAACTATTGATTATCAATAGCTAACTATAGAATATTTAGTAAATGGCAAGCATTCCAACTATTCATGTTCGATCAATTTCTCATGATAATGCATGAATAACGTTTCCAGATTTCGACTTAAGCCCGGCGATCCACAGCCCGTTGCTGTTGTGCGCCATCCAAGCCACGAAACATCCAGCTGGTTCGTCGCATAAGCAAATAGCTTGCTCAAATTTATATATTTGCGTTGGGGATTCCCCGTTTGACAATCAACTGATAACATATTGCATTAATATTCATCTGTGACAGCATCGAAGCTAAGAAAGCCATCGGCCCTTTTCAGGCCACCAAAATGTGCGTAAAAGAGTTATAGTAAGATTTCCACTTTATTTATTTCTAACATCTTATATGCCAAGCAAAGAATATTACTTCTCTTAAGCTTACGAAGGGGGCCTTCCAAGAAGACATCATATATTAACAGAGGTATATTTTCTACTATATCGCGTTTTAAATTATTCTAAATGGAGAATCGTTCATCTTCATTGATAAACATGACGAACAATAGATCAAATTGCAATGTTAAACAGCACGCTCCAGAATACGAAATCATCTAGCAAGAGAGGGAGCTTACACTGCTTCTGATTGGTGCCTAATGCACAACCAATCGTCACCGGCGGGGAACCGCCTTTTCCCCTTACTGGTTTGTGATTGGTCGTTAAGTGATCGGTTCCAGTTATAAAAGCAGCTCACATAGCCTGCCATGCCTCATTCTATCGTGATCAGCGCTCCGAACAACATTTGAAGAAAATGGCTCGAGCGAAATCGAAGAGCGGATTTGCTCCTTGCAACTGCAAGCAGCAAATTGCCGCTCTTTTGGTTTCGTTCATAAACGATAAGGAAACGCCACCGAAGCTTCAGTTGAAGAAGCATCCGCCGAAGAAGCATCCGCCGAAGAAGCATCCGCCGAAGAAACATCCGCCGAAGAAGCATCGACAACCACCACTGCAACAACTTTTCAAGGACCGGAAAATCCAGATCAATCGTGGTGAACTATTGGTCACTTTCCGTGTTCCGCTCACTCCTGCTCGTGTATATTATATGAACCAGGTGATTGAACGATAAAACGGCTCTTTTCAGAGCCACCAAACAAAACGGCTCTTTTCAGAGCCACAAAATAAACGGCTCTTTTCAGAGCCACCAATTAATATCAAGAGAGTTATTAGGATAATTTTTCATGTAAAAGCCCTTGGACCCACCAAACAAAACGGCTCTTTACAGAGCCACCAAATAAAACGGTTCTTTTCAGAGCCACCAATTAATATCAAGAGAGTTATTAGGATAATTGTTCATGTAAAAGCCCTTTGACCCACCAATCAAAACGGTTCTTTTCAGAGCCACCAATTAATATCAGAGTTATTTGTGTAATATTCCCTAATTTGTTTACCACATACTTGCTATAATCTCTTAATTCATCTCATAGCATCATACAATAATTGATTTATTACGAATAATTGACAATACGGCAATTTGAGGATGTTTCCGAGGACGCTGCTGCAGTACCGTCGGGATGCAATAACAGCATAATGTTCATCTTGTACATCCCTTACCCAGACATCAGTTTCATATAGCCTATTTCCCAGATAAGAAAACGAATAATTTGAAAGGAGGAGCATCACCTGCTATTCTAAGGGTATAAAGCATCCCTCCTTCGTTGAATTCGGAGGAGCACTTCCCGACGCCCCGCTACCAAGTGCCCAATCTGCCACCGCTTCAACCAACCCACCGGCAGGCATCCCGCCAGTCGGCCCCTTCCGTTCAGCATCGCCTCGCGGCCGCCGCCGCCGCCCCACCGGTGCAGAATGCGCCCCCTCCTGGATGGGGGAATCCTGGACGCAGTGTCCCCGGCACTCCTCCCTCCGACGACGGCTCCCTGTACACTCCGGAGCAAATGTTGGAGTACACCAGGGACTTGTTCCAACGGCTGCGCGCCTGCCGTTCCAAGTCGGAACAGATCAACGCCGCCAACTCGGTGGTATTCGCCTTTCTCGCCAAATATGGCCCGTGAGGCCACCACCAAGATCCTCAACTGGAACGCTTGCTCCCTCCGGAGCAAAAACCGAGAGTTGTCCGCCTTCATGGACCAAGAAGGCATCGACATAGCCGTGATCACGGAGACGCACCTCAAGCCGGAAGTTAACATCTTCATCCCCGACTTCCGGCTCGTGCGGCTTGACCGGTGCGGATCCGAAGGTGGAGGCGTTGCGGTTGCTCTGCGGAGGAACGTAAACTGCACCCTGCTGCCGAGCTTCCAACTAAAAGTCATCGAGGCCGTAGGTGTTCGGGTGGAAACCTCCATCGGCCCAATCACGATCATCGCGGCGTACTGCCCGAAGCAAACCAACATCAACGACGGAACATCGGCGGCCCTAAAGCAAGACATCGTCAAACTGACACGGCGGCAGGGGCAGTTCATCCTGGCTGGCGATCTGAACGCAAGGCACGAGATCTGGGGAAACCCCCGGCGAAATAGGAACGGCCTCATCCTACAACAGGACCTGGAGGAAGGCCACTACACCATCCTGAGCCCGGATTCACCCACCCGCCTGAGCCGGTCCGGGGCCCATGCGACCATTGATATCTTCCTGACCAACATGGCCGACAACATCTCCCAACCGGTCGTTCACCAGGACCTGAGCTCGGACCACTACCCGGTGGTGGCAGAAGTTGGTTCCCTGGTCAACCGGCATCGGGTCACCCGGCGCAACTACCACCGTGTCGACTGGGGCCAATTCCAGCGGTGTGTCGACGCTAACATCCAGTACGAGGCTCCCCTGGCGTCCCCTGAAGACATCGACCGGCATCTGCAGAGCGTCGAAGAGGCCATCTCCGTGGCCCGAGAACAGCATGTACCAGCATCTGGTCAGGTGAGCAACACCCTTTTTATCGATCGTGTTACCAAAGATCTCATTCGTTTAAGGAACACCAAACGCAGGCAGTATCAACGCTCTGGTCTGCCTGCGTTGAAAAGCGAAGTCAATCGCATATCCAAAATAATCAAGGCCAGAATGGTGGACCTCAGGAACGATGATTTCTCCAACAAGATCCGCTCTCTCCCAGATTGTGCTAGGCCATTCTGGAAGATGACCAAACTTTTGAAATCCAAACCCAGACCTATTCCACCGTTGATCCCATTAGACAACACCGACTCTAAGGATCGCTTGATAACCCCTGCGGAGAAGGCTGCTGAGATAGGTCGGCATTTCGTCAGCTCCCACAATCTAGGGCTAGACATTCCTAGCCCACACGACGCTGCTGTTTCCGAACACGCAGCTAACCTACACCGATCTCCCAACGACTTCTCGGAGGAGTTGGAGATCACTGCTGACGAGTTGCTGGCCTATCTCAAAACATCCAAAAACATGAAGGCCCCAGGTTTCGACAACATCCTGAACTTGGAGCTCAAGCAATTGAGTCTCCAGTTCTACCAACATCTGGCACTGATTTTCAATCAGTGCCTTCGACTTAGCTACTTCCCCTCGTCGTGGAAGTCAGCAAAAGTCATCCCCATTAAGAAACCTGGGAAGGATCCTTCCTCCCCCAAAAGCTATCGACCCATCAGCCTTCTCTCAGGGTTATCAAAGCTCTTTGAAAAAGCGATCAACAGACGGCTGCTTTCGGCAGCCGATCAAAACAACATCTTGCTCGAGGAACAGTTTGGCTTTCGACGCGGTCGTTCAACCGTGCACCAACTGACTCGAGTAACCAACATCCTCAGGCGGAACAAGTCCCTTGCCAAATCCTCAGCCATGGCGTTGCTCGATGTTGAAAAAGCATTTGACAACGTCTGGCACGACGGCCTGGTGTACAAGCTGCACCGATACAATCTTCCCACCTATTTGGTGAAAATCATCAAAAACTATCTGTTTAACAGGACGTTCAGGGTTTCCCTTAATGGAGTCAACTCAGACCCCCACAACATCCCCGCAGGTGTCCCACAGGGCAGTATTTTAGGTCCCCTACTATACAACCTGTTCACCTCGGACATGCCTCAGCTCCCTGAAGGCGGCTCTCTGTCACTGTTCGCTGACGACACATCAGTCGTCTACAGCGGCAGATTCACGAGAGCACTAACATCTCGACTCCAGAGAGGCCTGAACGTCTTGTCAGATTATTTGAACAGCTGGAAGATCTGTATCAACGCAGCGAAGACCCAGGTCATCCTCTTCCCCTATTCCAAATCCCCCAGACTTGTTCCGGCTGAGGATTGTAAAATCACCCTCGGTGGATCAACGGTGGAATGGTCTGATGCAGCCGACTACCTTGGGCTAACGTTAGACAGCAAGCTTCTCTTCAGACAGCAGGTTGACAAAACGGTCACTAAAAGCAACATCTTGCTCAAAGCATTGTACCCCCTGATCAACCGGAAGTCAACTCTGTCTCTGAAGAATAAGCTTGCTGTTTACAAACAGGTCATTCTTCCAGTAATTGAATATGGCGTACCAATCTGGGAGAGTTGCGCTAAAACCCACCATCTGAGGCTCCAGAGGACCCAAAATAAGTTCCTCCGGATGATCCTCAATAGTCCTCCGAGAACGAGGACAACCGAGGTCCACCGTCTGGCCGAGATCAAAACACTAGAGGAGCGCTTTGGTGACTCGATCGGCAGATTTAGGGCTCGTTGCCATCAATCGGACCAGCAGGTCATCCGGGACCTCGTTCCCCCCTAGGTTATCAAATTTTTCTTGTAGTGTAAATAGTTAGTTAGGTTATCAAATTCTCTTTTTATAAAAATTACCAGAGCCCATAAGGCCAAGAAAAACTAGGGTAACACCACAAAATCAAACCAGCCAAGCAAAAACCATTACAAACAAAGTTGAAGGACCCCTTCGGGGTCAAACCCTTAACATGTAAAATAATTTTGTACAAAAATCCAAAATGAAAATAAAATGAATTTAATGAATGAATGAATGAATTCGGTTTCATTCTGTTTTCGCTTTCGAGCTGGTAAGAGCTCCTCCAAACCGGCTCAGCTCCTCGCTACCAGAGGCAAGCTACGAGATGGCTGAAGAACATCGACCAAAGCCGCTTGTTGAAGCGCACATCGTCATCCGCACCGCAAATATCATCGGGCGAGGAGGATTGCAACCAGTGCGCCGTCAAAGTGTGTCCGATCAGCAAGCGGCGGCAAGTTTGTACGAGATGGCTGAAGAAAATCGACCAAAGCCGCTTGTTGAAGCGCACCGCTTGTCAGCACCGCAAATCTCATCGGGCGAGGAGGATTGCAACAAGTGCGCCGTCAAAATGTGTCCGTGTTACGCAAATTCAACAGTTCAATCGGCCCTTTTCAGAGCCAACAAATGTGTTTCAAAGAGTTGATTGTGTAAAATTCCTAATTTGTTCGAGATGATCGTCATCCGCACCGCAAATCTCATCGGGCGAGGAGGACGCAACAAGTGCGCCGTCAAAATGTGTCCGTGTTACGCAAATTCAACAATTCAATCGGCCCTTTCCAGAGCCAACAAATGTGTTTTAAAGAGTTAATTGTGTAATATTCCCTAATGTGTTTACCACATACTTGCTATAATTTCTTAAATCATCTCATAGCAGCATACAATAATTGATTTATTGCGAATAATTGACAATACGGCAATTAGAGGATGTTTCCGAGGACGCTGCTGCAGTGCCGTCGGGATGCAATAACAGCATAATGCTAATCTTGTACATCCCTTACCCAGACATCAGTTTCATACAGCCTATTTCCCAGATAAGAAAACGAAGAATTTGAAAGGAGGAGCATCACCTGCTATTCTAAGGGTATAAAGCATCCCTCCTTCGTTGAATTCGGTTTCATTCTGTTTTCGCTTTCGAGCTGGTAAGAGCTCCTCCAAACCTGCTCAGCTCCTCGCTACCAGAGGCAAGCTGTTTGTACGAGATGGCTGAAGAAAATCGACCAAAGCCGCTTGTTGAAGCGCACCGCTTGTCAGCACCGCAAATCTCATCGGGCGAGGAGGATTGCAACCAGTGCGCCGTCAAAATGTGTCCGTGTTACGCAAATTCAACAATTCAATCGGCCCTTTTCAGAGCCAACAATTGTGTTTTAAAGAGTTGATTGTGTAATATTCCCTAATTTGTTCGAGATGGCTGAAGAAAATCGACCAAAGCCGCTTGTTGAAGCGCACATCGTCATCCGCACCGCAAATCTCATCGGGCGAGGAGGATTGCAACCAGTGCGCCGCCAAAATGTGTCCGTGTTACGCAAATTCAACAATTCAATCGGCTCTTTCCAGAGCCAACAAATGTGTTTTAAAGAGTTAATTGTGTAATATTCCCTAATGTGTTTACCACATACTTGCTATAATTTCTTAATTCATCTCATAGCAGCATACAATAATTGATTTATTACGAATAATTGACAATACGGCAATTAGAGGATGTTTCCGAGGACGCTGCTGCCGTTCCGTCGGGATGCAATAACAGCATAATGCTAATCTTGTACATCCCTTACCCAGACATCAGTTTCATACAGCCTATTTCCCAGATAAGAAAACGAAGAATTTGAAAGGAGGAGCATCACCTGCTATTCTAAGGGTATAAAGCATCCCTCCTTCGTTGAATTCGGTTTCATTCTGTTTTCGCTTTCGAGCTGGTAAGAGCTCCTCCAAACCTGCTCAGCTCCTCGCTACCAGAGGCAAGCTGTTTGTACGAGATGACTGAAGAAAATCGACCAAAGCCGCTTGTTGAAGCGCACCGCTTGTCAGCACCGCAAATCTCATCGGGCGAGGAGGATTGCAACCAGGGCGCCGTCAAAATGTGTCCGTGTTACGCAAATTCAACAATTCAATCGGCCCTTTTCAGAGCCAACAAATGTGTTTTAAAGAGTTGATTGTGTAATATTCCCTAATTTGTTCGAGATGGCTGAAGATAATCGACCAAAGCCGCTTGTTGAAGCGCACATCGTCATCAGCACCGCAAATCTCATCGGGCGAGAAGAACGCAACCAGTGCGCTGTCAAAATCAAACTCATCATCTGTGGTGCAGTCAAGAATCAAGCCTGTTAGGTACCATTACTACTATTATTAGGCAAATCAAGCGTCTGGCTAGTGAAATTGCTCAAGATTTCAAACTTGAGCTACATTTTAAGATTTCGACTTCAGCCGTGTGGTCCAATATCTGTTGCTGATGTGTGCCATCCACACGACGAAACATTCAGCTGGTTCGTCGTATAAGCAGAGAACTTGTTCATTGCATTGCATTGAGGATTTTTCGTTTAACCATGGCAATCAACTGATAATATCCTGTAGTGCCATTTATCTATAACAGCATTCGTGCTAACAAAGCCTTTGGCTCTTTTTAGGGCCACCACATGTGCGTAAAAGAGTTATCGGAGTAATATTTCCGACTTAATTTATTACATTGCCAAGCAATGAATAATATTTCTCTCAAACCATAAGAACTACAAAGCGATGACTGGATCTACTACTGAATCACTACTGTTCTTTCCAATGCTACTGTATATTTCAGAGGAGGTTATTGATATAATTTCAAAATGATCATACATCCTGAAGTGAAATTTCACATTTTCATAGATAAATATGACGAATGATTGACCAAATTGCAAATCGTTATATGCATTAATATTTACGAAAGTTTCGAGCACTGAAAACAGTATGAAGTCAAAACGAACAACAACAATGACATCAAATTCAGTTACACTGAGGCAAAAATCTCGTATGATTTTCATAAGATCACACTAATGAACGCGATTTTTATTATTTTTTTGTTGGTTCATAAAACACTTGTGTATTTCATTCGACGAGATTGAGATTCATAAGACAAGTGTAATTTTTTCATAACAATCAATTGTCAATGTCATAAGAACGCTTATGAACCCCATTGCTCATCATTGTGAAGAACCACGTGAGGCAAATTTTCTCATTTCACTATCAGAAATTCAATATGGCTTCCGAAATGGACGTGTGTGTGATTTGTCGTTGGCTGACTCCGTTTCTAATGCATCAAAGGGTAAATATTTTCTATTTATCATCAATTCCGCTGTAACTAACACTTTCTTTCGAACAGATTAAGGAATTCGATCCAAACAATAAGATTTGGGAATGAAAATTCGAAACAATTTGTATGACGCGTAAGAAATCACAAACCCCCCTCATCCATTAATCCGCCCAAACGTAAACCTGCAACAATTCAGGCGTTCTTCACAACTTTTCTCAATAATGTTTCGCTGCTATGATATACTTCTTTGCGTTCAAAATAGGTTAGCCAACTAGAGAAAATCGAATTTTCATCCATTTTGTCGTATCGCAAATCGATTCTAATGCTTACAGTAAAGTGCTTTGATTGAATTGCGGCGTGACAAAATGGATGAAAATTTGTTTTTCCCAAGTTGGTTAACCTATTTTTCAACGCGGATTAGTATTATTCATTCATTGAAATTTATAATCTAAAGCTCAAATTACACAAGACAGTGTTATGGAACCAAGAATAGTTCAGAACGTAATTCATAAGACTATCTATGGATTTTGTTATCAAGTCAATGATGGTTCATAAGATCATCTTATGAAATTCCTTCGAAGTGTATTATGGAAACAACATCTGCCGAAAACCATACGATGGTCTTATGGATTTCAAAGATTTTTCTTGTGTCGTAATTCCATAAGCAAATCTTATGACAGTCTTACGTTTGCTTTCCTCAGTGTACATAAACCATCGTGGTCCTACGTCACCAGTTCGTTCAACCCCATAGGGATGTACCCTTATAGTTTTTTGCAATCTGTGAAACCATTGGTAATGTAATGATCCAAGAGTAAATGTTTTCAAACGCCTTGGTTATTACTAATCGTAAAAAGCAATATCTTATGAAAATATATTTGAATTTTAAGACGATAGCATACAACTAAATCTAAATAACGGTTATTTACTGGAAATCTTTCAAATCTCTAAACATTTTTTTTATTCAAAATTTTAAATACTATTTACAACTATTTTAGTTTTGTATAAATGAATAAATTTTGATTAAAGATATACAATTTTACTATTTACTGAATTTATAATCAACTGAACAGCAACACTGCCAAAACAAAAACAAGCTTGTTTTATGAAAATCTGAACAAACATTTAAAAAGGGCACATCGACATAGGTAAACAATGTCTTTGTAAGACGCTGTTGAGCCCAATTCAACTTGATCACGCTTACCAATACTACAATCAGGAAGAGCTAACACTAATCTTTCTGATAGTGGTGTTAGTTTGCATGGACGAGCTAAAAAGGGCTCAACAGCAACGTTTCTGAAAAAAGCCTCAAGACCTCTCCAGCCCTTTTTAAATGTTTGTCCAGAAATATTTGTCATGGCCTTCTACGGTTCTATTAAGTTGTCATCATATGGTACAAGCGATTCATTGTATCATACTATTGGTGGAAGAAGATCACCTATGGTACGTACCTCTTACTAAAATAAAAAAAAATGTTCAGGACCCCCCGATAGAACATTTTCAAACCGGTCTCAAATGAAAGGGGAAAGCCTAAGCTTTCATTTGGTGGGTGTTTCATCGATACTGATTTTTTATATTAATGTTTTCTACCAGAGACACCGTGTAAGGGTTTCAACAGCTCAAAACCATATTTTCTTATTCGTGTGCACAGCAGCAAATATGCTACCACAAGGTGACTGCTCCGTTAGATGCTAAAAATATTTGTAATTGATAATTGTACTATATGATTTGTTTGAATTACCTATTTTCATAGTCGACTTGTCCTGGCATATCTTGCAGAAAATAGAGAACATATTTTTCAGCAGACTGTAAAATTCAACTCTTCTCTTTTATTTTCTAATTATCAAATTACTAAATCAAGCAGTTTTGTACAACAAATTGATTAAGCAAAAAATGAAAAATAAATGCAGCAGCATTTTTTTTTATTAATATGATGAATTGGGTTATAAGAGTTCTATTTCGTTTCAATCGTTTTCAACTCTGAATTTGTATGGAATTGAACTCTGAAATATGTAACTGAAGGAAAAGCTACATAAAAAATGTTGTGCATTACTTCCTTCGTTCGTATTAATTATGGTTTGATTTCACCAGTCGAGATTATTTTTCTTACAGACACATTCTTACAAACAGTTAATGTTAATGTTAATGTACAATTGTACGTTCTTACAAACAGTTAATGAATAAGTGCCCAAATAACTAAGCTGAGAAGCAGGCTTTGTCACAATAGGTGTGTAATGCCAGACAAAAAATTAAGAAAATTTATGTATTCTGAACATGAAAAAACAGTTATATGCTAGAATCGATATATTTCCACTGTACGAATAAGTGTCCTATGACTCATTGGATCCTGAAATCACATAGGACAGTTTTGTCTATTACGCATGCCATGTACCTTTGTTCCAACAACCTTAATTTGAAATTTACGCTATCGACGAGTTTGAATGAAATAAAACTGCCTTTCACCACGATTACATTTAAAAAGAATGTATTTTAAGGAACAAAAATTTAAAATAAAAAAATGTTCGGGATCCCTCGGTGGATTTTTTTGGGGAACACCTCAAATGAAAGCTAAAACCCTATATTTTCGAATGGTGAAAGATTTGGCGATGCCTATTTTTTGTGATAATATTGTTCTACCAGACACGCCGTAAATCTTTACAACACTGAGACCGACATCAAAGTTTCAAAATTATATAGTTTCAGTTAATTTTTTAAATTTTATTTTAGGAAAAAATCACTATTTATAATCAATGGTTCAGGATTTAGGTTCAAATTTGATTTGGGTATCTAGGGTATTTCGAAATGGAAAAGCACAACATTATTTTTGGCGAGAAATCAATAAATCAAATTTTGCTCATTGAAAGACGAATTGAATGAACATGAATGAAATTTTCACTCTAATTTGCAGTTCCTCAATGTTGTCCACGTTCAGAACTTTTTTCATAATTTTCAAGCAATTTTTGAAATACTTTTAAGGTTCACATTTTATTGATCATTTGATTTTGAAGTAAGTTTTAAACCAAGAATCTTAAAACGACTTAATATCAAAACTCATCAAAAACCCAATTCTCGCAGAAATCGTCCAGAAATTGCTTCACAGATTTTTGAATAATCTCCTTTATTCAATATGTGCTCAAGAAAATTACCGGAAATACCTATAGTTAGTTCCACATGGATTACTCCAAAAATTTCCTCCTTGGTGTTTTTCCATTTATTTCCCCAATAATTTATAGAGTGATTCCTCCAATAATTAATCCACGTTTTCTTTAGGATTTGTTTTACGAACGCACTATTTAACTCGACTAGCGAATCCTTGTTAAGTTCCTCCAGCAATACCTCTTAGAATTTATTACACTTGCAGTTCTTCCAAATTTATATCGATTGATTTATCAAGTATAATTCATGGATTCCTTAAATTTTTATTTAATTTTATACTTCAGCATGAAAACCATTATTTCATACTTGTATTTAATTAATTATGTTTCGTGGTTTACGGCTAACCAGCCGAGTGAAAGTTTAAAAACTACCGAAAAACTGAACATAACACATATTTTGCAATTGGATTAAATGAACAAATTGAAGTTGAATTTGCGAAAAGTTACACGTCTTCTCGGTGAAAATTGAACCCACGACTCGATAGGGCACGTTACCTCTACACCACGAGAGGACTCATGGATGGGCATCTAATTCTTCCGAAAGAGGTGCGCTTTGCGAAAGAGGACCACGTGATTATTGAGGTGAAATCGAATTCTGCTTAACTTATGCGTCCATGAGTCCTCTCGTGGTGTAGGGGTAACGTGCCCTAACTAATGAACAGGGAGTCGTGAGTTCGATTCTCACCAAGAAGATGTGTAATATCATAAATTTCACATCCATTTTTTTCATTTGATCCATGGTAAAAAAATATGTAATGTTTAGTTTTTCGGTACATTATTTCATATTTAATGGAAGTTAGTAACATAACATCACCACTACATGGTTTTTAATAATATTGTAAGGCATATCTAGTAATCAAATTGCTTGTGGGCTTAACTAAACATTTTTGAAATTGTTCAATATGTTTGAAACTACTTTTCGATCCACTCTTTAGTTTTAACAATTTAAGAGCATCCACCTATCCCCTTGAGCGTCATAAAAATTGTGAACTAGCTTTTTCAAACAAGACATAAGACATGTGTAGAAAAGTTCTTGAAAGTCATGAAAGTTTCCAACGCGAAAAGATCCCAAACCGGATCCGAACTCAAACCAGTCACATTCAGCATGGTTTGGCTGAATACCGTTTACACAACTGATTTTGAGCTGCGGTAAACAATGCGCGTTTGGCTGAAGCAGTAAAAAATAATATTTTCTTTCGGTCTTTTTTATAGTATTATGAAATTAAAATAGAATTTAAAATATTCACAATTTTTGCAAGATTTTACAAAAGTGCTCAAGATTACGTCCCAGGGTCGCAGCGTATGATGCGTACACGGTAATTGAGAGAAAACTAGGAAGTTTATTGCAGATAGGGGAATTTGTTTATTTTCCGTAGTTTAGTTCTTTTCGTCATGGTATTTATTTGTCACCCAAATCAACTGTAGTTTAGTACATAAATGCAATATAATCGATATTATGTTAAGTCCGATGGGTTATAAAAAGATCCTCCTTTCCTGAGAACGCTATGTGTTTATATACCAAAATTACCATTACACAAAAAAAAAATTGCGGAATATTCAAAAAAAAATTCGTTTCATTTCGAAATATTTCGTGAGGATTTGAATTTCGTATCGGTTCTTACGGAATATTTCAACTATTCGTTTCGTTTTGCTACTAACAGTTTTGAAAATTTCGCATATCGTTTCGTTTCGTATCGCGATTGAAAATATATCATATCACATCATATCACATACCCTTACTCTCGTTAATTACACTGCGGAACACGTTTTTGTCTCAAGCACCAACATACCACTTGGTTGCTGAATCCATTGCCTTTTTCAAAAATATCATAGTACGTCTAGTTTTTGAGATATTGACTGTTGAAAATGCGAAATTTGACTATTTTAGCCAACTTGCATGCAAGTTTGCCAGCTTGTATGGCAATTTATTCGCTTAATTTGCCATTGAATTCAAACTTTACGTGTATAACAATTATCATACCCCCCCTTCTTCCCTGTGAGCATACGACCAAAGTTCCCACCGAGATTGGTTACCCGATCTTCCCTAAGGTGCTCGTACCCCGGCCAGTACCGCGAGGAGGTAGGGATAGGAGTTGCTGGGCAGTAGGGTAAGGACCGCACAGAGGGGTCTATTTTGTCCCTTCAATTACGCGAGGTACCAATTGAACGCCATGCCCAGCCATTTACTAACCACCTAATCCAAATATTATTCGACAATTTGTAAAATGTTCAGTTCCAATGTCCTTTTTAACGAAATTTCTAGCCTAAGACTAGTTCATCTCAGAACAAATGCGCTGTATATTTTGAGAGAATTTGAAAGGCATGGATTTTCTGTTAGACGATTCTATGACTTCTGGGGAAAAGCATTTATGAACCTAACCTACTGCTTACTTGCTCAACAACTATTCATATGCCTGAGTAATTTGTGTAACCGTTACTACAATGAGCTTGATTCCAGGAAGACGTATCAAAGTTGTTGCTAACTGAACCTCTTTTAATTTACAGAAGCCAAATCATGCATGGAATTGAATACTATGTCTACAATGTTTGGTTTACTTCAGAATTCCATCCCCTACTTTTGAGGTTCTTCCACTGAAAAAAAAGTTCATCTTCTCAAAGTAAACTGCATCTAACAGGCTACTTCCGTTTCTCCTCAGAACAGCGATTGAAATACAAACCAAAAAAAATTATATAAAAGAGTAAAATAGGATACTTCTCTTCTGAAGCCGGATAATTTTCCATTTTCGGTTGAGAAAACTGCAGTCTGTCTGGCAGGGGGAGCCAAAGGGTGCCTGGAACCAGGCCGGAGGTGGGCAGCTTGACGAAATGAAATGAAAATATTTCCTCATATGTACGTGCATTACGACTATAGAGAATGACGATGCACAGTGGTTCAGGAATATTTTTTAGGGTTGCAGATTCTTTATCTAATTTAATGGTTTTCATAGTAAAAAAATTGAATAAAAAAGAGCAGTTTTTCATATATTTTAGGGCTTTTAAATTTATCAGTACACTAATTATGATTTATTGTTTACGATGATATCATAATTAAACAAGTGCTGAAATTAGTGTTATTTTTGGACATATGCAGCTATTTTCCAAATAATTTTCATTTAATATATAATATTATGATCTTAACTATCTTATATTGTAGACGAATGCTTAACCTTTTTATTTTTAACTTAACTGAAACATGTTTGGAAATATGGTTTTATATCAACTTTTTAGGAAACTGGACCTCTATGCAACGGCGACACCGAAGGCGCAGAGTGCCATATCTAGATAATGCCCCACATATTCTGCTGGGTGGGATAGCGATGCATATTCAGCAGTTCTTTGGAAGAAAGACAGTCCGGCTGCGCCGGGGAATAGAGGAATGTTTATTCAGTTCTCTCGCGGAAGCTGCTGCATATGCAATGTAAAGAGACTGCCGGGGATTTTGGAAGGAAACGAACCGCGCCGGGATATGCGCGAAAAAAATCCGTTCCCAGAATGAGGTTCCCTTGAGGCTTGAGGGCGTTCTGCTGGAAGCCGGAGTTCGCTGGTACTAAATAGAAGAAGATGAACGGATGTAGTTTGTCTACGAGGAAGCTGGAATATACAATTTAAAATTCCCGTCAGAAAAAGGGTGGAAGACTTTGTGAGGGGTTGTGTGGTGGGGTGGTAAATGGGGGCCATATGCACACTGCACAGTGCCATACATTTAATTTCGGCTGAAGGACGGCTTCGTACAATGATATATTTGTTCGGAGCGAAAAAGAATCACATGCAGTAGTGAAGATTAATGAGGATTTACTTTATATTCTGTGGGGTTTATTCACGGGGTTTCATGCCATGAGATGGTTTAATAAACTTACGTGTAACATACCAAGGTTTAAATAAACCAAGATTTAAATGAAGCAAGATTCAAATGAATAAATTCATGCATTCAAAAATATATGCGAATTCAAACATATTTTTGCCATATTGTGCAAAATTTATCGATCTTAGATCGATTACACAGCGTAACAAAAATAACATTTTTGCGTGTCTCAAGGATCAAATTATGTCTTTCTAGTAGATTTGGGGTTGCTGAATCTGGTGCCATTCTCAGAAATGTTCCAGCACGTCACAATTTTTAGCTACAGGTCGCCAAAGTTGTATAAATCACTGGTTTTATTAATGTTTACATGAAATTTAAAGTACAATTTATCAAACCTTTTTGTAATCTAATCCACCAAACATGCAAAATAGATCTTGAACTTTCATTTCAGACATAATTGGAATGAAATTGCGCGATTAAATTTCGATTAAATCAATTTTTTCAACATGCTTGCAGTCTCCACACAAAATTGTTCGTTTCTTCTATAGAGCAAAATTCAACAATTCTCTAAACCATCAAAAAATAACTTTTCCGTATCGAAAGTATTACAAACTTTAATGATAAGTATTGTTATACACATAAAGTTTGAATTCTGTGGCAAATTAAGCCAATATATTACCTTACAAGCTGACAAACTTGCATGCAAGTTGGCTGAAATAGTCATTTTTTGCATTTTCAACAGTCGATATCTCAAAAACTAGACTTGCTATGATATTTCTGAAAACGGCAATGAATTTAGCAACCCTTAATTAATCCGCAGTGTTACAGTATAACAGTAAATTAACAATCTACGACTCCATGTGTTCTTTCTCGTACTTCGCTCTGGTTCTAAGTCATTGAATACGCACTAGGTTCACACGTGACACATTTTGTCTGCCTTATGCAGCCCACAGACGCTCAGACGGTTTGACCAACATTGACTCCGCCCCCAAGTTAGTCAAACCGACTTATGTTGATACAACCGTTTGACCGACTGTCAAGGTTGGTTGCAGCAACACGATATTCCTTCGCATGTTCTTAGACTTGCCGAGAGTCTAGGTAATAAACGATTGTTATTTTTTCGAAGGCTGTGGCTGTGAAGGAGAATCTTTTCGCGATTTTCTGGCAATAATTGCAGTAAGGAAGAGATGAACTTTCAACATTTAAGTACCGGAAGAAATATTTTTTTTAAGAGGAAATACAGTTATAATTCGTACGAAATGTTCTGGCAAAACTTAGAAATCATGACGGGTCTCTTTCGGGAAATATTCTGAGCAGTCATTGATATGGGAATGGCCAAGGGATTTTTTTTTTTCAAACATTCTATCCAGAATCTTTAATCGTTTCCTCTAGTTATTCTGCTTTGAAGTTTTTCCAGGAATCCAAAAGCTATACTAAGGATTCCACCAAAAAGCTCTTCCTGGGATTTTACCACGAACTTTATCAATAATTCCTTTAGAAATTTATCCACAGATTGAACCAGAAATTTCTCCGGGGAACATTCTTCAGGCATACCTTCTGGTGGAATTTTTTCAAGGATTCCTTTAGAGGTTCCTCTACAAATTATTGTGGATTTCAACCACTGATTCCTTCAAAGATCTGTCCAAAAAATCACAAGGAATTTTTTCAGGGCTAAGTCCAAGGCTGCCTCCTAGAATTCCTCCAGATTGTTATAACATTTTTTTTAAAGATTTATTCAGAAATTTCTCTAGAAGTTAGTTCCAAGGATTCCATCACGCGTTACCCAGGAATCGCATCACGAATTCTTTCAGATACTTCTCAAGAGATTTCTCAAAAAAAAAATCAGAATTCAGAAATTCCCTGAATGATTTCACCAGGACTGTTTTAAGGGCTTGCTCCTAGGACTCCTCCTCAAATTCCTCAAGGAGTTATATCAGAAAATCCACCAGGAATTTCTTCAGCGATTCTTTCTAGCAATTTTCAACAGATTTCTCCAGGGATCAATAAAAATACTTCCCAAGGGATTTCTCCAGTGGTTCATCCAATGCTTCCTTCAAGAATTCCACCAAAACATTCTCCAAATATTCATTTAAGAAGTCCTCCAGCGAAACTTCAAGCATTTCTATACAGATACTACCCACAATTTATCCAGGGATTCATCAAGTTCCTCCAGGGATTCCACCAACAATTCCTCCAAGAATTCCATCAGAAATCCTTCAAAGATTTGAGAGGATCCCCAAGTTATTCCTTCGGTATTCCTCTAGAGAGAATCGTCAATTAATTCTTTTATAAACTCCACCAGTGTTTCCTCCAAAGATTCTTCCTTGTATCTCTGAAGGGACCCTACGAGGCATTCGTCCTGGGATTTCTGCAGGAGTTACTTCAATAATTTAATATAAATTTCTCCGAGCATTCCTAAAGGAATTTATCCATCAATTCCATCCAGTATTTCTTGAAGGATTTTTTTCCAAGGAATCTACCAGGAATTACCTTAGAGAATCTTTCAGAAACTCCTTCAGGGATTGCTTCAAAAGTTCTTCCAGAAATATAGTAAGGAATCTCTCCAGGAAACTCTCTAGCAATTAATCTATTGAGATACTCTAGCATATAATCTATTGTGATACCTCCAAGAATTTCTGAAGATATATCTCCATGGATTTTTTTTTCAGAAATGAAATAAAAATCTTTTAGGGATTTATTCTGAGGCATTCAGAGAAATGTGTTGTTTGAAACTCTGAGTAAATATCAGTTAACTCCCTGGAGGAATCAAGGATAATCCTCAAACACAATCCTAGTAACATCTTTGAAGTATTTTGTGGTTGAACTTCTGGCAAAACTCTGGTAGATTTTTCTGGTGGTAATTCTAGCGAAACTCTGGTGATATTCCCAGTATTTACGCTAGAAGAACTCCTTGTGAAATGCCTTAAAAAACTTCTCTCGTGAAAAATTACAGGTGATATAATTAGGGAAATACTGTTGAAGTATCTGAAAGAATTACTAGAGGAATCTTTATAGGAAATTGTGGTCAAATCGCATAGGAAATTCGTTATTGGATAATTGGAGTTCATCTTAGTGGCATCCACGAAGGAACCTTCCAGAGGAATCCCTGAAGGAATTCCTGTTTTGAATCCCAGGAGGAATTCCTGATGGAGTCACTGGATGATATACTGGTAGATTCCCATATTACAGGTAAAACTATTATAATAAATTTCTGGTAATATCGCTGGAGGGTTCCTGAAAACCCCCAAGAATCCCTGGAGTTATTCCACGAGAAATTCCTTGAAAAATCCGGAGAAATCCCTTGAGGATTTCCGGGATTGATTCCTTAAGGAAATCCAGGAGGAGAAATTTGAGAAATTCCGGAAGAAATCTCTTGAGTAATGCCGGTAATGGAATACTTACAAGAAATTTCTGATAAAATCCCTTGAGGAAATCCTGATAATCTTCGAGAATCGTTGGAAATTTTGCTGAAGGAATTCCTTGAGGAATTTCGGGAAGTATCTTTTGACTAATTCCTGGAGAAATCCCTTAGGGAATTCCAAGAGGACTACCTTGAAGAGTTCTTGGATGAATGTCTTGAAGTATTCTCTGGAAGTTCGGGTAGTATCTTCTTAAAAATTTTGAAAAGAATTCATTATAAATTAACCCAGAATAACACAAGAGGGATTCCTGAAGGAACCTTTAGAAGAATTCCTGATAGAATCCCTGACAGAACTTCTGATAGAATCCCAGGAGGATTTATAAAAATGTCTTAGAAGTTTTTCTAATAGAATCTATGAAAGAACTTCCGATGGAATCCCTGCAAAAATTCCCAATAAAATCTATTTAAGAACTCCTTCAGATGGAATCCTTGGAAAAACTTGTGATGTAATCCTTGGAGTAATTCCTGATAGAATCATTAGAGAAACTCCTGATAGAATTCCTGTAGAAATTCCAGGTGGAATTTCTGAAGGAACTCCTAATGGAAACCCTAGAAAAACACCCAAAAACACCTGATAAAATTCTTAGAAGAACTCCTTATCGAATCCTTTGGGAACTCGTGATAAAATTCCAAAAACGACTTCTGTTGTTTTGCCCTAAAGGAATTTCTAAATGAATGCCTATTGGAACTCCTGATAAAATCCTTAGAAGAACTCCTGATAGAAATCCTTGGGAACTCCTATTAAAAGACTCAAGGGAACTCCTGATGGAATCCCAGGAAACTCTTGATAGAATCCCAGAAGGAATTCCAGGTGGAATGTTTAAAGAAAATGCTTATGAAACATCTGAAGGAACTCTTCTTGAAATTCACAGAAGAACTCCTGATGTAATTCCCAGAAGAGATCCTGATGTTATCCCTAGAAGGAACTTCTGATGTAATACATCGAGGATCCAGGTGAAATCTCTAAAGAAACTTCTGGTACAATCTCTAGAGGAACTCCTTATGGAATCTCTAAGGGAACTCCTGTTAAAATTTCTGAAGAATTTAATGATAATTCCTGAAGGAATTCCTGACGGAATTCGGAGGAATTCCTGATGGAATCCTTGTACGAATTCCTAGAGATATTCTTGCAGGAACTCCAGATGAAATCATTGGAGAAACTCCGGATCCCTTGAAGAATTCCCTTTGGAATCACAATAGGAACTCCTGATGAAATCCCTGGAGGAATTCCTGATAAAATTCCTGATGGAATTCCTGATAGAATGCCTAGAGAAATTCCTTATGATGATCCATAGAAGATCCTGCTGGAATTCTTAGGTGACCTCCTGATATAAACTCTGGAGAAAGTCCAAATAGAATCTCAGAAGAAATGCTAGCTGGAGTCTCTGAAGGAACTCTTAGTGGAATTTCTGGAGAAACTCCTGATCAAATCCTCAGAAGAACTCAAATGGTAGCCCTAAACGTGATTCTAATAAAATCCCTATTGGAATTCCTGATATAATCCCTGGAGGACTCCTGATGGAATCCTTGGAGGAATATAAAGATATTGTTGGAGGATATATAGGGGAACTCATGATAGAATCTCTTGAGGAATTACGGGTGAATTCTAGAAGAAACTCTTTATGGCATCCCTGGACGAACTCCTGATGAAATGCTTGGAGGAAATCCTAAATATATTGTTGAAGGAGTTCCTGATGGAATCAATGAAGGAATATCTGACTAAATTCATTGAATAACTAGTGATGGAATCAAGGATGGAATCTCTAGAGAAACCCCTGATAGAACCTCTGGAAGGTGGAATCATGAAGCAGATTTGGAAGAATTCCTTAAGATCCTGGAGAAATTCCTGGTAAAACTCCTGATGGAATACCTGTAGTACAAATCCAGGTACAATACATGGATGGATTATTGGAATCACAGGTGAAACTGCTGATGGATTTACTGAAGATATATCTGGAGAAATTGGTTGAGGAATAATTAAAGAATCCTTGGTGAATTTGCTAAAAAAAAACGGTTAGAGATAGTTGGAAACGATAGTGAAATATATAGAAACAACTCAAGAGCGTGCATTTGAAAGATCACTTTGGCACCGACGCTGCGTAAATTCACGCATTTTGACTTTCCACCCATCTGCATCGGAAGTTCATGGGACGTCAAATTTGACATGATGACGTCGGTGTTTGTGCAACATCCCTACAGACTGTACGATCGGTTCGTCGAACAGTTGGCTCCGCCCACCGGTGGTTTGAGCAAAATCAAACTCGTTTGATTTTGGCCGACCGATTCGTCAACCGTCAAATTGGTTTCACAAACTGTCAAATTGGTTCGTCAAGCAGCATCACACACGGTCAAACATAGCACCAACATGAGCATCAACCTGGGGGGCGGAGTCAATGTTGGTCAAACTGTCTGAGCGTCTGTGGGGTGCATTATGAAAAATATATTGGAGTTAACTGCGGTTCATAGCTATACAATTTGGTAACAAAAATTTAATGAGAGGCAGCGGACTGTACGTAGTGTTTGACTATGGAGGATGAAACTAGTTAAGTGTTTCCAAGGTTCGCTTCAAATGCTCCTTCATTGACTTGACGCCGGCCTCCAAAAGCCCTCCGAAGTTGGGAAACTTTGCCAGAATAGACTTGAATCTAATGTTATCCCAGGAAGAAGCATCGCAGACCATGCGGAGCGGAGGAACTTGAGGCCTTCCAAACTTCCTCGGAGTTCTGTCCGCCATTTCTGAGGCTCGTAGGGAAGAATATCGTTCCAGGAACACTTTGATCTTCGAAGCTCCTGGAGGAATATCTTAGCCGTAACTAGACTAGTTCCAACCATACCTAACGGTTTGAGGAGCTTCGCTACAGGATGATTCTCTTTGTGAGTTCAGTAGCAGGCCTTCACTGGGGCACAGTGAATCGGAATATGTCCGATTTGGGTTCCGATTTGCTTCCAAGGGTTTTTTACGGTGAGATTCGCAAATTCGAGATCCAAAGATGAGCGTTCAATTCGCAGATATGGTGGCATTTGGTCTAGCAGTTCTCGAGAACTAGAGCTCCATTTCCTCTTTCCAGAGCTGTGCTACCTCCTCGAGATGTAGACGCTCTTGGGCATACCATCAACGTAAAAATCGTAGATGATCTTATTTGTAGTGGCAGGATGGTACGGTAAGAATTGCGTGACCGGAGAGGTGCTTAACTATCGTGGTGAAATTTCGCGCATGTGCTGCATCCGGAAACACTCGCCGATTAACTCGCTGTACATCTTATTCAAGGTAGGCACAGTATACAATCTTCACTCTAGCACCATGAAGTGACGAGTGACTATAGCTTGAACTTTTTCTTGGATAGCTGAACGACGAATCTGCCACTTGAGTCCCGTATCGCCGTGTGGTTTCTCATCATCAAATACAATTCTGCAGCCATTCAAACGGCTTTGAGAATTATTCCATGACCGATGTTTGGCATTAAAGTCTCCAATGACAAATTTATTTGACTTATTGCGAGACAATTTCAGCAAGCCAGTTTGAAGCCAATTTACTTGCTGCCCAGAGCATTGAAAAGGCAAATAGACAACTATGAAACTATATTTACCAAGCCGTGTTTGAACACAAGCTAGCGCATGACGGCTCACGATAGTAGCATGTCCGAAAGAACTTGAAACTATTGAGAACCAGAGCTACAGGTCCAAAGCCCTGATAAAGGTGAATGGTTGTGATAGCTTTGACCGGATTTATTTTACGGCAACAGACCCGGCAACGAATAAAGAACTACGATTGGAAAGTTGGATCTTGCAACGTGAGAACTTTAAAAGAACCCGCGCGTGTTGGGCTCCTGGCTCGTGAACTGCGGAAAGTCGGCGTGAACGTAGCAGCTATCCAGGAAATACGCTGGTCGATAACCGGAGAACGTGAATTCCGATTGGTGGACCCCATCGCCGACACTTCATTCAAGTACCACATCTACTACAGCGGTGGCGACAGAGCAGAACGTGGAGTTGGCTTCATAGTGATTGGGAAGCAGATGAAGCGAATTATTCGCTGGAAATCGAATCTGTGTGTTGAGAATGAAGGGCAAGTTCTTCAACTACAGCCCGATCAGCATATATGCGCCAACGAATGATAAGCCGGAATGATGACATGAAGGATGGAAGGATGAGTTCTATGAGAGCCTGGATAAGGCCTACGGAGAGTGCCCAAAACAAGATGTCAAGATAATCATCCGCGACGCAAATGCGCAGATCGGGAAAGAAAATTTCTTCCGACCCGTCATTGGAACGGAAAGCCTCCATTCCATTACCAATGAAAATGGCTTGCAGCTAGTTATCTTCGCTGCTGCTAGAGGGATGGCTATCAGCTGAGCCTACTTCGCACGAAAGTATATCCGCAAACACACCTGGCGACACCCGAGTGGCGATGCCTGTTTCCAAATAAACCACGTGCTGGTTGATGGGCGACATTTCTCAGATGTCATGGATGTCAGGACCTTCCTTGATGGGGTAGCTGCACAGTACCGCCAGCAGCTAGACGAGCAGTTGGGAAGAATCAACGTTGCTGGAGATGTCGACAGCCTGTGCGATTTTATCCATGAAGCTGTGACAACCATGGCGCGGGAAGTGATTGGCACTGTTCAACGACGAAGACAAAACGACTGGATCGATGAAGAGTGCCAGAGAGTGACAGACATGAAGAATGTCGCCAGAAGCCGTATGCTTGTGGCCGGTATCCGACAGATCAGAGAGCGGTACAGGGCAGCGAAAGCCGAAGCAAAGCTAATCCACCGCAGAAAGAAAAGGCAGCACGAAGAAAGTGTGGTAGCTGAAGCTAGAGAATGCATGAACCGGCATGATATGCGGAGATTCTATGCAACGCTCAATGGTGCACGGCACAATACCGTACCAATGCCGGCCATGTGCAATGATCGAGAAGGGAATTTTCTGGCCGATAAAACGGCCGATAAAACGGCGGCGGTGGAAGGTGAAATTTTTGGCAATTGCTGAACGGTGAAAATGTAAATGTAGCGAGGAACAGGATGAACATTGATGATGACGATCAAGCTGTGGACCCACCGACCTTAGGAGAGGTGAAAAAGGCTATCAGCGGCTGAAGCACTGTAAGGCTGCTGGGAAAGACGAGATCCCGGTTGAGCTTCTCAAGCACGGAAGTGAGCAGCTTTATCGTCGAGTACTTCTGAAGGTATGGGAGGACGAAGAATTGTCCACCGGCTGGTTGGATGGCCTCAGACTAGAGTGTGTCAATTACAGAGGAATTACTCTGCTGAATTCGGCGTACAAAATTCTATCGCGCATCCTTTTCAACAGACTGAGACCGCTCGAGGAGTCCTTCGTCGGCGAATACCAAGCTGGTTTTCGTGAGGGTAGTTCGACAACGGACCAGATGTTCAGCTTGCGAATGATCCTAGATAAATTACTAGAGTATAACTTGCAGACTCACCATCTGTTTATTGATTTCAAGGCGGCGTACGACTCAGTAAAAATAAAGGAGCTGTGGCAGATAATGTCTGAACATGGTTTTCCGGCGAAACTAATAAGGCTGATACGTGCTATGCTGGATGGTTCGAAATCAAGTGTTCTTTTTGCAGACGAGGTGTCAACCTCGCTCGTGAAGTCAGAAGGGTTGAAGCAGGGAAGCACACTTTCGCATTTACTGTTCAACATTGCACTCGAGGGTGCTATTAGGAAATCTGGTGTGCAGAAAAATGGCACTATTATCACAAGGTCGCACATGCTCCTTGGCTTTGCGGACGATATAGACCTAATTAGAATCGATCGCAGGTCAGTGGAAGAGGCCTTCGTGCCTCTGAAGAGGGTGACAGTGAGGATATGCCTGACCATTAATTCAACCAAAACGAAGTACATGGTTGCAAGTAGAGATAGAATCTGGTGTAGGTGCTGAGGTAGTGTTTGATGGGTATGTGTTTGAAGTTGTTAAAGAGATTGTTTACCTTGGAACACTTGTGACATGTGACAAAGACGTATCCCGCGAAGTGAAAACAAAATTCGCCCTGTATAAAACATTGATTCTTCCGGTGCTCTCTACGGGCACGACGCGTGGATGTTGAAAGGGGCAGACCGGAAAGTTTTCGGTGTTTTCGAGCGTAAAGTGCTGCGGACAATACTCGGTGGGAAACTCGAAAATGGTGTGTGGCGCAGACGCATGAATCACGAGTTGTATCAAGTGTACAAAAATTCGAATATTATCAAGCGTGTAAAATACGGCAGACTCTAGTGGGCCGGTCACTTAGTGCGAATGTCGGAAGAAATAATTGCGAAAATAATATTCAGCAGGGAAGCAGGTAGAGGTCAGCGGCTTCGGAGAAGACCACGAATACGCTGGCTCTACGCAGTGGAGGAGGACCTGGCGACCATAGGGCAAGTGTACCATTAGTGGTGCACCTAAGGGAAAACTGCTAAAACATGGTGATAAAACCATGAAATAAATGATTTTAATGTATCAATCGATAGATCTCAAATCCTCCTATCACTCAAATGTATAAAAATCACGATTCATTTAAAATTTCACTGCAAACAGCCTTGCACCAATAATAGGAACACTGTTCCTTTAGTGGAGGTATGTTGTAAGAATGGTTCCTTTAGTGGCGCAAACCATTGATTTTTAATGGGACCCTCCGCTATGAGTACTGATGCACCACTATAGGTGCAAAGGAGCAAAAAAATTAAGCAAAATAATTGTTTTAAATTGTTTTTCGGTTAAAAATCATGGATATTATTCGATTACTCGCAACATTTTCACATCTTACATCATAGAAAAATATCACATAATCATTTATTAGTGCGAAACATGCTAAAACACACTACCTCCACTATTGGAGCTACCTCCACTAAGGGAGCGTTTGCCCTAAACATTCGGGGCAACTGGGGAAGTTTCGCCCAAGACCGACGAAAATGGAGCTCTACAATACGTCCGGTAATGGCGTAACGCTACGATGTAGGTAGGATTGTAGAAAGGTAGCTATGAATGATGAAAGCAACTCCACCACATGCCCCATCCAGTCGATTATTACGATGAACAAAAAAGTTTGGATCTCTTTTGAGTTTCGATTCAGGTTTCATTGGGTGCATTTTGTTTCAATACTTGTTCTTAAGATAAAATAGTTGAATTTCGATTACAAAATGTTCTGTAGAATATAGCAATTGTTGGTTTTAATTTGCAGATTAAATTTTATAACGAAGCCGGTAAGATAAATGCAACGGAACTGTTGCGTTGCAGAAAACAACGAATGATTTAGTAGTTCAAACGAATATATTTTCAGTGGAAAATTTTAGGTGCCCAGTCGGCTGACTATTTTACTGCCGGTTTACAGTCCTTCATTTATTATTCACACCACGACTAGTCAGCAAACAGAAAACTTCATAACGAAGTCGTCGGCCATTATTCGCAGTGGAATAACTTTGCGGCTCGGTTGTGTTGATTCCAAGTGTCAAGGATTTACACACTTTGCTGCCCGGTTTAATCCATCTCGTTTCAAAAGCGTCATCATCATCGAGTTGATTAGAACTGGGCAGCGTCGCTATCATCCTATCCCTAACGCTGACTAATTCCTTTCATCCATGAATAAAAAGAACCCCATCAACCATAGCAAATCCTTTTCCATCATCTTGGCTCCACACTCCCAAGCCAAAAACGCGGTGACACTTTCCTACTTCGAAAAACAACCGCCCGCCTCTCGTCCAGCACTGGGAGATTATTACAAAGTGGCCTTCACTTTTGGGTCAACCCAAGATGAGACTGATTTGCATTTTTCACTCCGCCGAACTCTGAACCTTTCGCAGGCACTGCTGAACCCTCTTCAAACGCAGAATAAGAAGCCTTTGTCCGGAGAAGCGCTCTTTCTTGTTGGTCGTTGTTGAGGAAAGTTGACTCTCTTGACCAGGCGGAAAGCCTTCTTCTCTTGGATCGGTATTATCTGTCTTGTTGGTTCTAATTTGCATTCGGTTCAAAGCAGAACAGCCAGTTCAGGGCGGCGGCCAGAACAAAGTTGGGCTTATACGAGGCCGAAATTAGCTTACGGGTCTTTTTGGGCTAATTCTCGCCATCATGACGACGGATGAAGATAAAGTAGAACGAGACGCCTAATTAAAATTAGTGCCAGTTTCTTCCGAAGTTGTCATCGTCTTCATCAAGATGGAAGTTGTCGTCCGGCAGTCGGTCGGTCAATGCTACCATTTGCCCTGGGGGGGGGGGGTAACAGATATGGCAATTTCAACTTCTTCTCCGGACAATGAAGACAAGGACGGAAGGAACCATAAGAATGCAAAATATTTGCACTGTTCGGCGCTGAGCCTGCCTTTGTCAAAGATATGATGGGAGGAGGCACATTTTCAGACCGGTCTGTAAACTGCCACTCAAAATGGTTGGCAGAAACAGTGGAATTATATTACCGGCAGGGTATGATTGACAGGTTTGATAGAATAGCAATTCACGCGTAGAACAGGCTCGAAAAATATTAGCTAATAGAATCAAGCAATAAAATAAAATAAACTCTGGGAATGATGCTTAATGGAAATATATTGTTTCTATTTTGGAGATCTGCCCCGTCTCAGGGCCAAGGTAGCTTTGGGTATATTGGAAGATTGATAAATGCCACAACGTTTTCTGCAAAGGTTCTCTTGAGAGCCGTGCATAACAAAAGTTTTGTTGTTCGTTTGTTTTTGACGTAGGACTACGTCTTTGTTTTCTATATTGGGGTGCACTTTAAAAGTACGGAAAATGAGACATGTAACGAAATTAGGGGAGATTTTGAACGTTAATAACTCAGTTGTTTATGAACCAATTATTACGATTTTAGTATCATTCGATCAGAAATGTATCTACGCATCGTTAGTATTATATCCGATAAGTGAATTTTGTTGTTTAACTATTGAAAATTTGATAAATGTTGACCCCTTTCTTATCCAACCAATCACGTTCGAGCAATTTTCGACGGTGTCGCTTCCCACTATAAAAGCAAATGGATCCCTGCTTCTTCCCCCAGTCTTCTTTTTGCGGTCGGACTGTGAACACGGTCGAGCGAGTCATTCTCGCTTTGCTTTTGCACCCGCGTCACAGTCCAATTTGTGTCGTCGGAAGAGGAAGACGCAAGATTGATTTGCGGCGGCGATGACGATGGCTTGGGCGCTTCTCCGAGCGGCAAACTACTGCTGCTCGGAGAAGCGTCCAAGCCATCGTCGTCGCCGCCGCAAATTTATCCGCGCTCCCAGATTTCGACCCGTGATTAATTCAGCATCGGCGGTCAAGAAGCAAGCCCGATAGGAACCAGATACCAGAAGCCCCCAGAATTGCTGATCCGAGGAGCTGCTGCTAATCGAGCGTCGGAAGCGCTCGAGTTTCCAGATTTCGACACGTGCCCGTGGATCCACTACCCGTTGCTGTTTGCGTTGAGGATTTCCCGTTTGACCATGGCGATCAAGTGATAACTTCCCGCAGTGCTATTCATCTGCAATCGGACCTTGTCAGGACCATCAAATTTGTGGTAAAGAGTTGAAGGAATAATATTTCCGACCTTATTAGATCTTATATTTCTCAATCAATCTCGCAGCTTCATACAAAATTTAATTTGTTATGAATAATTGACTAGTCGTGGACGCTGCTGCAGTGCCGTCGGGGTGAGTGCTCAAAATTTCACTTTAAAAGTACGGAGAATGAGACATGTAACGAAATTAGGGGAGATTTTGAACGTTGTTTATGAACCAATTATTACGATTTTAGTATCATTCGATCAGAAATATATGTACGCATCGTAAGTAATATATCCGATAAGTGAATTTTGTTGTTTAACTATTGAAAATTTGATAAATGTTGACCTCTTTCTTATCCAACCAATCACGTTCGAGCACTTTTCGACGGTGTCGCTTCCCACTATAAAAGCAAATGGGTCCCTGCTTCTTCCCTCAGTCTTCTTCTTGCGGTCGGACTGTGAACACGGTCGGGCGAGTCATTCTCGCTTTGCTTTTGCACCCGCGTCACAGTCCAATTTGTGTCGTCAGAAGAGGAAGACGCAAGATTGATTTGCGGCGGCGATGACGATGGCTTGGGCGCTTCTCCGAGCGGCAAACTACTGCTGCTCAGAGAAGCGTCCAAGCCATCGTCATCGCCGCTGCAAATTTATCCGCGCTCCCAGATTTCGACTCGTGATCGGTGGTCCAGAAGCAAGCCCGTTAGGAACCAGAAACCAGAAGCCCCCAGAGTTGCTGATCCGAGGAGATGCTGCTAATCGAGCGTCGGACTGGTGAAATCGCTCAAGCTTTCAAGAGTGAGCATCCTTTCCTGATTTCGACTTGTGCCCGGGGATCCAATACCCGTTGCTATTGTGCGCCATCCACGTCACGAACCATTCAGCTGGTTCGTCGTATAAGCAAATTCCCCGTTTGACCATGGCAATCAACTGATAACATCCCGTAGTGCTATTTATCTGTAACCGAATCGAGGCTAAGAAAGCCATCGGCCCTTGTCAGGGCCATAACATTTGTGGAAAAGAGTTGAAGGAATAATATTTCCAACCTTATTACATCTTATATTCCTCAATCAATCTCGCAGCTTCGTACAAAATTTAATTTGTTATGAATAATTGATGGCACGTCAATTTGAGACTATTCGTGGACGCTGCTGCAGTGCCGTCGGGGTGAGTGCTCAAAATTTCATAACGATTGTAAACTAGAGTGGAATTTCCGACAGTGTCTTTGATTTGCCATATTTTATGAGAACACTTCGATTACGAAAATGATCACATGTAACAAAATTGCGACATGTTTAGAATGCTTTTGAAAAGAAATTCCCATTGAACAATTTTCATAATTTTGGCACCATGGATCAGAAATTTACCTTCATATTAAAGAAAACTATTGATTATCAGTAGCGATCTATTGAATATTTAGTAATTGTCAACCCTTTCATTCATGTTCGACCAATTTCTCACGCATTATCATTTTTCGCAATTATCAAGTAATTCTAAGTCCAACTCATTATTGGCACAAATGCATTTCCCAGATTGGTCGATTAGAAAGAGAAGAGCACGAAGGGGAGGAGCATAATCTGCTAATCTAAGGGTATATAGCATGCTCCCTTCGTTGGATTCGGTTTCATTCCGTTTCGACTTCCAAGCTGGCAAGAGCTACTCCAAACCGGCTCAGCTCCTCGCTACCAGAGGCAAGCTACGAGATGGCTGAAGAACATCGACCAAAGCCGCTTGTTGAAGCGCACATCGTCATCCGCAACGCAAATCTCATCGGGCGAGGAGGATTGCAACAAGCGCGCCGTCAAAATGTGTCCGTGTTACGCAAATTCAACAGTTCAATCGGCCCTTTTCAGAGCCAACAAATGTGTTTCAAAGAGTTGATTGTGTAATATTCCCTAATTTGTTCGAGATGATCATCATCCGCACCGCAAATCTCATCGGGCGAGGAGGGTGCAACAAGTGCGCCGTCAAAATGTGTCCGTGTTACGCAAATTCAACAATTCAATCGGCCCTTTCCAGAGCCAACAAATGTGTTTTAAAGAGTTAATTGTGTAATATTCCCTAATGTGTTTACCACATACTTGCTATAATTTCTTAATTCATCTCATAGCAGCATACAATAATTGATTTATTGCGAATAATTGACTTTACGGCAATTAGAGGATGTTTCCGAGGACGCTGCTGCAGTGCCGTCGGGATGCAATAACAGCATAATGCTAATCTTGTACATCCCTTACCCAGACATCAGGTTCATACAGCCTATTTCCCAGATAAGAAAACGAAGAATTTGAAAGGAGGAGCATCACCTGCTATTCTAAGGGTATAAAGCATCCCTCCTTCGCTGAATTCGGTTTCATTCTGTTTTCGCTTTCGAGCTGGTAAGAGCTCCTCCAAACCGGCTCAGCTCCTCGCTACCAGAGGCAAGCTACGAGATGGCTGAAGAACATCGACCAAAGCCGCTTGTTGAAGCGCACATCGTCATCCGCAACGCAAATCTCATCGGGCGAGGAGGATTGCAACAAGTGCGCCGTCAAAATGTGTCCGTGTTACGCAAATTCAACAGTTCAATCGGCCCTTTTCAGAGCCAACAAATGTGTTTCAAAGAGTTGATTGTGTAATATTCCCAAATTTGTTCGAGATGGCTGAAGAAAATCGACCAGAGCCGCTTGTTGAAGCGCACCGAAAATCTCATCGGGCGAGGAGGATTGCAACCAGTGCGCCGTCAAAGTGTGTCCGATCAGCAAGCGGCGGCAAGTTTGTACGAGATGGCTGAAGAAAATCGACCAAAGCCGCTTGTTGAAGCGCACATCGTCATCCGCAACGCAAATCTCATCGGGCGAGGAGGATTGCAACAAGTGCGCCGTCAAAATGTGTCCGTGTTACGCAAATTCAACAATTCAATCGGCCCTTTCCAGAGCCAACAAATGTGTCTAAGAGTTAATTGTGTAATATTCCCTAATGTGTTTACCACATACTTGCTATAATATCTTAATTCATCTCATAGCAGCATACAATAATTGATTTATTACGATTTATTGACAATACTGCAATTTGAGGATGTTTCCGAGGACGCTGCTGCTGTGCCGTTGGGATGTAATATATTTTCAATTGTTACGTGGTCCTACGTCACCAGTTCGTACAACCCCATGGGGATGCACCCTTATAGTTTTTCTCTGCACAGGGCGACATATCTGGTCTAAAACCTACAGAGTATGAAAACTTGTATAAAACTAGATACATTTAGTGAACAATTCCATGAAGATGATCATTTTTGACATTAATATATTATTTCATGAGAAAATTTCAATTTTATGGCAAGTTCTATTAGTTCTATCCAGAGTTGCTCGCAGTCACTATCAACGCTTGAAATTTGCTGATTTGTACAGGCCGACTGCGATACAATTCGAATCAATCTGTATCACATCAACATCATGCTGTCTACTCCATCACAAGTGCATTGATGGCGATAGACTGTGGATATCACTGATGGGTTAAGGCTAAATAGCCCGTCATCCGTTTTGGCAACAATGATGATTTTTCAACTTGCATTTCAAAGTGATAAAACTCAGTCTTGATAGTTTATATTGAATTGAAAAAGTATCACAGTACGCGCTAACATACATAGAGTACGCTGAAACTTTTTCAGCTCTGAGATGAATTAGCAACAATCATTAACGACGCGTACAAATTTCAATGACGACCTACTTCTCTTTAAGTTTAGCCTTAAATTAAGAAGTTAAAATGGCAATTTATCAGTACGATATTTTTGACAGTGTTGCGATAGATTGAAACTATTTGTTGGTCACTGAAAAACAGTAATAGCATAATTATCCATTATCCACGTGATCACTCATTCCGCAGTGATTATGATCTAGAGTGCGATGTCGCATCACTGCTGTTGGTTGTCAAACCAAACTAATATTGATAGCTTGCAAGTCATAGTGATAGTTTTAGACCATCAGCCATCAGCTGATATGATTGATATTAAGCAACTCTGGTTCTATCATCTAAACGATAACTTGTTTAACCATTATGTTATTTATTACTGTTTTGGATATTGACCTAGGAATACAAATTCCATAACCATTTCCGATGATATTTGAAAATAAATAAGATGCATTATTGGAGACCATATAGACTTAGCGCTGAACGCACGCAATAATATACTGAAGGTCGCAGGATCGAATCCTGCCATTCAAAGATCTCTTCAAGTTGAAAATGTTCTCAACGTTCTAGGGCATATGGTATCTCAGTTCTTGCCAGACGATATAAACATGGCGAAACGTTTGATTGGCAAAGAAAGCTTACATTTGGAAGTGGAGTGTGGAAGTGCTCAATTGAAGGGTGAATCTCTGAATTCAGAACTTCCTTCCAAAAAAAGTGGGATTTAAATTTGTCACTAAACGTGGCAAAAAGGGAAGAAAGGACGTTTCTCCGAATTTTCTTCCAATGGTGAAATGAATAATGCTGATAATTGCATCGAAATGAGCAATCAATTCGATGCTCTAGACTAATATTGCGAATACCAAATCGAAGCAGTCTCTAGCACAGGCTCTTTAATTCAACTTGAATCATTCAAGTGAGGAAACGAAGAGTGCCGCCCATCGTGGTCAGTTGTTCCGAATTTGGGGGATTTAGGCAGGAGATCTTGAACTCCATGAGGGGAATCAAGGTTTCCTTTCAAATCGCAAAGAAAGGAGACTGTCGCGTTTTGCTGGAAACTCTTAAAGATCGCGAACTTCTTTTCAAACATCTTGAAGAGAAGAAGCACCAGTTTTTTACTTATGACGACAAAACTGAACGTTTGTCCAAAGTTGTCTTGAAAGGTCACTCAAGTGACAATAAGTCACCTGAGGAGATCAAAAATGGAATTAATGATTTACCGTTTTGACTCATATTCCGAACACTTAAGGTCAACAGTGATGCTAAAGATAGAGATGATATAATTTCAAAGCGCTCGTGGATTTCAGATAATATCTTTCAATTATCCGAAGTTGTTCTCGTTCATCAGATAAGATTGCAATGCCTGGATTCAAGTGAGGAAACAAAGAATGCCACCTATCGTGGTCAGTTGTTCCGAATTTGGGGGATTTGGGCAGGAGATCTTGAACTCCATTAGGGGATTCAATGACTCCTTCCAAATCGCAAAAAAAGGAGACTGTCGCGAGGAGTGACTATAAGCCACCTAAAGAGATCAAAAATGGACTTAATGATTAACTTGGATTTTCCCCAGTCCAAGTAATCGTTTTGAAAAAGAGAACCCAATCTGACATTGTACGGAAAGGGCTTTCTCAAATATATTGTTTAGTTCACTTTAGCAAAAAGGAATTTAATAATATTAAAGCTTTAGAAAAAGCAAAACTTATGTTTGATGTCCGTGTGACATGGGAACAAATTCAGAAACCTGGAGGAAATTACCAGAACCCCACTCAGTGCTGTCGGTGCCAAAAGTGGGGTCATGGTACAAGAAATTGTCGCATGGATGCCTTAATGCATGATTTGCGGAGGTTCTTTTCACGCTAAGGACGTCTGTCCAGTGAAAGAAGATACCAGAAAGTTTGAATGCGCCAATTGCAAGGGCCCTCATAAAGCTAACTTTTGGGATTGCCCATCACGCAAGAGAGTCGTTGAGGCTCGTGCCAGGCAGATGAAAGATAATATCCGTTTCGATAACATTCGTTTCCGGAATTTGCCTGGTAGAGTATCGAACAATGCTCATTTTTCAGTTAACGATCGCTTGATCATGAATCATACCCATCAGGAAGATCATAATCATGCTCATTCACAAACTAATTTTAATCCGTCGGGTAGCCGTTCGAATCTTTCAATTTCGAATGTATCTACCCACGGTAAATCCTTTGCCGATATCGTAGCAGGAAATTTGAACTCCTCCCCTGTTCGATCCATGGGTACCCATTCTACTTGTTTCAAATCAAATGGAAAAAACTCTACCGCCACAGGTAACTCCCCTTCTTCGTCCACCGGAAATTTCAATGGGAAATCACATGACATGTTTGCCTCTGATTTTAATTTTCTAACTGAACAATTGAATCTAATGATTGATGCAATGTTCAAAGCCACCACTATGACTGAAGCAGTCTAAGTAGGTGTAAAATTTACAAATCAAATTGTTATTGGATTACGTTTTTCTAATGGATCCAAATAATAATTTAAATATTTTAAATTGGAATGCTCGTTCTCTGAATGGTAAAGAGGACGAGCTGTTTAATTTTCTTACGGTTAATAACGTGCATATAGCAGTTATTACCGAAACGAATTTAAAACCTGGATCTAAACTCAAAAGAGATCCTAACTTTTTTGTTTATCGTAATGATCGACTTGATGGGGCATGTGGGGGAGTGGCAATCATCATTCATAGGCGTATAAAACATCAACTGTTTTCATCATTTGAAACTAAAGTTTTTGAAACTTTAGGTGTTTCTGTTGAAACACAGTTTGGTAAATATACTTTCATAGCTGCCTATTTGCCTTTTCAATGCTCTGGACAGTAAGTTAATTTGCTCCAAACTGACTTGCGAAAATTGACTCGCAATAAGTCAAAATATTTTGTCATTGGTGACTTTAATGCCAAACATCGGTCATGGAATAATTCTCAAAGTAATTCCAACGGCAGAATTTTATTTGATGAGTGCTCTTCAGGATATTTCTCAATTCAATACCCTGATAGCCCCACATGTTTTTCCTCTTCTAGAAATCCATCTACGATTGATTTGGTCTTAACCGACTCTAGTCATCTTTGTAGCCAACTGATTACTCATGCTGATTTTGATTCTGATCATGTCCCTGTTACGTTTTAAATATCCCATGAAGCGATTCTCAATCCTATCAGCTCCACTTTCAATTATTTACGAGCCGACTGGAATATATATGAAACATATATTGACTCTAATCTCGATGTTAACATTTCTTTACAAACAAAACATTATATTGACAATGCTCTTGAAACTTTAACAAGTTCCATTGTTGAAGCCAGGAGCATTGCAATTCCAAAATGTGAAGTAAAATTTGAATCCGTGATTATAGACGATGATCTTAAACTCTTGATCCGTCTTAAAAACGTGAGGAGAAGGCAATTTCAACGCACTCGCGATCCTGCTATGAAAATTATATGGCAGGTTTTGCAGAAAGAAATCAAGAAACATTTTGCTCAATTAAGAAACAAAAATTTTGAAAATAAAATTTCTCAATTGAATCCTGGCTCTAAGCCCTTTTGGAAATTATCTAAAATCTTGAAAAAACCTCAGAAGCCAATACCGGCATTGAAAGAGGAAAACAAATTATTTAAAAGACAATTTACACCGTCTTCAGCACAAAGGCCGCACAGACTGAACAATCACTCACATTAGGCAACGGACAACACGAAAAACACCCAGTAGCCCAGCGATGAATTTTTCGTTTGACGAAAAGTTTTCACCGACTGGAGCGGAAATCGAACCCACACCCCGTGACACAATACGCCTAGACGACTGACGCCGCTAACCGCAAGGCCACGAAGCCCATTACTAACTAACTGCGAAAAAGCTCAAAAATTTGCTTTGCAGTTTGAAAATGCGCACAATTTTAATTTAGGACTTACTACTCCAATTGAAAATCAAGTTACTCAGGTCTTCGCAAATATTCTCAATCAAGAGAAAGTTTTCGAAAATTCCTTTGATACTGATTTGAAAGAAGTGAGAACTATTATTAAAAAAATCATAAATTTAAAAGCTCCTGGCGATAATGGAATTTTTCTCATCTTCATCAAGAAACTTCCAGAAAGTAGCTTATCATTCTTAGTTGATATATTTAACAAATGATTTCAATTAGCATATTTTCCTGACAAATGGAAAAATGCCAAGATTGTACCAATTTTATAACCGGAAAAAAATCTTACGGTAGCTTTCAGCTTTAGTCCAACCAACTTGTTTTTCTCCATCAGTAAACATTTTGAAAACGTCATTTTGGACAGAATGATGGTCTACATCAACAAAAATTCAATTTTTGCCAATGAAATGTTCGGATTCCGTCATGGACATTCGAACATTCATAAACTTTTACGTGTAACAAATTTGATCTGTGTCAACAAATCTGAAGGCTAATCTACCGGTCCTGCTCTTCTAGACATACACTGATAGGCAAAATAAAGTGCCCATTTTACCATTTTTCGAATTTCTCTCATTGATTTGGTTCAAATTAAAGTTAACACACTTAAATCTTTTTTGATATTTTATTTTTGATATTCTTTTAAAGTTGCACTTACGAAATTTTGATAAAAAAAAGAATTTTATTCAAAGAAAAAGAAAATCAATTTGTATTGACAAAAAAATAGTGACAAAAAAAGTGCCCACTTCCTTCTTGGCCCCAGAAAAGATGATTTCAAAAAAATAAAAAGCAATTTTATAGTTAATGTGTCCTCCTTTGGCCTTAAGGACTTGCTGGAGGCGCTTCGGCATGCTTTTCACCAGGTTTTGTAGGTGTTGTGGATTTAGTTCTTCCCAGGCGCGCTCCAAGGCTTCAAAATAATTATTTTTGTTGGTAACACCAGTTTTGTCAATCTTGGCATCGAGAATCGCCCACAAATTCTCGATGGGGTTGAGGTCTGGGCTTTGTGGAGGCCATTCCAGCGGTTTAATCCGACAAACCCGGAAGAAAGACTTGGTCTTCTTGGCAGTATGCTTCGGATCGTTGTTCTAGAGAAATATGAATTTCTCTTCAAGGCCCGTCTGGATCAGTGAAACCTCCAGATTTTCCCGCAAGACGTTGATGTAGGAATCTGCCGTCATTATTCCGTCGATTTTTACGAGGCTTCCTACTCCACCTCATGAAAAACACTCCCAGACCATCACATTTCCTCCTCCATGCTTCACCGTTCATTGGATGTGGCGCTCTGCACCACACACGAGCCCGCCGCTTTCGGTTAAACAGCTCGAGCTTTAGGAGCGCCACATCCAAGGAACGGTGACGCATGGAGGTGTGATGTGATGAAATGTGATGGTCTGGGGGTGTTTTTCATGGAGTGGAGTAGGAAGCCTCGTGAAAATGGACGGAATAATGACGGCAGATTCCTACATCAACATCTTGCGGGAAAATCTGGAGGTTTCACTGATCCAGACGAGGCCTTGAAGAGAAATTCACATTTCTCTAGACCAACGACTAAAGGCATACTGCCAAGAAGACCAAGTCTTTCTTACGGTCTTGTTGGATTAAACCGCTGGAATGGCCTCCACAAAGTCCAGACCTCAACCCCATCGAGAATATGTGGGCGATTCTCGATGCCAAGATTGACAAAACTGGTGTTACCAACAAAAATAATTATTTTGAAGCCTTGGAGCGCGCCTGGGAAGAACTAAATCCACAACACCTACAAAACCTGGTGAAAAGCATGCCGAAGCGCCTCCAGCAAGTCCTTAAGGCCAAAGGAGGACACATCTATATAAATAAAAATGGAATTGTGTTTGTATGTCACGAAATGACTAGAGAACGCGTCTACAGACTCACCTGATGCTTTCACTGTTGGATTCGATAGGGGATGCGACGTGTTCGTGCGTGAGAAAAGCTTAGGAAAAGCGCCGTAAAAGTCGGAGAAACTGGATAAAACTAAACTGTCGTATTGTATGGGGTACTGCAGGGCATTTTTCAACAGCCTACTTGATGGCAAGACGAAGTTTGCCGGGACCACTAGTTAACTATAAAATTGCTTTTTATTTTTTTGAAATCATCTTTTCTGGGGCTAAAAAGGAAGTGGGCACTTTTTTTGTCACTATATATTTTTTCAATACAAATTGATTTTCTTTTTCTTTGAGTAAATTTTTTTTTATCAAAATTTCGTAAGTGCAACTTTAAAAGAATATCAAAAATAAAATATCAAAAAAGATTTAAGTGTGTTAACTTTAATTTGAACCAAATCAATGAGAGAAAATCGAAAACTGGTAAGGTGGGCACTTTATTTTGCCTATCAGTGTAGAAAAAGCATTCGACAGTGTTTGGCATGGAGGCTTGATCGTAAAATTAAAAAAAAGTATAGTTTTCCAATATCTTCTTCTTCTTTTCTGGCGTTACGTCCCCACTGGGGCAAAGCCTGCTTCTCAGCTTAGTGTTCTTATGAGCACTTCCACAGTTATTAACTGAGAGCTTACTATGCCAATGACCATTTTTGCATGCGTATATCGTGTGGTAGGTACGAAGATACTTTATGCCCTGGGAAGTCGAGAAAATTTCCTTTACGAAAAGATCCTCGACCGGTGGGATTCGAACCCACGACCCTCAGCTTGGTCTTGCCGAATAGCTGTGCGCTTACCGCTACGGCTATCTGGGCCCCTAATTTTCCAATATATATTGTTAGAATAATTCAAAGTTATCTGCAAATCGTACACTTCGGGTTAACTATCAGAACTCCAGATCTGAAAGACTTCCTGTAAGAGCTGGTGTTCCTCAAGGCAGCATTTTGGGACCAATATTATACAATATTTTCACATCTGGCGTACATGAGTTACCTCAGGGATGTCAAAAATCCTTGTTTGCGGATGACACAGGCCTCTTTGCCAAGGGTCGAAGTCTGCGTGTCATCTGTAGTCGATTGCAAAAAATATTGGACATTTTTTCTTCATACCAAAAAAAAAATCAAAGATTTCTCCTATTGCTTCCAAAAGTCAACTAATAATATTCCCACATAAACCAAAAGCTCTTTATTTGATACCTTCAAGTAGACATGTTGTCACGATGAGAGGGGTTCCAATAAATTGTCCAGAGGAAGTTAAGTATCTAGGGCTCATGCTAGATAGAAATTTAATTTTCAAAATCACATTGAAGGCATTCTATCCAAATGTAACAAATGTAAGTTATTAATAGAAAATCAAAACTTTGTCTTAAGAACAAGCTTTTGATCTTCAACCAAATTTTCAGGCCAGCAATGTTGTATGTTGTAATAATTTGGATCAGCTATAGTAATACCAGGAAGAAAGGGCCCAGATAGCCGTAGTGGTAAATGCGCAGCTATTCAGCATGACCATGCTGAGGGTCGTGGGTTCAATTCCCGCTGGTCGAGGATCTTTTCGTAAAGGAAATTTTCTCGATTCCCAGGGCATAGAGTATCTTCGTACCTGCCACACGATATACAAATGCAAAAATGGTCAGTTGGCAAAGAAAGCTCTCAGTTAACAACTGTGGAAGTGCTCATTAGAACACTAAGCTGAGAAGCAGGCTTTGTCCCAGTTGGGACGTTACGCCAGAAGAAGAAGAAGAAAGTTCCGCAGAGTATTCAAAACAAAATTTTGAAGATGCTATAGTACTGGTATAGTACTAATGAGTTACAAAGAGTATCCAATGCATAAACATTGGAACAAATGTTGCTCTGTGACCAGTCGCTTTGCGATGTCCACTCTTTCTCATAGACATTCAACCTTTATGGATTAATAAATAATTATAAAAGGAAAAGCGATGAATAAAACTTAGTTTGCTAGTAGGGAAGAATACACACATTTACCATAAAACTAAAAACCATAAAAAAATAAATTAATACATGCATGAAAATCATATAGAACCCCTAGCAATAAGAACCGAATTCATGCAAAAATCAAATGATATAGATAGGAGGACGGCACTACGGTCGAATTAAAGTAAATGCGAAACACAGAACACAATTTGTTTAAACAGACATACTCCACTCCCAAAAAACACCCAACGCTGACTGTTCTTGGTAGCCAATAAAATCTGGCAAAACCAGTTGCCAACCACGAAAAAAGGCTATTCGCTGGTTCCGAGTTAGCTTGGTGAACTTGACTCGGCCACTTACTGGTAGGCCACAACCGAAGCAAGTTATAGTTCGATTCCGAGTTTTAATTTACAAGTGAAGTCAGGAGAATATTTCTCCCCTCATGTGGCGGATCCTAGCAACGATCATACCCACAAACCAAGCCCAGTGGTGGTCGACGTTGAGCGGTTCGTGACCGCATAGTGGTGCTGAACCACCTCGAACCCCAGCCCAACCATTAAATAGGCAAGGCCATAGTGAGGCGGACCAGACCAAGATATCTTCCGGCTTGTGACTTCGGACGGAAGCTCAATAAAAGCTTTAGGCTTCGGACGAGAACCTGGTCACGGAAACCACTGCAGCGTGCTGAACCACACGACCAGACCGCGTAGTGGAACAATCTACCTCGGCTAGGACGAACCCCAAGAGGCAGGTCGGCATCAGGCAGCGTCATCAGGGCCCCACACTAATACCACACACAATATAGCCGTAAGTAAAACAGATGTAGATAGGTTCTAGATAGGGCTATAGGTGTTAGGGAACCCGAGAATATATGCTGTCAATACCACATTTCATCGTTTTTTTCCTTTTTTGCGAATCCTCGGAGAATTGTGCCGACCCTGAGAGGGCTGGGAGTCCTTGGGACTGAGCGGGCGTAACAAAGGTTAGTTACAGCTCACTTAAATTGAGTCTCACTGCAACCCAGAGTCATACAAACAATCTAATGTTGATCCACCCAATTAGCCCACTTGTGTTTCCCTCTGGATAAACGTCCCACAATCTCTGCTCCATGAACTGTTTCGAGTTCAACTGACGACCGTGGCTGAACGACGACGTCTACGTCGATGTTTGTACAGATCAATCAAATCAAATAATGTGAATTTTTCATTCGCATTCAATATTGTACGGAAACGCGAATGCTTCCCGCAGCTTGCACTGTGGAACGCCTTTCGGCCAAAAATTCTCAGTCTCTAAAGGTAAGAATTGTTGCATTTCTGCTGTCTAGTGTCACGGTTATATGTTTCATCCGATTTCCGGGAACTATATTTTATCGGAAGCTGAACCAGCTTCAAAACATCGAAGTTGCTCATCGTTCGCAGTTGATTGGTAAAATATCGCAATTTTCTTTCGACTGTTATAGCCGTTTTATCTGCCAAGAGTGGGAATCGCAAACGGTGGAATCTCATCGACGATAAATCCCAGGTTCGGCCCTGGATCGAACGTACGAATCAAACGATTCTCGCTCACCGGTAACGAAATTGTACTGATTCAAGTTTGCACGCGCCCGACGCTGATAAATTATTTCCACTTGGCCGATGTCGGAATGGATGTTGTTGTCGGAACGAACGGTTTCCGTGGGAGCAGATAGAAAGAGTGCCTCCATCTGAGCGTTGTTAATATTTATGAACACAGCTCTTCACCTCGCGGGCCTCTCCACCTGTGGTAATAGAAAATAACCCGAGGAAAGTGAATGTATTTGAAATTTGGGGAAATGATGTTATCACTGCTGGTTGTCGAACATTTGTCTTCCAAACGGAAGGCTTCACGATTCGAAAAGAAAAAACTTCCGCGGAGTATTGAAACGTCAAAACCAATATGTTGCCACTTGATCTTCTTTGCTCGGGATGTCATAAGGGTATGCGATATTCATGTCAGTATGCCACGAAACAATACACGTTATTTTGGAAACCGATAATGACGAAAAGAAACAAAATATGAAATAAAACAAAATATTGAGTTTGTTCCGCGAAATATATATCAACATTGTTTGCAAATACATGTGAAGGTATGAATTAGAATACTAATGTTTTTTTTATCTTTTTAAATGTAAGGGTTTTCAGTCTAACGGAGAAATCTTAAAGACACATTTCTTCAACACGTTTCGGTCTTTGGGCATGACCTTCTTTCGGGATAAAAAGTTGTACCGTTTCTTGTAACGCGCTCAAAGCATTGCGATCGGTTGTCGCTCTTCCTGGCAGCCATATAATTTATACGGTTGCGTTGCTGGATAGTCATTAGAAGAAAGAATTACGAAAATAATATTCAGCAGGGAACCAGGTATAGGTAAGCAGAACGTGAATGACCCTTGCGGTTAAAACGTTAATAGTAGATTAAAATGGGAACATGGCCCAATGCGCACTGATGGGGTAAAATGGCTCGCCTCATTGAATGATTCCTAGAACATTTAAATTTGTGTTATTTGCCAAATGATATTAAAACATATTTACCCAAGAGTTGCAGCTACAACCCTTGGACATAAACTCATAGATTTTCCCTTAATTTCTCGGCAAAGTTCAGCATTTTCCACTTTTTGCCAAAATATTAAGATTTTCTGATGATTTTATTAACGAATAAGCGTTTCCATGCCACAGAGCAAACTCATGGAGAAACATGGTTGCTGACTCTTCATTCTTCATACTAAATGGCATTCTACCCCATCCATTCGGTCATTTTGAACAATGGCGTGACGTTACGCACAAAGCACAAAGTTAAATCAACTATGTTTATAATTAACTCTAAAATAATACATAAAAATAGTTGATTCGGCAGAATAAATGATTACGAACACTATAGTTTGGCCTAGGGCTACAACCCTTGGACATAAACTCATAGATTTTCCCTTAATTTCTCGGCAAAGTTCAGCATTTTCCACTTTTTGCCAAAATATTAAGATTTTCTGATGATTTTATTAACGAATAAGCGTTTCCATGCCACAGAGCAAACTCATGGAGAAACATGGTTGCTGACTCTTCATTCTTCATACTAAATGGCATTCTACCCCATCCATTCGGTCATTTTGAACAATGGCGTGACGTTACGCACAAAGCACAAAGTTAAATCAACTATGTTTATAATTAACTCTAAAATAATACATAAAAATAGTTGATTCGGCAGAATAAATGAACACTATACGAACACTATAGTTTGGCCTAGGGCTGAAAGTCTCAATGATAAAGAAAGAAAAAAAACTATAATTTTTACTCCGTAAACTCAGCTGATTTGTTTTACTTCTTCAGAGAATCTCCTCAATAACCCCACCGGCTTTAAATTGAATTTTCCCGAAAACTTTTCGAAATTTCATTTCGAACTCTCTATGACGGATTCACTCGACGCATCGCATACCCCCACTGTCAATCACTATTCATCCGCCAATCAACAAGATGGTAGCACGCAATCGTTTGATGGAGAATTGGTGCATTTGGAACGGAAATCCCACGGGATCGCTTCGCAGATGAAATGGGAAAATGATTTCATCAAAATTGCATATCGAACTCCGAAGCCCACGGGGCTTTGAGTAATACATCAATGTCGCTGCATTATTATTCCTCGGGGGCGGAACGCAGAGCGCGCTGCATTTTGGGACTAATGGTTATTAGCATGTCAAACATCGTTGAGTGCACCTAGCTACTCATAGAAGAGATCAACTCCGAATATATGAATTGTGTAGTTTTGCAGGCAGGGGCTACTCCAGACTGAGTTTGAACTATCATCCATTCCGTAGTTTGCATTCAGCTTAGGAATATATCTGAAAAAAAAGGATTTCATGTTATTCCATTCAGCTCCGGTGAATTTTGCACTCAATGCTCAGGAGAGCACTTTGGGGTGATTTGGCATATGGTGCACAATTTTCATCGCAACACGTGGTGCTGGCCATGGGAAAGGATGTGTGTATACGGTAATCAAGGATATTTTTCCGATCTAAAAGTGGTGGTACCAAACTTTTCATTTTATGAAACTGTTTTGCAAAGCAAACCTCGAAAAAGTTAGTCAGTGAAATGGCAGCTGGTGCCAGAGAGAGAGTGGTTTCTGATGGATTTGCTTTCCGATAGTTCAGGTCGGAGTTCCTGCTTAGAAAGAGCGAGCTTCGTGTGAGCGGTGAATAAACTTTGAACTGGTAACCCTTCCGACCCGGACCACAATATACAAACTCGAACGCGTTTCGAAATTCAAAAAAAAAAGGAAGAGTAATTAGTTTGAAAACATATTGACAGCGTTGATACTCGTACTTTTTCAACATTCCAAGCTGAAGCTAAAATGACTAGTGTCATCAAGTACCAATTCGAAACAAGAGAGTTCATATTGAATTCCCACTTCAATCTTGGAATTTTGTTGGATAGATTTCGGACTGTGACACTGTTAATTGATTTGTAATCCAGTGTGACATTTACTTTTATTATAAATCATTCAAATCATCCATTGGTGTATACTAGAGCATGATCAGCAAGCATGGATGAATATTCAATGTAAGTACCACATGATTACATGCAAAGGACATGCAAAACACTCAACAGACCAATGGAGAATGCTCCGATTGATGAAAAGCTTCTTCTGACTCGAAAGGGAAAGATTGTTTACTGCGTTACACTTACAATGCGTGTAAATTATTACCGCCGTTTCGCAAACCCAATTATTTTTGTATTTTTAGAATCGCCTGAAAATTTGCATACAGATTCTTTATGACCAAAAATGCCATTATGCACTTTCAGACCGCCATGTTGAACCTCGCCTTATTTTTGAGAAGGGCGTATCGGAAAATGCATGGCAAATCTTTAAAAAAACTGTAACTCAAAACGGTTTGTCGGATCGATATGAGATCTTCTACAAAGTTGTAGGTATTGCTTAGGACTATGTAGAGAAAAATATGCACGGTAAAAAAAAGTTACAGATTATTTTTTATTTCAAAAACAAAATTTTAAAATCGATTTTCTCCAGAAACGCAGTTTAGATTTTTGTTTGCGATTTATTTGCACAATGTTTCAAAATGGAAGAATTATGGACAAAATAGTTATTGTTTTTTAAAAAATTACACATTAAAAAAAATTGAAATAGAGTAAAACAATAATATTTTATGTGATTATTAAAAGGTACAGAAAAATTGCAATCGAAGAGTACTTAAGTAAATTTTTTCTAGGTTGCATCAATTTCGAGAGATACTCATATTTATATAAAATTTTCAAATAAATAAAAGTAAAATAGGCCATTATCAAGCATATTTCGTGTTTCTCCATTCCAGAAAAAAATATTTTGATTGAACTAACGTAGCTAAATCATTTATCGTCATCAAAACATATATGCTGAAGTATTGAAAAAAGAGTGCACGGTGAAAAACATTGATGTTTTTAATTTTTGGATATGTTTTGCGGTTGTTGTAGGTATTGTTTAGGACTATTTGGAAAAAAATATGCACGGTAAAAAATAATGACAGATTTTTTAATAAAAAAAATTAAAATCGATTTTCTATGAACATCCATCTGTGATTTTTATTATTTTTGGACATGTTTTAGAGGACATCTTATGTGATTTATTGCACAATGTTTCATAATGGAAGAATTATGGACAAAAAAGTTATAATTTTATAGAATATTACAAATTAAAAAAAAAGGAAATAGAGGAAAGCAATATTTTTTTATGTGTTTATTTGATAGTACAGAAAAATGAATTGGAAGAGTACTTAAGTAGAATTTTTCTAGGTAGCATCAATTTCGAGATATACTCATACTTATATAAAATTTTCAAATAAAAAAAGAAAAATAGGCCCTTTTTAAACATATTTCGTGTTTCTCTATTCGGGAAAATTTTATTTTGATTTCAACAACACAAACCAAGTCAAGTCAAGTACACAACACTGAAGACAGCAAGCTACATTTTTAAATATCATAAAAAACAATTTGATAGAAGGTGAACTTGTGGTAATTTGTGATTTTTCGGAAAACTACACATTTATTCTTCAAGATGAAGTTCAAAGCCATCATTGAAATGCTCAGCAAGCTACTTTGCATCCGTTTGTAATATATTATCGTCAAGATGGCAAAGTCAATCATTTAAGTTTTGTTGTAATTTCAGAAGATTTGCGCCACGATTCTGTATCTGTCAACTTATTCATATCTAAAATAATAGATTTTTTGCGATTGGATCACAAATTAACTGTCAACAAGATATATTTTATGTCTGACGGAGCTGCATCACAGTATAAAAATAGGAAGAACTTTTCAACTCTTTGGCAATTTGAAATCAAATATGATATAGAAGTTGAAAGGCATTTTTTTGCAACATCACATGGAAAAGGGCCATGCGATGCCATAGGAGGGACACTAAAACGTATGGCCACCAGAGCCAGTCTTGCCAAAGAACGTGAACATTCGATAAAAAAAATGCTAAGGAACTATATGATTGGGCTCAAAATCGGAAAAAAAAGCAGCTAACACAAATCTTCTTTTGTTATTCAACTACTGAGGAATATGCTATCATTGCACAAGAACTTAACCAACTATTTTCAAGTGCAAAAACAGTTCAAGGCACTCAGAAATATCACTCGTTTATCCCTATCTCTGAAACACAAATTGAAGTTAGATAATTTTCGAGCTGTGACAATAACAAGAAAGTAGTTGATATAATTAAGAAATAAAATTGCAGTACATATATAAAAAAAAACAAAAAAAAAAAACAAACTCCTTCACCATGGTTGTACGATCTTGCTGCGATGAGAGGGCTTTACCCATTAGCCCTGGGGACCAAAGGTACACCGTTGTGATAGAATCACATTTTTAATGCCACGTTTAGATTTACCGTGTATACCTCTGAAGTGATGCATCTCAGCTAAATTTTGTTTTTTTTCGATAAAAAAATTTCATATTTAAAAATATATAGTTATTTTTCTGTACTTAAAAAAACTCACCAAAAATATTGTTTTACATAAATTCGTTTTATTTATTTTTTTAAATAATTTATTTCTTATCCAAAAATTTTCCGTTTTGGGGCATCGTGCAAGAAATTACAAACAATATGCTGCAAAACATATCCAAAAATTGAAAACATCAATTTTGCGGTTTTAAAGAGCAATGAATTTCAAATTTTCATATGAAAATTTCGTTTATATTTTTTTACCGTGCATACTTTTTTAAATACTTTAGTATATAGGTATTGATCAAACAATTAATAATTCAGCTACGATTCACTCAATCAAAATAAAATATTTCTGGAATGGAGAAACACGAAATATGTTTTAAACTTTTTTTATTTGAAAATTTTATATAAATATGAGTATATCTCGAAATTGATGCAACCTAAAAAAATTGACTTAAGTACTTTTCGATTGAAATTTTTCTGTACTTTCAAATAATCACATAAAAAATTATTGTTTGCCTCTATTTCGATTTTTTTTCAAAATCTGTAATTTTTTAAGGAATTATAACTTTTTTGTCCATAATTCTTCCATTTTGCAACATTGTGCAATAAATCACATAAATTGTCACCTAAAACATATCCAAAAATAAAAAAAAATCAAAACTGCGTTTCTGGAGAAAATCGATTTTAAAAATTTGTTTTTGAAATAAAAAATAATCTGTAAGTTTTTTTTACCGTACATATTTTTCTCCATATAGTCCTAAGCAATACCTACAACTTTGTAGAAGATCTCAAATCGATCGGACAAACCGTTTTCGAGTTACAGTTTTTTAAAGATTTGCTTTGCATTTTCCGATACGCCCTTCTCAAAAATAAGGCGAGGTTCAAAATGGCGGTCTGAAAGTGCAAAATGGCATTTTTGGTCATAAAGAAACTGTATGCAAATTTTCAGGCGGTTCAAAAAATACAACAATTTAATTTCAAAAAAAATCGTCATGTTCGGTGGAATTGCTCATCGAGAGTATTCCGGGAAAATAGGCCACTACAATTGTTTTGAATTTCACTTTTGGTCATGTATCCACGAGCTCTACCTCTGGTGAAAATTTCATGCAAATCGAAGAACCTTCGGCCCAAGTTGTCCGATTATAAAAAAAAATCCCCATAAGGTTTTTTTTTAAATATATGAACAAATGTGGGAAATTTCTTATTATGAGCGCTCTTTCAAATATTTCATTTTTTTTAAATCATCAATACTATTACTGATAAAATACCTTCAACATCAATAAAAGTTGCCAGGCCTAATATGTATTTATTAATTTTTAATATTATTCTATTTATATCAATAAGTTTTAATAAGAATTTTCCAAAGCAAACCATAGAAAATATGATAGTTTTGACGTTGCTCTCACGGCTGGGATATTTAATTAATAATTTAACTTGTTTAGTTTTTCTGTTCATGAGTTGTCAGGAATTCGATATGTTATACCGTGGTGAATCAAAATCCGGACGGTACCAATATCCGGACACTCTGATAGAATATATTAATAAAAGATTAAATTAAATGTATATCTGGTAAATTTCGTACATTATATTCACTTTTAATGTTGCTGATCATTCTACAATCATTCGCAATCTAGTTACCATTGCCTAAACATAAATAATAACCAAAACAAAAAAGTCGCTCCTGTTGCAAGGGGTGTTTCTGCAGTGTGAATCATTTTCGGTAAAAGTGGCGTTGAACGTGCCTTAACATTCAGTTGTGTTTATGTGTTTAAATTGCATTACTTGCAAAGTATTTTGAATTTAAAAGCGAAATAAATGATAGAATATATATTCGGAAACTATACAATTGTGAAATTCGTATAAATATGCATATGACAGTGTAAAATATACCGTCCGGAATTTTCGACAGGTGGTTTTAAATCCGGACATAAGTGAAGAGCACAGTGTTTTACTGTTAAAAGTGAATATTTGGAGGGTGAATCTAAAAGAAAACTCGCAAACATTATCAGTTAAATTTTTTCAGTGATTAGAATGCCGTTTTATATACAGAAAACCAGTCCGATTCAAATATTTCTGTGGCCCTAGGCTCAAGCACCTAGCCGTATAGGTTTAGATTCAGTTAAGGTGATTGAACCACAAATTAACAATCATTTCAATATCATGAACATCATAGATCAAAGGCCTTTATAAATGTGACATACGATTAAATGCAGATATTTTTTTATGGATATTGTTGCAATATTCGATATTGCAAAAGTGCTGTCCGGATTTTGATTCACGAGTGTCCGGATTTATAGACAGGTAATGCTTGTGGTGTCCGGATTTAAGGACAAGACTAGTCTGATAGTTTTGGTGATTTTCATGTTATTATCATAACTTTCAACATAAAATTTACTTTTCTTACCAAGTTCTAGTATGAAACTATGCGTAGCAAAAATGAGCTCACATCTTATTCGATGAAAAATGGTTTAAAACTGAGTTTGAATATGTGTTCCAGCTTAAGCGTCCGGGTATTGATGCAGCACGGTATACATTATGTTTCAATTCACAGTTGCGTTCAAAAAAATAGTAGTGCTGCACCACTCAGTACAACTTTATTTATTGCGCTTGTATTTGTTGTCAGAATTTCCAGCCAATTATTTGCATATGTAGTAGTGATATCGCCTATTATGAGGAGACAGGAACGGTAGCTGTATGTTTATTCCTTGCTGACAGTTTTAGTCGAAACTGTCGTTGCCTCCATTTTTGGCTGATCAAAATAATAGTAGTGCAAGCTTGCTTGAAACATTTTTCACGTAATTCTTATTGTTTCGAAAGTTAAAACGTGTATCCCATTTGGTAAGTGTAAAAGGAAGACGAAACGAGAATTTTAGTTATGTTTTTGTTACAGAATTATGGGTCGAGGTAAACATTGTTCCGCAGATCAGCGCAATCTGATCAAATTAATGATAAAGGAGGGTAAAACATACGCGCAGGTGCAGGAATCAGTTGGATGTTCTGCTACGATGATCAGAAACGCTTTGAAATGGAACATATTGGTTGGCCTAAAGAAAAATGGCGGAATGTGCTGTGGTCTGATGAGTCGTCCACCTTGCACTGATAACCAACCAAAATACACGATTAAGACAGTGAAACATGGCGGCGCGAAAATTATGGTGTGGGGGTGTTTTTCCTATTATGGAGTCGGACCGATTTATCGGATACCAGGCATAATGGATCAGCATGGCTACATCAAAATACTTTATGAAGTTATGCTACCATATGCCGAGGAAGAGATGCCACTTAAATGGGTGTTCCAGCAGGACAACGATCCCAAACACACCAGTAAACGTGCGAAGACTTGGTTCACTGAGAAAAAAGTTGAGGTAATGGAGTGGCCAGCACAGTCCCCCGACCTCAACCCAATTGAGAACTTGTGGGCAGACATCAAATTCGCAGTTTCTGAAGCTAAGCCCAAAAATGTTGATGAATTATGGCACGTAGTCCGCACGTGGGCTGCTATACGAACCTCTCGGTGTCAGGCACTTGTGGATTCAATGCCCAAACACTGTGTCGCTGTTATCAAAAATAAAGGCTACGCTACGATATACTGAAGCGAGCACTTCAGATGCACACACATTTAATTAATAATAATTACTCATTATTGTTTCTCATTTATTGTTTTGTAATGAACTTAAATACTATTATTATTTTGAGCACTGAATTTCATTTTTTTTCTGAAAATTTTAATGATAAATAAATGAATCCACATAGCTAAATGTATATATAAATATTTATGCTTTAAGGACTTGTATAAAATGACAATAAAGAGATCTTGAATTAATGCGTTAGGATTATTTTTTTACCATTTTTTTATTTTTTCCTCATCCACTACTATTTTTTTGAACACAACTGTATATTCTCTTCGATCGATCCGTAATATGAGTAAAAACGGTATGTGCATTATATAGCGTAAAATTCTAACTTATCTACTTGATGAAACAAATCACCAGAAAGATCAGAATTTTTGGAGTATTTGACTCATCCTCACAAAAGAAAACATATCATATAGTCCGGTCTTTCTGAGCAAACACCGATCAACTGAAGTAATGATTCTCATCCAAGTATCAATTTATTGTATTTTATTGAATCAGTTGTAGATGTTTCACATCGGAGTCTTTAAAAGATGTTTGGAAGTCTTTTGACAAGATGAACTCCAATGAATCACATATATGACTTTAGGATGTCATCTTCTTCTTCTTGGCATTACGTTCCCACAGGGACAGAGCCTGCTTCTCAGATTAATGTTCTTATGAGCACTTCCACAGTTTTCAACTGAGAGCTTTCTTTGCCAAAGTTGCCATTTTCACTTTCGTATATCGTGTGGCAGGTACAACTATACTCTATGCCCAGGGAAGTCAAGGATATTTCCATTACGAAAAGACCTGGACTTGTGAAAACTTCAAGCTTAGCTTAGCTTAGACTGACTACACATATCAATGGTTGCTATTCCGTGATTGACCGAAGTCAGTGAAAATGCACAAAGAATCAACTAGAAGTTCGGCTGGGATTGGCCATAATCTTCTTCAATGTGCATAATTCAGTGCCTCTATTCATACAGGGTCAATAACGGAGCCGGCCACGTCCTTGCAGTCAGGTGGGATTGGGGGAAGGAATGTTAGTGTGTAACCTTTGCTATTTGGAGACCGTGTTTGCCTCTGCATCTCCACAAAGGTTACTGGGAGGGATGTTTATTATGGGAAGGATCGTTGGGTCGCAGAGTTCACTTTGATAAGCGATTAGACCATGATAAATAATGATTTGTGAGATATATACATGCTTATATGTAAATATAATATTTTCATTTGATATGAACAATTTCTATGTAGAGGAAAATTTTGCCGACACTTGAGGTGACGAACCATTCAAAGTTTGTTGAACAAATATCTAAATATAACATTCCTATAGCTGTCAGGACGAAAGCATGTGTTATTATAATTTACTTATTTGAAAAGAAACAAAAACCTCGATTGGTTGGAACATCATAAAACACTCTTATTCTCATGCCGACACTTACAGTGGCGAACCATCCAAAGTTTGTTGAATAAAGTGAACCTTTCGCAAGTCTACACTTGTAGTGTCGAACCATTCAAGGTTTTTTTTTAATTACAAAAATAAAGGTAAAAAGGGGTGGTCTGAAAATAAAAAAATGTTAAACATAAACAATTCATGAATCAGAGTTTGTGTCGACACTCATAGTGACGAACCATTCATAGTTTGTTGAAAATTCATAATTACGTCCCACCATTGTAACGATTAAATGTGAAGTCATACATATGTTATAGGTTAGAAATAGAAGCATGAAACGAGCTCACCAATTGTTCCGCTGTCCTTGGCTGAGCAGCCACAATCCACTCTCAGCTTCACTCGTTTGCTCGGCTATATAAAAACTGGCGCAAGACCCGAAAAGGAAAAACTATAAGGGTACAGCCCTATGGGGTTGTACGAACTGGTGACGTAGGACTACGATGTTTTGTGTTATTGGCATGCAAAAATATAAAGCTGCTGCGGGGAGCCATTTAAGAATGGAAACAGTGGATGTCGGACACTTTGATGTTTTGGAGCTTTTGAGTCAAATATTAAAATAGTTGCATACTAACCACTGGTGTGTTACATTCTTTGATAAATAACTTTCCAATTATATATTCCCTTTCTTTCTTAGTTCGGTATGTCAAAACAAATTACTGAAAATGTTCTCCAACATATATGAAGCTCGTGAACTTGTGATTTAAGATATTCTCTGCGGTAAAAATCTCAATGAGATACGGTTATATTTTAACTGTTTGCTATCTCAACATTTATAATTTCTAATTACGTATTTGTAACATTTAGGGTACGATATTGTGCAGCAGTTTTGGGTTTATAATTTATTTGCTAGGGAATATATTTATTCGTCAACTCTTTAACATATTGGTGGCCCTGAAAAGGGCCGTTTGTTTAGGTCAAAACTGCAACACCGATAGAATTAATCCATCGACTATGATATTCAACAGGGAATATTATTCCAAACAAGTTCAAGGGTCGATTTTCGTGTGGGCTATAATCAGTGATGATCAACAAGGCAGAGTCGATGAGGGCCAGACAGATCACTGACTGACGAAATCCAAACTCTGTCGGATCTGTGGATGCGTCACGCAAACGCAACGCAGGTAATCAGTGCTTGTTGGTGTCAGAACAAGGCAGAGCTCCACCGGAGGAAGGCCGGTGCCCTCAACCGGCAGAGATGCCCCGACTGCGAGAATAAGAAGACAATCCATTACGGATATCATCGGTTGGCGAAGGTTTCGCGGTTGGTTCTGGAAGAAATGGAAGAAATGTTTTAGGCATTTTGTGTGAACTCTATCAATGAATCTTATTACCAGAAGATTGAACCGGAACCAGTAATCTGCCAAATCTCACTTCCTCTTCCACACTGCTTGGATGGAACGGATGTGACGAAGGCAAGGAGCGTATGATCGGCTAGTTTGAATACGCGGCTATTTAAGGGTTGAAGAACCCTTGTGCGGAATCCAAACTCTATCGGATCTGTGGATGCGTCACGCAAACGCAACGCAGGTAATCAGTGCTTGTTGTTGGTGTCAGAACAAGGCAGAGCTCCACCGGAGGAAGGCCGGTGCCCTCAACCGGCAGAGATGCCCCGACTGCGAGAATAAGAAGACAATCCATTACGGATATCATCGATTGGCGAAGGTTTCGCGGTTGGTTCTGGAAGAAATGAAAGCAATGTTTTAGGCATTTTGTGTGAACTCTATCAATGAATCTTATTACCAGAAGATTGAACCGGAACCAGTAATCTGCCAAATCTCACTTCCTCTTCTACACTGCTTGGATGGAACGGATGTGACGAAGGCAAGGAGCGTATGATCGGCTAGTTTGAATACGCGGCTATTTAAGGGTTGAAGAACCCTTGTGCGGAATCCAAACTCTGTCGGATCTGTGGATGCGTCACGCAAACGCAACGCAGGTAATCAGTGCTTGTTGTTGGTGTCAGAACAAGGCAGAGCTCCACCGGAGGAAGGCCGGTGCCCTCAACCGGCAGAGATGCCCCGACTGCGAGAATAAGAAGACAATCCATTACGGATATCATCGATTGGCGAAGGTTTCGCGGTTGGTTCTGGAAGAAATGGAAGCAATGTTTTAGGCATTTTGTGCGAACTCTATCAATGAATCTTATTACCAGAAGATTGAACCGGAACCAGTAATCTGCCAAATCTCACTTCCTCTTCCACACTGCTTGGATGGAACGGATGTGACGAAGGCAAGGAGCGTATGATCGGCTAGTTTGAATACGCGGCTATTTAAGGGTTGAAGAACCCTTGTGCGGAATCCAAACCCTGTCGGATCTGTGGATGCGTCACGCAAACGCAACGCAGGTAATCAGTGCTTGTTGTTGGTGTCAGAACAAGGCAGAGCTCCACCGGAGGAAGGCCGGTGCCCTCAACCGGCAGAGATGCCCCGACTGCGAGAATAAGAAGACAATCCATTACGGATATCATCGATTGGCGAAGGTTTCGCGGTTGGTTCTGGAAGAAATGGAAGCAATGTTTTAGGCATTTTGTGCGAACTCTATCAATGAATCTTATTACCAGAAGATTGAACCGGAACCAGTAATCTGCCAAATCTCACTTCCTCTTCCACACTGCTTGGATGGAACGGATGTGACGAAGGCAAGGAGCGTATGATCGGCTAGTTTGAATACGCGGCTATTTAAGGGTTGAAGAACCCTTGTGCGGAATCCAAACTCTGTCGGATCTGTGGATGCGTCACGCAAACGCAACGCAGGTAATCAGTGCTTGTTGTTGGTGTCAGAACAAGGCAGAGCTCCACCGGAGGAAGGCCGGTGCCCTCAACCGGCAGAGATGCCCCGACTGCGAGAATAAGAAGACAATCCATTACGGATATCATCGATTGGCGAAGGTTTCGCGATTGGTTCTGGAAGAAATGGAAGAAATGTTTTAGGCATTTTGTGTGAACTCTATCAATGAATCTTATTACCAGAAGATTGAACCGGAACCAGTAATCTGCCAAATCTCACTTCCTCTTCCACACTGCTTGGATGGAACGGATGTGACGAAGACAAGGAGCGTATGATCGGCTAGTTTGAATACGCGGCTATTTAAGGGATGAAGATCCCTTGTGCGGAATCCAAACTCTGTCGAATCTGTGGATGCGTCACGCAAACGCAACGCAGGTAATCAGTGCTTGTTGTTGGTGTCAGAACAAGGCAGAGCTCCACCGGAGGAAGGCCGGTGCCCTCAACCGGCAGAGATGCCCCGACTGCGAGAATAAGAAGACAATCCATTACGGATATCATCGATTGGCGAAGGTTTCGCGGTTGGTTCTGGAAGAAATGGAAGAAATGTTTTAGGCATTTTGTGTGAACTCTATCAATGAATCTTATTACCAGAAGATTGAACCGGAACCAGTAATCTGCCAAATCTCACTTCTTCTTCCACACTGCTTGGATGGAACGGATGTGACGAAGGCAAGGAGCGTATGATCGGCTAGTTTGAATACGCGGCTATTTAAGGGTTGAAGAACCCTTGTGCGGAATCCAAACTCTGTCGGATCTGTGGATGCGTCACGCAAACGCAACGCAGGTAATCAGTGCTTGTTGGTGTCAGAACAAGGCAGAGCTCCACCGGAGGAAGGCCGGTGCCCTCAACCGGCAGAGATGCCCCGACTGCGAGAATAAGAAGACAATCCATTACGGATATCATCGATTGGCGAAGGTTTCGCGGTTGGTTCTGGAAGAAATGGAAGAAATGTTTTAGGCATTTTGTGTGAACTCTATCAATGAATCTTATTACCAGAAGATTGAACCGGAACCAGTAATCTGCCAAATCTCACTTCCTCTTCCACACTGCTTGGATGGAACGGATGTGACGAAGGCAAGGAGCGTATGATCGGCTAGTTTGAATACGCGGCTATTTAAGGGTTGAAGAACCCTTGTGCGGAATCCAAACTCTGTCGGATCTGTGGATGCGTCACGCAAACGCAACGCAGGTAATCAGTGCTTGTTGTTGGTGTCAGAACAAGGCAGAGCTCCACCGGAGGAAGGCCGGTGCCCTCAACCGGCAGAGATGCCCCGACTGCGAGAATAAGAAGACAATCCATTACGGATATCATCGATTGGCGAAGGTTTCGCGGTTGGTTCTGGAAGAAATGGAAGCAATGTTTTAGGCATTTTGTGCGAACTCTATCAATGAATCTTATTACCAGAAGATTGAACCGGAACCAGTAATCTGCCAAATCTCACTTCCTCTTCCACACTGCTTGGATGGAACGGATGTGACGAAGGCAAGGAGCGTATGATCGGCTAGTTTGAATACGCGGCTATTTAAGGGTTGAAGAACCCTTGTGCGGAATCCAAACCCTGTCGGATCTGTGGATGCGTCACGCAAACGCAACGCAGGTAATCAGTGCTTGTTGTTGGTGTCAGAACAAGGCAGAGCTCCACCGGAGGAAGGCCGGTGCCCTCAATCGGCAGAGATGCCCCGACTGCGAGAATAAGAAGACAATCCATTACGGATATCATCGATTGGCGAAGGTTTCGCGATTGGTTCTGGAAGAAATGGAAGAAATGTTTTAGGCATTTTGTGTGAACTCTATCAATGAATCTTATTACCAGAAGATTGAACCGGAACCAGTAATCTGCCAAATCTCACTTCCTCTTCCACACTGCTTGGATGGAACGGATGTGACGAAGACAAGGAGCGTATGATCGGCTAGTTTGAATACGCGGCTATTTAAGGGATGAAGATCCCTTGTGCGGAATCCAAACTCTGTCGAATCTGTGGATGCGTCACGCAAACGCAACGCAGGTAATCAGTGCTTGTTGTTGGTGTCAGAACAAGGCAGAGCTCCACCGGAGGAAGGCCGGTGCCCTCAACCGGCAGAGATGCCCCGACTGCGAGAATAAGAAGACAATCCATTACGGATATCATCGATTGGCGAAGGTTTCGCGGTTGGTTCTGGAAGAAATGGAAGAAATGTTTTAGGCAATTTGTGTGAACTCTATCAATGAATCTTATTACCAGAAGATTGAACCGGAACCAGTAATCTGCCAAATCTCACTTCTTCTTCCACACTGCTTGGATGGAACGGATGTGACGAAGGCAAGGAGCGTATGATCGGCTAGTTTGAATACGCGGCTATTTAAGGGTTGAAGAACCCTTGTGCGGAATCCAAACTCTGTTGGATCTGTGGATGCGTCACGCAAACGCAACGCAGGTAATCAGTGCTTGTTGGTGTCAGAACAAGGCAGAGCTCCACCGGAGGAAGGCCGGTGCCCTCAACCGGCAGAGATGCCCCGACTGCGAGAATAAGAAGACAATCCATTACGGATATCATCGATTGGCGAAGGTTTCGCGGTTGGTTCTGGAAGAAATGGAAGAAATGTTTTAGGCATTTTGTGTGAACTCTATCAATGAATCTTATTACCAGAAGATTGAACCGGAACCAGTAATCTGCCAAATCTCACTTCCTCTTCCACACTGCTTGGATGGAACGGATGTGACGAAGGCAAGGAGCGTATGATCGGCTAGTTTGAATACGCGGCTATTTAAGGGTTGAAGAACCCTTGTGCGGAATCCAAACTCTGTCGGATCTGTGGATGCGTCACGCAAACGCAACGCAGGTAATCAGTGCTTGTTGTTGGTGTCAGAACAAGGCAGAGCTCCACCGGAGGAAGGCCGGTGCCCTCAACCGGCAGAGATGCCCCGACTGCGAGAATAAGAAGACAATCCATTACGGATATCATCGATTGGCGAAGGTTTCGCGGTTGGTTCTGGAAGAAATGGAAGCAATGTTTTAGGCATTTTGTGCGAACTCTATCAATGAATCTTATTACCAGAAGATTGAACCGGAACCAGTAATCTGCCAAATCTCACTTCCTCTTCCACACTGCTTGGATGGAACGGATGTGACGAAGGCAAGGAGCGTATGATCGGCTAGTTTGAATACGCGGCTATTTAAGGGTTGAAGAACCCTTGTGCGGAATCCAAACCCTGTCGGATCTGTGGATGCGTCACGCAAACGCAACGCAGGTAATCAGTGCTTGTTGTTGGTGTCAGAACAAGGCAGAGCTCCACCGGAGGAAGGCCGGTGCCCTCAATCGGCAGAGATGCCCCGACTGCGAGAATAAGAAGACAATCCATTACGGATATCATCGATTGGCGAAGGTTTCGCGATTGGTTCTGGAAGAAATGGAAGAAATGTTTTAGGCATTTTGTGTGAACTCTATCAATGAATCTTATTACCAGAAGATTGAACCGGAACCAGTAATCTGCCAAATCTCACTTCCTCTTCCACACTGCTTGGATGGAACGGATGTGACGAAGACAAGGAGCGTATGATCGGCTAGTTTGAATACGCGGCTATTTAAGGGATGAAGATCCCTTGTGCGGAATCCAAACTCTGTCGAATCTGTGGATGCGTCACGCAAACGCAACGCAGGTAATCAGTGCTTGTTGTTGGTGTCAGAACAAGGCAGAGCTCCACCGGAGGAAGGCCGGTGCCCTCAACCGGTAGAGATGCCCCGACTGCGAGAATAAGAAGACAATCCATTACGGATATCATCGATTGGCGAAGGTTTCGCGGTTGGTTCTGGAAGAAATGGAAGAAATGTTTTAGGCATTTTGTGTGAACTCTATCAATGAATCTTATTACCAGAAGATTGAACCGGAACCAGTAATCTGCCAAATCTCACTTCCTCTTCCACACTGCTTGGATGGAACGGATGTGACGAAGGCAAGGAGCGTATGATCGGCTAGTTTGAATACGCGGCTATTTAAGGGTTGAAGATCCCTTGTGCGGAATCCAAACTCTGTCGGATCTGTGGATGCGTCACGCAAACGCAACGCAGGTAATCAGTGCTTGTTGGTGTCAGAACAAGGCAGAGCTCCACCGGAGGAAGGCCGGTGCCCTCAACCGGCAGAGATGCCCCGACTGCGAGAATAAGAAGACAATCCATTACGGATATCATCGATTGGCGAAGGTTTCACGGTTGGTTCTGGAAGAAATGGAAGCAATGTTTTAGGCATTTTGTGTGAACTCTATCAATGAATCTTATTACCAGAAGAATGAACCGGAACCAGTAATCTGCCAAATCTCACTTCCTCTTCCACACTGCTTGGATGGAACGGATGTGACGAAGGCAAGGAGCGTATGATCGGCAAGTTTGAATACTCGGCTATTTAAGGGTTGAAGATCCCTTGTGCGGAATCCAAACTCTGTCGGATCTTGGTTAAAAGCAAATGAACAACTTGACATCGTTGAACTAGCATGAGCGATCACAGCTTAGATAAGATGGAGATCACTATCTTATGGCAGGGAGCAAGCTAAATAGTGGGCGATGGTATGAGAAATAGGTGATGTATCTCTTTGTTGGCAGTTCGGGGGTTTTTCTAGTGAACACCATGTCTATACAGGAGCCACCCAGTGTGGTTGGGAGCTTAGGATCGGAGGAAAGTTTAAACCCCAACAGTGTCATGAACTCAACGAAGCCGCTGTTCTCCTGTTTTGACACATCAATATTAAAGTCTCCTGTAACGATGACTGGAACATCTCGCGATACGTAGTGATACAGGTGCCTGGCTATGAAGGCTTTGCCATATTTAACCGTTGTGCTGGGGCAGAGATATATGCAGAATAAAACCATACTGCACCCATCGACTACAATATCTGCGGCACAAATGTCCCCATAGTTTTCAGCCTCTTTGAGAATGGGATCGTGCTGCTCACTCAATTTCTCAATTGTGTGCGGTGTTGAAGCCACTGAGACGGAGGCCTTTTCAAATATTGCCACACCTCCTGCTCTCGCATTTTCCCTCTTGAATTTGGATATGCATCTGTAACCTGTTTAGAAATGGTTGGAAATTATTAACATTGAAATTGAACTTTATGTATTTTAAGTGTACCTTCAAGCTGCGTGGTTACATTGCTATCCATCCACGTTTCGCTTAGCGCCAAAATGTCCGCTCGAGTCATTACCCGATCAGTGGATATGTCTTCAGAATGTGCATTGAGGCTTTGAACGTTGAGGCTCATCAAGACGGTCGAGTTATTTCCGCCATTTTCCAGAAACGCGATCATTTCATCACTGAGGGTCATTAGCCTGTGGTTTTCTAACCGTTTAATCTCGTCCCGTAGTTCCTTCATTTTAGGGGTGTTGCTACCTTTTCCATGATGGAATATGAAACAGTTGGAGGTGTTCGTAAGGTAAAGGCCGTCTATTGAGCTCACACGAGATATGGCGACGTAAACCAACTGTTGCTCCTGGGTTTTGTCATAGTCGACAACAATCTCGGGGAATGTGCCTCCTTGAGATTTGTGGATCGTCAAAGCACATGCACTGGCTACAGGGAATTGTATCCGCTTGCATTTGATTGCGCTACTTAGCTTGACGTTGACTGATCGCTTGTAGATGGGAGTCCAATCTTGCTGCAGTATTCCAGGTTTTGAAAATACTACAGGTCTGGATTTCACCCGAAGTTGAGCTCCGACAGTGTTGTTTTCAAATTTGAACCACAAGCGATATGGTGGTTGCTGCGGGTCATCATCAGTGTGCTCGATGTATTTTAGTTCACCAATGGCGCCGTTCACAAGGCCGTCTCCTACCTCTACGTTAGTCGTTATCATGTACGACATTCCAATGACCAATCGTAAGAGATAAGGAAGACAGCCTGTTTCAGCGACACTCATTTTGTGCAACTTGGTTCGAGCACTAGTTAGTTGAGCAGTTTCCTGATACCCGGTGATTACATCTTCGGCTATGCAATCACACCCTTCTCTGTTGTTCAATGTATCGTTGTTGTACATATCAACAGCGGAGTTGCGATGGTACAGCCGTATAGCGTTCGGTACATTCTCCTTGCACCATTCGACTGTCCGGAACCTGCTTTCCACAAGTTTGGTCTCATCATCAGTTAATCGCTCGCCGTTCCCGATCTTTGTAAGTATCGATGAAAATTCGACATCTGTTTGTCGCATCACTTGGCGCAAAGGGAAGTAATCGAGCGTTTGCCATAGTGCTGCACCACCGATGGCATTGTTTGCTGATTTATACGCGGGTCTCGCATTCACTGGTGGCAGTTGTCGGAAATCACCACACATAATCACGTCTTTTCCGCCAAATGGAAGATCGTGATCACCGGTAATGTTTTGGAGACGCGTATGGACCGTGTTGAAGATATTCGCACCAATCATACTGACTTCATCGATGATAATCAGTTTAATGTTGGCAAACGATTGTCGATACAACTGCAACAGTTCAAACCGAAGCTGTCCATGATGCCTCCGATCCATGGTTATGTGGAACGCAGAATGAACTGTTGTTCCTCCGATAGCTACGGCTGCTTTTCCTGTCGATGCGCAGGCGACGTAGGCGTTATTACGGGAATTGTGTTGCTGGCTAAAGCGATTGTACGTCTCCATCAGGATATGGAGCGTGAACGTTTTACCACATCCTGCCGGTCCAGTGAAGAACAGCTGAAGCGGTTTTCTGCTGTCATCAAAACAATGCAGGTTGTCGATGACTTGCAGTATTAGAGCTCTCTGTTCAGCATTCGTTTTGCGGACCAAAGCGCAGTAATCTTGCTTGCTCATAACCGTTGTCCGCTGTTTTATGACAGCAGATAGTGCGTTCGTGGGCAGCAAGCGTATGTCGTCATCGTTGGGTTGCATCACGATGGCTCTGCTGAATTCATCGCGCTTTTCCGTCGCTACCGCCTCCTGCATATCTGGAGTTTCCCCATCGCTTACTCGCATGTATTCCTCGATGATTTGCTCCATGTTCATGTTGCAATCGTACTCTTTACGCTTCGCAAGAATTGTCTGCTCATGCTGATCGTAGAGGTGCAGGAACTTGTTTTGGTCGAGAATATCGCATAGCTCATTGCGAAAGGGTACAAAGAGTAGCACCATTTCACGCTTGTAGTCCGCTAGCTTCGACATGTCATAACCGCACCATTGTAACACCCGAGGAACTGCGCGAGCTTTGTACGAGTTACTGTTGCGTTGTTTAGTGTAGAAGGCTGCAAAATCGGCTAGACATACATCATCCAGATCGTCACGAGCTTCGTACTTCTGTACGATATTCATCGTCCACACATCAGTCGAGTCTTCAGTAATGCCTTCTTCGTCCATTCGCTGATTCCGTTTCTTGGACCTGGTCCGCTCGTGCGGCCACATCGTTGGAATGAACTGCGTCGCACGACTTGCTTCAGACATCGGCTGACGTAACAGGTACCATGCTGCTTCTTGGGCTGACATTTCAACAGAATTCAGCATCTTTATGCTGACCTTCTTCAAGAGAGCGGTGAAGTCCTGATCAGGAAACTCCTCCTGCAATTTGATGAGATCTCGCTGGAGACAACTCACTCCCCGGTTGGTTTTATTAACGTATTCAACCACGTATGCAGCGCAGGAATACTCATCAAGGATGAATTGTAAGTCCATGTTCGAGCCAAGATGGTTAGCTATCCACGGATTGAATGGATTTGTCCAAAGCTCGCTCATTGATCTCTTAAACAGGACTGTTGGACGGCGGATCGACACACGAATAACGTCCAGATAGCAATCATAAGTGCAATTGCAATCGCTAAGAAAAGCTTCCAACGTGTCGTATGATTTTGCTTCCAGAGCATCTCGCATTTTCTTGGCTTTCCGGGTGAGCCGATCCCTGCGACTGTCATCAGACGCAAGTGGAAGCAAAACTAGTGTTCGATCCATCGGCCAGTAGGGAATGTTAAACCGACAGTGGTTTTCGTTTCGCTTGAAACAGGTGAAAGTATGCTTGTGGACCTATAGAAATGAGATGATTTAGTGAAAGTAAGAATTCATAAAAATAAAGTAGATCTTACTTGGTAACCGTAACTGCTCGGCAAATCCCTGACACCAACGGAACAGAGATCTTCAATGAGCTGTACAGTTCTTGGCATACTCTCACTGATTACTTCTCGCGGATCCTTGTCCAGCCATAGCAAAATGTGTGCATGAGGACTCCCACGGTGCTGAAATTCAATCCGCTTGAAATAATCAACCACGCGGTATTTTCCGAACGGGCTGTATTGTTGCGACATCAGCAGGAACATTATCGTGTCAACCAGTTTGTTGAAGTATACGCAGCATGTGACTGGATCTTCATTGACAAGAGTCGCTCTTTGCAGCGCAGTCAATTCCTGCATAGGATCTCTTAAGTCACTGCCATTGTATCCTTCTGACAATCGATGTAGGATCTTTAACAAATGGGGCCACTTCATCTCATTTGCACTGAGGGTGAGGAACATGGTGGGCTTACCCAATTGTCGCATCATGGCGAAAAGATCTCTTTTCCTTTGTTGCCAATACTGAACGGAATTCGGAATAGACTTGAGGAAGGAGAGATTTCGCTCAATGCACTGTTCCATGAATTCGCGATCTTTAAGGTTAGCACGTGTGATGTTCGCAGTCCCCGTGCACTTAAAAGTGCATTGCAAGCCTTCGGAAACTCGAAGACGAAGAACTTTCATGGCCATATACAACAAGTGTTGTGGTTTGGCCCCTCTTCTGTCTTGACGGCGAGTTTCGCTGGATGCAATCATGAAGTACGTCACCCGCACGCCTTGCTTGAATTGCCGTGGATGGCCATAATAAATGGCAGGAAAAGCTAGTTCCTCGCCATGTTCGTCATAAATTAATGACAAAGGAACCCTGTTCTGTGCGGGAGCGATTTCGAGGCATTGATCCTCATTCCAAAGGAGCGTTTCCTGTTGCCCTAGTAGCAATTCCGTCTCATTGTCCAGGGCAATCGTTTCCAGCTCAATTTGGGGATCCATTGCAGGGATTTCAAGCCCGTCCATGGCAATCTGATCTATTGTGATCCCGTAGCGGCGGTACAATGGCGTCGTAATCAAATATGAAAGCCACGCTTTAACGTTAGCTTTCTTCACGAATCCTGATAAGTACGATGACTTATGGATTACGTGCTTCTTAATGAATACGTTGAACGCCTGATCATCATCGAGTTGACGGGGAAGAGCGTGAAGCATTTGAGCCACATCGACGGGACAATTGATGACTTGTCCGATGATAGAAAAGCTGCCTGCAATTGAAAGCATGATTGATACGTTACGAGTCAATGTTAAATAAAACTTTGCCTTACCTGCTGCAAATCGCAATCGGCGGATTTGCATGAATGGCAACCGGGGAGATACCAACCGTTCTGTGACGACATCGAGAGGTGGCAATCCGGAAGGCTTGTCCGGATATACAAAACCGTTCGATTTTGACAGAGCCGGAACTTTTCCTTCCTTCAAATTAGCTCTGCAAGTTTGACAGGCCGAAAATCCGTCAACGGATTGAAAAGATCCGCTGTCAACCAAAACAGCCGCACCAACTTCAGTCAACGGCTTCAAATCGTTAACGAACCAGAGCCTGTCACACACATCGCACACAGCACCGAACGCATTATCCATGAATCGCTTCACAAATTCACGATTAGCGCGATCGAAATTCGGTGGCGAAGTAGAATCTAAAATGAGATATTAACGTTAAATGTATTAAAGTGTTCGCCTCAAACACAGAACGTATGCGCTTGAAGTAACTAACCGTTGAAAATCTTTAATATTTATCTTCATACTCACCCTGACTTGAGTGCTCAGGAAACGATACATCGCTCGCCATGGTATGTGTCGGAGAGGCCCGATCAGCCACTGCTTCGATTTCACCGGCGGAAGTTGGTCCATTGTTGACCTCGCAATCATCATCAGGTTCATCGATGATGCCCTGCACTACGTTTACTTGTTCAACAATGGAACGCGCCGGAGGAAAAACTAGAACACAAATGGTACGGTATTTCTTGACATGAGATGTGACGAATCCATTGATTTGTCTAACAAGGATTCTCGTTTTCAATAACTTTTCCACAAATTGTAAGCTGTGTGAAAGTATGATAGAGTGTGCAGTAGCCCTCAATCAACCAGCGATAGCGCTCAACATCGATTTGTTTCGATTCGTTGGCGATCACCCTCTATATGCCATTGGTCACCGAGTGTGTAGCCCGTTGTTTCTGAACGTATGAATGGATATATAGGATATACAACAAAGCTATGATAAAGAAAACATCATCCTATATCTCCCAGGCGTTATGGTTTTGATGTTTGTTTGCTCATAAACAACTAGCTATATACAAGGCTTCTTGGGCGATACAATAGATAATGTGGAATTTGTTTAATTCTGCGAAGCAAAACTTAACAAATACAAAATATAAAAGTTTAAATTAATTTCAAGAGTCGTTTTCAAACTGATAAGACTTCAATAAGGTCCCATGCTACGCGTGCAACATACTCGTCATATACGAGAGCTACAATGTTACGTAACAGCATATGTTCTGTCTCGCTTCTTCTCTCGTCCAAATAACATTATGCATCAATAATGCAACCTTCATGAAAAAGTTTTAATCAGCCTCTACGAGCTTTTGTGAAATTTCCCTTGCTAATTATTGTTGAGTTGTGTGCTTTGGGAATAGTGTAATTCATCTGAACGGTCAAAATTCTAGTCAATTGGGGATGAATTATATAATAAAATAATATATAATATAATAATAATCATTCAATTCTAATAAAATGTTGAACCGTCTTTATACATTCACTAGATTCACCACACCAATGTTGACGTATTTAACTAAAGAACAAAAAATAAATTGAACATTTAAACAGTACAGTAATTGACAGATTTGACAGACATAGTATTATTTTGTTCTATAATAATATTCACCATCCGCATATGTTGTAATTTCACTATCATATTCAATGAAAATGTGTCAAATATCTTGATACATAGTATTTTGGCACATGTTTATGTTAATTGAGATATGTGATCACTTAAACTACTATGATTCTCTTACAAATAATATTTCAGATCAGATAAATTTTGTTATGGCTTGTCAATAATGGAGTACTGAAATGATAGATTACTGCTAACTTTTCAACTTTTAAATATATTTAGGCAGCGTATATTTAGGGCCCATTAACAAATTTCATAACGCTGGAGGGGGTGGGTGGTTGTCTCGTCGATGTTACGACCCATACAAAATCTGAATGATAACCAGGCAGAAACCCTTCTGTATGGATGTGGTGGGTGTTCGAAATGGCCAATTTTAGCATTATGAAATATAAAAATGAACCCTTATTACGTTATCTTGAAATTGTAAATTTTCGACTCCCTTCACACTTCGTGACGATGTATGTATGAAAAGGTTTACATTTTTGTATTAGTCGTAATGTTTCAGCATACACCCTCCCCATTGAAGCGTTTTGTAATTTGTGGACGACGCTTTGATGAATTTAATTTTAGAAATTTTTATTAGATCTATTAGATATATTAACATTATCAAGACTTATGTCGATTGCAAATCGCAAATTAAATGTATCCATGTCTGTTGTTGTAGTGATACTGAATTAAAATTACAAACTGAGTAAATTCAGTAAGTGAAATAAACAACTTACGTTCATGCTATTGCAATGGATGCAGAAGATATCAAATATTACCTCTTCAAACAAAACACGCAAAAATAGATGATGCTATTTGGTAAACATTACTTGAAACAATGTTTACAATAAACTTCAAAAATGTTTCCCAATAAGAATAAAATGAATAAATGAAAATAAAATCTGATTTCCTACCTCGAGTCGATGGACCTTCTCCAGCGTCCCAATCAGCGATTGGAGACGCATTACCTTTAGCCGCCTTCTTGGTGGCACGACACATTCGCACCCGCTCAGCAACGGTACGTGGCTGCTTCGGAGTGTTCCCGGCCTGCTGCTCACTCGCGCGCTTGCGGTAATCGCGCCTATATTTTGCCGCCATATGCTGCGACATTGTTCAATTTTTCTCAAAGTTTTCTGCACTTATATTTCGATATCACTATCCAACGCGGATTATAAACACTGATGCACTGATGCACTGATGCACTTATACACTTTACCAGAGTTTACAGATAATGATACAAGGCAATAACATGTTAGTATATTAAAGTGATGTCTGTGTTAGGGAAACCGTTCTATGAATGAATACAGATATGACAAGTGTACCGCTCAATTCATTAATATGATATAATTGTAGCACGAAACTAGTTGATAATGTTAATTGCTGTGAATTGATGCAATTTTTCCTAAGGGGTCGTCAATAAATTATGTCACGTAAAATTTGGTCATTTTCGACGGCGTTGATTTCTATGGCGATTGGCGGTGGCGTTCCCTATGCCAAACATTTTGTATGTAGAGTGGGAATTTTGTATGGATCATCACGTATCCCTGAACCCCATTGTCCCCTAAGAGCTTGACGTAATTAATAAAAGTGCCCTAACCACTTATCTAGAAGTGAATATAAAATGAATCCATAGCTCGACATTTTGAACGGCTTATTCACAAATGTCATAACGCTAGAGGGTGATATTACGGCCCATACAAACATTGAATAATATTCATACAAAAAGCGTTATAACGGGGTGGGTCGATGTCCAAAATGGCCAATTTCAGCGTTATGAAATAAATGAGTGAGCCCTGAAAGCACTATTTCGGAGTACCAAACACACGATTACGTTGCAAATTTAATTCATTGCTTAGTGGCCAGTAGTGATCAATTATTCAAATTTTCATCGTGAATATTGAAAATCAACGTATACATATCGTACTAAAGAAACGTGGATTGTTCCCTCAGTATGAAGTATTACTAGTTAAGGGCATTCTCTCTGAAACATCAGTGGGGGTTGTGTACAAGACACGACCGCATGAAGTTAACTACGCCATGTAATTTGCTGCATTTGTATTATAGTCAAATGTCATAATTGCAACCTTCCTTTAGATATAATTCAGAATGTAATGGTTTGTGAATTTAGAAAATATATATGTTTGTAGTTCTGTTTCTTTGTTCAATGCAATTTATCAATGCTTAATAACTCTTTTTGAAAAATTCGGTGGCCCTGAAAAGGGCCGTTTGTTTGATTAACACTGTAGCACCGAAAGAATCGGTCGATGAAAGAAGAAACAAGAATAATAACTCTTGTTTTCCACCCGAATGTTGCGCGTGAAGGTCATGTCGACACAAGAACCGCTGAGATTGGTTGGCTTAGAGGGATCCGAAGCTAGTTTGAGTTTCAGGTACTTCTCCATGAAATCCACAAACTCGATATTTTCCTGGTTGGTAAGATCGATGTTTAAATTTCCTGTCACGATCATTGGTCTGTTCTCCTTCTGATACTCGAATAAATTCCGCGTCATGAAGAACTTCTTTTGCTTCGTTGTGGTATTCGGCTCAATAAACACGCAAAACAGAATCGTTCGCTGGCCCATTATAGTTATCTCTACAGCGCAGATATCACCATAATGGTCTGAACGGCCCAGCTCCACATCATGACTGGTACTAACTTGCCGGATCGTGTGAGGTAAGGCCAAGGTAGACGCAGAGTTGTTTTGATGTATTGCTACACCAGCAGCTCTAGCGTAATAACGCTTGGCCTTGGCGGCGCAGGTAAATCCTTTTACCTCTGAGGGGCTGCCAGTTTCGGACAAGGCCAAGAAATCAGCCATCTTCATGATGGGATCAGCTGCTATGTCGGATGCATGCACCAAGAGGCTTCGAACGTTTAAGCTCATCACGCAGCAAGCGGATTTACTTTGCTCGATGGCTTCAACCACCTCCAACAAATCGATGACCTCTTGCGTGCTCGGTTCGTCTTCCATGATAATCACAACTTTACAATATACACACGGTATGAAAGATAAGTTCGGAATCTTTCGACTGCTTGGTATGTTGTTTTGATGTCTGTGTTTGGGAATGCATTACTACCTGGAATTAATCCAAAAGCAAGAATTGTCTACTGAGTGCACACAACATCTAGAAAGCATGAGCGTACAAAACATACGCATGTTAACGTTTCTGCTCATACTTTAGCTTGGGTACTGGGACCGATTTTTGATTTTACCAAAAATTGTTAAAAGTGGTAATTGTGATATATTCAATAAGAAATATTACTCAAAACAACTCTTTAGCTTGATGAAGATCGCTGATGATATGCGCTTCAACAAGCGGCTTTGGTCGATTTCCTTCAGCCATCTCGTACAAACTTGCCTTTGCGGCCCGATTCCTGCAGCGCCAATTCGGGAAGCACGATTCCATTAGGAAATCTTGAGCGATTTCACAATCCGGACGCTGGATTTGCCGCCGCTTGATGATCAACAGCTTGCCTCTGGTAGCGAGAAGCTGAGCAGGTTTGGAGGAGCTCTTACCAGCTCGAAAACAGAATGAAACCGAATTCGTTGTTATTGTTGTTTGTAAGGGACGTTGTACGCAAGGAAATTGGAACGAATGTATTAATAATCTATTTATCTATCTGATCGGGTTTTGCTATTAATTCTATCAGTGAGATAAATATTATTAAAATAGAGGTTATATCTACCCCATTGCTTCCTATGTTGATTTTGTATATACGGGGTATATGGGTATATGGGATGAATTTTTCATTATTTCTGTGCATAATAATTAGAAATTTGAGATTGCGATATTGTATTGCGATATATTGATGAATTGGAAATTTTCTTTCTTCACAATGTGGCCATATTGACAACAATCAAAAATCCAAAAATGTGCGCTTCATGTTTCCACATGCATGTTGTTCTTATCATGACTACCAAATTATAAATAAATATATTATCAGCAGTCACTACAGAGCCACTTCGAAGCTCTCTTATAGGGAAAGTGTACCAGTTATGGCCATAGTGGTTCCATATCGTCCCCTTGATGCTACAACTAGATAACTCGAAAATCAAAATTTTGAGATATTCAACGTTGAAAATATGACCGTTTTACAAGGTGATGATTAATCGCAAAGAATATATTTGGAAAATAAACTTCAACTTATGTATTTTGAATCACACGCTTATGAGCAGTGGATATTTTGCAGTTCTAATTGAGAATAATGTTTTAACACATTGAAATCAAAAATTTCAAAATTCGAGTTATCTAGTTGTAGCATTAAGGGGACGATATGGCCATTTGTGAAATTTCAAAATATTTCTCATTTTCAATTTCTTTGAATGTTTTCACATCAAGATATATCTTGAATCTATCTGCTATAACACACTAAACTTTTCAAAATTAGAAGACATTCAAGTAATCACTTATGGCAAAATAGGGAACCACTATGTCCATAACTGGTACACTTACCCTATAAGTGGTTTACCAAATTGCTTATTATTAGAATTAAGGAAAACTGTTCGAAACAACTCTTTAATAGTAATGTTGGCCCTGAAAAGGGCCGTTTTCCTTGTCACGTTGTTAGACTTTTCCGTACGTGATAGTAACCAGGATGTTACTACCCCGTCGGAAAACCCTCCTGTCGATACTTACAAACTTCGTTTGCAAGAATTTCCTCCTCCTGCGTTGGCGTGCCTTCTTCTTGATCGTAGAAAGATTTCTACGATCGAAGGTCACGCGTTTCTTCGTGGCGACACCTCCTGGTTTCGTCATCTCGAGCGCTTCGAATGAAAATGATGGCAGACAGATGATGTCTGCATCTTTTATACCCCCAGAATATAGACTTAGGCTCCTCCCCTTCTAGAATTCAATTATGAAACAAGCTTATTTTTGCTGCTGTGAAGAAGAAGAATTTGCATCTTGTGATATTAGGCAAATTTTATCTTGGCTTTGGCAATGATGGTACATCACAACGGAAATTGGAAAACATGCGTTTAAATATTACGTAACGCAACAGGGGGAGGGAGAGGGTCTTTCGTAGTGTTAACATAAACATTTAAAATCTTTCATTACGTGGGGAAAGAAGGGGAACCAAAGCTGGCAAATTTTGCGTTACGTAATATTTGAATCATTCCTTAACAATAGAAAATATATTTCATCTTAACGGCACAGCAGCAGCGTCCTCGGAAACATCCTCAAATTGCAGTATTGTCAATTATTCGTAATAAATCAATTATTGTATGCTGCTATGAGATGAATTAAGAAATTATAGCAAGTATGTGGTAAACACATTAGGGAATATTACACAATTAACTATTTAAAACACATTTGTTGGCTCTGGAAAGGGCCGATTGAATTGTTGAATTTGCGTAACACGGACACATTTTGACGGCGCACTGGTTGCGTCCTCCTCGCCCGATGAGATTTGCGGTGCTGATGACGATCATCTCGAACAAATTAGGGAATATTACACAATCAACTCTTTGAAACACATTTGTTGGCTCTGAAAAGGGCCGATTGAATTGTTGAATTTGCGTAACACGGACACATTTTGACGGCGCACTTGTTGCAATCCTCCTCGCCCGATGAGATTTGCGTTGCGGATGACGATGTGCGCTTCAACAAGCGGCTTTGGTCGATTTTCTTCAGCCATCTCGTACAAACTTGCCGCCGCTTGCTGATCGGACACACTTTGACGGCGCACTGGTTGCAATCCTCCTCGCCCGATGAGATTTGCGGTGCGGATGACGATGTGCGCTTCAACAAGCGGCTTTGGTCGATGTTCTTCAGCCATCTCGTAGCTTGCCTCTGGTAGCGAGGAGCTGAGCCGGTTTGGAGGAGCTCTTACCAGCTCGAAAGCGAAAACAGAATGAAACCGAATTCAACGAAGGAGGGATGCTTTATACCCTTAGAATAGCAGGTGATGCTCCTCCTTTCAAATTCTTCGTTTTCTTATCTGGGAAATAGACTATATGAAACTGATGTCTGGGTAAGGGAATTACAAGATTAGCATTATGCTGTTATTGCATCCCGACGGCACTGCAGCAGCGTCCTCGGAAACATCCTCTAATTGCCGTATTGTCAATTATTCGTAATAAATCAATTATTGTATGCTGCTATGAGATGAATTAAGAAATTATAGCAAGTATGTGGTAAACACATTAGGGAATATTACACAATCAACTCTTTAAAACACATTTGTTGGCTCTGGAAAGGGCCGATTGAATTGTTAAATTTGCGTAACACAGACACATTTTGACGGCGCACTGGTTGCGTCCTCCTCGCCCGATGAAATTTGCGGTGCGGATGACGATGTGCGCTTCAACAAGCGGCTTTGGTCGATTTTCTTCAGCCATCTCGAACAAATTTGGGAATATTACACAATCAACTCTTTGAAACACATTTGTTGGCTCTGAAAAGAGCCGATTGAATTGTTGAATTTGCGTAACACGGACACACTTTGACGGCGCACTGGTTGCAATCCTCCTCGCCCGATGAGATTTGCGGTGCGGATGACGATGTGCGCTTCAACAAGCGGCTTTGGTCGATGTTCTTCAGCCATCTCGTAGCTTGCCTCTGGTAGCGAGGAGCTGAGCCGGTTTGGAGGAGCTCTTACCAGCTCGAAAGCGAAAACAGAATGAAACCGAATTCAACGAAGGAGGGATGCTTTATACCCTTAGAATAGCAGGTGATGCTCCTCCTTTCAAATTCTTCGTTTTCTTATCTGGGAAATAGGCTATATGAAAGTGATGTCTGGGTAAGGGAATTACAAGATTAGCATTATGCTGTTATTGCATCCCGACGGCACTGCAGCAGCGTCCTCGGAAACATCCTCTAATTGCCGTATTGTCAATTATTCGTAATAAATCAATTATTGTATGCTGCTATGAGATGAATTAAGAAATTATAGCAAGTATGTGGTAAACACATTAGGGAATATTACACAATTAACTCTTTAAAACACATTTGTTGGCTCTGGAAAGGGCCGATTGAATTGTTGAATTTGCGTAACACGGACACATTTTGACGGCGCACTTGTTGCGTCCTCCTCGCCCGATGAGATTTGCGGTGCTGATGACGATCATCTCGAACAAATTAGGGAATATTACACAATCAACTCTTTGAAACACATTTGTTGGCTCTGAAAAGGGCCGATTGAATTGTTGAATTTGCGTAACACTGACACATTTTGACGGCGCACTTGTTGCAATCCTCCTCGCCCGATTAGATTTGCGTTGCGGATGACGATGTGCGCTTCAACAAGCGGCTTTGGTCGATTTTCTTCAGCCATCTCGAACAAATTTGGGAATATTACACAATCAACTCTTTGAAACACATTTGTTGGCTCTGAAAAGAGCCGATTGAATTGTTGAATTTGCGTAACACGGACACACTTTGACGGCGCACTGGTTGCAATCCTCCTCGCCCGATGAGATTTGCGTTGCGGATGACGATGTGCGCTTCAACAAGCGGCTTTGGTCGATTTTCTTCGTCATCTCGTACAAACTTGCCGCCGCTTGCTGATCGGACGCACTTTGACGGCGCACTGGATGCAATCCTCCTCGCCCGATGAGATTTGCGGTGCGGATGACGATGTGCGCTTCAACAAGCGGCTTTGGTCGATGTTCTTCAGCCATCTCGTAGCTTGCCTCTGGTAGCGAGGAGCTGAGCCGGTTTGGAGGAGCTCTTACCAGCTCGAAAGCGAAAACAGAATGAAACCGAATTCAACGAAGGAGGGATGCTTTATACCCTTAGAATAGCAGGTGATGCTCCTCCTTTCAAATTCTTCGTTTTCTTATCTGGGAAATAGGCTATATGAAACTGATGTCTGGGTAAGGGATGTACAAGATGAACATTATGCTGTTATTGCATCCCGACGGCACTGCAGCAGCGTCCTCGGAAACATCCTCAAATTGCCGTATTGTCAATTATTCGTAATAAATCAATTATTGTATGATGCTATGAGATGAATTAAGAGATTATAGCAAGTATGTGGTAAACACATTAGGGAATATTACACAAACAACTCTGATATTAATTGGTGGCTCTGAAAAGAACCGTTTGGATTGGTGGGTCAAAGGGCTTTTACATGAACAATTATCCTAATAACTCTCTTGATATTAATTGGTGGCTCTGAAAAGAACCGTTTTATTTGGTGGCTCTGTAAAGAGCCGTTTTGTTTAGTGGGTCCAAGGGCTTTTACATGAAAAATTATCCTAATAACTCTCTTGATATTAATTGGTGGCTCTGAAAAGAGCCGTTTATTTTGTGGCTCTGAAAAGAGCCGTTTTGTTTGGTGGCTCTGAAAAGAGCCGTTTTGTTTGGTGGCTCTGAAAAGAGCCGTTTTACCGTTCAATCACCTGGTTCATATAATATACACGAGCAGGAGTGAGCGGAACACGGAAAGTGACCAATAGTTCACCACGATTGATCTGGATTTTCCGGTCCTTGAAAAGTTGTTGCAGTGGTGGTTGTCGATGTTTCTTCGGCTGAAGCTTCTTCGGCGGATGTTTCTTCGGCGGATGTTTCTTTGGCGGATGTTTCTTCGGCGGACGCTTCTTCAACTGAAGCTTCGGTGGCGTTTCCTTATCGTTTATGAACGAAACCAAAAGAGCGGCAATTTGCTGCTTGCAGTTGCAAGGAGCAACTCCGCTCTTCGATTTCGCTCGAGCCATTTTCAAATATTGTTCGGAGCGCTGATCACGATAGAATGAGGCATGGCAGGCTATGTGAGCTGCTTTTATAACTGGAACCAATCACTTAACGACCAATCACAAACCAGTAAGGGGAAAAAGCGGTTCCCCGCCGGTGACGATTGGTTGTGCATTAGGCACCAATCAGAAGCAGTGTAAGCTCCCTCTCTTGCTAGATGATTTCGTATTCTGGAGCGTGCTGTTTAACATTGCAATTTGATCTATTGTTCGTCATGTTTATCAATGCAGATGAACGATTCTCCATTTAGAATAATTTATAACGCGATATAGTAGAAAATATACCTCTGTTATTATATGATGTCTTCTTGGAAGGCCCCCTTCGTAAGCTTAAGAGAAGTAATATTCTTTGCTTGGCATATAAGATGTTAGAAATAAATAAAGTGGAAATCTTACTATAACTATTTTACGCACATTTTGGTGGCCTGAAAAGGGCCGATGGCTTTCTTAGCTTCGATGCTGTCACAGATGAATATTAATGCGATATGTTATCAGTTGATTGTCAAACGGGGAATCCCCAACGCAAATATATAAATTTGAGCAAGCTATTTGCTTATGCGACGAACCAGCTGGATGTTTCGTGGCTTGGATGGCGCACAACAGCAACGGGCTGTGGTTCGCCGGGCTTAAGTCGAAATCTGGAAACGTTGTTCATGCATTATCATGAGAAATTGATCGAACATGAATAGTTGGAATGCTTGACATTTACGAAATATTCTATAGTTAGCTATTGATAATCAATAGTTTTCTTTAATATGAAGGTAAATTTTTGATCCATGGGTACCAAAACCATGAAAATGGTTCAATCAGAATTTCTCTTCAAAACCATTCTGAACATGTCGCAATTTTGTTACATGTGATAATTTTCATAATCGAAATGCTCCCATTAAATATGGCAAATCAAAGACACTGTTGGAAATGCCACACTAGTTTACAATCTTTGTGAAATGTTGAGCACTCACCCCGACGGCACAGCAGCAGCGTCCAAGAATAATCTCACATTGTCGTGCCATCAATTATTCATGACAAATTAAATTTTGTACGAATCTGTGAGATTGATTGAGGAATATAAGATGTAATAAGGTCGGAAATATTATTCTTTCAACTCTTTTCCACAAATTTGATGGCCCTGACAAGGGCCGATGGCTTTCTTAGCCTCGATGCGGTCACAGATAAATAGCACTGCGGGATTGATCAGTTGATTGCCATGGTCCGTGGATGGCGCACAACAGCAACGGGTAGTGGATCACCGGGCACAAGGCGAAATCTGGAAACGATGCTCACTCTTGAAATCTTGAGCGATTTCCACCGATCACCAGACGCTGGATCGCTAGCTTCAAATTAGCAGGTGCGGACGTCGCTGCGCAGGATCGCAGCAGCTCTTGCCAGCTCGGAAGTCGAAACGGAATGAAACCGAATCCAACAAAGGAAGCATGCTATATACCCTTAGATTAGCAGATTATGCTCCTCCCTTTCGTGCTCTTCTCTTTCTAATCGACCAATCTGGAAAATGGGTATGTGCCAATAATGTGTTGGGCGAAGAATCACTTGAAAATTGCGGAAAATGATAATGCGTGAGAAATTGATCGAACATGAATTGTTGAAAGGGTTGACATTTACTAAATATTCTATAGTTAGCTATTGATAATCAATAGTTTTCTTTAGTATGAAGGTGAATTTCTGATTAATGCGTGCCAAAATGATGAAAATTGTTCTATCAAAATTTCTGTTCAAAACCATTCTAAACATGTCGCAATTTTGTTACATGTGGTAATTTTTATAATCGAAGTGCTCCCATAAAATATGGCAAATCAAAGACACTGTTGGATGTGCCACTCTAGTTTAAATTCGTTGTGAAATGTTGAGCACTCACCCCGACGGCACTGCAGCAGCGTCCACGAATAGTCTCAAATTGTCGAGCCATCAATTATTCATGACAAATTAAATTTTGTGCGAAATTGTGAGATTGATTGAGGAATATAAGATGTAATAAGGTCGGAAATATTATTCTTTCAACTCTTTTCCACAAATTTGATGGCCCTGACAAGGGCCGATAAAATTCTTAGCCTCGATGCGGTCACAGATAAATAGCACTGCGGGATTGATCAGTTGATTGCCATGGTCCGTGGATGGCGCACAACAGCAACGGGTAGTGGATCACCGGGCACAAGGCGAAATCTGGAAACGATGCTCACTCTTGAAATCTTGAGCGATTTCCACCGATCACCAGACGCTGGATCGCTAGCTTCAAATTAGCAGGTGCGGACGTCGCTGCGCAGGATCGCAGCAGCTCTTGCCAGCTCGGAAGTCGAAACGGAATGAAACCGAATCCAACAAAGGAAGCATGCTATATACCCTTAGATTAGCAGATTATGCTCCTCCCTTTCGTGCTCTTCTCTTTCTAATCGACCAATCTGGAAAATGGGTATGTGCCAATAATGTGTTGGGCGAAGAATTACTTGAAAATTGCGGAAAATGATAATGCGTGAGAAATTGATCGAACATGAATTGTTGAAAGGGTTGACATTTACTAAATATTCTATAGTTAGCTATTGATAATCAATAGTTTTCTTTAGTATGAAGGTGAATTTCTGATTAATGCGTGCCAAAATGATGAAAATTGTTCTATCAAAATTTCTGTTCAAAACCATTCTAAACATGTCGCAATTTTGTTACATGTGGTAATTTTTATAATCGAAGTGCTCCCATAAAATATGGCAAATCAAAGACACTGTTGGATGTGCCACTCTAGTTTAAATTCGTTGTGAAATGTTGAGCACTCACCCCGACGGCACTGCAGCAGCGTCCACGAATAGTCTCAAATTGTCGAGCCATCAATTATTCATGACAAATTAAATTTTGTGCGAAATTGTGAGATTGATTGAGGAATATAAGATGTAATAAGGTCGGAAATATTATTCTTTCAACTCTTTTCCACAAATTTGATGGCCCTGACAAGGGCCGATAAAATTCTTAGCCTCGATGCGGTCACAGATAAATAGCACTGCGGGATTGATCAGTTGATTGCCATGGTCCGTGGATGGCGCACAACAGCAACGGGTAGTGGATCACCGGGCACAAGGCGAAATCTGGAAACGATGCTCACTCTTGAAATCTTGAGCGATTTCCACCGATCACCAGACGCTGGATCGCTAGCTTCAAATTAGCAGGTGCGGACGTCGCTGCGCAGGATCGCAGCAGCTCTTGCCAGCTCGGAAGTCGAAACGGAATGAAACCGAATCCAACAAAGGAAGCATGCTATATACCCTTAGATTAGCAGATTATGCTCCTCCCTTTCGTGCTCTTCTCTTTCTAATCGACCAATCTGGAAAATGGGTATGTGCCAATAATGTGTTGGGCGAAGAATTACTTGAAAATTGCGGAAAATGATAATGCGTGAGAAATTGATCGAACATGAATTGTTGAAAGGGTTGACATTTACTAAATATTCTATAGTTAGCTATTGATAATCAATAGTTTTCTTTAGTATGAAGGTGAATTTCTGATTAATGCGTGCCAAAATGATGAAAATTGTTCTATCAAAATTTCTGTTCAAAACCATTCTAAACATGTCGCAATTTTGTTACATGTGGTAATTTTCATAATCGAAGTGCTCCCATAAAATATGGCAAATCAAAGACACTGTTGGATGTGCCACTCTAGTTTAAATTCGTTGTGAAATGTTGAGCACTCACCCCGACGGCACTGCAGCAGCGTCCACGAATAGTTAATTATTCATAACAAATTAAATTTTGTATGAAGCTGCTAGATTGATTGAGAAATATAAGATCTAATAAGGTCGGAAATATTATTCCTTCAACTCTTTTCCACAAATTTGATGGTCCTGACAAGGTCCGATGGCAGATAAATAGCACTGCGGGAAGTTATCACTTGATTGCCACGGTCAAACGGGAAATCCTCAACGCAAACAGCCACAGCAACGGGTAGTGGATCCACGGGCACATGTCGAAATCTGGAAACGATGCTCACTTTTGGAATCTCGAGCGATTCCGACGCTCGATTAGCAGCAACTCTGGGGGCTTCTAGTAATTGGCTCTTCCTAACGGGCTTGCTTCTTGACCGCCGATGCTGAATTTATCACGGGTTGAAATCTGGGAGCGCGGATAAATTTGCGGCGGCGACGACGATGGCTTGGACGCTTCTCCGAGCAGCAGTAGTTTGCCGCTCGGAGAAGCGCCCAAGCCATCGTCATCGCCACCGCAAATCAATCTTGCGTCTTCCTCTTCCGACGGCACAAATTGGACTGTGACGCGGGTGCAAAAGCAAAGCGAGAATGACTCGCCCGACCGTGTTCACAGTCCGACCGCAAAAAGAAGACTGAGGGAAGAAGCAGGGACCCGTTTGCTTTTATAGTGGGAAGCGACACCGTCGAAAAGTGCTCGAACGTGATTGGTTGGATAAGAAAGGGGTCAACATTTATCAAATTTTCAATAGTTTAACAACAAAATTCATTTATCGGATATATTACTAACGATGCGTAGATACATTTCTGATCAAATGATACTAAAATCGTAATAATTGGTTCATAAACAACTGAGTTATTAACGTTCAAAATCTCCCCTAATTTCGTTACATGTCTCATTTTCCGTACTTTTAAAGTGCACCCCAATATAGAAAACAAAGACGTAGTCCTACGTCAAAAAAAACTGACGGCTGCTCGGGCTTTCTTGACGCACTGCTCAGGAGCAAGCGTCAAGGTCAAAAGATCAAACAGAACTAACCGATCGCGGCACTTTTCACTTATTCTAACAGAACTAACCGATCACGCCACTTTTTCTCTTACTAGACCAACACGTGACATGTTTGAGCATGCGTCAAGGTCGAAGGATCAAACAGAACTCCTAGCAACTTCCATTAAAATACAAGTCCCAAAAATTTAACATAACCTCAATTCCTTTTAACGACCCTCTACAATGGTCGTCAAAAAAGGTTGGAGTGTACAAATGAATATAATATTACCTGATAAATACAATGCGAGTGTCAAAATACCCGTATCTCTTTAAAGATAAGCAAGACTGGGTGGAAAACAAAGGGTTAAAAATACTCAAAACAACATTTGATTCTCCTCACATGTTTGAAGTTTAGTTGCTGAATTAATCGCTCGGCAACCTTTTTACCAAAGTCCAGAAACCTGTTTCCAAACCAACCGAAGCGTTTCCAAAAAAGATTTTAATATTTCAATCACTTTCCAATTAGTGTACACTTCCAAAGACCATCAAGACTACCATCGTTCTCTTCGACTGCAGCCTTCTGATTTGTTGATGTTTCGAAACCCATCACCATGCAAACTGTTTGCAAGATGAGCTTTTCGCTTTTGTTATATCTTCCCATCTCGTTTGTATTATTCAAATACTTCTCTGCTTAGGATTTATTTGGGCAGGTTTTCTTCCGGAAGCATTTCAGACCCGTCAGTGGCAGTGAAGCAACAGAGACTGAGGCAAACAGCCGTTTGATGTTCAACTGGCCATGTCGACCTGCTCATCCGTTTGCAGTCAGTGCTCCACAACTCCACCGAACTGAGCATACTTTCCGCCTGCCGATTTTGTTCCTTATAACTGCCCATGAAGGCATAACTGTCCCATATGGAAAAAAGGTGGGCATTGAGAAAACAGCGCCCAAAGTATATACGTAGTAGAGCATATATTAAAATGTTGATTTCGCTATGAAATAAGATGCTGGTTCAAAAATTCACATGAGACAGTTAAGCTCTTACGAGCAGATAACCATCGTTGAAAATAGGAGAAGATAATCTGTGAGAATACATTTTTTTCTTTCAACTTGATAACTCACCTCAACCATCTCTCTCTCCAGGTGAGGGGTCTATATTCAAACAAATTTCCACGAAAACCCGTTTTCGAAACGACCGAACCAAAAAACCAGCTAAAACGATCCTTCCAAGGCACAAACTTTACTGTTCGAATGGAGCAATAGAGAAAGAAGCATCTTCCTCCGCTCCGGAGGTACAATGAGTGGTAAAATATGCAAATAGCCTCACAGAAAATTTAACTTTTTCCTTTGTTTTTGTTTTCCAACTATATACACAGTTGATTGTTTTCCTCCGACAAGGCCTCCGCCCTCTTCGGAACACGGGACCCCACAATGCACAGTGGGAGAAATTGTACCCGTATTCAGGCTTATTGAGAAGGTGCTATATTCGATTTTATTTTGTTAATTTTTCACAGCTCCTCAAATCACCAGAGCTTGCTTATTGACCTCTATAAAAAACTGAATATTTATCTACTTCTTTTCTTCTTCTTGGCATTACCTCAACACTGGGATAGAACCTGCTTCTCAGATAAGTGTTCACGGAGCACTTCCACACTTATTAATTGAGAGCTTTCTTTGCCAAAGTTGCCATCGCATTCGTATATCGTGTGGCAGGTACGATGATACTCTATGCCCAGGGAAGTCAAGGAAATTCCCATAACGAAAAGATCCTGATCCGACCATGAATCGAACCCAGACTCCTTCACAATGGTTATGCTTTGTAGCCACGGACTCTAACCACTCAGGCTCTACAAACATGAACATGAAAAAAATGAGCATTGTTCGATTGAAAATCCATCAATTAGAGATTCTAATTCCTCGACTTCCAAATGAAATCAACTTCGGGCTTAATTTCACCCACTGTGGCAATCGTATAACGTTCTCCTCCATCGAAAATCGGACAGAAGAACAACAGTAACCAGAGCTTTTTTCGATTTCCGAACCACCCCTACAACTGGCCCTCGGAAAAACAACCATTTCATTCGTTTTTCATCGCTGGAAAAGTTGATTTCTATTTCAGCACTCCGATGATGGTACCTTTTGATAGAAAATAAAATTGTTTCCGATTTTCCGGTTCGGAAGCATTGGCTGCCGGGCTGGTTAGAACTTGGTCTGCCCAAGACGACGAAAAGATGAGCTTTTCGAACTGTTGCTGCTGATGGCTGCTTCTTTCCGGGTTCCTATCAGGACATCAAAGAAAGGCGCGCCGGGTCTCAAACAACCCTTCGCCCATACCCCCCGTCGTATTGTGTGTCTGATAGCGAGTTCGATCTCGTTAAGTGATGGGAAAAACGTTTTCCCATTGAACCCACGGATGGATGGATACCGGCTTTAAGGAGGTCTGAAACAAACATGAAGATGACCATATGGGTGGCTCCTATGAGAGCCTTGTAAGGAAGCTCGTCCTCTAAAATGAACGGTGATTCAAAAATTGAGAAGATATTAGAAGAAGGATGAATCGAATATATTTCGATTGGTCAACGACTTGGGTGATGGTTTCTTCATTTATTTAATGGGAAGGTGAGTCAGTCGGCGAGATTTAAACTTATCTTGAATTGCAACGATTTACGGTGCCCTCACAAGCTTCGATAAAATCCGCAATTTGAACATTTGACGAATCATAACGTCTGTGTGGGATGATTTCTTTCAAAACGATTTCATTTATATTATTTCACGATACTCAGTCCGCGAAAAAATCACTTATTAAAATTGTTCAGTATATTAATGACCTATTTCTTGAAGAAATTATACACGAGCAACCCGAAGAACCAAATAACGGTTGTTCCATAAAAATGAGCTTTTTCCAGTCAAACAGAACAACAATTGTTTTTCAATTGAATCATTTTTCATCCTAGATTAGCCGTACAATAGCCCTATAAGCCCGTAAAGACTTTGGCTATTCAGATGTTTGTTGCAGTACTGCTTTATCCTCTCACATGTATGATATGTTCTGATGTGTTTTTTTTTTCGAAATCAGTCAGAAATATAATATATTTCTCCAAAATCTTAAAGGAGTTTCCCCTTACAGTAAATATTTAAAGCTCATACCGTAAAAAAAGTTTGTTTGGAACATACTTCACTACCATTCGTTGGTTTAGCTCTCAAAAGTTTCTGATGAATTGGAAATGTGAAACACTCTTCTGTAAACGCTTTTCAGCTCCGCTAAATTATCTCTCTATCCAAATAACACAGCTTGCTGTATTAAAGTTTAAAATTCACGTTCTATACATATTGGGTGGTATTTTTCTTGTATTATTGGCTCAATATCAAACACTCTGCTGTAGGACCGTCCAAGCCGGTGCTCTTACTTCTCTTTCTGTTGGTGAGCTTTGAACGCTCCGCCGAGGAGAGCTTGTTGTCGCTGATGTTTCGTCACGCACGTGGCCAGTAGGACAAAATTCAGTTTCTCGCTCCAGTCCACTTTTTGGATTGCATTTAGGTCCCATAACAACTGTGCAAAATTTCAGATCGATCGAAGAAACTATATTTTAGCGCCAGCCGTTCAAATTTTGTATGGGATTTACTATGGGAAAACTTACTTTTGCAAAGATAAATCGCCAGAGGTCGCCCATTGACCTCTATAAAAATTCCTAATACAGACCTCGATAAGTATTTTCACGATGAAGAATATTGCCAAAGACCGCGAAACAATCCGACACTCGTGGAAAAAGTTATTCAATACAACCTATTTGCAAGGCGACGTTGATTAACACGTAAAGGAATAACATTAATAACAAAACCGGGCAAAATTTCCGAATAGTCTATGCCTAATAACTTTTTTCACAAGCATCGGATTGCTTTGCGATCTTCGGCAATGTTATTCATCGTAGACATACCTATCGAGATCTGTGTTCTGAATTTTTATAGAGATCATTGGGCGACCTCTGACGATTTTTCTTTGCAAAAGTAAGTTTTCCCATAGTAAATCCCATACAAACTTTGAACGGCTGGAGCTAAAATATAGTTTCTACGATCGAGCTGAAATTTAGCACAGTTGTTATGGAACCTAAATGCAATCCAAAAAGTGGACTGGAGCGAGAATCTAAATTTTTCATATAACCGTGTCCCAGGCTAGTGGCCAGTCGATCGTCGATGACTTCGTTCCACCTTGGGCATGTCCGTTTGAGAGACGAAATGCCGGTGGATGAGATCAACGGAGGGGTTTTCTTGGTAAAGGGATGGAATGTGGGAATAGTTTGATAGGATTATTTTTAGGTCGGGATAGTCTATTGAGATTTCTGGGTGAGGATGATAGTGAAAAAGATATGAAAGGGAGTCGATCTCCTTAAGATGACGGTTTATGGCAAGTGATTTCGCCTTCAAAGCAGGCACATGAAAATTCAATCCCCCGCACTTCTTGCTGCGCGCAAGTTGCATCAACGGGACGCGGGCAGGCACTCCTTTCCACAAGAACGTTCCCAACGTTGAAGTAATCTTCGCCGAGTGTACTCCTAGTGGTGGCCACACCGACTAAACATCCAGATGTAGGCAGTTTCCTAAAGAAATCCCTGATATCTAACAAAAATTTAGTTATTTCAATCGTATGAGCTAATTGGTACGAGTTTAGAAGATGAAATCGGGCTCGGGGATGTATTTTCAGCATCTTTACAAACTTTACTCACTTTGAATAATGTTGTTGTCGTCGACACTATCTACATGCATTACATGCATTCTGGAGCGAGCAGTACCTATCAACTTGTCAAACAAAGAGCTAAAACTAATCAGCAACAGCTTTGTTGATGTTTTGATTTGGTAAGAAATTGTCGATCGAATCGAAATACGCACACAGAGAAAACTGCAAAAATGCTACCACCGTCCGGTCCGACCCAAGCGACGGGAACCAAGGTAAAACTTTGTTTGCCATTTATCTTCATTGAAAACTAATCAACTAAAATTATAATTGAAAAAAAAAATAAATTTTATAATCTATTACTATTAATAGATGAAATGTCTCTGGTTTGTAACTCTTTTACGCGTCGAATGCATTGTTTGTGACCCTGAAAAGGGCGGTTTTTGTTTGAAATTCTCGCATACTCTGAGATAACGCCCTAAAAGCCATTGGTAGCCACGTGGTGTAGCTCATTGTTTCTGAGCACAAGAAAGAATAAGCATCCAAACCAACATCACGGGCAGGTAGATAATGATCCTTTCTTTGCCATAGCGTTGTTAAATAACATGAAAATCCATTCAAATGCTCAGAAACAACGAGCTACACACATGGTTACCAATGGTTTTAGGGCGAGATCAAGAAGTTATGGCGAGAATTGTGCTGCAATTCATTTAAAGCGCGTTCTCCACGGATACAACGAGTCAGCTGGATGTCCTCAAACAAACCGATCAGTAAGGCCACTCGCTTCCTGCAGGACAATGACGGCCGAGCTCTGGAATCGCAGATTTGCCTCAACATTTCCCCGAATACCACGACGAAAGCAGAAGAAGTTCTTCGTGGTGCGGAACTTCGCTTCGGAACCCACTAAAGCAACCAATCTTAGTGGATCATACGTGGACCTAACGTTCAACCGGAATATTTGTTTGTTAAGCAAGAGTTACCGTTCATGCTTCTTCTTCCTTCGACTGATTCTATCGGATTGAAGTTTTAACCCGAACCAACCAAAATAATAACACACAATGTCCATAATAGGTCAGAATTGACATGTAACAAATAGTATGAAAATTGATTGGATTTTCAGTAGAACAAAACATCTTTCACACGTTCGTGACGGTCTCAAGCCAGGAAATAGAAGAAGCTAGCGTTATCCAACGTCGACTTGGGCGGTTGTATCTCTGAAACAACCTCTTACTTTTTGACGTTGGATAACGTCTTACGGCAACATACTGGGGTACAATTTCGAAAAACGAAAAATCGCTCGCGTCACGAAAAGTGGTTAGATTTTGACTGTTAATAACTTACTAATGCCCGGATAGATTTTCTAGATTCTTGCACCAATCGATTGGAAATCTTTCTACGAATCTACTCCAACAATGAAAACTATTGATTCTCATGGCTAAACTATTGAAAAATTGAGAAATATCGAAGCATGTCTTATTTTTCGAAGAAAAAGCACATTTTTCCTGTGTATTCCTGACACAGACATCATTGAGAGATATCTTAGCCACTTTCGTCTTTCGAAGGGAAACGCCCCTTTCGGTCTTCTTCTTACTTCTCTCTATTATCTCGTGTTCAGTCAAAGCCAATCAAATTCCACTTCACGCGCACGCGCACGACCGCATTTTAATTCAATCGTCTTCGGTAATCTTTTGGTGTGTTTCTGTCTAAGAATGGAATGAAAACCCAGTTCCATGGATTGTGACTACCACCAACCGTCCTTATCAGGACGACAATTTAATTTTGAAAGAGAGTTATGAGAATTTTACACCGTGAAGAGCGACATTACTGGTGAATGGATTCATATTTCGGTCAGTCATTTGTCACATGCATGCCAAAGCGATCAGTATAAACTTGTCAAATTGAAAGCTAAAACTTATCAGCAACAGCTTTGTTGATGATTTGATTTGGTAATAAATTGTCGATCGAAACCAAATAAGCGCACAGAGAAAACTGCAAAAATGCTACCGCCGCCCGACGGGAACCTAGCTAAAACTTTGTTTGCCGTTGAAAAACTAATCATCCGAAATTTAAATTGGCAATTAAATAAATTAATTAATTAATAATAGGTGAAATATCTTAAGCCGTAACTCTTTTACGTGGAATACATTGTTGTGGCTCTGAAAAGGGCCGTTTTGCTTGAAATTGCGTCCTAATTCAATTTAAACTCGTTCGCCACGGATACGACGAGCCAGCTAGAAGGCCTTCGGCATGATGGTGACACGCTTGGCGTGGATCGCGCACATGTTAGTACCCTCAAAGATAGGCCTCGCTCGCTTCCTGCTGGGCCATGACGCCAAGCTGTGTAATCGCAAATCGCTCTTGAAGTCCTGAGCGATTTCACGGACCAGGCGCTGGAAATACAACTTGTCGATCAGCAGCTCCGTAGAATTCTGGTAGCGACGGATCTCACGCAGAGCGACCGTTCCTGGCCGATAGCGATACGGCTTCTTGACTCCTCCGGTGGCTGGGGCGCTCTTGCGAGCGACTTTCGTGACCGGCTGCTTGCGAGGGGCTGCTTTCCAGCCATCGTCGTAGTGGTGTTCTCTGGACGGATTGAAACAAACGAATGATTGAATTTGCGCGGCTGCCGGTCCCTTTTATGACCTTCTCTTGCGAGCGAGCGAGACGAACAGTGAACAGCGAGCGAGCAAGAAGAATTCATCCATCGCGTACCGCATAAAAGCAGCCGAGCCGGCGGCCGAGCATCAGTTTAGTTACAATCGTTGCCGAAGTTAGACCGGCCTCGGAAAAGAAAGCGCCAAGCGTGACAACATCCAGTGCATCATCACCAAGCCCGCCATCCGCCGTCTGGCTCGCCGTGGCGACGTCAATCGTACCTCCGGTCTCATCTATGAGGAAACCCGCGGTGTGCTGAAGTCATCCAGAATTCTGTCGGCTACGCTCTGAAGTGGCAGGGCCATACGCTGTACAGATTTGGAAGCTAAATCGTCCCCATCACCGACAGCAAAACTACCACTGAATTCACAAACCTGAGCATGAAATGGCGATCGACGATATCCTCACCCAACCGTCCTTTTCAGGACGACAATTTAATTTTGAAAGAGTTTCGAAAATATTTCACGCAACATTATTGGCAATAGTCACAGCAACAGAACTGTCGGTGAATCAAAAATAATAGTTTTGGTGAAATTTTTAGTGATTTGCGGTAAACATTTTACCAAAATCAGTAAAATTCCAACAATATCTACAAATTTTGTTTACCGAATGTTCCACTGCTGAGTTATTATCAAAATTCGTAACTCACCCTTAGTGTGTAGACAAGAAAACCAGCATCAATAATTTACAATCATTAAGGTGAAGAATAATCGAAGCCAAAACCTCAAATTTTCAAGAGCACGGATCTGGAGAACCGAAAACCCGTTTGAGCTGAAAACTTAATCGATTGGTCACCACCAGCGAGTGACCAATCGATTAAGTTTTCAGCTTAAACGTATGTATTGAAAATTTGAGGTTTGGCTTCGATTCATCTTCACCTTAAGCTGCTGCAAATCCAGTGTCCGGTTTGTGAAATCGCTGGCTACGAGATGGCTGAAGAAAATCAGCTCAAGCCGCTTGTTCAAGCGCCCATCATCATCGCCACCGCAAATCTTATCGGGCGAGGAGGATTTCAACCTGTTCGCTGGCAAAATGTGTCCGCGTTACTCGATTCTCACAGTTCAATCGGCCCTTTTCAGTGCCAACAAATGTGTCCTAAAGAGTTATTTGTGTAATATTTGCTAATGTGTTTACCATATTCTTACATTTATTCATCTCGTAGCATCATACAATATCTGATTAGTTATGAATAATTGACAAAACGACAAATCGAGAATGTTTCCGAGTCGTGCTGGCGGAATGCAATAAATATATTTTCTATTGTTAAGGAATGATTCAAATATTACATAACCCAAAATGTGCCAGTTCTAGACCCCCTCCTTCCCCATGTAACAACTTTTGTATGGAAGATTTAAATTGTGTATAAGGGCTGTAACACTATGGAAGACCCTCTCCCTCCCCCTGTGACGGAACGATATATTTGAACGATAAGGCCTGATGTCGTCACTGCGTTCGCATGTTTTCCAATCTCCGTTGTGATGCGCCGTCATTGCCAAAGCCAAGATAAAATTTTCCTCAGTACCGCCAGATGCAAAAGTTATCTTCTTTTTTGACGTTGGATAACGTCTTACGGCAACATACTGGGGTACAATTTCGAAAAACGAAAAATCGCTCGCGTCACGAAAAGTGGTTAGATTTTGACTGTTAATAACTTACTAATGCCCGGATAGATTTTCTAGATTCTTGCACCAATCGATTGGAAATCTTTCTACGAATCTACTCCAACAATGAAAACTATTGATTCTCATGGCTAAACTATTGAAAAATTGAGAAATATCGAAGCATGTCTTATTTTTCGAAGAAAAGCACATTTTTCCTGTGTATTCCTGACACAGACATCATTGAGAGATATCTTAGCCACTTTCGTCTTTCGAAGGGAAACGCCCCTTTCGGTCTTCTTCTTACTTCTCTTTATTATCTCGTGTTCAGTCGAAGCCAATCAAATTCCACTTCACGCGCACGCGCACGACCGCATTTTAATTCAATCGTCTTCGGTAATCTTTTGGTGTGTTTCTGTCTAAGAATGGAATGAAAACCCAGTTCGATGGATTGTGACTACCACCAACCGTCCTTATCAGGACGACAATTTAATTTTGAAAGAGAGTTATGAGAATTTTACACCGTGAAGAGCGACATTACTGGTGAATGGATGTGATGGATTCATATTTCGATCAGTCATTTGCCACATGCATGCCAAAGCAATCAGTATAAACTTGTCGAATTGAAAGCTAAAACTTATCAGCAACAGCTTTGTTGATGATTTGATTTGGTAAGAAATTGTCGATCGAAACCAAATAAGCGCATAGAGAAAACTGCAAAAATGCTACCGCCGCCCGACGGGAACCTAGCTAAAACTTTGTTTGCCGTTGACGTAGGACTACGTCTTTGTTTTCTATATTGGGGTGCACTTTAAAAGTACGGAAAATGAGACATGTAACGAAATTAGGGGAGATTTTGAACGTTAATAACTCAGTTGTTTATAAACCAATTATTACGATTTTAGTATCATTCGATCAGAAATGTATCTACGCATCGTTAGTAATATATCCGATAAGTGAATTTTGTTGTTTAACTATTGAAAATTTGATAAATGTTGACCCCTTTCTTATCCAACCAATCACGTTCGAGCACTTTTCGACGGTGTCGCTTCCCACTATAAAAGCAAACGGGTCCCTGCTTCTTCCCTCCCATCATTCCGAATCGAACTGCCGTTGTGAACGGTTGCGTGTCTTTTTGAGTTGCGAGACAAGTTCGAATTCTCTTCCGTGCGTGTGCGAAGTGCACTCTTTTTTCGCGATTTCCCGCTCCCGCGACTGCTCTCCGGCGCTAACCTACCTCCTAGGGGTGGCTAGCCAGAAAGCATCTCTGCTAGTCGAAGCAGAGCAACCGCGGCCCATAGCGATGGGTCGCAACAGGAAGCAAAAGGCGGACTCCGCCTCGATCCCCGCCCCGCTGGCCGACAGTGGGCAGACCAGCGCGCCGAAACGCGCAAGAAATGAAGATGCCAACCCGGCGGCATACAGCAGGTTGCTGGCAAACAACCAGTTTGCCTCCCTGCCTGTGGACCAAGCCCCCCCGGGCGCGAAGGTTCCCCCCCTCTTCACGGCGTCGAAGGACCTCTCGGCGCTGCGATCCGAGCTAGCGGCCAACAACATCCGGCCGCTGTTCAAGCTGTGCCATACCGGCACCAAGATCATGTGCGCCTCCGGCGCCGATTTCGACAAGGCCGGCAAGCTGCTGAAGGCAAAAGGGGTGGAATTCTACACCCACGATGCCCCCGGTAGCAAGCCGTTGAAAGTCCTCGTCCGAGGGCTGCCGGAGTTCACCCCGGAGGCCATCATCGACGAAATGAAGGCGGCTGGACTCAAGCCAACGAGTGTGTTCCCCATCCGGCGGGCCCAAGGAGGACGACACCGGGACCAGCTCTACCTGGCCCATTTGGAGAAGGGGTCCACCACCATGGCGGGCCTGACAAGGGTGAGAGCGCTCTTCCATATCGTGGTGGAATGGGAGCGCTACCGCCCGAAGAAACGGGACGTGACGCAGTGTGGCAACTGCCTCACGTTCGGACACGGTACACGAAACTGCCACATGAAGCCTCGCTGTGGCAAATGTGCCGGCGCGCACGCCACTACGACTTGCCAGCCAATGGAGGAGGGCATCGAGCCGAAGTGCGCCAACTGTGGCGCCAACCACGAGGGCAGCAGCCGCAACTGCCCCAAACGTGCGGAGTTTCTGGCAATCCGCCAGCAAGCGTCCGCCAAGAAGCAGGGACGGCAACGCCAGCGCCAACCACCCCCACCGCTGACTGAGGAGCACTTCCCGACGCCCCGCTACCAAGTGCCCAATCTGCCACCGCTCCAACCAACCCACCGGCAGGCATCCCGCCAGTCGGCCCCTTCCGTTCAGCATCGCCTCGCGGCCGCCGCCGCCGCCCCTCCGGTGCAGAATGCGCCCCCTCCTGGATGGGGGAATCCTGGACGCAGTGTCCCCGGCACTCCTCCCTCCGACGACGGCTCCCTGTACACTCCGGAGCAAATGTTGGAGTACACCAGGGACTTGTTCCAACGGCTGCGAGCCTGCCGTTCCAAGTCGGAGCAGATCAACGCCGCCAACTCGGTGGTATTCGCCTTTCTCGCCAAATATGGCCCGTGAGGCCACCACCAAGATCCTCAACTGGAACGCTTGCTCCCTCCGGAGCAAAAACCGAGAGTTGTCCGCCTTCCTGGACCAAGAAGGCATCGACATAGCCGTGATCACGGAGACGCACCTCAAGCCGGAAGTTAACATCTTCATCCCCGACTTCCGGCTCGTGCGGCTTGACCGGTGCGGATCCGAAGGTGGAGGCGTTGCGGTTGCTCTGCGGAGGAACGTAAACTGCACCCTGCTGCCGAGCTTCCAACTAAAAGTCATCGAGGCCGTAGGTGTTCGGGTGGAAACCTCCATCGGCCCAATCACGATCATCGCGGCGTACTGCCCGAAGCAAACCAACATCAACGACGGAACATCGGCGGCCCTAAAGCAAGACATCGTCAAACTGACACGGCGGCAGGGGCAGTTCATCCTGGCTGGCGATCTGAATGCAAGGCACGAGATCTGGGGAAACCCCCGGCGTAATAGGAACGGCCTCATCCTACAACAGGACCTGGAGGAAGGCCACTACACCATCCTGAGCCCGGATTCACCCACCCGCCTGAGCCGGTCCGGGGCCCACGCGACCATTGATATCTTCCTGACCAACATGGCCGACAACATCTCCCAACCGGTCGTTCACCAGGACCTGAGCTCGGACCACTACCCGGTGGTGGCAGAAGTTGGTTCCCTGGTCAACCGGCATCGGGTCACCCGGCGCAACTACCACCGTGTCGACTGGGGCCAATTCCAGCGGTGTGTCGACGCTAACATCCAGTACGAGGCTCCCCTGGCGTCCGCTGAAGACATCGACCGGCACCTGCAGAGCGTCGAAGAGGCCATCTCCGTGGCCCGAGAACAGCATGTACCAGCATCTGGTCAGGTGAGCAACACCCTTTTTATCGATCGTGTTACCAAAGATCTCATTCGTTTAAGGAACACCAAACGCAGGCAGTACCAACGCTCTGGTCTGCCTGCGTTGAAAAGCGAAGTCAATCGCATATCCAAAATAATCAAGGCCAGAATGGTGGACCTCAGGAACGATGATTTTTCCAACAAGATCCGCTCTCTCCCAGATTGTGCTAGGCCATTCTGGAAGATGACCAAACTTTTGAAATCCAAACCCAGACCTATTCCACCGTTGATCCCATTAGACAACACCGACTCTAAGGATCGCTTGATAACCCCTGCGGAGAAGGCTGCTGAGATAGGTCGGCATTTCGTCAGCTCCCACAATCTAGGGCTAGACATTCCTAGCCCACACGAAGCTGCTGTTTCCGAACACGCAGCTAACCTACACCGATCTCCCAACGACTTCTCGGAGGAGTTGGAGATCACTGCTGACGAGTTGCTGGCCTATCTCAAAACATCCAAAAACATGAAGGCCCCAGGTTTCGACAACATCCTGAACTTGGAACTCAAGCAATTGAGTCTCCAGTTCTACCAACATCTGGCACTGATTTTCAATCAGTGCCTCCGACTTAGCTACTTCCCCTCGTCGTGGAAGTCAGCAAAAGTCATCCCCATTAGGAAACCTGGGAAGGATCCTTCCTCCCCCAAAAGCTATCGACCCATCAGCCTTCTCTCAGGGTTATCAAAGCTTTTTGAAAAAGCGATCAACAGACGGCTGCTTTCGGCAGCCGATCAAAACAACATCTTGCTCGAGGAACAGTTTGGCTTTCGACGCGGTCGTTCAACCGTGCACCAACTGACTCGAGTAACCAACATCCTCAGACGGAACAAGTCCCTTGCCAAATCCTCCGCCATGGCGTTGCTCGATGTTGAAAAAGCATTCGACAACGTCTGGCACGACGGCCTGGTGTACAAGCTGCACCGATACAATCTTCCCACCTATTTGGTGAAAATCATCAAAAATTATCTGTTTAACAGGACGTTCAGGGTTTCCCTCAATGGAGTCAACTCAGACCCTCACAACATCCCCGCAGGTGTTCCACAGGGCAGTATTTTAGGACCACTACTATACAACCTGTTCACCTCGGACATGCCTCAGCTCCCTGAAGGCGGCTCACTGTCACTGTTCGCTGACGACACATCAGTCGTCTATAGCGGCAGATTCACGAGAGCACTAACATCTCGACTCCAGAGAGGCCTGAACGTCTTGTCAGATTATTTGAACAGCTGGAAGATCTGTATCAACGCAGCGAAGACCCAGGTCATCCTCTTCCCCTATTCCAAATCCCCCAGACTTGTTCCGGCTGAGGATTGTAAAATCACCCTCGGTGGATCAACGGTGGAATGGTCTGATGCAGCCGACTACCTTGGGCTAACGTTAGACAGCAAGCTTCTCTTCAGACAGCAGGTTGACAAAACGGTCATCAAAAGCAACATCTTGCTAAAAGCACTTTATCCACTCATCAACCGGAAGTCAACTCTGTCTTTGAAGAACAAGCTTGCTGTTTACAAACAGGTCATTCTTCCAGTAATTGAATATGGCGTACCAATCTGGGAGAGTTGCGCTAAAACCCACCATCTGAGGCTCCAGAGGACCCAGAATAAGTTCCTCCGGATGATCCTCAACAGCCCTCCGAGAACGAGGACAACCGAGGTTCACCGTCTGGCCGAGATCAAAACATTAGAGGAGCGCTTTGGTGACTCGATCGGTAGATTTAGGGCTCGTTGCCACCAATCGGACCAGCAGGTCATCCGGGACCTCGTTCCCCCCTAGGTTATCAAATTTTATTGTAGTCTTGTAAATAGTAGCTAGGATAACAAATTTTCTTTTAAAAACCACCAGAGCCCATACGGCCAATATTACAACTATGGTAAAACCGCAAAAAAAAAAAAAAAAACAAAAACATCTATCAAAATCCAATTTTAAGACCAAAGCTGAAGGACCTATCGGTCAACCTCTTGACATGTAAACCAATTACCTTGTAAACCAAAAATTGCAAATAAACATGAATTTAATGATGAAAAATGAAATGCTTCTTCCCTCAGTCTTCTTTTTGCGGTCGGACTGTGAACACGATCGGGCGAGTCATTCTCGCTTTGCTTTTGCACCCGCGTCACAGTCCAATTTGTGTCGTCGAAAGAGGAAGACGCAAGATTGATTTGCGGCGGCGATGACGATGGCTTGGGCGCTTCTCCGAGCGGCAAACTACTGCTGCTCGGAGAAGCGTCCAAGCCATCGTCGTCGCCGCCGCAAATTTATCCGCGCTCCCAGATTTCGACCCGTGATAAATTCAGCATCGGCGGTCAAGAAGCAAGCCCGATAGGAACCAGATACCAGAAGCCCCCAGAATTGCTGATCCGAGGAGCTGCTGCTAATCGAGCGTCGGAAGCGCTCGAGTTTCCAGATTTCGACACGTGCCCGTGGATCCACTACCCGTTGCTGTTTGCGTTGAGGATTTCCCGTTTGACCATGGCGATCAAGTGATAACTTCCCGCAGTGCTATTCATCTGCAATCGGACCTTGTCAGGACCATCAAATTTGTGGTAAAGAGTTGAAGGAATAATATTTCCGACCTTATTAGATCTTATATTTCTCAATCAATCTCGCAGCTTCATACAAAATTTAATTTGTTATGAATAATTGACTAGTCGTGGACGCTACTGCTGTGCCATCGGGGTGAGTGCTCAACATTTCACTTTAAAAGTACGGAGAATGAGACATGTAACGAAATTAGAGGAGATTTTGAACGTTGTTTATGAACCAATTATTACGATTTTAGTATCATTCGATCAGAAATATATGTACGCATCGTAAGTAATATATCCGATAAGTGAATTTTGTTGTTTAACTATTGAAAATTTGATAAATGTTGACCTCTTTCTTATCCAACCAATCACGTTCGAGCACTTTTCGACGTTGTCGCTTCCCACTATAAAAGCAAATGGGTCCCTGCTTCTTCCCTCAGTCTTCTTCTTGCGGTCGGACTGTGAACACGGTCGGGCGAGTCATTCTCGCTTTGCTTTTGCACCCGCGTCACAGTCCAATTTGTGTCGTCGGAAGAGGAAGACGCAAGATTGATTTGCGGCGGTGATGACGATGGCTTGGGCGCTTCTCCGAGCGGCAAACTACTGCTGCTCGGAGAAGCGTCCAAGCCATCGTCATCGCCGCTGCAAATTTATCCGCGCTCCCAGATTTCGACTCGTGATCGGTGGTCCAGAAGCAAGCCCGTTAGGAACCAGAAACCAGAAGCCCCCAGAGTTGCTGATCCGAGGAGATGCTGCTAATCGAGCGTCGGACTGGTGAAATCGCTCAAGCTTTCAAGAGTGAGCATCGTTTCCTGATTTCGACTTGTGCCCGGGGATCCAATACCCGTTGCTATTGTGCGCCATCCACGTCACGAACCATTCAGCTGGTTCGTCGTATAAGCAAATTCCCCGTTTGACCATGGCAATCAACTGATAACATCCCGTAGTGCTATTTATCTGTAACCGAATCGAGGCTAAGAAAGCCATCGGCCCTTGTCAGGGCCATAATATTTGTGGAAAAGAGTTGAAGGAATAATATTTCCAACCTTATTACATCTTATATTCCTCAATCAATCTCGCAGCTTCGTACAAAATTTAATTTGTTATGAATAATTGATAGCACGTCAATTTGAGACTATTCGTGGACGCTGCTGCAGTGCCGTCGGGGTGAGTGCTCAAAATTTCATAACGATTGTAAACTAGAGTGGAATTTCCGACAGTGTCTTTGATTTGCCATATTTTATGAGAACACTTCGATTACGAAAATGATCACATGTAACAAAATTGCGACATGTTTAGAATGCTTTTGAAAAGAAATTCCCATTGAACAATTTTCATAATTTTGGCACCATGGATCAGAAATTTATCTTCATATTAAAGAAAACTATTGATTATCAATAGCGAACTATTGAATATTTAGTAATTGTCAACCCTTTCATTCATGTTCGACCAATTTCTCACGCATTATTATTTTTCGCAATTATCAAGTAATTCTAAGTCCAACTCATTATTGGCACATATGCATTTCCCAGATTGGTCGATTAGAAAGAGAAGAGCACGAAGGGGAGGAGCATAATCTGCTAATCTAAGGGTATATAGCATACTCCCTTCGTTGGATTCGGTTTCATTCCGTTTCGACTTCCGAGCTGGCAAGAGCTGCTACGATCCTGCGCAGCGACGTCCGCACCTGCTGATTTGAAGCTAGCGATCCAGCGTCTGGTGATCGGTGGAAATCGCTCAAGATTTCAAGAGTGAGCATCGTTTCCAGATTTCGCCTTGTGCCCGGTGATCCACTACCCGTTGCTGTTGTGCGCCATCCACGGACCATGGAAATCAACTGATCAATCCCGCAGTGCTATTTATCTGTGACCGCATCGAGGCTAAGAAAGCCATCGGCCCTTGTCAGGGCCATCAAATTTGTGGAAAAGAGTTGAAGGAATAATATTTCCGACCTTGTTACATCTTATATTCCTCAATCAATCTCATAATTTCGTACAAAATTTAATTTGTCATGAATAATTGATGGCACGACAATTTGAGACTATTCGTGGACGCTGCTGCAGTGCCGTCGGGGTGAGTGCTCAACATTTCACAACGAATTTAAACTAGAGTGGCACATCCAACAGTGTCTTTGATTTGCCATATTTTATGGGAGCACTTCGATTATGAAAATTATCACATGTAACAAAATTGCGACATGTTTAGAATGGTTTTGAACAGAAATTCTGATTGAACAATTTTCATAATTTTGGTACCCATGGATCAAAAATTTACCTTCATATTAAAGAAAACTATTGATTATCAATAGCTAACTATAGAATATTTAGTAAATGGCAAGCATTCCAACTATTCATGTTCGATCAATTTCTCATGATAATGCATGAATAACGTTTCCAGATTTCGACTTAAGCCCGGCGATCCACAGCCCGTTGCTGTTGTGCGCCATCCAAGCCACGAAACATCCAGCTGGTTCGTCGCATAAGCAAATAGCTTGCTCAAATTTATATATTTGCGTTGGGGATTCCCCGTTTGACAATCAACTGATAACATATTGCATTAATATTCATCTGTGACAGCATCGAAGCTAAGAAAGCCATCGGCCCTTTTCAGGCCACCAAAATGTGCGTAAAAGAGTTATAGTAAGATTTCCACTTTATTTATTTCTAACATCTTATATGCCAAGCAAAGAATATTACTTCTCTTAAGCTTACGAAGGGGGCCTTCCAAGAAGACATCATATATTAACAGAGGTATATTTTCTACTATATCGCGTTTTAAATTATTCTAAATGGAGAATCGTTCATCTTCATTGATAAACATGACGAACAATAGATCAAATTGCAATGTTAAACAGCACGCTCCAGAATACGAAATCATCTAGCAAGAGAGGGAGCTTACACTGCTTCTGATTGGTGCCTAATGCACAACCAATCGTCACCGGCGGGGAACCGCCTTTTCCCCTTACTGGTTTGTGATTGGTCGTTAAGTGATCGGTTCCAGTTATAAAAGCAGCTCACATAGCCTGCCATGCCTCATTCTATCGTGATCAGCGCTCCGAACAACATTTGAAGAAAATGGCTCGAGCGAAATCGAAGAGCGGATTTTCTCCTTGCAACTGCAAGCAGCAAATTGCCGCTCTTTTGGTTTCGTTCATAAACGATAAGGAAACGCCACCGAAGCTTCAGTTGAAGAAGCATCCGCCGAAGAAGCATCCGCCGAAGAAGCATCCGCCGAAGAAACATCCGCCGAAGAAGCATCGACAACCACCACTGCAACAACTTTTCAAGGACCGGAAAATCCAGATCAATCGTGGTGAACTATTGGTCACTTTCCGTGTTCCGCTCACTCCTGCTCGTGTATATTATATGAACCAGGTGATTGAACGATAAAACGGCTCTTTTCAGAGCCACCAAACAAAACGGCTCTTTTCAGAGCCACAAAATAAACGGCTCTTTTCAGAGCCACCAATTAATATCAAGAGAGTTATTAGGATAATTTTTCATGTAAAAGCCCTTGGACCCACCAAACAAAACGGCTCTTTACAGAGCCACCAAATAAAACGGTTCTTTTCAGAGCCACCAATTAATATCAAGAGAGTTATTAGGATAATTGTTCATGTAAAAGCCCTTTGACCCACCAATCAAAACGGTTCTTTTCAGAGCCACCAATTAATATCAGAGTTATTTGTGTAATATTCCCTAATTTGTTTACCACATACTTGCTATAATCTCTTAATTCATCTCATAGCATCATACAATAATTGATTTATTACGAATAATTGACAATACGGCAATTTGAGGATGTTTCCGAGGACGCTGCTGCAGTACCGTCGGGATGCAATAACAGCATAATGCTAATCTTGTACATCCCTTACCCAGACATCAGTTTCATACAGCCTATTTCCCAGATAAGAAAACGAAGAATTTGAAAGGAGGAGCATCACCTGCTATTCTAAGGGTATAAAGCATCCCTCCTTCGTTGAATTCGGTTTCATTCTGTTTTCGCTTTCGAGCTGGTAAGAGCTCCTCCAAACCTGCTCAGCTCCTCGCTACCAGAGGCAAGCTGTTTGTACGAGATGGCTGAAGAAAATCGACCAAAGCCGCTTGTTGAAGCGCACCGCTTGTCAGCACCGCAAATCTCATCGGGCGAGGAGGATTGCAACCAGTGCGCCGTCAAAATGTGTCCGTGTTACGCAAATTCAACAATTCAATCGGCCCTTTTCAGAGCCAACAATTGTGTTTTAAAGAGTTGATTGTGTAATATTCCCTAATTTGTTCGAGATGGCTGAAGAAAATCGACCAAAGCCGCTTGTTGAAGCGCACATCGTCATCCGCACCGCAAATCTCATCGGGCGAGGAGGATTGCAACCAGTGCGCCGCCAAAATGTGTCCGTGTTACGCAAATTCAACAATTCAATCGGCTCTTTCCAGAGCCAACAAATGTGTTTTAAAGAGTTAATTGTGTAATATTCCCTAATGTGTTTACCACATACTTGCTATAATTTCTTAATTCATCTCATAGCAGCATACAATAATTGATTTATTACGAATAATTGACAATACGGCAATTAGAGGATGTTTCCGAGGACGCTGCTGCCGTTCCGTCGGGATGCAATAACAGCATAATGCTAATCTTGTACATCCCTTACCCAGACATCAGTTTCATACAGCCTATTTCCCAGATAAGAAAACGAAGAATTTGAAAGGAGGAGCATCACCTGCTATTCTAAGGGTATAAAGCATCCCTCCTTCGTTGAATTCGGTTTCATTCTGTTTTCGCTTTCGAGCTGGTAAGAGCTCCTCCAAACCTGCTCAGCTCCTCGCTACCAGAGGCAAGCTGTTTGTACGAGATGACTGAAGAAAATCGACCAAAGCCGCTTGTTGAAGCGCACCGCTTGTCAGCACCGCAAATCTCATCGGGCGAGGAGGATTGCAACCAGGGCGCCGTCAAAATGTGTCCGTGTTACGCAAATTCAACAATTCAATCGGCCCTTTTCAGAGCCAACAAATGTGTTTTAAAGAGTTGATTGTGTAATATTCCCTAATTTGTTCGAGATGGCTGAAGATAATCGACCAAAGCCGCTTGTTGAAGCGCACATCGTCATCAGCACCGCAAATCTCATCGGGCGAGAAGAACGCAACCAGTGCGCTGTCAAAATCAAACTCATCATCTGTGGTGCAGTCAAGAATCAAGCCTGTTAGGTACCATTACCACTATTATTAGGCAAATCAAGCGTCTGGCTAGTGAAATTGCTCAAGATTTCAAACTTGAGCTACATTTTAAGATTTCGACTTCAGCCGTGTGGTCCAATATCTGTTGCTGATGTGTGCCATCCACACGACGAAACATTCAGCTGGTTCGTCGTATAAGCAGAGAACTTGTTCATTGCATTGCATTGAGGATTTTTCGTTTAACCATGGCAATCAACTGATAATATCCTGTAGTGCCATTTATCTATAACAGCATTCGTGCTAACAAAGCCTTTGGCTCTTTTTAGGGCCACCACATGTGCGTAAAAGAGTTATCGGAGTAATATTTCCGACTTAATTTATTACATTGCCAAGCAATGAATAATATTTCTCTCAAACCATAAGAACTACAAAGCGATGACTGGATCTACTACTGAATCACTACTGTTCTTTCCAATGCTACTGTATATTTCAGAGGAGGTTATTGATATAATTTCAAAATGATCATACATCCTGAAGTGAAATTTCACATTTTCATAGATAAATATGACGAATGATTGACCAAATTGCAAATCGTTTATATGCATTAATATTTACGAAAGTTTCGAGCACTGAAAACAGTATGAAGTCAAAACGAACAACAACAATGACATCAAATTCAGTTACATAAACCATCGTGGTCCTACGTCACCAGTTCGTTCAACCCCATAGGGATGTACCCTTATAGTTTTTCGTTTTTCTGAATTGTACCCCCATATGTTGCCGTAAGACGTTATCCAACGTCAAAATTGAGCATGTAACGAAAAATGGTCAGGTTTTGACCGCTAATAACTCAGTCATTTATCGATAGATTTTCAATATTTATCCATGAATCGATTGGAAATTTATCTACGCGTCGATCCAAATGGAGGACACTATTGATTATTAGCAACAAACTATTGAAATATCGTAAAACGTTGACCCCTTTCTTATCTAACCAATCACGTTCAAGCACATTTTTCGGTTCCGCTTCCCACTATAAAAGCGCACCGCACCCTGCTTCTTCCCTCATTCTTCTTTTTGCCGTCAGACTGTGAACACGGTCGGCGAGCAAATTTCGAGAGTCATTCGCGTCCTCAGTTCAGTTTTCAATAGGACGCGAATACAACACGCATTAGAACCGAAGAACCACGCATTTCGGAGCCGCAGCAACTGAAGCCGCTCATTTGAGTGCACCAGCCAGCATAATCGTTTTCGGCCAGAAATCGTCGCTACCAGCCAGTGCTCCGCTGTCATTGCCATGCGGGAGGCTAGCGCGGTCATTCTGGTTCATTAGATCGAGCGGCACAGCCGTCACCGTCCGTGTAATATTCCCTAATTTGTTCGAGATGGCTGAAGAAAATCGACCAAAGCCGCTTGTTGAAGCGCACATCGTCATCCGCACCGCTAATCTCATCGGGCGAGGAGGATTGAAACCAGTGCACCGTCAAAATATGTCCGTGTTACGCAAATTCAACAACTCAATCGGCCCTTTTGAGAGCCAACAAATGTGTTTTAAAGAGTTATTTGTATAATATTCCCTAATGTGTTTACCACATACTTGCTATAATCTCTTAATTCATCTCATAGCATCATACAATAATTGATTTATTACGAATAATTGACAATACGGCAATTTGGAGCTGTTTCCGAGGATGCTGCTGCAGTGCCGTCGGGTTGCAATAACAGCATAATGCTAATCTGTACATCCCTTACCCAGACATCAGTTTCATATAGCCTATTTCCCAGATAAGAAAACGAAGAATATGAAAGGAGGAGCATCATCTGCTATTCTAAGGGTATAAAGCATTCCTCCTTCGTTGAATCTGGTTTCATTCTGTTTTCGCTTTCGAGCTGGTAAGAGCTCCTCCAAACCTGCTCAGCTCCTCGCCACCAGAGGCAAGCTGTTGTACGAGATGGCTGAAGAAAATCGACCAAAGCCGCTTGTTGAAGCGCACATCGTCATCCGCACCGCAAATCTCATCGGGCGAGGATTGAAACCAGTGCGCCGTCAAAATGTGTCCGTGTTACGCAAATTCAACAATTCATCAATCGGCCCTTTTGAGAGCCAACAAATGTGTTTTAAAGAGTTGATTGTGTAATATTCCCTAATTTCCCCTTTTCAGGGCCACAAAATCAATGAAAAGAGTTATTTTGAATTAATACATTTGAAAAACAATTCTTCAATATAATCTCCCAAGCTTCTGAATACATGTAAAGTGATTATTTTGTATTAACACAAAATAATAACACACAATGTCTATAATAAATCAGAATTGACATGCAACAAATAGTGTGAAAATTAATTGGATTTTTAGCAAAAGAAATGTTTCATAAGTTTGTGACTGTCTCAAGCCAGCAAATAGAAGAAGCTAACGTTATCCAACGTCAACTTGGCGGTCGTATCTCGGAAACAACCTCTTACTTTTTCCAATCACAAGTTTATAAGTAATAACGGTTTGACTAAACTGTAATTTTCGACGAAAAATTCAAAACTTTTGACGTTAACTACGTCTTACGGCAATATACTGGGTGTCAATTGAAAATCTAAAATTTTGCGACCGTCACGAAATTATGTAAGATTTTGAACGCTAATAACTCAGTCATTTATCGATAGATTTTCAATATTTTCCCACCAATCGATCGGAAATGTATACAACAATTTCCTCGAATGGAGAAAACTATTGATTATTGACAATAAACTATTGAAAATTGGGAAAATCTCGACCCCTTTCTTACGCAACCAATCACGTGCAAGCAGTTTTCCACGCTTCTTTTGCGTTCCGCTTCGCACTATAAAACCAGACCGATTCCTGCTTCTTCGCTCATTCTTCTTTTTGCCGTCAGACTGTGAACATGGTCGGCGAGCAAGTCTCGAGTGCCTTTCGCATTCTCAGCTCAGTTTTCAATGGAACGCGAATGGAACAACAACACGCCGCCACGACTGAAACCGCTTGTTGAAGCGCACATCGTCATCGCCACCGCAAACCTCATCGGGAGGATTTCTACCAGTGCGCCGTCAAAATGTGTCCGTGTTACGCAAATTCAACATTTCAATCGGCCCGTTCCAGAGCCAACAAATGTGTTTTAACGAGTTGATTGTGTAATATTCCTTAATTTGTTCGAGATGGCTGAAGAAAATCGACCAAAGCCGCTTGTTGAAGCGCACATCGTCATCAGCACCGAAAATCTCACCAGGCGAGGAGGATTGCAACCAGTGCGCCGTCAAAATGTGTCCGTGTTACGCAAATTCAACAATTCAATCGGCACTTTTCAGAGCCAACAAATGTGTTTTAAAGAGTTGATTGTGTAATATTCTTTAATTTGTTCGAGATGGCTGAAGAAAATCGACCAAAGCCGCCAAAATGTGTCCGTGTTACGCAAATTCAACAATTCAATCGGCCCTTTCCGGAGCCAACAAATGTGTTTTAAAGAGTTAATTGTGTAATTTTCCCTGATGTGTTTACCACATACTTGCTATAATTTCTAAATTCATCTCATAGCAGCATACAATAATTGATTTATTACGAATAATTGACAATACGGCAATTTGAGGATGTTTCCGAGGACGCTTCTGCAGTGCCGTCGGGATGCAATAACAGCATAATGCTAATCATGTAATTCCCTTACCCAGACATCAGTTTCATATAGCCTATTTCCCAGATAAGAAAACGAAGAATTTGAAAGGAGGAGCATCACCTGCTATTCTAAGGGTATAAAGCATCCCTTCTTCGTTGAATTCGGTTTCATTCTGTTTTCGCTTTCGAGCTGGTAAGAGCTCCTGTAAACCTGCTCAGCTCCTCGCTACCAGAGGCAAGCTGTGTGTACGAGATGGCTGAAGAAAATCGACCGAAGCCGCTTGTTGAAGCGCACATCGTCATCCGCGCCGCAAATCTCATCGGGCGAGGAGGATTGCAACCAGTGCGCCGTCAAAATGTGTCCGTGTAACGTAAATTCAACAATTCAATCGGCACTTTTCAGAGCCAACAAATGTGTTTTAAAGAGTTGATTGTGTAATATTCCTTAATTTGTTCGAGATGGCTGAAGAAAATCGACCAAAGCCGCCAAAATGTGTCCGTGTTACGCAAATTCAACAATTCAATCGGCCCTTTCCGGAGCCAACAAATGTGTTTTAAAGAGTTAATTGTGTAATATTCCTTAATTTGTTCGAGATGGCTGAAGAAAATCGACCAAAGCCGCTTGTTGAAGCGCACATCGTCATCAGCACCGAAAATCTCACCGGGCGAGGAGGATTGCAACCTTTGCGCCGTCAAAATGTGTCCGTGTTACGCAAATTCAACAATTCAATCGGCACTTTTCAGAGCCAACAAATGTGTTTTAAAGAGTTGATTGTGTAATATTCTTTAATTTGTTCGAGATGGCTGAAGAAAATCGACCAAAGCCGCCAAAATGTGTCCGTGTTACGCAAATTCAACAATTCAATCGGCCCTTTCCGGAGCCAACAAATGTGTTTTAAAGAGTTAATTGTGTAATATTCCCTAATGTGTTTATCACATGCTTGCTATAATTTCTTAATTCATCTCATAGCAGCATACAATAATTGATTTATTACGAATAATTGACAATACGGCAATTTGAGGATGTTTCCGAGGACGCTTCTGCAGTGCCGTCGGGATGCAATAACAGCATAATGCTAATCATGTATTTCCCTTACCCAGACATCAGTTTCATATAGCCTATTTCCCAGATAAGAAAACGAAGAATTTGAAAGGAGGAGCATCACCTGCTATTCTAAGGGTATAAAGCATCCCTTCTTCGTTGAATTCGGTTTCATTCTGTTTTCGCTTTCGAGCTGGTAAGAGCTCCTGTAAACCTGCTCAGCTCCTCGCTACCAGAGGCAAGCTGTGTGTACGAGATGGCTGAAGAAAATCGACCGAAGCCGCTTGTTGAAGCGCACATCGTCATCCGCGCCGCAAATCTCATCGGGCGAGGAGGATTGCAACCAGTGCGCCGTCAAAATGTGTCCGTGTTACGTAAATTCAACAATTCAATCGGCACTTTTCAGAGCCAACAAATGTGTTTTAAAGAGTTGATTGTGTAATATTCCTTAATTTGTTCGAGATGGCTGAAGAAAATCAACCAAAGCCGCCAAAATGTGTCCGTGTTACGCAAATTCAACAATTCAATCGGCCCTTTCCGGAGCCAACAAATGTGTTTTAAAGAGTTAATTGTGTAATATTCCCTAATGTGTTTATCACATGCTTGCTATAATTTCTTAATTCATCTCATAGCAGCATACAATAATTGATTTATTACAAATAATTGACAATACGGCAATTTGAGGACGTTTCCGAGGACGCTTCTGCAGTGCCGTCGGGATGCAATAACAGCATAATGCTAATCATGTAATTCCCTTACCCAGACATCAGTTTCATATAGCCTATTTCCCAGATAAGAAAACGAAGAATTTGAAAGGAGGAGCATCACCTGCTATTCTAAGGGTATAAAGCATCCCTTCTTCGTTGAATTCGGTTTCATTCTGTTTTCGCTTTCGAGCTGGTAAGAGCTCCTGTAAACCTGCTCAGCTCCTCGCTACCAGAGGCAAGCTGTGTGTACGAGATGGCTGAAGAAAATCGACCGAAGCCGCTTGTTGAAGCGCACATCGTCATCCGCGCCGCAAATCTCATCGGGCGAGGAGGATTGCAACCAGTGCGCCGTCAAAATGTGTCCGTGTTACGTAAATTCAACAATTCAATCGGCACTTTTCAGAGCCAACAAATGTGTTTTAAAGAGTTGATTGTGTAATATTCCTTAATTTGTTCGAGATGGCTGAAGAAAATCAACCAAAGCCGCCAAAATGTGTCCGTGTTACGCAAATTCAACAATTCAATCGGCCCTTTCCGGAGCCAACAAATGTGTTTTAAAGAGTTAATTGTGTAATATTCCCTAATGTGTTTATCACATGCTTGCTATAATTTCTTAATTCATCTCATAGCAGCATACAATAATTGATTTATTACAAATAATTGACAATACGGCAATTTGAGGACGTTTCCGAGGACGCTTCTGCAGTGCCGTCGGGATGCAATAACAGCATAATGCTAATCATGTAATTCCCTTACCCAGACATCAGTTTCATATAGCCTATTTCCCAGATAAGAAAACGAAGAATTTGAAAGGAGGAGCATCACCTGCTATTCTAAGGGTATAAAGCATCCCTTCTTCGTTGAATTCGGTTTCATTCTGTTTTCGCTTTCGAGCTGGTAAGAGCTCCTGTAAACCTGCTCAGCTCCTCGCTACCAGAGGCAAGCTGTGTGTACGAGATGGCTGAAGAAAATCGACCGAAGCCGCTTGTTGAAGCGCACATCGTCATCCGCGCCGCAAATCTCATCGGGCGAGGAGGATTGCAACCAGTGCGCCGTCAAAATGTCTCCGTGTTACGTAAATTCAACAATTCAATCGGCACTTTTCAGAGCCAACAAATGTGTTTTAAAGAGTTGATTGTGTAATATTCCTTAATTTGTTCGAGATGGCTGAAGAAAATCAACCAAAGCCGCCAAAATGTGTCCGTGTTACGCAAATTCAACAATTCAATCGGCCCTTTCCGGAGCCAACAAATGTGTTTTAAAGAGTTAATTGTGTAATATTCCCTAATGTGTTTATCACATGCTTGCTATAATTTCTTAATTCATCTCATAGCAGCATACAATAATTGATTTATTACGAATAATTGACAATACGGCAATTTGAGGATGTTTCCGAGGACGCTTCTGCAGTGCCGTCGGGATGCAATAACAGCATAATGCTAATCATGTATTTCCCTTACCCAGACATCAGTTTCATATAGCCTATTTCCCAGATAAGAAAACGAAGAATTTGAAAGGAGGAGCATCACCTGCTATTCTAAGGGTATAAAGCATCCCTTCTTCGTTGAATTCGGTTTCATTCTGTTTTCGCTTTCGAGCTGGTAAGAGCTCCTGTAAACCTGCTCAGCTCCTCGCTACCAGAGGCAAGCTGTGTGTACGAGATGGCTGAAGAAAATCGACCGAAGCCGCTTGTTGAAGCGCACATCGTCATCCGCGCCGCAAATCTCATCGGGCGAGGAGGATTGCAACCAGTGCGCCGTCAAAATGTGTCCGTGTTACGTAAATTCAACAATTCAATCGGCACTTTTCAGAGCCAACAAATGTGTTTTAAAGAGTTGATTGTGTAATATTCCTTAATTTGTTCGAGATGGCTGAAGAAAATCAACCAAAGCCGCCAAAATGTGTCCGTGTTACGCAAATTCAACAATTCAATCGGCCCTTTCCGGAGCCAACAAATGTGTTTTAAAGAGTTAATTGTGTAATATTCCCTAATGTGTTTATCACATGCTTGCTATAATTTCTTAATTCATCTCATAGCAGCATACAATAATTGATTTATTACAAATAATTGACAATACGGCAATTTGAGGACGTTTCCGAGGACGCTTCTGCAGTGCCGTCGGGATGCAATAACAGCATAATGCTAATCATGTAATTCCCTTACCCAGACATCAGTTTCATATAGCCTATTTCCCAGATAAGAAAACGAAGAATTTGAAAGGAGGAGCATCACCTGCTATTCTAAGGGTATAAAGCATCCCTTCTTCGTTGAATTCGGTTTCATTCTGTTTTCGCTTTCGAGCTGGTAAGAGCTCCTGTAAACCTGCTCAGCTCCTCGCTACCAGAGGCAAGCTGTGTGTACGAGATGGCTGAAGAAAATCGACCGAAGCCGCTTGTTGAAGCGCACATCGTCATCCGCGCCGCAAATCTCATCGGGCGAGGAGGATTGCAACCAGTGCGCCGTCAAAATGTGTCCGTGTTACGTAAATTCAACAATTCAATCGGCACTTTTCAGAGCCAACAAATGTGTTTTAAAGAGTTGATTGTGTAATATTCCTTAATTTGTTCGAGATGGCTGAAGAAAATCAACCAAAGCCGCCAAAATGTGTCCGTGTTACGCAAATTCAACAATTCAATCGGCCCTTTCCGGAGCCAACAAATGTGTTTTAAAGAGTTAATTGTGTAATATTCCCTAATGTGTTTATCACATGCTTGCTATAATTTCTTAATTCATCTCATAGCAGCATACAATAATTGATTTATTACAAATAATTGACAATACGGCAATTTGAGGACGTTTCCGAGGACGCTTCTGCAGTGCCGTCGGGATGCAATAACAGCATAATGCTAATCATGTAATTCCCTTACCCAGACATCAGTTTCATATAGCCTATTTCCCAGATAAGAAAACGAAGAATTTGAAAGGAGGAGCATCACCTGCTATTCTAAGGGTATAAAGCATCCCTTCTTCGTTGAATTCGGTTTCATTCTGTTTTTCGCTTTCGAGCTGGTAAGAGCTCCTGTAAACCTGCTCAGCTCCTCGCTACCAGAGGCAAGCTGTGTGTACGAGATGGCTGAAGAAAATCGACCGAAGCCGCTTGTTGAAGCGCACATCGTCATCCGCGCCGCAAATCTCATCGGGCGAGGAGGATTGCAACCAGTGCGCCGTCAAAATGTCTCCGTGTTACGTAAATTCAACAATTCAATCGGCACTTTTCAGAGCCAACAAATGTGTTTTAAAAGAGTTGATTGTGTAATATTCCTTAATTTGTTCGAGATGGCTGAAGAAAATCGACCAAAGCCGCCAAAATGTGTCCGTGTTACGCAAATTCAACAATTCAATCGGCCCTTTCCGGAGCCAACAAATGTGTTTTAAAGAGTTAATTGTGTAATATTCCCTAATGTGTTTATCACATGCTTGCTATAATTTCTTAATTCATCTCATAGCAGCATACAATAATTGATTTATTACGAATAATTGACAATACGGCAATTTAAGGATGTTTCCGAAGACGCTGCTGCAGTGCCGTCGGGATGCAATAACAGCATAATGCTAATCTTGTAATTCCCTTACCCAGACATCAGTTTCATATAGCCTATTTCCCAGATAAGAAAACGAAGAATTTGAAAGGAGGAGCATCACCTGCTATTCTAAGGGTATAAAGCATCCCTTCTTCGTTGAATTCGGTTTCATTCTGTTTTCGCTTTCGAGCTGGTAAGAGCTCCTCCAAACCTGCTCAGCTCCTCGCTACCAGAGGCAAGCTGTTTGTTCGAGATGGCTGAAGAAAATCGACCAAAGCCGCTTGTTGAAGCGCACATCGTCATCCGCGCCGCAAATATCATCGGGCGAGGAGGATTGCAACCAGTGCGCCGTCAAAGTGTGTTCGATCACCAAGCGGCGGCAAGTTTGTACGAGGTGGCTGAAGAAAATCGACCAAAGCCGCTTGTTGAAGCGCACATCGTCATCCGCACCGCAAATCTCATCGGGCGAGGAGGATTGCAACCAGTGTGCCGTCAAAATGTCTCCGTGTTACGTAAATTCAACAATTCAATCGGCACTTTTCAGAGCCAACAATTGTGTTGTAAAGAGTTGATTGTGTAATATTCCTTAATGTGTTTACCACATACTTGCTATAATTTCTTAATTCATCTCATAGCAGCATACAATAATTGATTTATTACGAATAATTGACAATACGGCAATTTGAGGATGTTTCCGAGGACGCTGCTGCTGTGCCGTTGAGATGCAATATATTTTCTATTGTTAAGAAATGATTCAAATATAACGTAACGCAAAATTTGCCAGCTTTGGTTCCCCTTCTTTCCCCATGTATTGGAAGATTTTAAATTTTTATATTAACACTACGAAAGACCCTCTCCCTCCCCTTTTGCGTTACGTAATATTTGAACGCATGTTTTCCAATTTCCGTTGTGATGCACCATCATTGCCAAAGCCAAGATAAAAATTTGCCTAATATCACAAGATGCAAATTCTTCTTCTTCACAGCAGCAAAAATAATCTTGTTTCATAATGTCTATGATAAATTCTAGAAGGGGAGGAGCCTAAGTCTATATTCTGGGGGTATAAAAGATGCAGACATCATCTGTCTGCCATCATTTTCATTTGAAGCGCTCGAGATGACGAAACCAGGAGGTGTCACCACGAAGAAACGCGTGACCTTCGATCGTAGAAATCTTTCTACGATCAAGAAGAAGGCACGCCAACGCAGGAGGAGGAAATTCTTGCAAACTAAGTTTGTAAGTATCGACAGGAGGGTTTTCCGACGGGGTAGTAACATTGTAATGCAATATATTGACGTTAACTACGTCTTACGGCAATATACTGGGTGTCAATTGAAAATCTATAATGTTGCGACCGTTACGATATTATGTTAGAGTTTGAACTAAAGGAAGGCTGAAACTATGACAATCGACTAAAATTCAAATGCAGAAAATCACTTGGCGTAGTTAACGTCATGCGGTCGTGTCTTGTACACAACCCCCACAAGTTTTTATCTTAAAATCTGATAGCCTTACACAAAAACTGTCTTCAACAAACTTATTCATCTCGTCAAAATCTACAACTTTTCTGAGGATTCCATGAAGCTATTCCTTCAATATGTTTAGTTATGTCAATCATAAAAAATCGTCAAAAATTCTCTTTAGTCAAACCGTTTATGCTTTTCAACGTGTGATTGGAAAAATCACTCAAAAACATATGTTAAAATTTAAGTTATGTCTGATATTCTGTTAAAATTTCATTCAAATCAGTCCATAAATAACTGTGATATAGTTTATCAAAGTTGGTCATTTTGCATGAAAAATCAAAAGAGTTGCAGTTTTGACGTTAACTACGTCTTACGGCAATATACTGGGTGTCAATTGAAAATCTAAAATTTTGCGACCGTCACGAAATTATGTAAGATTTTGAACGCTAATAACTCAGTCATTTATCGATAGATTTTCAATATTTTCCCACCAATCGATCGGAAATGTATACAACAATTTCCTCGAATGGAGAAAACTATTGATTATTGACAATAAACTATTGAAAATTGGGAAAATCTCGACCCCTTTCTTACGCAACCAATCACGTGCAAGCAGTTTTCCACGCTTCTTTTGCGTTCCGCTTCGCACTATAAAACCAGACCGATTCCTGCTTCTTCGCTCATTCTTCTTTTTGCCGTCAGACTGTGAACATGGTCGGCGAGCAAGTCTCGAGTGCCTTTCGCATTCTCAGCTCAGTTTTCAATGGAACGCGAATGGAACAACAACACGCCGCCACGACTGAAACCGCTTGTTGAAGCGCACATCGTCATCGCCACCGCAAACCTCATCGGGAGGATTTCTACCAGTGCGCCGTCAAAATGTGTCCGTGTTACGCAAATTCAACATTTCAATCGGCCCGTTCCAGAGCCAACAAATGTGTTTTAACGAGTTGATTGTGTAATATTCCTTAATTTGTTCGAGATGGCTGAAGAAAATCGACCAAAGCCGCTTGTTGAAGCGCACATCGTCATCAGCACCGAAAATCTCACCAGGCGAGGAGGATTGCAACCAGTGCGCCGTCAAAATGTGTCCGTGTTACGCAAATTCAACAATTCAATCGGCACTTTTCAGAGCCAACAAATGTGTTTTAAAGAGTTGATTGTGTAATATTCTTTAATTTGTTCGAGATGGCTGAAGAAAATCGACCAAAGCCGCCAAAATGTGTCCGTGTTACGCAAATTCAACAATTCAATCGGCCCTTTCCGGAGCCAACAAATGTGTTTTAAAGAGTTAATTGTGTAATTTTCCCTGATGTGTTTACCACATACTTGCTATAATTTCTAAATTCATCTCATAGCAGCATACAATAATTGATTTATTACGAATAATTGACAATACGGCAATTTGAGGATGTTTCCGAGGACGCTTCTGCAGTGCCGTCGGGATGCAATAACAGCATAATGCTAATCATGTAATTCCCTTACCCAGACATCAGTTTCATATAGCCTATTTCCCAGATAAGAAAACGAAGAATTTGAAAGGAGGAGCATCACCTGCTATTCTAAGGGTATAAAGCATCCCTTCTTCGTTGAATTCGGTTTCATTCTGTTTTCGCTTTCGAGCTGGTAAGAGCTCCTGTAAACCTGCTCAGCTCCTCGCTACCAGAGGCAAGCTGTGTGTACGAGATGGCTGAAGAAAATCGACCGAAGCCGCTTGTTGAAGCGCACATCGTCATCCGCGCCGCAAATCTCATCGGGCGAGGAGGATTGCAACCAGTGCGCCGTCAAAATGTGTCCGTGTAACGTAAATTCAACAATTCAATCGGCACTTTTCAGAGCCAACAAATGTGTTTTAAAGAGTTGATTGTGTAATATTCCTTAATTTGTTCGAGATGGCTGAAGAAAATCGACCAAAGCCGCCAAAATGTGTCCGTGTTACGCAAATTCAACAATTCAATCGGCCCTTTCCGGAGCCAACAAATGTGTTTTAAAGAGTTAATTGTGTAATATTCCTTAATTTGTTCGAGATGGCTGAAGAAAATCGACCAAAGCCGCTTGTTGAAGCGCACATCGTCATCAGCACCGAAAATCTCACCGGGCGAGGAGGATTGCAACCTTTGCGCCGTCAAAATGTGTCCGTGTTACGCAAATTCAACAATTCAATCGGCACTTTTCAGAGCCAACAAATGTGTTTTAAAGAGTTGATTGTGTAATATTCTTTAATTTGTTCGAGATGGCTGAAGAAAATCGACCAAAGCCGCCAAAATGTGTCCGTGTTACGCAAATTCAACAATTCAATCGGCCCTTTCCGGAGCCAACAAATGTGTTTTAAAGAGTTAATTGTGTAATATTCCCTAATGTGTTTATCACATGCTTGCTATAATTTCTTAATTCATCTCATAGCAGCATACAATAATTGATTTATTACGAATAATTGACAATACGGCAATTTGAGGATGTTTCCGAGGACGCTTCTGCAGTGCCGTCGGGATGCAATAACAGCATAATGCTAATCATGTATTTCCCTTACCCAGACATCAGTTTCATATAGCCTATTTCCCAGATAAGAAAACGAAGAATTTGAAAGGAGGAGCATCACCTGCTATTCTAAGGGTATAAAGCATCCCTTCTTCGTTGAATTCGGTTTCATTCTGTTTTCGCTTTCGAGCTGGTAAGAGCTCCTGTAAACCTGCTCAGCTCCTCGCTACCAGAGGCAAGCTGTGTGTACGAGATGGCTGAAGAAAATCGACCGAAGCCGCTTGTTGAAGCGCACATCGTCATCCGCGCCGCAAATCTCATCGGGCGAGGAGGATTGCAACCAGTGCGCCGTCAAAATGTGTCCGTGTTACGTAAATTCAACAATTCAATCGGCACTTTTCAGAGCCAACAAATGTGTTTTAAAGAGTTGATTGTGTAATATTCCTTAATTTGTTCGAGATGGCTGAAGAAAATCAACCAAAGCCGCCAAAATGTGTCCGTGTTACGCAAATTCAACAATTCAATCGGCCCTTTCCGGAGCCAACAAATGTGTTTTAAAGAGTTAATTGTGTAATATTCCCTAATGTGTTTATCACATGCTTGCTATAATTTCTTAATTCATCTCATAGCAGCATACAATAATTGATTTATTACAAATAATTGACAATACGGCAATTTGAGGACGTTTCCGAGGACGCTTCTGCAGTGCCGTCGGGATGCAATAACAGCATAATGCTAATCATGTAATTCCCTTACCCAGACATCAGTTTCATATAGCCTATTTCCCAGATAAGAAAACGAAGAATTTGAAAGGAGGAGCATCACCTGCTATTCTAAGGGTATAAAGCATCCCTTCTTCGTTGAATTCGGTTTCATTCTGTTTTCGCTTTCGAGCTGGTAAGAGCTCCTGTAAACCTGCTCAGCTCCTCGCTACCAGAGGCAAGCTGTGTGTACGAGATGGCTGAAGAAAATCGACCGAAGCCGCTTGTTGAAGCGCACATCGTCATCCGCGCCGCAAATCTCATCGGGCGAGGAGGATTGCAACCAGTGCGCCGTCAAAATGTGTCCGTGTTACGTAAATTCAACAATTCAATCGGCACTTTTCAGAGCCAACAAATGTGTTTTAAAGAGTTGATTGTGTAATATTCCTTAATTTGTTCGAGATGGCTGAAGAAAATCAACCAAAGCCGCCAAAATGTGTCCGTGTTACGCAAATTCAACAATTCAATCGGCCCTTTCCGGAGCCAACAAATGTGTTTTAAAGAGTTAATTGTGTAATATTCCCTAATGTGTTTATCACATGCTTGCTATAATTTCTTAATTCATCTCATAGCAGCATACAATAATTGATTTATTACAAATAATTGACAATACGGCAATTTGAGGACGTTTCCGAGGACGCTTCTGCAGTGCCGTCGGGATGCAATAACAGCATAATGCTAATCATGTAATTCCCTTACCCAGACATCAGTTTCATATAGCCTATTTCCCAGATAAGAAAACGAAGAATTTGAAAGGAGGAGCATCACCTGCTATTCTAAGGGTATAAAGCATCCCTTCTTCGTTGAATTCGGTTTCATTCTGTTTTCGCTTTCGAGCTGGTAAGAGCTCCTGTAAACCTGCTCAGCTCCTCGCTACCAGAGGCAAGCTGTGTGTACGAGATGGCTGAAGAAAATCGACCGAAGCCGCTTGTTGAAGCGCACATCGTCATCCGCGCCGCAAATCTCATCGGGCGAGGAGGATTGCAACCAGTGCGCCGTCAAAATGTCTCCGTGTTACGTAAATTCAACAATTCAATCGGCACTTTTCAGAGCCAACAAATGTGTTTTAAAGAGTTGATTGTGTAATATTCCTTAATTTGTTCGAGATGGCTGAAGAAAATCGACCAAAGCCGCCAAAATGTGTCCGTGTTACGCAAATTCAACAATTCAATCGGCCCTTTCCGGAGCCAACAAATGTGTTTTAAAGAGTTAATTGTGTAATATTCCCTAATGTGTTTATCACATGCTTGCTATAATTTCTTAATTCATCTCATAGCAGCATACAATAATTGATTTATTACGAATAATTGACAATACGGCAATTTAAGGATGTTTCCGAAGACGCTGCTGCAGTGCCGTCGGGATGCAATAACAGCATAATGCTAATCTTGTAATTCCCTTACCCAGACATCAGTTTCATATAGCCTATTTCCCAGATAAGAAAACGAAGAATTTGAAAGGAGGAGCATCACCTGCTATTCTAAGGGTATAAAGCATCCCTTCTTCGTTGAATTCGGTTTCATTCTGTTTTCGCTTTCGAGCTGGTAAGAGCTCCTCCAAACCTGCTCAGCTCCTCGCTACCAGAGGCAAGCTGTTTGTTCGAGATGGCTGAAGAAAATCGACCAAAGCCGCTTGTTGAAGCGCACATCGTCATCCGCGCCGCAAATATCATCGGGCGAGGAGGATTGCAACCAGTGCGCCGTCAAAGTGTGTTCGATCACCAAGCGGCGGCAAGTTTGTACGAGGTGGCTGAAGAAAATCGACCAAAGCCGCTTGTTGAAGCGCACATCGTCATCCGCACCGCAAATCTCATCGGGCGAGGAGGATTGCAACCAGTGTGCCGTCAAAATGTCTCCGTGTTACGTAAATTCAACAATTCAATCGGCACTTTTCAGAGCCAACAATTGTGTTGTAAAGAGTTGATTGTGTAATATTCCTTAATGTGTTTACCACATACTTGCTATAATTTCTTAATTCATCTCATAGCAGCATACAATAATTGATTTATTACGAATAATTGACAATACGGCAATTTGAGGATGTTTCCGAGGACGCTGCTGCTGTGCCGTTGAGATGCAATATATTTTCTATTGTTAAGAAATGATTCAAATATAACGTAACGCAAAATTTGCCAGCTTTGGTTCCCCTTCTTTCCCCATGTATTGGAAGATTTTAAATTTTTATATTAACACTACGAAAGACCCTCTCCCTCCCCTTTTGCGTTACGTAATATTTGAACGCATGTTTTCCAATTTCCGTTGTGATGCACCATCATTGCCAAAGCCAAGATAAAAATTTGCCTAATATCACAAGATGCAAATTCTTCTTCTTCACAGCAGCAAAAATAATCTTGTTTCATAATGTCTATGATAAATTCTAGAAGGGGAGGAGCCTAAGTCTATATTCTGGGGGTATAAAAGATGCAGACATCATCTGTCTGCCATCATTTTCATTTGAAGCGCTCGAGATGACGAAACCAGGAGGTGTCACCACGAAGAAACGCGTGACCTTCGATCGTAGAAATCTTTCTACGATCAAGAAGAAGGCACGCCAACGCAGGAGGAGGAAATTCTTGCAAACTAAGTTTGTAAGTATCGACAGGAGGGTTTTCCGACGGGGTAGTAACATTGTAATGCAATATATTGACGTTAACTACGTCTTACGGCAATATACTGGGTGTCAATTGAAAATCTATAATGTTGCGACCGTTACGATATTATGTTAGAGTTTGAACTAAAGGAAGGCTGAAACTATGACAATCGACTAAAATTCAAATGCAGAAAATCACTTGGCGTAGTTAACGTCATGCGGTCGTGTCTTGTACACAACCCCCACAAGTTTTTTATTTCTCAGCGAAGAATCACACCATCAACGAAAATAGCGCGAAAGCAATAACCAATCGCGTGCGAGTAGCGAACGGAGTGACGAAACAAACAAGCGAGAGCCCCACCACTCGCCATCGGTGAACGGAGCTCGAGCAAATAAAACCACTGGTTGTTCTGTTCCCAGCTCATTCACAAATCGAACGGCATAACGAACGGATCAAGCAGCGGAGCAGCAAAGAAGAGCGCGTGAAAGCCACAGCAGTGTGCGAGTAGCGAACGGAACCAGAGAGCGAAAGCAACAACTGAAAATCATTCAGTGGACGGATTAGTAGTCAGCGCCAACCGGCGACCTGTTGGAAAGTAACGTTAGCAAAATATACACCATCTGCCTCTCCTTACCATTCATATTCTTGTACTTGATGAATTCAATGAAATGGTTTGGTTTGGCGATGGAGCAAAGAGTTATTAAGAATGATTTTACTTAACAAAGAGTTGTTGATCAATATTCCAATCAATAAGAGTTGTTTTGAAAAAGTTCACTTTTATCAGAAATTTCTGCTTTACCAAAGAGTTGTTAATGAAATTCCTGCAGCAAAGGGTCGAGTTTCTCCCCACGAATATTTCCAGCCAGGACCAGTCATGGAGGACAATCCCTCCCGAGCATCACGGCCCCCGCTTCTAAAATTCTCGAGTACGGAAATTGGAAAATTAATACATAATGCTCATCTTGTACATCCCTTGCCAAGACATCAATTTCATATAGCCTATTTCTCAGATTAACGCAATAGACTAACATGTAAAAAAATTTCAGATCAATAGTTACTTATTACAATTGGTCAGGAAACAGTATATTGAACAGTATTTAAAATCTATCGCAATTTTAATACATTTTCCAATTTAATACTCGAGAATTTAGGAAGTGTTCCCCCATTATATGATAAATCAACGATGCTGTTTGAAATATTGCTGTTTGCGTTTGACGTGCAAATCCAGTCTAACTGAACTTCAAATGCGGTAACACCAAGTAACCAAAGGATACTTAGCAATCATGATGCATATCATCGCCAACCTAGCAAAGAAAATCAAATTTTGACTTCACCTTCCTTGTTGAAAATCTTACCGCATTTGGTGTTCCCGCATTTGGTATTTGCATTTCAAATGCACACAGCAATACCATACAATGCTGAGTAACATGATGTTATTACGGTCCGACGGCGCTGCAGTGGTAAATTCTCAAATTCATGTAATTATGTGGGGTAAATTATGTGAACCAAATTGTAGTATACCGCGATATTTAGATCATTATAGATAAATCAGTAAATATCATCCAATAAACCCTTTTATGAACGTATGTTGGCCCTGAAAAGGGCCGATTGAGCTTGGATGCTGTGACCACGAGTTTACCACGAGGCGAAATCTAGAAGCGCGGATCGGTCAACCTAGAAATCTTGAGCGATTTCACAGACCAGATGCTGGATTGGCAGCTTGAAGAATGACAGCTCAGCAGATTTCTAGCAGCGAGGTTCTTCTCGCTGAGCAAGTTCGGAGGAGCACTTACCAGCTCAAAATCGGAATTAGAATGAAACTGAATCCGACGAAGGAAGCATGTTTTATAACCTCAGAATAGCAGACGATGCTCCTCCCTTTTGTGCTCTTCGCTTTCTGATCGACCAATCTGGGAAATGGGTATGTGCCAATAATGTGTTGGGCTTAGAATTACTTGAAAATTGCGGAGAATGCTAATGAGTGAGAAATTGGTCGAACATGAATTGCTGGAAGGGTTGACATTAACTAAATATTCAATACGAGATATTGATAATCAAAAGTTTTCTTTATTATGACGGTAAATTTCTGATCCATGGGTGCCAAAATTATTACAATTGTTCAATGAGAATGTCTTTTCAAAAGCATTCTTAATGTGTCGCAATTTTGTTACATGTGATAATTTTGCTAATCAAAGTGTTCCCACAAAATATGGAACATCAAAGACGCTGTTGGAAATGCCACTCTATTTTACAATTGTTGTGGAATGTTGAGCACTCACCCCGATGGCACTGCAGCAGCGTCCGCGATTACAGTCTCAAAATGTTGAGTCATAAATTATTTATGACAAATGAAATTTTGTATGAAGCCGTGAAATTGATTTAGGAATATTAGAAGCCATATATAAAGTCGGAAATATTTCTCTTTTAACTCTTTTCTACTAATTTGATGACCCTGAAAAGGGCCGATGGCTTTGTTAGCTTTGATGCTCTTACAGATAAATAACACTGTGGGATGTTATCAGTTGATTGCCATGGTCAAACGGGGAATCCTCAACTCAAATGTATAAATTTGAGCAAGTTATTTGCTTAAACGACGAACCGAAAGTTTCGTGACGTGGATGGCGCACAACATTAACAGGTAGTGGATCACCGGGCTTAAGTCAAAATCTGATGATGGCGGCGATGACGATGGCTGGGTGAACGCAAACAAGCGGTGAACCACAAAGCGAGAATGACTCGCCCGACCGTGTTCACAGTTCGACCGCAATTTCTCCTGTGGACTGCTTCCTCTTTTTCTTCTAGGCGGCGGCAACGGTGATGGCTTTATCATCGGACGGCATCTTCACTCGCTCGCTCGACAGTTTGATTTGAGCGAAGCAAGACAAACGGGGGCGTCCTTCGCTATCGATGGTTGTGCCTGAGAAGCACGCCCGGTCAGAGCAAGACGATCTGTTGCCTGCTGAGATGCGATCGAAGCGGAGAATTGAAAGCTAATGACGTCAAATTTTCTCTAGCACCCCTATTTATGAATTTGCTTGAAATCAACGTTCTCTTTTAAAACAGTAATTAAACTATTTGGACAGGTATGTGGGATTCAGTAAGTAAACGACATGACCCTTTGATGTCTTGTCTTTCAATGGATGTGCCATTCAAGGAATTTCGTTAAACCAGCAAATAGTTATAAGAGTTCAAAATATTTCATGCCAACGTAAGGCTCTTGGTTTTGAAATTCCAATTTCACTCCTGTATAGAGAATTTTTATTTTACTTTCAAACTGTGCGGCATAATCAAATGCAAACGCATTCAGTTCCCGATGGTTAGTGCCTGTGCTTTAACTGCTCATAAGTCGCAAGGTGGAACTTTCCCCGAGGTCGTGTACGACTATGACAAAAGCCAGGATCAGCAATTGGTATATGTTGGTTTGTCGCGGGTTACTTCACTGCAAGGACTATTTTTGACAAACTCTACCAATTCTTCCCAGTTCCATCACGCCAAAGGCAGCAATTCCAAGGGTTGACTTGAGGAATGAGCTGCAGCGCTTAGGCAATCATCGATTAGTGACGCTTTGAGACGTGAAATACTGGATCATAGTGGCCCAGCCTGCATATTGATGAGTATCAATGTACAGAGCTTAAATGCTCATGCAATGGATATTGCTACAGACCAAAGCACTGGACCGATTCAATCGATTATCACGATCGAAGCACCCGAGCTATCAAACATCTAATCTACTGGAGGAGTTTGGCGAACTACAGTTGGAGCCAGAAACCGATCACCCAGCCAAGCAACACAAGGAAGCAACGACCAAACAAACAAATTCAATCATCTGGCATTATTCCTGGAACACCATACACTGGTTCTCGAAACCACAGAACGACAAATGGTTCTTTTCAGGACTACCAAAATGAGTCCAAAAAGAGTTAACTTCTGAAAACTTCATCCGATCAATAACAACAAAAACTAGTACACTTACAAATTCATACACATGACAAATCAAATTATTAATCATCGTAGTTCTACGTCAACCCCGCGGTAATGTAATAGACATTACCCACCCCAAATTTTTTTTTTCAAAATCACAGTTGTGGTGAAAAGACCATCGACTCAGGAAAATATCGAGTCATGGAACAGGATTTTGACGTAGAAGTACGTCTCTCTTCTCTATACAGGAGTGAAATTGGAATTTCAAAACCAAGAGCGTTACGTTGGCATGAAATATTTTAAACGTTTATAACTTTTAGCTGGCTTAACGAAATTTCTTGATTAGCATCTCAATCGAAAGCCAAAACATCAAAGCTTCATGTCGTTTACTTACTGAGTCCCACATACCTGTCCAAATAGTTTAATAACAGTTTTAAAAGAGAACGTTGATTTCAAGTAAATCTATAAATAGGGGTGGCTAGAGAAAATTTGACGTCATTTGCGTTTCACTCTCCGATTGGCTCGCATCTCAGCAGGCGACAGAAAGGCTTGTTCTGACCGGGCGTGCTTCTCAGGCACAGACATCGATAGCGAAGGACGCCCCCGTTTGTCTTGCTTCGCTCAAATCAAACTGTCGAGCGAGCGAGAGAAGATGCCGTCCGAAGATAAAGCCATCACCGCTGCCGCCGCCTAGAAGAAGAAGAGGAAGCAGTCCACAGGAGAAATTGCGGTCGAACTGTGAACACGGTCGGGCGAGTCATTCTCGCTTTGTGGTTAACCGCTTGTTTGCGTTCACCCAGCCATCGTCATCGCCGCCGCAAATTTCATCGGCCGAGGAGCTGTTGACCCGCGCTTCAAAATTTCGACTCGTGATGAAATCATCTTTGGTGGTCAAGAAGCAATCCCGTTAGGAGCAAATACCAGAAGCCCCCTGAGGTTTGCTGGTCCGAGCAGTGTTATTTATCCGTAACAACATCGAAGCTGACAAAGCCATCGGTTCTTTTCAGAGCCATCAAATTTGTGGAAAAGAGTTAAAAGAGAAATATTTTCGACTTTATTTATAACTTCTAGTATTCCTAAATCAATTTCACGGCCTCATACAAAATTTCATTTGTCGTGAATAATTTATGACTCAACCATTTGAGATTGTACTCGCGGACGCTGCTGCAGTGCCGTCGGGGTGAGCGCTCAACATTTCACAACGATTGCTAAATAGAGTGGCTTTTCCAACAGCGCCTTTTATGTTCGATATTTTATGGGAACACTTTGATTAGGAAAATTATCCCATGTGACAAAATTGCGACATATTTAGAATGCTTTTGAAAAGACATTCTCGTTGAACAATTGTAATAATTTTGGCACCCAAGGATCATAAATTTACCGTCATAATAAAGAAAACTATTAATTTTCAATAGCTCGTATTGAATATTTAGGGAATGCCAATCATTCCAACAATTCATGCTCGACCAATTTCTCACGCATTAGTATTCTCCGCAATTTTCAAGTAATTCCAAGCAAAACACATTATTGGCACATACCCATTTCCCAGATTGGTCGATCAGAAAGCGAAGAGCACAAAAGGGAGGAGCATCGTCTGCTATTCTGAGGTTATAAAACATGCTTCCTTCGTCGGATTCAGTTTCATTCTAATTCCGATTTTGAGCTGGTAAGTGCTCCTCCGAACTTGCTTAGCGAGAAGTACCTCGCTGCTAGAAGCCTGCTGAGCTGTAAATCCAGAATCTGGTTTGTGAAATCGCTCAAGATTTCAAGATTGAGCTACGTTTCCAGATTTCAACTAAATCCCTTTGTACGCTACTCTGTTGCTGTTGTGTACCCATGAAATATTAAGTTTGTTTGTCGAATAAACAGAGAACTTATTCACATCTTCTTCTTTTGACGTAGGACTACGTCTTTGTTTTCTATATTGGGGTGCACTTTAAAAGTACGGAAAATGAGACATGTAACGAAATTAGGGGAGATTTTGAACGTTAATAACTCAGTTGTATATGAACCAATTATTACGATTTTAGTATCATTCGATCAGAAATGTATCTACGCATCGTTAGTAATACATCCTAAAAGTGAATTTTATTGTTAAACTATTGAAAATTTGATAAACGTTGACCCCTTTCTTATCCAACCAATCACGTTCGAGCACTTTTCGACGGTGTCGCTTCCCACTATAAAAGCAAACGGGTCCCTGCTTCTTCCCTCAGTCTTCTTTTTGCGGTCGGACTGTGAACACGGTCGGGCGAGTCATTCTCGTTTTGTATTTGATTTGCCATATTTTATGAGAACACTTCGATTACGAAAATGATCACATGTAACAAAATTGCGACATGTTTAGAATGCTTTTGAAAAGAAATTCTGATAGAACAATTTTCATAGTTTTGGCACCTTGGATCAGAAATTTACCTTCATATTAAAGAAAACTATTGATTATCAATAGCTAACTAATGAATATTTAGTAATTGTCAACCCTTTCATTCATGTTCGACCAATTTCTCACGCATAATCATTTTTCGCAATTATCAAGTAATTCTAAGTCCAACTCATTATTGGCACATATGCACTTCCCAGATTGGTCGATTAGAAAGAGAAGAGCACGAATGGGAGGAGCATAATCTGCTAATCTAAGGGTATATAGCATGCTTCCTTGGTTGGATACGGTTTCATCCCCCTCATAGACTCAGTCATTCGTTTTGGCAAGACGCGTTCAGTTATCGCTCGTACCGAGAAATCAAAACTCGCTTTCGTGTTGCTGCCTGCAAATTCAGCCATCCCAGCCATGGGAAAAACCACTCCATCTGATGGAGTTCGCCCCACTGGCACCAAGCGCCGGCTCCCAAACACCACCGCTGTGGATTCGGTGGAACAAGCCAACAAGAAGCTACTCAGCTCCAACAAATACGCCACTCTGTCTTCCGATGGAGTCCAGAAAAAGGAGAAGGGCCCTTCTATGTCAAGGGAAACTCGATGAATCTCGTAAGGGATTTAAATCAGCTCATCGCCAAAGGGCTCCAAGCGGAACTGCGCCTCCTTACGGATGGCGTGAAAATAACGGTCCCATCAACTCCGCACTACAAATCGGTGACCGAGTAACTCGACGTGGTGAAAGCGGAATACTTCACCCACGACATCGCCTCTGAAAAGCCGCTTAAAGTGGTTTTGCGAGGCCTTCCCGACATGGAAACCAGTGAGCTGATGGACACTCTGAAGATTGGTAATCTGCAACTGGTGCAGATATTCAAGATGCGGCGCCACAACCAGGCCGTCAAATACCGCGACCAATTGTACCTGCTCCATCTGGTCAAAGGTTCAACAAACCTAACGGAACTGAAAAGTATCAGAGCTCTGGGCAACGTCGTCGTGCAATGGGAGCGGTACAAACCGGTCCACAGAGAAGTGACTCAATGCGGAAATTGCCTGAATTTCGGGCACGGATCGAAACACTGCCACATGAGAAGCCGTTGCTCCAAGTGTGGTGAAAATCATCGGTCGGCTTCCTGTGAAGTGGAAGCTGTTGTTGCCTGCCTGAACTGCGGGCAAAACCACTCCTCGATGAGCCGTACTTGCCCCAAACGGAACGAATTCATCAACATCCGCAAAACGGTGGCCCGAAGGACCCGCCCAAAGCCAAAGAAGGAAATCAACATCATTGGTGAAAATTTCCCGGAGCTATCGCTTCCATCCCAAACCCAACGGCACCCACCACCTCCGGTTTCCCCACCTGGTTTTCGCACATATGCGGAAGCGGCAAACACACCCCCAAGCGACGCACCATACTCCATGGACCAATTGGCGCTCCTGTTTTCCGAATTGGACAAGCAAACAAGGGCATGCCGTACCAACGATCAACAAGTCGCAGTAATGATGCGATTCTATTACCAGCATCGTAGCATTCTCTCTTCGACTGCTTAACTTCAATGCCTCTTCGGTGGCAAATAAACAGGTGGAAATCATTGAATTTCTCCGAACACACGAAATCGACGTCGCTCTCATAACGGAGACGCACCTAAAGCCAAACAAAAACTTCAGCCTACCAGATCATCAAGTCATTCGCCTGGACCGTATCACTGCAAGAAAAGGTGGTGTAGCTATAGCCATCCGACGTAACCTCAAGTTCCGAATGCTTCCGGATTTCCGCCTTAGCATCACCGAAGCTGTGGGCATCGAACTGACCTCCTCCAATGGACCTATCATCCTGATTGCGGCGTACTGTCCTATACAGTGCAAGGACGCAGACGGAACAACAACTCAGCTCAAAAACGACATCCAAATATTAACTCGAAGGCCCAGTAAATTCATTCTCGCCGGTGACCTTAACGCTCGCCACTCAATCTGGGGAAACATCCAGAGCAACAAAAACGGATCCGTGCTAGCCAACGATGCTCAAGCAGGGCATTATACAATTGTACACTCGGAGTCGCCCACGTACTTCTCCCCAGCCGGAGTGGGTTCAACTCTAGATATTATCCTCACCAACACCCCCGACAATGTAACGACACCTCAAGCCCTCACCGAACTGTCATCGGACCACTTGCCGGTAATCTTCGAGGTGAACACTTCAATCACCCTTCGTGAACCCCAGCGAAGAAGGAACTACCATCGCGCCGACTGACCGCGATTCCAACAACTAGTTGAAGAAACCCTGGACGACCATCACACGCTAAACACAACTGAGGACATCGATAGAGCGATCCAATCGATTACCGACGCAATCGGAGAGGCCGAGGATAGATTCATCCCAGCGACTACAATATCACGTGAGTTTTGACGTAGAAGTACGTCTTTCTTCTCTATACAGGAGTGAAATTGGAATTTCAAAACCGAGAGCGTTACGCTGGCATGAAATATTTTAAACGTTTATAACTTTTCGCTGGCTTAACGAAATTTCTTGATTAGCACCTCAATCGAAAGATAAGACATCAAAGCTTCATTTCGTTTACTTACTGAATCCCACATACCTGTCCAAATAGTTTAATTACTGTTTTAAAATAGAACGTTGATTTCAAGCAAATCTATAAATAGGGGTGGCTAGAGAAAATTTGACGTCATTTGCGTTTCACTCTCCGATTGGCTCGCATCTCAGCAGGCGACAGATCGGCTTGCTCTGACCGGGCGTGCTTCTCAGGCACAGACATCGATAGCGAAGGACGCCCCCGTTTGTCTTGCTTCGCTCAAATCAAACTGTCGAGCGAGCGAGAGAAGATGCCGTCCGAAGCTAAGCCATCACCGCTGCCGTCGCCTAGAAGAAGAGGAAGCAGTCCACAGGTGAATTTGCGGTCGAACTGTGAACACGGTCGGGCGAGTCATTCTCGCTTTATGGTTCACCGCTTGTTTGCGTTCACCCAGCCATCGTCATCGCCGCCGCAAATTTCATCGGCCGAGGAGCTGTTGACCCGCGCTTCAAAATTTCGACTCGTGATGAAATTATCATTGATGGTCAAGAAGCAATCCCGTAAGGGGCAGATACCAGAAGCCCCCTGAGTTTTGCTGGTCCGAGCAGTGTTTTTATCCGTAACAACATCGAAGCTTACAAAGCCATCGGTTCTTTTCAGAGCCATCAAATTTGTGGAAAAGAGTTAAAAGAGAAATATTTCCGACTTTATATATGACTTCTAATATTCCTAAATCAATTTCACACGGCTTCATACAAAATTTCATTTGTCACGAATAATTTATGACTCAACCATTTGAGATTGTACTCGCGGACGCTGCTGCAGTGCCGTCGGGGTGAGTGCTCAACGATTGTAAAATAGAGTGGCTTTTCCAACAGCGCCTTTTATGTTCCATATTTTATGGGAACACTTTGATTAGGAAAATTATCCCATGTAACAAAATTGCGACATGTTTAGAATGCTTTTGAAAAGACATTCTCATTGAACAATTGTAATAATTTTGGCACCCATGAATCAGAAATTTACCGTCATAATAAAGAAAACTATTGATTATCAATAGATCGTATTGAATATTTAGGGAATGCCAATCATTCCAACAATTCATGTTCGACCAATTTCTCATGTATTAGTATTCTCCACAATTTTCAAGTAATTCCAAGCCCAACACATTATTGGCACATACCCATTTCCCAGACTGGGCGATCAGAAAGAGCACAAAAGGGAGGAGCATCATCTGCTATTCCAAGGTTATAAAACATGCTGCCTTCGTTGGATTCAGTTTCATTCCATTTCCGCTTTCGAGCTGGTAAGAGCTCCTCCGTACTTGCTTAGCAAGAAGTACCTCGCTGCTAGAAGCCTGCTTAGCTGTTAATCCAGAATCCGGTTTGTGAAATCGCTCACTATTGAGCTACGTTTCCAGATTTCAACTAAATCCCTGTGATCCGCTACCCTGTTGCTGTTGTGCACCCATGAAATATTAAGCTGGTTTGTCGAATAAACTGAGAACTTATTCACATCTTCTTATTCTTCTTCTTCTTTTTCTTCTTGGCATTAACGTCCTCACTGGGACAGAGCCTGCTTCTCAGCTTAGTGTTCTTATGATACTTCCACAGTTATTAACTGAGAGCTTTCTTTGCCAAAGTTTCCATTTTTGCAATCGTATATCGTGTGGCAGGTACGATTATACTCTATGCCCAGGGAATTCATGAAAATTTCCATTACGAAAAGATCCTGGACCGACCGGGCATCGAACCCAGACATCTTCAGCATGGCTTTGCTTTGTAGCCGCGGACTCTAACCAAACCACTCGGCTAAGGAAGGCCCCAACTTATTCACATGCATTTGCAACTTTTTCGATTTTCCATACAAAATGACCAACTTTGGTAAGTTAGATCTCAGTTATTTATGGAAATATTGTCGAATGAAACATTCACAGAACATCATATGTAACTTGAGTTTTAACATATATTTTTGAATAATTTTTCCAATTACAAGTTTTTAAGTAATAACGGTTTGACTAAACTATAATTTTCGACGAAAAATTCAAAACTTTTTATCTTAAATTCTGATAGCCTTACACAAAAACTGTCTTCAGCAAACTTATTCATCTCGTCAAAATCTACAACTTTGCTGTTTAGTTATGTCAATTATAAAAAATCGTCAAAAAATTCACTTTAGTCAAACCGTTACTGCTTTTCAACGGGTGATTGGAAAAATCACTCAAAAATATATGTTAAAATTTAAGTTATGTCTGATATTCTGTGCAAATTTCATTCAAATCGGTTCATAAATAACTGAGATATGGTTTATTGAAGTTGGTTATTTTGCATGAAAAATCAAAAGAGTTGCAGTTTTTTTTCTCAGCGAAGAATCATCAACGAAAATAGCGCGAAAGCAATAACCAATCGCGTGCGAGTAGCGAACGGAGTGACGAAACAACTAAGCGAGAACCCCACCACTCGCCATCGGTGAAAGAAGCTCGAGCAAATAAAACCACTGGTTGTTCTGCTCCCAGCTCATTCACAAATCGAACGGCATAACGAACGGATCAAGCAGCGGAGCAGCAAAGAAGAGCGCGTGAAAGCCACAGCAGTGTGCGAGTAACGACGGAACCAGAGAGCAACGAAGCGAAAGCAACAACTGAAAATCATTCAGTGGACGGATTAGTAGTCAGCGCCAACCGGCGACCTGTTGGAAAGTAACGCCAGCGAAATATACACCATCTGCCTCTCCTTACCATTCATATTCTTGTACTTGATGAATTCAATGAAATGGTTTGGTTTGGCGATGGAGCAAAGAGTTATTTAGGATGATTTTACTAAACAAAGAGTTGTTGATAAATATTCCAATCAATAAGAGTTGTTTTGAAAAAGTTCACTTTTAGCAGACTTTTCCTCGGAAAATTTCTGCTTTACCAAAGAGTTGTTAATGAAATTCTTGCAGCAAAGGGTCGAGTTTCTCCCCACGAATATTTCCAGCCAGGACCAGTCATGGCCCCCGCTTCCAAAAATCTCGAGTACGGAAATTGGAAAATGTATTAAAATTGCGACAGATTTTAAATACTTTTCAATAAACTGTTTCTTGATCAATTGTAATGAGCAACTATTGATCTGAATTGATTTTTCTACATGTTGTCTATTGCGTTAATCTGAGAAATAGGCTATATGAAATTGATGTCTTGGCAAGGGACGTATAAGATGAGCATTATGCTGTTATTGCATCCCGACGGCACTGCAGCAGCGTTCTCGGACCATCCTCAAATTGCCGTATTGTTGATTATTCGTGATAAATCAGATATTGTATGATGCTACGAGATGAATTAAGAGATTATAGCAAGTATGTGGTAAGCACATTAAGAAATATTACTAGCTATACTGTGTTTATCACGAGAAGTTCTTACTAGCTCGAAAGTGTAAATGAAATGAACCGAATCCAGTTGTTGTTACAGAGGGATTTTAATCCGAAGGTCATTCGTCCCTTAAATGAACCGAATCTGTCGAAGAAAGTATGCTTTACATAATTTGAATTGCAGACGATGCTCCTCCCTTTCGTATTCTTCGCCTTCTTCTGATTGACCAATCTTGGATAAGATACATGAAGTTGATGTCTTGGTTAGGGATTTACATACCTTGGAAAATTCACATGCGCGTTCGTATGGACAGTAAAAATATCAACATTATTTTAATAGCTTACAATTAATTAAAATCACGCATGTTTTGGTTTCGTGCAAATTTTAAATATTTCTGATCAATGTTCAATGTGTTCTGATTTATATACTATGACATTTGCAATAGACTAACATGTAGAAAAATTTCAGATTAATAGTTGCTCATTACAATGGGTCAGGAAACAGTTTGTTGAACAGTATTTAAAATCTGTCGCAATTTTAATGCATTTTCCAATATCCATACTCGAGAATTTAGGAAGTGTTCTCCATTATATAATAAATCAACGATGCTGTTAGAAACACCATACAATGCTGAGTAGTATGATGTTATTACGGTCCGACGGCGCTGCAGCGGTAAATTCTCAAATTCATGTAATTATGTGGAGTAAATTATGTGAACCAAATTGTAGTATACCACGATATTTAGATCATTATAGATAAATCAGTAAATATCATCCAATAAACCCTTTTATGAACGTATGATGGCCCTGAAAAGGGCCGATTGAGCTTGGATGCTGTGACCACGAGTCGAAATCTAGAAGCGCGGATCGGTCAACCTAGAAATCTTGAGCGATTTCACAAACCAGATGCTGGATTGGCAGCTTGAAGATTAACAGCTCAGCAGATTTCTAGCATCGAGGTACTTCTCGCTGAGCAAGTTCGGAGGAGCTCTTACCAGCTCGAAAGCGGAATTGGAATGAAACTGGATCCGACGAAGGAAGCATGTTTTATAACCTCAGAATAGCAGATGATGCTCCTCCCTTTTGTGCTCTTCGCTTTCTGATCGACCAATCTGGGAAATGGGTATGTGCCAATAATGTGTTGGGCTTGGAATTACTTGAAAATTGCGGAGAATGCTACTGCGTGAGAAATTGGTCGAACATGAATTGCTGGAAGGGTTGATATTAACTAAATATTCAATACGATCTATTGATAATCAATCGTTTTCTTTATTATGACGGTAAATTTCTGATCCATGGGTGCCAAAATTATTACAATTGTTCAATGAGAATGTCTTTTCAAAAGCATTCTAAATATGTCGCAATTTTGTTACATGTGATAATTTTCCTAATCAAAGTGTTCCCATAAAATATGGAACATCAAAGACGCTGTTGGAAATGGCACTCTATTTTACAATCGTTGTGGAATGTTGAGCACTCACCCCGACGGCACTGCAGCAGCGCCCGCAAGTACAATCTCAAATGGTTGAGTCATAAATTATTCATGACAAATGAAATTTTGTATGTAGTTGTGAAATTGATTTAGGAATATAAGAAGTCATATATAATGTCGGAAATATTTCTCTTTTAACTCTTTTCCACTAATTTGATGGCCCTGAAAAGGGCCGATGGCTTTGTTAGCTTTGATGCTCTTACAGATAAATAACACTGCGGGATGTTATCAGTTGATTGCCATGGTCAAACGGGGAATCCTCAACTCAAATGTATAAATTTGAGCATATTTGCTTATACGACGAACCGAAAGTTTCGTGGCGTGGATGGCGCACAACAGTAACAGGTGGTGGATCACCGGGCTTAAGTCGAAATCTGATGATGGCGGCGATGACGATGGCTGGGTGAACGCAAACAAGCGGTGAAGCACAAAGCTAGAATGACTTGCCCGACCGTGTTCACAGTTCAACCGCAAATTCACCTGTGGACTGCTTCCTCTTCTTCTTCTTCTTCTTCTTCTTCTTCTTCTTCTTCTTCTTCTTCTTCTTGGCGGTGGCAGCGGTGATGACTTTGGCTTTGGACGGCATCTTCTCTCGCTCGCTCGACAGTTTGATTTGAGCGAAGCAAGACAAACGGGGAGGTCCTTCGCTATCGATGTCTGTGCCTGAGAAGCACGCCCAGTCAGAGCAAGCCGATCTGTCGCCTGCTGAGATGCGATCCAAGCGGAGAATGGAAAGCAAATGACGTCAAATTTTCTCTAGCACCCCTATTTATAAATTTGCTTGAAATCAACGTTCTATTTTAAAACAGTAATTAAACTATTTGGACAGGTATGTGGGATTCAGTAAGTAGACGACATGACCCTTTGATGTCTTGTCTTTCAATTGCGGTGCCATTCAAGGAATTTCGTTAAACCAGCAAACAGTTAAAAGAGTTCAAAATATTTCATGCCAACGTAAGGCTCTTGGTTTTGAAATTCCAATTTCACTCCTGTATAGAGAATTTTTATTTTACTTTCAAACTGTGCGGCTTTATTTTACTTTCAAACTGTGTCAACTGCAAACGCATTCAGTTCACGATGGTTAGTGCCTGTGCTTTTACTGTTCATAAGTCGCAAGGTGGAACTTTCCCCGAGGTCGTGTACGACTATGACAAAAGCCAGGATCAGCAATTGGTATATGTTTGTTTGTCGCGGGTTACTTCACTGCAAGGACTATTTTTGACAAACTCTTCCAATATGTTTAAGTTTCATCATGCCAAAGGCAGCAATTCTCCCAAGAGGGTTGACTTGAGGAATGAGCTGCAGCGCTTAGGCAATCATCGATTAGTGACGCTTTGAGACGAACTGCGTGAAATACTGGATCATAGCAGCCAAGCCTGCATATTGATGAGTATCAATGTACAGAGCCTAAATGCTCATGCAATGGATATTGCTACAAACCAAAGCACTGGACCGATTCTATCGATTCTAACGATCGAAGCACCCGAGCTATCAAACATCTAATCTACTGGAGGAGTTTGGCGAACTACAGCTGGAGCCAGAAACCGATCACCCAACCAAGCAACACAAGGAAGCAACGACCAAACAAACAAATTCAATCATCTGGCATTATTCCTGGAACACCAAACACTGGTTTTCGGAACCACAGAACGACAAATGGTTCTTTTAGGACTACCAAAATGAGTCCAAAAAGAGTTAACTTCTGAAAACTTCATCCGATCAATAACAACACAAAACTAGTACACTTACAAATTCATACACATGACAAATCAAATTATTAATCATCGTAGTTCTACGTCAACCCCGCGGTAATGTAAAAGACATTACCCACCCCAATTTTTCTTCTTCTTGGCATTAACGTCCTCACTGGGACAGAGCCTGCTTCTCAGCTTAGTGTTCTTATGACACTTCCACAGTTATTAACTGAGAGCTTTCTTTGCCAAAGTTTCCATTTTTGCATTCGTATATCGTGTGGCAGGTACGATTATACTCTATGCCCAGGGAAGTCAAGAAAATTTCCATTACGAAAAGATCCTGGGCCGACCCGGAATCGAACCCAGACACCTTCAGCATGGCTTTGCTTTGTAGCCGCGGACTCTAACCACTCGGCTAAGGAAGGCCCCAACTTATTCGCATGCATTTGCAACTTTTTCGATTTTCCATACAAAATGACCAACTTTGGTAAGTTAGATCTCAGTTATTTATGGAAATATTTTCGAATGAAACATTCACAGAACATCAGATGTAACTTGAATTTTAACATATATTTTTGAAATTTTTGACGTTGGATAACGTCTTACGGCAACATACTGGGGTACAATTTCGAAAAACGAAAAATCGCTCGCGTCACGAAAAGTGGTTAGATTTTGACTGTTAATAACTTACTAATGCCCGGATAGATTTTCTAGATTCTTGCACCAATCGATTGGAAATCTTTCTACGAATCTACTCCAACAATGAAAACTATTGATTCTCATGGCTAAACTATTGAAAAATTGAGAAATATCGAAGCATGTCTTATTTTTCGAAGAAAAGCACATTTTTCCTGTGTATTCCTGACACAGACATCATTGAGAGATATCTTAGCCACTTTCGTCTTTCGAAGGGAAACGCCCCTTTCGGTCTTCTTCTTACTTCTCTTTATTATCTCGTGTTCAGTCGAAGCCAATCAAATTCCACTTCACGCGCACGCGCACGACCGCATTTTAATTCAATCGTCTTCGGTAATCTTTTGGTGTGTTTCTGTCTAAGAATGGAATGAAAACCCAGTTCGATGGATTGTGACTACCACCAACCGTCCTTATCAGGACGACAATTTAATTTTGAAAGAGAGTTATGAGAATTTTACACCGTGAAGAGCGACATTACTGGTGAATGGATGTGATGGATTCATATTTCGATCAGTCATTTGCCACATGCATGCCAAAGCAATCAGTATAAACTTGTCGAATTGAAAGCTAAAACTTATCAGCAACAGCTTTGTTGATGATTTGATTTGGTAAGAAATTGTCGATCGAAACCAAATAAGCGCATAGAGAAAACTGCAAAAATGCTACCGCCGCCCGACGGGAACCTAGCTAAAACTTTGTTTGCCGTTGAAAAACTAATCATCCGAAATTTAAATTGGTAATTAAATAAATTAATTAATTAATAATAGGTGAAATATCTTAAGCCGTAACTCTTTTACGTGGAATACATTGTTGTGGCTCTGAAAAGGGCCGTTTTGCTTGAAATTGCGTCCTAATTCAATTTAAACTCGTTCGCCACGGATACGACGAGCCAGCTAGAAGGCCTTCGGCATGATGGTGACACGCTTGGCGTGGATCGCGCACATGTTAGTACCCTCAAAGATAGGCCTCGCTCGCTTCCTGCTGGGCCATGACGCCAAGCTGTGTAATCGCAAATCGGTCTTGAAGTCCTGAGCGATTTCACGGACCAGGCGCTGGAAATACAACTTGTCGATCAGCAGCTCCGTAGAATTCTGGTAGCGACGGATCTCACGCAGAGCGACCGTTCCTGGCCGATAGCGATACGGCTTCTTGACTCCTCCGGTGGCTGGGGCGCTCTTGCGAGCGACTTTCGTGACCGGCTGCTTGCGAGGGGCTACTTTCCAGCCATCGTCGTAGTAGTGTTCTCTGGACGGATTGAAACAAACGAATGATTGAATTTGCGCGGCTGCCGGTCCCTTTTATGACCTTCTCTTGCGAGCGAGCGAGACGAACAGTGAACAGCGAGCGAGCAAGAAGAATTCATCCATCGCGTACCGCATAAAAGCAGCCGAGCCGGCGGCCGAGCATCAGTTTTGTTACAATCGTTGCCGAAGTTAGACCGGCCTCGGAAAAGGAAGCGCCAAGCGTGACAACATCCAGTGCATCATCACCAAGCCCGCCATCCGCCGTCTGGCTCGCCGTGGCGACGTCAATCGTACCTCCGGTCTCATCTACGAGGAAACCCGCGGTGTGCTGAGCTGAAGTCATCCAGAATTCTGTCGGCTACGTGGCAGGGCCATACGCTGTACAGATTTGGAAGCTAAATCGTCCCCATCACCGACAGCAAAACTACCACTGAATTCACAAAACCTGAGCATGAAATGGCGATCGACGATATCCTCACCCAACCGTCCTTTTCAGGACGACAATTTAATTTGGAAAGAGTTTCGAAAATATTTCACGCAACATTATTGGCAATAGTCACAGCAACAGAACTGTCGGTGAATCAAAAATAATAGTTTTGGTGAAATTTTTAGTGATTTGCGGTAAACATTTTACCAAAATCAGTAAAATTCCAACAATATCTACAAATTTTGTTTACCGAACGTTCCGCTGCTGAGTTATTATCGAAATTCGTGACTCACCCTTAGTGTGTGGACAAGAAAACCAGCATCAATAATTTACAATCATTAAGGTGAGGAAGAATCGAAGCCAAACCTCAAATTTTCAAGAGCACGGATCTGGAGAACCGAAAACCCGTTTGAGCTGAAAACTTAATCGATTGGTCACCACCAGCGAGTGACCAATCGATTATGTTTTCAGCTTAAACGTATGTATTGAAAATTTGAGGTTTGGCTTCGATTCATCTTCACCTTAAGCTGCTGCAAATCCAGTGTCCGGTTTGTGAAATCGCTGGCTACGAGATGGCTGAAGAAAATCAGCTCAAGCCGCTTGTTCAAGCGCCCATCATCATCGCCACCGCAAATCTTATCGGGCGAGGAGGATTTCAACCTGTTCGCTGGCAAAATGTGTCCGCGTTACTCGATTCTCACAGTTCAATCGGCCCTTTTCAGTGCCAACAAATGTGTCCTAAAGAGTTATTTGTGTAATATTTGCTAATGTGTTTACCATATTCTTACATTTATTCATCTCGTAGCATCATACAATATCTGATTAGTTATGAATAATTGACAAAACGACAAATCGAGAATGTTTCCGAGTCGTGCTGTCGGAATGCAATAAATATATTTTCTATTGTTAAGGAATGATTCAAATATTACATAACCCAAAATGTGCCAGTTCTAGACCCCCTCCTTCCCCACGTAACAACTTTTGTATGGAAGATTTAAATTGTGTATAAGGGCTGTAACACTATGGAAGACCCTCTCCCTCCCCCTGTGACGTAACGATATATTTGAACGATAAGGCCTGATGTCGTCACTGCGTTCGCATGTTTTCCAATCTCCGTTGTGATGCGCCGTCATTGCCAAAGCCAAGATAAAATTTTCCTCAGTACCGCCAGATGCAATTTCTTCTTAGCAGACGCAAAAGTTATCTTCTTTTTGACGTTGGATAACGTCTTACGGCAACATATGGGGGTACAATTCAGAAAAAGTAAGAGGTTGTTTCCGAGATACGACCGCCAAGTTGACGTTGGATAACGTTAGCTTCTTCTATTTCCTGATTTAGGACCGTCACGAACTTATGAAAGATTTACCTAGAAATCTAAAAATCTAATCAATTTTCAAACTATTTGTTGCACGTCAGTTCTGATCTATTATGGATATTGAGTGTTATTATTTGGTTGGTTCGGTTAACACTTCAACACCGATAGAACCGGTCGATAGAAGAAGAAGCATGGGCGGTAACTTTTGCTCTCCAAATAAACAGAGAAAGAGTTTTGGGTGATCTGTTTGTAGTATGAAAATGATGTCCGTAATAGGGAATGCATCACCAAACTCGCAACCATGACTGCGATAATTGACAAGAAAATTATGAATGAAATGGATCACTTGGGAAATGCGACCGTTCCTTATGAATAATCCCAGAGATAATCATATTCTTTAGCCCTTACATTTAATAGATGGAAATAATATCCTTAGGGGCCATCCATTTATTACATAAAGGTTCATGGGGGAAGGGGGTTTCAGATTTCTCACGCGCCATACAATTTATATTTTAATTTATTTTTATTTCTATACAAAAATCAAAGGGGGCTGTGTACAAGACCCGATTGCATGACGTTAACTACGCTGCGTCCTCGGAAACAGCCTCAAATTGCCGTATTGTCAATTATTCGTAATTAATCAATTATTGTATGATGGAATGAGATGAATTAAGAGATTATAGCAAGTATGTGGTAAACACATTAGGGAATATTATACAAATAACTCTTTCAAACACATTTGTTGGCTCTGAAAAGGGCCGATTGAATTGTTGAATTTGCGTAACACGGACACATTTTGACGGCGCACTGGTTTCAATCCTCCTCGCCCGATGAGATTTGCGATGCGCATGACGATGTGCGCTTCAACAAGCGGCTTTGGTCGATTTTCTTCAGCCATCTCGTACAACAGCTTGCCCCTGGGAGCGAGGAGCTGAGCAGGTTTGGAGAAGCTCTTACCAGCTCGAAAGCGAAAACAGAATGAAACCAGATTCAACGAAGGAGGGATGCTTTATACCCTGAGAATAGCAGATGATGCTCCTCCTTTCATATTCTTCGTTTTCTTATCTGGGAAATAGGCTATATGAAACTGATGTCTGGGTAAGGGATGTACAGATTAGCATTATGCTGTTATTGCAACCCGACGGCACTGCAGTAGCATCCTCGGAAACAGCTCCAAATTGCCGTATTGTCAATTATTCGTAATAAATCAATTATTGTATGATGCTATGAGGTGAATTAAGAGATTATAGCAAGTATGTGGTAAACACATTAGGGAATATTATACAAATAACTCTTTAAAACACATTTGTTGGCTCTCAAAAGGGCCGATTGAGTTGTTGAATTTGCGTAACACGGACACATTTTGACGGCGCACTGGTTTCAATCCTCCTCGCCTGATGAGATTTGCGGTGCGGATGACGATGTGCGCTTCAACAAGCGGCTTTGGTCGATTTTATTCAGCCATCTCGAACAAATTAGGGAATATTACACAATCAACTCTTCAAAACACATTTGTTGGCTCTGAAAAGGGCCGATTGAATTGTTGAATTTGCGTAACACGGACACATTTTGACGGCGCACTGGTTTCAATCCTCCTCGCCCGATGAGATTTGCGGTGCGGATGACGATGTGCGCTTCAACAAGCGGCTTTGGTCGACTTTCTTCAGCCATCTCGTACAACAGCTTGCCTCTGGTGGCGAGGAGCTGAGCAGGTTTGGAGGAGCTCTTACCAGCTCGAAAGCGAAAACAGAATGAAACCAGATTCAACGAAGGAGGGATGCTTTATACCCTTAGAATAGCAGATGATGCTCCTCCTTTCATATTCTTCGTTTTCTTATCTGGGAAATAGGCTATATGAAACTGATGTCTGGGTAAGGGATGTACAGATTAGCATTATGCTGTTATTGCAACCCGACGGCACTGCAGTAGCATCCTCGGAAACAGCTACAAATTGCCGTATTGTCAATTATTCGTAATAAATCCATTATTGTATGATGCTATGAGATGAATTAAGAGATTATAGCAAGTATGTGGTAAACACATTAGGGAATATTATACAAATAACTCTTTAAAACGCATTTGTTGGCTCCGGAAAGGGCCGATTGAATTGTTGAATTTGCGTAACACGGACACATTTTGGCGGCTTTGGTTGATTTTCTTCAGCCATCTCGAACAAATTAAAGAATATTGCACAATCAACTCTTTAAAACACATTTGTTGGCTCTGAAAAGTGCCGATTGAATTGTTGAATTTGCGTAACACAGACACACTTTGACGGCGCACTGGTTTCAATCCTCCTCGCCCGATGAGATTTGCGGTGCGGATGACGATGTGCGCTTCAACAAGCGGCTTTGGTCGATTTTCTTCAGCCATCTCGTACAAATTAGGGAATATTACACGGACGGTGACGGCTGTGCCGCTCGATCTAATGAACCAGAATGACCGCGCTAGCCTCCCGCATGGCAATGACAGCGGAGCACTGGCTGGTAGCGACGATTTCCGGCCGAAAACGATTATGCTGGCTGGTGCACTCAAATGATCGGCTTCAGTTGCTGCGGCTCCGAAATGCGTGGTTCTTCGGTTCTAATGCGTGTTGATTCGCGTCCTATTGAAAACTGAACTGAGGACGCGAATGACTCTCGAAATTTGCTCGCCGACCGTGTTCACAGTCAGACGGCAAAAAGAAGAATGAGGGAAGAAGCAGGGTGCGGTGCGCTTTTATAGTGGGAAGCGGAACCGAAAAATGTGCTTGAACGTGATTGGTTAGATAAGAAAGGGGTCAACGTTTTACGATATTTCAATAGTTTGTTGCTAATAATCAATAGTGTCCTCCATTTGGATCGACGCGTAGATAAATTTCCAATCGATTCATTGATAAATATTGAAAATCTATCGATAAATGACTGAGTTATTAGCGGTCAAAACTTGACCATTTTTCGTTACATGCTCAATTTTTCGTTTTTCTGAATTGTACCCCCATATGTTGCCGTAAGACGTTATCCAACGTCAAAACGAAAAATTGAGCATGTAACGAAAAATGGTCAGGTTTTGACCGCTAATAACTCAGTCATTTATCGATAGATTTTCAATATTTATCCATGAATCGATTGGAAATTTATCTACGCGTCGATCCAAATGGAGGACACTATTGATTATTAGCAACAAACTATTGAAATATCGTAAAACGTTGACCCCTTTCTTATCTAACCAATCACGTTCAAGCACATTTTTCGGTTCCGCTTCCCACTATAAAAGCGCACCGCACCCTGCTTCTTCCCTCATTCTTCTTTTGACGTAGGACTACGTCTTTGTTTTCTATATTGGGGTGCACTTTAAAAGTACGGAAAATGAGACATGTAACGAAATTAGGGGAGATTTTGAACGTTAATAACTCAGTTGTTTATGAACCAATTATTACGATTTTAGTATCATTCGATCAGAAATGTATCTACGCATCGTTAGTATTATATCCGATAAGTGAATTTTGTTGTTTAACTATTGAAAATTTGATAAATGTTGACCCCTTTCTTATCCAACCAATCACGTTCGAGCAATTTTCGACGGTGTCGCTTCCCACTATAAAAGCAAATGGATCCCTGCTTCTTCCCCCAGTCTTCTTTTTGCGGTCGGACTGTGAACACGGTCGAGCGAGTCATTCTCGCTTTGCTTTTGCACCCGCGTCACAGTCCAATTTGTGTCGTCGGAAGAGGAAGACGCAAGATTGATTTGCGGCGGCGATGACGATGGCTTGGGCGCTTCTCCGAGCGGCAAACTACTGCTGCTCGGAGAAGCGTCCAAGCCATCGTCGTCGCCGCCGCAAATTTATCCGCGCTCCCAGATTTCGACCCGTGATTAATTCAGCATCGGCGGTCAAGAAGCAAGCCCGATAGGAACCAGATACCAGAAGCCCCCAGAATTGCTGATCCGAGGAGCTGCTGCTAATCGAGCGTCGGAAGCGCTCGAGTTTCCAGATTTCGACACGTGCCCGTGGATCCACTACCCGTTGCTGTTTGCGTTGAGGATTTCCCGTTTGACCATGGCGATCAAGTGATAACTTCCCGCAGTGCTATTCATCTGCAATCGGACCTTGTCAGGACCATCAAATTTGTGGTAAAGAGTTGAAGGAATAATATTTCCGACCTTATTAGATCTTATATTTCTCAATCAATCTCGCAGCTTCATACAAAATTTAATTTGTTATGAATAATTGACTAGTCGTGGACGCTGCTGCAGTGCCGTCGGGGTGAGTGCTCAAAATTTCACTTTAAAAGTACGGAGAATGAGACATGTAACGAAATTAGGGGAGATTTTGAACGTTGTTTATGAACCAATTATTACGATTTTAGTATCATTCGATCAGAAATATATGTACGCATCGTAAGTAATATATCCGATAAGTGAATTTTGTTGTTTAACTATTGAAAATTTGATAAATGTTGACCTCTTTCTTATCCAACCAATCACGTTCGAGCACTTTTCGACGGTGTCGCTTCCCACTATAAAAGCAAATGGGTCCCTGCTTCTTCCCTCAGTCTTCTTCTTGCGGTCGGACTGTGAACACGGTCGGGCGAGTCATTCTCGCTTTGCTTTTGCACCCGCGTCACAGTCCAATTTGTGTCGTCAGAAGAGGAAGACGCAAGATTGATTTGCGGCGGCGATGACGATGGCTTGGGCGCTTCTCCGAGCGGCAAACTACTGCTGCTCAGAGAAGCGTCCAAGCCATCGTCATCGCCGCTGCAAATTTATCCGCGCTCCCAGATTTCGACTCGTGATCGGTGGTCCAGAAGCAAGCCCGTTAGGAACCAGAAACCAGAAGCCCCCAGAGTTGCTGATCCGAGGAGATGCTGCTAATCGAGCGTCGGACTGGTGAAATCGCTCAAGCTTTCAAGAGTGAGCATCCTTTCCTGATTTCGACTTGTGCCCGGGGATCCAATACCCGTTGCTATTGTGCGCCATCCACGTCACGAACCATTCAGCTGGTTCGTCGTATAAGCAAATTCCCCGTTTGACCATGGCAATCAACTGATAACATCCCGTAGTGCTATTTATCTGTAACCGAATCGAGGCTAAGAAAGCCATCGGCCCTTGTCAGGGCCATAACATTTGTGGAAAAGAGTTGAAGGAATAATATTTCCAACCTTATTACATCTTATATTCCTCAATCAATCTCGCAGCTTCGTACAAAATTTAATTTGTTATGAATAATTGATGGCACGTCAATTTGAGACTATTCGTGGACGCTGCTGCAGTGCCGTCGGGGTGAGTGCTCAAAATTTCATAACGATTGTAAACTAGAGTGGAATTTCCGACAGTGTCTTTGATTTGCCATATTTTATGAGAACACTTCGATTACGAAAATGATCACATGTAACAAAATTGCGACATGTTTAGAATGCTTTTGAAAAGAAATTCCCATTGAACAATTTTCATAATTTTGGCACCATGGATCAGAAATTTACCTTCATATTAAAGAAAACTATTGATTATCAGTAGCGATCTATTGAATATTTAGTAATTGTCAACCCTTTCATTCATGTTCGACCAATTTCTCACGCATTATCATTTTTCGCAATTATCAAGTAATTCTAAGTCCAACTCATTATTGGCACAAATGCATTTCCCAGATTGGTCGATTAGAAAGAGAAGAGCACGAAGGGGAGGAGCATAATCTGCTAATCTAAGGGTATATAGCATGCTCCCTTCGTTGGATTCGGTTTCATTCCGTTTCGACTTCCAAGCTGGCAAGAGCTACTCCAAACCGGCTCAGCTCCTCGCTACCAGAGGCAAGCTACGAGATGGCTGAAGAACATCGACCAAAGCCGCTTGTTGAAGCGCACATCGTCATCCGCAACGCAAATCTCATCGGGCGAGGAGGATTGCAACAAGCGCGCCGTCAAAATGTGTCCGTGTTACGCAAATTCAACAGTTCAATCGGCCCTTTTCAGAGCCAACAAATGTGTTTCAAAGAGTTGATTGTGTAATATTCCCTAATTTGTTCGAGATGATCATCATCCGCACCGCAAATCTCATCGGGCGAGGAGGGTGCAACAAGTGCGCCGTCAAAATGTGTCCGTGTTACGCAAATTCAACAATTCAATCGGCCCTTTCCAGAGCCAACAAATGTGTTTTAAAGAGTTAATTGTGTAATATTCCCTAATGTGTTTACCACATACTTGCTATAATTTCTTAATTCATCTCATAGCAGCATACAATAATTGATTTATTGCGAATAATTGACTTTACGGCAATTAGAGGATGTTTCCGAGGACGCTGCTGCAGTGCCGTCGGGATGCAATAACAGCATAATGCTAATCTTGTACATCCCTTACCCAGACATCAGGTTCATACAGCCTATTTCCCAGATAAGAAAACGAAGAATTTGAAAGGAGGAGCATCACCTGCTATTCTAAGGGTATAAAGCATCCCTCCTTCGCTGAATTCGGTTTCATTCTGTTTTCGCTTTCGAGCTGGTAAGAGCTCCTCCAAACCGGCTCAGCTCCTCGCTACCAGAGGCAAGCTACGAGATGGCTGAAGAACATCGACCAAAGCCGCTTGTTGAAGCGCACATCGTCATCCGCAACGCAAATCTCATCGGGCGAGGAGGATTGCAACAAGTGCGCCGTCAAAATGTGTCCGTGTTACGCAAATTCAACAGTTCAATCGGCCCTTTTCAGAGCCAACAAATGTGTTTCAAAGAGTTGATTGTGTAATATTCCCAAATTTGTTCGAGATGGCTGAAGAAAATCGACCAGAGCCGCTTGTTGAAGCGCACCGAAAATCTCATCGGGCGAGGAGGATTGCAACCAGTGCGCCGTCAAAGTGTGTCCGATCAGCAAGCGGCGGCAAGTTTGTACGAGATGGCTGAAGAAAATCGACCAAAGCCGCTTGTTGAAGCGCACATCGTCATCCGCAACGCAAATCTCATCGGGCGAGGAGGATTGCAACAAGTGCGCCGTCAAAATGTGTCCGTGTTACGCAAATTCAACAATTCAATCGGCCCTTTCCAGAGCCAACAAATGTGTCTAAGAGTTAATTGTGTAATATTCCCTAATGTGTTTACCACATACTTGCTATAATATCTTAATTCATCTCATAGCAGCATACAATAATTGATTTATTACGATTTATTGACAATACTGCAATTTGAGGATGTTTCCGAGGACGCTGCTGCTGTGCCGTTGGGATGTAATATATTTTCAATTGTTACGTGGTCCTACGTCACCAGTTCGTACAACCCCATGGGGATGCACCCTTATAGTTTTTGACGTTGGATAACGTCTTACGGCAACATATGGGGGTACAATTCAGAAAAACGAAAAATTGAGCATGTAACGAAAAATGGTCAGGTTTTGACCGCTAATAACTCAGTCATTTATCGATAGATTTTCAATATTTATCCATGAATCGATTGGAAATTTATCTACGCGTCGATCCAAATGGAGGACACTATTGATTATTAGCAACAAACTATTGAAATATCGTAAAACGTTGACCCCTTTCTTATCTAACCAATCACGTTCAAGCACATTTTTCGGTTCCGCTTCCCACTATAAAAGCGCACCGCACCCTGCTTCTTCCCTCATTCTTCTTTTGACGTAGGACTACGTCTTTGTTTTCTATATTGGGGTGCACTTTAAAAGTACGGAAAATGAGACATGTAACGAAATTAGGGGAGATTTTGAACGTTAATAACTCAGTTGTTTATAAACCAATTATTACGATTTTAGTATCATTCGATCAGAAATGTATCTACGCATCGTTAGTAATATATCCGATAAGTGAATTTTGTTGTTTAACTATTGAAAATTTGATAAATGTTGACCCCTTTCTTATCCAACCAATCACGTTCGAGCACTTTTCGACGGTGTCGCTTCCCACTATAAAAGCAAACGGGTCCCTGCTTCTTCCCTCAGTCTTCTTTTTGCGGTCGGACTGTGAACACGATCGGGCGAGTCATTCTCGCTTTGCTTTTGCACCCGCGTCACAGTCCAATTTGTGTCGTCGAAAGAGGAAGACGCAAGATTGATTTGCGGCGGCGATGACGATGGCTTGGGCGCTTCTCCGAGCGGCAAACTACTGCTGCTCGGAGAAGCGTCCAAGCCATCGTCGTCGCCGCCGCAAATTTATCCGCGCTCCCAGATTTCGACCCGTGATAAATTCAGCATCGGCGGTCAAGAAGCAAGCCCGATAGGAACCAGATACCAGAAGCCCCCAGAATTGCTGATCCGAGGAGCTGCTGCTAATCGAGCGTCGGAAGCGCTCGAGTTTCCAGATTTCGACACGTGCCCGTGGATCCACTACCCGTTGCTGTTTGCGTTGAGGATTTCCCGTTTGACCATGGCGATCAAGTGATAACTTCCCGCAGTGCTATTCATCTGCAATCGGACCTTGTCAGGACCATCAAATTTGTGGTAAAGAGTTGAAGGAATAATATTTCCGACCTTATTAGATCTTATATTTCTCAATCAATCTCGCAGCTTCATACAAAATTTAATTTGTTATGAATAATTGACTAGTCGTGGACGCTACTGCTGTGCCATCGGGGTGAGTGCTCAACATTTCACTTTAAAAGTACGGAGAATGAGACATGTAACGAAATTAGAGGAGATTTTGAACGTTGTTTATGAACCAATTATTACGATTTTAGTATCATTCGATCAGAAATATATGTACGCATCGTAAGTAATATATCCGATAAGTGAATTTTGTTGTTTAACTATTGAAAATTTGATAAATGTTGACCTCTTTCTTATCCAACCAATCACGTTCGAGCACTTTTCGACGTTGTCGCTTCCCACTATAAAAGCAAATGGGTCCCTGCTTCTTCCCTCAGTCTTCTTCTTGCGGTCGGACTGTGAACACGGTCGGGCGAGTCATTCTCGCTTTGCTTTTGCACCCGCGTCACAGTCCAATTTGTGTCGTCGGAAGAGGAAGACGCAAGATTGATTTGCGGCGGTGATGACGATGGCTTGGGCGCTTCTCCGAGCGGCAAACTACTGCTGCTCGGAGAAGCGTCCAAGCCATCGTCATCGCCGCTGCAAATTTATCCGCGCTCCCAGATTTCGACTCGTGATCGGTGGTCCAGAAGCAAGCCCGTTAGGAACCAGAAACCAGAAGCCCCCAGAGTTGCTGATCCGAGGAGATGCTGCTAATCGAGCGTCGGACTGGTGAAATCGCTCAAGCTTTCAAGAGTGAGCATCGTTTCCTGATTTCGACTTGTGCCCGGGGATCCAATACCCGTTGCTATTGTGCGCCATCCACGTCACGAACCATTCAGCTGGTTCGTCGTATAAGCAAATTCCCCGTTTGACCATGGCAATCAACTGATAACATCCCGTAGTGCTATTTATCTGTAACCGAATCGAGGCTAAGAAAGCCATCGGCCCTTGTCAGGGCCATAATATTTGTGGAAAAGAGTTGAAGGAATAATATTTCCAACCTTATTACATCTTATATTCCTCAATCAATCTCGCAGCTTCGTACAAAATTTAATTTGTTATGAATAATTGATAGCACGTCAATTTGAGACTATTCGTGGACGCTGCTGCAGTGCCGTCGGGGTGAGTGCTCAAAATTTCATAACGATTGTAAACTAGAGTGGAATTTCCGACAGTGTCTTTGATTTGCCATATTTTATGAGAACACTTCGATTACGAAAATGATCACATGTAACAAAATTGCGACATGTTTAGAATGCTTTTGAAAAGAAATTCCCATTGAACAATTTTCATAATTTTGGCACCATGGATCAGAAATTTATCTTCATATTAAAGAAAACTATTGATTATCAATAGCGAACTATTGAATATTTAGTAATTGTCAACCCTTTCATTCATGTTCGACCAATTTCTCACGCATTATTATTTTTCGCAATTATCAAGTAATTCTAAGTCCAACTCATTATTGGCACATATGCATTTCCCAGATTGGTCGATTAGAAAGAGAAGAGCACGAAGGGGAGGAGCATAATCTGCTAATCTAAGGGTATATAGCATACTCCCTTCGTTGGATTCGGTTTCATTCCGTTTCGACTTCCGAGCTGGCAAGAGCTGCTACGATCCTGCGCAGCGACGTCCGCACCTGCTGATTTGAAGCTAGCGATCCAGCGTCTGGTGATCGGTGGAAATCGCTCAAGATTTCAAGAGTGAGCATCGTTTCCAGATTTCGCCTTGTGCCCGGTGATCCACTACCCGTTGCTGTTGTGCGCCATCCACGGACCATGGAAATCAACTGATCAATCCCGCAGTGCTATTTATCTGTGACCGCATCGAGGCTAAGAAAGCCATCGGCCCTTGTCAGGGCCATCAAATTTGTGGAAAAGAGTTGAAGGAATAATATTTCCGACCTTGTTACATCTTATATTCCTCAATCAATCTCATAATTTCGTACAAAATTTAATTTGTCATGAATAATTGATGGCACGACAATTTGAGACTATTCGTGGACGCTGCTGCAGTGCCGTCGGGGTGAGTGCTCAACATTTCACAACGAATTTAAACTAGAGTGGCACATCCAACAGTGTCTTTGATTTGCCATATTTTATGGGAGCACTTCGATTATGAAAATTATCACATGTAACAAAATTGCGACATGTTTAGAATGGTTTTGAACAGAAATTCTGATTGAACAATTTTCATAATTTTGGTACCCATGGATCAAAAATTTACCTTCATATTAAAGAAAACTATTGATTATCAATAGCTAACTATAGAATATTTAGTAAATGGCAAGCATTCCAACTATTCATGTTCGATCAATTTCTCATGATAATGCATGAATAACGTTTCCAGATTTCGACTTAAGCCCGGCGATCCACAGCCCGTTGCTGTTGTGCGCCATCCAAGCCACGAAACATCCAGCTGGTTCGTCGCATAAGCAAATAGCTTGCTCAAATTTATATATTTGCGTTGGGGATTCCCCGTTTGACAATCAACTGATAACATATTGCATTAATATTCATCTGTGACAGCATCGAAGCTAAGAAAGCCATCGGCCCTTTTCAGGCCACCAAAATGTGCGTAAAAGAGTTATAGTAAGATTTCCACTTTATTTATTTCTAACATCTTATATGCCAAGCAAAGAATATTACTTCTCTTAAGCTTACGAAGGGGGCCTTCCAAGAAGACATCATATATTAACAGAGGTATATTTTCTACTATATCGCGTTTTAAATTATTCTAAATGGAGAATCGTTCATCTTCATTGATAAACATGACGAACAATAGATCAAATTGCAATGTTAAACAGCACGCTCCAGAATACGAAATCATCTAGCAAGAGAGGGAGCTTACACTGCTTCTGATTGGTGCCTAATGCACAACCAATCGTCACCGGCGGGGAACCGCCTTTTCCCCTTACTGGTTTGTGATTGGTCGTTAAGTGATCGGTTCCAGTTATAAAAGCAGCTCACATAGCCTGCCATGCCTCATTCTATCGTGATCAGCGCTCCGAACAACATTTGAAGAAAATGGCTCGAGCGAAATCGAAGAGCGGATTTTCTCCTTGCAACTGCAAGCAGCAAATTGCCGCTCTTTTGGTTTCGTTCATAAACGATAAGGAAACGCCACCGAAGCTTCAGTTGAAGAAGCATCCGCCGAAGAAGCATCCGCCGAAGAAGCATCCGCCGAAGAAACATCCGCCGAAGAAGCATCGACAACCACCACTGCAACAACTTTTCAAGGACCGGAAAATCCAGATCAATCGTGGTGAACTATTGGTCACTTTCCGTGTTCCGCTCACTCCTGCTCGTGTATATTATATGAACCAGGTGATTGAACGATAAAACGGCTCTTTTCAGAGCCACCAAACAAAACGGCTCTTTTCAGAGCCACAAAATAAACGGCTCTTTTCAGAGCCACCAATTAATATCAAGAGAGTTATTAGGATAATTTTTCATGTAAAAGCCCTTGGACCCACCAAACAAAACGGCTCTTTACAGAGCCACCAAATAAAACGGTTCTTTTCAGAGCCACCAATTAATATCAAGAGAGTTATTAGGATAATTGTTCATGTAAAAGCCCTTTGACCCACCAATCAAAACGGTTCTTTTCAGAGCCACCAATTAATATCAGAGTTATTTGTGTAATATTCCCTAATTTGTTTACCACATACTTGCTATAATCTCTTAATTCATCTCATAGCATCATACAATAATTGATTTATTACGAATAATTGACAATACGGCAATTTGAGGATGTTTCCGAGGACGCTGCTGCAGTACCGTCGGGATGCAATAACAGCATAATGCTAATCTTGTACATCCCTTACCCAGACATCAGTTTCATACAGCCTATTTCCCAGATAAGAAAACGAAGAATTTGAAAGGAGGAGCATCACCTGCTATTCTAAGGGTATAAAGCATCCCTCCTTCGTTGAATTCGGTTTCATTCTGTTTTCGCTTTCGAGCTGGTAAGAGCTCCTCCAAACCTGCTCAGCTCCTCGCTACCAGAGGCAAGCTGTTTGTACGAGATGGCTGAAGAAAATCGACCAAAGCCGCTTGTTGAAGCGCACCGCTTGTCAGCACCGCAAATCTCATCGGGCGAGGAGGATTGCAACCAGTGCGCCGTCAAAATGTGTCCGTGTTACGCAAATTCAACAATTCAATCGGCCCTTTTCAGAGCCAACAATTGTGTTTTAAAGAGTTGATTGTGTAATATTCCCTAATTTGTTCGAGATGGCTGAAGAAAATCGACCAAAGCCGCTTGTTGAAGCGCACATCGTCATCCGCACCGCAAATCTCATCGGGCGAGGAGGATTGCAACCAGTGCGCCGCCAAAATGTGTCCGTGTTACGCAAATTCAACAATTCAATCGGCTCTTTCCAGAGCCAACAAATGTGTTTTAAAGAGTTAATTGTGTAATATTCCCTAATGTGTTTACCACATACTTGCTATAATTTCTTAATTCATCTCATAGCAGCATACAATAATTGATTTATTACGAATAATTGACAATACGGCAATTAGAGGATGTTTCCGAGGACGCTGCTGCCGTTCCGTCGGGATGCAATAACAGCATAATGCTAATCTTGTACATCCCTTACCCAGACATCAGTTTCATACAGCCTATTTCCCAGATAAGAAAACGAAGAATTTGAAAGGAGGAGCATCACCTGCTATTCTAAGGGTATAAAGCATCCCTCCTTCGTTGAATTCGGTTTCATTCTGTTTTCGCTTTCGAGCTGGTAAGAGCTCCTCCAAACCTGCTCAGCTCCTCGCTACCAGAGGCAAGCTGTTTGTACGAGATGACTGAAGAAAATCGACCAAAGCCGCTTGTTGAAGCGCACCGCTTGTCAGCACCGCAAATCTCATCGGGCGAGGAGGATTGCAACCAGGGCGCCGTCAAAATGTGTCCGTGTTACGCAAATTCAACAATTCAATCGGCCCTTTTCAGAGCCAACAAATGTGTTTTAAAGAGTTGATTGTGTAATATTCCCTAATTTGTTCGAGATGGCTGAAGATAATCGACCAAAGCCGCTTGTTGAAGCGCACATCGTCATCAGCACCGCAAATCTCATCGGGCGAGAAGAACGCAACCAGTGCGCTGTCAAAATCAAACTCATCATCTGTGGTGCAGTCAAGAATCAAGCCTGTTAGGTACCATTACCACTATTATTAGGCAAATCAAGCGTCTGGCTAGTGAAATTGCTCAAGATTTCAAACTTGAGCTACATTTTAAGATTTCGACTTCAGCCGTGTGGTCCAATATCTGTTGCTGATGTGTGCCATCCACACGACGAAACATTCAGCTGGTTCGTCGTATAAGCAGAGAACTTGTTCATTGCATTGCATTGAGGATTTTTCGTTTAACCATGGCAATCAACTGATAATATCCTGTAGTGCCATTTATCTATAACAGCATTCGTGCTAACAAAGCCTTTGGCTCTTTTTAGGGCCACCACATGTGCGTAAAAGAGTTATCGGAGTAATATTTCCGACTTAATTTATTACATTGCCAAGCAATGAATAATATTTCTCTCAAACCATAAGAACTACAAAGCGATGACTGGATCTACTACTGAATCACTACTGTTCTTTCCAATGCTACTGTATATTTCAGAGGAGGTTATTGATATAATTTCAAAATGATCATACATCCTGAAGTGAAATTTCACATTTTCATAGATAAATATGACGAATGATTGACCAAATTGCAAATCGTTATATGCATTAATATTTACGAAAGTTTCGAGCACTGAAAACAGTATGAAGTCAAAACGAACAACAACAATGACATCAAATTCAGTTACATAAACCATCGTGGTCCTACGTCACCAGTTCGTTCAACCCCATAGGGATGTACCCTTATAGTTTTTGCCGTCAGACTGTGAACACGGTCGGCGAGCAAATTTCGAGAGTCATTCGCGTCCTCAGTTCAGTTTTCAATAGGACGCGAATACAACACGCATTAGAACCGAAGAACCACGCATTTCGGAGCCGCAGCAACTGAAGCCGCTCATTTGAGTGCACCAGCCAGCATAATCGTTTTCGGCCAGAAATCGTCGCTACCAGCCAGTGCTCCGCTGTCATTGCCATGCGGGAGGCTAGCGCGGTCATTCTGGTTCATTAGATCGAGCGGCACAGCCGTCACCGTCCGTGTAATATTCCCTAATTTGTTCGAGATGGCTGAAGAAAATCGACCAAAGCCGCTTGTTGAAGCGCACATCGTCATCCGCACCGCTAATCTCATCGGGCGAGGAGGATTGAAACCAGTGCACCGTCAAAATATGTCCGTGTTACGCAAATTCAACAACTCAATCGGCCCTTTTGAGAGCCAACAAATGTGTTTTAAAGAGTTATTTGTATAATATTCCCTAATGTGTTTACCACATACTTGCTATAATCTCTTAATTCATCTCATAGCATCATACAATAATTGATTTATTACGAATAATTGACAATACGGCAATTTGGAGCTGTTTCCGAGGATGCTGCTGCAGTGCCGTCGGGTTGCAATAACAGCATAATGCTAATCTGTACATCCCTTACCCAGACATCAGTTTCATATAGCCTATTTCCCAGATAAGAAAACGAAGAATATGAAAGGAGGAGCATCATCTGCTATTCTAAGGGTATAAAGCATTCCTCCTTCGTTGAATCTGGTTTCATTCTGTTTTCGCTTTCGAGCTGGTAAGAGCTCCTCCAAACCTGCTCAGCTCCTCGCCACCAGAGGCAAGCTGTTGTACGAGATGGCTGAAGAAAATCGACCAAAGCCGCTTGTTGAAGCGCACATCGTCATCCGCACCGCAAATCTCATCGGGCGAGGATTGAAACCAGTGCGCCGTCAAAATGTGTCCGTGTTACGCAAATTCAACAATTCATCAATCGGCCCTTTTGAGAGCCAACAAATGTGTTTTAAAGAGTTGATTGTGTAATATTCCCTAATTTCCCCTTTTCAGGGCCACAAAATCAATGAAAAGAGTTATTTTGAATTAATACATTTGAAAAACAATTCTTCAATATAATCTCCCAAGCTTCTGAATACATGTAAAGTGATTATTTTGTATTAACACAAAATAATAACACACAATGTCTATAATAAATCAGAATTGACATGCAACAAATAGTGTGAAAATTAATTGGATTTTTAGCAAAAGAAATGTTTCATAAGTTTGTGACTGTCTCAAGCCAGCAAATAGAAGAAGCTAACGTTATCCAACGTCAACTTGGCGGTCGTATCTCGGAAACAACCTCTTACTTTTTCCAATCACAAGTTTATAAGTAATAACGGTTTGACTAAACTGTAATTTTCGACGAAAAATTCAAAACTTTTTATCTTAAAATCTGATAGCCTTACACAAAAACTGTCTTCAACAAACTTATTCATCTCGTCAAAATCTACAACTTTTCTGAGGATTCCATGAAGCTATTCCTTCAATATGTTTAGTTATGTCAATCATAAAAAATCGTCAAAAATTCTCTTTAGTCAAACCGTTTATGCTTTTCAACGTGTGATTGGAAAAATCACTCAAAAACTATAAGGGTACATCCCTATGGGGTTGTACGAACTGGTGACGTAGGACCACGATGGTTTATGTAACTGAATTTGATGTCATTGTTGTTGCTCGTTTTGACTTCATACTGTTTTCAGTGCTCGAAACTTTCGTAAATATTAATGCATATAACGATTTGCAATTTGGTCAATCATTCGTCATATTTATCTATGAAAATGTGAAATTTCACTTCAGGATGTTTGATCATTTTGAAATTATATTAATAACCTCCTCTGAAATATACAGTAGCATTGGAAAGAACAGTAGTGATTCAGTAGTAGATCCAGTCATCGCTTTGTAGTTCTTATGGTTTGAGAGAAATATTATCCATTGCTTGGCAATGTAATAAATTAAGTCGGAAATATTACTCCGATAACTCTTTTACGCACATGTGGTGGCCCTAAAAAGAGCCAAAGGCTTTGTTAGCACGAATGCTGTTATAGATAAATGGCACTACAGGATATTATCAGTTGATTGCCATGGTTAAACGAAAAATCCTCAATGCAATGCAATGAACAAGTTCTGTGCTTATACGACGAACCAGCTGAATGTTTCGTCGTGTGGATGGCACACATCAGCAACAGGTATTGGACCACACGGCTGAAGTCAAAATCTTAAAATGTGGCTCAAGTTTGAAATCTTGAGCAATTTCACTAGCCGGACGCTTGATTTGCCTAATAATAGTGGTAATGGTGCCTAACAGGCTTGATTCTTGACTGCACCACAGATGATGAGTTTGATTTTGACGGCGCACTGGTTGCGTCCTTCTCGCCCGATGAGATTTGCGGTGCTGATGACGATGTGCGCTTGAACAAGCGGCTTTGGTCGATTTTCTTCAGCCATCTCGAACAAATTAGGGAATATTACACAATCAACTCTTTAAAACACATTTGTTGGCTCTGAAAAGGGCCGATTGAATTGTTGAATTTGCGTAACACGGACACATTTTGACTGGTTGCAATCCTCCTCGCCCGATGAGATTTGCGGTGCGGATGACGATGTGCGCTTCAACAAGCGGCTTTGGTCGATGTTCTTCAGCCATCTCGTAGCTTGCCTCTGGTAGCGAGGAGCTGAGCCGGTTTGGAGGAGCTCTTACCAGCTCGAAAGCGAAAACAGAATGAAACCGAATTCAACGAAGGAGGGATGCTTTATACCCTTAGAATAGCAGGTGATGCTCCTCCTTTCAAATTCTTCGTTTTCTTATCTGGGAAATAGGCTGTATGAAACTGATGTCTGGGTAAGGGATGTACAAGATTAGCATTATGCTGTTATTGCATCCCGACGGCACTGCAGCAGCGTCCTCGGAAACATCCTCAAATTGCCGTATTGACAATTATTCGCAATAAATCAATTATTGTATGCTGCTATGAGATGAATTAAGAAATTATAGCAAGTATGTGGTAAACACATTAGGGAATATTACACAATTAACTCTTTAAAACACATTTGTTGGCTCCGGAAAAGGCCGATTGAATTGTTGAATTTGCGTAACACGGACACATTTTGACGGCGCACTGGTTGCGTCCACCTCGCCCGATGAGATTTGCGGTGCGGATGACGATCATCTCGAACAAATTAGGGAATATTACACAATCAACTCTTTGAAACACATTTGTTGGCTCTGAAAAGGGCCGATTGAACTGTTGAATTTGCGTAACACGGACACATTTTGACGGCGCACTTGTTGCAATCCTCCTCGCCCGATGAGATTTGCGGTGCGGATGACGATGTGCGCTTCAACAAGCGGCTTTGGTCGATTTTCTTCAGCCATCTCGTACAAACAGCTTGCCTCTGGTAGCGAGGAGCTGAGCAGGTTTGCAGGAGCTCTTTCCAGCTCGAAAGCGAAAACAGAATGAAACTGAATTCATCGAAGAAGGGATGCTTTATACCCTTAGAATAGCAGGTGATGCTCCTCCTTTCAAATTCTTCGTTTTCTTATCTGGGAAATAGGCTACATCAAACTGATGTCTGGGTAAGGGAATTACAAGATTAGCATTATGCTGTTATTGCATCCCGACGGCACTGCAGCAGCGTCCTCGGAAACATCCTCAAATTGCCGTATTGTCAATTATTCGTAATAAATCAATTATTGTATGCTGCTATGAGATGAATTAAGAAATTATAGCAAGTATGTGATAAACACATTAGGGAATATTACACAATTAACTCTTTAAAACACATTTGTTGGCTTCGGAAAGAGCCGATTGCATTGTTGAATCTGCGTAACACGGACACATTTTGGCGGCTTTGGTCGATTTTCTTCAGCCATCTCGAACAAATTAAAGAATATTACACAATCAACTCTTTAAAACACATTTGTTGGCTCTGAAAAGTGCCGATTGAATTGTTGAATTTGCGTAACACGGACACATTTTGACGGCGCAATGGTTGCAATCCTCCTCGCCCGGTGAGATTTTCGGTGCTGATGACGATGTGCGCTTCCACAAGCGGCTTTGGTCGATTTTCTACAGCCATCTCGAACAAATTAAGTAATATTACAAATCAACTCTTTAAAACACATTTGTTGGCTCTGGAAAGGGCCGATTGAATTGTTGAATTTGCGTAACACGGACACATTTCGGCGGCTTTAGTCGATTTTCTTCAGCCATCTCGAACAAATTAAGGAATATTACACAATCAACTCTTTAAAACACATTTGTTGGCTCTGAAAAGGGCCGATTGAGTTGTTGAATTTGCGTAACACGGACACACTTTGACGGCGCAATGGTTGCAATCCTCCTCGCCCGGTGAGATTTTCGGTGCTGATGACGATGTGCGCTTCAACAAGCGGCTTCGGTCGATTTTCTTCAGCCATCTCGTACAAACAGCTTGCCTCTGGTAGCGAGGAGCTGAGCAGGTTTGCAGGAGCTCTTACCAGCTCGAAAGCGAAAACAGAATGAAACCGAATTCAACGAAGAAGGGATGCTTTATACCCTTAGAATAGCAGGTGATGCTCCTCCTTTCAAATTCTTCGTTTTCTTATCTGGGAAATAGGCTATATGAAACTGATGTCTGGGTAAGGGAATTACAAGATTAGCATTATGCTGTTATTGCATCCCGACGGCACTGCAGCAGCGTCTTCGGAAACATCCTCAAATTGCCGTATTGTCAATTATTCGTAATAAATCAATTATTGTATGCTGCTATGAGATGAATTAAGAAATTATAGCAAGTATGTGGTAAACACATTAGGGAATATTACACAATTAACTCTTTAAAACACATTTGTTGGCTCCGGAAAGAGCCGATTGAATTGTTGAATTTGCGTAACACGGACACATTTTGGCGGCTTTGGTCGATTTTCTTCAGCCATCTCGAACAAATTAAAGAATATTACACAATCAACTCTTTAAAACACATTTGTTGGCTCCGGAAAGGGCCGATTGAATTGTTGAATTTGCGTAACATGGACACATTTTGACGGCGCACTTGTTGCGTCCTCCTCGCCCGATGAGATTTGCGGTGCGGATGACGATCATCTCGAACAAATTAGGGAATATTACACAATCAACTCTTTGAAACACATTTGTTGGCTCTGAAAAGGGCCGATTGAACTGTTGAATTTGCGTAACACGGACACATTTTGACGGCGCACTTGTTGCAATCCGCCTCGCCCGATGAGATTTGCGTTGCGGATGACGATGTGCGCTTCAACAAGCGGCTTTGGTCGATTTTCTTCAGCCATCTCGTACAAACTTGCCGCCGCTTGCTGATCGGACACACTTTGACGGCGCACTGGTTGCAATCCTCCTCGCCCGATGAGATTTGCGGTGCGGATGACGATGTGCGCTTCAACAAGCGGCTTTGGTCGATGTTCTTCAGCCATCTCGTAGCTTGCCTCTGGTAGCGAGGAGCTGAGCCGGTTTGGAGGAGCTCTTGCCAGCTCGGAAGTCGAAACGGAATGAAACCGAATCCAACGAAGGGAGCATGCTATATACCCTTAGATTAGCAGATTATGCTCCTCCCCTTCGTGCTCTTCTCTTTCTAATCGACCAATCTGGGAAATGCATATGTGCCAATAATGAGTTGGACTTAGAATTACTTGATAATTGCGAAAAATGATAATGCGTGAGAAATTGGTCGAACATGAATGAAAGGGTTGACAATTACTAAATATTCAATAGATCGCTATTGATAATCAATAGTTTTCTTTAATATGAAGGTAAATTTCTGATCCATGGTGCCAAAATTATGAAAATTGTTCAATGGGAATTTCTTTTCAAAAGCATTCTAAACATGTCGCAATTTTGTTACATGTGATCATTTTCGTAATCGAAGTGTTCTCATAAAATATGGCAAATCAAAGACCCTGTCGGAAATTCCACTCTAGTTTACAATCGTTATGAAATTTTGAGCACTCACCCCGACGGCACTGCAGCAGCGTCCACGAATAGTCTCAAATTGACGTGCCATCAATTATTCATAACAAATTAAATTTTGTACGAAACTGCGAGATTGATTGAGGAATATAAGATGTAATAAGGTTGGAAATATTATTCCTTCAACTCTTTACCACAAATTTGATGGTCCTGACAAGGTCCGATGGCAGATGAATAGCACTGCGGGAAGTTATCACTTGATCGCCATGGTCAAACGGGAAATCCTCAACGCAAACAGCAACGGGTAGTGGATCCACGGGCACGTGTCGAAATCTGGAAACTCGAGCGCTTCCGACGCTCGATTAGCAGCAGCTCCTCGGATCAGCAATTCTGGGGGCTTCTGGTATCTGGTTCCTATCGGGCTTGCTTCTTGACCGCCGATGCTGAATTTATCACGGGTCGAAATCTGGGAGCGCGGATAAATTTGCGGCGGCGACGACGATGGCATGGACGCTTCTCCGAGCAGCAGTAGTTTGCCGCTCGGAGAAGCGCCCAAGCCGTCGTCAACGCCGCCGCAAATCAATCTTGCGTCTTCCTCTTCCGACGACACAAATTGGACTGTGACGCGGGTGCAAAAGCAAAGCGAGAATGACTCGCCCGACCGTGTTCACAGTCCGACCGCAAAAAGAAGACTGAGGGAAGAAGCAGGGACCCATTTGCTTTTATAGTGGGAAGCGACACCGTCGAAAAGTGCTCGAACGTGATTGGTTGGATAAGAAAGGGGTCAACATTTATCAAATTTTCAGTAGTTAAACAACAAAATTCACTTATCGGATATATTACTAACGATGCGTAGATACATTTCTGATCGAATGATACTAAAATCGTAATAATTGGTTCATAAACAACTGAGTTATTAACGTTCAAAATCTCCCCTAATTTCGTTACATGTCTCATTTTCCGTACTTTTAAAGTGCACCCCAATATAGAAAACAAAGACGTAGTCCTACGTCAAAACATATGTTAAAATTTAAGTTATGTCTGATATTCTGTTAAAATTTCATTCAAATCAGTCCATAAATAACTGTGATATAGTTTATCAAAGTTGGTCATTTTGCATGAAAAATCAAAAGAGTTGCAGTTTTGACGTTAACTACGTCTTACGGCAATATACTGGGTGTCAATTGAAAATCTAAAATTTTGCGACCGTCACGAAATTATGTAAGATTTTGAACGCTAATAACTCAGTCATTTATCGATAGATTTTCAATATTTTCCCACCAATCGATCGGAAATGTATACAACAATTTCCTCGAATGGAGAAAACTATTGATTATTGACAATAAACTATTGAAAATTGGGAAAATCTCGACCCCTTTCTTACGCAACCAATCACGTGCAAGCAGTTTTCCACGCTTCTTTTGCGTTCCGCTTCGCACTATAAAACCAGACCGATTCCTGCTTCTTCGCTCATTCTTCTTTTTGCCGTCAGACTGTGAACATGGTCGGCGAGCAAGTCTCGAGTGCCTTTCGCATTCTCAGCTCAGTTTTCAATGGAACGCGAATGGAACAACAACACGCCGCCACGACTGAAACCGCTTGTTGAAGCGCACATCGTCATCGCCACCGCAAACCTCATCGGGAGGATTTCTACCAGTGCGCCGTCAAAATGTGTCCGTGTTACGCAAATTCAACATTTCAATCGGCCCGTTCCAGAGCCAACAAATGTGTTTTAACGAGTTGATTGTGTAATATTCCTTAATTTGTTCGAGATGGCTGAAGAAAATCGACCAAAGCCGCTTGTTGAAGCGCACATCGTCATCAGCACCGAAAATCTCACCAGGCGAGGAGGATTGCAACCAGTGCGCCGTCAAAATGTGTCCGTGTTACGCAAATTCAACAATTCAATCGGCACTTTTCAGAGCCAACAAATGTGTTTTAAAGAGTTGATTGTGTAATATTCTTTAATTTGTTCGAGATGGCTGAAGAAAATCGACCAAAGCCGCCAAAATGTGTCCGTGTTACGCAAATTCAACAATTCAATCGGCCCTTTCCGGAGCCAACAAATGTGTTTTAAAGAGTTAATTGTGTAATTTTCCCTGATGTGTTTACCACATACTTGCTATAATTTCTAAATTCATCTCATAGCAGCATACAATAATTGATTTATTACGAATAATTGACAATACGGCAATTTGAGGATGTTTCCGAGGACGCTTCTGCAGTGCCGTCGGGATGCAATAACAGCATAATGCTAATCATGTAATTCCCTTACCCAGACATCAGTTTCATATAGCCTATTTCCCAGATAAGAAAACGAAGAATTTGAAAGGAGGAGCATCACCTGCTATTCTAAGGGTATAAAGCATCCCTTCTTCGTTGAATTCGGTTTCATTCTGTTTTCGCTTTCGAGCTGGTAAGAGCTCCTGTAAACCTGCTCAGCTCCTCGCTACCAGAGGCAAGCTGTGTGTACGAGATGGCTGAAGAAAATCGACCGAAGCCGCTTGTTGAAGCGCACATCGTCATCCGCGCCGCAAATCTCATCGGGCGAGGAGGATTGCAACCAGTGCGCCGTCAAAATGTGTCCGTGTAACGTAAATTCAACAATTCAATCGGCACTTTTCAGAGCCAACAAATGTGTTTTAAAGAGTTGATTGTGTAATATTCCTTAATTTGTTCGAGATGGCTGAAGAAAATCGACCAAAGCCGCCAAAATGTGTCCGTGTTACGCAAATTCAACAATTCAATCGGCCCTTTCCGGAGCCAACAAATGTGTTTTAAAGAGTTAATTGTGTAATATTCCTTAATTTGTTCGAGATGGCTGAAGAAAATCGACCAAAGCCGCTTGTTGAAGCGCACATCGTCATCAGCACCGAAAATCTCACCGGGCGAGGAGGATTGCAACAAGTGCGCCGTCAAAATGTGTCCGTGTTACGCAAATTCAACAGTTCAATCGGCCCTTTTCAGAGCCAACAAATGTGTTTCAAAGAGTTGATTGTGTAATATTCCCAAATTTGTTCGAGATGGCTGAAGAAAATCGACCAGAGCCGCTTGTTGAAGCGCACCGAAAATCTCATCGGGCGAGGAGGATTGCAACCAGTGCGCCGTCAAAGTGTGTCCGATCAGCAAGCGGCGGCAAGTTTGTACGAGATGGCTGAAGAAAATCGACCAAAGCCGCTTGTTGAAGCGCACATCGTCATCCGCAACGCAAATCTCATCGGGCGAGGAGGATTGCAACAAGTGCGCCGTCAAAATGTGTCCGTGTTACGCAAATTCAACAATTCAATCGGCCCTTTCCAGAGCCAACAAATGTGTCTAAGAGTTAATTGTGTAATATTCCCTAATGTGTTTACCACATACTTGCTATAATATCTTAATTCATCTCATAGCAGCATACAATAATTGATTTATTACGATTTATTGACAATACTGCAATTTGAGGATGTTTCCGAGGACGCTGCTGCTGTGCCGTTGGGATGTAATATATTTTCAATTGTTACGTGGTCCTACGTCACCAGTTCGTACAACCCCATGGGGATGCACCCTTATAGTTTTTCTCTGCACAGGGCGACATATCTGGTCTAAAACCTACAGAGTATGAAAACTTGTATAAAACTAGATACATTTAGTGAACAATTCCATGAAGATGATCATTTTTGACATTAATATATTATTTCATGAGAAAATTTCAATTTTATGGCAAGTTCTATTAGTTCTATCCAGAGTTGCTCGCAGTCACTATCAACGCTTGAAATTTGCTGATTTGTACAGGCCGACTGCGATACAATTCGAATCAATCTGTATCACATCAACATCATGCTGTCTACTCCATCACAAGTGCATTGATGGCGATAGACTGTGGATATCACTGATGGGTTAAGGCTAAATAGCCCGTCATCCGTTTTGGCAACAATGATGATTTTTCAACTTGCATTTCAAAGTGATAAAACTCAGTCTTGATAGTTTATATTGAATTGAAAAAGTATCACAGTACGCGCTAACATACATAGAGTACGCTGAAACTTTTTCAGCTCTGAGATGAATTAGCAACAATCATTAACGACGCGTACAAATTTCAATGACGACCTACTTCTCTTTAAGTTTAGCCTTAAATTAAGAAGTTAAAATGGCAATTTATCAGTACGATATTTTTGACAGTGTTGCGATAGATTGAAACTATTTGTTGGTCACTGAAAAACAGTAATAGCATAATTATCCATTATCCACGTGATCACTCATTCCGCAGTGATTATGATCTAGAGTGCGATGTCGCATCACTGCTGTTGGTTGTCAAACCAAACTAATATTGATAGCTTGCAAGTCATAGTGATAGTTTTAGACCATCAGCCATCAGCTGATATGATTGATATTAAGCAACTCTGGTTCTATCATCTAAACGATAACTTGTTTAACCATTATGTTATTTATTACTGTTTTGGATATTGACCTAGGAATACAAATTCCATAACCATTTCCGATGATATTTGAAAATAAATAAGATGCATTATTGGAGACCATATAGACTTAGCGCTGAACGCACGCAATAATATACTGAAGGTCGCAGGATCGAATCCTGCCATTCAAAGATCTCTTCAAGTTGAAAATGTTCTCAACGTTCTAGGGCATATGGTATCTCAGTTCTTGCCAGACGATATAAACATGGCGAAACGTTTGATTGGCAAAGAAAGCTTACATTTGGAAGTGGAGTGTGGAAGTGCTCAATTGAAGGGTGAATCTCTGAATTCAGAACTTCCTTCCAAAAAAAGTGGGATTTAAATTTGTCACTAAACGTGGCAAAAAGGGAAGAAAGGACGTTTCTCCGAATTTTCTTCCAATGGTGAAATGAATAATGCTGATAATTGCATCGAAATGAGCAATCAATTCGATGCTCTAGACTAATATTGCGAATACCAAATCGAAGCAGTCTCTAGCACAGGCTCTTTAATTCAACTTGAATCATTCAAGTGAGGAAACGAAGAGTGCCGCCCATCGTGGTCAGTTGTTCCGAATTTGGGGGATTTAGGCAGGAGATCTTGAACTCCATGAGGGGAATCAAGGTTTCCTTTCAAATCGCAAAGAAAGGAGACTGTCGCGTTTTGCTGGAAACTCTTAAAGATCGCGAACTTCTTTTCAAACATCTTGAAGAGAAGAAGCACCAGTTTTTTACTTATGACGACAAAACTGAACGTTTGTCCAAAGTTGTCTTGAAAGGTCACTCAAGTGACAATAAGTCACCTGAGGAGATCAAAAATGGAATTAATGATTTACCGTTTTGACTCATATTCCGAACACTTAAGGTCAACAGTGATGCTAAAGATAGAGATGATATAATTTCAAAGCGCTCGTGGATTTCAGATAATATCTTTCAATTATCCGAAGTTGTTCTCGTTCATCAGATAAGATTGCAATGCCTGGATTCAAGTGAGGAAACAAAGAATGCCACCTATCGTGGTCAGTTGTTCCGAATTTGGGGGATTTGGGCAGGAGATCTTGAACTCCATTAGGGGATTCAATGACTCCTTCCAAATCGCAAAAAAAGGAGACTGTCGCGAGGAGTGACTATAAGCCACCTAAAGAGATCAAAAATGGACTTAATGATTAACTTGGATTTTCCCCAGTCCAAGTAATCGTTTTGAAAAAGAGAACCCAATCTGACATTGTACGGAAAGGGCTTTCTCAAATATATTGTTTAGTTCACTTTAGCAAAAAGGAATTTAATAATATTAAAGCTTTAGAAAAAGCAAAACTTATGTTTGATGTCCGTGTGACATGGGAACAAATTCAGAAACCTGGAGGAAATTACCAGAACCCCACTCAGTGCTGTCGGTGCCAAAAGTGGGGTCATGGTACAAGAAATTGTCGCATGGATGCCTTAATGCATGATTTGCGGAGGTTCTTTTCACGCTAAGGACGTCTGTCCAGTGAAAGAAGATACCAGAAAGTTTGAATGCGCCAATTGCAAGGGCCCTCATAAAGCTAACTTTTGGGATTGCCCATCACGCAAGAGAGTCGTTGAGGCTCGTGCCAGGCAGATGAAAGATAATATCCGTTTCGATAACATTCGTTTCCGGAATTTGCCTGGTAGAGTATCGAACAATGCTCATTTTTCAGTTAACGATCGCTTGATCATGAATCATACCCATCAGGAAGATCATAATCATGCTCATTCACAAACTAATTTTAATCCGTCGGGTAGCCGTTCGAATCTTTCAATTTCGAATGTATCTACCCACGGTAAATCCTTTGCCGATATCGTAGCAGGAAATTTGAACTCCTCCCCTGTTCGATCCATGGGTACCCATTCTACTTGTTTCAAATCAAATGGAAAAAACTCTACCGCCACAGGTAACTCCCCTTCTTCGTCCACCGGAAATTTCAATGGGAAATCACATGACATGTTTGCCTCTGATTTTAATTTTCTAACTGAACAATTGAATCTAATGATTGATGCAATGTTCAAAGCCACCACTATGACTGAAGCAGTCTAAGTAGGTGTAAAATTTACAAATCAAATTGTTATTGGATTACGTTTTTCTAATGGATCCAAATAATAATTTAAATATTTTAAATTGGAATGCTCGTTCTCTGAATGGTAAAGAGGACGAGCTGTTTAATTTTCTTACGGTTAATAACGTGCATATAGCAGTTATTACCGAAACGAATTTAAAACCTGGATCTAAACTCAAAAGAGATCCTAACTTTTTTGTTTATCGTAATGATCGACTTGATGGGGCATGTGGGGGAGTGGCAATCATCATTCATAGGCGTATAAAACATCAACTGTTTTCATCATTTGAAACTAAAGTTTTTGAAACTTTAGGTGTTTCTGTTGAAACACAGTTTGGTAAATATACTTTCATAGCTGCCTATTTGCCTTTTCAATGCTCTGGACAGTAAGTTAATTTGCTCCAAACTGACTTGCGAAAATTGACTCGCAATAAGTCAAAATATTTTGTCATTGGTGACTTTAATGCCAAACATCGGTCATGGAATAATTCTCAAAGTAATTCCAACGGCAGAATTTTATTTGATGAGTGCTCTTCAGGATATTTCTCAATTCAATACCCTGATAGCCCCACATGTTTTTCCTCTTCTAGAAATCCATCTACGATTGATTTGGTCTTAACCGACTCTAGTCATCTTTGTAGCCAACTGATTACTCATGCTGATTTTGATTCTGATCATGTCCCTGTTACGTTTTAAATATCCCATGAAGCGATTCTCAATCCTATCAGCTCCACTTTCAATTATTTACGAGCCGACTGGAATATATATGAAACATATATTGACTCTAATCTCGATGTTAACATTTCTTTACAAACAAAACATTATATTGACAATGCTCTTGAAACTTTAACAAGTTCCATTGTTGAAGCCAGGAGCATTGCAATTCCAAAATGTGAAGTAAAATTTGAATCCGTGATTATAGACGATGATCTTAAACTCTTGATCCGTCTTAAAAACGTGAGGAGAAGGCAATTTCAACGCACTCGCGATCCTGCTATGAAAATTATATGGCAGGTTTTGCAGAAAGAAATCAAGAAACATTTTGCTCAATTAAGAAACAAAAATTTTGAAAATAAAATTTCTCAATTGAATCCTGGCTCTAAGCCCTTTTGGAAATTATCTAAAATCTTGAAAAAACCTCAGAAGCCAATACCGGCATTGAAAGAGGAAAACAAATTATTTAAAAGACAATTTACACCGTCTTCAGCACAAAGGCCGCACAGACTGAACAATCACTCACATTAGGCAACGGACAACACGAAAAACACCCAGTAGCCCAGCGATGAATTTTTCGTTTGACGAAAAGTTTTCACCGACTGGAGCGGAAATCGAACCCACACCCCGTGACACAATACGCCTAGACGACTGACGCCGCTAACCGCAAGGCCACGAAGCCCATTACTAACTAACTGCGAAAAAGCTCAAAAATTTGCTTTGCAGTTTGAAAATGCGCACAATTTTAATTTAGGACTTACTACTCCAATTGAAAATCAAGTTACTCAGGTCTTCGCAAATATTCTCAATCAAGAGAAAGTTTTCGAAAATTCCTTTGATACTGATTTGAAAGAAGTGAGAACTATTATTAAAAAAATCATAAATTTAAAAGCTCCTGGCGATAATGGAATTTTTCTCATCTTCATCAAGAAACTTCCAGAAAGTAGCTTATCATTCTTAGTTGATATATTTAACAAATGATTTCAATTAGCATATTTTCCTGACAAATGGAAAAATGCCAAGATTGTACCAATTTTATAACCGGAAAAAAATCTTACGGTAGCTTTCAGCTTTAGTCCAACCAACTTGTTTTTCTCCATCAGTAAACATTTTGAAAACGTCATTTTGGACAGAATGATGGTCTACATCAACAAAAATTCAATTTTTGCCAATGAAATGTTCGGATTCCGTCATGGACATTCGAACATTCATAAACTTTTACGTGTAACAAATTTGATCTGTGTCAACAAATCTGAAGGCTAATCTACCGGTCCTGCTCTTCTAGACATACACTGATAGGCAAAATAAAGTGCCCATTTTACCATTTTTCGAATTTCTCTCATTGATTTGGTTCAAATTAAAGTTAACACACTTAAATCTTTTTTGATATTTTATTTTTGATATTCTTTTAAAGTTGCACTTACGAAATTTTGATAAAAAAAAGAATTTTATTCAAAGAAAAAGAAAATCAATTTGTATTGACAAAAAAATAGTGACAAAAAAAGTGCCCACTTCCTTCTTGGCCCCAGAAAAGATGATTTCAAAAAAATAAAAAGCAATTTTATAGTTAATGTGTCCTCCTTTGGCCTTAAGGACTTGCTGGAGGCGCTTCGGCATGCTTTTCACCAGGTTTTGTAGGTGTTGTGGATTTAGTTCTTCCCAGGCGCGCTCCAAGGCTTCAAAATAATTATTTTTGTTGGTAACACCAGTTTTGTCAATCTTGGCATCGAGAATCGCCCACAAATTCTCGATGGGGTTGAGGTCTGGGCTTTGTGGAGGCCATTCCAGCGGTTTAATCCGACAAACCCGGAAGAAAGACTTGGTCTTCTTGGCAGTATGCTTCGGATCGTTGTTCTAGAGAAATATGAATTTCTCTTCAAGGCCCGTCTGGATCAGTGAAACCTCCAGATTTTCCCGCAAGACGTTGATGTAGGAATCTGCCGTCATTATTCCGTCGATTTTTACGAGGCTTCCTACTCCACCTCATGAAAAACACTCCCAGACCATCACATTTCCTCCTCCATGCTTCACCGTTCATTGGATGTGGCGCTCTGCACCACACACGAGCCCGCCGCTTTCGGTTAAACAGCTCGAGCTTTAGGAGCGCCACATCCAAGGAACGGTGACGCATGGAGGTGTGATGTGATGAAATGTGATGGTCTGGGGGTGTTTTTCATGGAGTGGAGTAGGAAGCCTCGTGAAAATGGACGGAATAATGACGGCAGATTCCTACATCAACATCTTGCGGGAAAATCTGGAGGTTTCACTGATCCAGACGAGGCCTTGAAGAGAAATTCACATTTCTCTAGACCAACGACTAAAGGCATACTGCCAAGAAGACCAAGTCTTTCTTACGGTCTTGTTGGATTAAACCGCTGGAATGGCCTCCACAAAGTCCAGACCTCAACCCCATCGAGAATATGTGGGCGATTCTCGATGCCAAGATTGACAAAACTGGTGTTACCAACAAAAATAATTATTTTGAAGCCTTGGAGCGCGCCTGGGAAGAACTAAATCCACAACACCTACAAAACCTGGTGAAAAGCATGCCGAAGCGCCTCCAGCAAGTCCTTAAGGCCAAAGGAGGACACATCTATATAAATAAAAATGGAATTGTGTTTGTATGTCACGAAATGACTAGAGAACGCGTCTACAGACTCACCTGATGCTTTCACTGTTGGATTCGATAGGGGATGCGACGTGTTCGTGCGTGAGAAAAGCTTAGGAAAAGCGCCGTAAAAGTCGGAGAAACTGGATAAAACTAAACTGTCGTATTGTATGGGGTACTGCAGGGCATTTTTCAACAGCCTACTTGATGGCAAGACGAAGTTTGCCGGGACCACTAGTTAACTATAAAATTGCTTTTTATTTTTTTGAAATCATCTTTTCTGGGGCTAAAAAGGAAGTGGGCACTTTTTTGTCACTATATATTTTTTCAATACAAATTGATTTTCTTTTTCTTTGAGTAAATTTTTTTTTATCAAAATTTCGTAAGTGCAACTTTAAAAGAATATCAAAAATAAAATATCAAAAAAGATTTAAGTGTGTTAACTTTAATTTGAACCAAATCAATGAGAGAAAATCGAAAACTGGTAAGGTGGGCACTTTATTTTGCCTATCAGTGTAGAAAAAAGCATTCGACAGTGTTTGGCATGGAGGCTTGATCGTAAAATTAAAAAAAAGTATAGTTTTCCAATATCTTCTTCTTCTTTTCTGGCGTTACGTCCCCACTGGGGCAAAGCCTGCTTCTCAGCTTAGTGTTCTTATGAGCACTTCCACAGTTATTAACTGAGAGCTTACTATGCCAATGACCATTTTTGCATGCGTATATCGTGTGGTAGGTACGAAGATACTTTATGCCCTGGGAAGTCGAGAAAATTTCCTTTACGAAAAGATCCTCGACCGGTGGGATTCGAACCCACGACCCTCAGCTTGGTCTTGCCGAATAGCTGTGCGCTTACCGCTACGGCTATCTGGGCCCCTAATTTTCCAATATATATTGTTAGAATAATTCAAAGTTATCTGCAAATCGTACACTTCGGGTTAACTATCAGAACTCCAGATCTGAAAGACTTCCTGTAAGAGCTGGTGTTCCTCAAGGCAGCATTTTGGGACCAATATTATACAATATTTTCACATCTGGCGTACATGAGTTACCTCAGGGATGTCAAAAATCCTTGTTTGCGGATGACACAGGCCTCTTTGCCAAGGGTCGAAGTCTGCGTGTCATCTGTAGTCGATTGCAAAAAATATTGGACATTTTTTCTTCATACCAAAAAAAAAATCAAAGATTTCTCCTATTGCTTCCAAAAGTCAACTAATAATATTCCCACATAAACCAAAAGCTCTTTATTTGATACCTTCAAGTAGACATGTTGTCACGATGAGAGGGGTTCCAATAAATTGTCCAGAGGAAGTTAAGTATCTAGGGCTCATGCTAGATAGAAATTTAATTTTCAAAATCACATTGAAGGCATTCTATCCAAATGTAACAAATGTAAGTTATTAATAGAAAATCAAAAACTTTGTCTTAAGAACAAGCTTTTGATCTTCAACCAAATTTTCAGGCCAGCAATGTTGTATGTTGTAATAATTTGGATCAGCTATAGTAATACCAGGAAGAAAGGGCCCAGATAGCCGTAGTGGTAAATGCGCAGCTATTCAGCATGACCATGCTGAGGGTCGTGGGTTCAATTCCCGCTGGTCGAGGATCTTTTCGTAAAGGAAATTTTCTCGATTCCCAGGGCATAGAGTATCTTCGTACCTGCCACACGATATACAAATGCAAAAATGGTCAGTTGGCAAAGAAAGCTCTCAGTTAACAACTGTGGAAGTGCTCATTAGAACACTAAGCTGAGAAGCAGGCTTTGTCCCAGTTGGGACGTTACGCCAGAAGAAGAAGAAGAAAGTTCCGCAGAGTATTCAAAACAAAATTTTGAAGATGCTATAGTACTGGTATAGTACTAATGAGTTACAAAGAGTATCCAATGCATAAACATTGGAACAAATGTTGCTCTGTGACCAGTCGCTTTGCGATGTCCACTCTTTCTCATAGACATTCAACCTTTATGGATTAATAAATAATTATAAAAGGAAAAGCGATGAATAAAACTTAGTTTGCTAGTAGGGAAGAATACACACATTTACCATAAAACTAAAACCATAAAAAAATAAATTAATACATGCATGAAAATCATATAGAACCCCTAGCAATAAGAACCGAATTCATGCAAAAATCAAATGATATAGATAGGAGGACGGCACTACGGTCGAATTAAAGTAAATGCGAAACACAGAACACAATTTGTTTAAACAGACATACTCCACTCCCAAAAAACACCCAACGCTGACTGTTCTTGGTAGCCAATAAAATCTGGCAAAACCAGTTGCCAACCACGAAAAAAGGCTATTCGCTGGTTCCGAGTTAGCTTGGTGAACTTGACTCGGCCACTTACTGGTAGGCCACAACCGAAGCAAGTTATAGTTCGATTCCGAGTTTTAATTTACAAGTGAAGTCAGGAGAATATTTCTCCCCTCATGTGGCGGATCCTAGCAACGATCATACCCACAAACCAAGCCCAGTGGTGGTCGACGTTGAGCGGTTCGTGACCGCATAGTGGTGCTGAACCACCTCGAACCCCAGCCCAACCATTAAATAGGCAAGGCCATAGTGAGGCGGACCAGACCAAGATATCTTCCGGCTTGTGACTTCGGACGGAAGCTCAATAAAAGCTTTAGGCTTCGGACGAGAACCTGGTCACGGAAACCACTGCAGCGTGCTGAACCACACGACCAGACCGCGTAGTGGAACAATCTACCTCGGCTAGGACGAACCCCAAGAGGCAGGTCGGCATCAGGCAGCGTCATCAGGGCCCCACACTAATACCACACACAATATAGCCGTAAGTAAAACAGATGTAGATAGGTTCTAGATAGGGCTATAGGTGTTAGGGAACCCGAGAATATATGCTGTCAATACCACATTTCATCGTTTTTTTCCTTTTTTGCGAATCCTCGGAGAATTGTGCCGACCCTGAGAGGGCTGGGAGTCCTTGGGACTGAGCGGGCGTAACAAAGGTTAGTTACAGCTCACTTAAATTGAGTCTCACTGCAACCCAGAGTCATACAAACAATCTAATGTTTGATCCACCCAATTAGCCCACTTGTGTTTCCCTCTGGATAAACGTCCCACAATCTCTGCTCCATGAACTGTTTCGAGTTCAACTGACGACCGTGGCTGAACGACGACGTCTACGTCGATGTTTGTACAGATCAATCAAATCAAATAATGTGAATTTTTCATTCGCATTCAATATTGTACGGAAACGCGAATGCTTCCCGCAGCTTGCACTGTGGAACGCCTTTCGGCCAAAAATTCTCAGTCTCTAAAGGTAAGAATTGTTGCATTTCTGCTGTCTAGTGTCACGGTTATATGTTTCATCCGATTTCCGGGAACTATATTTTATCGGAAGCTGAACCAGCTTCAAAACATCGAAGTTGCTCATCGTTCGCAGTTGATTGGTAAAATATCGCAATTTTCTTTCGACTGTTATAGCCGTTTTATCTGCCAAGAGTGGGAATCGCAAACGGTGGAATCTCATCGACGATAAATCCCAGGTTCGGCCCTGGATCGAACGTACGAATCAAACGATTCTCGCTCACCGGTAACGAAATTGTACTGATTCAAGTTTGCACGCGCCCGACGCTGATAAATTATTTCCACTTGGCCGATGTCGGAATGGATGTTGTTGTCGGAACGAACGGTTTCCGTGGGAGCAGATAGAAAGAGTGCCTCCATCTGAGCGTTGTTAATATTTATGAACACAGCTCTTCACCTCGCGGGCCTCTCCACCTGTGGTAATAGAAAATAACCCGAGGAAAGTGAATGTATTTGAAATTTGGGGAAATGATGTTATCACTGCTGGTTGTCGAACATTTGTCTTCCAAACGGAAGGCTTCACGATTCGAAAAGAAAAAACTTCCGCGGAGTATTGAAACGTCAAAACCAATATGTTGCCACTTGATCTTCTTTGCTCGGGATGTCATAAGGGTATGCGATATTCATGTCAGTATGCCACGAAACAATACACGTTATTTTGGAAACCGATAATGACGAAAAGAAACAAAATATGAAATAAAACAAAATATTGAGTTTGTTCCGCGAAATATATATCAACATTGTTTGCAAATACATGTGAAGGTATGAATTAGAATACTAAATGTTTTTTTTATCTTTTTAAATGTAAGGGTTTTCAGTCTAACGGAGAAATCTTAAAGACACATTTCTTCAACACGTTTCGGTCTTTTGGGCATGACCTTCTTTCGGGATAAAAAGTTGTACCGTTTCTTGTAACGCGCTCAAAGCATTGCGATCGGTTTGTCGCTCTTCCTGGCAGCCATATAATTTATACGGTTGCGTTGCTGGATAGTCATTAGAAGAAAGAATTACGAAAATAATATTCAGCAGGGAACCAGGTATAGGTAAGCAGAACGTGAATGACCCTTGCGGTTAAAACGTTAATAGTAGATTAAAATGGGAACATGGCCAATGCGCACTGATGGGTAAAATGGCTCGCCTCATTGAATGATTTCCCTAGAACATTTTAAATTTGTGTTATTTGCCAAATGATATTAAAACATATTTACCAAGAGTTGCAGCTACAACCCTTGGACATAAACTCATAGATTTTCCCCTTAATTTCTCGGCAAAGTTCAGCATTTTCCACTTTTTGCCAAAATATTAAGATTTTCTGATGATTTTATTAACGAATAAGCGTTTTCCATGCCACAGAGCAAACTCATGGAGAAACATGGTTGCTGACTCTTCATTCTTCATACTAAATGGCATTCTACCCCATCCATTCGGTCATTTTGAACAATGGCGTGACGTTACGCACAAAGCACAAAGTTAAATCAACTATGTTTATAATTAACTCTAAAATAATACATAAAAATAGTTGATTCGGCAGAATAAATGATTACGAACACTATAGTTTGGCCCTAGGGGCTACAACCCTTGGACATAAACTCATAGATTTTCCCTTAATTTCTCGGCAAAGTTCAGCATTTTCCACTTTTTTGCCAAAATATTAAGATTTTCTGATGATTTTATTAACGAATAAGCGTTTCCATGCCACAGAGCAAACTCATGGAGAAACATGGTTGCTGACTCTTCATTCTTCATACTAAATGGCATTCTACCCCATCCATTCGGTCATTTTGAACAATGGCGTTGACGTTACGCACAAAGCACAAAGTTAAATCAACTATGTTTATAATTAACTCTAAAATAATACATAAAAATAGTTGATTCGGCAGAATAAATGAACACTATACGAACACTATAGTTTGGCCTAGGGCTGAAAGTCTCAATGATAAAGAAAGAAAAAAACTATAATTTTTACTCCCGTAAACTCAGCTGATTTGTTTTACTTCTTCAGAGAATCTCCTCAATAACCCCACCGGCTTTAAATTGAATTTTCCCGAAAACTTTTCGAAATTTCATTCGAACTCTCTATGACGGATTCACTCGACGCATCGCATACCCCCCACTGTCAATCACTATTCATCCGCCAATCAACAAGATGGTAGCACGCAATCGTTTGATGGAGAATTGGTGCATTTGGACGGAAATCCCACGGGATCGCTTCGCAGATGAAATGGGAAAATGATTTCATCAAAATTGCATATCGAACTCCGAAGCCCACGGGGCTTTGAGTAATACATCAATGTCGCTGCATTATATTCCTCGGGGGCGGAACGCAGAGCGCGCTGCATTTTGGGACTAATGGTTATTAGCAGTCAAACATCGTTGAGTGCACCTAGCTACTCATAGAAGAGATCAACTCCGAATATATGAATTGTGTAGTTTTGCAGGCAGGGGCTACTCCAGACTGAGTTTGAACTATCATCCATTCCGTAGTTTGCATTCAGCTTAGGATATATCTGAAAAAAAAGGATTTCATGTTATTCCATTCAGCTCCGGTGAATTTTGCACTCAATGCTCAGGAGAGCACTTTGGGGTGATTTGGCATATGGTGCACAATTTCATCGCAACACGTGGTGCTGGCCATGGGAAAGGATGTGTGTATACGGTAATCAAGGATATTTTTCCGATCTAAAAGTGGTGGTACCAAACTTTTCATTTTATGAAACTGTTTTGCAAAGCAAACCTCGAAAAAAGTTAGTCAGTGAAATGGCAGCTGGTGCCAGAGAGAGAGTGGTTTCTGATGGATTTGCTTTCCGATAGTTCAGGTCGGAGTTCCTGCTTAGAAAGAGCGAGCTTCGTGTGAGCGGTGAATAAACTTTGAACTGGTAACCCTTCCCGACCCGGACCACAATATACAAACTCGAACGCGTTTCGAAATTCAAAAAAAAAAGGAAGAGTAATTAGTTTGAAACATATTGGACAGCGTTGATACTCGTACTTTTTCAACATTCCAAGCTGAAGCTAAAATGACTAGTGTCATCAAGTACCAATTCGAAACAAGAGAGTTCATATTGAATTCCCACTTCAATCTTGGAATTTTGTTGGATAGATTTCGGACTGTGACACTGTTAATTGATTTGTAATCCAGTGTGACATTTACTTTTATTATAAATCATTCAAATCATCCATTGGTGTATACTAGAGCATGATCAGCAAGCATGGATGAATATTCAATGTAAGTACCACATGATTACATGCAAAGGACATGCAAAACACTCAACAGACCAATGGAGAATGCTCCGATTGATGAAAAAGCTTCTTCTGACTCGAAAGGGGAAAGATTGTTTACTGCGTTACACTTAACAATGCGTGTAAATTATTACCGCCGGTTTCGCACAAAACCCAATTATTTTTGTATTTTTAGAATCGCCTGAAAATTTGCATACAGATTCTTTATGACCAAAAATGCCATTATGCACTTTCAGACCGCCATGTTGAACCTCGCCTTATTTTTGAGAAGGGCGTATCGGAAAATGCATGGCAAATCTTTAAAAAAACTGTAACTCAAAACGGTTTGTCGGATCGATATGAGATCTTCTACAAAGTTGTAGGTATTGCTTAGGACTATGTAGAGAAAAATATGCACGGTAAAAAAAAGTTACAGATTATTTTTTATTTCAAAAACAAAATTTTAAAATCGATTTTCTCCAGAAACGCAGTTTAGATTTTTGTTTGCGATTTATTTGCACAATGTTTCAAAATGGAAGAATTATGGACAAAATAGTTATTGTTTTTTAAAAAATTACACATTAAAAAAAATTGAAATAGAGTAAAACAATAATATTTTATGTGATTATTAAAAGGTACAGAAAAATTGCAATCGAAGAGTACTTAAGTAAATTTTTTCTAGGTTGCATCAATTTCGAGAGATACTCATATTTATATAAAATTTTCAAATAAATAAAAGTAAAATAGGCCATTATCAAGCATATTTCGTGTTTCTCCATTCCAGAAAAAAATATTTTGATTGAACTAACGTAGCTAAATCATTTATCGTCATCAAAACATATATGCTGAAGTATTGAAAAAAGAGTGCACGGTGAAAAACATTGATGTTTTTAATTTTTGGATATGTTTTGCGGTTGTTGTAGGTATTGTTTAGGACTATTTGGAAAAAAATATGCACGGTAAAAAATAATGACAGATTTTTTAATAAAAAAAATTAAAATCGATTTTCTATGAACATCCATCTGTGATTTTTATTATTTTTGGACATGTTTTAGAGGACATCTTATGTGATTTATTGCACAATGTTTCATAATGGAAGAATTATGGACAAAAAAGTTATAATTTTATAGAATATTACAAATTAAAAAAAAAGGAAATAGAGGAAAGCAATATTTTTTTATGTGTTTATTTGATAGTACAGAAAAATGAATTGGAAGAGTACTTAAGTAGAATTTTTCTAGGTTAGCATCAATTTCGAGATATACTCATACTTATATAAAATTTTCAAATAAAAAAAGAAAAATAGGCCCTTTTTAAACATATTCTTCGTTTTCTCTATTCGGGAAAATTTTAATTTTGATTTCAACAACACAAAACAAGTCAAGTCAAGTACACAACACTGAAGACAGCAAGCTACATTTTTAAATATCATAAAAACAATTTGATAGAAGGTGAACTTGTGGTAATTTGTGAATTTTTTCGGAAAACCTACACATTTATTCTTCAAGATGAAGTTCAAAGCCATCATTGAAAATGGCTCAGCAAGCTACTTTGCATCCGTTTGTAATATATTATCGTCAAGATGGCAAAGTCAATCATTTAAGTTTTGTTGTAATTTCAGAAGATTTGCGCCACGATTCTGTATCTGTCAACTTATTCATATCTAAAATAATAGATTTTTTGCGATTGGATCACAAATTAACTGTCCAACAAGATATATTTTATGTCTGACGGAGCTGCATCACAGTATAAAAATAGGAAGAACTTTTCAACTCTTTGGCAATTTGAAATCAAATATGATATATGAAGTTGAAAAGGCATTTTTTTGCAACATCACATGGAAAAGGGCCATGCGATGCCATAGGAGGGACACTAAAACGTTATGGCCCACCAGAGCCAGTCTTGCCAAAGAACGTGAACATTCGATAAAAAAAATGCTAAGGAACTATATGATTGGGCTCAAAAATCGGAAAAAAAAAGCAGCTAACCACAAATCTTCTTTTGTTATTCAAACTACTGGGAATATGCTATCATTGCACAAGAACTTAACCAACTATTTTCAAGTGCAAAAACAGTTCAAGGCACTCAGAAATATCACTCGTTTATCCCTATCTCTGAAACACAAATTGAAGTTAGATAATTTTCGAGCTGTGACAATAACAAGAAAGTAGTTGATATAATTAAGAAATAAAATTGCAGTACATATATAAAAAAAAACAAAAAAAAAAAACAAACTCCTTCACCATGGTTGTACGATCTTGCTGCGATGAGAGGGCTTTACCCATTAGCCCTGGGGACCAAAGGTACACCGTTGTGATAGAATCACATTTTTAATGCCACGTTTAGATTTACCGTGTATACCTCTGAAGTGATGCATCTCAGCTAAATTTTGTTTTTTTTCGATAAAAAAATTTCATATTTAAAAATATATAGTTATTTTTCTGTACTTAAAAAAACTCACCAAAAATATTGTTTTACATAAATTCGTTTTATTTATTTTTTTAAATAATTTATTTCTTATCCAAAAATTTTCCGTTTTGGGGCATCGTGCAAGAAATTACAAACAATATGCTGCAAAACATATCCAAAAATTGAAAACATCAATTTTGCGGTTTTAAAGAGCAATGAATTTCAAATTTTCATATGAAAATTTCGTTTATATTTTTTTACCGTGCATACTTTTTTAAATACTTTAGTATATAGGTATTGATCAAACAATTAATAATTCAGCTACGATTCACTCAATCAAAATAAAATATTTCTGGAATGGAGAAACACGAAATATGTTTTAAACTTTTTTTATTTGAAAATTTTATATAAATATGAGTATATCTCGAAATTGATGCAACCTAAAAAAATTGACTTAAGTACTTTTCGATTGAAATTTTTCTGTACTTTCAAATAATCACATAAAAAATTATTGTTTGCCTCTATTTCGATTTTTTTTCAAAATCTGTAATTTTTTAAGGAATTATAACTTTTTTGTCCATAATTCTTCCATTTTGCAACATTGTGCAATAAATCACATAAATTGTCACCTAAAACATATCCAAAAATAAAAAAAAATCAAAACTGCGTTTCTGGAGAAAATCGATTTTAAAAATTTGTTTTTGAAATAAAAAATAATCTGTAAGTTTTTTTTACCGTACATATTTTTCTCCATATAGTCCTAAGCAATACCTACAACTTTGTAGAAGATCTCAAATCGATCGGACAAACCGTTTTCGAGTTACAGTTTTTTAAAGATTTGCTTTGCATTTTCCGATACGCCCTTCTCAAAAATAAGGCGAGGTTCAAAATGGCGGTCTGAAAGTGCAAAATGGCATTTTTGGTCATAAAGAAACTGTATGCAAATTTTCAGGCGGTTCAAAAAATACAACAATTTAATTTCAAAAAAAATCGTCATGTTCGGTGGAATTGCTCATCGAGAGTATTCCGGGAAAATAGGCCACTACAATTGTTTTGAATTTCACTTTTGGTCATGTATCCACGAGCTCTACCTCTGGTGAAAATTTCATGCAAATCGAAGAACCTTCGGCCCAAGTTGTCCGATTATAAAAAAAAATCCCCATAAGGTTTTTTTTTAAATATATGAACAAATGTGGGAAATTTCTTATTATGAGCGCTCTTTCAAATATTTCATTTTTTTTAAATCATCAATACTATTACTGATAAAATACCTTCAACATCAATAAAAGTTGCCAGGCCTAATATGTATTTATTAATTTTTAATATTATTCTATTTATATCAATAAGTTTTAATAAGAATTTTCCAAAGCAAACCATAGAAAATATGATAGTTTTGACGTTGCTCTCACGGCTGGGATATTTAATTAATAATTTAACTTGTTTAGTTTTTCTGTTCATGAGTTGTCAGGAATTCGATATGTTATACCGTGGTGAATCAAAATCCGGACGGTACCAATATCCGGACACTCTGATAGAATATATTAATAAAAGATTAAATTAAATGTATATCTGGTAAATTTCGTACATTATATTCACTTTTAATGTTGCTGATCATTCTACAATCATTCGCAATCTAGTTACCATTGCCTAAACATAAATAATAACCAAAACAAAAAAGTCGCTCCTGTTGCAAGGGGTGTTTCTGCAGTGTGAATCATTTTCGGTAAAAGTGGCGTTGAACGTGCCTTAACATTCAGTTGTGTTTATGTGTTTAAATTGCATTACTTGCAAAGTATTTTGAATTTAAAAGCGAAATAAATGATAGAATATATATTCGGAAACTATACAATTGTGAAATTCGTATAAATATGCATATGACAGTGTAAAATATACCGTCCGGAATTTTCGACAGGTGGTTTTAAATCCGGACATAAGTGAAGAGCACAGTGTTTTACTGTTAAAAGTGAATATTTGGAGGGTGAATCTAAAAGAAAACTCGCAAACATTATCAGTTAAATTTTTTCAGTGATTAGAATGCCGTTTTATATACAGAAAACCAGTCCGATTCAAATATTTCTGTGGCCCTAGGCTCAAGCACCTAGCCGTATAGGTTTAGATTCAGTTAAGGTGATTGAACCACAAATTAACAATCATTTCAATATCATGAACATCATAGATCAAAGGCCTTTATAAATGTGACATACGATTAAATGCAGATATTTTTTTATGGATATTGTTGCAATATTCGATATTGCAAAAGTGCTGTCCGGATTTTGATTCACGAGTGTCCGGATTTATAGACAGGTAATGCTTGTGGTGTCCGGATTTAAGGACAAGACTAGTCTGATAGTTTTGGTGATTTTCATGTTATTATCATAACTTTCAACATAAAATTTACTTTTCTTACCAAGTTCTAGTATGAAACTATGCGTAGCAAAAATGAGCTCACATCTTATTCGATGAAAAATGGTTTAAAACTGAGTTTGAATATGTGTTCCAGCTTAAGCGTCCGGGTATTGATGCAGCACGGTATACATTATGTTTCAATTCACAGTTGCGTTCAAAAAAATAGTAGTGCTGCACCACTCAGTACAACTTTATTTATTGCGCTGTATTGTTGTCAGAATTTCCAGCCAATTATTTGCATATGTAGTAGTGATATCGCCTATTATGAGGAGACAGGAACGGTAGCTGTATGTTTTATTCCTTGCTGACAGTTTTTAGTCGAAACTGTCGTTGCCTCCATTTTTGGCTGATCAAATAATAGTAGTGCAAGCTTGCTTGAAACATTTTTCACGTAATTCTTATTGTTTCGAAAGTTAAAACGTGTATCCCATTTGGTAAGTGTAAAAGGAAGACGAAACGAGAATTTTTAGTTATGTTTTTGTTACAGAATTATGGGTCGAGGTAAACATTGTTCCGCAGATCAGCGCAATCTGATCAAATTAATGATAAAGGAGGGTAAAACATACGCGCAGGTGCAGGAATCAGTTGGATGTTTCTGCTACGATGAACAGAAACGCTTTGAAATGGAACATATTGGTTGGCCTAAAGAAAATGGCGGAATGTGCTGTGGTCTGATGAGTCGTCCACCTTGCACTGATAACCAACCAAATACACGATTAAGACAGCTGAAACATGGCGGCGCGAAAATTATGGTGTGGGGGGTGTTTTTCCTATTATGGAGTCGGACCGATTTATCGGATACCAGGCATAATGGATCAGCATGGCTACATCAAAATACTTTATGAAGTTATGCTACCATATGCCGAGGAAGAGATGCCACTTAAATGGGTGTTCCAGCAGGACAACGATCCCAAACACACCAGTAAACGTGCGAAGACTTGGTTCACTGAGAAAAAAAGTGAGGTAATTGGAGTGGCCAGCACAGTCCCCCGACCTCAACCCAATTAGAACTGGCAGACATCAAATTCGCAGTTTCTGAAGCTAAGCCCAAAAATGTTGATGAATTATGGCACGTAGGCCGCACGTGGGCTGCTATACGAACCTCTCGGTGTCAGGCACTTGTGGATTCAATGCCCAAACACTGTGTCGCTGTTATCAAAAATAAAGGCTACGCTACGATATACTGAAGCGAGCACTTCAGATGCACACACATTTAATTAATAATAATTACTCATTATTGTTTCTCATTTATTGTTTTGTAATGAACTTAAATACTATTATTATTTTGAGCACTGAATTTCATTTTTTTTCTGAAAATTTTAATGATAAATAAATGAATCCACATAGCTAAATGTATATATAAATATTTATGCTTTAAGGACTTGTATAAAATGACAATAAAGAGATCTTGAATTAATGCGTTAGGATTATTTTTTTACCATTTTTTTATTTTTTCCTCATCCACTACTATTTTTTGAACACAACTGTATATTCTCTTCGATCGATCCGTAATATGAGTAAAAACGGTATGTGCATTATATAGCGTAAAATTCTAACTTATCTACTTGATGAAACAAATCACCAGAAAGATCAGAATTTTTGGAGTATTTGACTCATCCTCACAAAAGAAAACATATCATATAGTCCGGTCTTTCTGAGCAAACACCGATCAACTGAAGTAATGATTCTCATCCAAGTATCAATTTATTGTATTTTATTGAATCAGTTGTAGATGTTTCACATCGGAGTCTTTAAAAGATGTTTGGAAGTCTTTTGACAAGATGAACTCCAATGAATCACATATATGACTTTAGGATGTCATCTTCTTCTTCTTGGCATTACGTTCCCACAGGGACAGAGCCTGCTTCTCAGATTAATGTTCTTATGAGCACTTCCACAGTTTTCAACTGAGAGCTTTCTTTGCCAAAGTTGCCATTTTCACTTTCGTATATCGTGTGGCAGGTACAACTATACTCTATGCCCAGGGAAGTCAAGGATATTTCCATTACGAAAAGACCTGGACTTGTGAAAACTTCAAGCTTAGCTTAGCTTAGACTGACTACACATATCAATGGTTGCTATTCCGTGATTGACCGAAGTCAGTGAAAATGCACAAAGAATCAACTAGAAGTTCGGCTGGGATTGGCCATAATCTTCTTCAATGTGCATAATTCAGTGCCTCTATTCATACAGGGTCAATAACGGAGCCGGCCACGTCCTTGCAGTCAGGTGGGATTGGGGGAAGGAATGTTAGTGTGTAACCTTTGCTATTTGGAGACCGTGTTTGCCTCTGCATCTCCACAAAGGTTACTGGGAGGGATGTTTATTATGGGAAGGATCGTTGGGTCGCAGAGTTCACTTTGATAAGCGATTAGACCATGATAAATAATGATTTGTGAGATATATACATGCTTATATGTAAATATAATATTTTCATTTGATATGAACAATTTCTATGTAGAGGAAAATTTTGCCGACACTTGAGGTGACGAACCATTCAAAGTTTGTTGAACAAATATCTAAATATAACATTCCTATAGCTGTCAGGACGAAAGCATGTGTTATTATAATTTACTTATTTGAAAAAGAAACAAAAACCTCGATTGGTTGGAACATCATAAAACACTCTTATTCTCATGCCGACACTTACAGTGGCGAACCATCCAAAGTTTGTTGAATAAAGTGAACCTTTCGCAAGTCTACACTTGTAGTGTCGAACCATTCAAGGTTTTTTTTTAATTACAAAAATAAAGGTAAAAAGGGGTGGTCTGAAAATAAAAAAATGTTAAACATAAACAATTCATGAATCAGAGTTTGTGTCGACACTCATAGTGACGAACCATTCATAGTTTGTTGAAAATTCATAATTACGTCCCACCATTGTAACGATTAAATGTGAAGTCATACATATGTTATGGTTAGAAATAGAAGCATGAAACGAGCTCACCAATTGTTCCGCTGTCCTTGGCTGAGCAGCCACAATCCACTCTCAGCTTCACTCGTTTTGCTCGGCTATATAAAAACTGGCGCAAGACCCGAAAAGGAAAAACTATAAGGGTACAGCCCTATGGGGTTGTACGAACTGGTGACGTAGGACTACGATGTTTTTGTGTTATTGGCATGCAAAAATATAAAGCTGCTGCGGGGAGCCATTTAAGAATGGAAACAGTGGATGTCGGACACTTTGATGTTTTGGAGCTTTTGAGTCAAATATTAAAATAGTTGCATACTAACCACTGGTGTGTTACATTCTTTGATAAATAACTTTCCAATTATATATTCCCTTTCTTTCTTAGTTCGGTATGTCAAAACAAATTACTGAAAATGTTCTCCAACATATATGAAGCTCGTGAACTTGTGATTTAAGATATTCTCTGCGGTAAAAATCTCAATGAGATACGGTTATATTTTAACTGTTTGCTATCTCAACATTTATAATTTCTAATTACGTATTTGTAACATTTAGGGTACGATATTGTGCAGCAGTTTTGGGTTTATAATTTATTTGCTAGGGAATATATTTATTCGTCAACTCTTTAACATATTGGTGGCCCTGAAAAGGGCCGTTTGTTTAGGTCAAAACTGCAACACCGATAGAATTAATCCATCGACTATGATATTCAACAGGGAATATTATTCCAAACAAGTTCAAGGGTCGATTTTCGTGTGGGCTATAATCAGTGATGATCAACAAGGCAGAGTCGATGAGGGCCAGACAGATCACTGACTGACGAAATCCAAACTCTGTCGGATCTGTGGATGCGTCACGCAAACGCAACGCAGGTAATCAGTGCTTGTTGGTGTCAGAACAAGGCAGAGCTCCACCGGAGGAAGGCCGGTGCCCTCAACCGGCAGAGATGCCCCGACTGCGAGAATAAGAAGACAATCCATTACGGATATCATCGGTTGGCGAAGGTTTCGCGGTTGGTTCTGGAAGAAATGGAAGAAATGTTTTAGGCATTTTGTGTGAACTCTATCAATGAATCTTATTACCAGAAGATTGAACCGGAACCAGTAATCTGCCAAATCTCACTTCCTCTTCCACACTGCTTGGATGGAACGGATGTGACGAAGGCAAGGAGCGTATGATCGGCTAGTTTGAATACGCGGCTATTTAAGGGTTGAAGAACCCTTGTGCGGAATCCAAACTCTATCGGATCTGTGGATGCGTCACGCAAACGCAACGCAGGTAATCAGTGCTTGTTGTTGGTGTCAGAACAAGGCAGAGCTCCACCGGAGGAAGGCCGGTGCCCTCAACCGGCAGAGATGCCCCGACTGCGAGAATAAGAAGACAATCCATTACGGATATCATCGATTGGCGAAGGTTTCGCGGTTGGTTCTGGAAGAAATGAAAGCAATGTTTTAGGCATTTTGTGTGAACTCTATCAATGAATCTTATTACCAGAAGATTGAACCGGAACCAGTAATCTGCCAAATCTCACTTCCTCTTCTACACTGCTTGGATGGAACGGATGTGACGAAGGCAAGGAGCGTATGATCGGCTAGTTTGAATACGCGGCTATTTAAGGGTTGAAGAACCCTTGTGCGGAATCCAAACTCTGTCGGATCTGTGGATGCGTCACGCAAACGCAACGCAGGTAATCAGTGCTTGTTGTTGGTGTCAGAACAAGGCAGAGCTCCACCGGAGGAAGGCCGGTGCCCTCAACCGGCAGAGATGCCCCGACTGCGAGAATAAGAAGACAATCCATTACGGATATCATCGATTGGCGAAGGTTTCGCGGTTGGTTCTGGAAGAAATGGAAGCAATGTTTTAGGCATTTTGTGCGAACTCTATCAATGAATCTTATTACCAGAAGATTGAACCGGAACCAGTAATCTGCCAAATCTCACTTCCTCTTCCACACTGCTTGGATGGAACGGATGTGACGAAGGCAAGGAGCGTATGATCGGCTAGTTTGAATACGCGGCTATTTAAGGGTTGAAGAACCCTTGTGCGGAATCCAAACCCTGTCGGATCTGTGGATGCGTCACGCAAACGCAACGCAGGTAATCAGTGCTTGTTGTTGGTGTCAGAACAAGGCAGAGCTCCACCGGAGGAAGGCCGGTGCCCTCAACCGGCAGAGATGCCCGACTGCGAGAATAAGAAGACAATCCATTACGGATATCATCGATTGGCGAAGGTTTCGCGGTTGGTTCTGGAAGAAATGGAAGCAATGTTTTAGGCATTTTGTGCGAACTCTATCAATGAATCTTATTACCAGAAGATTGAACCGGAACCAGTAATCTGCCAAATCTCACTTCCTCTTCCACACTGCTTGGATGGAACGGATGTGACGAAGGCAAGGAGCGTATGATCGGCTAGTTTGAATACGCGGCTATTTAAGGGTTGAAGAACCCTTGTGCGGAATCCAAACTCTGTCGGATCTGTGGATGCGTCACGCAAACGCAACGCAGGTAATCAGTGCTTGTTGTTGGTGTCAGAACAAGGCAGAGCTCCACCGGAGGAAGGCCGGTGCCCTCAACCGGCAGAGATGCCCCGACTGCGAGAATAAGAAGACAATCCATTACGGATATCATCGATTGGCGAAGGTTTCGCGATTGGTTCTGGAAGAAATGGAAGAAATGTTTTAGGCATTTTTGTGTGAACTCTATCAATGAATCTTATTACCAGAAGATTGAACCGGAACCAGTAATCTGCCAAATCTCACTTCCTCTTCCACACTGCTTGGATGGAACGGATGTGACGAAGACAAGGAGCGTATGATCGGCTAGTTTGAATACGCGGCTATTTAAGGGATGAAGATCCCTTGTGCGGAATCCAAACTCTGTCGAATCTGTGGATGCGTCACGCAAACGCAACGCAGGTAATCAGTGCTTGTTGTTGGTGTCAGAACAAGGCAGAGCTCCACCGGAGGAAGGCCGGTGCCCTCAACCGGCAGAGATGCCCCGACTGCGAGAATAAGAAGACAATCCATTACGGATATCATCGATTGGCGAAGGTTTCGCGGTTGGTTCTGGAAGAAATGGAAGAAATGTTTTAGGCATTTTGTGTGAACTCTATCAATGAATCTTATTACCAGAAGATTGAACCGGAACCAGTAATCTGCCAAATCTCACTTCTTCTTCCACACTGCTTGGATGGAAACGGATGTGACGAAGGCAAGGAGCGTATGATCGGCTAGTTTGAATACGCGGCTATTTAAGGGTTGAAGAACCCTTGTGCGGAATCCAAACTCTGTCGGATCTGTGGATGCGTCACGCAAACGCAACGCAGGTAATCAGTGCTTGTTGGTGTCAGAACAAGGCAGAGCTCCACCGGAGGAAGGCCGGTGCCCTCAACCGGCAGAGATGCCCCGACTGCGAGAATAAGAAGACAATCCATTACGGATATCATCGATTGGCGAAGGTTTCGCGGTTGGTTCTGGAAGAAATGGAAGAAATGTTTTAGGCATTTTGTGTGAACTCTATCAATGAATCTTATTACCAGAAGATTGAACCGGAACCAGTAATCTGCCAAATCTCACTTCCTCTTCCACACTGCTTGGATGGAACGGATGTGACGAAGGCAAGGAGCGTATGATCGGCTAGTTTGAATACGCGGCTATTTAAGGGTTGAAGAACCCTTGTGCGGAATCCAAACTCTGTCGGATCTGTGGATGCGTCACGCAAACGCAACGCAGGTAATCAGTGCTTGTTGTTGGTGTCAGAACAAGGCAGAGCTCCACCGGAGGAAGGCCGGTGCCCTCAACCGGCAGAGATGCCCCGACTGCGAGAATAAGAAGACAATCCATTACGGATATCATCGATTGGCGAAGGTTTCGCGGTTGGTTCTGGAAGAAATGGAAGCAATGTTTTAGGCATTTTGTGCGAACTCTATCAATGAATCTTATTACCAGAAGATTGAACCGGAACCAGTAATCTGCCAAATCTCACTTCCTCTTCCACACTGCTTGGATGGAACGGATGTGACGAAGGCAAGGAGCGTATGATCGGCTAGTTTGAATACGCGGCTATTTAAGGGTTGAAGAACCCTTGTGCGGAATCCAAACCCTGTCGGATCTGTGGATGCGTCACGCAAACGCAACGCAGGTAATCAGTGCTTGTTGTTGGTGTCAGAACAAGGCAGAGCTCCACCGGAGGAAGGCCGGTGCCCTCAATCGGCAGAGATGCCCCGACTGCGAGAATAAGAAGACAATCCATTACGGATATCATCGATTGGCGAAGGTTTCGCGATTGGTTCTGGAAGAAATGGAAGAAATGTTTTAGGCATTTTGTGTGAACTCTATCAATGAATCTTATTACCAGAAGATTGAACCGGAACCAGTAATCTGCCAAATCTCACTTCCTCTTCCACACTGCTTGGATGGAACGGATGTGACGAAGACAAGGAGCGTATGATCGGCTAGTTTGAATACGCGGCTATTTAAGGGATGAAGATCCCTTGTGCGGAATCCAAACTCTGTCGAATCTGTGGATGCGTCACGCAAACGCAACGCAGGTAATCAGTGCTTGTTGTTGGTGTCAGAACAAGGCAGAGCTCCACCGGAGGAAGGCCGGTGCCCTCAACCGGCAGAGATGCCCCGACTGCGAGAATAAGAAGACAATCCATTACGGATATCATCGATTGGCGAAGGTTTCGCGGTTGGTTCTGGAAGAAATGGAAGAAATGTTTTAGGCATTTGTGTGAACTCTATCAATGAATCTTATTACCAGAAGATTGAACCGGAACCAGTAATCTGCCAAATCTCACTTCTTCTTCCACACTGCTTGGATGGAACGGATGTGACGAAGGCAAGGAGCGTATGATCGGCTAGTTTGAATACGCGGCTATTTAAGGGTTGAAGAACCCTTGTGCGGAATCCAAACTCTGTTGGATCTGTGGATGCGTCACGCAAACGCAACGCAGGTAATCAGTGCTTGTTGGTGTCAGAACAAGGCAGAGCTCCACCGGAGGAAGGCCGGTGCCCTCAACCGGCAGAGATGCCCCGACTGCGAGAATAAGAAGACAATCCATTACGGATATCATCGATTGGCGAAGGTTTCGCGGTTGGTTCTGGAAGAAATGGAAGAAATGTTTTAGGCATTTTGTGTGAACTCTATCAATGAATCTTATTACCAGAAGATTGAACCGGAACCAGTAATCTGCCAAATCTCACTTCCTCTTCCACACTGCTTGGATGGAACGGATGTGACGAAGGCAAGGAGCGTATGATCGGCTAGTTTGAATACGCGGCTATTTAAGGGTTGAAGAACCCTTGTGCGGAATCCAAACTCTGTCGGATCTGTGGATGCGTCACGCAAACGCAACGCAAGGTAATCAGTGCTTGTTGTTGGTGTCAGAACAAGGCAGAGCTCCACCGGAGGAAGGCCGGTGCCCTCAACCGGCAGAGATGCCCCGACTGCGAGAATAAGAAGACAATCCATTACGGATATCATCGATTGGCGAAGGTTTCGCGGTTGGTTCTGGAAGAAATGGAAGCAATGTTTTAGGCATTTTGTGCGAACTCTATCAATGAATCTTATTACCAGAAGATTGAACCGGAACCAGTAATCTGCCAAATCTCACTTCCTCTTCCACACTGCTTGGATGGAACGGATGTGACGAAGGCAAGGAGCGTATGATCGGCTAGTTTGAATACGCGGCTATTTAAGGGTTGAAGAACCCTTGTGCGGAATCCCAAACCTGTCGGATCTGTGGATGCGTCACGCAAACGCAACGCAGGTAAATCAGTGCTTGTTGTTGGTGTCAGAACAAGGCAGAGCTCCACCGGAGGAAGGCCGGTGCCCTCAAATCGGCAGAGATGCCCCGACTGCGAGAATAAGAAGACAATCCATTACGGATATCATCGATTGGCGAAGGTTTCGCGATTGGTTCTGGAAGAAATGGAAGAAATGTTTAGGCATTTTGTGTGAAACTCTATCAATGAATCTTATTACCAGAAGATTGAACCGGAACCAGTAATCTGCCAAATCTCACTTCCTCTTCCACACTGCTTGGATGGAACGGATGTGACGAAGGCAAGGAGCGTATGATCGGCTAGTTTGAATACGCGGCTATTTAAGGGTTGAAGAACCCTTGTGCGGAATCCAAACTCTGTCGGACATCTGTGGATGCGTCACGCAAACGCAACGCAGGTAATCAGTGCTTGTTGTTGGTGTCAGAACAAGGCAGAGCTCCACCGGAGGAAGGCCGGTGCCCTCAACCGGAAGATGCCCCCCGACTGCGAGAATAAGAAGACAATCCATTACGGATATCAATCGATTGGCGAAGTTTTCGCAGTTGGTTCTTGGAAGAAATGGAAGAAATGTTTTGGCATTTTGTGGTGAACTCTATCAATGAATCTTATTACCTAAGAAGATTGAAACCGGAACCAGTAAATCTGCCAATCTCACTTCCTCTTCCACACTGCTTGGATGGAACGGATGTGACGAAGGCAAGGAGCGTATGATCGGCTAGTTTGAATACGCGGCTAATTTAAGGGTTGAAGATCCCTTGTGCGGAATCCAAACTCCTGTCGGATCTGTGGATGCGTCACGCAAACGCAACGCAGGTAATCAGTGCTTGTTGTTGGTGTCAGAACAAGGCCAGAGCTCCACCGGAGGAAGGCCGGTGCCCTCAATCCGGCAGAGATGCCCGACTGCGAGAATAAGAAGACAATCCATTACGGATATCATCGATTGGCGAAGGTTTCGCGGTTGGTTCTGGAAAGAAAATGGAAGAAATGTTTTAGGCATTTTTTGTGTGAACTCTATCAATGAATCTTATTACCAGAAGATTTGAACGGAACCAGTAATCTGCCAAATCTCACTTCCTCTTCCACACTGCTTGGATGGAACGGATGTGACGAAAGGCAAGGAGCGTATGATCGGCAGTTTTGAATATACGCGGGCTATTTAAGGGTTGAAGATCCCTTGTGCGGATATCCAAACTCTGTCGGTCTGTGGATGCGTCACGCACGGAAACGCATAACGATCAGCTAGATTGTGTCACTATCTTTACTTGTCAAGGAGCAAAGGCCAGCTCCCGGAGGAGGATAGGCCGGTGCAGTT